>NC_140656.1:0-1350472 GCF_978046115.1 Saccoglossus kowalevskii | reverse complement strand
GTGTCATCAGAGAACGGATCGTCAGCTACAGGTACCTGCGAGTCCGAAACACCAAAATTCACCAGGGGATCAGGTTGTGCAGTTGAGTTTACAGTCCTCGTTGTAGTACTATCATTCCCAAAGTCCACTTGAAAATCTGTTGATTCAGGCTTAGACTTCACTACAGGAGAGAGATCGGAGGAGATTCTTGTGCCTCGAATTACTGCCATATACTCATCCTAAGGTGATGTTTTTGTGGTGAAGCGATGATTATACGATTAACGACACAGAATTATTACGCAGTGAGTGATAATAGATAATGTGCACATGGTGTTTTAGTACAATGAGTTTAGTACATCCATTGTTAAAAGCGCATTATGATGTTAGCAACAAAGATACCCAATTGAAACCATTGTTAAATATGTGTATGATGGTGACAACCATGTAATGAATATAAATGTAACCATAATAAGCAGTGTGCAGGGGAGAGAAAAAAACAAATAATTAGTAAATTGATGTTTCAAATTACATATTCACAAATATAGACAAACATGTATATGGACTTCAGATGGAGGTTGCAATTTTTTTTATGGGTAGACAAAATATTTGTCCAGACAAATATGAGATAGTACTGTTGCAACCACAAAGACATTTACTAATAAGTTTATTAAAATTAAAATCAAAGAAGTTTGACTTGTAGAAATTAAAAATTGTTTTTTTTAAACAGAATGCCAATTATTATTTTAATATCTACACAAAGGCAAATCTGCACAAATATTGTTAAAAGGTGAGAATGTCTAAAAGTGCTCACTTAGAAAGATATCCCTTATATAGAGGTTGTTACAAGCACAGGATTGATACTATCAAAGTACACAATAACAGATATAGTAAAAGTGCACATCATACATGGAACCTGAAGTCTCTTTCATCCAACAGCAAAATATCAATGATTCATCAAATACAGAAAATATTTTTACTGTACGGCAAGAACTATTAATTGAGTATAACTGACAAGGCATCAATGCAAACTCACTGGGTCTCAAGGCAAACTCACTAGGTATCGACGTAAACTCATTGGGTATCGAGGCAAACTCACTGGGTATCAATGCAAACTCACTAGGTATTAAGGCAAACTCACTGGGTATCAATGCAAACTCACTAGGTATCGAGGCAAACTCACTGGGTATCGAGGCAAACTCACTGGGTATCAATGCAAACTCACTGGGTATCAATGCAAACTCACTAGGTATCAAGGCAAACTCACTGGGTATCAAGGCAAACTCACTGGGTGTCAAGGCAAACTCATGGGGCATCAATGTAAACTCATTGGGCATCAATGCAAACTCATTGGGTATCAAGGCAAACTCATTGGGTATCAAGGCAAACTCACTGGTATCAATGCAAACTCACTAGGTATCAAGGCAAACTCACTGGGTATGAAGGCAAACTCGTGGGTCATCAATGTAAACTCATTGGGCATCAATGCAAACTCACTAGGTATCAAGGCAAACTCACTAGGTATCAAGGCAAACTCACTGGGTATCAAGGCAAACTCACTGGGTTTCAAGGCAAACTCCCTTGGTATCAAGACGAACTCATTGGGTATCAATGCAAACTCACTAGGTATCAAGGCAAACTCACTGGGTATCAATGCAAACTCACTAGGTATCAAGGCAAACTCACTGGGTATCAAGGCAAACTCACTGGGTGTCAAGGCAAACTCATTGGGCATCAATGCAAACTCATTGGGTATCAAGGCAAACATTGGGTATCAAGGCAAACTCACTGGGTATCAATGCAAACTCACTAGGTATCAAGGCAAACTCACTGGGTATGAAGGCAAACTCGTGGGTCATCAATGTAAACTCATTGGGCATCAATGCAAACTCACTAGGTGTCAAGGCAAACTCACTGGGTATCAAGGCAAACTCATTGGGCATCAATGCAAACTCATTGGGTATCAAGGCAAACTCATTGGGTATCAAGGCAAACTCACTGGGTATCAATGCAAACTCACTAGGTATCAAGGCAAACTCACTGGGTATGAAGGCAAACTCGTGGGTCATCAATGTAAACTCATTAGGCATCAATGCAAACTCACTAGGTATCAAGGCAAACTCACTGGGTATCAAGGCAAACTCACTGGGTATCAAGGCAAACTCACTAGGTATCAAGGCAAACTCACTGGGTATGAGGGCAAACTCGTGGGTCATCAATGTAAACTCATTGGGCATCAATGCAAACTCACTAGGTATCAAGGCAAACTCACTGGGTATCAAGGCAAACTCACTAGGTATCAAGGCAAACTCACTGGGTTTCAAGGCAAACTCCTTTGGTATCAAGACGAACTCATTGGGTATCAATGCAAACTCACTAGGTATCAATGCAAACTCACTAGGTATCAAGGCAAACTCACTGGGTATCAAGGCAAACTCACTGGGTATCAAGGCAAACTCACTGGGAATCAAGGTAAACTCACTGGGAATCAAGGTAAACTCATGGGGCATCAATGTAAACTCGTTGGGCATCAATACAAACTCGTTGGGCATCAAGGTAAACTCACTGGGTATCAAGGCAAACTCATTTGGCATCAAGGCAAACTCACTGGATATCAAGGCAAACTCATTGGGCATCAAGGCAAACTCATTGGGCATCAAGGCAAACTCATTGGGCATCAAGGCAAACTCATTGGGCATCAAGGCAAACTCATTGGGTATCAAGGCAAACTCACTGGGTATCAAGGCAAACTCACTGGGTATCAAGGCAAACTCACTGGGTATCAAGGTATACTCACTGGGTATCAAGGTATACTCACTGGGTATCAAGGTAAACTCATTGGGTATCAAGGTAAACTCATTGGGCATCAAGGTAAATACATTGGGCATCAAGGCAAACTCATTGGGCATCAAGGCAAACTCACTGGGTATCAAGG
Organism: Saccoglossus kowalevskii; assembly: GCF_978046115.1. NCBI lineage: Eukaryota > Metazoa > Hemichordata > Enteropneusta > Harrimaniidae > Saccoglossus > Saccoglossus kowalevskii. Next base: position 1,347,561 of record NC_140656.1, on the reverse strand, counting down.
TAAACTCATTGGGCATCAAGTTAAATGCATTGGGCATCAAGGTAAACTGATTGGGTATCAATGCAAACTCATTGGGCATCAAGGTAAACTCACTGGGTATCAAGGCAAACTCATTTGGCATCAAGGCAAACTCACTGGGTATCAAGGCAAACTCATTGGGCATCAAGGCAAACTCACTGGGTATCAAGGCAAACTCACTGGATATCAAGACAAACTCACTAGGTATCAAGGTAAACTCATTAGGCATCAAGGTAAATGCATTGGGCATCAAGGCAAACTCATTGGGCATCAAGGCAAACTCACTGGGTATCAAGGTAAACTCATTGGACATCAAGGTAAATGCATTGGGCATCAAGATAAACTGATTGGGTATCAAGGTAAACTCACTGGGTATCAAGGTAAACTAATTGGGCATCAATTGCCTTGATGACTCTGTGAAGTTCCAGCCCTACTATTCCATATTACAACATACCATAGGCCATACATGCATTTTAACATTACATTACGTAATTGCCATACATGATGCAGTATTAGTCTATTGAACTCCCACCCCTGTGTCTGCGCAACAAAAAACATGCAACTATAAATAATAAATCAAAGAAAGCTTAGAAAGAACTCCCGTGTGCTGAGAGTATTGAAGACACATTAAAAATTAATTCAAAATTACTTGTACATGAGATATTGATAGAAAAGCTGAAAACTAATTATGTACATCAGGTAACTAATATGAACAGAACAGAACAAAAAAATTATGAATTATTATGCTAATTAGAGAATTAATATGAACAAATTTTAACCCCAAATTAATCAGGCCTGTCTATTGTCCTAGAGCATTTATGTACCAAATTTTATTCAAATGTGATGATCAGTAATTGAGATATCAGTGTTAATTAATTATGTTAATTAGGAGATTAATAAGCATAAATATTTACCAAAAACTAATTGGGTTTCTGCATAGTTCTCTTTAAAAGTTTCATTAAAATCCAATTTGTGGTTCTTTATATATCAGTGGAACATTATGCAAATTAGGTAATTAATATCCAATTAAAACTAATTAGGTCTCTGCATAATCCTAGAAGATCTATGTAGCAAGTCTCATTGAAATATGATGATTACTACTTGATATATCAAAAGCTGAAAATTAATTAATTATGCAAATTAGATAATTAATATGTACTCATATTACCCTAGAAACTATCGGGTTTGTGCAGTGTCCTATGACATCTATGTACCAAGTGTCATTGAAATGTGATGATTACTACTTGAAATATCAAGAGCTGAAAATTAATTAATTATGCAAATTAGCTAATTAATATATACTGATATTAGCCTAAAACTATCAGGTCTGTGCAGTGTCCTATGATGTCTATGTACCAAATTTCATTGAAATGTGATGATTACTACTTGAAATATCAGAAGCTGAAAATTAATTAATTATGCAAATTAGGTAATTAATATGTACTCGTATTACCTTAAAAACTATCAGGTCTGTGCAGTGTCCTATGACATCTATGTACCAAGTGTCATTGAAATGTGATGATTACTACTTGAAATATCAAAAGCTGAAAATTAATTAATTATGCAAATTAGATAATTAATATGTACTCATATTACCCTAAAAACTATCAGGTTTGTGCAGTGTCCTATGACATCTATGTACCAAGTGTCATTGAAATGTGATGATTAGTACTTGAAATATCAAAAGCTGAAAATTAATTAATTATGCAAATTAGGTAATTAATATGTACTCATATTACCCTAAAAACTATCAGGTCTGTGCAGTGTCCTATGACATCTATGTACCAAGTTTCATTGAAATGTGACAATTACTACTTGAAATATCAAAAGCTGAAAATTAATTAATTATGCTAATTAGGTAATTAATATCTACTGATATTACCCAAAAAACTATCAGGTCTGTGCAGTGTCCTATGACATCTATGTACCAAATTTCATTGAAATGTGATGATTACTACTTGAAATATCAAAAGCTGAAATATAATTAATTATGCTAATTAGGTAATTAATATGTACTCGTATTACCCTAGAAACTATCAGGTCTGTGCAGTGTCCTATGACATCTATGTACCAAGTGTCATTGAAATGTGATGATTAGTACTTGAAATATCAAAAGCTGAAAATTAATTAATTATGCAAATTAGGTAATTAATATGTACTCATATTACCCTAAAAACTATCAGGTCTGTGCAGTGTCCTATGACATCTATGTACAAAGTTTCATTGAAATGTGACAATTACTACTTGAAATATCAAGAGCTGAAAATTAATTAATTATGCTAATTAGGTAATTAATATCTACTGATATTACCCTAAAAACTTTCAGGTTTGTGCAGTGTCCTATGACATCTATGTACCAAGTTTTATTGAAATGTGATGATCAGTACTTGAGATATCAGTGGAAAAGCCGAAAATTGATTAATCATTATGCAAATTGGGTAATTAATATTGCACAGATTTTTACCCAAAACTAATCAAATCTGCGCATTAGTTTGGAGCATCTGTGTGCCAAGTTTCATCAAAATCCAATGAGTGGTTCTTTAGATATCAGTGGAACAGTCATGAAACAGCCAAAAATCAGCTAATTATCATGCAAATTAGGTAATTAATATGCATGGATTTTTACCAAAACCTAATCAAATCTGCGCATTGGCCCAGAGCATCTATGCACCAAGTTTCATCAAAAACTGATGTATGGTTCTTGAGATATCAGTGGAACAGACGGACACACATACACACATACACACATACACACATACAGACACACTAACTGCAAAGACTCCCTTTTTGTGATTCGCACACGGGAGTAAAAAAAAACTACATAGATCATTTAGTGAGTCTGGTTACAAATGAATTCATGGGAATGACACTTCAGATTTTTTATTCTCAAACATACATTGTATGTTCATCACTTGGTACACGTTCATGTTTATGCTTCATTCTCATTTAATGGTAAAAGTGCCTCAATTTACCATCTTTGATCCAATTTTTAAATTAATTTTAATAAACATATCCTGTGTCATGAGTATCAAATTGTAATGGCCATTGCATATATGCTGTATATCAACGTTGTACATTAAATCACTTGCAACTTGCAAGGTAAAAAAGATGGTTGCTGGTTTGCGTTCAGGTCTCCAGAGCGTGCTATCTCTTGAAATCCAGTTTTGTCAAGTGAACCTCAGGGCCAGGAACAAAATCATGTCAAATAAATGGCCATCTTGAGAGGCTAAACCTTTTCTCTGACGGCCTCTCACTGATTTCATGTGTCACTTCTCAAAATAGAGTGCATCATGCAACATAATTTTCCATACTCCCATCACATGACCTGATTGCAACTACTCGACCATTAGTTTTCAGATTGCATTTTTTGCGATATACATTGTTGTAGTCTTGTGTAGGGTCTGTTTTGTCCATGCACTTGTGTCTAAAACAATATTTAGGTGAGATTTAGTCATCTCCAAATGGTTATATTTAAACAAAAAAAATCACAAAATCAACATGTACATAAGTGAAACAAATACCGTAGTATGACCAAAAAAAGAAATAACTAGAGTCTTTGATAAAATTCTCATAGAAATGTATTTCGTATAAAGAAATCAACTCTTCATCAAATATGGCACTGTGGATTTACCTTTAGTCCATCATAAATAAATACCCATACAGCACAAAAGAATTTACCATACTGACATACTTTGATAAGTACAAGGATAACAATCACATTAAGTATTACTAAGATAGAACACATGCACACACTGATCAATACAGTCTTAGACTAGTTTGTTATTCCAATTGTATATAACACATGTACACGTATATGGGAAAGACAAGACTTACAAAAAATGTAAAACAACATTTTACAACTTTACGTACTTACGATACCATAATTATAATTTTGGACAAAATGCACATCATTTCTTAGTAGCCACTAAGGTAATTTTTTTTTTTTTTTTAAATATGGAAGGAATTTAATATGTTAAACTGTGAACAGCGCTCCATGAATGAATTATATTTTTCACAAAATATAAATTTGATAAGACCGCAGCAAACAATGTAAAGAAAGCAACAAAAAGATGAGATAGATAAGTACCATTTCCGGGTCACCAGAGCTGGCTAAATTATTAGCATTAACAACATCGTGCAAAAGTTTATTAGAGGTCGGCCGTGCCATTCGACTTATGTACTGAAGATAACAAAGAAAAAAAATAGTTAACATTAATTAGAGAATTATTAACAAAAAAAACAGACACAAAAATAAGCATTACAGCAGTTCTGGAAATTATTAAGATAATCAATTAGGAAGATAGCTTGTAACTTTTCAATTTGGTTTTTTGTCCAAACTAGTCATGACGTCACTGTTCCATTGACACAAGGGCGGTTTAGATCTTTCTATACAGTGTAAATAAACAAAAAATGAAATAAAGAATTATACACAGTGTGCCATTAACCAAACAAGACTGTTATTGTAATAAGAACAAAAGTCCCAAGCCATCTTTCTAACAGACTACATTTTGTATGCAAATAGTTCTCATAACCGCTGTCAAAGAATTAAGCCCATCACAGAGAGGATTTGTGACACTGATTTCAGTTTGGGTTGTGATACTGATTTCAATTTTGGTTGTGGTACTAATTTCAGTTTGGGTTGTGGTATTGATTTTGGTTTGGGTTGTGGTACTGATTTCAATTTTAGTTGTGGTGCTGATTTCAATTTTAGTTGTGGTGCTGATTTCAATTTTAGTTGTGGTGCTGATTTCAATTTTAGTTGTGGTGCTGATTTCAGTTTGGTTGTGGTATTGATTTCAGTTTGGATTGTGATGCTGATTTCAGTTTGGGTTGTGGTACTGATTTCAGTTTGGTTGTAGCATTGATTTTGGTTTAGCTTGTGGTACTGATTTCAATTTTGGTTGTGGTGCTGATTTAAGTTTGGTTGTGTGCTGATTTCAGTTTGGGTTGTGATACTGATTTCAGTTTGGGTTGTGGTATTGACTTTGGTTTGGGTTGTGGTGCTGATTTCAATTTGAGTTGTGATATTAATTTCAGTTTGGATTGTGATGCTGATTTCAGTTTGGGTTGTGGTACTGATTTCAGTTTGGTTGTAGCATTGATTTTGGTTTAGCTTGTGGTACTGATTTCAATTTTGGTTGTGGTGCTGATTTAAGTTTGGTTGTGGTACCAATTTCAGTTTGGTTGTGGTATTGATTTTGGTTTGGGTTGTGGTACTGATTTCAATTTTGGTTGTGGTGCTGATTTCAATTTGAGTTGTGGTATTGATTTCAGTTTGGGTTGTGATGCTGATTTCAGTTTAGGTTGTGGTACTGATTTCACTTTGGGTTGTGGTATTGACTTTGGTTTGGGTTGTGGTACTGATTTCAATTTTGGTTGTGGTGCTGATTTCAATTTGAGTTGTGATATTAATTTCAGTTTGGATTGTGATGCTGATTTCAGTTTGGGTTGTGGTACTGATTTCAGTTTGGTTGTAGTATTGATTTTGGTTTAGCTTGTGGTACTGATTTCAATTTTGGTTGTGGTGCTGATTTCAGTTTGGTTGTGGTATTGATTCCAGTTTTGATTGTGGTTCTGATTTTAATTTGGGTTTGTGGTACTGATTCTGGTTTGTGGTACTGATTTCAGTTTGGGTAGTGGTACTGATTTCACTTTGGGTTGTGGTATTGACTTTGGTTTGGGTTGTGGTACTGATTTCAATTTTGGTTGTGGTGCTGATTTCAATTTGAGTTGTGATATTAATTTCAGTTTGGATTGTGATGCTGATTTCAGTTTGGGTTGTGGTACTGATTTCAGTTTGGTTGTAGTATTGATTTTGGTTTAGCTTGTGGTACTGATTTCAATTTTGGTTGTGGTGCTGATTTCAGTTTGGTTGTGGTATTGATTCCAGTTTTGATTGTGGTTCTGATTTTAATTTGGGTTTGTGGTACTGATTCTGGTTTGTGGTACTGATTTCAGTTTGGGTAGTGGTACTGATTTCAATTTTGGTTGAGGTACTGATTTCAGTTTGGGTTTGTGGTACAGATTTTAGTTTGGGTTGTAGTACTGATTTCAGTTTGGGTTGTGGTGCTGATTTAAATTTGAGTTGTGGTACTGATTTCAGTTTGGGTTTGTGGTACTGATTTCAGTTTGGGTTGTGCTACTGATTTCAATTTGAGTTGTGGTGCTGATTTAAATTTGAGTTGTGGTACTGATTTCAGTTTGGGTTGTGGTGCTGATTTAAATTTGAGTTGTGGTACTGATTTCAGTTTGGGTTGTGGTACTGATTTAAATTTGAGTTGTGGTACTGATTTCAGTTTGGGTTGTGGTGCTGATTTAAATTTGAGTTGTGGTACTGATTTCAGTTTGGGTTGTGGTACTGATTTAAATTTGAGTTGTGGTACTGATTTCAGTTTGGGTTGTGGTGCTGATTTTAATTTGAGTTGTGGTACTGATTTCAGTTTGGGTTGTGGTGCTGATTTAAATTTGAGTTGTGGTACTGATTTCAGTTTGGGTTGTGGTACTGATTTAAATTTGAGTTGTGGTACTGATTTCAGTTTGGGTTGTGGTACTGATTTAAATTTGAGTTGTGGTACTGATTTCAGTTTGGGTTGTGGTGCTGATTTCAGTTTGGGTTGTGGTGCTGATTTAAATTTGAGTTGTGGTACTGATTTCAGTTTGGGTTGTGGTACTGATTTAAATTTGAGTTGTGGTACTGATTTCAGTTTGGGTTGTGGTGCTGATTTCAGTTTGGGTTGTGGTACTGATTTAAATTTGAGTTGTGGTACTGATTTCAGTTTGGGTTGTGGTGCTGATTTCAATTTGAGTTGTGGTACAGATTTCAGTACGGGGAGGGGGGCTGGAATAGGAAAATTTTAAAATCAGTATTTATTATTCATAGCTTGCTGTGTTACTTGTGAAGTTACATAAAAGCATACATACATACCAACATGACAAGAAAAAGACCTTTATGTAATTTATTGCCAAACTAATGAGACACAGTTAGACACTATTACACAAACAATTATTTGTATCTCCAATAGAAGAGCAGATAAAGTCTTACAATAAAGTGTTAAAATAGTAGTCACTATTACAAATATGTTAACACGAAGCCATTCTTATATGTGCAAAATAATAATACAAATTATTTTGATAACAAGAAAGGAACTCGTCAAGGACTAATGACTATTTCAACTGAATATCCAATGTTGGGAAACAAACAGATTCCATGTTTATTGTATGCGTATGATATAATTGTACTCTTATCAAAAACTATAAGGATTACAAATTGCTTTTTTGAATTTGCAGAATTATTGTGAAAATTAACTATTAGTATGAAAAGAACTAAAATTATGATTTTGAATAAAAAAGTAGTAAATACAAATAACTTTTACATTGGTAATTCAAAATTACAAATTGAAAAAAAAATTACCATATTTAGGAATTACCTTCAATGCAAATGGCATATTAAAATCCTGCATTAAATCTCTAATTTTAAAAGCTCCAAAAAGCTATTATCTAATAAGACGGCAGTTTAATATTTATACTAGTATCTAAATTAAAACTATGTTATTTATTCAACACCATGGTTATGAACATTTTTTTTATATGACAACAACAACTAGATCAGCAAAGAAAAATAAAATCAATGACAACCTAGAATAAGAAAAACTTCATAATTAATTTATTTGCGATTCACCAAAAAAGCACAAGTGAATTGGGTTGTGACAAAAATAAAATTGCCAATGAAAACCATTACATAATGAAATGCTAAAATGCAAAGTTTTTAGCATATAGACAACATTTCTTTCACAAAATTATTTTTCCAGAGTTTGATAAACATAGTCAAGAATGCAAATTTATATACTTATTAAATACTTCAGACACTAACATTATTATAGATTTTGCAAACTATGTATATTTCATTTTTAATGTTGTTGATAGTTGTATTTAGTGACCATACTAATGAATAATTTTAATATGGTGTTGTGTCAATTAATTAATTACAATGTAGATTCTGTTATTAAATACACTGTAATTACCATGACCAGTAGCAATATAAAAATAGGTCATTTGGCTACAAGAAGTTCAAAGTTCATGATATGGAATTGTTGAGATAATCTTATATGACATAGAATCTACTACAGAAATTACTTTAACAAATTAACAATATACAAATATTAACAATAGCCAGTGAATAAATTATTGAATACTTTAATCTCCAAGACCTGAAATGTGTAACTCAATGCATTAAACTATTAAAATGCCAACACCTGTGCAGTTGATAACTTATCGACTTTATTTACCCACCTATCCCTACAGTAATTGTACATGTACTGCACAAAGTGCACCAAATCAAATGCACAGTATTCATTTATAACCTTGCAAGGTTGAAGGTAACAATGTTCAATACAATATTGTATCATAAATACTGATATTACATGTAATCAATCTCTGTGACTACAAATGTTCTATAAAATTTGATCTTTAATTTAATATTTATGGTTGTATATTTTACCATTTGTTAAATGTTTATAATGTACTAGAGGTTTAATCTTTTTATATTTCAAGATGATAACCATCTGTTCCCTAATAGCTCAACAAAAAGAATTCTCTATTTATTATCTTTGTAAAAATCATCACAAAATCTCAAGGTTTGACCTTTGACATTCTGATTTATAGATCTAAACCTCTAAATTTCACAGAGACAAAGATAATTAGAAGAAGCATCTGAGCTCTGTGAGTTGATCTGTGTCACTGTCTTAATAGTTATATGCCCAGTGGGAAGGGTGTGGACGTAAAACACTGTTTGGTTCAGATGAATGCTTCAGACAAAATATAACCAAACCTGGCAACTTAATTGCCACCTACCACATATCATGCATAACAGAAATATTGATATTCAATCAAATAAACATTTATAAAGTGTGGCTTTCAGTGTTCTCTTTATTATGAGACACATTTTGAAGAAATTTTCATAGTGTGGAATACTAGTTTCTGAGAAATATTCCTTCTAACACATCACTTGGAGGTTTTATCAGGCAATGTGGTAATTACATGCATTTTATATTTTTCTTAGATAAAATCACATTTTTGCAGTGCAACATAACAACATACATAAAGGATAATAAAAACATGTACAAAGCAAAGGTTTGTTTTAATCTTTCTTCCCATTTTTTTGCACTTGCACGCTTTTGTTTAGGGGTGAAAGGAATTGGAAGGAGATTTTGTTTGCAGTGCATTACAGTCACAATGCAACAGGTGGTTTGTTCGGAGTATCATTATATAATAAATATCATTTCTCAATTTAATCTTATTTAATTACAACCATGTTAAAATCAATACAAAATGTATCTGTATTGTAATTATGTTGGAGTAAATAACACACTTACAAACATGCCAAAACATAGAAAGTATGTGTAATGATCGTTTCATACTGCACAATACTGTCATAACACATTGAAAATTAATTGCAAACCAGGATAGAGAAATCCGGTCACATCTGAAGAGAACATGCTGAGTATATATTACATTACAAAGATCACAAGTACACCAAGGAATGCATTCAAGCAAATAAAAGTGTTTGTATCTTTGGTGAAAATGACATTTTTTGCGCTGATTTTGCTGTGTAAGTTTTTTGAAATATTTATGTAGGAGCTGACAACACTGTGTCTACCTCACATAACACACAATACAAACTGAACTCCTTAAAAAAAGAATAGCACGGTATTATTTTTTTACAATCACAGAAGAATGGCATTTATTTTAATCCAACTTTATTTACTGGTAATATTATTATTTAGTGAAAATTGGTATCAGAAAAACTAACTGTCCTGGGTGTACGGGTGGGCAGTAATTTCCAACACTGAATAACCAACAAAACAAAAACTATCACATGATAGATACTAAACCATTGGCTACTAGACGAGTAAAGGATGATATCTGTTCTACCGGTATGTAAACTAATAGTGATTGCTATTAAGCAAGTCAGAAATAAATGAAAGATGGAGATTTCCTACCTTGGCTCGTTCCTGCAGTTGACTGACAAATTCGCTGGGTTTCTCTTTCTCTTCTTTACTTTTCTTGGAGGAATGTCCATATTTGGAAAATACCTCATCTAATGTCTCAGAATCATCTGCCATTATTGTATTGTTGTATTTGTTAGTGGTGTGTCATTCTGTAAACAAATAGTTGAGTTAGGGAAGGTTACTACTTTATAAACTGGATCATGGTTTATATATAAATAATCTCTACTTAAAATCAAGCATGAATATAAAATACTTTCAGGATACATAGCAGGATTACATTCCGGAATGTAGTTCATATTGAACTGATCTCTTCTAGCTATGACACATGGATGAAGTAAACACATGTAGGTCTTTACCAAAATACCTAATTGATTTACTCACTAGTTTTCACCCCATCACCAAACCAGGCATGACAGATAAACTTATATATGGGCAGAAAGAATCTAATGATTCTTATGATAAAATATTTCCTTTGCTGATAATCTATTGAGTCTGTGTCTTTTCTCTAAATCATGACTGGTTTACATTATTCAGAAAATTATTACAAGTAGAATCAATTTACCTGTAAGGTCACACTGACCTACATTGTGAATGACCAATCATTTAAAGTTTATGTTTACTTTCCTTATGGTTCAGGTCTTTTTGAAAACTAATGTAAGACGTAGTATCTGTTTAATTTAGTTTTCTTTATTAACAATTACATTACGTACACGTACGTTGTAACCATTTGAGCACCCGATTGGTGATTCAAATAGGCGTGTGTTACCATTTGTTTGCTAATAACAAGACAATCAGTCACACCCTGATAAAACAGTGAATATATAACTTCTATTCTCGACGCGAGAACAATTACGAAAACTGAATGTGCGAACGAGCCATATCCGTTGATAAGTTGAATCCGCCCACTTGATCGATCATAGAACGTGATATAACGTACAGAAATTGACGTTTATCGCATCAAATAATACATCATTTCATTGATTCACACGAGAGTTCATATCTAGCCACCTATGAAAATCGGACAAAAGAGAACAGAAAAACAAAGAACATCACTGTTTGTGAATGCTGCTCACGAGCGAAACCTGTTAACCAACCAGCACAACAACCGGGCCAGCGATTATCCCCCGATTAGCGCATTGTTATAAGTATAAACAAAGTTTTAAAGGCCGATTATGGTGCAGACAACAGCCTCACTGTTTTGTAGTTTCCTGGCATAGCTGACTGGCAGAAGATTATAATAGAACATGTAAAAGTGACAGCAACGGTCGAATCGTTGGGTGTCGCCCACACCACGCACACACAGTTGACCCTTGTTTTGGAGCGATCTGTGTGTTTTTTTAATTAATTGTTATTCATGCAGAATCACGCGGTGATATTAACTCAAAGAGTTAATCAAATAATGTGAAACGTAACCTACCATGGACGGGTGAGTACAAGAGCTTCTAAAAACCAGGAGCTTCCAATATTTACTTGTTCCGACTACCGTAGCGGTCAGTGGCAGCCATTTTGAGAAAACTGTTGGTGTCACGTGATATTGACTTTTGTGTATGACACCTTTTGCCACTAGGTGGCGTTTTATAACACCGACCACCCAGACCCAAACAGCTGAGATGCAGACGACCCATGAGCGTGAACACATATAACACAGCTAAAAATTTTATTATATATTAAAATTTTATAAGTTTATTCAAGTTTATTAAAATATTGTCTCCTGAAACTTAATGTGTATCAAGAAATAGCTCTTCCGTATCAACGAGCTGGGTATGAACGGACACTAAACTTGTCAACTTCACCAAGAGGGACAGCAATTCTATTAGGGACTAGACAGAGGTGGTAGGTCAGTGTTTTGGGGGTGGGTCACTAATTTTCGTGCAAGTGTTAAGGGGAGGGTTACAGTGATCTGTGCAGGCTTAAGGCGGAGGATAGGAATTTTTCATGCAATGCAAGCCTCATGACACCACAGTCGAGTTTGTATGCACAGTCTGGCTGCCAGTACTTATAGTTAAAGGGCGGTGGTCGTCGTGCCGCGTCCTGTTCGATATGGGACTCATAGCGACGTATACAACGCGTGTAAAATACATTGTTTATTTACATGAAATTCGAACAGGCGCTGTGCGACGACCACCGCGCTTTAATAATAATATTGAGGACCAAGAGCATAGTTAGTAATTTAGAGTAAATAAATGACTGGTCTAGTATCTACAGAAATTGGGAGTATTAAATTACTCTTCCAAAATGGAAATATTTGGTCAGAAATTAAACAGGATAAGCTATTCATGCATTTTTTGTATCAAAACTGAATTTCATTTGTCCAGACAAATGAAATTCAGTACATGTACAGAGATATAGTAATGTGGTCAAAAAGCAAGATTGCAGGCAGTCAACAATCTTTTTTTGTCCCGATTGTGAAATTAATTGTCATGGACATGTATAATTTGAAGAGAAAAAAATATGTCAAGTTGGTCGTTTTGAATTCGAACACGAAACAAATCATCAAGAACATGTATCTCAACATAAACAATGTTTGTATCAAATTTGAACAAACAACGACATATCCTGTCAAAGAAACCACATTTTTCAGAAAACAAGATGTATGCAAGTCGGCAAACAAACACACTGATAAAAACATGTATTATTATATTTATGATGTATGTGCCAAATATGAATGAAAATGGTCTAAAAGCCTTGGTGATATAGTTGTATGGCAACCAGTCACCAGTCTTCGTAGACATGTAATATAAAACGCACAATGCATGTACCAAATTTGAACAAAAACTGACAAAAGTATGCACAAGATACCACAGTCGGCCATCATTGATCCGATCACAAAACAAATCATAATAAACATTTATACTAAGATATTATATGTATATGTATAAAGTATGTGCCAATTTTGAACAAAAACTTACAAAGTATGCACAAGATACCACATTTTCAAAAACCAAATTGGCTGCAAGTCAAACATATTGCATTGAATCAGCAAACCACTGTATGTGCATATGTCCCAGGATAAGTACTGAAATATGACCCTGGACTGAAGGACGGACATTGAATTATAAGTCCTCGTTTCAAACTTTGTTCGAACGGGAACTAATAAAGCTGGCAGTCCCAGTTTGCCCAAACGTATATTTTGGTATTGTGTGCATTTTATAGGTTTATTGTTTTAGGTAGAAGCCTACTCATAAATTAAAATACCAATAATTTAATCATATTGTAATAAACTGTACTCCAAGGCAATAAATGATAATGACTTTAAAAAAAGATGGGGTCACCAGCCTTATTTTCAAGAAATTGATGGTTCTATTTTAGTGGAAAGTCGCCATTTTGACACTATTATAACACTTTTACCACAGGTTCTATGGCAGATATATTATGCAATATCTCAAAATCTAACCTAGTGTCATAGGCTGAAAAAATCGTATATTGATAATAATGGAGTACTTTTTGTTGTTCTGAATTATTGACAAATCTGGGTTTTAAGTGTCAAAAATGCATTTTTGTTAATATTGTGTTCTTTGTTGTTCTAGGGATTGTTTTTAAAATAGCGATTTACAAGAAATGTTAGGACACGTTTCTCAAAAGCTTAACTGTAACACACAAAATAATGCTATTTCATTGTACCATGGGACATTAGCTTCATGATTGTACATAATAAACTAATCAACATTGTCATGCGATTTATGACCAATTTTGTCAAAAATTATGAGTAGTATTGAATCATATATCGTATTTCATTCAACATCGCACTGATTCAAGTGAGAAAAAACATTGAAGATGATTTAGTGAATACGATTCTTTTTCTCATTAACATATTATACTGTGTGGTAGGCAAGTCTTCTAACAAGCTTTGGATAAAAGGCTACTCGATGCTTTTGCAATTATTACTAGAATTCGTTAGACCAGTAATATTTGGCTCAGTGTTGTTATAAAACAAGTGTATATCTAGAGTATGTAAAAAGAATATAGAATGGTTGTATTGAACATGTGCATCTCGTATTTTAAAGAATGCACACGATTCAACACACAACACTCATAATGGTGCCAATAAAATTGTGTATCACCCTAATGTGGTACATAACAGTATCATACATTGTTCTCTTCTCAATGAAAGCTGGGCTAACTGATTGAAGTAGAAAAGTTCTAAGCTGTGTAGTAGAACATCAGTTAGTATGTATATATAGTTTTAATACATATGCTATCCTTACACAGAAGGGAATCACAATTTCATTCATGCACCATTCAAGGGGGTTGAGCTAATTTCATGCAAATGTTTGTGAAGGGTCATATATTTTTATGTACGCGACTTTCAAAAACACCATCCTACCCCTTGTACTTTCTGTCCAGTCCCTTACGGTAGTGTAATTTCTGTAACAACATATACACAATATCAGGTATATAATGTACAAGGTAAACTACAGTGTATGTGATACAGACACATTATTCCACCATGCGTACATAAATAATCAAATATCAGTGATGAAGGCACCGGGGGTGCCCCGAAGAATGTGCGACGAATTGTGCTTTCAAAAGAATGATGAGCAGATCTCGCCCCGTGCAACATTTCGTGCAGTCGCCTCTAATAATCCTGAACACTGAATTTGGTTTTCAAAAATATTATATGACAAAACTTGCCCTAGCTGACCCATAGGTATGCACATGTTATATAACATGTTATTTAGATTAAATTCACAATGAGTTTTGTGAAATTCATTGTCAAACAATAGAAGTGTGAACAAATTAATAACCCACTAAACAATACAGTGTATTTTGTTTGTGGAAACGTTAAATGTGGTCAAACATGTGTCGAAAACATTACGTGCTAAATTTACTACATTGTACTACGAAATATTTACCATTCAAAACAAAACCCATCATATCGATAGATCTTATTCAGTATTTCATGGACGAGCCAAATGAGTCTACAGTACATTATCCTGTCTTGGTGATGAAAAAATGAATATCTTTCATTCTACGACCTCCATATTTCATTAACAAAAAATCTAGTAGGTAAAATCGTTTAAATAATGTTCGTATGTGCTATTCGTGTAAACAATGTAGACAAAAACATCTTCTTTAAAATGAAGGCTTCACAAAAAATATATTGTTATGTACATTGCAGACAGCATTAAAACTTTCATTGCTGTAGTAAACAAAATAACTATTATGCAGTTAGAAAACAGATTTACTATAATATCGCTCCCTATCAAAAATACATCACAAGAACTAGTCCACTATCGTTAAGTCGAGTCATATTATACCACAACTTTCATTGAATGTAGAAATGAACTGCGAACGAAGCTTACGGAATATTCATGAAACACGGAATAGAATATTAATAACGATGTAATTGCATATAATTCATTATACCATGAAATACGAACAAAGATTTTTGATTTATGTGAATATGTCCTACGCAATTGATCCTTTATTTCATAGTTTTGATTGAGTTATATATATATTTATTTTATATTATTCCACAACGTTTTTCTCACCTTCTGCGAGTTCATTTTCATTAATAGATTAATGTACAAAGTACAAATGTGTTACCTTCGAAGAATGTTCTTGAATTATAAAAAAAAAACAATAAGTATGTCAAAGAAGCTATTCGTTCTAATTGCAAAAGAATATTATTGCGACTTGAATTTTATCTTTTAAATTACACAAAAATCATAAATCTTGGATTTGTTTGCAAGCATCTAAAAAGATGATTGAACCACATGCTGAAATAAATGAGACAGAATTAAATATATGTCATACCTTTTTGGTCCAACATGTGCTGTTTCTGAATTTTTAGTCATCTTTTTTCTACCAGAAGTTTGCATGGAAATGTTGAGATATGTTAAATTTCAGAGCTGCTTGCGAGAATTATATGAAGGATTATATTTGTTTCTCATAAAAAATTAAAACCTCGACCAAACCACGTAACTGATCGAAATTATTTTATGTTCCCCTTAAGAAGCTATTATAAACATACATTTCAAAATTTTTGGTATTTTTTTTCGAAGATTGGTTTTGTCGTTAAATTGTGTTTAACTGTGTCTGTTCAGTTGAGAGACATAACATGAAAATTGACAAAATATAGAATAACTGAGACATCAGTCAAAAATCTACTCCCTGTTTAGAAGAAATCCAATAAGGCGACCAAATCAATCACAATAATTTGTTTGTTGTTTGCTTTACTTTTACAGTATTCTTTCCCAGATCGGGATTTAGAACGGCGTTTTGCAGTTGCGAGTACATAAAATAAATTGTTAATTACAAAGCAATATTAATGTTCATATCATGTACAGATTCTCATCTACCATCGAACATACGTGTATCCGTCAGATGTATCGTATGTGTCACCACGGTACACTTCCTGAACTGTCGACAATACACCAACAAATCACGTCTTCTGTCAACCAAGGAATTGTTCTTTTTTTCAATTTTAAAATACTACTTTCACATACAATGTAAAAAATAACATATAAGGATCGTAGATAACTGCGGTTCCCTGTCTACACAATTTATAGAATTGAAGAATTACACACACCTCGTGTAGGATTAATCGGCATACGCAGTCTCGACCCCGGCTAGGTTACTTAGTGCTTTTTAAATTATGTGAATTTGGGGTTTACTTTTTTCAGCTAAAATGAGGATCCTCATATTTGCTAGGATTTGGTTTATAATGGGATACAAAATTACTGTTAAAATTATTTATGATGAAATAGTTTTGCTCAGACATGTATTCAAATCGTAGTTCAAAAAAAATATGGAAGAGTAGACTATGGCTGTTTTTTCAAAATAATATTAACATCAATTCCTTTGTTGTGTGCCCTGAATCCAGTATAGGTCTAAGATGGGGTCAGTTTGAGGTAAACTTTGTTTTAGATTTTTCTGTTTGACGGCACGTGTCTACCATTTTTTCAGGAAAGTGAACCCCGGCCCAACACTGTATGGGTGTAGTTTGGATGTTAAATGAAATTATTGCGCGCAGTGCATTGCGGGATATTTGACGAGTTGGGAAAAGAGCCGTCTAAAAACGTGTATACCTGATTTTCTACGTTTTTAGATCGTCTGTGACCTGTAAAATAGGCCATTAGAACGAATATTAAGTTCCTAATTGAAGTAATTCACAGTCATGTTACATTTTCAGAAAATAGACAAATTATTCCTTTGTTAGGAGTGCATTTCGTAATTATTCTATTTTGATGACGTACATGTTATTTTCTCTCATGAAAGCATGTTTTTTTCTGAATTTGCATTGTGCACTTATAATGTACAAACAACTACCGTGAGTAGAGTACAATATTTATCAACATTTATTACTGTCACGATTATTTGTTATTTCATTTTACCGAGGTCAAATCAATAAAGTTATTTCCAGACTACCATAGAAATTAAAATCATCGGGATAAATCATTGCGACAATTGACAATTTGACTAATTGTTTTATTTTCAGCTCAATTCATAAAGTTAACACGAATTTACGCAATCACAATAATGTGCTAACGGATTGATACTCTGAAGGGTAAATCATTAGCTACAGTGTGTCAACATATTTAAGGGAATCAAACATCAGATGGAACGATCGTATCAACAAGTTCATCGGTGCTGTTGTCTCGTGTTATCTCGCGTGGCTTCAAGTTGATGTGATTCTAAATGTTGCTGATAAGAACGCGCCAAGTGTTGGGACTTCTGTGATAGACTGTCGCTGACATTGAGAAGATTGGGTACACTCAGGTATTTGAAATTTGAATCACTAGTATTTACGTATCCATAGTAACAGCATGTATCCTCTGTGCTTATTTCTATGCATACAAACATAAAAACATGTTATTTCGAATACATTGATGATAGTGACCGATGTTCTCTAAAATCAGCATGAAATATTTATAAATACATCACGCATGAAATACACCCTGTCGCGTTTTTCGCTCTTCAGTCTACTTCAAAACAACCGTTTTTTACATTTTACGTTTCGCGTTATGTGATTCCATGACGAATGGAAAGAGATGAACAGCATGCTAGACATGGGTTAAGTGGTCACATCTGCATGTTCCCATGTTGGTATATTCCAACCTCAGACATCTTACCACAACTTATAATATATGTGTTATATCATTTTGTTGGCACTTTTGATGCCAAAATATAATATAATCAACCTACCAATTAGATACGTTGTCTACTTTGCCGAGCTTGTCTGCAAAATGTCTTTCTTCACTCTGACTACAATGTCGTGTTTCATGTCATAGTGTTAAACTGGAGTGGATTTTAGTTCGATATGTGTTTAGGTGTTGAGTGTGGTATTCAACGTATACCATCGAGAAATGCGCATTATTTCGAATACATGCCAGTCACCATGGTAGGTTATACAGCTCAAAGTGTTTTCTCGGGACTGTTGTTAATACACTAAGTGTTTTATATACTTATGTATTTATGTAAATTACCACGTCCTTCACTGGATTAGCATGACACAATTTGAACAAAGACGTATTAACCCCCGGTGAAAAATGTGTCGTCTAATATAATATTTCAAACTAGTCATGTGATTTATTGTGATTCTAGTGAAATGAATCTATTCATAATAATTATAATAGCGTAATTCAATGTCAATGTCAAATGACAGGCACGGTAATAAGTTGCTTCATTGTTATGCATGATTGTGGCATTAATATGGGTTTTATACGATCGGCAACTGACCTGGTGCGTGAATGAGTTGGTGGGAAATAATTATCTTAGGCATGGGCATCTGTAATTTAAGCTGAATTGCAACATCGGTTTATATTAGGTTTCACGAAAAGTATATTAATGTCGTGGTAACATACGACAGGTGTGTGTTATTGATTATTTGGTTGTGTGTGTACATATTTAAGACTGAAGGTAACGCGCTGTTTTATATTTCATTTGTCGTAACCTTGACTGATCAGTCACAAAATGTATTTGTTTTGACATCGCGTTGTAGGATAAATAAATATATATATACTGAGTTATATGTACAGCTCTGTTTTTTATTGAACAGGGATACGCCTGCATTACGGTCAAGGTTCATAATCATTGGGTGACATATCAGTTGGTTATTGAACATTTGGTGACAGTGAAGACAGTTGTACTAAACGTGGTCTGAGCTCGAGAGTATGTGAAACACACTCCATGACCTAAATCATCATATATCATTTTACAACTTAGAGATCATAACTTAGGATAAGTCGACAAACAAGTATTGAAATAAGGAAAACAGATAGGTACTTTCAGCTCTTTATTTCACGGTGTCTGTCGAATGTTAGCTCAATTGACACGGTAACCTAGCAACCGAAAAGCTCATCCATTGTTCCATTGACACAAATTTACTCAGCCGACAAATTGTATGTCGTATGCAATAGTCAGAACCCAAAATGAGTTTCAGTGACGTCACTGCGGTTTTTGAAATTATTCAATATTTTTGGATTATTGATTTGAATAATTAACTAAT
Organism: Saccoglossus kowalevskii; assembly: GCF_978046115.1. NCBI lineage: Eukaryota > Metazoa > Hemichordata > Enteropneusta > Harrimaniidae > Saccoglossus > Saccoglossus kowalevskii. The sequence continues at coordinate 1,328,085 of NC_140656.1, read as the reverse complement.
AATTGACCTGTAGAATTTGAAAAGCTCAACAACTCCTAGACGGTAAGTGAATTGAAATCATATTGGAAACAATACGGGTTCATCTTAGCATTGTGAATGCGTGTATCACAATAAAACCTGCTATGCTTGCCAGCACGAATAAAAACATGACGTGTGTGACAATTATTGTAAACTGCACCAGTGCAATCACAGATAAATTCCAGAGCGGCAAAAATTGTGACACAATGGATAAATCTCATAGTACCGTTTCAGCATCAATTCACGGACTAGTGACGTATGTAATATTATTTTCTTTGACTACATTTTCATGAATACAAAAAATATGAAAACTGCTCAGTTATCCATCTTACCAACTGACAATAACAACATTACAACAAATGCTTCGTGTCATCGTTGATTTGACAGTTTATACACACATGCATATATGCTTATTACAACATGCTGCGTGTGGTCATGTGTATAAATCGGCTTTCAGTCAACTACCCATAATATCTCAAATTAAAAAGTTCCTACCTATCATAACTATACCAGCTTGTTATTAAGTCACTGTGCAACCAATCATAAGATTATATTGCAGCAATGTTGAAACCTTATCTTCCTTCTATAGCTAGTCTTAGGTTCTCTTCTATGTTTTCGCTTGAGGTACCTCATATCAAGTTTGGCAACTATAGCGATATAGCGTCTGTCGTAATTCACATAAAAACAGCCCCGGTCATTGTAGTCATTTTCAAAACAGTACTGGAAAAGATAAATGTCAAGTGTTTTAATACATTGCTGAATATTTTATTGTCGTGCACTCTTGATCAATTTGTATTTTAAAAAGCGCAATATAAGTGAATAAATTATTAAAAAGCTTATATGTGTGAAGTTTGGCAAAAGACACATTTTCATTCACCGACTGATCATTTAAATATTATTGTATAGTGACAACCACTGGGTTATGATTTCTTGTAACACAACTCTTGGTACCCAGTCAGCTGGGTTCAAGTGTAATCAAATATATACGATTAATTTATCGATTTTTAATGTAGATGGGGCAGCCATCTTGAATACGTGACTGTCTTAATTTGGGTTGTTATAAAGTGAGTTCGCACATCGACATCGGGATGAAAAATACTATCTTTATTGTCGGAGATATCACAATGCTGTGTTGGTAACTCTAGTGCATTTTTACTGAATCTTTTTACTGAATTTGAAGGCATTCAAAAAACATAGGCATAGCCCGGTAGATACCCAACCCACGAATGTATTCCCTTGCTTAATATAATGGAATATTTCACGGTTCTGGTCTTTAATTGATGTCAGTAACATCATGATGCATATAACATAATGCGCTTTGAGAAAGAAGGTTGTAAGAAATCAAAACAAAATAATTTTACATACTGTACATACCTAGAACCTAGGTTTACATTCCTAGAACCTATACCTGTACCTACAATCCTTAAACCGGAATTCATATCATCCTCACAGTCTTAGGTAGCACACCCCTTCTCCCGGAAGACTGCATCACATTATTTTCATCTTTAGAGCCACTTGTGGGTGATGAAATCTGTAAAGGGATTGCATGTAGCACATGAATCACGGCGAAATTGAAGGCCTTGCGGTTTTAGGAAAATGAATCGCGTTTCAATATTCAACAAGACTTCATCAAAGCTTCCTATATAATATATCGTCTTTACGATTAAATATTCTTATTTGGTCCGTTATTATGTCAATCACGTCAGTGTAATGTATACACACATATGGTGAAATATGACGTGACATCTGTAAACGCATTTCCAGTTTCATGCGTGAATAAACATTGTCTCATCCGTGTCCCATTGCACAGATGAGTAGACATAATCACGACACCTGTACCATTCAAGTATTACAAGATCTGCTAGATTTATAAAGCTTTAAATGCACATATACAATGATGAATAGATTTAGAATAGAGCTAGACTTGGAGAAGATTTTCAAAAACATTCTCCGTATATCCGTGTTTTTTCATTGACAAATGTATTGTTCATTATTAGAAATAAGCTGCATAACCTTATTTTGCCGTCGTTGTTAAATGTATATGGACAATTGATATGTCACGGTGCAATATAAGGTTTTAGAGACAAGTGTTGTCACGTATTTATCCAAATATTGCATACAAATTAGAGCATTAATTGTGCTCAGGGACAGAGTGATAGATTTGAATATTTGCCCGTTCGCAATTTTTTCTCTCATTTGTTTTCTCTGCAGAGTGTGTTCGTTTAGGATCTAGACTGACCACAATTAAGGCCCAGCCATAAACATGGCTTTTGTTGGAACACATTTATATGTTCAATCAATTCGTGGACAACTAATCCGGTAAGTGACTAGTTTGTGCTGATCGATGTTTTGACATTTTTCGTGTCTTGGATCCTGAAAGTCGTTTTCACGGTTTCTAATTTCACGGGTGAAGAGGGCGTGTGTAGTCTATGCGAATAGCAGGTGGTAGACACATGTGTAATTACAACTGATATGAAACAACTAACCTGCTTCTAAGTATGGACTGACAATGATGATTAAAAAAGATAATTCACAAAATTAATTATTTAATAATTATTTCAGATAACTACTGACAGTTGTAAAAAAAATGGACGTCGGCTATCCGTATTCAAATCAAGTTTAAATTGTTATTTAATATTTAGGTTATCGTGGCATTTGTTTGAATAATTTCCCGTCTAACACTAACGTTATTGCTTCGTAAATATGGTATCGATCGGTTCTGATGTGTTAGACATTGGACAAATATGCCTCGTAAATGAGCGGAAAAAAATATCATATTTCGAGAAAATATCCACGATTCGAGATTTTAATTGGATTAATACAGTTGTGGTTATTTCAAAAATTGCAATCTTTTATTAAAAATGAATTAAAATATTTAGACCGCGTTAACATTAAATACATTTTGAGGCAGTGCGAATATTCCGAGACCTCAATGTCAACATCTGAATGCGAGGTCAGAGTTTGCAGACAACCCATTCCTTGTATACATTTCAATCAATATAAAACGAGTTGGAACAGATGGGACCGTGGTTAGACAGCTCTACGTCAACATGTTTTTGTATTCAAGTTTAAAGTAAACATTTCCATTCTTTGTCCGTAAACACTTAAATGATTTGGCCGCTGGCCGTCTATTAAATCAATACCATTAGAGGATTAGTTAATTCACAAAATATTTAGGGTAATATCGAGCTTTTCATTATCATTTGCAATCAAACAAGTAATTTACTACGTAGCCTTCCGATTAGTGCACATCATCCACCCCCACCCCACCCCCACTGAATTTCCACCAAACAACACATCACGTATGGACAAGGTAATTTGTTCATAGGTATGTGATTAATGTCGCAAATAAAGTGTTTGTATCTCTGATTGTTTTGACGATGAAGTTAATCTCAATTTAGTAACACGGGACCCTAAAACTCAGTCTTCAAATAACAATAGCACTTTATATTGAAATAGCTAATCAGAATTTTGATTGAAGGTATGTACTTCGCATTATATGTGTTATAAATTGTAGAAGTTTACGGTGAAGGGTAAATGATATGCATACTTTATTATTCTTTATGGACTGGATACGGCTTTTGCGGCCCTAGGTCTTGCGGCAGAAGCGCTCGAGTTTGCGAGCTTACGTACGTTTGCTCTAATTCATTTAAACGTTTCCTCTATTACAACATTGTGTTTATTTGGTGAACATATACCCACAGTACTGCATGTGTTCGAACATGTTTTAGTTGGTTCAGTACTTTGTTTCGGGGGTTGTGGCGAATAACTTTAATATTTTGTTAATGCTGGTTATTACCTCAATGGATTGTGTCAGCCTGTAGTTAAGGAGACGTGTTCAGACATCGTTACAATTCAGTCATTCAGAATTCATACTGTTTCATTTGCATATAATAGGTATCTACCATAACCGGTAATAATAAACAATGCTGTTGACTACGGTGAGATCTGCTTTTATTAAATTACTAAATAAAATCGACTTAAATACAGTGAATGCATAACTTAACGGAATGTTTATTGAAAACCATCACAATTACATATTACAGATACTATGGATGTATATCAATAATTGCAATAAGTTTCCAACCCTGGTTTTTTTTTTACGCTGGTACGTATCGCAAATAACTACTTAGTCACGTAATAAACATACATATGTCATAAGTAGGATACAACCCATTGAGGCAACAATCATGTAAATTATTGGCATATCAGGATGACTTCATAGTTGTTCGAAAGCCGCGGTAACATATGCATACATCGTAGTAACAGTTCTCAAACGCACCAATCAGTTTTCCTTTCTTCAATGTACACGTGGAAGACGTCATTTCCCTTGTTCCAAAACAAACAAAGATTCGTCATTTGTTTTCATGACGTTTATACACGAATATTGAAATCAATGTTATCAAATACAGGCCCTCGGTGTATTTTGTCTAAGTATGTTTGGGAGGTAACGAAGAAACTACTATAGTGAGCGAGAACTTGCTTGGCGGAATCAATGACAAAATGTCCAAACCCGTTAAGTTTACTCAAAACAGATTTTATTTTCATAGGTACATGCTGTATTGAATGTGTTTTTAATTTTAGTTAGTTGAATCCACCTACGTGCGTGTTTCATTTTGAAGTACAGCTGTGCGCAATGCTATACATCTTCTGTGATCGTTTTTTGTCTTGACGTTTTGCAGGTCAGTATGCGATGACCAAAGGCCAGCCATCTGACAAGCTTGTCATGAGCGGGGTCAAAAGTTCGATGACATTTTGAAAAATAATCTATTTCGGATTAGTTTACAAATTCAATCACAATAACTGAACTTCCAATTCACTGATATGATTTGGTTTGTTAAGCAATTTAAACACTGGTAATTAAGCCTTGTGAATTTTGACGAAGCTATATTTGTATTTTGTATTTATATTTGAGAACTAACGGGAGAAAGTCCTATTTCACATCTTATATTTCACTAAGTGAACACAATACCCCGGAAGTAAATTGTACTCATCATATCAGTCATGACCTCGCTTTTGTAGGGATGGCGCTAATCGAACCTTCAATCTCCCCGATACCCGGTGGACATGGTGACCATTTTGTGATTTCTGAATACAACAAAAATGATGGATGATAACAAGTTAATTGGTGTGTATCGTCGTCTCAAATCCAGGTTAATGGATTACATTTGACGTAATCAGTTAATATTGTTCATCGCCATTGTTGCCATGCGATTCATAGCTCTCTCGATTGATTGATCAATTAATGGATAAAACATGTTCACGGTTACCTAATATATTCACAAGTTGGATTTTCCCAGTAAGCATTCACTGCTCCAGGGTGTATTGTTTATTGTGGGTTGATACTGAATCTATTGTTGACATGCCCGACTGTCATGTCCTTCTCCCAACGTTCCTACATAATTGTTTACATAACTGCTTTGAAAGCGACACGATTTACAATAAAAATAGTCACAGATCATAAACCTTTCCTGTGTTGTAGTGTAAATATCGCATGTCTTGTGATAACTTAGCTCATTTGTATCAAGAATTGTTTACTTATTCAATCGACAACCATAACACAAATGTTATTTCCTGTTGAAAAATATTAGTAACATTTCACAGGGGCGGATCTAGGATTCTGGAATAGGGGGGGCGATAAATTGGTCGAAGGCCAAGTTCGCGAGTGCCGATTGCGCGAAGCCCTGTTGGTTGTTAAAAATAGGGGGGCCACGGCCCCCTCGGCCCCCTTTAAATCCGCCAATGTTTCACATAATGTAGTCTAAAATAAAGAACACAATGTAAATAATCCGTTAAATGTCAGACTGGCACATATTAAACGTATATTATTCACATTGTTATTTCGGGAAAGGACACAATTTTCGGCATCCAAACCCATTTTAGTCAATGATGTGTACAGAGACTGACACACGTACCCAGAAATATATAAATCTAACACGTTTATATGAATGATGACCTAAATACACAATTAGTATGGAGTTTACTACAATATTATATGATTTGCAAATTTAGTAAATACTCCATTAGTGTTAAATTTAGAAATGTCTATATATGATATGTAAAATTAAGCTACTGGAAGTCATCTTTTAACCTGGTTAACTGTAATCGCATTTGTACAGGGTATAGAAAAGCTTTCAGAATTCTGTGTAAATTACCTAGGGCTTTTATTTGTGAGATTTTGTTGTTAGTATATATACGAACCTGCATATATAGAAGGTTTTGAGATTTTTTGGATGTCACCTAACCGTTAACAGTGTAGTTGTCGCATTCATCATTCATTTCTTTTTTATTTTTATAATCTCGCAAACGTTCGCTATCTGTCCAACCTCGCCATAATTTTCATTGAATTAATGGTTATACATATTAGTGTGCACCGTAACACCGTATTAATCAGTCAAATAAGTTTACTTATCTGGTCAGATCTTGGTATTTTCAGACGTGGGGTAATTTATCGTATGTAACGTTTTATGTAAAACGTCATCTAAATAATGAGGTTTGTTGACCCCACTCATTATTTCAAATAGCATGCTATGATGTCAAAAATAGTTTCCAATAACAATTAACATTAACCCAATTGCTGCCGTAGGCACCGTATTTTAAAATGAGTGTAATGAACTTTGATTTGTGTACTTGTGTGATTTACTTGAATATGGTGATTTTAATATTATGCCACTAATAGCAATGAATTTGTAGACAAGTAATAAAGGTAATGTAATAAATATTAAAATGTAAAATGTATTCGATAAAAGTTGTTTGGAAATGTGGAAGCAGCAAATCTCAAATCACAACATCTCAAATTCACTGCCTCTAAAGCTTATCAAATATCACAGTTAACAGCCCTAGTCGTTTGACCGTGAAATTGAATTTCAGCTTAAGTTACATGTCTGGTCTCCTGTGTATATAATAGTGTGTTTCATTTTGTGAGTGATTTAATTGACTGTAATACCATATCTGTAAATAGAATATATAGACTCGGCATGGCGTATAATAACAAATCAATGATCGTTGCTTATCGTGGTTAACCTAACGACTCTACGTTAAGGGGCTCGATTTTAAAAACAACAACTTAAGGAGCTTGTCATAATGTTACAACTCTGACAATCGCACGTTTCGATTACAGTGGTCTGTATGTGATGCAGCAATCATAGCGCTCCGTCATATCAACAACTAGTCTACGCTGTAGCTGCTGAAATTGAAAAGATGCATTTCTGAAAGTAAGTCACATGATTCTTATAGAAATAATTGAATTAATCCAAATTAGGATTACCATTTTAGATAATATATAAGCAATATTTTATTGTAGAGCGACTTAATTGCGTATTTCTTTCAGGTGGTTAACGAGACAACTGTGTTCAATTTACACATAGTCCCATTTCTATTTAAGATAAGCACCAGCAACAAATACTGAACATAAACCATTGGACACAATTATACTGATACGTCATATATCCCTTTGGTCCAGTAACTTGCATGATTAAGCTAAATTTATTTAGTAACGGAATACGTAATGCAGGCAGGCTAATGGACCGTATAGTTTTCGTGATGATTCAACGTAGAGCAATATTCATGTGTCGTGCACGTGTAAAGTTACCTTATCCGGTGTGACATAGAATGTTAACCTCGTATAGTCGATCATTCACGTTCATCACCCAGTCAGTTGGATATACACACGTCTCATGTTGCAGCGTCAATTTTTGTTTTATTTCTCACCACCAATCGCCAATCACAGTGCTGAAATATGTGACGTCAATATACAGTTATGATGCCTGAAAAATGTCTATATGCGTAACTATGGTTACACTGTAAACTGTGATTGCCACGTCGTAGTACCCCATGCTCAGTGGAAATGTTATCTGAGTACGATGAGTTAAAACAAATGTTCTTAATAAGCCTCTCAATCGCCCCCTGAAGAATCTGTGAAATTAGATCGCTATAACATGGAGCATGATACTAATACTGATGGTAATGTTACAAAAACTGCATGAAGGCAAACCATTTTCTGTTATCGAAGGCATAACAATTACTTGTTCATGTTAATGTTTGAACCAATATAAACACCCATACGTGTGTAAATATGAACACAAGCCTTAAATATTGTTTCGACATTTGCAACGTTTCAGCTCAATGTATGAAAATTGGTAAACACAAAGATATCGATGTGTTTCGTTGTCACGTGATCATCCGCTCACATCAGCGCAGTGGTAGCTTTACATACTTACTGTTGTGTAGAATAATGTACCAACTTGTGTAATACAATATATTGATGTCAAAACGGTGTGTATACTTGATTATATAGCTTTAAATTTTGTACGAAAATAATAATACATTAATTGCAGTCATTGCTATATTATAATATACTTGGGGGCGGGTCGCAGATCTCTAATGAGGCTGATGGTGCATTGAGGACATCTATGTTAAATATACATGAATTGCAACCACCAATCACAGTGCTGAAATATGACACGGGCCATGTTTATATTATGCTATAAACAATTGCTATCTGATTCATATGCCCACTGATTTATGTAATAGCATTCACATGTATTACAGTGAGCGTACAGCTGTAGACGATCACACATCAACTATTGCTAACACAAGATGTTAATGGTTTTTCATAAGTATAATTATATTGACAGTGTTAAAGCAAACTGTACGTGACGCCGCTTTTCGCAGTGTTTATAAGCGTTCACACACTAGATTGTGCAGGTCTGGGCCGTATTTACAAATACATTATACACCCGTCATATTTGTTATAAACTTGAAATGATTCAGATGAACATGACAGTAAAACAACAATTTTATACCATTCACCACAGTCCCTCTATCGATAAAAGGACTGTGCACTCACATATCGCGTATAAATCATCCAGACATTGATCATTTCAGTTTTAAAACAACTTTATTGTCATGGAGCTAGTACACAATTATTTAAATAATATTTTGATATTCGTTAGTTCTATAATTGATCGCTAATATTTATTTTTATATTCGTTTCATGCACTATCTTTAAAACATGTTTGTGGAACACGCTGCATTTTGTATGTCATCAGTGTAACACAAATATCTTTGACGACGTTCTTTCTGCTTCTTAACCCTTTAATCATATATTTCTGCATGTCCTATAACATTACATACTCCTTTACTACTATACCATCACGTTTAAGTGTATATATATATATATATCAGTCCGTTTATGAGTAGAGTCCGTTTATGAAACACATACTTGTAGTGAACGTGAGTGTGGACAGTTGATGTGCTAGCGTGTGAAAATATATTCATTATACTTATTAATATTAGACACATACTTGACCATTATTTATTTATTTATTATTTTCGATGATATATTATTTCCAGTATTCATGTGAAAATATAGCGACCAACCTTAACGACGTTATCTTCTAGTATTTTATATTCAGTTACATGTGACCCAGTGAATAGAATTCATTGCTTTCCGTGGTGGAATGAGTGTGCAAATTCCCAAGATGTTGTGATGCGTTGTACCTTGTTTCGTGACGTATAAATCATTCTCGATTGGAATTACTTTCACAATAAATTATCGCGTCTTAAGGAAAATATCTGGCAAATCACTACTCTTCATCTTAATATTTCGTATCATTCTATATTGCAAACATGGTGGCGTGGCTTTGCTATATGTCTTGACTGCACAGTGTTAGCAATCTCATGTCACATCACACGTTGTAGTATCTGGTGCGCTAACATTAAAACTAACACAACGCCCATTTCACGATTTCCAATATAATGGCCATGATTTTCTGTAACCTCAGATTATATTTAATATCTACAGATCTGGTTGTCATTATTTTCAATTTTTATTATTATAAGATATTCACATATTGTATGTCATCCATTAGAATAACTGTTTCAAGGTGAGTCGCCAGGAGTGGTAATCTCTACTTGAGATGTTTTTCATAGTCACATATATGACATACCCTGTGGCGAAATTGCAGCCTAGAGACGTCAACAACTTAGGGTTGTGGTTGTATCAATGTTTCTAAAACAATATTTGGAATATGGATTGAATTCATCATACGTATCATTCGTTTACGAACTCAACTGCATATGAAACCATAAATAAAATTGTCTGAAATAAAATATGAAATTATTAACAGCGTCCGATTAATTCCGTGTCAAGCACCATCCAAAAATACACTTAGCAGTCAATGTCAACTGGATGTAATCAATGTCTCAGCGACATAACTGAACTTAGTGAATTAGTTAATGGTATAGCATACGTATGGGGTATTTGACACGGAATTCTATTGTGAATCCCCGTCGTGTCCTATTCACTATATCGGTACGTTTTCACTTGGCACGTGCAACATTTCATGAGATAACTTGAAATTGATACTCGATTGCTTATTATCCTGTCAACGCTATCTCCTTATTGAACCTTTCTATAAGACTTGCATATCGCCTGGTGTTCTATGAGATCGCCACGTGAAACATTCCTGTCTCGTCGTTGTTGGCTTCCATCTCAAATTCAAGAACTTTGTAGCTGAGCATGTATACTGTGATTGGTGTATGTAAATTTTACTTTTATCTACAGTAAAATAATTGTTTAGAGACATCAATACGACTATTGACATGCTTAATGACACTGATAATTATTGTACTCACTCACGTAGACTTGACAAACTTTTGAATATTTTGCATCCCCTCAACGCCACTATATAACATAGGTCTTAGAGATATAAAATCATGAATATTCCATAGCATCACGGTGATTGCAATGTGTTGACTGACATTCCAATACAGTCACTTGGGAAACATCATGTGCTGTTCTATACTGCAATGTGTTAGGATAACCATGAGTGTGTTATATTATTAAAAGCATGGATGACGTGATGTGTATATATGGTTTGACATCAAACACTAATGCTTACTTATTGCACGACAAAAGATAACCCCGACATCGTGTTAAATTTTGACAACTCGTTAATACAATATAATTATTTGACAGTAATGATAACGACAGTTTTTAATTACAAATTCAATTCTAGCAATGCTACTCTCTGGTGACGTCATAATGGCTCATATGTTGTCGAAAGATTACAATCGATAGTTTGTTGGTACAAAAATTTTCAGCACAATTTGTATGAGCCTTTATTTTGCGTACAAGTAGGTCTCTTTTATATTTACGGCAGACATACGCACAGGAAATTAAATTTAATAAAAAAAAGTACGTTTCCTTAACTTAAGTGACTTCCTTGTTTAATTGACGCCTTCAATGATTTGGAAAAGCAGAAATGGGAAGTACATTCTCACCAAATTACATTAACTCGTACATACATTTATGTTATTACATTCATTAATATACATATGTGCTGACATGTTTAGTGTGTATGTGTGTACAGAAGTCATCGTCTTTGTTGTCCACGCTGAACTGTTTATTAACAACTCAAATATATGTTATTACTCGCGGCAAAACATCCCATTAGTGCTCATTGTGCAGACTCTATCGTGTTGGTGTTAGAACCAGCAGCTTTATTGTGTTATTTGTTGGTGGTGTCAACTTTATTACTAAAGTTTAAACAATGCAAACAATATTCTTGTCCAAATCATACCATAAACGTTAATATAAATATAGTATGAATGAACTTGCAATATAAGACTAAATATTTGCTAATATTCACCTCATGTTCCAACTTTTATTGTTTTGACTACAGTCTGATTTCATATGTTAATCTGTTAATGGTTATATCGCAATGTAAACTGTGTGAGTTCATCTTTTTCTCGATATCTACTACAATTAATGCATCATAAATTAATATGATTTTAATTAAGTAGATCGTGTTATTGGACACCCCTACTAAGATAATGTTTGACATAACTAATTTCCCCTGTGAAACCTCTCTTTGTGCACGTAACAGGAATAAATTCACCTTAGGCATACATTTTGCGTGCACGTAGAACCACGCACACAATCACCATTATTGTTCTCATGCATCAGACTCGAGTGGTAAATAATTACCAAGTGAGTGATAAAGACGTCATTTTTTGACAGGTTGATGAAGTCCGTTAATTGCGATCTGGACACATCAATGTCAATCATTCCTTTTCATTCAGAGCCAGTGCAGGTATACAATTCGTCGCAAAGATATTTAGTACAAGAACGCTTCTAGTTTAACTAACATTCCCAAGATGCAACGAAACTAACATTCCCAAAATGCAACGAATCCTACTTTAAAATTTATCCGCGGTTCGTATTTGTGTTACTCGTTAGGACGTTCAAAAATAACAAATGAAAAACGTAATTTTAAAATAGAAAATGAATGAGATGTTTATGTCTGTAAATGATTCGTTGTTAAAATAAATGACGAGAAACAAATAAATAAATTTTTGTAAATCATCCTAGATGCATGGATCCGGGAAAAGCCACTGGTGTCGCTGTATACAATCGAAACTATTGTGGCTTGCTTACACTCATTCAGACTTGATTGTAAAGGTCAGAAACAGTTGTTAAGTTTTGTGACAGTTTAGTATGATAGAAAGCATGTACAGTCTTCAAATTGACACAATAGACAGAGTGGGAGGTCATGACAGAATATACATGATTCCGGCATTCGTAATAAATGCTTTTTATTGGTAATTGCACTTTCAAATATTATTAAAATAATATTCACGAGTAATATCTACGTGATAACCTCGTTAAAGGTCATTAGCATATTGTGTACACAGTGCACATGCTTCGGTCCCTTTTTCCACATTCCTCAACCAATGCATCATCACAGTGAGGTCAATTGCAATTTACGTTTTATGTCAGTGAAGTTCAGCACCGTCACTGAGGTTTGTCAAGCAAGCCTCATTGGTGGTGCTGAACGTTGTATTCGAAGCCCACACATAAGCGATGCTACTAGATATATACAATAGCTAACATACCACACCAGCCCCGCGACTGCATGCTCAGAAAAAGATTTGTACACACTCCCACCATGTCATGTTATATGCAATTACAGTTCTAAACAAATACGGCTGCATAATTTAGTGGGTCACAGAGACCCGGTACATTATATTTGAACATTATCAGTTGCTTACATTTCTGTACTGGAAGTAAATGTTCTATACCAGCTCCACTCTCCAGAATATTTGCAACAATTAGGAATATATTATTCACAATATAATGTATACATCTCTCACGGTAACGGCACAAGTTACAGAGTGCCATAATTAGCGGTATTGCACTGGGTATTTTATTCTATTAGGAAACGCGAATTCCATATACGGAACGATTACGCGCGTAAACGTCCTCTAATAATAAAAACAAACATATAGCTGCCCCAGGGGTTTGACCCCGGAGTATAACTGGCCTTTCAGTTTGGTAGTGGTGTGCGGCTGGGAAGTAAAACCCCAAACCCCATCATACACCATTTTCACCTCACAAACCATACCCCATTATAGACCGAATAGTGTTTTTGTATATCCCATCAGAGACCAAATTGTTGCTAAATTTATTCAGTTATAGGTTGAATCTACTCATCACCCGGACTAATGAGTAACAGTTCTAAAACTCGGGTAAAAACAGACCCCAAAGGTGTGCCGCCCTATAATGTGATTTGCATCAAGTAATCCCCCGGGAGTTGACCGGAGCCAACACAAAGAAGTTCGCTAAATCTGTTCTAAACGTTTTGGATTTCGGCATTCCCATGATGTTTCCCTAAGAGGAAAAGACGGAAATAATAAGGTTATTACGAGGATACCGAAAAGTATGCACGACGACAGTACAGCGGGAGTATCGACCGACGCGCTGCGGAGACGATGCGACGGCGTACTGTCTGAGTATATTCTGTCTTCAAGGCATGGTAATACTTCGTAATGACTATTTGCGTTTTCAATTTCAACGGAAGTTGTTCTATATCATTACTTGGATTCATGCTGTTCACTTACTTAAGTCAATCAATCAAAGTATAACCATTGAATTTGAGTGCAGCCCATGTAGTAGCTGTGTTGTTAAGTAAGAACAATATATGCGCATAAATGAAAATAACATGTCGGAATCTTCACATTGCATCATGGGTAAACGGATATCAGTTATTAGAAATTCAATAGGCCATCCATTTCGTCGATAATTATAGTTAAGAAATGTTTGTTTTTATATATTCGATATTAATTTATTCTAAAATGATTGACGCGTTGTGCCTTTTACTACAAGATATTTGATGAAATCGTTGTCTTATTACACATAATGTGTCGAATGCATTAGGAAAAGCTATTCTTTGTCTCGTCATAGGATATGGAATTGCCTTGGGTGTAAACGCATTCTGAATACACATCACCACTGGTCTTCTAAACATTGTATTTTCTACCCCACAGTAAAATATGTAAACTACGTGGCAATGCTCCACGCGAGAAGAAAGAGAATGTCATGGCAGTTCAGTGTAATAAAGCAGTGTAATATTTTGTAAACATTCATACTGTGAAATAAAAATCGGGGCAATCTGATTGGTTCGTGCAAACAGATTGAATTTTTGAAATTATGGCTGACTATTAAAAAAATTCTAATAATTTACAATTTAGATATCAAATCATCACACCCTGTGGATTTTTGTAATTTTGTGAATGTGGCATTTCAAACTCTAAAATATCAATATAAAATATAAGTATCGGTAAGTATATAAGTATTTGATGTCATTCGTTCTAGTTTTGTAATTATCGCCCGCCCACATTAATTCTGTATTACAAAGGTAATATAAACGTCTCAAAAAACAATAACCTTTGGTGTGCGGCTATTAATTAACATTGTAATTTTGAAAAAAAAAATACATACACAACACAGCTGCAGTATATCCCGATATATGGCTTGATATGTTCATTTACATATAGAGTGACAACACTGGGTATATACATGAATCCGAACATAAAGAAGAAATAAAATCACATACAATCAATATTCTAATTTACAACTCAAAGAAACATGAGACAAACGGGAGAAGGTATGTTGATCAATACAACAATGAATTAATTATTATTATTACATCTTCACTGCATGATATAAAATAAATAAAAAATATAACCTATATAAAAAGAAACAAGTAAAAGGAAATAACAAATAAATTCAATACAGTGGAGTAGCTGTGGCGTATAGTTCACGGTGTTTCGTCAAATTTAGGAATGCTGCTGCTGAATTTCTTTTAATTAATACTAACGTTGGCTTTGAACAAGTATGTATACCTAAATTAAATTATCATGAGATGAGGTGTGCCAATTTAATTATGAATATAATATCTACATCAAATATCATTTGTTATATTAATTTACATATACTTGAATACACAAATCAGTATCACATACCTTACATCAAAGTTTTAGTTGCCTTCGTGGCGTTTCATAGCTGGCAGAACTAATTCACTTTGTTAAAGACAAATTTCAATTGAAATAGTCGTAAAACGCACAGTTCAAAGTGATAAACTGTATTTTTTTGAAATTAAAATCTTTCCAAAAGTCACATGACGGGGCCTGAAATTGATTGTCGACTGGAAATACTGAATGTGCTTGAAATGTGTGTGATTTGTGAGCACAGTAAATCATAATATGAAAAATAGATATTATCTATTTTTATTCATTCGTTGCTCCCCTAGGGGTGTACTAGGATTTCAAAACGATCATTTTCCCAACGCTTTAGGCTCTAAATCGGTCGTGACGCGAATTCATAATAATGGGAGTGATTTGTGAATTTCAGTCATTGTAACCACAACCCTGGAAGAGTTATCATAAAATCAATATTGTCTGACGTCATAAATGTCAGTTTTGTAAATACATATGTGTCCTAATGACTTTGCGTGATAGTAGAATGGTGTAAAGAAAAAACGTTTACACAGAAAAGAAATTTCTTGTTTCCGTCAAAGAATAATGGAAATCATTTCCAGAATTCAGATATAAAAGTAACGTTACGGTTTTGTTAAATATAACTATGTCTACTGAGGGCAGTTAGAGGGTAACAATCACATTAATATACCCCTAGAGACATTTCAACTATATTCAAAATTCACACCAAAAATACAATGTGGACATCAAAGCGACCATGAGTGCAATCATATAAGTAAATAAAAAAGTAAAATGCAATGTTGCTTAAACCGTTTTAAATTGAACCTTCTATTATTATAGTATGTTTAAGCCAAGGCCAAAGGTATACCTCTTGACAAACCACAGAAACACGTTAGTGATTATGTCGAACCTTAGAACTGGAGCGAACCGTTAATATATCACATCGAACACATTTCCACTTCTTTATGGTTGGTTTAACACAGATTATTCAGTAACAATGACGTCAGCGCGTTACTTTCCTAACTGTGTATCGTGAATATATGTACCTCATCATTTTAACCAATGGATCAACGCATTTATATCATTGTGCAATATATATAATATTTGGCCCTAAAATAGAATAGGCGAGATATATTCAAATATATACAGTCACCTATAATTTCACATTTACATGGGTTAATATAAAACGAATACAATATTTATTATAATATATGCATCTCCTTTCAGAGGCTGCAAATAGCTGAACCGTCTCCGCTAATATTGGATTCCTATATCCAGAGCAGTGATACTATTATGGGACAACTGTGAGTGACGACACCCTATCCGATGAAGAGGTACAATGTATGACAAGAATATCTGCCCATGAGTATTCATATGTACGCTAAGCAGTCCATTCCCAGTGCGAATATCAAGTCTCAGACACACAGGTGTCACTCATAATGCATTGAAGTTAACGAACATCATAAACACCACGCACAGCGAACATTGTGACTAAACAGCAATGGATTTTGCAAATATAATGCATTGCACACCCTTATTTTGGATCGTGTTCCTATTATTTAATCAAAGCTACATTTCATGTTATCATCTTATGGAAAGGCATAATACAGTTAGTTATTTGAAGCAAGGAGACTTGATGCTTGGAGGAATCTTTACGATACATTGGTATGACAAAGAAGATAATTCTTGCACGCAAATACGCCCACTGAGAGAGATGTTCCGTGTGGAGGCCATGGCATATGCAATTGATCAAATCAATAAACGCAATGATGTGTTACCAGGGTATACGATGGGTTTTCAGATACTAGATGACTGTGGAACTGAAGCATCATCCCTAGCAGCTGTACTTCACTTCGTGCCTGGAGACATCCATAAGGATCCCAAATTGGACGAGTGTGAGTGCCCTGGTCTTGAAGATAAAACAAAAATAATTGGCATTATAGGACCGCCTCTCAGTACAAATGCAATCCCTACTAGCAAATTATTACATTTGTTCCACAAGCCTCAAATTAGCCACGCAGCCACGAGTGATGAACTAAGTAACAAAGACATACATACTTACTTCCTAAGAACAGTACCACCAGAGAGTCAGCGGACACTGGCTATAGTTGAATTACTTCTTCAGTTCAACTGGACTTATATTTTTACCTTGAATTCTGCAGAAAACTATGGCAGAAACGCAATCAGTAACTTCACCACGGATGCAATAAATCATCATATTTGTATTGCTGCAAGATTGGAGATCTCTTCGAGCGTCAACACTGACGACGATGTTGATAAGTTGGTTTCAGGTATGATTAGTAATCCCCATGCTCGTGTGGTCGTCATGTTTTCATTGACCAGAGAAGCAGATATGCTGTTTGCAGCGTTGAAGAGAGCAAATGCTGATAAAATGTTCACTTTCATCACTACTGATCGCGAAGCACTTGATCTCGGACAAGATGGCCATGCATCTGCTGCATCTGGAGGTTTATTTGTAGGAACAATTAAGAAGGCAGTGGATGGACTTGAAGAACATTTTAATTCTTTTAGTCCTAAAGACCACATAGAAAATCCTTGGTTCCTAGAATATTACAGCCACTACTTCAATTGTAGTGACAGAACTTCAAATTGCAATGATAGTTTCCATATTCGGGAGAGTCGGACATATGCTGCTAGCGTAGTTGATGCGGTGTATGCCTATGCTGGGGCTTTACATAGAATGCAGAATGAGTCTTGTCAAGACAACAATTGCGATAAATTCATGGAGGACGCTATGAATGGTGACAAATTACTGCGATATCTCCTGAACAACACATTTGATGGAGTCAATGGAAAAACACGATTTAACAGTAGAGGTGATATTGTAGCACAACATCCTCTCTTTGTCCTACAATTTGTAAATGACAAGTATGAACTAGTGAATGTCGGAAATGTTGATACCGTCAATCACGTAGTAAATATTAATGGAAGCATTAATTGGAATACAGGACATTCTCCACCAGAGTCTCGTTGCGGAGAACCTTGCCAACCAGGTGAGGTAGCTACATTTCGGAAAGATGGATGTTGCTGGGACTGTTGGACATGTTATGCGAACGAAATTGTAAATGAAAATAGTTCAAAGTGTATCGAGTGTGATGAAGGTTTCTGGCCGAATAAAGATATCACTACCTGTGAAAAAATATTACCAACTCATCTACAATGGACGAGTGGTGTGGCTATATGTCTTTTGACTTTTGCCACCTTCGGAGAATGTGTTGTTGTCTTCATTATTGTATACTATATAAAATATCGACGACATTTGGTAATCAAGGCATCCAGTCGAGAGCTCTCTGCCATTTTATTATGTGGCATATCAGTGTCTTTTGGAATAATATTCAGCTTTATTGCTAAACCTAGTGTTAGTTCGTGTTTTGTGAACCGTTTGGGGTTTATGCTTTGCTTCACTATAATATATGCACCAATTTTGTCTAGGGCAAACAGGATATATCGCATTTTCTCTGCAGCAAGTAATTCAGCAAAACCACCAGTGATGATTAGTCCCTGTTCACAAGTTGTGTTAACTCTATTACTGATACTTGGACAGGTGAGTACCCGCTTCCTTTTCATTTAAAAATGACGAAGGTAATCTTGGTTGTATGCCTGCGATGCACATATCTGTTTCTCATTGATTTCTTCACAGTATTTGTATCTAAGTGCAGATAGTTGCATTGTGTAATCATGGGTAAAATGGCTGACCATATTCTAAACAGCTAGTTTGTTATCGAATAACACGTAGACGTTTTTTATTGCTCCATGTTGTTTTAGGAATATACGAATGTGTTCGGGGAAATACATATGGTTTTCAATGAAATAAGTGAATGTTTAATTTAATAGCCAAATGCCTTGAATAGTTGGATGTTGTATAAGATAAGAAAATGACAGTGATATAGGCGGTGTGAGTAACAATGTTTGTCTAAGGGATTACCTGTGTGTTTTTACTATTATGAATACGAGTTTTGATACACTGTTTTCAACACTTGACCTGTGAATTGCAAAGGACGTTCCTAAAGCAGTAGACTAGACGACCGCGACTCGTTGTTTTTTGTTTTTTTTTTGTCATTTTCATCTTTATAGTTGTGGTGTGTGCATTAGCGTAATTGTTTGTTGCTATAAAATGTGCGAGTGTTGTTTAAGGAAAAAAAACACTGTGTTGAAGGAATGGGTGAATATTCTTGCTGAATGATATAGTTAAAGAAATGGTGAATGTTGCTTTCAAAAAATAGAAACATTTGTTCAAAAAAATAAGAACGTTGTTTGAGGAATAGATTTGGTTAGGATGAATGTTGTTTAAGGAATAGAAGAGTTTGCATTTTGGGGATGTAAGGAATAGACGAATTATGCAATAGCCAGATATTGACATGATGTCGTGCATACCCAGTGAATTTTCCCGTCATGCACCAGTGATAAGACAAGATGATACTGTTGTGTTTCGTTTTTGTTAATTTTTATATTTCATATCCCATTTATTATACATTCACTTTCTTGTGTTATTTGACTGATATTGACTTATAGGAGACAATGTGGTTACCATGTGTGTATGTATGTGTTTGTCTCAGTGCTTTCAATGACACTTGGCACCGACGATCTACGCTAATCGTGGACCTGGTTAGTGTTTAGTTGAAATCCGTGCATATAAAAGCCCTTACCTTGTTGAATTTTCAACTGTTATCTCTGAACCTCAAGAACCACTCAACAAATATCATGAAAATTGATACATAGATGATCTATATCTATGGTTAGCCTCATCCGACCTTATTTGTATGTTAATTATCTATTTTGTTCATTAATTATGCAAATTTTAGCTGTTGTATCTCAAGAATCATTGTATTTCAATAAAAATTGTACATACGTGCTTTGAGTTGAATCAATTCATATTTACCTAATTATAGTTTTTGGCATAAATAGCTAATTTTCAGTTTTTAGCGTAAATAGCCAATTTTCAGTTTTGGCTGATATACACAATCAAATTATATTCCTTTTATTATAATGTATCTAGAGTTTCCTGATATTAATATCACTAAAATACAGCTACATTGTGTATCAAAAATGGTATTATTTCTGTCACCGTATAACAGACCCCACCCCCCAAAATAACATTTAAGAAGATAGTTCTCGTTTTGTATATCCCACTTGATTAGTTGTTGTTTGAAATCAGTGCATTTAAAATACCAAATTTGCTTGTTACAGCCTGAATATTTGTTGTCCTCATTTCTTGAATGTTAAACACGTGGAATCATCATAGTACCTCACAATAATGCCTGTTTACTGTAATGTTTTACCCATAATGCAATAGAGAGAGAACTGAGGTGCAGTACTGATTTCATTCGACATTATCAAACACTGCCGCAAAAATGAGTTAAACTATTATTTTACATCATAGTAAAACGATTCATACTACCATATACGAATTATACTCTAAATGCATTCCGAAAGCTTGAAATATCGTAATTTCAATCATTCTTGTTGGGCTTCTGAGATATAACATGTAATTATATTAATGATAGTTCTATTTTGTGGCATAGCATATAGTTTTTGCATGCATGTGCTATAAAACTATTTGTAATACAATGATTTATGTAATACCAATATAAATGTTTGCATAATATCTCTATTTATATAGTGTTGCTTTTGTTTGTTTCCATAGTTATAAATTGCGATTAATTCATTTCATAAAAACAGCGCTTTATTTGGGTGGTTACATTTCATAAAGAACGCCATGTCGTTACATTACACTAAAGCATAATCCATTCGTCGTAAAAAACATCGGTTCTCCATCATATTCCATCATTGTCGCTTTCTAATTATATCCGTCTTTTGTGTACACAAGTTGTGTATTTTTTTTAGACCTGGACTAATTACATTCAGATATGTGCTTACCTATTACATCTTTGGTTATTACTATATTGGAAATGAAACTGGTATTGGTGTAAAAGCAGTGGTAATTAAATAAATGACAAGTGAAAAATTGCAAGTCGTCGATTGCGGGATTTGAACCAACGACCTCTATTATACCGGACTGATATGCTAATATGCAACAACCAGTCGACTCCGGTGAATAATACACACATATTGTGCTCCAACCGATTAGTTGGTAAAATAATCACACAAAGCTGTAAATTAACTTTTTAAATACATTTTTGTGTGAAATCTATTTTATTTTTTAGCACACCATACACATGCTGTACATCAGTGCTCAAGCTATTCAATAATTTCTTTAAATCCACGCTTGTCTGTTTAATGTTGCTAACGGTTTGCCAGGATTTTGTGAATATGACAATGCTATGTATTAACCAATCATATTTAGTAAATTTCAACCAATGCTATTTGCGTCATTGGTATATCAGCCTATGAAAATATGTTTCCCACTAGCGGTATGTTGTATATGCAAATTAGTAAACTGCTTCACTATATTAAAGGATCTTTAAAACATAACACCCGGGCCAATGTAGACACAGTTGGAGATTTTTGGCAAATTCGTAAATACCCATTGTATATTATTTTTTTTTTGTAAATTACCTCCATACCTATGTATTGAACAATGCAATTACTAACTGAATCTGTATATTTTATCGTTTTTGTCGTGATATAAGCCGATAATCGCAGGACGCTATCATGCCGGCGTCTACAAATGCTGACAACAGCTGTAGCGTTTACAGCCATAAACACACAAGCTATACTATGATAATATTCAAAACATGTTAGTGTCCTTAATTAAATACTTCATTATGGTTAATCTACCTATATATTGGTTTTAAATGAACATACATAAATTACCCGTGAACACTGGATTACATTCATACTTAAATAAATCCTTCCATTCAATTTCTTTATCATTTGTGTGTAAATGAACTGTGGGTGAATGGTTGTCTGGTTCAACATCCTGCTTTGTAACACTGTACAAGTATGTTTCCCTAATTCTATTTGCATGTCGTGACACATGTGGATGTGAGTAGCAAGGCGTCACGTGACACCTGTGGATGGGAGAAGCAAGGCATCACGTGACACATGTGGATGTGAGTAGCAAGGCGTCACGTGACACATGTGGACGTGAGTGGCAAGGCGTCACGTGACACCTCTGGGTGTGAGTAGCAAGGCGCCACGTGACACATGCGGATGTGAGTTGCAAGGCGTCACATGACACATGTAGGTGTGTGGCAAGGCGTCACGTGACACCTGTTGATGTGAGTAGCAAGGCGTCACGTGACACATGTGGATGTGAGAAGCAAGGCGTCACGTGACACATGTGGGGGTGAGTTGTAAGGCGTCACGTGACACTTGTGGATGTGAGTAGCAAAGCGTCACGTGACACCTGTGGATGTGAGTAGCGAGGCGTCACGTGACATACGAGGCTCAGTTTAGTCAATGCAATTCATAATTTTTGTTCTATATCCGGTTACAAGTTATTGTTTTTCGCGGTCGAATTAAATAACTAGTCACCTTAAAAGGCGGTGGTCGTAACGGCGCGCCCTGTTCGATATGGGACTCATACATTGTTTATTTACATGAAATTCGAACACACGCTGTGCGACGGCCACTGTCCTTTAATTATTGTGGCTGTTTGAACAGTTATATATTGAAGGAACACCCAAGATGATAGATATATCACCTCCTAGTGCCATTGAATTCTAGAGAAATAACTCAACCGTTTGATTAATCCAATGGTGCTTTAGGGTCTGATGCCATTTGGCCGACGAGAGCCTACTCACGCATACATGTCAGGCTAGACATTTGCCACTCATTGTGCAAATATATTGGACACGCTGTTTAGAAAATACAAATATGTGTTATTAAAAATTGCATGTATAATTTCGATTGATTGACTTCTCTGGCTACTCGGGTATTTTACAATTGTCGTCAGCAGTGTAAAAAATGAAAATAAATAAAGCTGCTGGAAAATAACACTAATTCTCCATTTTATTTCTGTTTTTCAGTTAGTGATTACCTTGATCTGGGTAATGTTGAGGCCCCCAGGACCAGTTGAAATGGTGCCAGTGAGGACACAGAAGAGAGTGGAACTAAGCTGTAATATAACAGAGGGTGAAATGATTTCATCTGTTTGTTATAATCTTCTTCTTCTCATTATGTGTTGTTTTTATGCTTTTAAAACTCGTAATGTTCCTGACAATTACAACGAGACCCGTCACATAGGGTGGACTGTCTACACAGTTTTGGTAATTTGGTTGGCGTTTATTCCCACATATTTTGCCATTAAGGATGCCATTTTAAAAGTGGTTATATTGTCCATGGCTATTATTATCAACGCTTGGGACAACCTACTGTTTATGTTCTTACCGAAAATTCTTACCGTAACACGGACGACTACAGCAGCTCCATCCAACGCGACAGCGCCACCAACGTCAGCCATGGTCTCGGGAAGCGGCTGATGAGGATATATTACTGATCCAAGGAACGCTTTTACAATCATTTTTTGAAATATTAGAACTGATTAAAACCTTGAAATGTTGGTAAATGTTTTCCACGTATGTACATATTTTATGATAATAAAACAAGTAGACATCAATACCCATCAAAATTTACACGCATATCACCGCTCAATTATGATCTTTTATACACTTTGCATCATGATAGTACCGACTTCATTCAGTTTGTCACGAATCACTTTTTACTTTACAATTTTCTTATATTTAACTCAGAAAGCAACAAAAATCCTTACTTTCAACTGTTTCAATTGTATTTGAATAGTGTTAATGTTATTAGTGCAGTGTGTATTTTACATAGAGTTCAGTGGAGTATACACCGGGTTTCACGAAGGCGTGAATTTGTTTTATATCAAATATTTATAAATGTTTTTTTGTTTTTGTTTTATTTCAAATGACGATTGAAAATAACTTGACCAATCACAAGCCTCGGTGAATGGTTCTTTCCCGACGTATTGAAATCCACTGCAGTCGGTTATTTTTTCTTTGACACTGACTCACTTTCGCATCGTGAGTTCTTGGCCAAACTTGTACTTGCATTCTGTATTTCAGTGACTCTTTGTAATTTCCTGCGTTTTAAACAAATTTGGTGGATTTGGGCAAAAACTCGTGGGTGATGGGCATTACCAAATGAAAAATTTGAATGAAGCACGAGAATATTTCAAACTTAATGTTTTATAAATATTTATAAATGTTCATAAAAAAATTCCATCCTTTATGTAATTATTTAAAAACTTATTTATTTAAATGTCATTTGCCATTGCTTATTTGGAGTTTCTTGATTGATGTGTGTCTATCTGATAATTTTATCTCTCAGTGTACGAGATTTGAAATACAATTCAATTTATTTTGTTTGTTTGTTTGTTACAGTTTGGTTTCGTGTCGCATTGTTGTATTTGTGTATCTATCCTGGTTGTGTCATGAATACTGAGTGATTGAGCACATGCACAGAACTAGAATTGTTCCAGTCGATGAAAGATTAATTTCATTTATATTTTACACATAGATATTAAAGGGCGGTAGTCGTCGCGCAGCACATGTTCTAATTTCATGTAAACAAATTATGTGTTTTACACGCGTTGTGTACGTCGCTATGAGTCCCATATCGAACAGAACGCGGTGTGACGGCCACCGCCCTTTAAACTCTGGTCACAGTGCTCAGTGTAGATTAAAGAGCTTTTGGTCCAATCAAAATGGTCACGCTCGACTGCCAATCGTAATTTTTGGCTCCGTTGAGGGCGCTGTATTCCGCAACAGTAATCAGAGAAAAGCATATTGCGGGCTGTGAGAACAAGGTTTGAAGGCATGAAATTAATAATAAAAATAACACTCTGGATAAATTGACTAGAAAATATTTAATGAAGACATTAATACATACATCTGTAATGTAATCCACAGTATTGATGTTTATAATAGTGAGAGAAAGTGAAGTAGATTGGACACATGTTGTTTGCAGCGGCGGCCCGATTTATTTCAGGGCATCTCTACCACAAGTTTATTTAAATCTGATGTTTTGAGATATCAGAAATTAGCTTTTAGAAATCCATATGCATGGTTTTCAAAAGTAAAGGGTGGTGGTTGTCATGCTGCGAGATTTGTGCTGACAAACATTGATTTTCCCACAATCCAAGTATGACGTTTGACCTGGTTTGTTTGATCTAAGGTAATCATTATAATCATATTTCAACTCAAGGCTAATCAGGTCCTTAGCATCTTCCTCAGTCAATTTTATGCGAAGTCTCATTGTAATGTAATAATTGTTTTTTGAGATATAGGTAGAAACATTGGTTAATTATTATGCAAATGAGCTAGTTATATGCTTGGATTTCATTCAAAAACTAATCATATCTGTGCATTGTTCTGGGACACCTATGTATTAAGTTTTATTATAATGTGATGATTAATCCTTTAAAAAGACGATGGAAAAGCCGAAAATTAAATTATGCAAATTAGGTAATAATTATTAATAATTTATACTCAAAACTAACTAGGTTGTTACACTGTATAGAGCACCAAGATTTATTGTAATAAGACAATTACTATATGAGGTATCAATGAAAAAGCTGAAAATTATTATGCAAATTAATTAAGTAATATTGCCGATTTGAATGTAAACTAATCAGGTCTGTGTAATGTCACATACAATCTATGTATCAGATTTATTCATGAATACTCGACCACGCATGCGTCAGAATAACAAGGGTGTAAACATTCACTGTGCTAGGTTGTTTGATACTGAATGTAATAACGCTAAGTTAGATTTACAAAGAAAACTACGACAATTTCGTCGTACAAGAACACATGATTCTTTAACTGATTATCGTACTAGCAAAAAAGAATACAGTGATATGCTTATAAAAAAGAAAAAGGTCTATCAAAATAATCAAATATCCGAGTTAGAAAAAGCCGCTCGTGACAATGATAGCAAAAAGTTGTGGGGATTCTTCCGAAATGCAGACCAGCCCACACCACCCTCAATTAGGCCAACTGAATGGTTTGATTATTTCAACTCTTTATTTAATCCAGTTATTAATGTGGAAAGAAACACTGAGCACGACAATTTGTGGAGCAGTATTGAATCTGCTGTCCAGGATGGTAATTTCAACTACTCACAGAAGGACCAAATTACTGATTTTATGAATTGTCCAATTTCCCAACTTGAAATTGAGGTTAGTATCAAACAGTTGAAATTTGGTAAATCACCAGGCAGCGATGGCATACCGCCTAAATTTTACAAATTATGCTCTCCTCAATTAATTCAATTATTACATGGCATCTTTAACAGTATTTTCGA
The DNA here is from genome assembly GCF_978046115.1 of Saccoglossus kowalevskii. NCBI lineage: Eukaryota > Metazoa > Hemichordata > Enteropneusta > Harrimaniidae > Saccoglossus > Saccoglossus kowalevskii. The sequence goes on along the minus strand of NC_140656.1, from coordinate 1,301,532 downwards.
TACAAGCATTTTCCCTAAGAAATGGTGTGAGGGTATTATATTCCCAATACATAAAAATGGTTCTAGGAATTTACTAGAGAAGAACAAGCGGGTTTCAGGGCAGGCTATAGCACCATAGATAACGTATTTATTATTCACACATTGGTACAAAAAATATCTTGCAACTAAACGGGGACGTTTCTATTGTGCTTTTATTGACTTCGAAAAAGCATTCGACCGAGTAAATCGGGTAGCTTTATTTTTCAAACTTGGTAAAGCAGGTATTAGAAGTAAAATGTATTCCATTCTTAACTCTATGTATTTGCAAGTAAAATCATGTGTCTTGACAAGTGATGGTCTGACAGGCTTCTTTAACTGTCCGGTTGGAGTGCGTCAAGGTTGTATTTTGTCACCCTTTCTGTTCTCTTTTTATTATAAATGACCTTCACGTAGGACTTCAGGCAGACAAGCTTTTACGTGATAGTGTTGGTTGTTCTGTGGGTTTAATTAAGTTATTTATCTTCTTTTTGCGGATGATTTAGTTTTGATGTCTTATAATGCAATTGGATTGCAAAGATTACTTAATAAGTTGAAATCATATTGTGATAATTATCATTTGAGAGTTAATTTAACCAAAACCAATGTGATAGTTTTTAGAAATGGAGGACCGTTACGAAGATACGAGCAGTGGCGATACGATGGGAAAATAATTGAAGTAGTGCCGTGTTACGTTTATTTGGGTATAAAATTCTCACTACGTGGTTCTTGGTCATTATGCCAACAACATCTAGCAGATCAGGCAACAAAAGCGCTCCATGCACTAATGGTTATTATATGTAAAATTGGACCAGTGCCTATTTCTCTATGTTTTAAAATATTTGATACAAAAATTGTTCCAATAATGCAATACGGTAGCGAGATTTGGGGTCATTTTGAGTCTCCAGCTGTTGAAAATGTACACATCAAATTTGGTAAATTTTTGCTTCACATTCGTAATACACCATTAATTCACGCAACAGTAAGAGGGGAACTTGGTCGTCCCACAATGTATTCTCTTCGTTTAGGTAGAATGGTGAAATACTGGCTGAAAATACTTAAAATGAACCCAAACCGTTACGTTTATCAATGTTACAATTTTCAATGCACACTGGCTGACTCAAACAAAACATGCTGGGTTAAGTCATTAAAAGAAATACTATTTAGTTATGGATTTGGGGAGCTGTGCATGGTACAACCAGGGTGCGGGCGATGAAAATGCGTTTCTTGGCTTGTTTCGTCAGCGGTGTTTTGACATAGATCTCCAAAAATGGTGTGGTGTTGTAGATTATCTTCATATAAACTATATAAACGTAACCTGGAACTAGAATCGTATCTTGTAATTGAAATGAAAACAGCTTTTCGACTTGCTATGTTAAAATTCAGAACATCATCACATAGTCTAATGATTGAAAAAGGACGCCACCTAAACATACTGAGACCAAACAGGATCTGTCCACTTTTGTCGTAGTGGGGTTGAAGATGAGTTTCATTTTTTACTTCTCTGTCCCGCCTACGACGAGCTGAGGCAGCGCTATATTCCAAACATATACACTAAGCAGCCCCGCCTACAACACCAGTTCATTAACCTAATGACCAACAAAAATCCACAAACTGTTAGATATTGTGCTAAATATTTATTTTATTCTTTTCTTAATAGAGAAACGTTGTTAGAGGAAGCAATTCTTAATGATATCTAACTATTGTATTTAATCTTTGTTTAATCTTTACCATGTGTAACCTGTGACCACATATACTAGTGATGTATCTTTGAGTGTACTTAGGGCCAGCGGCCTTTGGTACTTTGGAAATAAACATTATTATTATTATTACAATCTATGTATAAAGTTTATCTATTTATCAATTATTATGCAAATTAATAAGAGTAGATTTCAAACCAAGACTGAGCAGGTCTGTGAATTGTCCGAGAGCATCCATTTACAAGTTTACATCATTGACAAGTGAAGACTAATTAATATGCAAATTATCTCAGAATATCAAGTTCACAGACAGAATGACAGGGTAAAATATCAGTAATGAAGGTCATGTTATCCAATCATTGAATTAATTTTTAATTAATTTTTTTAACCACTTAAGACCACTTCACCCAATTTTAGGGTGCACTCCTAAATCAGATTTCAGGATTGTGTTGGATAAAATTTATCATGAATCATTCAAACCCCAAAGTGCTTAGGATGTCGGGGTCAGCGAAAGCTTTTTTGCAGAACATATAAAGTGGAAATGCAAATTTGAAGGCCAAGACTTGAAAAAGTGTATGTAATTATTGTTTGATTTGTGTCTGTGTTTTTCAACTGTGAATAGTTTGTAGATTCACCTTCTCACTCTCACACTCACATGTGAATAGTTTGTAGATTCATCTTCTCACTCTCACACTCACATGTGAATAATTTGTAGATTCATCTTCTCACTCTCACACGTGAATAGTTTGTAGATTCATCTTCTCACTCTCACACTCACATGTGAATAGTTTGTAGATTCACCTTCTCACTCTCACACTCACATGTGAATAGTTTGTAGATTCACCTTCTCACTCTCACACTCACATGTGAATAGTTTGTAGATTCATCTTCTCACTCTCACACTCACATGTGAATAGTTTGTAGATTCATCTTCTCACTCTCACACTCACATGTGAATAGTTTGTAGATTCATCTTCTCACTCTCACACTCACATGTGAATAGTTTGTAGATTCATCTTCTCACTCTCACACTCACATGTGAATATATAAACTACTACGAGACAGCCTTCATTAGGTGTATCTTTCAAAATATTTTTTAGTTCACTAAAATAGAAATGCCTGTTTTTACAAAAGACAAAAAGAAAATATATGCTAGAGAAACATATTAAACAACACTGTCACTATGGCAACTAAGCTTTCAGTGAGGTATCAGTGTTGAGGATGCTCTTTAATAATTCCCTTTTTACTAAGAGAGAGCGATCTTTCAGAAATTGTCACTGGACTGAAAATAACAATCTAAAAACATAAATCCTACAAAGCATATTAAACTTAGTTTTAAAACATAATGAGCTTAATATAGCTAACAACAACAAATTATGGAATAAGCAGGTCAAAAATTTAATGTTGAACTTTAACCCTGAGCCATTACTGCTGTTTTAGTGAAGGTGAGTGTGAATTATTCATGGTAGAACAAATGCGGTTAAATTGAAGTATAGCAAAGTAAGTGACTGCGGAAGTAACATATCCCGATATTATATCGGCATGGTCATGATAATGACGTACTACTGACTCAGTTCTATGCCATATGGCAACGTTTTCTTCATTAATCTACATAATACACATATATATTGCATTTACCCATTTCCAAAAAAACAATTGTTAATTACACTGTCCTTATTTACATTTATGGTCCCTGGAATCTGCATTCAGATACATTGGCTACATCATAGTATTACACATTATAATATGGTATTAACATATTTCATAACATAATATAATATTTAACTAATCATATTGCAACCACTTCACGGGTCGATATATTTCAGTGCCTGTCTCTTTAAATGCATAACTCTCTTGTACAAGTCATATTGGGAGAGTACATTCTAATGTTTCACATCAGCAACTAGCCGGTATTCTCAACTGGCAGATTGTTAACCATTTTGTGCCAATTTGTCTTTTATCACAAGTTCAATAAATACAAAAGACTATAGGAAAGCATTTTTTTTGTACCCCACTCCACCCCTAATCCTAACTCTAATCCTCACCCCCCCCCAATTCAATTTTATATGCCCCTCTAGATAAATATAGGTGTCCTTCGAAAGGGAATATACAATTAAATTGGGAAGTGCTGGACAGTAGAGGTAGGGTTAGTGTCAGGATTTGGGGTGGCGGAAACAAAAGTATCTCTTTCAGGACAGTATTTATGCTATTAAAAGTGACAATCAGACTCTCAAAGATCTAGCTGTAATAATAAACTAGAAACAATGACATTTTGACTTTCATAAATATTTTCTATTTCAATCAACTTCTCTATGAATGTTAAAACATATTTCAACTTTTAAGTTAAATCACAACAAGCAGAAATCTTACTTATAAAGCATGTTTAAATTGATATCTCTGAGTGCAGCTGTGAAACACAGTGATAGTACCATTCCCTATATCAAATACTGATGCATATAAATAATGTATTTGAATACTTAAGTTTAACATTTTCATCAGCACGTTAGCGTTTCAGTAACAGACTTTTCAACAATACAGCAATACATTCCACATTAGAATATTGTAAATAATAAATATATATAGTATATTTAGCAGTATGTCTGTAAATCCATGCCCCTCCCCCTTTTATATAACCCCCTCCCCATGTAAATGCATTTTGCTCCATTATCAGCTAATTATCCTTTTTGCTCGCCGTGTTCACAGATTGTTCTTTACTTCCTTACTTGACCCTCTGTCTGTTACCCAGCATGCATCAGAGACTGTTCAGCTATCAAGTCAACTGTTCTTATCAGCTCTAAACAGTTAGATTTGTTTTTGTCTTTTATATGGCAACTGGTTGGTTTTTCTCGGTCAGCAGCGCCACTCTGCTCGGTCGACTAGTAAGAAAAAGTGGTTCTGAGTCAACTGTATGAAGAGCACGCTTTGCTTTCAATTCTTTTTCCACTTTTTTACTGTACCAGTATAGGTAGATTGGTAAACCAAAGCTGATAAATGACACTCCCAACATCACAATGTTCACCTGAAAGTGTAACAGATAAATTGATTGAAAGAAAATAATAAAAAGCAACCTGGCAAAATAAGCCCACTGCTTCAGCAGAGCACAGTTTTGCAATACTAAGTGCATGCATAGTTACTGTACTGTAAATGGTGTGTGCTAATGATGTCAAGTTTTTAATGGTTTCAACAGAAATTTTCATTTTATATTCTTCACTAATTCTCAGGAACCTTTCAATCCAACTTAAGTATTGCTTGATGTTTTTACGCAAATACACAAATAACCACGGCTTTATTTACAATTCTATCAACTGTCTTAACATGATAAACTAGTGGATACATCAACCCTGGTTACAGTATATGAATTTAAATTCCTCTAACAAAAATATTTGTTAACAAGCAGCCTCTCGACTGAGATAGCTCTGCTGTTAGCAATGCACATTTCAATTAAAGAACTGAAGATATCATCACAAAATGAACAAATCTGAGAGGGGTCCACTTGCAGTACCTGTATGTATAATATCAAATCAATCAGACTTGCAGTGTTTAACAAGAAGTCGAAAATATCACTTTTTACCAAAAATGAAAAAATTATTTACCAAAATTAGAGATTGAAAGATATCATCTAGAAATGAACAAATCTTAGAGAGGTTTGCCAAGGTACATATAGTATCAAAGTATTAAGAATTGTAGTTTTCAAGAAGAAGTTGAATAAGTAACGTTGACACGGATGATGGACGACGACGGACAATCACTCATATGATAAGCTCCGCTTGACAAAGTTGACAGTGGAGCTAAAAATTTGGTAAGAATGCTGAAACTGTGTAGTATACTGCCCTCAAGTGGTAGTCCTATGACATATACATATAATAGTATTATAGAAAAATAACTTACATAAAATGGATCTTGGTTGAGTGGCCCTTCTATTGCTACGAAAACTGGGTATTGTAAAAGTGCAAACATAGCAGAAATCAATGACTGCAAACCAATCAGACCTCCTTGTTGATTAGCTGGGTACCTGGAACAAACCAAAAATATGAGAAAATCAAACTCCGCTCAAAGACAATTAATTTCTCTATTTAATTTTAATTTTTTCAAAATTGATATCAATAACTACAAGAAATGTTTCTTACAATGTGTTGTGTAATATGTACTTACTGCAGGGCATATAATGAACAGACGGCTGAATGGATGAAACCTCTAATAATTGTATGCAGCACAAATGTAAAAATCTGAAAGAAAACATAGAAATTTTAATAATTTCTCTTCGATGCATGGGCTATACCAAGCCAAAGCCTTTTTTCTGTGTCTCATTGGTTATACCATTATGTTCACAGGGGAGATTCTACATTCACTGAATGGCAAATAACAGCCAAAACTTTTTTACTGCATCTCATGGGCTATACCATTATATAGACTGGGGTGGGTAGGTGCATGCTTACCTGAAGTTCTAATATTGGAATAAGCACCAGGATTCCAAAGAAGACACAGGCAGTATTAGTAATGGTAAATGCAACAACACCATTGCGTAGTTTTTGTATCTTCACATCGGTGCGTTTCTTCTTTCCAATGCTATCAGTGGAGCTGCCAGAACTTTTAGACTTCAGTGATTTTGAAGACCGTGCAGTTTTATCAGAATCTTCAGATCGTTCTGACAATGAGATGTTTTCCGAGTTGGCATCTTCTTCGGCTGGTTTAGCTTCTTCAACGTCTTCAGTTTGTGGTTTTGCCTTTGTTTTCCAGTCCATAATGAGCCCAATTAGTGGGCAAGTACAGAGACACAACAGTTGAAGAAAACCAAAGATGGCCGCATATAGTTCAACTGTGAATTGAAAATAACATCAATCACTTTACTTGACAAAGACATTTTTTCTGAACACAATCTTCGACCAACCAATAATTTCCCACCATTCACTTAATTTATTTCTTTTAAGGCAACAAATAGCTTATGCTTCTCATCACACACTTTTGTTTGATGGTTTAATAATATACTAAAATTTTGGTCACTAAGCCAAATTTGCTTACTTAAGTGCAGAGGGTTTGCCCAACTGATTATGTAAATATTTGGGAATTGTGTTGATGTGAATGTTCGGCAGACCTACCACTATTTGGATCATCATCAGTCATTCCCTCCACCATTTGACTGAAAGAGCCGATAAAAAAGAGAAGACGTAGCTGAGTGATACACATAACAACTAAGCTCCATAGGAATATAGGACTAAAGATGGACTGGCAGAAGGTTGGGTCAGAGCCTCGCTTCATTTTTAGTTCAAGGTTCATTCTGTAAATAAAAAAAAACATAACATGATGTTATCTTCTTGTCAGATTCTCACTCTAGACAATTACAAATCCAAGGGGTCTGGTATTTTGAAGAAAAAAAGAATCTGCATCAAATTTGAGAAAACAAAATCTTCAGAGAAACTTGCAAACTAAAATTTAGTTCAACATCACCCTGAAAAATAAGTCTAGCTCAAAATGAAGGGAACAAGAATTTGCATAATGTTTCTGCCATCTCCAATAATTTTTCTAATGGTCAAAGACAAATGAATATCTTGATTTTTGATGTTGATTTCTGAACAAAGTTTTTTTCCTGTTTTTTATTACTATCCAAGCAAGTACAAGTGGCATGATGATAACTTACTTTGATCCATACATGTCTCCTTGCTTAAGTACCTCGCCTGTACTTAACCTACGACCAACGTTAGAGACTCGTCGGTAGAAATGCTGACCAGAGACTTTATTGTCCAGCTTTAAGATGTTCCAATGAATTCTGAAAGAGAATGATTCATTGATTATAAGAGATTTGATCGTCAACACTATAACCTAACACTCAATTATACAGATTATCCAAGAAAATTATTTTTTGAATAATGTATTTTGATATGGATTGAAATTTAACTTATGGCTGCATAGTAGATTCTTGTATACCCAAGAATCAATTGCCTTGGTCTCCTCAAATGCTCACTTTATTAATACACTTCAAATCATATCATAATCATACAATCATATTTTTACAATGACTGTTTCAATTAACCAATCAAATCATGCCAATGAAAATGTGTTGATTGTAGAAATCTGGGAGACATCAGAAAGCTTGTGGGCTAGGACTCTTACCCAAAACTTTCATCATCAGGATCAGGAATAGCTTCACTGGGTACATTTAAGAAACAGTTCAACCAAACAATACAGCATCCTATTGCAAGCCCAACGAACATATTCTGCCTGGAGACACCCAGATCATAAAGAGCCTGAAAAATGAGAAAAAATAAATTAAACTTCTTGTCATGAAAAATTAAATAATAAAAATAAAAATTATAAACTTTGTTTATTTGGTTTTATGCTGACTAAATAATAACCATACTCGACAACATAAACAAATTGTCACCAGTGAGGGCAGTCTTCACTGACATTTTGTGAAGAAATACAATGTGTTAACAAAGCATTTGTTATAGGGAACTGGCTACATTTCTCCCTGTAATACTTTCAATATACATACCTTCAAGATAGGGAAGAGAATGGCAGATGATGCATATGAGCCAATACATAGACTGATGACAGTTGATCTCTTGTGTCCAAATAAATTGGAAACCTAAGAATACGGAATCAAGTAGTGTGTTAGCGCATGACAAGTGGTAACAGTACAACATAGCTAAAATCATAACTACTTCTGAAGATATTGTTATCATGTGAAATGTTTTGAAACCGTTTATCCTTCAAGACTTTGTTACTTGGGTAAATGTGTTCAAACTGACAGAGACGCTGTAAATCTAATTTGGAATGTTTGCCAGGGATATATTGTTAACACAGCTTCATAGACAATGGAAGATTATTTCCATTTCATACAAAGTTAAACGATATATACAAAATGTTACACCAACAATTTGGCTGAAAAAATTGAGGTGTTCTATCTTACAGTGCATATATTGAGTAAACATTAGTTTCAGCATTCACATTTTCACTGAGCCAATCACAAGACAGAAGACATGCCACCATTTTGGTGATTAGAAACCGTCAATTGTGTCATCTTATCAAATTTAGCAAAAAACATTTGTCAATTAATTTTTCAGTATTTTTACTATTATTCCTAATTTTAATGTTGGTCTTGACAGGTTTTCTTCAAAATAATGTGTATAATAATGAAAAAAATACCATTTGCTTGAGAAAGTTATATTTATCACAATAATCTGCTCTGTATTGTATTGTTTTGCAGATATTGATAAAGTCACAAGAAGAAATACCAAGGTTACATAGCAACCAAACAAGCATGACATGATGGAGAAGTATGAAGAAGCACTTTAAAGGAATATAGTCTTTTCTTGGTTGAGTTAGACAGCAATCAATTTGTGCTGAATATGCAATGTAGTCATCATTATCACATTGAACTGTTGGTATTTACTAGCTTGTCTATAAATGCACTCAACTAGGTGAACATTGGTGAGCCTCAAACACACAGATAATGTAGAGTGTCCCTTTAATATGCATTTATTTTCCATCTCATTGTTTTAATAAGAAAATTTAAAAAGATGATCAGCATTATTATACCTGTAACGATGTAAATACTAAAGTTATGCCACCAATGCCATTCAATGCCACAGCTGGAAATAGCAGCACCGATGTAGTGTCAGGATTTGCAAATGCTAATATCAAAGCTGATGCACAAAAAAAGAAACTGAAAATACAAAAAATATGAATATGCTTAATGTAACCAGTTGTAACCATGGGGATGTGAAATGAAAATGAGAAGGTTAATGAAGAGGAGAATTCAGGAATGGAACATGCGTTGTGCATTACAAACCACATATGGTTGTCAAGGTTACAGACACAAGATAAATGCAAATTTTGCAAGACGTTGTCAGGCAAGTTTATGGGAGTGCACTATATGCATGTGCATTATGTGAGTGCATTATGTGAGTGCATTAATGTGAGTGCATTATAAGTGCATGGGTGCATGCTGGAGACCCATACCTGGAAAGAGGTGAAAATTGTGCAAATGCCGCCAATACCGAGTAGTGAGACGGCTGGGAAAAGGAGCCAAGAGGTGGATGAACTGGAGAAAGCTAGGATAAGACATCCTGAGCCATACAACAGACTGCAAGTGGAAAAGACGATATAGACAGGTAAGAGTGCAAACAATTAACATGCAGGACTGAATAAAAAAAAATCATGCCATTTAGTTCAATATCACGTTATTGCTATGATGACTTCTTTTGTTGATATTCTGCCTATATGCATCTGTACACTGATACTGTAATATTGTTCTCATTTAGAAAAAAATTAAAGTTACCAACAATTTTGAAAACTGCACCTACCAGCCAATCATACGGAGAATTCTAGAACCAAACTTGTCCATGGCCATTCCTATAGGAAATGTCATTCCACTAAGAAGGAAGGAACCAACTGTGAAGGCCAGATTGAGTTGCGTTTCCTGCGCTGAACATGTTCCCATCTCATTCAAATTACTATTAAGGACTGTTTCATTGGATGTGGGATAAAGTCTGTAGGTCACATTGTCAAAGTCTGTTTCGTTGGGGTTGTATGTGAATTCCGACCAAGTACCATTCTGTGTGTTCAGTTCTGTTTGAGAAAACAAACAAATAAAAAAATGCAATATGACTTAAAGTACCAGTATTTGTCGTGCATTTGGTTGTCTGCTGTATTATCATTAAGATAGGGGTCTTCAAAGTTTACAATGGTACAGATTGCTAGGTGGTCTCATTAGAGTTCACAGTATGATGTATTAGTTTAAACTGAATATTTAGTAATGACAAAGATACTCATCCAAGAATGTCACAAAGCCCCCCAAAAAATGATATTTGCTATAAATGTATATACATATAGATAACTTTTTGAGCTGATTAAATCACTCCAATCATGAGAAAAAAAATCTTTATATATGTCAAGGTTTTTCTGTTTTAAAGAAATCAGATATCTACCAAGTTCACTGACACAAATATTCTTTTGCCTTTAATCTTGTTTTTGTTTAAAGTGAAATAAGATCCTGATATTTAAAATGATTGTGTACATCAGATGCAATCTCCCAGGCAGAGTTCTATTCCACGAATATATCTCTGCCACCACGCGATCTTATGCTTGTCGTTGATTTATCGATGCGTCACAGTGGCACTACTTTCAAAGACGCCCAACAAAACATTGCCACGCAAGTGTTCGATTTTCGAACCAAACGAAAGCGTACGCGTTGTTTGTAGATTCTGGCTGTTTTTAAAGTGAGAGTCTCATTTTTTTACTTTCCGTAACACAAACGGTGTGACAGTAGGACGATTTACTCGTTAATACCCCTACGTGCAATCGTTTCTTTATATTTCTTCGTCTGGCAATCGACAAGGCGGTCACTTTGATGAACCGAGTAACACCTTAGTAACCGTTATTCCGCGATGAAATTATTTTCTTTTGTAAATTATATAACTAATTCACCGTTTTCAGTATGTTTACGAAAAAATCATTATCAGCAATCGATAACATATTTTAAAACTTGTTTACTAGGATGAAGAAATCAACACGAGAGCCCTCTAATAACAAAAATACGCAAATGATACGCGTAGTAAAAGTCTTGTGGTGTTTCACCACAAAATGGCGGTGTGTGGTGGCAGAGATACTTTCGGTGATCTAACCGCAAGGAACTCTGGGAAGGAGAATGCATCAGATGATGATGTATGTAAATCGATATGTATCTTAGTTCCAGTGAACACCTGTTGATAATAAACCACATTCATTGTACCGCCGTCCCATCCATGCTGATAACACTGCCTCACATTCCAAAGTTGTATGGACATACTACTCAAAGTAATCAATTGTATTATACAAGTTTGATAACATTGGCAAGACATATTATCTTAGGATTATAGTAATCTTATAAGGTATAGCTATATTTTATTAACGTTTCTCTGTAAATTTGTTGTTTCAAGTACAAAGTATGGGAAGTATAGTTTTTGGTTGCCATCAGCGTAAAACACATCCTCCATTGAACTTTTCCTCATTCATGTTATGTTTACATAAATCCTTTAATTATATGAATAAGGAAACAAGTTGTTTTTAGTTTACCTTGTTACTTCATGCAAGAGTTTTTTTGACTTATTTTCAATTATTACAACTGTAACTTGTAAACCTACTAACACTGCAATCTACTAAACACAGCTGTCAATGTCATTTGCTTATCTTGCTTATATATGAAGAATGTGGCGTGATCTCATGCATATGCAAATACAGTACCTGGTAGCGGCCGACATAATTCATACACTATTTTGCGTTTCTACTCATATTGCAGGTTTTATTAGCTACATTTTGTCTTCAACTTTTCAACCCATGATCAGCCTATATAATAAAGGCTCGGCGGTGACTCTTTTGATAAAGTAACAAGTGATAAGATAAGTTTATGATGGCTATTTTACAATGGACAGTGTGAACACAGGTCACAGTTCAGAAAACATACCAATGATATTTTACTATTTTTTTACTAATTTAATTCCCTGCAACTTTTGCAATTGTTTGATGTGCAATATTATTTTTTCAATGACCTTACTTTGTGTGCGTCTACCAACCACGAGTCATCAGATGTACTATTGCAACTCACTAGTTTTATCACCTTTATTTTAGCCTTGAGTGAAGTATGTACTACACTCACACAATGTCAAACAAAGGTCACACATATTACACCTTACAAAACATTTAATATTTTGTAACAACATTTCTGTGGATGACATTGGTATAACTGACATTTACAAGTAAAATCATTTTACCAAATCATATTTATTTATATATGTATTTTCTGTTTGAAATAATATGTGCTATTAAAACGTTGAAAAAATTGAAAAATTGCCTAATAAGCAAAAATTGAAAGGGAACATCTGCTGCAGTACAAATCCTCTTAACAAATACCACTATGCTTATGTATTTTTCTATAATTTCTTTGTTAATATAAACCAAATAATTTTCCATTGCCTACAAGTTTCAATCATAATATTAAAAATTAAATTTGGAAAAATAACTTCATTTTGTAAAAAGTGACCAAGTTAACTTTGATTTTAACAAGGAACAGATAAATCTAAAAAAAAATGTTTGGGTTTATTTCACTGAATTTTGACATTTCAAGCAATATTTGTTCCAAAGAAACAAGATGACAAGACTCAGACACCCACTAATAGCCCTGTAGACAAATTAGAATCCTGATTTTAATATGGTACCTATTAAAACATTACTGTGATCAGCAGACTGGTAACAAGCTGGACAAATAAGCTGTTGTCAATTCTTATGTGGTTTTATTAAATTTGTGAAATGTGCATTGAAATTCAGGGAGAAGTAAAATTGATATATTTTTAAAATTATGAATTATTTATTTTAATGTAAGATTGTCTTCTAATCGGTGTGCAGGTAAAGTGTCAAAAGTTGAATCAATGGTAGTACATGACATATGTTATCAATGTATGTTGCACGTAGCTTGGATGAAGGATGAGCAATGTCTACAAAACCACAGTGTAATCTCATAAGGTTGAGTGATGTCATACAGATTGATGAGGTCAATTAACTGTGTCACCTGTGGTCACATAGTGGAAGACTCTGGAGTACACTATCTTCTTAAATAGTGCCAATGAAGAACGGTTGGGGCTTACAGTGGCAGTCTGGCAATGGTTCCACCAAATATATATTTGTGTAGAAATATAATTTACACAATTACTCCCAAAAATTACATAATTACAATTATTTATTTTGTAATAATCACTGTCTCAGAAATATAATTTACACAATTACTCCCACAAATTACATAATTACAATTATTTATTTTGTAATAATCACTGTCTCAGAAATATAATTTACACAATTACTCCCACAAATTACATAATTACAATTATTTATTTTGTAATAATCACTGTCTCAAAGATGCCAATAATGTGCATGTAAACTACAATAGTATTTCTTCATCTCAGATTATAATAATACATTTTTTAGACGCTGCATAAAATCTTTTGACAATTTACTTCAAAATAGTGATCCAGAACCTCGTAACCATTGTGACACTGATGTCAGTTTTCTCCTATTGTACTGTCAGTTTAAAGTGACAGCTCAGTCTTATCTGTTTTTTTTTTGTTTTTTTGCATGAATCATTTAATTTGTACAAATAATAGCATTCTGATAAATGTGTGCATTTCAACACATCCTCAGTTATCTCAGTCTTCATCACTTTATCACTGTCAGAACAAATAATAAAGTTCTTTTGGTAGAGTTTTAAGTAAATACATTGATGTAGACAGTGCCTGGAGATAGCACCCGTACACACGGCATATCGGAAAATTCACACGACACCAATGAGACATCAATTGTAAAAATACAGATATAGGTAACTTTTCTAATCTAAATGGATCTGTTTAACATTAACACAGATGAAGTGCTCAGACATGATGTTACAGATTGTATATTCTTTTTATTATGCATACACACCCTAATAATTGACCACAATGTCAAGTTTGCAATGTCAGCACTATTTAGTATCAGAAAAAGAGTCAAAGTCATTTTGCAAGGTCAAATGTCAGACATATGCTTCCCATAATGCAACACTACAGTCACAAGGCATGTACCATGACAATTATTGTCTCTCTTCATTAAATGAGAGCTTGGCAGGTAAGACATTGACTAATGTGAAGGCAGTTTGTCGCCTATGACCTACAAAATGTACACTGAATGAATGAAACTTGCATTGTATTCAGATCATGGGGCAAGCATACATTAGCTTGCATGGAATACAGAGTACAGGGCCAACAAGACGTCCTGTACAAGATGAGTCAATTTGGCAAAGTATTCATTATTACAGGGCCGACATAATATATAAGTCTTACCTTCATCACACAAATAGGCATAGAATCTTTCAGCTCTCAATATCAGAAGCAGGGAACTCCACCCAAGAAGAACAGCGGAGAAAAAAAGATTCTCTATAATAACATTAGTTATTAGCAACCAATATCTTCTCTGCTGTGCTATAAACAATGTTGGTGCCATTTTATATTCACTGAAATGGAAAATAATATTGTCAGTGTTGCCGTTGATTATTACAGTAGTTTCCATCTATACTTTAAACTTGCATTGTTTTGTTTTTATCAGGAAGTAAAAGAGTTGAATGATTTTTTTCAGGGAGTTGTCTGAAGTCACGATTATTTTTCGCTTTCCGGGAGGCTTTAGGTCTACAGGCTGCGTGTCAGAACGTACATTCCGAAACGGCCATCCCCCAAATATGGTTTAGCCCAGCGACCAGTCAGTATAAATGGTGTTATTTGCGTCTTCTTTAACACAATCTACGAAGTTTGAATTACTCCATGGGGACCACTTAGGTTCGAAATCAAACAAACGCATACCAAAAAAACATAATTCAAAACTAAATATTCATGCGATATTCACGCGACCTGAAAGTCAAACCAAAAAGCTCCGTTTTCAAGTAATAATATATGTAGTAAGTAAAACATTTACAGAGACCAGATTTACAAATCGCATCCATACAGGACACTGTACGCGTAAATCACAACTGTTATTTTGAATGTTAAAGTAGATAAAAACATACGTTTTATGATGTCACAGACGGGAACTACTGAATTTATCAGAAGGTCGTTGAACATGGACAAAGATTACTTATATTCAATTGGTTGATTCGGATACCACATTCAAAGTTAAACTATTCTTACATTACGCACTCACAAATCTTCGGAAAGCTCATCTTTATTTCTGTTTTGCCTTTTTGGAGCGCTTTGTCCTGTGTCCTTGACATTGACGTTAATTTATCCTCTCAAAGTTAATTACGAAATTGGTGAACGAAATCACGTTGTTACAACCTAAATTCTCTCTTAATTTATACAAAATAAGTTTGAATGTGTTAAATACCTCGTTTCCAAACAGGGTTGTAAATCGCGGGTCACTCGGCGAACTACCTAATAGAGGCGTTTTTGCTTACTCAGGTTGTTTTATAACTCCATATTATAGCTCAGCCTATAAACGGTATTTCTATTCGGACAGTGGTAATTTTCGGTTAAAATAGGGGCATGAAAACCTAGGTTTATATCTTTGTTCACATTAGCACCATGGTGTCCCAATATCCATGGTTGTGTTAAACTTAAAATACTAAATATGGATTATAAACCGAGACAGCAAAGCTAAACACGATGTGGTCGTATTCGTGTTTCTAGGTTTATTCAATCCTACGGTCCGGTCTTTTTATTCCATCGACTGAAGAGTCAAATTTACTTTCTTAGGATTCAGAAGCCGGACGAATGTGTGGGTGGGTTTCACGCGACCACATGACAAAGAGAACATTGAACTTAATTCTCATCTTCCACCCACGGACGTATGTCACATGGTGGACTGTTATGCTTCAAGAGGTTGTTTGTCGATTTTTTTCCCAATGACGCGATTTACTTCCGCCAATTAAAACAAAATTATTACAAAGAGCTTTCGCGCAAAAAATCTGTATTGTGGAATCAGAGGGAAAACATCGTTGTTGAAATAAAAACTTGGTTGTTAAATCTAACACTCCTTTCAAGTTATTTGTCCATTTAGTCGACGCCGTAAAATGTGTTATATATAGAAAATTAAATTAAAAACAAAACAAAAACACAATTTTATAAAAGTAAAAGGTTTTCTATTTTAGAAATAATATTATATATATATATATATATATATATATATATATATATATATATATATATATATATATATATAAGAATATTCATGGAACAATGGATGACGTTGAAGGGGATATTATAAGTACATCGTACGACTTTTTTCGCATTCACTCGATGCCGATTGGCTGATCAGGCAGTTGTTTTTCCCAACCCTAGATGAAATAGAAACCGCTGCTGTTGCCATGGAACGGATACATTGAGGGGTGTGTCACAAACAGGCATGAACCGGTTATAAGCCTCGTGAATTATTAATCAACAGCTGATCAAAAAATTATCATGCTCGCAACAAAGACAGGACTGGCGGTCTATATAGCTTGATAGCTCGACATAATTGTCAGTGTTTCCCGCTATTTGGATTAAGTGTGTTATGATATCTACATATTCGTCAATTTTAAAAGGGCGCATTAATTTTCTTTGAACCTGGGACTTAACACAGACCATATATCGTAAACAACATGCAACGTTTCTCACGATTGAGCGAATGAAAAGCTGTTGGCTTTTCCGTCATGTAACTTTCACCCCACCACTTTCACATTGACATAAAAGGGCCAAGGTTATGATAATTTTAAGGGTTATGCTAACAATCCAGAATTCTGCATACCGTATATTGGTTTGGAATGAACACATACAATTAACGTAGAATTAATTTCTTACTATGAAGTTGGATTCATTCGCTTGAAACATCACCCACGCATTCATTCATACTCAGGCCGCTTTTGGATTTCGCAACTCGGCATATTTTTATTGCATCATCGCAATGAAACATGGTAGCGTTCATCTAGTAAATAATTCCCTCTAAAATTCTAAAAGGCTGGTTTAAATAATTGTAATGCAGCGTATTATGTCTTGTCGCGATTGTGTTCAACTACGTTTCAAATAACCGCTCCTCTAGTTACACACAAGACAATGCGGAAAACAGCTGATTGTTCAAAAAAACATGACTCATAGGCAATTTTTAAAGTTTATTTTTTCCAACAATATGATTCAGCGTTACTGTTGATGTATTCCAATGTTGTTGCATTTAGACTGTAGTCGTAATGTTATACTATGGTGTTGTTAAATCCTATCTTATCTTAATAATGAAAACACACTGTAAAATTCAATGATTTTATCATTGTCGGCTCGAAGACCTTTGCACACCCAGACTGACTAACATTTTGTACAGAGACTACTATTAATGTAATACACACACTCTGACCGTCTAACGCATCGGGAAACTTCACTCATGTTGGCTTCAGTTCAAGCGCTCGCGTTTGACCACAGACCTATTAGGAATTCCCCTTGTGTCACTATCCACGTGTTTTGACAAAATACGTTAAAACAAAGAACAAATAAATTATAATATTTTAAATTGTATATGACAAGCACGTTGCATATGCCGCATCTACCTTGAATGTAATTTGTTGTATCTTAATTGGCAATTTCATATATATTCCTATATATGTATTATTAGTTACACTGGAAATTATTTAATTACCATGATTGGCAAATAATTTAAATAAAAAATAGCCAGTGACCAACTTCTACACGACTGTCATATTGGCCTGACAGTAAAATGATACAAATGAAACAAAGACTGGGATCCCTTCTCGTGTAAAAATGAGTGCCAAAATTTAAGATAAAATATACTAGGACCGTTAGTAAAATATATAAAATAGACTCACCGATTTTGTTGTTTTTTTTGTGGAAAAAATCAGCGATCACTGTTAAAATATTATGCTAAACGCAGAATCTTGTCCTTGATGGTTCACAACAGAACGTTCCGTTCTCGCTCTCCGTCAGCCCGCGAGTGGATAGACTACGGAGCGAACAGCTGACTCTATCAGCTGACGAAATCCCCCAGCTGAGTAATGATTTATTCATGTATTCGACACGATTGGGGCGTGTCTCCATTGTTCGCCACTGAGTGTTGTTGGAACAGCCAATCATAGGCGGATTTTGTAAACGTGCTTTGTTTCTTCTTCCATCGTAGCTGCCACACAAGCCCCGAGATACGCCCATCCCCTCTCACCCCGACAATATATTGGTATCGTCCGACTTGTTTACCACTATTTTTCGGCAGAATGTAACTGTGTCTTCTCAGTTAGAAGCTATTTTCTGACGATGATCTCACTAAAATGCAATTGTCTTTGTGTCGAAATTGACATGTTTTGGTGAACGTCGCCTAGAATTAAATTGTGTATTTCAATGAGCATTCTAAGCGCAACAACCACAAAGATCATTAATGTGTAATACTGTTTAAAAAGAAAATGTGTATTTTTCTTCATATCAATTGTTATGTAATACAATATAGTTTTGACTTTTTGTGAAATTCGGCATGATGTCCTTGTAAAAAAACAAACAAAAAAACCCAAAAAAACTATTCCTAGTAATTCAGTTAGCTCAGTTTAACAGCATTTTGTTTGATGTTATTTTACTACCCCGAATTCAAGAAGACACAAACTACCCCATCATAAACGAGTTTATGGGACTTAATCGATTATAAAACGTAACTATTACATGTCACGTTTAATGATATGTTGTTGATGCAAATTGTGGTCGCGTTATTGAATAGTCTGACGTTATATCCATGCAAACTTACAATAGAGTTGTGAACTGAACAAAAAACGCACCCACGTGAAAACAACCACGTAACAACGGTTATTTCAAAACCAGGTTACTTTCAGGCGACACATTGTGGTCGCACTTGTAGAAGGCCAATTTTACTTTGATCTGCGGCGTAATATAACATTCAGACCCTTGGAAAGGAACTCCCTGACGACGTGCACAATGCTTATATGCAAATGACTGATGTGACGTCATGAGCGTCAGTTTTACCTGGCAGGCGAGGTTTCGTGCAGCAATGTTTCGCCTGAATATTGGGGACCAAGTTGTTGCGAATACTTTATGAGGAAATAAAAAATCGAAAAGCCTTAGTCATCAAATATTTCATACTGCATTCAAAGTCGAGGCTTTACTCAGATGTAGGTCAATACGAGGCATACTCAAATATAGAATATAGGGGAAGGTCAATTTCAAAAATAATAAGTTAAAGTAGCAACGTTTTCATTCAATATAAAATCAGGAGTTTTTTTAATAGTATTTATAAGCGCTGAAATGTGTACATGTGTTACGTGGACACTGCTGAATGTGGGCATGGAAGGGGGGGAGATGGTTAGGATGCTCGTAAAGGGGCGGGAGTTGTCAGGTCACATGGAATCGCCAGTTGTTTGCGTCGCGGATTTCATAGCACGGTCCTCATTATGCTAATATTCAAGAGATACATTAGGAAATCCCATTCAATGCTAATGTCGTTGTTACTAATTATAATAATATTACCATGAATGTGAAATGTACTTAACATTGTATACTTAACCATCTTGTACCACAGTCATCATGCACTACCACATATTTCGATCAATTGAAGAAGCCAAAACATTTATAATCGATTAAACAGCGAGAAGTTTAAAAAACGTCGGGGCGAAGTAAATCTAAAACAGCACTTGCTGTTATAACAGACCGAACATGGTCTAAAAAATGGACGGTATTCTTTTTGTAAGACATCTGAGACGTCGCATGAGTATTACTGCACAACATGACGGAGATGTCACTCCAGTATTGTACTGTTCACATGTACATAGCCGCGTTAAGATATTGACAACGGCAACGACATGATCTTAATAAACTTAGACTCGTGATCTAGTAGCTGTAGGGCCGCCCATGGAGCTAAAAAAGAGACTGAACTGGTTTTAATCCTACTCGAGTCTTTTGTTTTAAGCTGATTATTCCTTTGTGTTTACGCGCCTTTCATGTCGATGACTTCTGCCGGCTGCCGTCACACTGATTATTCAGCAGTCTTCGCCTTTCGTCTTTTTTTTAGCTCCATGGGCCGCCTAATACATTTTCATTGCAGGACAGTCACAATCTGATTTAATGTAGAAGGCTACTCAGAAATACAAATTGTTTCCCGGGCAATAAGACTTAAGACAAGTTGGGGGTTACCAGTCTAATTGAAAAATGAAGGTTGTATTTTAGTTCCCAAAGGTAGTGGCCATTTTGTCAGTATTATAACGCTTTTAGGTACCTGTGGCAGAGATAATGTGTCATATCTTAAATTGTAGGTTGCTGAAAATATCATATATTGTTAACGTTGGGCGTCATGTGATTTATGACCAACTTTCTCAAAAATTATGAGTAGGCCTTAAGTTATAACCGTCTATATGTACACTATAATATACAATCAGCACAGTCCAGGATCGTAATCTGTATTCAGTTTAGGATCGTAATATATATTCAGAAAATGATCGTTATGTATTCAGTATCTGATCGTAATATGCATTCAAGTTTAAAACCGCAATAGGTAATATGTATTCAATGAGACCGTAACGTGTATTCAATATATATCGTAATATGTTTTCAGCATGTGATCGCAATATGTATTTAATTTAGAACCGTAATATGTATTCAGTCCTAAACCCGTAATATGCCACAAGTTACATCCGTAATATATACCCAGTCTGAAGCAGGTAAATGCATTCAATATTAGGCCCGTAGTATGTAATGCTTCTAATACACGTAACATGTATTCAGTATTGGGCCTGTATTCCGCCTAATACTTGTAACATGTATTCAGTATTAGGCCTGTATTGCGTCTAATACACGTAACATGTAATCAGTATTAGGCCTGTATTCCACCTAATACTCGTAACATGCATTCAGTATTAGGCCTGTATTCCGCCTAATACTCGTAACAAGCATTCAGTATTAGGCCTGTATTCCGCCTAATACTCGTAACATGTATTCAGTAATAGGCCCGTATTCCGTCCAATTCACATAACATGCAATCAGTATTAGGCCTGTATTCCGCCTAATATACGTAACATGCATTCAGTATTAGGCCTGTATTCCGCCTAATACTCGTAACATGCATTCAGTATTAGGCCTGTATTCCGCCTAATACTCGTAACAAGCATTCAGTATTAGGCCTGTATTCCGCCTAATACTCGTAACATGTATTCAGTAATAGGCCCGTATTCCGTCCAATTCACATAACATGCAATCAGTATTAGGCCTGTATTCCGCCTAATACACGTAACATGCATTCAGTATTAGGCCTGTATTCTGCCTAATACTCGTAACATGCATTCAGTATTAGGCCTGTATTCCGCCTAATACTCGTAACAAGCATTCAGTATTAGGCCTGTATTCCGCCTAATACTCGTAACATGTATTCAGTAATAGGCCCGTATTCCGTTCAATTCACATAACATGCAATCAGTATTAGGCCTGTATTCCGCCTAATACACATAACATGTATTAAGTACTATGCATGTATTCCGTCTAATACACGTAACATGCATTCACTATTATGCCTGTATTCCGTCTAATACACGTAACATGCATTCAGTATTAGGCCTGTATTCCGCCCAATACACGTAACATGCATTCAGTATTAGGCCTGTATTCCACCTAATACTCGTAACATGCATTCAGTATTAGGCCTGTATTCCGCCTAATACACATAACATGTATTAAGTACTATGCCTGTATTCCGTCTAATACACGTAACATGCATTCAGTATTAGGCCTGTATTCCGCCTAATACTCGTAACATGCATTCAGTATTAGGCCTGTATTCCGTCTAATACACGTAACATGCATTCAGTATTAGGTCTGTATTCCGCCTAATACACGTAACATGCATTCAGTATTAGGCCTGTATTCCGTCCAATACACGTAACATGCATTCAGTATTAGGTCTGTATTCCGCCTAATACACGTAACATGCATTCAGTATTAGGCCTGTATTCCGTCTAATACACGTAACATGCATTCAGTATTAGGCCTGTATTCCGTCTAATACACGTAACATGTATTCAGTATTATGCCTGTATTCCGTCTAATACACGTAACATGCATTCAGTATTAGGCCTGTATTCCGCCTAATACACGTAACATGTAATCAGTGTCAGGCCCGTATTCCGTCTAATACACATAACATGTATTCAGTATTAGGCCTGTATTCCGCCTAATACTCGTAACATGTATTCAGTAATAGGCCCGTATTCCGTCCAATACACATAACATGCAATCAGTATTAGGCATGCATTCCGCCTAATACACGTAACATGCATTCAGTATTAGACCTGTATTCTGTCTAATACACGTAACATGTAATCAGTGTTAGGCCCGTATTCCGTCTAATACACGTAACATGTATTCAGTATTAGGTCTGTATTCCGCCTAATACACGTAACATGCATTCAGTATTAGATCTGTATTCCGCCTAATACACGTAACATGCATTCAGTATTAGGCCTGTATTCCGTCTAATACACGTAACATGCATTCAGTATTAGGCCTGTATTCCGTCTAATACACGTAACATGCATTCAGTATTAGGTCTGTATTCCGCCTAATACACGTAACATTCATTCAGTATTAGGCCTGTATTCCGTCTAATACACGTAACATGCATTCAGTATTAGGCCTGTATTCCGTCTAATACACGTAACATGCATTCAGTATTAGGCCTGTATTCCGTCTAATACACGTAACATGTATTCAGTATTATGCCTGTATTCCGTCTAATACACGTAACATGCATTTAGTATTAGGCCTGTATCCCGCCTAATACACGTAACATGTAATCAGTGTTAGGCCCGTGTTCCGTCTAATACACATAACATGTATTCAGTAATAGGCCCGTATTCCGTCCAATACACATAACATGCAATCAGTATTAGGCCTGTATTCCGCCTAATACACGTAACATGTAATCAGTGTTAGGCCCGTATTCCGTCTAATACACGTAACATGTATTCAGTATTAGACCTGTATTCCGTCCAATACACGTAACATTTATTCAGTATTATCCCTGTATTCTGCCTAATACTCGTAACATGTATTCAGTAATAGGCCCGTATTCCGTCTAATACACGTAACATGCAATCAGTATTAGGCCTGTATTCCACCTAATACACGTAACATGTATTCAGTATTAGACCTGTATTCCGTCCAATACACGTAACATGTATTATCCCTGTATTCTGCCTAATACTCGTAACATGTATTCAGTAATAGGCCCGTATTCCGTCTAATACACGTAACATGCAATCAGTATTAGGCCTGTATTCAATCTGAGACATGTAACATATACTAGTAATAAGAATAGGGCCTGTGATATATATTTAGTTTAAATAACGTAAAAAGTATCCATCAATTGACCCATATTGTGTATTCAGTTCAACAAAGCAGGTAATATACATGGCTATGTAGATTCACATAACGTAATATACGACGGAGGTAGGTGTGATTGTGAGACGAACCCTAAATAAAAAATATTTATGAACACATTATGAATTAGTTAATGCTGCACAATATCATATCATATCCTGATCATCACTGTGCAAAACAGTGAAACCTCAAAAAACACCAACCTAATTTAAATAGTACAAAGCACTGGGTTATCTCGGTGACACGTGTGAGACTATCCAAAATCCAACATCAACGAAAATACTACTGACCAAATGTTTCACGACACGACCAACGATGTTTTTATCCGAATTTCACTCCGTTCTCACATCTAACTAGTGAAACGCACATCAATATACCGCTGACATTTTGAGATTTACTAGTATGTCATAGTATGAAATGATTGACACTGTCAGTGTAAGCTTACAAGTATCTCTACCAAGTGAACACGTGTTTATTGTTGTTCAACATATTGTGTTATGTCAAACACTTGTACATTTCATGACATTCTGTTTACTTTGAGAATATGATTCGTCGACTATGAACCCTCGATTCATTTGTGATTTGTTCTCGAACCTCCCTGTCAAAATTTGTAACTGCAGAAGTTAGTTTTGGGGAGTGCCTTTAACAGTGTTTATTTATAATCGTGCATACCCGCCCATAAACATCTAAAATGTTTTCATTTACCAAAAGATTGTCGCCTCTTTTGATGGTAACAACTGTGTCAACGAGACCCAAAGATAAATTGATATGCAATCTTGACAATTGTCATATGACGGTCGACGTCTCACGGACAGCGCTCTGTTTAATCAGTTCGTTGACAATTAAAAACGGATTATGCTGTGGTGCCAATGTACATTAATTACCGATGACGGCTGTCATTAGACAATGGTACGTCGTTCACATCAATTATATCTCCTCTACAAATGACATAACCTCTTGACTTGTCAAACATGGCACTTCAAATGTCCTCGTCATCGTATTATGTAAGCCTGTGCCAACTAAGCTCTGTATGGGGTCTAAGCATTGATATTCCCTTGATTTATGAAAGACACTTCTTTCTCGAGTGTCTTTAAATTTACATAGCTTTCTAGCTTCTAGTGTGGATCGAAAGTATTGAGCTTTTTTTTTACATACTTGCGTGAAATCTCCACAAATTATTTTCTGGCCTGTGTTCATTTTTTTTGTTTTCATTTTTCTGTTAGATAACATTTAAATTATGTGCATTTGATAATAACAGAAATGACGTCATTGTTGTTGAAACGTACATGCTGTACACCTATGGAACCCTAATTCTAGTAACATAGTACGTGTATTTCAGACTCTATTCATTTGTGATTTGTTCTCGGACCTCAACGTCAAAACTTGTAGCTGCAGAAGTTAGTTTTGGCATGGAACTATAAATTATAGTATCATGGTTTTGGTTAGTACCTTGAGCTGTGTTTATTTATAATCGTGCAAACCCGACCATAACATCTAATCAAACAAAGCTTAAGAACTCCCCTGTGCTGAGGTATTGAAGACACATTAAAAATTAATTCAAAATTACTTGTACATGAGATATTAATGGAAAAGCTGAAAACTAATTATGTAAATCAGATAACTAATATGAACAGAACAAAAAAAATTATGAATTATTATGCTAACTGGAGAATTAATATGAACAAATTTTAAACCAAAATTAATTAGGCCTGTCTATTGTCCTAGAGCATTTATGTATCAAATTTTATTCAAATGTGATGATCAGTAATTGAGATATCAGTGTTAATTAATTATATTAATTACGTGATTAATGAGCATAAATATTTACCGAAAACTAATTGGGTCTCTGCATAGTTCTAAATTCATTGAAATGTGATGAGTACTCTTTAAAAGTGTCATTAAAATCAAATTCGTGGTTCATTATATACAAGTGTAACATTATGCAAATTAGGTAATTAATATCCAATTAAAACTAATAAGGTCTCTGCATAGTCCTAGAAGATCTATGTACCAAGTGTCATTGAAATGTGATGATTACTACTTGAAATATCAAAAGATGAAAATTATTAACTATTAATATTACCCTAAAAATTATCAGGTTTGTGCAGTGTCCTATGACATCTATGTACCAAGTTTTATTGAAATGTGATTACTACTTGAGTTGTCAGTGGAAAAGCCAAAAATTGAATAATCATTATGCAAATTAGGTAATTAATATTGCACAGATTTTTACCCAAAACTAATCAAATCTGCGCATTAGTTTGGAGCATCTATGCACGAAGTTTCATCAAAAATCAATGTATAGATATCAGTGGAACAGACACACACAGACAGACACAAAAACTGCAAAGATTCCCTTTATGTGCTTCGCACACGGGAGTCAAAAAGTTGTCATTGACCAAAAGATTGTCGCCTTATTTTGTGTCAACCCAAAGATTAAAAATAAAATTGATTTTCATATGACGGTCAACGTCTCACAGACAGCGCTCTGTTTAATCAGTTCGTTGACAATTAAAAACGGATTATGCTGTGGTGCCAATGTACATTAATTACCGATGACGGCTGTCATTAGACAATGGTACGTCGTTCACATCAATTATATCTCCTCTACAAATGACATAACCTCTTGACTTGTCAAACATGGCACTTCAAATGTCTTCGTATTATGTAAGCCTGTGCCAACTAAGCTCTGTATGGAGTACATGGCTCTGCCACAGCTAAACACCTTTAAGGCGTAATAGTGTGTTCTCATCTGTTTTACGCTGTCGTAACAATCACGTAATGGTTTTACCCCTGATAAACCCGGCAACTTCTAAACCCTCTATATGTCGGCGTAATGTGATCACACCCGTTCTTCACTTATGTCTGCGTAAAGGGACACAACACGGGAGATACGTTCATATGATTTACCAAACACTTCTCAAGTGTGTTTAAATTTAACTAATATAGGATTTTCATTTTACATACTTAAAGAGCGGTAATCATCGCGCCACGCATGCGCGAGCTATATCCGTCCCATATAAACAAAGATGGGGACTTTGTTGGGCAGATCATGGAGCTAGAAAGCTAGCTTCATGGGCAGATCAACGAGTACAATTAGTGCAAGTCGCGCCTGGACAAACTTCATACTTGTGATTTGCATTGAATTGTAGGAAAACCGATGTTTATCAACACAAATATCGCACATGCGCAGCACGACTACCACCCTTTGAGAACAATCTCCACAAATTATTTTCTGGTCGGTGTTCAATCTTAATTTTCATATCTATTCTTTTGGCAGATAACGTTTAATTATGCATATTTAATATCTGAAATGACGTCATTGTAGAATGGTGAAAGTGGAAGAGGTAAAATCTGACAATGTAGCAGAGAAAAATACAAACTTAAATGTAATTCGTTGAACATAATGACCAGGAGAATACTTTAATTCACTGCTAACTAAACGCTACACAGATCAACAACCTGCAATGAATAGAGCATGTCTATTTCAATCAACTTGCTGACAACAAATCTGCAACTTGCAACATTGTATGGGGCAACTTTTGTTGTCAACAAAAATTGATCTGTTTATCATTGACATTTAGTATCGATGGAACCAAACGTGTTTGTGACGTCATTGATGATACTGAATCATTCTCGCAATTCCATTTGAATGAGGTTCAAATACACAATAATGTAACTGCATTAAATTTGCATTCAATGTCAGCTTGACATGGGTCTAATTATTTGGTACTAGAATAATGTTACCATACATGTAACAATGTCTACACAATTGTAGTAACAAAACACCAGCCATGTAAGATGCATTACCTACACATTTGCTCGCTAGTGAATGCATTGAATTTATTCTACTCGCATGCTGTTCCCAAATAATTATATTTCTCACCTGTCATTGTCTATATAGTCTTAATGTCATTGCAATGACCCGTATACGGCTACAACACTGTAACTACATTTCATTTGCATAGCGTTATACTGGACAGGGTTATACTGGTGCTCAATAGCTTTTATAAACTATGGGAGAGATGATAAATTAATAATTTCAACTCCCCTCTTTCACAAGAACAATACTTGCACGAAATTTATCCTGGTTATAACGTATTCAGTACACACAAATTCTACCCTACCCACGAGAACGAGGCAAGTGTGGTGCTTTCATATATATTGTTACATTGGTAACAATTAGTATTGTCAAGGTACAATGACCTGGATAGTATTGACACATTGTTAAGTTTTATTATATTAACCTTCTATTGTATGTTAATTAGGTTAAAGTTCACTGGGTCAATTATATAGTTAGTTTTGAAGCCTTCCCATCATGTTCGTTTCACACCCCAAGTAGAGTTGCAAATTTTACTTAACTTTTATTAAGGTTGTGCATATATTCATTTACCGGTATCATTGATTAAACAAAAACGAAAATTCAAAACATATTTCAGCAATTCCATTTACAATCGGTAACCTTCAGAGAAGAAGTGATTGTATTACCATCAAAGCAAACAATGCTGACAGCTGAGTACTCAAGGATACAATCAAGGACAGCTTAGCAGGACAGGATACAAACATATCACATATTATATGACCTCATAAAACCCACAATGCAATATGTAATCATGTAACATGAGATTCACAATGCAATATGTAATCGACTAAGTAACATGAGATTCACAATGCAATATGTAATCGACTAAGTAACATGAGATTCACAATGCAATATGTAATCGACTAAGTAACATGAGATTCACAATGCAATATGTAATCGACTAAGTAACATGAGATTCACAATGCAATATGTAATCGACTAAGTAACATGAGATTCACAATGCAATACGTAATCGACTAAGTAACATGAGATTCAAAATGCAATATGTAACCGACAAAGTAACATGAGATTTACAATGCAATATGTAATCGACTAAGTAACATGAGATTCACAATGCAATACGTAATCGACTAAGTAACATGAGATTCACAATGCAATACGTAATCGACTAAGTAACATGAGATTCACAATGCAATACATAATCGACTAAGTAACATGAGATTCACAATGCAATAGGTAATCGACTAAGTAACATGAGATTCACAATGCAATACGTAATCGACTAAGTAACATGAGATTCACAATGCAATACGTAATCGACTAAGTAACATGAGATTCAAAATGCAATATGTAATCGACTAAGTAACATGAGATTCCCAATGCAATACGTAATCGACTAAGTAACATGAGATTCAAAATGCAATATGTAATCGACTAAGTAACATGAGATTCCCAATGCAATACGTAATCGACTAAGTAACATGAGATTCCCAATGCAATACGTAATCGACTAAGTAACATGAGATTCACAATGCAATACGTAATCGACTAAGTAACATGAGATTCACAATGCAATACGTAATCGACTAAGTAACATGAGATTCACAATGCAATACGTAATCGACTAAGTAACATGAGATTCACAATGCAATACGTAATCGACTAAGTAACATGAGATTCACAATGCAATACGTAATCGACTAAGTAACATGAGATTCACAATGCAATACGTAATCGACTAAGTAACATGAGATTCACAATGCAATACGTAATCGACTAAGTAACATGAGATTCACAATGCAATACGTAATCGACTAAGTAACATGAGATTCCCAATGCAATACGTAATCGACTAAGTAACATGAGATTCCCAATGCAATACGTAATCGACTAAGTAACATGAGATTCACAATGCAATACGTAATCGACTAAGTAACATGAGATTCCCAATGCAATACGTAATCGACTAAGTAACATGAGATTCACAATGCAATACGTAATCGACTAAGTAACTTGAGATTCACAATGCAATATAAAAAGCCACAATTCAATATGAATCAAATATCAAAGAAAGCTTAGAAACAACTCCTGTGTGCTGAGAGTATTGGAGACACATTAAAATTATTTCAAAATTTAAGATTTACTTTCAAACGAGAAGCTTGGCAACTAATTTTTGTCTGCTATTTGAGATGCATAACATGAAAAAAATGCGATTCTCATTATCAAAATATACAGAGAATACATTTGAATTTTCATCCATACTTTTTAGTCTAATTTATTCTAGAGCACCTCTGCGATGAATTCAATTTAAATCTGATTTTTTAGATATCAGAAATAGGCTATTAGATAATCAATATGCATGTTTATCAACATTAAACTAATGTCTGTGGTCCTCAATGAACCAAATGAATTATTATACAAACTAAGCAATTATTATGCATAGATTTAGGTCTGTATATTGTGTCACATGTAAAAGTTTCATTATAATGTGATGATTAATCCTAACTAAGTTAGTGGAAAGCTGAAAAGTAAATTATTATGCAAATTAGGTAATTATTATAGATGTATATAAACCTAAAACTAATTTGATCATCACATTGTGTTGAAGTACATATGTACCAAGATTAATTGAATTAATTGATAAGTACTGTCACAGACCATCTATGTACAAAGTTTTATTGAAATGTGATTAGAACCATAAATTATAATTCATTATGCAAATTAGGTAATTAATATGATCTGATTTTAATTCAAAACTGAGCAAGTCTGTGCATTGTTCTGGAGCATCAATGTACCAAGTTTCATTGAAATAGAATATCAGTGTAAAAGCTGAAAATTGGTTAATTATGCAAATTAGGTAATTACAAGACATGACATGTCATAGCCCCCGCTCAGAAAAAAATTTAAAAACTTATATTGAACTGGGTTTGTGTCAGAGTGAATTAATTCATTATGAGCTGTATTAAAATTCTGTTATTAATTGTTCAGAATTGATGTGTTACAATTTTAGGGGGTGGGGTAAAATTTATTTATTTGGTTTTTCCCCGAGACAATTTATAACTTGTTAAACATATAATGTGATGTGCACTTGTAAACAATTATTACCTGTCCCTGTACCAACTTTGAACAAAACTGGATGACACGTATCTGAGAAAAAGCTGGTAACAGCTAGAAAAAGCTTATTTTTTTTATAGATTTTTGAGGAAAAAAATGGCCTCCAAGTCGTAAAAATGTATCCAATCAAACAGGTCATGAATGACACTACCTTCACTTGTTGTCATTTGAAAGTTGCAACATACAATTTGTTAAGTTTTTGGCATGGACATAAATTGGCAAACATGATTTCTATGGCATTTTCAAGTTTATAGCACTCTCCATTCTGGTCTCAGCAAGAACACCAGAGAGCAACAAACAAGTACAACAGGTAAAATGACATGCAAGTATGCAAATCAGATCTGCAAATCAGTTTAAGAGTCAGTGTTGTGTCTGTTTGGATAAACTTCCTTGTACAACTGTATTCCTAATACAAGAACACTGTCAATCACAGAACTATTCCAGCAAAAAACTGATATTTTAGTCAGTAACAGGGCAAAGATACTGTTTGTCATACATGTACAAGTACTAGCACCAGATGAGGAACTGAGAAACTGCAATGATCCTTGGTGTACATTACCTGTGTCAACAACTTTACTTCCCGTGTACTTCATGTACAGATCTACATGTAGTTTGTGGCCCTGAATTAGTTTCAATATCTTTAAATAAGGACAAGAGTACTTCTCATATGACAATGATACAAATAAAGTGCAAGAATCCAGAAAAATATTATCAAGTTTTTATTATCATACATTAACAATATCATACATTAACAAATCGTGTGAAATTGAACTTTTATGTACAGAGAAACACATATTTATGCTTTGGTTGACAGCACTTCTCAAAGAAAAAGAAAAAGACGACCTGCAAAACTTTATACAATTGTCAGACATGCAGCGAATAGTATGCTTTTGTAATATATGCAGTTTCAGTGGCTTTGCTTTCTGAGAAAAAATTCTGGCTCTGCACCTGAAAAAAACAAAAAACATTTAGTCAAAAGTAATCAGAGATTGAGCATATGTGCTCCCATTAGCTGTTAAATTTAATTAAAAAAGATATTTGTGTACCGTCTTTTCAGTATGAAAAAATATTACTTAAGATATTCATACCAGCCAGAAAGAAATTGCAGTTTACACTGAGCAATTAGGAATATACATGGACAACAATTGATGCATGTCTAGCAATATACTGATTGAAAGGCTGCAAGATGTAATGAAATAGCAACCAATCACTACTCGAGTTGGACTGGCTGGTAAACTGCACAATACATACAAAAATGTATGCAAACGATATATGAGCAGCTTCACCAAATATAAAAATATTCTTTCCATAGTTATGACTCTAATGTGAATGTGATTTTCCACTCCTTAGCAATACTAGTATTGTATTGTACTGTATCGTACAAGTTTATTGTGATTCTATATGTGTTTGTAATATTAGCTTTATTAAGCATTCTGTTTAGTTGGTTAACTTTACTGTATCTTAATGTAGTTTATTTTATTTTTATACGACCATAAAACAACTCACTGTAGTTTGTTTTAATGTTGAATAAAAATTAAAATCACTCACTGTATAGTGGTGACGTATTGCGCGAAGTTGTTGCAAGGACAATACTTTTCTCGATTTGCGTGCCGTCGTGCGCCGTTAAAAAACGAGGCGTGTTTATTGACCATAATAGTAGTTTATAAATAAATAAGCGCTGCTCGGACTGATAAATATGATATATAGAAGATGATATTTGGTAATCGTAGTTCTAAATAACTATTAAAAATAGCTAGACGTTTCGAGCAATGGCTCTTTATCGATAGCATAGATTAGCGATAGCATAGGTCAAGTTGCTAATCAACCAATCAAAATGCTGGATGGTACCCACGTGCTCAAATTACCATAAAGCATTTAAATATGACAGTTCAGTGACCTCATGGTGAAAGCAACACGGAAGACCAGATTTACCGATGTTTCAGTGCGATCTTTTGGCTTGTTTTTCATGGGGAAAAAGGCATGATTTTTTTTAATCGGGCCGATTTAGAACAATAAATAAACGTACCGTCCCAAATAAGAATGTACCGGGTGGAATTTTTCTGGGAAAAAAATAAACGTACGTTGTGGGCAAGCTCTCCCGAGTAGCGACATATTTTTAACTTCGCCTATGGCGTGATCAGTGGATTACGTAAATAAACCAACACTTTCAATGAGTACATGCCGACCCAACTAAACTTGTTTATGAACAGCGAGGACGCATCTCATAGAACAATAGCTGTGGAAATCATAAACAAATGTAAATGTTGCGGAAATCAAGCATGGCGATAATGATTTTGAGCCAGACAGAGTCTGGCAAGCGTCTCAGAGCAGCATTGCGCCGACACCATCACGACGTTTGAATCCCGGTGAGAGCGCTGCAAACCTCTTAAATCACAATGTAAACTTTCAATTTACACAATACATAATCAGATTCTACAACAATAATAGAAAGGCAGTTTTTCTGGCGAAGCTCTCGCCAGGTTAGCAAACCTGAGACACAAACGATAATACAAAGTGTATAAATACCATAACAAGCACAGTTTCTTACCTTTGAAATTGACAAGACACAATTTTGTCCATATAAGCGTTGCGCAAATAAAGACCTAATTCCGGGATACAATATCCTCACACAAAACCGAATGTGATTTCCACCGAGACGAGAACTGCGTTTGCGTCATCAAAACTCAGATTAAATTTCGGGAAAAGTCGGATTTTGAAGGAAAACTGTTAAAAATCAAAGAAAAACACAGTGAAACTTTAAAGAATCGAAAAAATAACTTGATGTGCATAATAGCACCATCAATTCCTGTCTCTGTACCAACTCTGAACTGAATTGGATCACACATGTGTGAGAAAAAGCTGGTAACATGAAAATGTGCACACACGGATGCACAGACACGACCCAAATTAACACCCCCCGCCCGGATCAAAGATCCGGCGGGGGGTAAATATGCACCGATTTTAACCCAAAACTAATCAGGTCTGTGCATTGTCCTAGAACATCTGTTCATTTATTGAAATGGGATAATTAGTACTAGCAAGGCCAAAAATTAACTAATTATGCAAATTGGTTGATTAATGCATACATTTTTACTTAAAATTAATCAGGTCTTTGGAATGTTCTAGAGCATCTATGTACCAAGTTTCATTCAAAAGTAATGAAGTAATACAACTTGAAATATCAAAAGCTGAAAATTGATTAATTATGCAAATTAGGTAATTAATATTTCACATATGTCTGTTTATCGTTCTATGTATCTATGTAAGTTTCATTGAAATGTGATGATTAGTATCTGAGATATCAGAGGAAAAGCTGAAAACTGACTATTATGCAAATTAGTTTTATTATATGCATGGATTTTTACCCAAAACTAATCACATCTGTGCATTAGTCCAGAGCATCCATATATCAAGTTTCATAAAAATCTAATGAATAACTCTTTAGATATCAGTGGAACAGTATGAAACTACAAAAAAATAGCTAATTATCATGCAAATCAGTAATTAATATGCATGGATTTCAACCAAAACCTAATCAAATCTGGGCTAATGCGCATCTATTCACAAAGGTTCATTAAAAACCAACATACGGTTCTTGAGATATCACACACACACACACAGATAATAAATGCCAGAAAATTGCTACCATGAAATCAATTTTATTTTGCAATATTTCTGTTGACATGTGAAACAAGACACACATAAATCTTGTGCCTAACACTATGAGCAGTATAGTACAAGGCATGCATACAAAACACAGAAAGAGATGTATAACAGAATCCAGAGCATAGAAAGGAAGTAACATAATGATGAAAGAATTGACCCTAAATTTGATGATAGTCCTGGTCAATTATTTCCCATATTTGAAAGAAATATCATGATGGGTTGTGTGTGTGTGGTACTAAAACTTCCTTTATTGTCTCAGAATGTTGTCAATGCTTAAAAAAAGAAGATGGGATACAGGTGTAACCAGTTCTGTGTGGGATACAGGTGTAACCAGTTCTGCGTGGGATATGGGTTTAACCAGTTCTGCGTGGGATACGGGTGTAACCAGTTCTGCGTGGGAGATGGCTGTAACCAGTTCTGCGTGGGAGATGGGTGTAGCCAGTCCTGCGTGGGATATGGGTGTAACCAGTCCTGCGTGGGAAATGGGTGTAACCAGTTCTGCGTGGGATATGGGTGTAAGCAGTCCTGCGTGGGAAATGGGTGTAACCAGTTCTGCGTGGGATATGGGTGTAAGCAGTCCTGCGTGGGATATGGGTGTAACCAGTTCTGCGTGGGATATGGGTGTAAGCAGTCCTGCGTGGGAAATGGGTGTAACCAGTTCTGCGTGGGATATGGGTGTAAGCAGTCCTGCGTGGGATATGGGTGTAACCAGTCCTGCGTGGGATATGGGTGTAAGCAGTTCCGTGTCGGATATGGGTGTAACCATTTCTGTATCGATTATGGGTGTAACCAGTTCTGCGTGGGATATGGGTGTAAGCAGTCCTGCGTGGGATATGGGTGTAACCAGTTCTGCGTGGGATATGGGTGTAAGCAGTCCTGCGTGGGAAATGGGTGTAACCAGTTCTGCATGGGATATGGGTGTAAGCAGTCCTGCGTGGGATATGGGTGTAACCAGTCCTGCGTGGGATATGGGTGTAACCAGTCCTGCGTGGGATATGGGTGTAAGCAGTTCTGTGTCGGATATGGGTGTAACCATTTCTGTATCGATTATGGGTGTAACCAGTTCTGCGTGGGATATGGGTGTAACCAGTTCTGCGTGGGATATGGGTGTAACCAGTTCTGTATCGAATATGGGTGTAAGCAGTTCTGCGTGGAATATGGGTGTAACCAGTTCTGCGTGGGATATGGGTGTAACCAGTTCTGCATGGGATATGGGTGTAACCAGTTCTGCGTGGGATATGGGTGTAACCAGTTCTGCGTGGGATATGGGTGTAACCAGTTCTGCGTGGGATATGGGTGTAACCAGTTCTGCGTGGGATATGGGTGTAACCAGTTCTGTAACCAGTTCTGCGTGGGATATGGGTGTAACCAGTTCTGCGTGGGATATGGGTGTAACCAGTTCTGTAACGGATATGGGTGTAACAAGTTCTGTGTGGGATATGGGTGTAACCAGTTCTGCAACAAGTTCTGCGTGGGATATGGGTGTAACCAGTTCTGTAACAAGTTCTGCGTGGGATATGGGTGTAACCAGTTCTGCGTGGGATATGGGTGTAACCAGTTCTGCGTGGGATATGGGTGTAACCAGTTCTGCGTGGGATATGGGTGTAACCAGTTCTGCGTGGGATATGGGTGTAACCAGTTCTGCGTGGGATATGGGTCAGGGTTCTCCCCACGCTGGACGGCGGTGGACGGCGCCGTCCGGCACTCAGAAATAGCGACCGGCACACATGGCTGCCGTCCGGCACTATTGTTTTTGTCCAGGACGCAACAAACGCTCTGAGAGACAAAAGAATGTTCGAGAGAGTGGATAATCAAAGCTTGGGTTGTGTCACCAATTAAAAAAAACAATAGGCGTGAAACTCAACTCAAAGAGTTGGCGACGTAAGACGCCCAGTGGCAATCGACACTAGTAAGTGTGGAACCTTATTTTAGCACGGCGGTAACGCATAGAAAAGTGGATTGCCGTACCCATATTTTTACTGCCAGGGTGACGTCAAATATATAAAATCGATATCGGTAAAACCATTCGTCAAAATATAAGGTCAATGGTTAAAACCAAGTTAACGCCATGACTTGTAGCGGCAACATCGTCACCGCCGAGCGGAACAAAGGTAGCCATGCATGATCGGTAAACGACCAGCACAGCCGACGTACCATCACAGACATTGTTGATCACCAAGAAGTCCAGACGAATGCTTGATTAAAGATGTGAATGTTTATATTTTGACGTATGTCACTATTTAAAGTTGAATTTTCTTTAAATCACGATTTAAAAACCCCGGTGAAACGGCCATGCTTTCAACTCGCATCGTAAGTGGAGGAAATAAATTCACTTCAACAACATCTAAATACTCCGCAGGTTATGTAGTCCACCAGCAGTCACTGGCATCAGCGTTACTATAAAATTTCACTGGGGATCGAGGCATTATTCGCGAAATTTCATTTAAGTGTACTTGCAAGCGCCAGTAAAACTTGGAAAAATAAATTCCCACACGTATATTGACTCACATGAGGTAGAAGGTTTTTTTCTGGGCCATTATATTAGTGACATGAACCAAAATACTGGTCATGTTATGTATGTAATGAAAAATAAAATGACCATTATACTGCCCATCAAAAAAAAAATGTCATCAACTCCATCATTTAAAAAGCAATTGTAATTATTCTGACCAGTATAAAAAACATGGGTCATTAAAACCACCATTTTAAAAACACTGGTAAATATTTTGGCCACTTAAAAAAATCTGGTCAATATTCTGGCCATTAAGATAATAGTGGCCATTATAATGGCCAGAAGTGACTTTTTAAAGGGGTCTGAGGGGTGTAAAAAACAGAGTTAAAGTGAAATGAAAAATTATTATAACCTCCTCACTAACCTAAAAGCACAAATAAATATTCAAAAGTTTTGAAAATTAAAACTTTCCGAAACGCGACGGAATTTCTGAAAGTAATCCGGACGCTGTTTTGTGTTCTTCTTGGATCAAACATTCTGATTGGTTGTTTTTCGCGTCAATGCGTGGCTTTGTCCAATCAAAATCATCGTTACGTAGTATCAGGATGCACACAGTAAAATTAACTGTTTCCAGGTCATAGCTGTTTTCAACGAAGCAAATATCAACAAACTTTCGATTCGAATGAAAATTATTTTTTAAGTATGTATTTTTATACATAATGCTATTATTTTTGCTAGAAACTGTTAACTGCAGATCGAAAATCTTCTATTATGTAGATTTTATTACATTTGATCATCTTGCTTTTTGGCGCCGATGACGCACATTCATGCAAGTTTTTTAATGAACCGAACGTTTGTGCGACAACATAAATTTTATATTGCCACGTCCAAATGAACAAAAAATACAATACATAAAATTTCCAGCAGTAAAAAAATACAGAAAATAAGTCATAGTACTTTTTTGAAACATTATTTTATTTTGGCTGACTTCATAAAACATTAGTTTTAAAAAAAACGAATTAACATCAACAAATAGTAATATGATTTCATATTGTAACTGTTGTAAATATTTTGTGCTTTCAATTAGTTATGCATCATGTCTTCAAAGATGATTTGTTTGTGTATTATTTATCCTGTGTTGTGTTGTGATGTTTCATACTGTATAATAAATATCAATACATATGACCTGTCTTCTTGCCAGTATGTGGCCATTTTGAATATTAATTAGTTCATGCATATTAATGAGTGAATATTCATACCGTCCAGCACTCTCTGTCTGCTGGGGAGAACCCTTATGGGTGCAACCAGTTCTGTGTGGGATATGGGTGCAACCAGTTCTGTGTGGGATATGGGTGCAACCAGTTCTGCGTGGGATATGGGTGCAACCAGTTCTGCGTGGGATATGGGTGCAACCAGTTCTGCGTGGGATATGGGTGCAACCAGTTCTGCGTGGGATATGGGTGCAACCAGTTCTGCGTGGGATATGGGTGCAACCAGTTCTGCGTGGGATATGGGTGCAACCAGTTCTGCGTGGGATATGGGTGCAACCAGTTCTGCGTGGGATATGGGTGTAACCAGTTCTGCGTGGGATATGGGTGTAACCAGTTCTGCGTGGGATATGGGTGTAACCAGTTCTGCGTGGGATATGGGTGTAACCAGTTCTGCGTGGGATATGGGTGTAACCAGTTCTGCGTGGGATATGGGTGTAACCAGTTCTGCGTGGGATATGGGTGTAACCAGTTCTGCGTGGGATATGGGTGTAACCAGTTCTGTAACCAGTCTGCGTGGGATATGGGTGTAACCAGTTCTGCATGGGATATGGGTGCAACCAGTTCTGCATGGGATATGGGTGCAACCAGTTCTGCATGGGATATGGGTGTAACCAGTTCTGTGTGAGATGTGGGTGTAACCAGTTTTGTGTGGGTTATGGGTGTAACCAATTCTGCGTGGGATATGTGTGTAACCAGTTCTGTAACCAGTTCTGCATGGGATATGGGTGTAACCAGTTCTGCGTCGGATATGGATGTAACCAGTTCTGCGAGTGTACATTATGAAATGGTTTGCCCACAGCATTTTATTTTATATTTCATACATTTTATTTAAACATCAAGAAACAAAAAATAGAATTCCACAGATCCATAGAATGGTTTATGAATTATCTCTTTATAGTGATAACAGCGAGAAGACTTATTCATCATCATCGTCATCATCTTCTTCATCACTTCCTCCCCCTGAACCTTCATTACTTGATGATGGAGGAGTGCTAAGCTCTTCTTCTTCTGATGGTAACTAGGAAGAAACAAAATAAAAACATTGTGTACTGAATGTTAAAATAGTGACCTGCTGAGTATAAATGGTTGCAGAGTGACTTAGTTATGGGTTAACACAAATTATTATAATCTGAATGGGAACAAAACAAGTCAATTACTAGTGCCAGTATGTATGGGTACTGAGAGGCACCGTGTTATGTATGGGTACTGAGAGGCACTGTGTTATGTATGGGTACTGAGAGGCACTGGGTTATGAATGGGTACTGAGAGGCACCAGGTTATGTATGGGTACTGAGAGGCACCGTGTTATGTATGGGTACTGAGAGGCACTGTGTTATGTATGGGTACTGAGAGGCACTGTGTTATGTATGGGTACTGAGAGGCACTGTGTTATGTATGGGTACTGAGAGGCACTGTGTTATGTATGGGTACTGAGAGGCACTGTGTTATGTATGGGTACTGAGAGGCACTGTGTTATGTATGGGTACTGAGAGGCACCGTGTTATGTATGGGTACTGAGAGGCACTGTGTTATGTATGGGTACTGAGAGGCACTGTGTTATGTATGGGTACTGAGAGGCACTGTGTTATGTATGGGTACTGAGAGGCACCGTGTTATGTATGGGTACTGAGAGGCACCGTGTTATGTATGGGTACTGAGAGGCACTGTGTTATGTATGGGTACTGAGAGGCACCGTGTTATGTATGGGTACTGAGAGGCACTGTGTTATGTATGGGTACTGAGAGGCACTGTGTTATGTATGGGTACTGAAAGGCACTGTGTTATGTATGGGTACTGAGAGGCACTGTGTTATGTATGGGTACTGAGAGGCACTGGGTTATGAATGGATACTGAGAGGCACCAGGTTATGTAAGGGTACTGAGAGGCACCGTGTTATGTATGGGTACTGAGAGGCACCGTGTTATGTATGGGTACTGAGAGGCACCGTGTTATGTAAGTAAGTAAGTAATTCTTTATTGCTATCGTATCCCATTTGAGATCTTGACATAAAATACAATAAAGTCAAAAACATGTAATAATAATATAAAAAAAAAGAAAATAAAAGGAAATACTAAAAGTACTGTAAATGAATGAAATAAATACATATCTCACAATAAGAGATGAATGAATAATTGTAATATAATGTAAATAAATGTGAATCTGTGTTTTGTGAGTTTTTTTTGAGGCAGCTGGTACTGAAGTTATTGTTTGATTTTTTGCTCCCTAAGCATAAAGCAAGTATAAATGTGTTTTGAAACGTCTTTAATTATGTGATCGTTTTTATTATTTAATATGTTTATTAATGTCTCTCCATACATTTTATGTTTAGTAAAAAGGCTGGTTCTTTCTTTATCATATAGCTGGCACGTGAAAAGGAAATGTTTCTCATCTTCAATTTCTCCAAGATCACAGACAGGGCATATTCTATCAGAGATGGAGATGTTTTTGTATCTGCCTGATTCAATCTGTAAACGGTGGGCACTTATTCTAAATTTGGTCATTGCAGCACGATATAGTGGATTTTTAATTATTTGGAGGTATTTCTCAAAAGAAAAATCAGTTTTTATTTCTCTGTATGTTCTCAATTTGCTTTTGTGATGCACGCCCTTATCATCATCATCAAACATGCATTCTTTACTTTTTTTTCTGGAATTGCATTTTAAGTTTTTCTGTAATGTCTTCAATAGTAGCATTGCTGTATTTAATTTGCCCATCTTTCCAGATATTACTTAAATTTAGGTTTTCAGAATCTTTTTCACACCAGATACCCAGTTTTTAGTACCAGAATCATGCATCTTAATACCAAGCTTGTATGCTTCACATACTAATGTATTTTCAGGCATTTCCTGAACCCTCATCCAATATTTTAAGTTGTTTTGTACCCTGTGTTGTAAGAGGGTACCTCCCTAATTCAATTAAACATGGCAAGTTTGAGGCTCTGCTGTTCACTTTTAATAAAAACTTGCAGAATTTGGTATGGAGTTTTTCCATGGGTGTTGTCAAATTCCAAAGCTGTTTTGTGTGGGCAATAATATCACTAGACCATATTTCAGTGCAGTATAAGAGAATTGGTCTAACTACTGCATCAAACATCTTCAAATGAATTCTGAGTGGTGTACAAGTTGACAAAAATAATAGCTGATTCATTTTGAAGCAGGCCTTAAGAGCTTTGTTTTTTAGGTCTACCTGGGCTTTTTCTAATTTCCCTGTTGTATTTAAATTTATGCCAAGGTAAGTGTATGATGTCACTCTTTCCAGTACATCCTGGTTTATAAAAAAAATTATATTTGTCTAGGCGTCTACCTGATTTGTTAAATATGATTGTTTTAGATTTTTTAATGTTGATCTCCAACTTCCATTTGTGGCAGTATAATTGCAGGGAATTAATCGCATTCTGAAGACCTGTATTGGTTTCTGAAAGGAGAAGCAAGTCATCTGCATAGAGTAGACATGGAAGTTGGTTATTTAATAAAGTTATGTATAGGTACTGAGAGGCACCATGTTATGTATGGGTACTGAGAGGCACCGTGTTATGTATGGGTACTGAGAGGCACCGTGTTATGTATGGGTACCGAGAGGCACCGTGTTATGTATGGGTACCGAGAGGCACCGTGTTATGTATGGGTACCGAGAGGCACCGTGTTATGTATGGGTACCGAGAGGCACCGTGTTATGTATGGGTACCGAGAGGCACCGTGTTATGTATGGGTACCGAGAGGCACCGTGTTATGTATGGGTACCGAGAGGCACCGTGTTATGTATGGGTACCGAGAGGCACCGTGTTATGTATGGGTACTGAGAGGCACCGTGTTATGTATGGGTACTGAGAGGCACTGTGTTATGTATGGGTACTGAGAGGCACTGTGTTATGTATAGGTACTGAGAGGCACTGTGTTATGTATAGGTACTGAGAGGCACCGTGTTATGTATAGGTACTGAGAGGCACTGTGTTATGTATGGGTACTGAGAGGCACTGTGTTTTGTATGGGTACTGAGAGGCACCGTGTTATGTATGGGTACTGAGAGGCACCGTGTTATGTATGGGTACTGAGAGGCACCGTGTTATGTATGGGTACTGAGAGGCACCGTGTTATGTATGGGTACTGAGAGGCACCGTGTTATGTATGGGTACTGAGAGGCACCGTGTTATGTATGGGTACTGAGAGGCACCGTGTTATGTATGGGTACTGAGAGGCACCGTGTTATGTATGGGTACTGAGAGGCACCGTGTTATGTATGGGTACTGAGAGGCACCGTGTTATGTATGGGTACTGAGAGGCACCGTGTTATGTATGGATACTGAGAGGCACCGTGTTATGTATGGGTACTGAGAGGCACCGTGTTATGTATGGGTACTGAGAGGCACCGTGTTATGTATGGGTACTGAGAGGCACCGTGTTATGTATGGGTACTGAGAGGCACCGTGTTATGTATGGATACTGAGAGGCACCGTGTTATGTATGGGTACTGAGAGGCACTGTGTTATGTATAGGTACTGAGAGGCACTGTGTTATGTATGGGTACTGAGAGGCACCGTGTTATGTATGGGTACTGAGAGGCACCGTGTTATGTATGGGTACTGAGAGGCACCGTGTTATGTATGGGTACCGAGAGGCACTGTGTTATGAATGAGCATGCAAGATATTAGCATCCCTATAATTAGTGTACAAAAGGCATGATGCTAAATATTCAAGCCTAATATACAAGCTTTTGTTCCAAGAGGGAAAATATTCTATTGATTGTAATATCAGCTGTTGTAAATGTACAAAACACTATGGAATGCATCCATGCAGACAACACATGTAACTGGATTTATGTACATCGCATATTGCAAACAATATAGAGTGACCACAAACACGAATGCTGACTTGGCAAATTTTATTGACTATTAGTGACACATTTGTCTCCCATCAAATCTTATTCCATAATTTATGGTTTGGTCAAAATATGAAAAATGTGAATCTCAGCCTTATTCTGTATTTTACACAATGATTACAATCTGAAAATGGATTCCTTGCAAAATGAGATGAAGTCATACAATCATGACAGCTGCCACCATTAAAATCCTGCTAACGTATTAAAACATTTTCAGTCCACCAAATATTGCTGACACTGCATATCAAATCAACACTTGAACTTTGGGAAATATATTGCAATTTGGACAGATAATTCGTATCTTCACAACTTTTGAATATTTATTTGTATTTATAGGTTTGTGTAAAAATTAAAGTAATTTTCAGAGTTCATTTTACACTATTTTTGTCACTGGTTAGAACACATTAAGAGTCACTTCTGGCAAGGCAATTATTTTTTTTACTGGCCAAAATATAAAGCATTTTTTAACAGACATAATAGCCTGCAATTTTCAGTGGTCATAATATTTTTTTTTTAATGATAGTGTTTATTTCACATAATAAATATAATAGAACCTGAGGACAAGTCCCCATTGTGGATGTCTTACAGGGACTGAAATTCAGACAATAGAAAATTGGTTCACAGTGCCCCCTGTGCAGTCTTAGAGATTTACATAAACCATTTTAATAACAGAGAGAGGT
Organism: Saccoglossus kowalevskii; assembly: GCF_978046115.1. Classification (NCBI taxonomy): domain Eukaryota; kingdom Metazoa; phylum Hemichordata; class Enteropneusta; family Harrimaniidae; genus Saccoglossus; species Saccoglossus kowalevskii. The sequence goes on along the minus strand of NC_140656.1, from coordinate 1,258,052 downwards.
TAGTCATATCTTTTATAAACTGATTTTGACAGAGCAAAAAAAAAACACACTGCTGACACAACAGCTGACACAGTGTATGCGATTGGAATGTGCTACAAATAACAAATGAACTCAACAATTGCAAGCAATATTATCTATTTATTAAAATGTTATCTCAGTACTTGATAAATAGTTTTTCATTTCAAATAAAAATGTTTCCTGAATATCTTCAACAGAGATGTCGCCATGAATAGTGTGATTTGAAATTTGCATGTCTGTGCCATCATTAACTACATGTACCACCTTTTAGAAGCACATCTCCAATAAAAGTACACATTTAACCAAAAATTGCACTAAGCCAGCTGAGAGTGAGCTTATAGTGTATGTGGTATAAAGACACTAAGCCAGCTGAGAGTAAGCTTATAGTGTATATGGTATAAAGACACTAAGCCAGCTGACAGTGAGCTTATAGTGTATGTGGTATAAAGACACTAAGCCAGCTGAGAGTAAGCTTATAGTGTATGTGGTATAAAGACACTAAGCCAGCTGAGAGTGAGCTTACAGTGTATGTGGTATAAAGACACTAAGCCAGCTGAGAGTGAGCTTACAGTGTATGTGGTATAAAGACACTAAGCCAGCTGAGAGTAAGCTTATAGTGTATGTGGTATAAAGACACTAAGCCAGCTGAGAGTGAACTTATAGTGTATGTGGTATAAAGACACTAAGCCAGCTGAGAGTGAGCTTATAGTGTATGTGGTATAAAGACACTAAGCCAGCTGAGAGTGAGCTTATAGTGTATGTGGTATAAAGACACTAAGCCAGCTGAGAGTGAGCTTATAGTGTATATGGTATAAAGACACTAAGCCAGCAGAGAGTGAGCTTATAGTGTATATGATATAAAGACACTAAGCCAGCTGAGAGTGAGCTTATAGTGTATGTGGTATAAAGACACTAAGCCAGCTGAGAGTGAGCTTATAGTGTATGTGGTATAAAGACACTAAGCCAGCAGAGAGTGAGCTTATAGTGTATGTGGTATAAAGACACTAAGCCAGCTGAGAGTGAGCTTATAGTGTATGTGATATAAAGACACTAAGCCAGCTGAGAGTGAGCTTATAGTGTATGTGGTATAAAGACACTAAGCCAGCTGAGAGTGAGCTTATAGTGTATGTGATATAAAGACACTAAGCCAGCTGAGAGTGAGCTTATAGTGTATGTGGTATAAAGACACTAAGCCAGCTGAGAGTGAGCTTATAGTGTATGTGGTATAAAGACACTAAGCCAGCTGAGAGTGAGCTTATAGTGTATGTGGTATAAAGACACTAAGCCAGCTGAGAGTGAGCTTATAGTGTATGTGGTATAAAGACACTAAGCCAGCTGAGAGTGAGCTTATAGTGTATGTGGTATAAAGACACTAAGCCAGCTGAGAGTGAGCTTATAGTGTATGTGGTATAAAGACACTAAGCCAGCTGAGAGTGAACTTATAGTGTATGTGGTATAAAGACACTAAGCCAGCTGAGAGTGAGCTTATAGTGTATGTGGTATAAAGACACTAAGCCAGCTGAGAGTGAGCTTATAGTGTATGTGGTATAAAGACACTAAGCCAGCTGAGAGTGAGCTTATAGTGTATGTGGTATAAAGACACTAAGCCAGCTGAGAGTGAGCTTATAGTGTATGTGGTATAAAGACACTAAGCCAGCTGAGAGTGAACTTATAGTGTATGTGGTATAAAGACACTAAGCCAGCTGAGAGTGAGCTTATAGTGTATATGGTATAAAGACACTAAGCCAGCAGAGAGTAAGCTTATAGTGTATGTGGTATAAAGACACTAAGCAAGCTGAGAATGAGCTTATAGTGTATGTGGTATAAAGACACTAAGCCAGCTGAGAGTGAGCTTATAGTGTATGTGGTATAAAGACACTAAGCCAGCTGAGAGTGAGCTTATAGTGTATATGGTATAAAGACACTAAGCCAGCAGAGAGTAAGCTTATAGTGTATGTGATATAAAGACACTAAGCCAGCTGAGAGTAAGCTTATAGTGTATGTGGTATAAAGACACTAAGCCAGCAGAGAGTGAGCTTATAGTGTATGTGGTATGAAGACACTAAGCCAGCTGAGAGTGAACTTATAGTGTATGTGGTATAAAGACACTAAGCCAGCTCAGAGTGAGCTTATCGTGTATATGGTATAAAGACACTAAGCCAGCTGAGAGTGAGCTTATAGTGTATGTGGTATAAAGACACTAAGCCAGCTGAGAGTGAGCTTATAGTGTATATGATATAAAGACACTAAGCCAGCTGAGAGTGAGCTTATAGTGTATGTGGTATAAAGACACTAAGCCAGCTGAGAGTAAGCTTAGTGTATGTAGTATAAAGACACTAAGCAAGCCAGCTGAGAATGAGCTTATAGTGTATGTGGTATAAAGACACTAAGCCAGCTGAGAGTGAGCTTATAGTGTATGCGGTATAAAGACACTAAGCCAGCTCAGAGTGAGCTTATCGTGTATATGGTATAAAGACACTAAGCCAGCTGAGAGTGAGCTTATAGTGTATGTGGTATAAAGACACTAAGCCAGCTGAGAGTGAGCTTATAGTGTATATGATATAAAGACACTAAGCCAGCTGAGAGTGAGCTTATAGTGTATGTGGTATAAAGACACTAAGCCAGCTGAGAGTGAGCTTATAGTGTATATGGTATAAAGACACTAAGCCAGCTGAGAGTGAGCTTATAGCGTATGTGGTATAAAGACACTAAGCCAGCTGAGAGTGATGTAATAAAATGTGTGTATTTTTATGAATATGTTTGTTTCTTCATTGTAAAAAGTATTGTGGAAATCAAAGACGACTCGTTTCGGATTTTTTCATAAGCTACTCAATATGCATAGACATGGCCCAAAAACTAATTATGTCTGGACATCAACCCGAGGTACACATGTTTCAAATTTGCATAATTTACTTAGATTGAAATTTTGCTTACACAGGCTTAAATGAGAAAATCAATAACAATTACATACACAGTATAAACAGTCCATGAGACTTTGAATTAAAATTGTGAACAACCAGTTCAGGAAAATATGTGTTGATTGCTATTCATTAACTCAAAACTCACTTAAGGCAATTTTCAAATAAATAGCAATTTTGCATATTCAAATCGAGGTCTCTGGTCTACATTGTCAAACTACTACAAAATGTTCACACAATATTGGAGTTCAATAAAGGCCCAATTCAGTTGCCCTGGGTGCTTGTTTAATGAAAGTGTGACTATGCTAACGAGTGCAGAATCATGCATAGTTTATTGAAATGCTGATAACACTAATCCTGCAAGCATTAAATTAATGTGTATGCTACACAGACATTATGTACACAGTTAATACAGAACATATTTTGAACATACAATAATGTGGCATTGACAACTCCTTGGAATTATGTTTATTTCACAATAGCTTTTGTCGGAAATGACACATTAACTGTTGTAAACTGCGCTATTATCAGAATACACTATTATTTATATCATAGTTCTAGTATTAATTTTATTTCAAACAAGGGGTGGTTCTCATATGTATGTTTCATATTTTGTGAACATGATTTGCATCTTCTTTGTCACTATGTGATAATGAGAAATACACTGGGAACTGTAAATGTTTGTAAAGATTAGATTTGTGTATCGTGTTTTAGTGCATCCATGCCAAGTGACATCAATTGACAACAACTAATTATTAAGCTTAGCAGCACATTGGTTTACTGGGTCATGTTTTTTTTATTATATTTATTTGTCAAAATCTCAACTTTTATGTTATTTATTGTCATACATGTGACATAGAATCACTGCTATAATTATCATAGTCACATACATCTACTCGGTATTAAATAAGTTGAAGTAAAAACAATTTTACTGGAGCTTGGCTGAAGCAGTTTACTACAGTGAGACTTGCAAAGAAATAATTCCTATTGTTTAGAACATATACTTGGGTCTTTAAATAGTTGAATTGATTTTGTATAGTTGAATGTTTTGAGTGGGTTACCATGGAAACAGTATAAAATATGAATAACTTGGGTTGTTGCTATATTTGTATTCTTTCACTATATATAATCAGCTTAGCATGCATATTCCATCTTTCAGTGTACCCCCCCCCCCCCCCATACTTAATGTTAGTTAAAATCAGTTTTACCATGAACTGGTCAGCAGTTAGAGATAACTACTTTATTTGAGATATAAACCACAGAGTTATTAATTTATTTTCAGAGATAGGTCAGAAATGAAATATATGGGGAAAAAGTGAGAGTATTAGTTTAGTTAGTCTTGATGGATGAAATAAACAGTTAGAAATGACCAAGGATTGTGGCTATGAACTCATAAAATATGAGAAATATACAGGTAGCACACAGGATACACTCACAGATGGTGATCAGCTGTTCAGTCTTGAAATAACACAATTCATAATAAAGTGGTATGATACACTCCCATAATAGGGGTCATACTTAAGTTACGGATATACATCATATCAAAATATATCACACAAATTAAAGACCCTTTCTACAGAAAAAAAAATTTTAAAATTTAAATCAGGGACCAATATCTAATGAGAAATAGAGGTATGGAGGTTCCACCAATAATTAAAGAATTGGTGTAAAAAAAGAGACTGAAATACATTGAAGAATGAATTTCACTTTGTTTGATTGTCTGCATCAAAATGATACAAGAGAGAATGTGAGGCACTATCAAATTATTATTTTTAAGATATTTCAAATTTATTATTTCTATAATATGTTGTTTTCAAACAAGGAGATGTCAATAAATTATGTAGAAAAGAATTGTATACAATCATCACAGCTATAGCGCCCCCATACACCATACCAAGAAAACTATTCTTGTTTTCTGTACAAGGGAGGGGTTAACAGAATTTAAATATTTTCTTGAGGTCAAATAAAATAATATGGAATCATTTAAATCAAAAATAAGGTACCAATAGGTATTCTTCATTTTAATTATTCTTGCAATGGGAATGAATTTTTACATGACGATGTATTGCTTGATATTTTTATGTGAATAGTTAGTCCAGCATACACAGCTAGAAAGAAGGAGCCATAAACACAATGTCAGGTGGGCCTTACAATCATAAACAAACCCCCTCTCATATAATAATTTATTTAACTGCAATAATTTAATTTTATAATTATTACAACAGAATACATTAATATTCACCTATAGTATATTACTAATTTCAGGGTGAATCTGCCTTACATTTCAGGTGATTTATTTTTTAGAAGACCACTTAGCATCAGGTGATGGAAGACCGACCCATCGAATATCTTGTGCTATGATGAATCAGGCCCCGGCTACTGAATAATGTATTAAATTATAAGATAGAAAGAACAATATCAACAAGAGCTTCATTTCTTCTTAATTAATAGGACCTCTTTATTCAAGGTCACATCGGTTATTTATCTCCTTGAATCTCAAGTCAAATTTTGTTTTTACAAAATAAACCCACATAATTTTTATTTTTCCTAAGAATTTTGATAAAGTCTTGCAGATAATGGGAAATTATGCCCATTTGTTCCAAATTTAACAGAGAAATGATAGGAAAAAATGCACAAATTTTGCAACAATTCGGCAGGAAAAATAATAAAATAGTAAGTTCAATAATAACGGTAAGATGATATCAGCAAGTTGCATGAAGTAACTGGAAATCAGAAGGTATATTTGATCTTTGAAATAAAAGTTAATGGTTTCAATGACTACAGTAATTGACAATGTATGCAAATTATGGGTTATAATCGATATAAACCTAAACAAATGTTTGACATCAATATTCTAGAATTATTTCTCCAACAATTTACTATCTTTGTTGGATACCATTATAGTGTGATATATTGTATGTAAATTACATGCAAATGTGATTTGATGTGATGTAAACAACTAGGTCACAGTAATACATCTATGACATGAAAGCTTGTTATTGTCTGAACACAGCAGGTAAAGCAGATTTCAAAGAAAAATTAATCCAGAAAATCTATCTCCTCACGTTTCTCAACAGTTTTTTTTTAGTATATATAGTATTTTTGCTTAGCAATATTTTGACATATTTATGAATGGCTTGATCATCATATTTTTTATTTGTATAATTTTTGTAAACATCTGTTACTTGTCAACCCAATGTACAAACCAGGACTATGCTGTGCGAGTAGGATTTTAAGGTCAACTTTCAACAAAACAAAATACATCCAATCATTGTAAACAAAGGCATATTAATTTTAATTTCATGGATTGTGTATGTGTACTCAATCACACCTGATTCATGGTGTTTTTCTCAGTGCCGAATTTACTTAAGGGAACACTGATTCTGGGACAACACAGTAGGCCATGGCTCTTGATTTATCTAACTACATTGTACTAGTTTAACATTTGCGTTATTTCCCATCATCTTAATCACAGAAAACACTTATTTCCTGAGTAAATTCCCTTTTTAATAAACCATGGATGGTAAATCTCATTGATTTTGATTTCCATTACACTATTATAATTGTTTTAAACTGTTAATGATGTAAACTTTTTTTAGCTACTACTGTAAAATACTTTATTTTAGCTGGAATTAATTTTCACTGAAAAGGCTTTTTGGGTGTTTTGTATGGAATTTATTTTCACTGATTTTCGATGAGTTGAATGTGAAATATAGGAAAAGAAAGAAAATTTGGTGGATTTTATTTTCAATGAATCATCCCTTCAGCGAAAATAAATTCCAAGCGGATATAAAGTATTTTACAATGTTTATCATGTTTATGCGTACACTATACTGTCTGTGTACTGGACACCTTAAAGTGCCTGTGCAATGTCCACCCACACACTTCCCATTTTAGATCTGTGCCCTACTGAAATGGACAATTATTGATTTTTTTGCTGAAAATGATTACTCGTATCCAAGTAAATTTGGGATATTTCTCGTGTTGTAGCCACGCCCACCAATCCTGAAACGGTCAACTGTTACCGGATTTCCGACTCTCGTCTAATGTGTGCCACCAAATGCTAAAATATGAGAGGAAGCCATATCCCTTTGGCCGTACTTTTATATCACTGTGTCATTCAACATACTTTTATACGATAAACATTTTTTGATCGGCGTTTCTTTTTTTTGTCCATTTTATTTTATTTTATTTTTGAGAGAGCAAATTTTTAGAAGTTGTTTTCACAACAAACATTTATGATGGTTAAACGTTGTGTTGTGGGCGGTTGCAGTAATGCGTACAGTCATGGTATAAGTATTTACACGTTTCCAATCGATCCGAAAGTGCGAAATTGGTGGACGAAAGCCGTGAAAATAACGAGAAAAGGTTGGGTTGGACTTCCTCCTTATAGCGTCATATGTATTGTCCACTTCACCCCCAGATTCTTTTTTTCAAAAAACTGTCCTTGTCCATAACAAAACAACTAGGTTTTAACGAGAAACACTGACAACTTAAACCTGGCGCAATACAACGTTTTGGAAAAAATAGATTCCGGACCAGCCCATGATCACTGAGGCAGACTTCAGAAGGGAGACGTCGGGTCAGTGTTTCAAATGATTTGATTTTTTTGGCGATCCTGATTATCGTTTTATAGAGACCACCAGTGTTATGTAAAAGGTAGCAGTAATTTTGATAACATGAAAACGAAGCGTTGGACAACAGCCCTCAGGTTGTTTTCTTTTTCGCAGGCTAAAAGTGTCTGAATTGTTCCGAATCGGTGATTGGTGTTGAATGTCGAATTCACACCTTTGTTGCCTTTACTTGCAGCTTGATCTGCGTAATAATTTATGGAATAAGAATCTGGGCTTGGGCTGTCAATGTATCTTTTTAATATGTGATAATTATGAAAATCATGCTAAATCCACTCTGAATTTGTTGGCGACTCGCTCCGCTAGGATTGCCCTTATAATCACTTTTGTCATTTTGTGTCTGTGTGTGTGATTTCCAGTGTTTTCACGTATGATTTTTTCTGTGATTTTTTTGGCTTGGCCGATTTCTTTCGAACTTGGCAGGTAGGTCACACCTTCACCCTAGTTATTAGGAAAAATCTAATTTTTTTTTGACCCACCGTTGCCATAGCAACCCCCCCAAAAAAACTGATTTTTGGATAGTTTCGCGCCAAATGTATCTCCTTCTACAAATTTAGGATAAAACACTTTAGACATAGCTCATTCTACTCAGCTTGAGTGTGGGCACAAAATTACTATTTGAAATTTTGATATCTTTTTTCATTACTGAGAAATTTGACCCCCAAAGTTAGGGTAACTTTTCACCAGCAACGGGCTTTTAACTCCTCGGCGATTTTTTAGGCTCGCCTGATTTTGCTCATACTTGACAGGTAGGTCATACCGTCACTAATTAGAAAAAAATCATCATCCATAAACTGATTTTTGAATACTTTCGCCCCAAATGTATTACTTCCTACCAGTCTTGTAATAGCAGTGTTCAAATGACTATGCTTTTTATTTTGGCTACGCTGCACACTGGTATAAGAGATCTCCGGCGCCGACATTGTTGCACTGTATCAACGTAATCCCAACGCAACTTTGAACTTTGAATGAACTGTAAATGCTGCCTTCATTCTAGAAAATACTATCGCAAAATGGTTGGAAATAATAAATGTAACAGCAGAATACGTCCTAGTAATAAACTAAGTGACTTCTAAAGACTGAATGGCTTTTGCGAACTTCATATATGGGCCCAGTGTTCTCCCCAGGCCTCTGAAGCGACACGGTACCGTGACGCTTGGACACTCGGTCGTGATGCTTGCCCTTTGTCCGTGACGCTTGGTCACTCAGCCGTGATGCTTATATTTGTGTTTACAAGTGTCAGTCTCGTCTTGCACGTATTTAAAACAATAACATGTATTGATCGATTTAGGTAATCCCGCTTTTGTTAGCCATACAAAGACAGTGATAAAAACGGAAGTCTGCAATATGTTGCGAAGTCTTTCAAAGGTGCAGAGCCTCCAAATCAAAAAAAAAATAACTAGAATAGCAATAATTTGCCCATTGCACGCAACGGCAACAATGTGACAAAACAAGTCACGGCGTACGTCGGGAAGATGAACCCCGATTTGCTGCACTCTGATTTGTTATCACTCAATCGCTGGTGACATTATTTACTCCAAAATTAAAAAACGAACAAGTGAAATTAAGTCGCATTGGAAAGAAAAGTATGAATAATTCAACAGCAGACGAGACGGGATGAGACAAAACAAACTCTGACCTCTGGAAATACCCCATTCATAGGGTACCTTAGTACAGAAAAACGCCGCCCTAAGGCGACATAATGCACGTTGCAACATTGTGACCGATGCATGCTGGGCTATCAGGGGTTCTGATCGAGGTAACAAAGATGGCGGCGCAGAATGCATGATTTTCCGCGATGTTTAAAAACAACATCTCGTTGGCAATTTTGATGTAATGCTTATGATAATCATCAATGAATCGTTTTAATAAACAATTTGTGTATTTCACACCAAAAAGTCAGATACCGATGATCGCAATAGCAGCGGTGAATACCCGTCCAACGCAATGCCGTCAGCTGACAATGTTACGGTGATCGTAGCGTTGTACTCACAAGGTATATTGCAATGAAAAATCGCCGAACTGCCATTGTAGAATTTTTTTTTAATTATTGATTTATTAATTTCAACATATTTCGATATCTTGCCGACTTTATATATTTAACCAAAAAATGTTTTCCCCGACGTTTATATGAACCGACAGTGACATGGGCACTAAAACTTATACACAATGATGAACCAGTTACATCCATGGATAACAGTATATTCACTGACTGGCTATAACACAAGTTTTTCAATTTTTTTTTCCTTTTTATGATGTTCCATTTCAAACTTTATTTGACTTGATACAAAAACAAAAAATACAATGCAGTAAATTGATATAAAATTTATCAGATATAAAAATATCTTGTCTTTAATTAATTGTAGATTGACAATATTTGTTGGGAAAAACTGATTATTATGCAAATAAAAATTATGCAAATTAGATGCATTGTTATGCAAATTGGCAGTGATGCTTGACATGAAGTCTGGGGAGAAGACTGGGGCCCATTTAGTTAGCTTCACGTTTATATCACATATTGCCAACCAACCAGCCTACCGGCTTGTCTGTACGCCAGTCGCTCTCAATTATTTTTGTTATCCAATTAAACGCCGCCATTCACGCACTTGTCGCCGTCATGACCCGACACGTTCACCCCTTACAACGCAGCAGTCATTTATTTACTAACTGTGTTTTGTCGTTTTTTTATTGATCACTATAATTTCATGTTTAGAATGTCAAAATATGTTCTCTTTTTATTTTAATTTTGAATGTTGTTTTTTTACTCAGACGATCGATGAAATAAAACAGTGTAGTGTCGTGCCTAGTAACCTGCTAAATGACAAGATGATTCAGGCGTCAAATTTGATTTTGTCCAGTGCCGGAGTCCAGCGACAGTGCACAAACAAGTACATAAGTGGCAATTTAGTCAAAGACGAGAAAATAGCACAAGAAATTTGCCTTATTTATATGTATCGGCAATGCAAGCTACACACCAACTTCCCCTTCTGACGTCACAGAGGGAATTTCTGTATGCAAATGAGAAGCTAATGAGGCGCCTTGTTTTAAAATACACAAAAATAAAGTTGTTGTAGACTGAGTTTAAAGCGCATTTTTTCACTTAAAAAAATAATTTATGCTTAGAAACATAAACATTAATAATATTTATGTATCAATGGATAATTTTAGGTGTGAAAATAACAGCCATTTTACAGGCCCTTTAAATTGTTTTTGCCAGTTGGCAGTAATTCAATAAAATATTAATTATTTAAAAAAATGTCGTAATTTGACAATCGTTAATGTCAATGATGCACCCTTTTTAGAAATGTGCAAGACATGAGTGACAAACGGACACTTTTTTAGATCAGTATCAAGGGAGATTTTCATATTGATACCAATACATAGTTTATAGGAAAAATGTCCTTGTTCTTGAGTGAAAATTTCAAAATTCTATTGTGAGTAGAACATCTTATAAACTAGGTTTAAATTATTAAAAACAAACGCATGTGCCACGGTCTTACTTTAACTGTTTAATTTGCATAAATTAATGTTGATTGATGGCTGGAGCTTAACAGTAGTATGCAAATCATGTTTTGGGAAGACCAGTTTCGTTTCCTGTGTACTTCATTTCACCATGGAGCTACCTCCATGATTTCATACGTTCGTATGCAACACATCAGCTATTTTATATCCCGAGATGCCATGCAGAGTAAAAAGGAAAACAGGTCCGGAAAAAGAAGACAGACACTATGTTAGAGGAAAACAGAATGTTTCTGAAGGAATCAGACCTTGGTTCCTATCACAACCAAAGTGGAGCAGTGGAGATGACTTCATCAAACAAAATGGAAAACATTTCAAGATTAATAGAAAGAAAATTCTGGGCATGAGAGCAATCGGCAAAGGAAGACAGGCACTCATCAAATTGTCAATTTCCACTCACCCATACAAAAACCACACCACCACTGGAGACAGTACTATTGTGATGCATAGTATACTTTGACATACGGTAGTAAATTTAAACAAAATGGCGATTATCGCAACTAAATTTTTGACTTCAACCAGGTCTTTTAAAAGTATTTAGCTCCCAGACTATTTTGTCATTTCCTTTGAAATTTTCAGGGACAATTGTTCCGGTCTGGCACATTCAAAGTGCGTTGGGTGGATTTATTGCTTCGAGAGAAGAAAAAAAGTAACCACATTGTCAATCAGCAATAGCGTTAGTTACGGGTCAATTTAAAAGTGTGAAACTTTTACAAGGCATTGTGAAAAAAATATTCTATGGAAATACTGCAAACTTTTGTTCTATAATCCTAGTGAACATATGTTTTAAACAAGTCAAACTGCCATTCGATAAATCTATGCGTTCCGAAGGTTAAATAGTTTTAAACACAATTTAACCAAAACGAACATTTTCAACCACAACCACAAACAATGCATCATACTGTTGAAAAGCTGGCAAAATAAGCTTTTATATGGTATATAACATGACAAAATTAACGTATTTGTTAGTAGTGTAATTTATTGTTTAAAATTCCTATAAATCTTGGTGCAGCGCCACAAAAGGTGAAAATTTAAAGTCCCGCCAACAAAACTTTTGAGATTTAAAATTCTTGTCAAAAAAGTCTTTGTACAATGGTTATCACTGTGAACTGCTAATCACAGGGTTGTGAGATGGAGTCCTGACTATACCATGGTACAATGGTTATCACTGTGGACTGCAAATCACAGGGTTGTGAGATGCAGTCCTGACTATACCATGGTACAATGGTTATCACGGTGGACTGGCAACCATAAGGTTGTGAGATGGAGTTCTGGCTATACCATGGTACAATGGTTATCACTGTGAACTGCTAATCACAGGGTTGTGAGATGGAGTCCTGGCTATACCATGGTACAATGGTTATCACTGTGGACTGCAAATCACAGGGTTGTGAGATGCAGTCCTGGCTATACCATGGTACAATGGTTATCACTGTGAACTGCTAATCACAGGGTTGTGAGATGGAGTCCTGGCTATACCATGGTTCAATGGTTATCACTGTGGACTGGCAACCATAAGGTTGTGAGATGGAGTCCTGGCTATACCATGGTACAATGGTTATCACAGTGGACTGCAAATCACAGGGTTGTGAGATGGAGTCCTGGCTATACCATGGTACAATGGTTATCACAGTGGACTGCAAATCACAGGGTTGTGAGATGCAGTCCTGGCTATACCATGGTACAATGGTTATCACAGTGGACTGGCAACCACAAGGTTGTGAGATGCAGTCCTGGTTATACCATGGTACAATGGTTATCACTGTGAACTGCTAATCACAGGGTTGTGAGATGGAGTCCTGGCTATACCATGGTACAATGGTTATCACTGTGGACTGGCAACCATAAGGTTGTGAGATGGAGTCCTGGCTATACCATGGTACAATGGTTATCACTGTGGACTGGCAACCATAAGGTTGTGAGATGGAGTCCTGGCTATACCATGGTACAATGGTTATCACTGTGAACTGCTAATCACAGGGTTGTGAGATGGAGTCCTGGCTATACCATGGTACAATGGTTATCACTGTGGACTGGCAACCATAAGGTTGTGAGATGGAGTCCTGGCTATACCATGGTACAATGGTTATCACTGTGAACTGCTAATCACAGGGTTGTGAGATGGAGTCCTGGCTATACCATGGTACAATGGTTATCACTGTGGACTGGCAACCATAAGGTTGTGAGATGGAGTCCTGGCTATACCATGGTACAATGGTTATCACTGTGGACTGGCAACCATAAGGTTGTGAGATGGAGTCCTGGCTATACCATGGTACAATGGTTATCACTGTGAACTGGCAACCACAAGGTTGTGAGATGGAGTCCTGGTTATACCATGGTACAATGGTTATCACTGTGAACTGCTAATCACAAGGTTGTGAGATGGAGTCCTGGCTATACCATGGTACAATGGTTATCACTGTGGACTGCAAATCACAGGGTTGTGAGATGCAGTCCTGGCTATACCATGGTACAATGGTTATCACTGTGGACTGCTAATCACAGGGTTGTGAGATGCAGTCCTGGCTATACCATGGTACAATGGTTATCACTGTGGACTGCTAATCACAGGGTTGTGAGATGCAGTCCTGACTATACCATGGTACAATGGTTATCACTGTGGACTGCAAATCACAGGGTTGTGAGATGCAGTCCTGGCTATACCATATTACAATGGTTATCACTGTGGACTGCAAATCACAGGGTTGTGAGATGCAGTCCTAGCTATACCATGGTACAATGGTTATCACTGTGGACTGCAAATCACAGGGTTGTGAGATGGAGTCCTGGGTATACCATGGTACAATGGTTATCACTGAACTGCTAATCACAGGGTTGTGAGATGCAGTCCTGGCTATACCATGGTACAATGGATATCACTGTGGACTGCTAATCACAGGGTTGTGAGATGGAGTCCTGACTATACCATGGTACAATGGTTATCAATGTGAACTGCAAATCACAGGGTTGTGAGATGGAGTCCTGGGTATACCATGGTACAATGGTTATCACTGTGAACTGGTAATAACAGGGTTGTGAGATGGAGTCCTGGCTATACCATATTACAATGGTTATCACTGTGAACTGCAAATCACAGGGTTGTGAGATGGAGTCCTGACTATACCATGGTACAATGGTTATCACTGTGGACTGCAAATCACAGGGTTGTGAGATGCAGTCCTGGCTATACCATGGTACAATGGTTATCACTGTGGACTGCTAATCACAGGGTTGTGAGATGGAGTCCTGGCTATACCATGGTACAATGGTTATCACTGTAAACTGCTAATCACAGGGTTGTGAGATGGAGTCCTGGCTATACCATGGTACAATGGTTATCACTGTGGACTGCAAATCACAGGGTTGTGAGATGGAGTCCTGACTATGCCATGGTACAATGGTTATCACTGTGGACTGCTAATCACAGGGTTGTGAGATGGAGTCCTGACTATGCCATGGTACAATGGTTATCACTGTGGACTGCTAATCACAGGGTTGTGAGATGGAGTCCTGACTATGCCATGGTACAATGGTTATCACTGAACTGCAAATCACAGGGTTGTGAGATGGAGTCCTGGCTATACCATATTACAATGGTTATCACTGTGAACTGCAAATCACAAGGTTGTGAGATGGAGTCCTGACTATGCCATGGTACAATGGTTATCACTGTGGACTGCAAATCACAGGGTTGTGAGATGGAGTCCTGACTATACCATGGTACAATGGTTATCACTGTGAACTGCTAATCACAGGGTTGTGAGATGGAGTCCTGGCTATGCCATGGTACAATGGTTATCACAGTGGACTGCTAATCACAGGGTTGTGAGATGGAGTCCTGACTATGCCATGGTACAATGGTTATCACTGTGAACTGCAAATCACAGGGTTGTGAGATGGATTCCTGACTATACCATGGTACAATGGTTATCACAGTGGACTGCTAATCACAGGGTTGTGAGATGGAGTCCTGACGATGCCATGGTACAATGGTTATCACTGTGAACTGCAAATCACAGGGTTGTGAGATGGAGTCCTGGCTATGCCATGGTACAATGGTTATCACTGTGGACTGCTAATCACAGGGTTGTGAGATGGAGTCCTGACTATGCCATGGTACAATGGTTATCACTGTGAACTGCAAATCACAGGGTTGTGAGATGGATTCCTGGCTATACCATGGTACAATGATTATCACTGTGAACTGGTAATCACAGGGTTGTGAGATGGAGTCCTGACTATGCCATGGTACAATGGTTATCACTGCATGTGGACTGCTAATCACAGGGTTGTGAGATGGAGTCCTGGCTATACCATGGTTATCACTGTGGACTGCTAATCACAGGGTTGTGAGATGGATTCCTGGCTATACCATGGTACAATGATTATCACTGTGAACTGGTAATCACAGGGTTGTGAGATGGAGTCCTGACTATGCCATGGTACAATGGTTATCACTGCATGTGGACTGCTAATCACAGGGTTGTGAGATGGAGTCCTGGCTATACCATGGTACAATGGTTATCACTGTGGACTGGCAACCACAAGGTTGTGTGATGGAGTCCTGGGTATACCATGATACAATGGTTATCACTCTGGATGCAAGTTTGACTGGCAACCAGGTTGTGACTTACATCATGGTGTTGCTTTGTCGGACAAGGAACATGGAACAATTGGCATATAAGTGCATGTACTAATATAGCTATCAAGGTTGTATTGCTCTCTGAAAAATTTAGGTTTCAATACTTACTGCATCATCTTCTTCTTCTTCCCTTGTTTTCTTCTTTGATTTTTCTTTCTTAGATTTCAGTGGTTTATCGTCATCTTCATCTGAAGATGATGCCGGTGATGATGACTCACTGGATATGTATTCTTTACTTTTGTAGTTAGTTCCAGTTCCAGCTCTCGACTTTGATGGACTTTTAGATGGGGACTTTGAAACAGGACTGCTCTTTGATTCACGTTTTGGACTGGAATCAGAAATCAGATTTAACTATTAATATACAGAGGTATTAAAGTTGTTTCTTAAAGGCATATCCTGTAATATAAATTTATGAGAAATTACTTTGCTTTGCTTGGATACCCTGCATAATCCAAATACTATTTTTTTTCCTCAAATGACTATTCTGATCTATTTTTATATAAAAAATCTCTAAACTAGGCAATATCATCAGTCCTTAAAGTGTCAGCGTGATGAAATTAGGGGATTTATGGAATATTTCTAATATGTGAAATTCCCTATGACTGAATGACTATATATGGAGATTGGAGTTGCCAAGGTAACATTTTACTTGCAATGATGTCATTGATGTAGAGAGCCCTCTAGCGACAATAATAATGACATAAGGGAACTAGATAATTGTTATGATTTGTTTTCGATATTCTCATGCATATACTGTAAAAAAAAGAAAGCTTAAAAAAAATTTAAAATTACTTCAAATCTCAAATTAGACTTTTAAACAAGAAGTCTAGCAACTAATATTTCATTACAATGTCGCCCAGTGTCATTTTTCAAATAGATTTGTTTTTATTTTATTCGTAACGAAATTATATTCTAAACAAAGTTTCGAATATAAACGAACACAACTGCATTGCGTAGTAGCAAACGATCAAAGTTGTGCAATCCCGTCATGCTGAGTTTCACAATTGTTGATTATTACTCAGTAGTGATTATAATGCACAAAAATTAAATTCGTTGAATTGTTATGAAATGCAAATAAAATTCAACTTAGTTTCATCGTAAGCAAATGATTCCGATCGCACATAAACGCTCGATGCGGTAGGGCATCTGCCAGGTCCTTTCTTGCATGAGTTGACCTAATAGGTCAAATCGCTAATCAACCAATCAAAATACTGGATGATGGCAACGTGTTCAAATTACCATAGCTCATTTAAATATGTTAATGTTATTGAAGAAACGCGGAAGAAATTTGCTGATGTTGTAGTACAATCTTTTGACTTGGATTTTGATAGGAAAATGGCATGATTTTTTTTTCAAATAAAAAAATTGTTGTTTTCAAAAGATAACTGAGCATTAGAAAAACAATTTAACATTGTTTACAGTGATAACAGCTCATTGTCGAAACGAAGCTTACCCATTCACGCTAGTCACAATAAACATACTCTTGAATAAAAACTTCATAGACTATTTTAGGCGTCAGGAAAGATTCAAATGTCCGAAAAATTATGCCGATATATTTAAAAAAAAAAAAAAATTAAAAAACTTCCGAAAAATTACCCTGGGCGATTTCTTGGTCCCATTTTATTTTTTTTTTAAACCCGAACTGCAGTTTAACTGCACTGGGTGAATTAACGGCAGAAGCCTAAACTGAATCATATTAGTGAATTACAGCAGAGCATTAAAGTATTACAATTCTTTGAAATTTGGTTGTTGCTATGGCAATTTCAATTGTTTTCAACTTGCTAAAACCATACGAAGTATCAAATTAATTAAGAAGAAATTTTTCAAGAAGAAGTCACAAATAGCACTTTTTTACAAAAAGGTGACAAAAATATTCGCCAAAAAATAGCGAATTGAAGACATCACCACGAAGTGAACAAATCTAACAGAAATTTACCTCAAGTACCAATATTGAGCTAGAAATCAGTTAAATTAGGCAAATTGGATAATTAAATATACCGTACAGGACCGTGGTAGCCCCCCCCCCACTTTTGCACAATTTTTATATTCGGGGTCACATTCGGCAAAGCGCCCACCCCTTCAAAATACCACAAATTTGGTCTTTGATCATTGCATAACGAGTACTGGAAATAATTTTTTATATGATACAGCATGGATATTGGTTGCCGTGAATGCATAAAACTGTGTGCAAACTATGCTTCCACAATGACCTGTTAATAAAAGTAAAATGCGGTAAATAGTTCATGCCATAAAAAACCATGTCGTTTATCCGTCAAAGTCAATTCCAACAGATCGTACCTCAACAATTCACTTCAGCATTGCGTTACGTTGCGTTACCAGAAAGTCTTTGAGAATTTCCCAAGAATTGCGTTGGTACAACACATCATTCTGATTGGTTAATAACAGATTTGACCCATTTTGGTCAAAGGATAATGTGGCAGATCAAAACATACAAATACATCATAGCGAAAAGTGTTTTTCATTTAACTTTTGCACTTGATCCAACACAGTGGATATAATGATGAGGATTTAGACTATGACTGTTCCAATAGAATCTAATATTTTTAATCTTGTAAATTCGGGTGGTACGTAACTAATATTGTAATAAAATGTGCATATTTTTGTGACCATTTTTGTTTCTTCATTGTAAAAGTCAATGACGACGCAACTAATTTCGTAATTTTATTTTCCCTCAAAGACATATCTCCCTCAATTTGTCACATGGCGAATCAAAGTTGTCATTTGCACAGGTAAGCGCCCACCCCTAAAAGAAAATCATGATTTTCTGAGTTGAGGACCCTGGGCACTAACACGGTCCAGTATGGTATCAACATAGCAGCAATGACTAGGTTTCGATCGAGATGAAAAATGGCAACAGCATGGTCATCTCATTGTATGCAGATTAATAATATAACAGTGTTCTCCCTAGAGATTTTCCATAGAGTCGTGGATAATTTGCATAACAATTAGCATTTAATTTGCATAAAAAATAAATAAAACAAAACCATTTTTTTCCTATTTATTTTATGTACAATCTATCACTCTTTTGTATCCAATAAAAGTGCACTGCATGTTTAGTATTGCAAATTTTCCACAGAAACTGAGTTTTCTGTTTCTTTGCTTGGCCCATAAATCAGCAACTTTATAAAACCCTTTAAATTAAACATTGGGTTGATGATTCTCAGTGCTTGTCTTCCGTTTCTATTGTTTTCCGGTTAAGTACAACAACTGGAATACATAATACTTGCGCTACTATGTTGGAGCATGGATGTACATCCATGGTTCGAGCAATAATAGTTATTCTGGCTGAAATGATCTATCTTCTTTGTCATTTTTTTGTTTTTCGATGTTGTCTGCTCAACACAATTGTGAACAAATGGAGACAACAGAGGTCTGAATTATGAATCATTGCCATTGTCATACCACGTAAAAATTGAGGCTTTTCTTCCAAGAAATAACACATCAAGTGTCACATTTTTTGATTAGAATTCCTGGTTTCTTGATAAATATATTATTTTCCGTTATGCTTCACCTAATTCATCCTGATCTGAGCATGATATGCGATCCGAGTGGGAAGTTCACGCTCACTGGATCTTACGTGGGTGACGCCATCTTTGATTCACAATCACGAGGTCAAAATTATTTACATCATAAATATATATTTTTTCACATTTTGATCTCAAAAAACAAATACAATGTACAATATCAAAAATACTGACAAAAATCAAAACCTAGAATAATAGTACAATTACATTTCTAAAAATATGTTTCATACACACTGGAAACATGTGGCTCTTGACCACAAGTGACTGTATCATTTGCATATGAATATACGTTTGGCAAAGTGCGTTTTACACAGGGCTTATGGCTTTGTCTTCATAGAACTGCTTTTTTTTTAAAAACGATATCCAATCAATGAGAAACAGGGGATTATCCCGGGAAATTGGCGTTAATACCATGCATTTGAAGATTTAACTAGTTGGCCAGGAAACATTACAGTCTGTGAGAGACTGAAGAAATCAGATCACGGGATAAATAATAGCATTGCGGAGGAAAGACATTGCATCGCGGGCAAATTTTGGCCTGGGGAGAACACTGGAACAAAGTTTTGACTAAAATTACTCAAATTATCAACATATCAATGGTTATTTATAATAACAGACAAATTCCTCTCTATAACCTCATCTGATAATATTATGAGGCAAGGTAAAAAGTGCTATTCATTTGACAAAAAATACTCTTGATTTGTGCATTATTTGCATGCACTGAATAAATAAATATTTCTATTAGCACAATTTAACTAAAGAGTTAATTAAGATGGGCACACAATGGTAAGTACATGCATTGGGAGTGAACTCACCTTCTGATATCTCCATCAGCTTGTTTTCGTTTATATACCTTCATAGCATCCTCATACTTGATCTTCTCTTCTGCAGCTAATGCTGTGTATTTCTAAGAACATTAATACCGGTAATTACTGAGAACAAAACTAACACTCACAACTATGTCAAACCAATTATCACTATTCATCTATTTTAAATAGTTTCATGAAACCATTACAATAATGAATACTCTGTATGTTTACAATGAAACATGAAGAGAAGCTAACTACTGCAGTTTTTATCAAATGTATTGATGTAGCTTATAAATCAAGTTTCTCACAAAGTAATTTTTGTGGAATGACTTTACAAGTCATTTAATTTGCATATAAAAAATGGATGTCTTTTAAAACAAAACCTTGTATGCAATATTAATAAAATATAGATTTATTGATCAAGAGACCATAGCATCAGTAAATATAAATCTGCAATTTCAAAAATTTAACTTGCTCCATTCTTAAGACTCATCACCTAAACACCACATTTTCACACTATAAAATTAGGGTAGTACATGTACAACAAACAAGCTGTAATATCATATGATCACCTTCTACAAGTATCACTCTGTTGTTGTACATTCAATAAAGATTTGATCAAAACAAATAATAGTCTTACAAAAGCATAAGCAAGATTTAGAGGAAAAACTTATTCAGGAAATGTGCATACATTGGTGCAGCTCTATTTAGAGTTTCGGATTGTGATCAGCAGCGTGTGCAACAGTAGAATTTTACTGATGCCACCTAGGGTAAAATTCTAATGGACACTGTGTGTTTGTTTGTTATTTAAGTGTATTTGATCTTTAGTTCCCTATAACACAAGTAAATTTAAAAATGCCGAAAACAATATGACTGACATAAAAATAACCATCACCAAAATCATAATCATGTATTTTTATTTTGGCACTAACCTTTTTTCCCTGCTAATTACATGAAAACAAAACTGAGCAAATAATTTCCTGTCCCAACACACAACAATGTTAATGCATTTGTTAGCAATGTATTACATGTTATTATCATGTGTTGTACCTTTTTATCACTCTCTGTCATCTTTTTCCATAGTTCACCAGCTCTTTTACTGATCTCAGCAACAGAACTACCAGGAAGGCTTTTTTTGATGGATTCTCTTTTTTCATTCAACCATAAGAAATATGCAGTCATTGCTCTTTTTGGTTTGTCAGGATCTTTATCCTTCTTCGTCTTCTTCTTTCGTGGCTTTTCAGACTGTTTATATAAAAATAAAAACCAGCACTGCTACTGATGTACAAACACTCGTGTTGAAGTTTTATGACTTTTTGTTTCATACATTTTTTTCTCAAATTAACAGGATAGAATTGGGACAAAAATTGAAGTTACTGTAAAATACTTTATTTTTGCTAAAGGGGTGATTCAGTGAAAATAAAATCCAGCGAATATATCGTTGTTCCTTTATTTTTCATTCAACTCTTCAAAAATAAGTGACAATAAATGCCATACAAAACACCCAAAAAATCTTTTTAGTGAAAATGAATTCAGGCTAAAATAAAGTATTTTACATGTCTCAGCCATCTGATAAGTCTATATATTTTGCTACCAAAATTGTATTAATTATTATTCAATATATAGAATATATTTTAAAGTATGTTTACCACAGAGTGAAAATCAGCCAGGCAAGAGATGTAATAGTGAAATAATAATCACTAATATGTTGTATAGGAGAGGGATGAAACTACAACAACGTCATAACCCAGTCTAATACTCTCATGGAATATGGTTTCTGTGTATTCAGCACTTGCAATTTGTACATAGAAAAACAAGTTAGGTAAGAGTGACTAACATTCAATGGATGGTACTGTCGCCTGGCACACATACGCACAAAACAAAAATTAGTTACTAGAGAAAAAAGGCATTGAAATTGAAATAAAAAAAAAACCTTGAGGATATTCAGATTAGAAAAAAATGCACAACTCCTGAAACATAATTCTTTATCAATATGCCAAGTTTCATTGATATCTGCTTTAGAATTTCAGAAAAAAAAGTTGGAAATGTAGAGATACAAGTCAAGTTGGAAATCCCAGCTTGAGACTGCACTACCACTGACGTGGTGTCTAACAAGTTGCCTGATCAACACTACCATAGTGCAAGCAACAGGAGGGACAATGATCTACAGGTGGCTTTGCAAGGTTGTGATCAGAAACCTAATTATGTCTTTTTTTAATCTATGCTTTTGTTTTCTAATGACAACATGTCAAACTGATCAAAGGATAGCCAGTAGAATGTCTGTAGCCAGAAAACAAAGAAAGGCAGGTAAAGAAAAAAACGTAGCCTTCAAGCCTACTAAGTTGCAATTGTCTTGTGATATTCATAGTCATTCACACCTAACTGAAAGTGTTAAAACATTGTTTTCAATGATCAGAATAGACAAAAAACGACTGCACTTTTTAAATTTTTAAATCACAGACCAATTTTTTACTTTTTACTTTTCCTCTTGTTGCCACCCTCAATAGAAGAAGAAAAAAAATCGAATATATCATTTTGACTGAAAGTAACAACAATTATTCAGTAAGAATTGGAGAATTGAAGTAATCCTGAAATGAACAAATCTTGACAAAGAATGTAAATTTGGTGTCTATGCCTACTTACTAGTACAATCAGTAATAAGAATATTTTACTTGTTTTATTAATAGCACATAATGGCATGTAAAATGACTGGTTTGTGTACAGTTAGAATAAGTCACTGCAAATGTTGGTATAAAAGCACTTCTATTAAATTTATGCTTTAATCAACAGCAAATATAACTATTCTGTTTCATTCATGTATTTTCCATTGGAGCATGTTTCTACCTGATTGATGTACAAATGTTCCGAATTACAGGAAACAACTACACTGTATCTTGTTTTACCTGTGTACGGTAGTTCTGATCAAAGCATGTTAGTCCAGAGTTCATGCTTTCATTTGATATTCTATAAATATTTTGTAAAAGCATACATTTTCACAGGATTTCTGTTCACTATTTTGATATCGTGAACTTGGTTTTTTAATTCATGGATTTTCCAGCAAAATAATATTAAGTTTTATTGTAATTTTTACATGTTCATGTACATTATCAGAAAAAATAGCAAAATTCATTAAAATGTAGTGCAGAAATTTGACTACATAGGTTTTGGGTAAGCTAATGTCTGATATTTGTACCAAGTTCGAGTAAAATTCCATATACACAAATCAAGATCTGTTTCTGAAATGGCAGAAATGATGATTTTGATGAATTTTTAGTACGAAAATGACTGTGCTAGCTTGTTTTGTCCTGTGCCTACTTTTACCAACAAAATAGTTTGAAGCAAGTTTGAGAAAGGGAAAATAAAACCAACTTGGCTGTCTGTTTGTCAATGAATTGAATTGCATGACAAAATTCGGCTTAATGTAACAGATAGCAAAAAAACTTCAGTCAACATTCAACCCATTATATCTTGCCATTGTATAAAATTTAAACCAAATCTGTAAAAATATCTCGTATAAAAAGCAGAATATCTGTGTGGTAAAAAAAAATGGCCACCAGTCAGGCAGTTTGAATCAAGTTTAGGTGCATAGATGGAAGGGATTTTTTTTAAACAAGGGAACAGGGGCGCAGGGCCCTCATGCCATGGCCATGCACCCCCTGACCCTGGGGAGCAGATCCTGTGACAACCATAAAATTCTGATTGTCTTCAACTGTGACATGTCTGATAGTAATTTTGGCCCCAAGGTAGCCATAGAATACTGGGGGGGGGGGGGGGGGGCAAGAGGGGTAGCTGGTACAGTTTTACGGGAAATAAAATGGGCTTTTTACAATTTACAAGGACAAAAAGACGTTTTTACAGTTTACAGTGAAAATTGAATTTTGCAGTGAATTGTGTCATCTAGTCGTTTTACAGTTTCGAAAATATAATTTCCCTGAACCTTTTTTATTTGAATGTAAATTCTTGTACGTACCGGGAAAAATGAGAAATTTTTACAGTGTACAAAAAAAAATTTGATTGATTATGTTCAGGGTTCTCCCCAGGGCTTTTTAGCGCCGAGGTCCGCGGCGCTATACCTGTGAATCTCGGCGCTTCACTTGGGACCTCGGCGCTATGTGTTCCCACCTCGGCGCTTGATTTCATATTTGACATGCCAATATCAGATGTGAAAAATCTTTGTTCGCCACGTCGGTCGGCCCCGACCGTCACTCAAAATTAGTGACCACCACGGAAATGCTTCCGACGAGGACTATTGTCTGATTGTTAGTATAATTAAGTACCGACCGACACGCATCCTGTCAGTCGTGGATTATAATTTATAAACAATAGACCTAGTCGCACGATACGTAGCGGCTAGTCAAATTTGTGGAATTAGCACCTCTTTGTTTGTATGTAAATACTTTCTGCGATAGACACAGTCTTTAGATTGAAAGCTAAAATTATTTCAAAATCAATTCCACCTCGATATAACATGGTCAAATCGGAGTTCACGATCAGTTCACGCTACTCAAGAAAAAAACAACGTGTTTATTGCGTTATTTGGTAAAATACATTTGAACTGTTATCATTGCGAATCATGTAAAAACTCTTCTTTCAAGACCTAATTTACCTTTTAAAAATTGCAAATCACCTATTTCGAAAGCTATCATGCAGTTGTCAATTGAAATCGATGCCAACACATCGTGCTACGACATCGCTTTACTTCCGCAATGTAATCTTTATGATCACTACCATTCGGAAAACTTCGGGTTCTACCGGCATTACCATGCGGCATTTTGATTGGTTAATGGCATTCTTGACCCATCGGGTCAAAGGACACATGCTAATGTTTCACAAACATCATGGCGGGTCTGGTTTTTTTTACCAAAGCGATCAAGTGATCAAAAATAATCGCTCCCGATAAAAATAAGTCGGATTTTACTTACATTTCATATCAAAAAAAAAAAAGTTAAATTTGTTGAGGAATTATTGCTATAACTGGTGTATAACATGGCCAAGTAAGTTATGTCACGTCGTAACTTTGATGATCGTTTTGAAGCTTTATTTGTTCGCTCATTACTGTAATTGTAAATGTTTTAGAAGTTGATGGTACGAATAATAAATTACAACAATACGTCAATTAATTACGTGATCGATTTTTTGAAGGAGAATGTTTTTGGAGTGAATAAAATTATGAGATTCGTGAACATAAATCTGGCTTAACGTTTTGAATGCGTTTCCTTCAACGTTTTACAAAACAATTAAATTGCAACAATAATTTATTTGTGTTTGTTTTTAGTCTGCAGCATTTGTATTTCGAGAATGTTTCAAACTCTTCTAAATTGTGAAACATAATGTGTTGATTCCATTAAAAAAAATATTTGCCCTGTGACTGAGCTCACTAATATTCATAATTGTAAATAAGTTCTGTTAATCAATGAAGGAAAGATATGTAAATGATATGCAAATTATTATGCAAATTAGCCCCGGCGCTATGCATTTTTTCTGGGGAGAACCCTGATGTTGTACGTCTAGCCTGTGATTACAGAATTTTTTTTTTTTTTATTTTTTGTGCCAGGCGACAGTTCTGGACATTGAGTGTCACTGTTGTCTCTTCTGACTTTTTTTTTTTTTTTTATGTGCAAATTGCAAGTGCGAGTGACGACACATAGTGCATTTTGCCACAGAAGTCATATTCATGTTTGGGACTACATGACAGGGCTGTGTGGCCATCTCTCTGTCAAATAGCAATTTGTAATGTGCTATCCTGGCGTCAACCAGGCCCGGTCGAACACAAGCACTATGCTACCAGTGACCTTTGCAGCCCCCTCCATACTCCATTTTAACTTAGAATTATCAAAAACTCCACACCCTGGTAGGGAGAACCCTATCTCCCCCACTTGGTGACGCAGCTGAATTGCAGTGCTCCCACTTGCAGTCTTTTTCTAGAAAAAGACCTGGATGGCATAGAAATTTTGAACAAAAATTCCAGGCATGCCAGAAAAATGATAAACAAGCAGACAGAGGGATGGACAAACAAACAGACTGTCATATGGAAATACCCAAAACACAAGTCCTTGTTTGGAACTTCAGATGGCAACTAATAAGGAGTTGGAGAAATTCACTGTTGAACAACAAGTGAAAGATTGTTGATCAATGAACCCTGAAGAGAGACCTAAGCAAGAGATAAAATGCTCAGAATAATAAGAATTTTTGACCAAATTGACAGCGGAAATAACTTAATTGGAATCAAAATGCTCTACCATAGTGACAGAAGTCACACATTATCAGCTGACAGAAAAAAGGTAAAAAAGTATAAAGGTTGTTATTACAGTTATGCATGTTA
The DNA here is from genome assembly GCF_978046115.1 of Saccoglossus kowalevskii. Classification (NCBI taxonomy): domain Eukaryota; kingdom Metazoa; phylum Hemichordata; class Enteropneusta; family Harrimaniidae; genus Saccoglossus; species Saccoglossus kowalevskii. The sequence goes on along the minus strand of NC_140656.1, from coordinate 1,231,645 downwards.
CACTCACCACAGTTTTGGATTTCTTTCTAGGTTTACTCTCCTCTTTGTTTTTTCTTTTGTTGGAACCCTCCTCATCATCACCATCTTCATCATCACTACTGGATGCAGCATTACTGTCATATCTAATCAGAAATCACTCAGCATAAATATTTCATATTATCACAAAAAAATATTTTCAGGTCACATTTGATAACAATTTTGGTTATTTTCATTGAATGTTTTGCGAAACACTGATTTTTTCAGAGATTCTTTGATTCAGCCATCATTTATGAACTGAAACATGCAGCAGGCATAGTGACAGGGTAGTAAATATGCTCGTGTAGCAGGCATTATAGTGACAGGGTAGTAAATATGATCGTGTAGCAGGCATTATAGTGACAGGGTAGTAAATATGCTCATGTAGCAGGCATTATAGTGACAGGGTAGTAAATATGATCGTGTAGCAGGCATTATAGTGACAGGGTAGTAAATATGATCCTGTAGCAGGCATTATAGTGACAGGGTAGTAAATATGATTGTGTAGCAGGCATTATAGTGACAGGGTAGTAAATATGATCCTGTAGCAGGCATTATAGTGACAGGGTAGTATACATGATCCTGTAGCAGGCATTATAGTGACAGGGTAGTAAATATGATCGTGTAGCAGGCATTATAGTGACAGGGTAGTAAATATGATCGTGTAGCAGGCATTATAGTGACAGGGTAGTAAATATGATTGTGTAGCAGGCATTATAGTGACAGGGTAGTAAATATGATCCTGTAGCAGGCATTATAGTGACAGGGTAGTAAATATGATCCTGTAGCAGGCATTATAGTGACAGGGTAGTAAATATGATCCTGTAGCAGGCATTGTAGTGACAGGGTAGTAAATATGATCCTGTAGCAGGCATAATAGTGACAGGGTAGTATATATGATCCTGTAGCAGACATTATAGTGACAGGGTAGCATAAATGATCCTGTAGCAGGCATTATAGTGACAGGGTAGTAAATATGATCCTGTAGCAGGCATTATAGTGACAGGGTAGTAAATATGATCCTGTAGCAGGCATAATAGTGACAGGGTAGTATACATGATCCTGTAGCAGGCATTATAGTGACAGGGTAGTAAATATGATCGTGTAGCAGGCATTATAGTGACAGGGTAGTAAATATGATTGTGTAGCAGGCATTATAGTGACAGGGTAGTAAATATGATCCTGTAGCAGGCATTATAGTGACAGGGTAGTAAATATGATTGTGTAGCAGGCATTATAGTGACAGGGTAGTAAATATGATCCTGTAGCAGGCATTATAGTGACAGGGTAGTATACATGATCCAGTAGCAGGCATTAAAGTGACAGGGTAGTAAATATGATCGTGTAGCAGGCATTATAGTGACAGGGTAGTAAATATGATCGTGTAGCAGGCATTATAGTGACAGGGTAGTAAATATAATTGTGTAGCAGGCATTATAGTGACAGGGTAGTAAATATGATCCTGTAGCAGGCATTATAGTGACAGGGTAGTAAATATGATCCTGTAGCAGGCATTATAGTGACAGGGTAGTAAATATGATCCTGTAGCAGGCATTATAGTGACAGGGTAGTAAATATGATCCTGTAGCAGGCATAATAGTGACAGGGTAGTATATATGATCCTGTAGCAGACATTATAGTGACAGGGTAGCATATATGATCCTGTAGCAGACATTATAGTGACAGGGTAGCATATATGATCCTGTAGCAGGCATTATATTGACAGGGTAGTAAATATGATCCTGTAGCAGGCATTATAGTGACAGGGTAGTAAATATGATCGTGTAGCAGTCATTATAGTGACAGGGTAGTATAAATGATCCTGTAGCAGGCATTATAGTGACAGGGTAGTAAATATGATCCTGTAGCAGGCATTATAGTGACAGGGTAGTAAATATGATCCTGTAGCAGGCATTATAGTGAGAGGGTAGTATACATGATCCTGTAGCAGGCATTATAGTGACAGGGTAGTAAATATGATCGTGTAGCAGGCATTATAGTGACAGGGTAGTAAATATGATCCTGTAGCAGGCATTATAGTGACAGGGTAGTAAATATGATTGTGTAGCAGGCATTATAGTGACAGGGTAGTAAATATGATCCTGTAGCAGGCATTATAGTGACAGGGTAGTATACATGATCCTGTAGCAGGCATTATAGTGACAGGGTAGTAAATATGATCGTGTAGCAGGCATTATAGTGACAGGGTAGTAAATATGATTGTGTAGCAGGCATTATAGTGACAGGGTAGTAAATATGATCCTGTAGCAGGCATTATAGTGACAGGGTAGTAAATATGATCCTGTAGCAGGCATTATAGTGACAGGGTAGTAAATATGATCCTGTAGCAGGCATTATAGTGACAGGGTAGTAAATATGATCCTGTAGCAGGCATAATAGTGACAGGGTAGTATATATGATCCTGTAGCAGTCATAGTGACAGGGTAGTAAATATGATCCTGTAGCAGACATTATAGTGACAGGGTAGCATATATGATCCTGTAGCAGGCATTATAGTGACAGGGTAGTATATATGATCCTGTAGCAGGCATTATAGTGACAGGGTAGTAAATATGGTCGTGTAGCAGGCATTATAGTGACAGGGTAGTAAATATGATCGTGTAGCAGGCATTATAGTGACAGGGTAGTAAATATGATCCTGTAGCAGGCATTATAGTGACAGGGTAGTATATTTGATCCTGTAGCAGGCATTATAGTGACAGGGTAGCATATATGATCCTGTAGCAGGCATTATAATGACAGGGTAGTATATATGATCCTGTTGCATGCTTTATAGTGACAGGGTAGTATATTTGATCCTGTTGCATGCTTTATAGTGACAGGGTAGCATATATGATCCTGTAGCAGGCAATATAGTGACAGGGTAGCATACATGATCCTGTAGCAGGCATTATATTGACAGGGTAGTAAATATGATCCTGTAGCACGCATTATAGTGACAGGGTAGTAAATATGATCCTGTAGCAGGCATTATAGTGACAGGGTAGTAAATATGATCCTGTAGCAGGCATAATAGTGACAGGGTAGTATACATGATCCTGTAGCAGGCATTATAGTGACAGGGTAGTAAATATGATTGTGTAGCAGGCATTATAGTGACAGGGTAGTAAATATGATTGTGTAGCAGGCATTATAGTGACAGGGTAGTAAATATGATTGTGTAGCAGGCATTATAGTGACAGGGTAGTAAATATGATTGTGTAGCAGGCATTATAGTGACAGGGTAGTAAATATGATCCTGTAGCAGGCATTATAGTGACAGGGTAGTATACATGATCCAGTAGCAGGCATTATAGTGACAGGGTAGTAAATATGATCGTGTAGCAGGCATTATAGTGACAGGGTAGTAAATATGATCGTGTAGCAGGCATTATAGTGACAGGGTAGTAAATATGATTGTGTAGCAGGCATTATATTGACAGGGTAGTAAATATGATCCTGTAGCAGGCATTATAATGACAGGGTAGTAAATATGATCGTGTAGCAGGCATTATAGTGACAGGGTAGTAAATATGATCGTGTAGCAGTCATTATAGTGACAGGGTAGTATAAATGATCCTGTAGCAGGCATTATAGTGACAGGGTAGTAAATATGATCCTGTAGCAGGCATTATATTGAGAGGGTAGTATACATGATCCTGTAGCAGGCATTATAGTGACAGGGTAGTAAATATGATCGTGTAGCAGGCATTATAGTGACAGGGTAGTAAATATGATCCTGTAGCAGGCATTATAGTGACAGGGTAGTAAATATGATTGTGTAGCAGGCATTATAGTGACAGGGTAGTAAATATGATCCTGTAGCAGGCATTATAGTGACAGGGTAGTATACATGATCCTGTAGCAGGCATTATAGTGACAGGGTAGTAAATATGATCGTGTAGCAGGCATTATAGTGACAGGGTAGTAAATATGATTGTGTAGCAGGCATTATAGTGACAGGGTAGTAAATATGATCCTGTAGCAGGAATTATAGTGACAGGGTAGTAAATATGATCCTGTAGCAGGCATTATAGTGACAGGGTAGTAAATATGATCCTGTAGCAGGCATTATAGTGACAGGGTAGTAAATATGATCCTGTAGCAGGCATTATAGTGACAGGGTAGTAAATATGATCCTGTAGCAGGCATAATATTGACAGGGTTGCATATATGATCCTGTATTAGGCATTGTAGTGACAGGGTAGCATATATGCTCATGTAGCAGGCATTATAGTGACAGGGTAGCATACATGATCCTGTAGTAGGCATTATAGTGACAGGGTAGTAAATATGATCCTGTAGCAGGCATTATAGTGACAGGGTAGTAAATATGATTGTGTAGCAGGCATTATAGTGACAGGGTAGTAAATATGATCCTGTAGCAGGCATTATAGTGACAGGGTAGTATACATGATCCTGTAGCAGGCATTATAGTGACAGGGTAGTAAATATGATCGTGTAGCAGGCATTATAGTGACAGGGTAGTAAATATGATTGTGTAGCAGGCATTATAGTGACAGGGTAGTAAATATGATCCTGTAGCAGGCATTATAGTGACAGGGTAGTAAATATGATCCTGTAGCAGGCATTATAGTGACAGGGTAGTAAATATGATCCTGTAGCAGGCATTATAGTGACAGGGTAGTAAATATGATCCTGTAGCAGGCATAATAGTGACAGGGTAGTATATATGATCCTGTAGCAGTCATAGTGACAGGGTAGTAAATATGATCCTGTAGCAGACATTATAGTGACAGGGTAGCATAGATGATCCTGTAGCAGGCATTATAGTGACAGGGTAGTATATATGATCCTGTAGCAGGCATTATAGTGACAGGGTAGTAAATATGGTCGTGTAGCAGGCATTATAGTGACAGGGTAGTAAATATGATCGTGTAGCAGGCATTATAGTGACAGGGTAGTAAATATGATCCTGTAGCAGGCATTATAGTGACAGGGTAGTATATTTGATCCTGTAGCAGGCATTATAGTGACAGGGTAGCATATATGATCCTGTAGCAGGCTTTATAATGACAGGGTAGTATATATGATCCTGTTGCATGCTTTATAGTGACAGGGTAGTATATTTGATCCTGTTGCATGCTTTATAGTGACAGGGTAGCATATATGATCCTGTAGCAGGCAATATAGTGACAGGGTAGCATACATGATCCTGTAGCAGGCATTATATTGACAGGGTAGTAAATATGATCCTGTATTAGGCATTATAGTGACAGGGTAGCATATATGATCCTGTAGCAGGCATTGCAGTGACAGGGTAGCATATATGATCTTGTTGCATGCTTTATAGTGACAGGGTAGCATACATGATCCTGTAGCAGGCATAGTGACAGGGTTAGCATATATGATCCTGTATTAGGCATTAGAGTGACAGGGTAGCATATATGCTCATGTAGCAGGCATTATAGTGACAGGGTTAGCATATATGATCCTGTAGCAGTCATTATAGTGACAGGGTAGCATATATGATCCTGTAGCAGGCATTATATTGACAGGGTTGCATATATGATCCTGTATTAGGCATTGTAGTGACAGGGTAGCATATATGCTCATGTAGCAGGCATTATAGTGACAGGGTAGCATACATGATCCTGTAGTAGGCATTATAGTGACAGGGTAGTATACATGATCCTGTAGCAGGCATTATAGTGCCAGGGTAGCATATATGATCCTATAGCAGTCATTATAGTGACAGGGTAGCATATATGATCCTGTAGTAGGCATTATAGTGACAGGGTAGTATACATGATCCTGTAGCAGGCATTATAGTGACAGGGTAGTAAATATGATCCTGTAGCAGGCATTATAGTGACAGGGTAGCATATATGATCCTGTATTAGGCATTATAGTGACAGAGGAGCATATATGATCCTGTAGCAGGCATTGCAGTGACAGGGTAGCATATATGATCCTGTAGCAGGCATTATAGTGACAGGGTAGCATACATGATCCTGTAGCAGGCATTATATTGACAGGGTAGTAAATATGATCCTGTATTAGGCATTATAGTGACAGGGTAGCATATATGATCCTGTAGCAGGCATTGCAGTGACAGGGTAGCATATATGATCTTGTTGCATGCTTTATAGTGACAGGGTAGCATACATGATCCTGTAGCAGGCATAGTGACAGGGTTAGCATATACGATCCTGTATTAGGCATTAGAGTGACAGGGTAGCATATATGATCCTGTAGCAGGCATTGCAGTGACAGGGTAGCATATATGATCTTGTAGCATGCTTTATAGTGACAGGGTAGTATATATGATCTTGTTGCATGCTTTATAGTGACAGGGTAGCATACATGATCCTGTAGCAGGCATAGTGACAGGGTTAGCATATATGATCCTGTAGCAGTCATTATAGTGACAGGGTAGCATATATGATCCTGTATTAGGCATTATAGTGACAGGGTAGCATATATGATCCTGTATTAGGCATTATAGTGACAGGGTAGCATATATGTTCCTGTAGCAGGCATTACAGTGACAGGGTAGCATATATGATCCTGTAGCAGGCATTATAGTGACAGGGTAGCATACATGATCCTGTAGCAGGCATTATATTGACAGGGTAGTAAATATGATCCTGTATTAGGCATTATAGTGACAGGGTAGCATATATGCTCATGTAGCAGGCATTATAGTGACAGGGTTAGCATATATGATCCTGTAGCAGGCATTATAGTGACAGGGTAGTAAATATGATCCTGTAGCAGGCATTATAGTGACAGGGTAGCATATATGATCCTGTATTAGGCATTATAGTGACAGAGGAGCATATATGATCCTGTAGCAGGCATTGCAGTGACAGGGTAGCATATATGATCCTGTAGCAGGCATTATAGTGACAGGGTAGCATACATGATCCTGTAGCAGGCATTATATTGACAGGGTAGTAAATAGGATCCTGTATTAGGCATTATAGTGACAGGGTAGCATATATGATCCTGTATTAGGCATTATAGTGACAGGGGAGCATATATGATCCTGTAGCAGGCATTGCAGTGACAGGGTAGCATATATGATCCTGTAGCAGGCATTATAGTGACAGGGTAGCATACATGATCCTGTAGCAGGCATTATAGTGACAGGGTAGTAAATATGATCGTGTAGCAGGCATTATAGTGACAGGGTAGCATACATGATCCTGTAGCAGGCATTATAGTGACAGGGTAGTAAATATGATCCTGTATTAGGCATTATAGTGACAGGGTAGCATATATGATCCTGAATTAGGCATTATAGTGACAGGGTAGCATATATGCTCATGTAGCAGTCATTATAGTGACAGGGTTAGCATATATGATCCTGTAGCAGGCATTATAGTGACAGGGTAGCATATATGATCCTGTAGCAGGATTATGATTATAATATTTAGCACATACCATTGGTAACAAGTAATGAAATGCTACTTACTCTAGATCCACATCACTCATTTCTTGATCCGGATTGAATGATTCATCTGTCAGTGGGAAGACAGAAACAAGTTAAATCTTAAATCAATTTCATTTCTCTCCCTTATCTCTCTTTTTCAATCTCTCACTCTTTGTCTCTTCTTTTCTGCATCCTTGACATGATAATAAAACTTACCTGATTCATCATCATCGTCACTCTCATATTCATCTCTCTCTCTACCCTCAGCCTTGACATGCTCCAAATAGGCATCATGAGTGTCCTCTTCTTCACTGTTATTCAGTTCATCATAATTACCAGCATTTTTCTGAAATAAACATGTTACTAGCCAATCAGAATGATCCATTGTTAGGATGTTCTACTTGTATCATCTGAGTCTGATTTGTGTCCATGTTACAAACTGTCATGTCATGTGAGTCTGACTTGTGTCCATGTTACAAACTGTCATGTCATGTGAGTCTGACTTGTGTCCATGTTACAAACTGTCATGTCATCTGAGTCTGACTTGTGTCCATGTTACAAACTGTCATGTCATGTGAGTCTGACTTGTGTCCATGTTACAAACTGTCATGTCATCTGAGTCTGACTTGTGTCCATGTTACAAACTGTCATGTCATGTGAGTCTGACTTGTGTCCATGTTACAAACTGTCATGTCATCTGAGTCTGACTTGTGTCCATGTTACAAACTGTCATGTCATCTGAGTCTGACTTGTGTCCATGTTACAAACTGTCATGTCATCTGAGTCTGACTTGTGTCCATGTTACAAACTGTCATGTCATGTGAGTCTGACTTGTGTCCATGTTACAAACTGTCATGTCATCTGAGTCTGACTTGTGTCCATGTTACAAACTGTCATGTCATCTGAGTCTGATTTGTGTCCATGTTACAAACTGTCATGTCATGTGAGTCTGACTTGTGTCCATGTTACAAACTGTCATGTCATCTGAGTCTGACTTGTGTCCATGTTACAAACTGTCATGTCATGTGAGTCTGATTTGTGTCCATGTTACAAACTGTCATGTCATCTGAGTCTGATTTGTGTCCATGTTACAAACTGTCATGTCATGCGAGTCTGACTTGTGTCCATGTTACAAACTGTCATGTCATGTGAGTCTGATTTGTGTCCATGTTACAAACTGTCATGTCATCTGAGTCTGATTTGTGTCCATGTTACAAACTGGTCATGTCATCTGAGTCTGACTTGTGTCCATGTTACAAACTGTCATGTCATCTGAGTCTGATTTGTGTCCATGTTACAAACTGTCATGTCATGTGAGTCTGACTTGTGTCCATGTTACAAACTGTCATGTCATCTGAGTCTGATTTGTGTCCATGTTACAAACTGTCATGTCATGTGAGTCTGATTTGTGTCCATGTTACAAACTGTCATGTCATCTGAGTCTGATTTGTGTCCATGTTACAAACTGTCATGTCATCTGAGTCTGACTTGTGTCCATGTTACAAACTGTCATGTCATCTGAGTCTGATTTGTGTCCATGTTACAAACTGTCATGTCATGTGAGTCTGACTTGTGTCCATGTTACAAACTGTCATGTCATCTGAGTCTGATTTGTGTCCATGTTACAAACTGTCATGTCATCTGAGTCTGACTTGTGTCCATGTTACAAACTGTCATGTCATGTGAGTCTGACTTGTGTCCATGTTACAAACTGTCATGTCATCTGAGTCTGATTTGTGTCCATGTTACAAACTGTCATGTCATCTGAGTCTGACTTGTGTCCATGTTACAAACTGTCATGTCATGTGAGTCTGATTTGTGTCCATGTTACAAACTGTCATGTCATCTGAGTCTGACTTGTGTCCATGTTACAAACTGTCATGTCATCTGAGTCTGACTTGTGTCCATGTTACAAACTGTCATGTCATCTGAGTCTGACTTGTGTCCATGTTACAAACTGTCATGTCATGTGAGTCTGACTTGTGTCCATGTTACAAACTGTCATGTCATGTGAGTCTGACTTGTGTCCATGTTACAAACTGTCATGTCATGTGAGTCTGACTTGTGTCCATGTTACAAACTGTCATGTCATGTGAGTCTGACTTGTGTCCATGTTACAAACTGTCATGTCATGTGAGTCTGATTTGTGTCCATGTTACAAACTGTCATGTCATGTGAGTCTGATTTGTGTCCATGTTACAAACTGTCATGTCATCTGAGTCTGATTTGTGTCCATGTTACAAACTGTCATGTCATCTGAGTCTGACTTGTGTCCATGTTACAAACTGTCATGTCATCTGAGTCTGACTTGTGTCCATGTTACAAACTGTCATGTCATCTGAGTCTGACTTGTGTCCATGTTACAAACTGTCATGTCATCTGAGTCTGACTTGTGTCCATGTTACAAACTGTCATGTCATCTGAGTCTGACTTGTGTCCATGTTACAAACTGTCATGTCATGTGAGTCTGACTTGTGTCCATGTTACAAACTGTCATGTCATCTGAGTCTGACTTGTGTCCATGTTACAAACTGTCATGTCATGTGAGTCTGACTTGTGTCCATGTTACAAACTGTCATGTCATCTGAGTCTGATTTGTGTCCATGTTACAAACTGTCATGTCATCTGAGTCTGACTTGTGTCCATGTTACAAACTGTCATGTCATCTGAGTCTGATTTGTGTCCATGTTACAAACTGTCATGTCATCTGAGTCTGACTTGTGTCCATGTTACAAACTGTCATGTCATCTGAGTCTGACTTGTGTCCATGTTACAAACTGTCATGTCATCTGAGTCTGACTTGTGTCCATGTTACAAACTGTCATGTCATCTGAGTCTGACTTGTGTCCATGTTACAAACTGTCATGTCATCTGAGTCTGACTTGTGTCCATGTTACAAACTGTCATGTCATGTGAGTCTGACTTGTGTCCATGTTACAAACTGTCATGTCATGTGAGTCTGACTTGTGTCCATGTTACAAACTGTCATGTCATCTGAGTCTGATTTGTGTCCATGTTACAAACTGTCATGTCATCTGAGTCTGATTTGTGTCCATGTTACAAACTGTCATGTCATCTGAGTCTGACTTGTGTCCATGTTACAAACTGTCATGTCATCTGAGTCTGACTTGTGTCCATGTTACAAACTGTCATGTCATCTGAGTCTGACTTGTGTCCATGTTACAAACTGTCATGTCATCTGAGTCTGACTTGTGTCCATGTTACAAACTGTCATGTCATGTGAGTCTGACTTGTGTCCATGTTACAAACTGTCATGTCATGTGAGTCTGACTTGTGTCCATGTTACAAACTGTCATGTCATCTGAGTCTGACTTGTGTCCATGTTACAAACTGTCATGTCATGTGAGTCTGACTTGTGTCCATGTTACAAACTGTCATGTCATCTGAGTCTGATTTGTGTCCATGTTACAAACTGTCATGTCATCTGAGTCTGACTTGTGTCCATGTTACAAACTGTCATGTCATCTGAGTCTGATTTGTGTCCATGTTACAAACTGTCATGTCATCTGAGTCTGACTTGTGTCCATGTTACAAACTGTCATGTCATCTGAGTCTGACTTGTGTCCATGTTACAAACTGTCATGTCATCTGAGTCTGACTTGTGTCCATGTTACAAACTGTCATGTCATCTGAGTCTGACTTGTGTCCATGTTACAAACTGTCATGTCATCTGAGTCTGACTTGTGTCCATGTTACAAACTGTCATGTCATGTGAGTCTGACTTGTGTCCATGTTACAAACTGTCATGTCATCTGAGTCTGACTTGTGTCCATGTTACAAACTGTCATGTCATCTGAGTCTGACTTGTGTCCATGTTACAAACTGTCATGTCATGTGAGTCTGACTTGTGTCCATGTTACAAACTGACATGTCATGTGAGTCTGACTTGTGTCCATGTTACAAACTGTCATGTCATCTGAGTCTGACTTGTGTCCATGTTACAAACTGTCATGTCATGTGAGTCTGACTTGTGTCCATGTTACAAACTGTCATGTCATCTGAGTCTGACTTGTGTCCATGTTACAAACTGTCATGTCATCTGAGTCTGACTTGTGTCCATGTTACAAACTGTCATGTCATGTGAGTCTGACTTGTGTCCATGTTACAAACTGTCATGTCATCTGAGTCTGACTTGTCTCCATGTTACAAACTGTCATGTCATCTGAGTCTGATTTGTGTCCATGTTACAAACTGTCATGTCATGTGAGTCTGATTTGTGTCCATGTTACAAACTGTCATGTCATCTGAGTCTGATTTGTGTCCATGTTACAAACTGTCATGTCATCTGAGTCTGACTTGTGTCCATGTTACAAACTGTCATGTCATCTGAGTCTGACTTGTGTCCATGTTACAAACTGTCATGTCATGTGAGTCTGACTTGTGTCCATGTTACAAACTGTCATGTCATCTGAGTCTGACTTGTGTCCATGTTACAAACTGTCATGTCATCTGAGTCTGATTTGTGTCCATGTTACAAACTGTCATGTCATCTGAGTCTGACTTGTGTCCATGTTACAAACTGTCATGTCATCTGAGTCTGATTTGTGTCCATGTTACAAACTGTCATGTCATCTGAGTCTGACTTGTGTCCATGTTACAAACTGTCATGTCATGTGAGTCTGACTTGTGTCCATGTTACAAACTGTCATGTCATGTGAGTCTGACTTGTGTCCATGTTACAAACTGTCATGTCATCTGAGTCTGACTTGTGTCCATGTTATAAGTCTCTGTTTTGGGAAATGAGGAAATGTACCAAACACAAGAAGGTTCTAGCTATCTTAATTTAAAAAAGTAGTAGAGGAAAAAAATCTTACTCAATTTCTTTTTTCGAGGAAGCTCAACTCCACATTTTCCAAAAATATATTTATTGATGGTTTGCAATGACAGATTATACAAACATGCCTTTCAAAGAAATGACAAATTGTGTGAAGACCAAATACTCACCGCAGATTTCAAACCCATGTTTTTAATCTTGAGTCTCTTATTACTTACATAGTCATAAAGCTTACCATACTCATCCCTATCAACAAATAGGAACATAAGTTACTGCTACTACCATCAATATCCATGCATATCACATCAAATACAATAATCATATTCACTGGCCCATCATATCACATCAAATAGGATAATTCATATTCACTGGCCCATCATATCACATCAAATAGGATAATTCATATTCACTGGCCCATCATATCACATCAAATAGGATAATTCATATTCACTGGCCCATCATATCACATCAAATAGGATAATTCATATTCACTGGCCCATCATATCACATCAAATAGGATAATTCATATTCACTGGCCCATCATATCACATCAAATAGGATAATTCATATTCACTGGCCCATCATATCACATCAAATAGGATAATTCATGTTCACTGGCCCATCATATCACATCAAATAGGATAATTCATATTCACTGGCCCATCATATCACATCAAATAGGATAATTCATGTTCACTGGCCCATTAATCTATGCATATTTAATGTCAATTAAATATATATTCTCTCCATGATAAAAATGAATAACTTACTTCTCAATACTGCTAAAGACATAGGGTGTACCACTGGTGGTCTCTATTTCAAAATCAAAGTATCTGCTACTGCCTGTACCGCGTGCAAAGTTCACACAGCTCATTTCATCAAAGCGAATATGTATAGGTGGTTTATGAACATAAATGAATCCTCTTTCCAGCGGGTAAAGAAATCCACTGTTACTTTTGTAGGAACAAGTTATCGCTGAAGTGCCAGTATTGCTGATAATGAAGTGAACAAAACAATTCAAAGTTATAGAAAATACCAAATTGTCCAAGTTTAAATCCAACACCATGTCCTCTGATCAACAATGAATTTGATGTCAGTCAATAGAATTCACAACTTTATTTAAAATATGGTCAAAAATATTTCTATGTTGATCAATCACTTGCCATATTTAAAACTGCAAATGTTATGTGAACAAAGAAACAAACATTCATTCCAATAAAATCAGTAGCATGTCATTGACTAATCCAAGGTATTTGATATCTGCTTGCGGGCATTCCATGCTCCACTTTGTATGTACTTACCTTTTAAAATTTCCTGGCACTGTAATTTTTTTGTTGACTAAGGCTTTCATGACTCTACTGACAATTTCAAACAATGGTCCTGACATCTCGCTTTGTAACTTGTTGGCATACTTTTGTTCTAATTCCTCCCTGTGTGCAAGTGAAGTTGTTAGAATTCTGCTGTTTATGGTCTCAATACTGACATACAAGACTCACATTGAGAAAATCTAAGAAATTCTCATGTCCCGTCGAACTCACAGTAAATGTACTTATTGAGAATAAATTCCCAGTCAAACTATGAGTGCTAACAAAGGTAGTAAAATAAATCAGATGATGTAGCTGCCGTTATGACATACATTGAAGATCTCACGAGAAATCACAAGACAAAATATATTTCTTTTGTGTTAGTGAAAGAAAGGTGGGGTCAGTTTTTCAGTGTTTTTGTGTCCTTGTGTTTGCACAATGTGTTCTTAGTATTGTGCCCTCTTGATCAGAATTATGTTTTTCATGTCTATTAATATTAACTATCAAACATGATGTTCTACAATGCTATTGGCCACAAGTCTGGAATGTCAAAATGTTAATTCTGTACCCCCTCAAACAAGATGAATTTACATCAGGCAATGGGATCTAAATCCATATTACCACCAGTGTGCAAAATTTATGCTCACCGACTGACCAAAGACCAGCTATTTTCGTTCTAGGCCAGTCATATCAATGATTTTTAAAAAGTCCAAGTGTCTTGTATTTATTGTGTAATAGTATAAAAAAATATGAATTTACCTTAAAAATAATATAAAGCCAGATTTTAATCATAGCTTCTGAATATTCAGTTATATACAGTACAGTTCTCGCGGAAGCTTTGGCTTCACTTCAGCTTCACCTTCGCTTCAGCATCGCATCATTATGGCATTGTTATGGCTTCAGCATCGCTTCAATGTCGCGACATTAAAAAGTTAGGCGGTTATCGCTTCGCTTCATTGTGGCCTCATTATGGCGACAATGTGGCATCAGCATCGCTTTATCAAACAAAGAAGTACTCTACTCATTTCCCCCAAACCTCTTGACCGCTTCCGTTTTTGACCGGTCAATTTCCGTTTTATTTTCGACCGTGCAACAATTCGGACTACTAAAAATTTTCTGGTTTTCATAGATCACGGTTACTAGTTTAGTAACCGTGCATAGATGTTGAACAACCGTCAAAAGTTCAAATACTTTTTGTTTTAACTATCTATAATTATATGCACGCAATCTGACCCTTTGACCTAGATTTGGCTGGGATTGAATATTTTATTGAGACAATATTCCGACGTGACGCACTGCTACAAAATGTATTCAACAGAAGTACAACATGGTTGTCTGGGTTTCTTTTCCTGATTGTGTTGAGTTTACGATTTGTATAATTATTGTTGTTTCCCCCCAAGCAGAAGACCATGAAGCTAAATAGAATTCCCACGCATGGACGTGGACTGAGTGAAAGAAAATATTTCTAAGGCTAAAATAAAAATGACCTACTATTACACCTCTTTGTGTATTTGTCAATTTTGTATATATTTGGTATGACCGTATGATCGTAAATACCTAGAAAAATCTCGTCTTTCGTTAATAATTTCATTTGTTTGAAATGTCTACCGACCGTAATTTGTTTCTCCAAACGGTCCCGACGTCCGTCATTCAACACAATCAGCATTTATTTATCGCAATTCATGGGGATCATGTCCCATAATTTGCGGGCTGTAAAACCAAATAATTAAACAAGTACTATTTATTGTATTTTTGTTTTACCTCGCGAAACTACAACAAAGCGTAGAGTTGTCGATTCACAAAGTTTTTTTTTTTGTGCTGTGACAGGCTTCGCAATTATTCACTGGAAAACATCGGTATATTTTGACAAATGGATGGGATTTTACCTCAGTTCAAAAAAAAGAAAAAGAAAAAAAAACAGGGCTGAGATACAAATCAGTTTTGCAAGTTGGGAAATAAGGTAAACCACACTGGGGTCGATGATTTTCAGTATCGAAGTACTTCCGTGTGAATCATGATTTTCAAATTGTTCATCGGCTGGTGACCAAATATTTACGCCACACGAAATGGACACGTTTTTTTTTTCTGAAGCCCAATAAATTATTTCTGCATGTCAAGTGCTATTCGATTTTTTACAGGGCATGTGGCTCGTTTTCATTCGAAAATATGTTTGTGAGAATACTTTTAAAGTACGTATAGATCGAGCTCAGATCACTGATCGTGACTCAATTTTGAGAATTGGTTGTCAAATTTTACCAGACTGACGCCACCACAACCATCCAATCATATGTTGGAAATGTACGCACTTGTTTTGGAACTTTGTATCAAGATGACTGGCGACGACGCCGACGCACCAGGCGGCGTACGTGTGTGCATGGAGGTAGAAAAGAGAAGGAGTGAGGACGCTATTGTTTCCGCTTGTTTCATGATGCTTTGGATATGTTTACTCACATACACAATGTAATTAGTTTGCAAACACGCTATACAATGTCACAGTTAATCGGCTTACGTGTTTCGGCTGTATTCGGAAGCTTCACGAAGATTCTCAACGCACTGCGCATGCCCAAACAGATAACAATAATACAGAATGCAGTGAAAGACGTACGGTGAGTGTACTCAACGCCCGAAATCTATTAGAACAAAATGCGCATCTGCACAGTTCTGCACACCAATGAAAAATGACTCGTCAAAACATCTTGTTATAATCTTATCATGTATCTTTAAATTTCACTGTGGAAATTTGCGGGATTTTTTTAATCAATGTCCAAAGTTGGCCGACTATTGCAATGAAAGATATCAGAAAAGAAGTAATCACACATCTTGGTGGCGTCCGTCAGCAGAATTTCCGGTACCTACAAGTGTGAAATGACCTTTGTGATCCGATAAATGTCATTGCGCATGCACAATTCTTTTATTTATGGTTTGTGCATTCAATTTTATAGACTATGTTTAAACGATATTTATTTTTTTCAGTTCTACTCTCGTTTTCTTGTGTAAATAAGCGGCTATCATCATGTAGATAAAACGACTTCTAAACAAATACAATAAGTGGCTTAACCAGAGTGAAGACAAAGGATGTTTATAAGATTAACATGGGCTTAAATAGCGTCCTCACTCCTTTTTTCTACCTCCATGGTGTGTGTTGCATGTTTTAGTAGTCCGGGCATGGGGTAGGACTCGGCTAAAACTAAACGAAACACAGAAAAATACCACCGAAATGAGGAATCTGAATCTGCTCTTCTAGCAGCAAATAAAATGAGCGAAAAAAGGTAAATTTTATAACAAGAACAGTTTCACTTCGTATACAGCAAATTGTGTTGTATCAGAACGACGATTGCATCGTGTGATTTGAATTTATCACGATTTTCCTTCCAGTCAATATGAAACTCGTCACCTTGCCGATTGTAATGTACTTCGCAAAGTTTTTGGTGCCCAATACTCGCAACACTAAAATAATTAAACAAGATATCTTTTTAAAATGTCATAAATACTCTTGATCATATTATTTTATTCGCCTTGAATTTCAAATCGATTACATATCGAACTTCTGTACATGTTTTTGTCTACTGCCCTTCTGCGTGCAAATAATGAGGTCATACTCATGTCACAATAAGTTGAAGCTGATGCCATGTTGATGCCATGAGACTGCGAAGCTGAGGCCACGATGATGCCACAAAATAGCGAGGCGAACACAGCTTTAATTTTCAATGACGTGAAGCTGATGCCACAATGATGCGATGCTGAGGCGACAATGAAGCCATGCGTAGGCGACAATGATGCCACAAAAGCCAAAGCTTCCGCGAGAACTGTACTGTATGGACACCAAAGTCCTGATATAGATTGCATAGCATATATTGTTCATTTCACTAAATTTTCTTAGAAATCTTTAGAATCACTCGGCAAGGTAATTTTATTTCCCCTTCATACATGAAAAACTAAATACCCGTGTGATAAGAAAGTACTATTTGCATGACAGTTCAACTAAAATCTGAGTTATCGATGTTCATTTTTTTTTTCAATTTGTCACTTTTTTGTAGATTTATAAAAGTTTTTCCAGAATTGAAATCAGTGATTTTGCCCAAATTTGGATATTTGATTTATTGAAAAATTCCATGGCTCTCCAATGTCAAACTTAAGAATTTAAGACAAAACAACAAAAGAGTGCATTTCTGTCACAATGTATCACTTTTTCATTATGTACACAGAGTTAGAGACTAGTATCTTTTGGTCTAACTGTGGATGTGCTATGTGAAGAATATAAAACTGTTTACTTACTCTGAAATGTTTACTTCTAAGGTTACCTCCTCTTCTTTATTAAAAGACAATACCAAATGTTGGTAACGGGTTTGTCCTTGTCTGATAGGTGGATCCAAACTAATCTAAAATGTAAAGTTTGCTAGCATCAGTTGCCATGGCAATGTAAACATGTACATGAGTAATCATGTGTACAGAGTGACTGCTGGGATGCAAACCTGAGAGTTTGTTTACCAATTTAATGTCTGCTACATTGTAAGTTTGCTTTCAATATCCACAAATTAACAAATCCTTGCTAATATTGTAGCAGATGTTTTGTCAAGTTTGTACAGTACGCTGGGTCAAGTGAGTTTGTACAGTACGGTGGGTCAAGTGAGTTTGTACAGTACGGTGGGTCAAGCGAGTTTGTAAAGTACAGTGGGTCAAGTGAGTTTGTAAAGTATGCTGGGTCAAACGAGTTTGTACAGTACAACTGGGTCAAGTAAGTTTGTACAGTACGCTGGGTCAAGTGAGTTTGTACAGTACGCTGGGTCAAGTAAGTTTGTACAGTACGCTGGGTCAAGTGAGTTTGTACAGTACGCTGGGTCAAGTGAGTTTGTACAGTACGCTGGGTCAAGTAAGTTTGTACAGTACGCTGGGTCAAGTGAGTTTGTACAGTACGCTGGGTCAAGTGAGTTTGTACAGTACGCTGGGTCAAGTGAGTTTGTACAGTACGGTGGGTCAAGTGAGTTTGTACAGTACGGTGGGTCAAGTAAGTTTGTACAGTATGCTGGGTCAAACGAGTTTGTACAGTACAACTGGGTCAAGTAAGTTTGTACAGTACGCTGGGTCAAGTGAGTTTGTACAGTACGGTGGGTCAAGTGAGTTTGTAAAGTATGCTGGGTCAAACGAGTTTGTACAGTACAACTGGGTCAAGTAAGTTTGTACAGTACGCTGGGTCAAGTGAGTTTGTACAGTACGCTGGGTCAAGTAAGTTTGTACAGTACGCTGGGTCAAGTAAGTTTGTACAGTACGCTGGGTCAAGTGAGTTTGTACAGTACGGTGGGTCAAGTAAGTTTGTACAGTACGGTGGGTCAAGTGAGTTTGTACAGTACGCTGGGTCAAGTGAGTTTGTACAGTACGCTGGGTCAAGTGAGTTTGTACAGTACGCTGGGTCAAGTAAGTTTGTACAGTACGCTGGGTCAAGTGAGTTTGTACAGTACGCTGGGTCAAGTGAGTTTGTACAGTACGGTGGGTCAAGTGAGTTTGTACAGTACGGTGGGTCAAGTAAGTTTGTACAGTATGCTGGGTCAAACGAGTTTGTACAGTACAACTGGGTCAAGTAAGTTTGTACAGTACGCTGGGTCAAGTGAGTTTGTACAGTACGGTGGGTCAAGTGAGTTTGTAAAGTATGCTGGGTCAAACGAGTTTGTACAGTACAACTGGGTCAAGTAAGTTTGTACAGTACGCTGGGTCAAGTAAGTTTGTACAGTACGGTGGGTCAAGTGAGTTTGTACAGTACGGTGGGTCAAGTGAGTTTGTACAGTACGCTGGGTCAAGTAAGTTTGTACAGTACGGTGGGTCAAGTAAGTTTGTACAGTACGCTGGGTCAAGTAAGTTTGTACAGTACGGTGGGTCAAGTGAGTTTGTACAGTACGGTGGGTCAAGTAAGTTTGTACAGTACGCTGGGTCAAGTAAGTTTGTACAGTACGCTGGGTCAAGTAAGTTTGTACAGTACGCTGGGTCAAGTGAGTTTGTACAGTACGCTGGGTCAAGTGAGTTTGTACAGTACGGTGGGTCAAGTGAGTTTGTACAGTACGCTGGGTCAAGTAAGTTTGTACAGTACGCTGGGTCAAGTGAGTTTGTATAGTACGCTGGGTCAAGTGAGTTTGTACAGTACGGTGGGTCAAGTGAGTTTGTACAGTACGGTGGGTCAAGTAAGTTTGTACAGTATGCTGGGTCAAACGAGTTTGTACAGTACAACTGGGTCAAGTAAGTTTGTACAGTACGCTGGGTCAAGTGAGTTTGTACAGTACGGTGGGTCAAGTGAGTTTGTAAAGTATGCTGGGTCAAACGAGTTTGTACAGTACAACTGGGTCAAGTAAGTTTGTACAGTACGCTGGGTCAAGTGAGTTTGTACAGTACGCTGGGTCAAGTAAGTTTGTACAGTACGCTGGGTCAAGTGAGTTTGTACAGTACGCTGGGTCAAGTGAGTTTGTACAGTACGGTGGGTCAAGTGAGTTTGTACAGTACGGTGGGTCAAGTGAGTTTGTACAGTACGCTGGGTCAAGTAAGTTTGTACAGTACGCTGGGTCAAGTAAGTTTGTACAGTACGGTGGGTCAAGTGAGTTTGTACAGTACGCTGGGTCAAGTGAGTTTGTACAGTACGGTGGGTCAAATAAGTTTGTACAGTACGCTGGGTCAAGTGAGTTTGTACAGTACGCTGGGTCAAGTGAGTTTGTACAGTACACTTGGTACAGCAAATGATGGTTGAAACTTACCACAAAAAACATCTGTCTCTGATCCTTGTGAGGCATTAGAAATAATCGCAACACTGTAGTATATGGTATTTTGTAGTCAAATGTTTTACCATGAAGTTGCAGGAATGTAGGATATATTTTAATATCATATCGACCTCTGTTTTAGAAAAAAAAACATACACGAATGTTTCTAGATTTTCTAATAGATGTTTCAAGAATTGCAGCAATGCATAAATGATATTTAATATATACCCCTCTTAGCAATTACATCCCGCTGTATGAGAAATGAGCCCCCCCCCCATATGACACTGCACTGTTCAAGCTCAACCACCCCTAGCACTCTGAACCACACCTCACTATATAAGGCAGTCCCAACAACTGGATTGCACTGCACACCCCCAAACACTGGACAAAATTCAAGTGTATGAGGAAAGAGCTTTCTACTGGGACATAACTTACTGTATGAAGGGCAGCGTTTGACAGTCTACTCACCTGGGTGTAAGACAGGGTATCTCTGTGAAGGTCGCAATTGCATCACCAGTCGCTTGGATGATGTCGGCTTTCGCCAAAACTTTTTGATGAAAATCCTAATAAGGTTTTGAATAACGAATTAGATGTCATTATTATATTTTATGATTTATAGTTGACAAATAATGTACATTTCAGTAATCTTAATAATATAAATGTTAATGAACATAGAAAGTGAACAATTTATATTATATCCAAGTTGGCTAATATATATTGTTTTCAGTAGCTGAACACCAATCTCTTTAGCCACTAAGTGATAATGTGCTATTGGAGACTTTTATTTATTCAAGAGATGCACATCCTGAACATAGTCCCTCAATTACTCTCCAAAGATAGTAGTCATGACAATAAAGTTACCTCGACCGGGTCTACATCTGGATCTGTGGTGGGTAGAAAGAATCTCATTTCCATGAGAGACACATCAGCATCATCATTTTGATGAAATTCTACAGTCACTTCATTTTTAGTTGTAGTACTGTGGGATACATTATTCAATGGAATATGGAATGCTGCCTTGTTATCAACTTCAAAAGACATCTCTGAGCCTGGAAGATAAACAATAGATATTACATGTATGTCATCCAGATATATGTGTTTGTGAAATTGACCAGATGCCACTTGACACTTTGGTGTCAGTCATCACATTTACTTACAACTAGACATGAAACAGAATTTACTTATTTTTAAACATCCTATGTTTACTATTGACGCATTAGAACATTTGAAGCATGGTCTAATAAAATGTTTAATTTTAAGGAATGACAGTCAACTAATGATAACAGGGAATCTATGTGTGTTTATTAAGGTGATAAGGCCAGACTTTTATTATCCCTTGTTTCGCGAACCCGCCGAATGAACAGGAGCTGAAAATGAAATAAAAATAAAATTTTATTTCAGCGTAATTTCTCTTGTAAGCGCCAAAAAATGCTTAAAAAATATTATTTTTTACCGCCCGCCGCATAACAAATCCAAGTTGCATTTTCATGGGAGTATCATGATCAAAGTACCAAAGTCTCGCGCAGATGAGAACAAGGTTATACATGGAATACAACTTTATTTCATTTCTTCTCTCTGATTAATGATCACAATTCTTCGAGAATTACACAAATCTAATGGAAATCAAAGAAAGCTTAGAAAGAACTCCCATGTGCTGAGAGTATTGGAGACACATTAAATATAATTCGAAATTACTTAGCTGAAAACTAATTATGCAAATCAGAAAATTAATATGAACAGATTTGAGTGAAAACTAATGAGGTCTGCGCAATGTAACAGAAAATCTATGTTTCCAAGTTTAATTGAAATGTGATTAGAACCAAAAAATTATGAATTATTATGCTTATTAGGGAATTAATATGAACAGATTTTTACCCCAAACTAATTAGGTTTGTGCATTGTCGTAGAGCATCTTTGTACTAAGTTTCATTGAAATGGAATTATTAATACTTTAGATATTAGTGTGAAAGCTTAAAATTGGTTAATTATGCAAATTAGGTAATTAATATGTACAGATTTTAACCCACAATTATCCAGGTCTGTCTATTGTCCTACAGCATCCATGTACATTCAATGATATGTGATGTTTAGTACCTGAGATATCAGTGTGAAAGTTGGTTAATTAAGCAAATTAGGTGATTAATATGCACTAATATTTACCGGAAACTAATTGGGTCTGCATAATTCTAGATTCATTGAAATGTGATGATTGGTACTTTAGATATCAGTAGAAAAGCTGAAAATTAATTATGCAAATTAGTTAATTAATATGCACAATTATTTGCCCTAAAACTAATCAGGTCTCTGCATAGTCCTAAAGGATCTATGTACCAAGTTTCATTGAAATGCGATGATTAGTACTTGAGATACCCGTGGAAAAGCTGAAAATTAACTAATTATGCAAATTAGGTGATTAATATGCACAAATATTTATCGGAAACAATCAATCTCTGCATAGTCCTTGAGTATGTAAGTACCAAGTTCCATTGAAATGTAATGCTCACTACTTATATCAAATGCTGAAAATTAATTAATTATGCAAATTAGGTAATTAATATGTACTGATAATACCATAAAAACTATCAGGTCTGTGCAGTGTCATATGACATCTATGTACCAAGTTTCATTGAAATGTGATGATTAGTACTTGAGATATCAGTGGAAAAACCAAAAATTGACTAATCATTATGCAAATTAGGTAATTAGTATCCACGGATTATTACCAAAAACTAATCAAAACCTAGCATTAGTTTAGAGCATGTATGTACAAAGTTTCATCAAAATCCAATGAGTGGTTGTTTAGATATCAGTGGAACAATCATAGCTAAAAATCAGCTAATTATCATGCAAATTAGGTAATTAATATGCACGGATTTTTACCAAAAACTAATCAAATTTGCGCATATGTTCAGAGCATCTATGTACTAAGTTTCATCAAAATCCAATGAGTGGTTCTCTAGATAACAGTGGAACAGTCATAGAACAGCTAAAAATCAGCTAATTATCATGCAAATTAGGTAATTAACGAGCATGGATTTTTACCAAAACCTAATCAAATCTGCGCATTGGCCCAGAGCATCTATGCACCAAGTTTCATCAAAAACCGATGTATGGTTCTTGAGATAGCAGTGGAACAGTCGGACACACATACACACACACACACAGACACACTAACTGCAAAGACTCCCATTATGTGCTTCGCACATGGGAGTCAAAAATGAATTAATTTTATTTTTTTCGCCCTCCTCAAATAAATTGCCCTATAAAAAAATTGAGAAACAAGGAGTAAAAAAAGTCTGGCCTAACTATGGTAACAGTGCACAATTTGAATCTCCATTGTCAATGGATGACAGATTTAACAAACTAAGGGGTGATCTCATATTCAAACATGAGGGTCAAACCTACGAAAACCCAAACCGCCCTAAACCGCCCGTACAAAACCCAGTTTTGCGGTTCGTAAGTTTAAACAATAGACAGTGCGGTTCAGGACGACCGCACGAATTTGCATAAAAACTGCGGTTCGAACCGATCTCATTCACACCTCATTCAAGCTGTTGTTTATTTTTAAGATTGACAGAGTTTACATTGCTTTTTGAAGACTAGATAGTTGTCTCTAAAATGTGTCGATTTATTGGTGTACAGTAGTCATTTTACCGTGTGCCTTGCCTAAAAAAACACTCTTGTATATCGGTGAACAGCGTGCTGAATAAATTGTTTTGTTTTGATAAACTGTTACGCCCGAGTCGCAAGTTGAGCAGAGGACGTGAATCGGACTTTTCATTGGGCTGGACAATTGATATGTGTCTCTGACAGCTAATAAGTATCAAAAGACGAACATTTGTTGATACAAAGTTGCACTTGAGACTTACGCTACTGCGTTTAAGCCTTTACTACTGTTGCGCGTTCAATTTTCAAACAGTTCATTCAGGAGTGCGGCATCGCAAAATCCGGAAAAACAAATGCAGCGTACGCCATGAAAATTTATTTTGATTTGCTGCACATCGGTTATTTGCAGTTTTTCTTATTCAATTTCCAGTGACACGAAGTATCAAAACAGTAAATTAAATTAAATGGACTCGCGCTGATTATTTACGGCTATTCATCTGCAGACGAGACTGCTTATAAAAAACGAACTCCGACCTCTGAAAATACCTTATTCATAGAGTGCCTTGTACCTAAGACCGTCGCCCAAGGCGACACAGTGCACGTTGCGATATCGCAATCGATGCATGCTGGGTGACAAGGGGGAATTCTGATTGAGGTAACCAAAGATGGCTGCGTTGAGTGCATGATTTTCTGTGGTGTTTAAAACAATATCTCGCTGCCTACTTCGCCCACAGTCCCTCAAGGCACTGTGCTTCGATGTATTTTCTAAAATAATCGTTTATTTTTAATTAACCGGGGGTTCGAAATGTGTGCATTTTGTCACAAAAAAGTAAGATATCGGCAGCGGTAAATACCTGTGTTATGGTGGTCGTAGCGCCGGAGTCGTAGCATTAGCCCCGACTTTAGTTTTGACACAGTGATAGAGGGACTGTGGTTTTCAGATGCCTTCGTAGAAAACAATGTTGCCATTATCGATTTAATACTTTCATCATATTTTGATAACTCGCAGTCTCACAGACTTTACAAACTTAACCAAAAAATGTGTTCTATGAATTTATGAACTGACATGGACACAAAACTGACCGTACTTGTTGCGGACAAAATGTACAAGTTCGCTCCATGGATAAACATATTTTACTGACTATGCCAAATATATATATAACTTAAGTAATTTATCCTAAGAAGCTGCTCATTAAAATTCTAGTGCATCTTTTCCCTGTTCTGTTTCAAACATTAATTTACCATATATATCACAATAGAGAGGGTTTATGGTATCACTTGATTCACATTTAATGACAAAATATAACAAACCATCACGTCTGTAATTAATTCCAGATAAATTGAATAACAATAACAATTGTATTGACTTGTACCAAAATGTAAGTTGTGGGAAACTGATTATTATTACCAATCACAGAAATAAATGAATATAATTTTCATCACACTTATAAATGACATGATGTAAATAGATTTGTGAAACAAATGCAAGTTTGTTTTTATTAGCATTTACATGTACAAGTATTGCAAAGAAAAAAAAAATCGCTGCTCTAATTCTTAACACTTCACCATAGTATACATCTTATTTTTTTTCCTACTGAAACCAGGCTGAAACAGTATTGTAAGAAAAACCTAGGTTTCCCTAGGTCTGTCTTCTTTGTTCTCTGTTGTTTGTTTTCAGTGGGGGCGTTAATGGGCAGTTAATCCGGAGGTTAGGTTCAAACCTACTACTAATTTGCATATTTTAGGTCTAGTAGGTCTGAATAGGGCAGGTCGGGTAAACCCAGGTTAACCCAGGTTTGACCCAGGTGTTTGAATATGAGATCACCCCTAAGCTGCCAACCAGGTAAAAAATAATTACTGTAAAATCTGTATTAGAAGCCGCGACTTCTATTGAAATGGTACAATGCAACAGAGGGGATGTGGCTTCTATTAGAGCATCTACACATATGAGAAATGATGAATTTTTGGTTCTCAATTGTTCAAAAAGAATGGGTGCGACTTCTATTAGAGATGCGGCTTCTAATACAGATTTTACTGTACTGTCAATGAACAATAACACAATCTGACCTCTAAATTGAGTTGTACCCCAGTTCCATCCTTTCAATGATAACTCTACTTCATCCAAGGACAAGTCATAGTTTTTTCTAATGTAATCAGATAGTCTCTCATAATCCTAAATAAAGACAAAATTTAGTAATAATGTTATACATTTCATTGAATATATCAATGACACTACACGGGCGTGTAATTACAGGAAGATATTCTGTATGATGTTGTTTGATGCATCTACATGTATTTGGTATTGATGTACTATGAGGTTATTATGAGGATACAGCAAATTATGCAGGAAGGCAGTACAGTGATCATATCAACCAACACATAGCGTAGCATACTTTGCAGTATTATCATGATAACCATACATCTTTTCCTAAATGTAGTAATAATTTAGTGAAATGCCTGACTGTCGCATACGACTTATGTACCACTTGCGTGTCACTGAGAATGTTCTAGAACCGTACTGTGTCTGGGTGGAATATTCTAGATTTTGTTTAGAAACTGGTTGAATAGGTAATAGAACACTGTAGGAGGCAATAGAAGGTAATGGAACATTCTAGAAATTGGTAGTAAGTTCCAGACTCATTATGTATGCTGATGTAATGGTCTATTTATAGATAGTGTGGGTATATATAGGAGAGTTGTTCAGCACTGAGTTCAGATCGGAGATCTCATTGAATTGTATTGGAGTTTAAGTATCTAGTTATTGGAGTAGTGGAGTTTTACCGCGTTATTGTACCGGTACTTGATGTTTGCAGAGTATAATAATACCAGTACCAGTTGAAACCTCATCTGTTGGCTCCGTGTTCGTATTTTATCATCGCTGCCAGGGAAGTCTTTCTGTTACTGTTGCCATTTTGGTATTTGAACCATCATACCTGTACTGTACCAATTACGGTAATATTACGTTGCGTGTATTCATGTTGCATTCACTGACGTGAAGTAATTGTCATACACATTCTAATATGTCTGTAACACTTTCCAACACTGTTTTTTTAAACAGACAAATTCTATAGTATTCAGTGTCAGATTTAAAATTTTTAATTTTTGTAAATGTAATTTGTCTTTTCTTGGATTGTACATGTGTGAAATAACTTGTCTAATATTCAGACATGATCTAGCATGTTAAACATTACAGTAAATAACCAAGAGGTTATAACAAATACTGTAGTTGCACATCATATAATTATCCATTGATTACAAGAATACTGTATAAGATGCAATGAAGACAATACAGTGGAAGTATTGAATGTTATACTTCTTATTCTTACCATGGAGGTAAAAAGAGAAGGAGTCACAGCCAAGCTTAGATCAAAGGTACCAGGATGGTCACCGCTGTTTGTACATAGATCAGGGAGTTTATTTGCCGAAGGGATCAAGGAGTGAAGATTACCATGTATTAGCATACTATGGGCGCCTTCGTGACAATTCTAGTAAAATTCTTATAAACAAATATGGCGACGATCGATAACGCGCACGAGTTTGACTACGATGCTGAAACTGCTATATCCTTAAATTCAGAAGATGTAAACGAAATCGAAGAGCATATTACAGACGAAGAACATTGACACACTGTCATAGGAAGTAGGGCATACACGGGATATAAACTTCAAAAAGTGTCATTTCGAACCCTCAAAATTCAGTCTATGGTACAACGCAGTGCGGTCTATGTCATGCACCATTGCAAAGAACATTAAACGATCTTTATTTTGGACTAAAAATCAGTACTAGCCAGGTTTCGAAACATTACAATATTACCGATTCAAAAATACAACGAAAATTGTGCTGAAAAACGAAAAATTACATAAACTTAACAAGAAATTCTCCGATTTTCAAAATTCCAACTTTCCCGTTCTCAAAAACACGATTCCTCTACATATAAAAGATCTGCACATGCTTTATGTCCTTTGGCTTTTTACTGCAACACCGTAAAACAAGACCTTGGAGTGCGTACTGTACGCAGCTAAGCTTGAGAGAAATGACGCGTCGGCGACAATCCTGGGGTGAAAGGACAATAAGACAAAGGGAATTATGGGATTAAACTCTACTAAAACAAAAGAAGTTTAAGAGAATTATTTTGGCTGTGACTCCTTCTCTTTTTACCTCCATGTTCTTACTATCCTCCTTTTTATAAAACATCATTTTAATCTAACTGCTTTCAAATACAGTGTTCTCCACAAGGGCCCATCAAGCTATCGGCCGCCTAGTCACTCTCAACACCCGCCCACCAACGTACATCCAGCTGAAATTATTTGTAAAAAGCTTGCATTGTTCTTCCCAAGCCTAAACAAAAGAGTAGTTGCCCAATCCTTTATTTTGCTATTGTTTCAAGGGTCCAGACATGAACAATGACCACTGGAAGTCTGCAAGCAGTTATCAGGTGTATTCATGACAATGTGTCAATCGCCTTAATTCATTGTCGCCCGACATTGTTGCCACATATTGCTCACAATACGCAACTACAGTGGTTTCAATTTACAGCTGTATTTTTAATAATCATCTTCCGATCACGAAAGAAAGAAGTAAATATGAATGAAATGTATATGCACAGAAAATAAACAAATATAGTAGCAGATTGCATGTAAACTCGAACAAAATTTTAATTCTAGCCGTATTTACAACGATCGCTCGATTTTCATCGCGAAAACAGCATGGAGAAGGCAAACTGGTGACCTTTAGGCCTACCCCATTCAGCGACCGTCGACCACCCACCGCTGTTGGCTCTGTAACGATTTAGTATCTAAGTTGCATAGGGAAACAGGGCATTCTGGGTGTTCGTGTACTGAATTCCGAAAGCAGTAAAAAACATCAAACATGGCTGCCGGATTAGATTATCGCAAGTATTTGTAATTCAATTTTTTCAATTTATTGATTTTTTATGTTGAACCTTTTGAGAACATAACACATTATTTTATTTTGCCGATTGCTAGCATTTTTTCTTGAATTCCAAAACAACCCTGTGTGAAAACGCAATTTGTCGTAGCTGACAGTACATGTGTAAATGTATCATACTGTCCGTCGACACAGGTGAGTACTGATGCCACAAATAAAAATGTTACGGGTTTTCATTTGACAAATCGTCCGTTTTGGCTTCAAGACAAATCACTTTGTATATTTTCTACATTATAACTCAATTATGTTTTGTACAAGCTCTTCGTTACTCGAATAGAATTTCATGAACGCAGAATAATTTAAGAATGTATAAATCACCGATTTCAAACTTTGCATTTCGTAAATATTGATTGTAACATGTTTCAATTAAATTAAAAAAAGAATAGTAAATAACTTGTGTGTGTTGCAGTTCATGACATAAATGCTAGAATGTTGTATGTAAATGCATGCAAATTAATATGCAAAATTTATGCTAATTAGACCACCCACCAGCTATTTGGGATTGTGGAGAAAACTGAAATATGTCTACCATCTTGGAAATATCACATATCATTTCATATTAGAAATTTTCATTTTCTAAGACGGAGATAACGCATGCAATACCACAAATTTACAGCATGCTAATAGTGAAAGATAATAATGAAAACGACTGACCCCTTCCTTGAATCCATCATATCTAAATATGGATCCATTCTTCATTACTAATTTCAATTCATGCCCCCTTGCAGCTCTCAGCCATTTTGTTTTTTCCATGTCAGTTGCTTGCACTTGTTCTACAACACCAGTCTTCTTGTTCTTAAAAACAACACCTTGTTTGGATAGTTTAAGACGACCACCATTCTAAAAAGTAAATCAAAGAAAGGCATATTTAAAATTAATAATAATTAGATAATCAATATGTATGGTTTTCAACATTAAACTGATCACATCTGTGTATCACTTATTGAATTGAGAGAATTAATGTATATTATGGAAATTAGTTAATTTGTACATGTATGCTCAGATTTTAATCCAAATTATCCAGGGGTTTACATTGTCCCAGACACTTATATTCCAAGTATTGTTGGTTTTGAGATATAAGTGAAAAATAGGTTAATTATTATACAAAATTAATATGCATGAATTTCAGCCTTTTCCTAGAACAGTTTACAACGGTCACAGACCTATTAATTGTTTTTTAAAATTGAAACAATCCCCTCTATTGACAGATGTGATTAATATTAGCACTGAAAACTGTACGCTGTTCTTCAAGTCCCCTTGTTTTAAAGAGTATTTACATTTTTGTTATCTACATACATTTGATACAGCCATCCAGCTAAAGCAACTTTTTTGTTCATTTAATGTGGAATATAGTGTTCTCTCATATATTTTACCATATTTAACTGGGAAAGCACCCATGCCAGGGCAAACGCCCCCCAGTTGTGATACAATAAAGAGATTGAGGTCATGCCCGGGACATATGTCCAGGGGGTCTTTTTCTACACTTAAACATAACAGTTGACTTCCTTAGAAACGATTCAAGAAAATCTTACAGAGCTGTGAAGCTGGTGTCGCACTTGTTCGGCTTTAGCGTCAACGACAATGAAACCATTGCAACAACCCATACGTGGGAGATTGGTTGAAATCACATTGTTTCGGCTTTATAAAATATTCGCTTGCAGCTTGCGAATCTATAACTTGGGCCAGCAATTTTGTAATGTCACGCCAAAGACTGGCAACTTTTTTACCATCTTTCATCACAGCTATTGCATTTCTGTCTTGAAATTATTCTTCTGTCGTTGAAAAAAACAAATTCTTCCCATTTCAAGCCCAACATGATATCCATACACAGGGCTCAAAATTAACTGTTTTCCCTATTGTCCCAGAAGTTTTCCTAAAAATAAATTTTAATGGTCCCAAAGAGAGGATGAAAGGTCCCAACCAGGTTATAGGAAGCATGTATTACAACAACAATAAAGTTGAGTCAGAGTACAGTACTAATCGTCAGTTACAATAAACTCAAAATCAAAACAGATTCAAATGTGTCTTGTCTGATTTATTATTTTACATAACAAAAAGACACAGATCTCCAGAAGTTTGAAACTTCTACTTGTTCATAACCTACAATGTTTGGACCAAAGTGTCCTTGTTGTAGAGTAACCAGATTCATGAGGAAATCATATACACTACCGGTAATACCGGATTCTGCCATAAATTCGCCCATCCCAAAAAAGGTCCCAAAGTGAATTTCTAGTGGTCCTAGCCTAAATTTTTGTGCCCTGGGCAAACGAAACGATGTTCATTTCGAGGCATGATTTAGTGAGACATTCATTCAGCCGGAACTTGGTGAATGGTAACTTTGATGAATGTCTAAGTCTGGTAAGAAAGCAATGTTGAATTGACCTCTATGATGAAACACTAGTAGTGATGTTATTCTTAGCCAATCAGTAAAACGGATACTTAAGGGTAAACAAAAGCATTGTGCGAGTCATTTGCCGAGACCCCATTTTTCTTGTCTCTTTATTCTGATTACCTAGACAATGAATTAATAAAAATGCCAAACTGACAGACAGTGAAATCCGTGGAATAAATGCAAATAAGTCCAAACCTAATCCCACGTATTCATTACACTTTACGCTTATTTTTGTGATAAGATTAAATCGTTGTCCTCCCATGTTTACTTAGTAAACAAGTGACGCCATTTTACTGAGTGGTTTCGAAAACTTTGTTGCATTTCCCCAAAAAATATCCACTGCTGTATGTTTTTTTTTCGTCGATTGGGACGTTAAAGATACGAGTATTATCCAAGCGAATTTCCATGAAAAAAAATGTTCGTTTCAAATAGGTTTCCAGTCAAGTAGAAATACAAGAAATTACTTTTATGCAAATTTGCCGTTTTTGAGCCTTTCATTTTGGCACTACGCCAGACGTCTGACAGACACAGGATCAATATTTCCACAGAAGAATCTCATCTAGTGTATAGCATTATTTGATGAACTTATTAAAACGACAGAAATATAAAGTAGAACAAAAACACTTTTGATCCCATTTCAAGAAAACAAAAGCTCACATTGTACTGTCCAACCACGGTCCGATTCCCAGTCTGCTGACTAGTTTATAACATTAGACAGGATGTCTGCAACTTCAGTATGTTTTCCGTACGTCTGTTTTGAGTGAAAAAACTCAAAAAAGCCTATTTTTCGAGAGAAACACACGTACACTTCACTAGTTTGAGAAAAAAAAATATTTTCACACATTTCACACACAGAGCTAACTAAAAATATATAACATGTAGGTAGTCATCATCACTGTGAAATACAAGTTTTAATATAAGCGCCCACGAACCTGGGTCTCATCCTTAATTTAGTTCGCAGCAATATATACACATGCCAGATGACTGTGGATATACTAGTAGTATACTATACCAGGTTTCTTAGCCACAATCATTTCACAGTATATTAGAATACCAAAACTATTGACCATTTGTCATTGAATCTAGTACGTCCATGGTAAAATCGACTTTTTCGTTTGTCGAGACGAATGACGAAACCAAAGTGGTTGCAATCTCAAATCATACGTCAAATTAAAATTGCATTAACCAACGACGATGTTATACATATTTCGTTCAAGCCAGTTCAGGCGTCCACTGTTCACGATGCAACAATCTTAACCGATAAAGAAATATCGGTGGCTTTCCACATGTCATTGTGTTGATTTTACATCCGCCATGTTAAAGTTATCGGCGGCATGCAATGGCACATGATACATTATAGCCTAAAAATACACTACCTAGAGTCAGAAACTTACCATGGTGCCTTTAATTTCTTGTGCGATATCATTAAATTCTAAAGCTTCTGCCATATTCGTTTATCGGTGAAAAAATGACATGTAAAATAGCTGACCAACGCACTTCGAAAACAAATATGGCGGGAATCGTCGACAGCGCCGCCGGTGGCAGAATGTTGAATCTTTTTGTTTAACCGTGTAGCGGCACTCAGAGGGATACAAATGTCTAGAATTTATCACTTTCACAATGATTCTTTAATGGTTTTATTGAAATAAAAATAAATTTTATAAAGTACCGCTTTAAATGGCCGAAAATTGGGAAAATGAATAAACGAAAAAAACGCTCACTTGGCCGTTTCCCTGCGGGCGCTACAGCAAACTGTGACGTCATTTCTGAACCACACGTCAGTTACTCTATTCGTGTATATAAGTGTGCGTCTCTACTTTTCTGAAAAACCGCGAATACAAAATACTGTGGTAAGGTGATGTGCAGTTGACATCAACAATGACTTCGGAAACAAATCGAGAGGGGTTAGATTACCAGTGAAAAGACATCCACTTGCCATCTCAAGTATAAGGCAAATGCTGAAATATTGGACGATAATACATTAGTTCATGAAGCTTACCAGCTGGGCATACAGCTAGATGATGCAGGCGTACAAAATTGGGTAACAGGAATAAACAACATCCTGAACTTTCTAGACCTTGGTGACGCATGGACACAATGTAAACATAACAGCAATTACAGTCTACTTCATCCAATCTTAGACAGACTCATTAAACGTTTTAAAACAGTCGCTGAAAACAGCATGTATGATGACAATTAATCTAAAAATCATAAAAACAAACTTAGAACCTACAGATTACTGAAAAAGGATTACACCTATGACAAATATCTAACAGTAGTTAAAAATCCCAACCATCGGTCAGCCCTAACAAAACTACGTATAAGTGCCCATACCTTACTGATAGAAATGGGGAGGTACAAAAATATTGACATTAACCATAGAAAATGCAAAGTCTGTGATCTTGATGAAGTAGAAGACGAGAAACACTTTCTGCTAAAATGCTAACTACACCAAGAGGAGAGGATTAAACTGTTCACTGAACATAACTTATCCTCAGCTGGTGTAGCTGAGGAAGAAATCATGATACAAATTCTCACCTCTACCGACAACAAAGAAATCACTGACTATGCAAAATACATTTTTAACTGCTTTAACCGCACTGAAAAAACCACCAGCTGCCCCAAAATAATCACTCATTTTTACATTTCTTGTATTTTTTTTTTTTTACTTTTGTTCTGTTTTACTTATTGATGTAAATTTCTAATTATTTACTTTATTTTGTTACTTTTTTAGCTAGCTGTTGTTTATTTATTTAAACAACATTCTTTATTGTATTATTTTCAAGATCCCAATAAGGATACGAAATCAATAAAGTTATTTACTTACTTACTTACATAATGATGCTCTGAACATTATTATTATTACGTGTAAATACAGTGTCATCATATAAACCATAGACCTTAGAAAGAGACCTTAGGAAGAGAGGGACAGGCAACTGGATTATAAAACAAAGGATTTCATGACACCCGGCGTGCAACGTGGGTTACTACAGTTATAAACAAATGACCAAGCTAAGGAAGCCGTATGACGCCACTCACAATCAATCGGGCCCACAGTTTTGACACGTCTTTCGGTGCTTGTGCTCATTACATCGAATTTTTAATTTCAATATAAGATCTATTTGTTTGTACTGGTTATTAGTTGACACTTAATATATGTAGAGTTACAATTCTTTTTTTTTTCATCAGTATAAATTAACCACTCTGCTGATTTTATTTATATGCGGTGACAAATGGTTGACTAATACTTATCCTGCGACTGCCACATTTTCGCCCGTTTTCGGGAAAATAAAAACACTTGTTAGCATTATCATATTTTTCACTTAAATCATACTATTTTCAACGACACTCGCGTATTTTAGTTTTGCTAGTCTATATTTTAAAGTCATAATTCTGAAATTTTCGAACTGTCTGAAAGGCCGCCTGGACAGCAAGGACTCGTCAAGATTTTTTTAGATCGTTTTATTTTGGCTCCATTCCTTAAAAATAAATGCGTTTTACTTGAGTCGATCCATTTTCGAAGTAATTAGGGTATTTTAATTTGATGACTTGCTATACAAAAGTCGAAATTACGAATTTTCTAAACTGTTTGAAACCGTGAAAGTCAGCAGCTTGCACCGGAAATGGCTGACCCGGTTTTTTTTTAGGAGGGGGGGGCAAGGGGGGTAGCTGGTACGGTTTTACGGGAAATAAAAAGGGCTTTTCACAATTTACGAAGAAAAAAAAAACGTTTTTACAGTTTACAGTGTTAACAAATGAAACATTGAATGGTCCGAAGAGCTCTCCGACTCAAATTCTCCACCATTGCTGCGCCGTGTGAAGAGACGCATGCGCATATTACCCTCGTAATGCTCTTCATTCGGTTAGAGGGCCTTTTACGTCTTGACATTCAATTTTGTAGTGAATTGTGTCATCTAGTCGTTTTACAGTTTCTAAAATGTAATTTCCCTGGATTATTCCTTACGATTTTTTTATTTGGATGTGAATTTTTGTACGTACGAGAAAATGACACATTTTTACAGTGTACGAAAAAAATATTTGATTGATTACGTTGTACGTCTAGCCTGTGATTACAGAATTACGGAATTTATTTTTTCTATTTACGTTGTACGAACAAAAAAATATTGCAATTACGTTGAACGAAAATAACCCTTGCCCCCCCTTTTAGATCGCTGTATTTTCGCCCGACTTGTCATCACCGTATCAGGGGGTAATTCTTCTCTATGGGGTTTCTCCACACGTGCCAGGGGGGAATCTCGTCTCTGTCTCTATATCTTGTCCCCTTGAGGTACGGGATCGGGAAAGTCACTTAAACTTTACAGTCAAATAGACACACACAACGAAATACGTTTCAACTCTCGTCTTAGTCGGACAGTCGAGCACTCTATAAGACACAGCGCCCTGGGAAAAAATCCCCAAGACTATCGCAAGGCTGACCCAAGACTAGCCCAATACTCTCTAGGACTGGACTCTCCAGGACTCGACTCTAGACTTCGTCTGTCGTGGAGTACTCGCCAAGACCAACTCAAACTCTCTTTATTCATTTTCAAAACTCTAACCAATTACAAAACAGTACAAAGACTCTAAGGTGTAACCTTCAATCATAAAGCCAATCACACTAAGTACTGAATACGTCATATCTTTTGATTAATCGTTCACTACATTAATAACTACGGATACTAACTGTCAGAAATAATAGTCTGAATAGCGACGGTTATCTCGTAATTAGTTCCAAATCACTGAGCCAAGTTCCGTCCAGGACTTCGCCTGCCTAAACGATGACAGACATAACACAGCAATTCGCTAATAATCAGCTAATTAAGTCGATCAACAGATACGCAAAAACTAATTCATGACAACTGTCTGAAAATTGAAAGAGGCCAAGCATACAGGATTAGATTTTAAATACAGAGTCTGCAATATGTGCGACAAATGACCATGTTGAAGATGAACAACATTTTGTCATAAATTGTCCTCATTACATAGAAATAAGATTACAACTTTACATTGTAGCTAATAAACGTATATCAAATTTTGACAAATTTAGTAATGAAAATAAATTCATATCATTACTAAGTAACGAGAAAATGTCAATTTTTTAAGCACAATATTTAAAAAACTGTTTTAATACAAGACAGCAGCACCTACATAAACTAAGCCAGTAACACATTCTTTGTACTAGTATACACATTTTTATCATTTTTTTTTCTTTATGCTTTTTGTTTCTTTACTATTTATGTATTTATTTTTCCTTTACTATTATCTGATTTGTAACCCTTTTCATCCCCTCCGGGGGATGTTGTGTGTTAATAAATAAATCTATTAAATCTGTCAAAACATCTGTTGTTCAAATTATTGCATTTTTTACTCGAGTCGTACAATTTTTGAAGTAATTAAGGTATTTTAATTTATGATGACTTTCTTTACAAAAGTCGAAATTCTGAATTTTCCAAACTGCTTGTAAACGTGTGACAATCATCCGACAATGAAAATGGCTGACCCAATCTTTTTTTTTGATTGCTTTATTATCGCATCTATAGTTCAAATTATTGCGTTTTTTTACTTTAGTCGTGCCATTTCCGAAGTAATTAGGGTACTTTAATTTGATGACTTGCTTTAAAAAAATCGAAACCGTGATAGTCAACAGCTTACACCGGAAATGGCTGACCCGGTTAATAATAATAATAATAATAATAATAATAATAATAATAATAATAATAATAATAATAATAATAATAATAATAATAATAATAATAATAGTGCCTCCCTTTTTCTATTGCTAAATTGTGATTACTAGTTCGAAATTTTGTCATTGAAATTCTTTGTTTCAAATTCAGCACATCCAAGTATTTTTCAAAATTATAAGAGTCTTTGAATTTTTCATAAGTTCTCAGCTTTGTTTTTTCAGTTATATTTTTTCTCCAGAAATTTATGTATTTTTGTTTGACAACTTTGCCAACTTTGTATATGTTTTATTAACAAATCATTCTGTTGTTCTCGTGAAAAGTTCATGTTGTTCATTATTTTTTGTATTGAAGAGTACCATTGTAAATTGGATTTCTTTTGTTCAAGGTATGCTTGTTTTGTGATATTATTGTCTGGTAATTTACTGATACGAGTCCAGTATTTTATTAAATTGATCTGAATATCTACTAAGAGTGGGAATTCTCCTACTTCGGCTCTGCATGCAATGTTTGCCACAGATTTGTTCAGTCCTAGTAGTTGTTTGTAAAAATAAGATTTTAGATTGCTGTATTTTCGCCCGATTTCTCAAAAACAAAACATATGTTGTTCAAATTATTGCGTTTTTACTTGAGTCGTGCCATTTTCAAAATAATTAGGGTATTTTAATTTGATGACTTGCTTTAAAAAAGTCGAAATTCTGAATGTTCTATACCAGGTGGAAAACTCATTAACATACATTTAGCATATTCATGACCGTCGATTCTGTAGTCACGTAAGGAAACTCATGCGTTTTGCGCGAATTCACGAGTGCTGCCGACAGTGCTAATCAACAGATGGTTGTTTATTCGTTAATAGGATTGTGAGATTATTTTGAGGATTATAATCCAGGTTAAAACAAAATAATTACTGTAGTTGCCTGTCCCTTTCTTTCTAATGTCTCTTTCTATGTATAAACTTACAATCGACTCTAGAGGCAAATAAACAATAATTGCAATGTTAAATGTATATATTATATTATATTATATTATATTATATTATATTATATTATATTATATTATATTATATTATATTATATTATATTATATTATATTATATTATATTATATTATATTATATTATATTATATTATATTATATTATATTATATTATATTATATTATGCTTTTTGGTTCACGGGTAAAATAAAATAAAAGACGATCACGTAACAGTACAAAAACACCTTGGAACCCCGTAGGCAGGCCGGTGACACCGGTTCGCACTTAAGGG
This sequence comes from Saccoglossus kowalevskii, assembly GCF_978046115.1. Lineage (NCBI taxonomy): Eukaryota > Metazoa > Hemichordata > Enteropneusta > Harrimaniidae > Saccoglossus > Saccoglossus kowalevskii. Next base: position 1,193,501 of record NC_140656.1, on the reverse strand, counting down.
GGTACCAACCCCCCTGCCAAATTCTAAGGGAAAATCAAAACATTTAAAACACAGAACAAGTAACATAAAACATATATGCGCTGCTGTAAGTGTGTGCAATGATAGCCCACCAAGAGGACAAAACTCTTGGCTCCTGTGCGTGTGCTAAGTTTGCTAATACAATGATGTTCGTTTGTATCGATGTTTAACAACAAGACAAAGCAACTTCCTGCTTTAAATAGATCGTACCTGCCATGTTTACAGTAGAATGCGAAGTGTGTTATCCTCGATTTTACATAGTGCATCCTCTACCGTCCACATAATCTCAAATTCAGGCAGTTGGTTCATGATCCGGAAACATTCATATTCTGTTTCAAGCCTCGACTTAATACTTTGAATAAAAATGTCCAGAGGCTCACTCGATCCTTTGTTTTGCCTTTTATTACGACGGCTGACATGAATTGCAACCTTAGCCATGCACGCTAAGAAACAAAATAAACCTTGTGCCTTGCTCGACATAAAGTGTTTTGAGCGATGGGGTGGTAAAATAGTGAACCACCAAATCGGAATGCGAAAATCTGGTTGAAGCAGTCGCGACGCGATGTTATTAAAATAATGGAGTAAGGCGCTATTTGATGGACAATCATAAAAAATGTGTTGAAGTGTGTCAACTTCATCACAAAAGGGACATTTATCTGAATTGTTCAAACGAGCTTTGAACAGAAATCTCCCCGTTGGAAAGGCACCATGGACAATACGCCACTGCAGATCCCCATATTTGCTAATGACTGGTGTTTCATAGCAATCCTTGAAGTTGGGTTTAGCACTTTCAGGCAGACTAAAGATGTCCCGCCAAACAGTGTCAAGTTTTTGTAAGTGTTGTGTTATTGACTGGACACGTATTAGATATTTATAGATTGCGCCTTTTTCAAACTTATATAGTGGCAAATTTAGTTCATCAGAAAAGTGCAGTTCAAAGCTATGATGTGAAAGAGGTTGATTACACTTCCCGTTCCCTTTGAAGTAGGTGTTGATAGTATCTTTCCATTTGGTAGGAATAGAATCGTGAATGACCTTGATACTGAGATGGAGAATACGCTCGGAATGGATTTTAATTTTATCCGACATATCAGCGGCCTCCAACCAAGTTTTATTCGTTTCTGATACCAAATCACATACTTTGGTTATTCCCGCGTCAACAAAATGTCTGAGCGCAAAAGGCTCATTTCGTATGGGATGTATGATGAGTGGGTTGTTAAACAGTGGCTCATTAAGAATATCAGTTATGTTATTATCATTGAACTTACGCACTTTCTCGACAGATTTCCAACACTGGAGGAGCTCACAATAAAATAATGGCAATCTTTGTAAAGGTGCTTTGATAGTGGTGCATAGAAGTTGACTTGCATATGACATATTGCTCGCTTGCATAAAAAAGTAGTCTGTGAACTTAAAACAGGGGTGGTCATGATTATTATATAAATATCTTTGAATATAGGAAAGTCGCATAGTACTTATGCGTGTTGGAAGATGTGTAACATTTTGTCCACCTCTTTCTAAGGGGAGGTACAGTGTTGCAGCAGATACCCAATGTCGCCCTTGCCAAAAGAAGTCGAGCAGCATTTTCTGTATCTTCAGAACTACGTCCGATGGCGGCACAAGGCTATTAAAGCGATACATTAACTGCGATGAAATCAGATTATTAATGATAAGAGCGCGCGTTCTGTAAGACATGCTGTAAACAAAATGATTCCAGAAGTTGATCTTATTATTTACTTTTGCAACAAGTTCAGCCCAGTTCTGATTCGTATAAGTTAGATTATTCCCAAGATAAACACCCAACAGTTTCAACCCCTCGCTGTTCCATTTTATATTGAGAGGGGAGTAGGTGATGTTGCGCCAGCTACCTACCCATAACCCTTCTGATTTTTCGAGATTGATTTTAGAGTTTGACGCAAGCTCGTAGACATGTAACCAGCGACTTAGTAAGTTGAAATCCTGCTTGCGATAGTTATGAAAAATTCCACGTCGTCGGCGTAAGCGGTGAGTTTAGAACGTTGGTTTTTGCTGTGAGGTATAACCAACCCTTCAATGTTTTCATCATTCCTAATTTTATGAAGTAGTGGTTCAATGGCAATGACGTAGAGGGCAGTGGACATTGAACACCCTTGCCTAATGCCACGGGCCACTGTGATGGGTGTAGTAAGGGCGCAGTTAACGCGGACCAGGGACTGGGCATTGGTATACATGAGGCGAATGTAAGAAAGGAAACGGTCACCAAAACCAAAGGCACGAAGCGTATTAAAGAGGTATCCGTGATGTATCCTATCAAATGCCTTTTCCTGGTCAATGGCAACAATAGCCAGGGGCGAGTTAGTTAAGTTGGCATAGTCAATACTGTCACGAAGTAGATTTATATTGTCGTGAATATGCCTGTTTGGTATGCTGCAAGTTTGGTCTGGATGAATAATGCTGCCTAAAACACCGCGCAAACGCAATGCAAGCGATTTAGTGAACATTTTGTAATCGCTACATAACAGACTCACGGGTCGCCAGTGTTTTACGTTGGTAACGTCACCTTTTTAGGGAGAAGAGTGACCACGGCCCTTGTGCAGGATAGGGGGAGCACATTTTCGTTTGTGGCAGCAGTAAATACATCACACAGATCACTTCCAATGATATGCCAAAAAGTTTGGTAAAATTCGTTTGGTATTCCGTCGATACCGGGAGTACGCCCATGGGGAAGTAGTTTGACCGTGGCACTCAGTTCGTCAAACGTGATTGGTTTGTCAAGGTCATCACGATCTGTTTCATTTAGTTGAGGTAGTCCTTCAAGGAGGCTATTTTGAGCTTCAATGTCAATGTTATCAGGTGTATACAGGTTATTGTAAAAGGTGTGTATGATTTTCCGCACGATTAACAGTGCCATGAGAAAAAATACCAAGGCCACGCCACACAAGTTTCCAAATATTTTCATCGGAATCAAAAACGCATTCTGGATAATTTAAAATAAAGACAATTTTTACAAAGTTTGTATAATAACCCATCTTCATTGTCTAATTACTCAATTAAAAAGCAAGCCAAATAAACTGCATCTCTACCTTAAACACGTTTATTGGCATATTACGTAAGATGTGTTTTTTCAGCTAAGATTACAGGAAAAAACATGGATATTTACACAACAATTTATACTCCTAAACGCGTTATTGAGTCAGTATAAATTATATCCCTTACTGTACAAACCACATGATGTGCCTGATCAAAATATAAATTCGTAATTACGCGTTTATGTTTACATGTAAAGGTTGCGTACCCGACTTTTTGCCGAGTGCCTCCTCAATTGATGCCTACAGCGGAAACCTGGGGAGCTAATCTAGAATTAAGGTGGGAGTGCTCTGCAACAAGTTGATAGCTGGACCCAAAAAGATCGACGTTAAGGGCGCGTTGGCTAAAAAAATTTGCCTAAATTTTGCTAAAATGGCCCCAAATCTTAAAGTTGGGTGTCAAAAAGATAGACTCGGTCGTGAAAATTGGCATCAAAACAGCGGTACATATGGTGTTCACTGGGGGGGGGGGGGGGTGTTGCCCCAATTGAAGGCCACTTCCACGTGGACTGGGATTGTCAATTGATTTTTCAATTTTATTTTTGCGGGTAGGGGGTGGGCGTGTACGCCCTATTTGGTGGGGACGATAACAACTTTTTTCTCGTCGTACACATTCACTTGCACCACACATTATGTAGACTGAGCCTTGTCAGCTTAGTTACTTATATCATGCGGTTAATTCTCGTGTTATTAAACCAATTCTGAGGTACAAGTGTTCGTGGAATTCGCCACCTTTCGATTGAACAAAGACACACACACAGGCAGAATGCATCGGGAAAAAGTCCCCCAAAACTCTCTTAAGGCTGACCCAAGACTGCGTCTATCTCAAGACTCCCTGCCTCGTGATGAGCTTGCCAAGACTAACTAAGATTTATTGACTTCATAACTCTTAGCCAATTACAAGGGAGTATAAAGACTTCAATCATACAACCAATCACACGAAGTACTGAACACGTCATAGCATATGGATTAATCGTCCACTATATTAATAAACTACAAATACCAAACTGTCAGAAATAGTTCCAGTCAATTATTTCAGTTCCGACGAAGGCGCCGCATAAGTCTAAATAGTGGCAGATTATGGGAAAGTAATAAATGATATGACACAGCCATCCACTAGAACCCAACTATCAAACGTATCAGTGACCCATCTTCTTAGACACAGAAATAAATCATGACACTTACTTGCATGTGTGCAGGCGCAACGTTTTTGAGTCTGGAAAGCAAATCTTAAAACAAAATCATTGTCATTTTAGTTAATCAAAATAAAATACTAAGTTCGATGTGATTCAGCTATGTTTTGTTTCATTTTGTTGAGGGACTGTGGTTTCACTTTACTAAAAAACGGGACAAACACTTTGCACCACTTTCGCCTACATTGCACTCAAGTTTGACGCTTTCCGTCACCGTTCAACTGTGTTTCACTCTAGTTTCACACACTGCATGACTATTCCAGTACTCTACCCTCTGGACTCGCACTTTGCACCACTTTACACTATTTCGAACTCAACTTTCACATATTGCTCCACTATTTCATTTTTTTTGCACCTCAGGTTCACATCTTGCACAGCGTTTCCACTATTTTGCACTCTAGTTTCACACTCTGCACCACTTTCCCACTACATGTACTTTGTTCCTCAGATTCACACTTTGCACCACTAATTTCCACCTTATATTCACACTTCGCACCACTTTTCCACTACTTTGCAGTTCAGATTCACGCTTTGCAACACTACATTGCACCTTAGATTCACAATTTATATGACTTTTCCACTACTTTGCAATCTAGTTTCACACTTCGCTCCATTTTTCCAAAACTTTGCCCTTTAGATTAACACTTTGCACAGCTTTCGTCTACATTACACTCAACTTTCACGTTTTCCACCCCCATTCCACTGGTTTGCACTCTAGTTTCACACTTTACACCACTTTCCCGCTATTTTGAACCAATGTTTCACACTTTGCACCATTTTCCTACAACTTTGCACCATAGATTCACACTTTGCACCGCTTTCGCCTACATTGCATCAAAGTTTTACATTTTCCACCACCATTCCACTGCTTTGCACTCTAGTTTCACACGTTGCACCACGTTCCGACTACTTTACCTCTGGATTCACACTCTGCACCACTTTCTCACATCTTTGCACCTTAGATTCACACTTCGCACAACTTTCCCACTATGTTACACCTTAGATTCACATCTTGCACCACGTTTCTACTATTGCACTCGAGTTTCACATTTTGCGACACTATCCCATTACTACTACTACACCTAGCCCGACTTTCCCATAACTTAGCACTTTGGATTCACACTTTGCAACACTTTCCCATGACTTTGCATTCTATTTTCAAACTTTGCACTACATTCCCACTACTTTCCACCTTAGATTCACACTTGTCACCAGTTTCTCCCAACTTTGCTGCCTAGTATCACAATTTGCACTTTCCTATTTTGTACTTTAGATTCACTACTTTGAACTACTTTGCACCATAGATTCACAGTTTCCACCACTTGTCCACTGCTTTGTTGCATAGTTTCGCACATTTCACCGCTTTTCCCACTACTTTTCTCTCCAGTTTCACACTTTCCCCCACTTTTCTACTACGTACCTTGCACTTTAGTTTCACACTTTGCACCACTTTCTCAATACTGTGCACTTTAGATTCAAACTTTGCACCACTTTCCCAATACGTTTCACTCTCGTTTCACATATTACACTACTATTCCAGTACTTTACCCTCTGGATTCGCACTTTGCACCACTTTTACACTATTTTGTACTCTACTTTCACATATTGCTCCATTATTTCATTTTTTGCACCTTAGAATCACTCTTAGCACCACTTTCCCACTAATTTGCACACTAGTCACACACCTAGCTCCACTTTCCCATCACTTAGCACCTTAGATTCACACTTTACACCAGTTTTTCAACTTTGCTGCCTAGTATCACAATTTGCACTTTCCAACTATTTTGTACTGTAGATTCACACTTTGCACCACTTTTCCACTACTTTGCACCTTAGATTCAAACTTTCCACAACTTTTCCACTGCTTTGTTGCCTAATTTTACACTTTTCAATGCTTTCCCACCACCTTATTTTATTTTTATTTATTTTATTTCACCAGAATGACCATTATAACAGAACTCATAAACAAAATACAATAGTAGTAATTCCGGCGTGGACCATGGTAATAGTCCTTATGGACTAGTCCAGTCCATGGCCCAGACTGTCAAGTAGATATTTACAATTTACTGGTAAAGGAAAGGAAAATTACTATTTACATAACGAAAATTAAAAGATAAATCTATATGATTTAGATATAAATATAACTAAAAAATTATGTGTAATAATAATATAATCGAACTGCTGGTACAACGAACTTTTATGCAGAAGAAAAGAAAAAAAAATTAGGGAAATGGGAGGTAATCGAGGAATTTAACAAAGCAAATAATGTTTCATTTCATATTTAAATTTGTTTCTGTTGGTGATGTTTTTGAGGGAGTCTGGAAGTGAATTCCAGTGTTTTACTGCAGCAAATTTAAAATTATGTTGTGAAACTGTAAGTTGAGCAACAGGAATTGACAAGTTACCGCTAGACACTGAACTTGTGGGATAGCAATGTGGGTAATCATTAACATACTTATTGAGGCTATGTGCATATCTGTTGTGTTTAAGGTCGAAGATAAATAGGCAGGTTTGTAATTTACAAAGTTTGTGATTATCAAGTATGCGTAATTGGATAAAAAGAGGAGCAGAATGTGCTTTAAAGTGCGACAAGGTGATAAGGCGCACAACTTTTTTTTGTAAGAGCAGAACTGGTTCAAGAAGTGTTGGGTATGTGTTTCCCCAGATTTCAATACAGTACATTAAGTGTGGGAGAATAAGTGTGTTGTATAGTAGGATGAGAATTGATCTGGGAACATAGTGACCTTGAACTGCAGTTTCACTCTTTCTTCACACTTTACACCACTTTTCCACTACGTTGCACCTTAGATTCACATCTTGCACCTCGTTTCCACTATTTTGCACTCCAGTTTCATACTTTGCACCACTTTCCCACTACTTTGCACACTAGTTACATACCTAGCTCCACTTTCCCATCACTTAGCACCTTAGATTCACCTTAGATTCACACTTTACACCACTTTCTCAGTACTTTGCACCTTAGATTCACACATTGAACCACTTTTCCTTAACTTTGCTGCTTAGTATCACACTTTCCCATAATTTTGTTCTTTAAATTCTCACTTTGCACCACTTTTTTACTACTTTGAACTACTCTGCACCATATATTCACACTTTCCACCACTTTGCCACTGCTTTGTAACATAATTTCACACTTTGAAGCACTTTCCCACTGCACCTTAGACACACATCTTACAACACGTTCCAACTATTTTGCACTATAGTTTCACATATTGCAGCACTTTCCCACTAATTTGCACATTAGTTTCACACTCTGTACCACTTTCCCACTACTTTGCACACTAGTTTCACACCTAGCTCCACTTTCCCATCACTTAGCACCTTATATTCCCCTTAAACTTTACACCACTTTCTCAGTACTTTGCACCTTAGATTCACACTTTGCAGCAGTTTTCTCAACTTTGCTGCCTAGTATCACAATTTGCACTTTCCTATTCTGTACTGTAGATTCACACATTGCACCACTATTTCAGTACTTTGCATCTTAGATTCAAACTTTCCACAATTTTTCCACTGCTTTGTTGCCTAATTTTACACTTTTAACTGCTTTCGCACCACTTTGAACTCCAGTTTCACTCTTTCTTCACACTTTACACCACTTTTCCACTACTTTGCACCTTCGATTCACATCTTGCACCTCGTTTCCACTATTTTGCACTCCAGTTTCACACTTTGCAACCCTTTCCCACTACTTTGCGCATTAGTTTCACTCTCTGTACCACTTTCCCACTACTTTGCACACTAGTTACACACCTAGCTCCACTTTCCCATCACTTAGCACCTTAGATTCACACTTTACACCACTTTCTCAGTACTTTGCACCTTAGATTCACACATTGAACCACTTTCCCTCAAATTTGCTGCTTAGTATCACACTTTCCACTTTCCAATAATTTTGTTCTTTAAATTCTCACTTTGCACCACTTTTTTACTACTCTGAACTACTTTGCACCATATATTCACACTTTCCACCACTTTTCCACTGCTTTGTCACCTAATTTCACACTTTCTTACTACTTTGCACTCGACTTTCACACTCTGCACCTCTTTCCCCCAACCTTGCAACATAGATTCACATTTCGTACAACTTTCCTACTACTTTGTACTCCAGTTTCACACTTTGCACTACATTCCCACTGCGTTGCACCTTAGATTCACATCTTGCACCACGTTTCCACTACTTTGCACTTCAGTTTCACACTTTGCAGTCCTTTCCCACTACTTTGCGCATTAGTTTCACTCTCTGTACCACTTTCCCACTACTTTGCACACAAGTTACACACCTAGCTCCACTTTCCCATCACTTCATGTATGTATTGGGGTCTAAAAACTAACTCTGCAACGCGATTGTGCGACTCGCCGAATGTCGATTATTGCACTCTGCGACGGGATCGCAGTGTCACTCTGAGAAGAGCACGATTCCTATTGGTTGGTTGGTCGAACAGCGCGAATCCCAATGGTCGATGTTCACTGCATGACTTATAAACAATTAAGTTTTAAATGGTAAAAATGGTACGGTAAAAAAAAAAAGTGTGTAAACACTATGTACCGGCGACATGCTGTTCGGTGATCGGCAAGCACATGGAAGACAAATTGTGGGACCAAACAAATAACACATGGTTTACGGTGATTGAACACTGTAACACACATCACACCGCTGCACGTTGGTTTTGACTGCCTATTTACGGTGTAACGTTATCGCCATCTTGGAGTTGTAAGGCTTCGTCCTGACGACTATGCTCATTAGCATAGGCGGCAGCTTCAAAGCGAGTGGAACGCGAAGTACTAATACTTTTCACGCGTTCTGCAACGAATGCTTTGACTTTGTTGAGTGCATCAGGGAAAATAATTTGCATGCAGTGAAAACAAAATCATTCACGATGTGCAACGTTTTGCCATGACAGCAGTTGTTTTCAATCGTCTGCCTTCGTTTAGATCATAAACGGACTCCAAACTTGTGGTCTACGATCGATCTGGTATTTTAACCAAAAATGAAATACTTTGTAACAGATGTGAAAAGTAAACAAAAACGGCGTTGGTTTGTGGTATGAATGGAATTATTTTTGTATCATAATTTTCGAAGTCAGTATTACTGAAAATTATGGGTTGTTTTTTTTAAATGAACGCCAAATTTCGGTGGTCTATATTGATCTTAATGTAGCGGGAGGGGATTTTTTTTTACATGTACATTGTACTACCGGCAATACTCTGTTGTTGACAATTCTGATAGAACGGGTGACAAGCTTCCTGTCGCAAACAATGCATATTTATCTAACGTCCATTGTCAGCATTGTTACAGTCAAGACTTCGTCTGAGAAATCGTTTCATTTTCTAAGTCTATATTCTATTTTAATAACACCATCTTACTAACGCAATGACGATGTAAAAAAAACAATGACGTCAATGACAAGACAAGGCAAAGAAAAATCTGCAACTAAGGGTCATATTTACTAATTTAAACTTGCCTACAACCTGTCGTGATTCCGATATAAAATTACAGGACTTTCGCGTTCACCCCTCGTTTACGCAATTTATATTTATTTTTCAAGAATTTTTCATCTAGGTCATATTATGACCAACCTCGCGAGTGGTTCGAAAGGGACGACTAGGCTGAAATATTCGCATCAACGCGAAAGACTTTCAGCTACTTAACCGATGACGACACCGATACGTGAGACTGTTGAGGGTCGGTAATCAGACGAGGAAGTGAGTACAGGTAATCTGTTGCTCGTCGACATCGGCCAAATAAACAAAGCCATCGTTCCGTTTATGCAGAGACATAAACAGTTTGACCCGCTACACGCTTTATTTGGGAATTTAAAGTGATGAATATAGTCATAACAAATTATACTTGCTAATGACAAAAAAAATAATGTAACATCGCGTGCCCCGGATCGTGTGAAACGTACTTCGCGCTCTACTCGCTTTAAAGCTGCCGCCTATGCTAATGAGCATTGTTGCGGACGAAGCCTTACAACTTCAAGCTTCCTGATGTTACACCGTAATAAGGCAGCCAACACCAACGTGCATGTGTTTTGTAACCCCTTTCATCCCTTCCGGGGATGTTATATAAGTTAATAAATCAATGTTAAATACTTGCTGATTACCGAACCGTGCGGCATGTCGGCGGTAAATACTTGTTTACCGTAGTTCGCGAGCAGTCGGCGAAATAACCATTTCAAACATTTCCATAAGGCATGCTGTGTACCCTTACATCGATCGACCATTGAGATTCACGCTTTTCGACCAACCAACCAATGGGAATCGTGCTCTTCGCAGAGTAACACTGCGATCCTGTCGCAGAGTGCAATAATCGACATTCGGCGAGTCGCACAATCGCGTCGCAGAGTTAGTTTTTAGACCCCCATACATACCTCATCACTTAGCACCTTAGATTCACCTTAAATTCACACTTTACACCACTTTCTCACAACTTTGCCCTTTTGATTCACTCTTTGCACCACTTTTTCACTATTTTCAACTTATTTGCACCTTAGATTCACACTTTCCACCACTTGTCCACTGTTTTGTTGCCTAGTTTCACACTTCTCACAGCTCTCTCACTACCTTGCACCCTCGTTTCACACTTTGCACCACTGTCCATCTACTTTGCACTTCAAATTCACACTTTGCACGACTTTCCCACTTATTTGCAATCTAGTTTCACGTATTGCACCATTTTCCCAGAACTTTGCACTTTAGATTAACACTTTGCACCGCTTCGAACACATTTTCCCACTAATTTGCACTCTAGTTTTACTGTTTGTAACACTTTTCCACTACTTTGCACTCAAGTTTAACGGTTTGCACCACCATTCCCCTGCTTTTAGTTGCACACTATTCCAGAACCTTGCCCTCTATAATCCCACTTTGAACCACATTTACACTACTTGGCACTCTACTTTCACATATTGCACCACTATTTCATTCGTTGGTACTATAATTTGCACTTTGCACCACTTTTCAATACTTTGCACTCTAGTTTCACACTTTTCCACTACTTTGTACTCTAGTTGCACGCTTTGCACAACACTAGTTTCACACCTTGCATCATTTCCCCAATACTTTGCACTCTCGTTTCTCATTTTTCACAACTAAAAATGTTGGTGGAGAATGTAAAACTATAGTGCAATGTAGTGGGAAATAGGGTGACATAGTGGAAAATAGTTGAAAAAGAGAGTGAAAGTAGTTGAAAAGTTGGGGAAAGTGTGAATCTATAATGCGAAATACTGGAGTACTGGAATAGTTGTGCAATGTATAAAACTAGAGTGCAAAGTAGCGGAAAAGTGGTGCAAAGTTTGGAACTAGAATTGAAAAAGTAGTGTGCAAAATAGTTGAAAAGTGTTGCATATGTGAAACTAGTATGCACAGTAGTGGATCAGAGGTACAAAATGTGAAACTCAAGTGAGGATGTGGTGCGAAGTGTGAAACTTTAGTGCAAAGTCGTGGGAAAGTGGTACAAAGTGTGAATATAAGGTGCAAAGTAGTGGGAATGTGGTGAAAAACACAAAACTAGAGAGGAAAGTAGTGGGAAAGTTGGGCAAAATATGAAACTAGAATGCAAATTAGCGTAAAATTGGTGCAAAATGTGAACCTAGAATGCAATGTAGTTGAAAAGTGGTGCACAGTGCGAATCTAGTTCTCATTTAGTATCTCTATTCCACCAGTTTCGACTCTAGTTTCACAGTTTGCACAAATATTCCATCACTGTTCAACTAGTTGGCACCTTGGAGTCACACTTTTGAACACTATTCTACTATTTTCACATCGGATAATAACATTCAACATCTGTTTCATACTGTTCCACGTCTTTTTACACAAGTTTCAAATTTTTCACTTCTTTTCCACCACATTCCACTATAGTTTCACACTTTACACCACTATTCTAAAGTTTTCCACTTTAGTTTAGAATTTTGCAATTCTATTCCGCCATTTTTCAGCCTAGTTCCAAACTTTGCTCGTCTATCCACAATCAACACCTGTTTCGCACTTTGCACTTCAATTCCACCACTTTCAACTCGAGTTCCACACTTTGCACATCTTTTCCACCACTATCCACTGAAGCTCACACTTTGTACCAATATTCCACTACTTCCCACTCTAGTTTTGCACTTTTCATCTGTATTTATGTATTTTGCACTCCAGTTTCATTCTGGTTTCGCAGTTTATACCTGTTTTCAACTATTTCCTACTCTAGTTTCGCACTTTCAACATCTATTCCACGAATTCCCACTTGCACCTCTGCCAACAACTTTCAACACCTTTTTCATACTTTGCCCTTTTGCTCCACCTCTTTTTACACAAGTTTCAAATTTTGCACAACTTTTCCACCACATTTCACTCTAGTTCCACAGTTCACACAAATAGTCCAGCTATTTTCCACTCACGTTTCGCAGTTTGCACATTTATTCCACCACTTTCCACTACTTTCCCACTACCTTGCGCATTAGATTCTTATCTTGCACCACTGTCAACATCTCTTTTGCACTTTGTACCTCTGTTACACCCATTCCAGTCTAATTTCACACGTTGCACATCTTTTCTACTACCTTCCAGTCTATTTTCACAGTTTGCATCTCTATTCCATTAGTTTCCATTTCAGTTCACACTTCTGTTCCAGCACTTTCCACTCAAGTTTCGTATTTTGTACTTCTGTTCGACCGCTTATCATTCTAGTTGCACACTATATACACTCCTATTTCACCACGATCCACATTTTTCACCTCTATTCCATTTTTTACTCGTTTCACACTTTTCCCGTTTGTTGCAGAATTATGTATTTCGTGGTGATGAGCGATCAATGGGACACCATGCAAATACACACAATATAGGCGAGAACCACTTTGCCTACAAAAACAAGCTACCCTAATGCCATTAACAACAATCAAGGATTGACTCACGTTTACAGTTCTACTAACTCTCTCCACTACATCGCCTCAAAAACATCAACTAAAACTTTACCAGCTAGTCTGCAGCACAACCGACTCTGCCATCTCAGCGTGGACCTGCCTAGCTCATTTCTGCTAACGAGGGCGCACATAATCACATACTAGTACACAGGAAACAGCCTTGCAAATCAAAATAACAATGAAGAAGAGAACTGGTGATGGTTGTATAACCATAACTGCCTCAGCTCAAAGATTGTTATGTAATACAAGGAATGTGAAGGGAAATGTATTGTAATGTTACCTCTGTGTAATTTACAATATACATGTATTTGCATTAATCTTCACTGTGAAGGACAATATGGGAGTTGACTTAAATGACTGGTAGAAGCAAGGCTGGTCAAATTTTGCGAAATAGTAGTTAGAATTTTCAGATACGCAATCGACACATTGTGGGATATCAAAATATGGATGATAAACAGCAAGTGATATTTCCAGAGATGTAGTTGGAATTGAAGCAAAGGAGTGGCCTATTAATCCATGAAACATACTCACACATATCCGTACATATCCTGTCTTATTGTGTGTGGGCAAAGCTGTCATGCACACAATCGGAAAAATATGTTATTACTGTAAATAATTATGAACAATAAAAACAGAAATTTAGAAAAACTATGACTGTACAGTTCTCAGAAAATTATTACAAGTCCCAGAAGTACATACGAGTCGTCAAAACGTACAGTTGACAGTTGGGAATGATACCAAGATTTAAAGAGCGGTGGTCGTCGCGCAGCGCATGTTCGAATTTCATGTAAATAAACAATGTATTTTACACGAGTTGTATACGTCGCTATGAGTCCCATATCGAACAGGACGCGGTACGATGACTGCTGCCCTTGAACAATTCCATGAGAATATCGCAACGTTTTTTTAACACGTGAAACAGATGTGCATTGGTCGAATTTTGTATAGTTTCAATAGGCATACAAGCACCTGTATATATTTTGACAATAAACCTCTCATTCACATTGTGCAAATACAAACAAGACATTAAACCTTCTTGATAGTAACAAGTAAGTGTTGTATAAACCCGAATGAAAAGTCTGGAGTCACGGCGAATACTTCTAGCGAGTCACCCCTCTAAAAACGTCATTACTGTGCCAATGACATTGAACTTTGCTCTTCCATAAAGCAGCAGTTTCCATCTTCAAATAATCAAAATAATCTTGATACCCTGGCGAAGCATGTCTATTGTTTCACAACGACTGTCCCAAGGGATTTTCGTCTACTCAATTTCTCAAGATAAACGTCCCAAGGTTGTTTTGTTTACTAGAAGGACATGCCTTTTGGCAGAATTTCTTGTATTAATTTCCATTGCACAAAAAAGTAGCAAATATTGTTACTGAAGCACCGAATTTGCATAAATTTTTCTCCCCGGCCAGTCACACAAACTGCAAACGAAGTCTTTTCCCTCATCCAGTTGTTGACACTTTGCAACCGCCTTGATGGATGTATTGTGACGTATTTTGACCCCGGATTCTGACCTTGCATTCTGGCTAAATTTACTGCCCATTCATACCAGTTCAATTTCCTTTAATTATTACATCCAAATTTCATGATATTTAATATTCAAAGCCAACCTTTATTTCACGGTCACTTTAGTTTTCACTTATTATTTTACAGATAAAAAGACTTTTCACTCCCACCATGCAATCTCCCATAGTACTTCCGCAGACACAGTGGCGATCGCGATGAGGAATAATAAGAAGATAAATAATAAGAATTTATGGCATTACCCCAATCACAAGAGGATACTTGTAGTGTATCTTCACAGCACATGAATTCCGCTACAAAGGATAATGTACTATAAACGAAAAGTCTTTAAACTGCTCTACCAAGAAAATCTGCTTCATAGTTAACTGTGCCCTTAATGATTTCAGCTGTAAATCAGCAGTTATGCAAGAACATAGCCCATCGCGTTACTTTGTCTTCACAGACCAAACAATCACCAAGCATTCCCTTTTTGATAGTCGAATGTGCCTTTTCACTTTGTGATAACTTGTTACTAGCCTAACTGACAGGAAATACATTAGTAACCACTGAAGCAACTGTACGTAATATATAAAGCTGGTGTGAATAAGTTTACTGGTTATAACGTGAATAAGCGTTCTTTCTCACACAACTTTTGTGGGTTGGTCCTTAAGTTAAGTACTGTAATAGCTGCATAGTTACAACTACAACTGTAGAACATTTCTAACCTTTTTTCGATGTTATTCTTATGTGGACTCAGAAGACCTTGGGCTGGTATGCATTTGGCTAGTCTAGCAGTACACTGGGTATCAGCCATCCTGGTGAACAGTTCTGTGAGTGCACTTAAACGCTCACACCAAGTGACAGTATGAAAACTAGCATTTTCCTCAAAGTCTTTCTGACACTACGGAACAGTATTGCACCAGAATTAGGCAGAGGGTTCTCCGCCTATTCACATAGTTCATACACACCATAGTCTCCGGTCAGTCAAAATGACTATTTTGAACTGTAGGCATTAATCAGCGATTCTGCCGATGATGGAGAGATATAATCTAGATCAGGGGAAGCCCCATGACCCCAAAATTCTCTTTCCCTTACATCACGAACCACATGACCGAGGCCATATGGCAGCGCCATAGACGGCTGTACAATCACTCTGGTTCCTTTCTCTCCACCTTGAGGACTTAGACCAATGCTACGGAAAGAGTGGGGTGGTTAGGGGGACCCAGAGTCTATGGTGGGTATGAGCTATGTGAATAGGCGGGTTTGGAGAACCCTCTGCCTAAATTCACTACGTTCAATTACCCACCATAGACTCCGGTCAGTCAAAATGACTATTTTGAACTGTAGGCAGAGTCAGACGCAGATAGGTGGCGGGTTTTCCGAGCAAACAGAAAAATTATGAAAGTCTTTCCCAGTCTGGGATAAAATACAATAATCACTCCACACCCTGGTTAAGGCCCAAAAAAGGTGGTGTCTTACCTTGCCTGTGCTGTCCCCGAAGCAAGAAGCCAAAATGCTGCTACGGTGACAGGGTTCGGTGTGCCCGGGAAAGCTAGACCCCAACCCAATTCTGGGGATAGTAAGCTTTCGAAGTAAAGATCTAAACAGTTCTGCATGAGGGCATAGGCCCCAAAGCGGGACCTGGGAGCTTCCAGGGGAGTGCTGACAGTAGAGAAATCTGTTCACATAAAAATGCCAAGACTGACTTATTGCATATGCGCAGAGACCCTTGTGGTCATTCGGGCTGCCCTCCGTGTATGCTTAAGGGGGCACCTGACGCTTGCACGAGTGAGTTGGCAATCGCACAGACCTCATGCACTTGTACTTGGTGTCTCTGCAAGCTCTGTGTCGAGGAAGTTAAGTATTATAGACCTTTAATACAGTCGCAGTAAACCACCTGGTTATGGAAGTTGGGGAGGCCGGCCTATCCTGCCTGCCTGGGCTGTAACACAAAGACATGTGTCTGGCACCCCGTTCTGAACCTTTAGTACGGTTTGGTAGCAACTCTGTGCTCGAACCGGGCAGAGAAGCAATTCCTCCTGACCCTCCGGGCAGAAAAAATTTGACAGCTGGGGGTGGATCGGTCCTGGGATTTGGTTCTAGGCGAGAAACCTGATTCGTGTCTTTCGCGTAACTTGATTGTCCATAACGGCGGTACATCATCCGAGAAGGACAATGCCCCCAGTTCTGGTCAATGCCTACCTGACGCGAGCGTTCCGTGGGGCAAACCCACTTCGTCAAACAGGTAGACGAAGGAGCCTGCTACCTGGCCAATAGAGGGATGATATGGATCAATCTCCCTTCCGCTACACCAATCGGTGTATGCTCGCAGCCTAGAAATGTAGGCTACATTGGTGGAATCCCTGTTCGCCCTGGCAAATGTGCGGGTCTAATGAGAGCCTCTATGCGTGTAAGTGATACCCGCTGGGCTCGTTGGTAGTGCGCCTTCTGGTTGGGACGGCAGGTCCGGTAAGTCCAGAAGCACTATTGGTGGGTTTAAATTTAGACATGGCGGACAGGTGAGAATGTCATAATACCAGCCAAAATTTATAAGACTTTTTGTAGACTTGAAACAGAATTAGTTGATATTGACATTCCCATACGCAAGGCCTCTGAAACATGCTAGTACAGTACTAGATCTTGCTAATGATACAGTTGAAATGTTGAAACACCCTGTAAGATTACAATTTACATCAAGATGCCACCACTATGTAGACATTAATTGTGAATAAACTACAAGTGCTCAAACTGAGGAATGTCATGTTCAAGAAGCTGAAGTTTTAGTTACGAGTATTCAAGATAGCACTAATAAGGATCATCACAGGAAAATGTTGGTTAAACTTCATTGTAAGTTCAGCCATGCATCAGCTGACAGACTAAGGAAATTACTGATTGATGCGTTGAACAGCTATGAAACATGTTTCATGTAGAAAAAAAACAACAGTCTAGACCAGCAGTTGTTTTCCTTTGCCACAGACTTTAATGAGACAGTAGCAGTTGATCTGCATGAGCTACATAAGAGTCTGTGGTATTTGCACATTACACGCTTCAGTGCTGGTGTGATTATTACCAGTCATCTGTCTCTGTGAAGAAATTTATTGTAGTGTCCAGGGTGCTCCCAGAAAGCTATATAGTGATAACAGCGGAAAGAGTTCTCACTATAACATAGAACCAAAGACTATGGCGGAATATGGCCCATGGAGCAATGGCACATGAAGATAACCCTGATATGCAGACAGAAACAATGATTAACCAAGTGGAAACTGAACATATTAGAAATGAGTGTGAACCAAAATTGAACACAAATAATGCAGAGGTTATGGCACCAAATTTGACAGATGTCCCCACAGTAAAACAAAGGAAGAGAGCAATGTTATTTTCCATAATTTTTAAGAACATTATGTCTTTGTCTTTTCACTTGAGGTAATTTCGCAGTTTTTCAGGAGTATTTTTCTCTCATTTTCAAAATGTGAGCAGCTCAAAAGAAAATGTTTTTCATCTTCAATATCGCCTTGATCACATTTTTTACAGACGCTTTCTGCTGCTGGTAGTTTTGGTTTTCTCCTTCTCCCCAGTTCAATTTCCCAAATGTGATCACTAAGCCTGAATTTTGATGACATTCTACGTAAGCTAAAGTTTACAACTAAACTACAACTAATTCTACAACTAAACACCTGTATTACCAGGGAGAGCAGGAAAATCATCAGGCAACTAATACAAGCGACCTGATGGTCGAAATGTGGTTGACGGTTTTGGACTAGTTGTCGAAAATAACATTTTTCACCAAAAATCTAAAACATAGTTGAACTCTGGAGACCTTGCCCTTTGTTATATAATATAATTCCCTTTAACATAGTTTGTTTCAATATAAATATACATTGTCATAATTAATTTTGAATACAAAAAAGTTTTGGGGTTGAACTAACAGTGGGAAATCAGTCTACCGAATGTGCTTTAAAGATGTAAATATCTTACAAAAACATTTGTGCCTTATTTGTTTAATTTTTTTAAGGGACATAATTTCCAGCTTTATTCAAAGTAATTCAGATATTTTAGTATAAAAACAAATGCCTCATTGCAAAAAAAAAGTGCTGCATTTAGACGTGAATAGATTCATAAAACATGCAAGATAACAGAAAATCTTAGCTGGCTTTTGTCCAAGTATTTTGTACAGGTGTCTGTCAAAAATGAATGATTCACCGAGACAAATATGAACTGCCTCATTGTGTGACTACTGTATTATATGAAAAGTAAAAAAAAAACACCCTTTATGAATAGCTATCATGTTGCAAGCTCTGCTTTGTATGCAAATCAACTTAAATAGTTAGTTGGTGTCCAGTGGAGGGAGAAGTCAACAGTACTGTTGCCTCCTGAGAACCTACATCTTCAAACACTGCAATCTTTGTTTGAAGTGAGTTTTTAAACTAGTATTATAAAAACTCTATCATTCTGTTCTAATAGCTGAAACATATTCCTGTGAGTTTTCATTTGTCGAATGAACTGTTTGTCAAATACAGAATACATATATTTTAGAACAATTTTCTTTTTAAAATGTGGATGAAATGTTTTGCTTTTTATGTATTTTTTATGTATTGTTTTTGATTTGATAACTTTGAACTAAACAGATTTTCTATTAGCTTCAGATCTTGATCAAAGTTTGGCACCCAGTTCATAGGAGTGCTTATATTGATTTTCTGACATCTTGTTTTCTGTAAAGATTTATTGGTAGATTTGCAAATGTGTATCAGACTGTGCAATCTCTCCATGAGTTGGTTTTGAAACCCAGTAAGGGATTCTGAGATACATTACCAAGGATATTATTACAAGATAAATCATTTGCTTCATTGAACACATACAACAATGCATATTTCCACTGAGATCAGTGACCTTTGATGTGTATCACCAGTGATCAGTCAAGTAGAAACAGTCAAAATATTTTATCAGTTTTTCTCAATTTTTGCATGATATTTTCATACAGGACATCTGTTGTTCAAACTCAGGGAAGACTTTATACTGATGAACCAAGTGACCAAGTTTGGAATAGAATTAGTAAAGTTATCATGCACACAATAACAATTATTAACGGCGACAACGACGACGACGACAACGCCGGACACAATTTTTCCCTTAATATACCTTCCCCTTCCATCTTTGATGGTACGGGCAAGGTAAAAACTAAAAATCTTAATTTGCATATTTTGAGACGAGTTTAACAAATCTGACAGATGACCACCCCACATATCCTTGCTGCAAATATGAAAGCAATTGAACTTACGGTTTAGGACTAGTTGTCGAAAATAACTTTTTTACCAAAACTGACAAAAATATTCACTAAAAATCCAAATTTGCATAGTTTGACACAAATTCAACAAATCTGACAGAGGACCACCCCAAGTACCTTAGGTACAAATATGAATGTAATTGGTCAAGTATTTTTGAAGGAGAAGTTGTTTAAAGGAAAACTTCACGCAGGACAAGGGACACAGGACGGACGATGCCGGAGATACCCCCATACCAACAGCCCCACTGGGTCATCTACGATGACAGCGGAGCTAAAAACTAGTATAACTTGGAGTATACCGAGTCACATGAGGTAAGGGGTATCATGCTGAAAATAATGTCATGATTCTGGACGATGTTTCTAAGAGAGATGTAAAGTTAGCAGAACTCCATAGCTGGAAACAAATCAATGAAATTATATATACAGGGGTTACAGACCAGACTAGTTCTGATGAACTATATCTGTAATCCCCACCAAAAAAAGGAAAGTACTCCAAGTAGAATTTGTTATTTAATTATATATATTTAATACCTGTACAATTTCTACATTTAATATTGTTTTGTTTTTGGTGAAATAAATTTCATTCATTCATTCATTCATTAAGTATACATTGAGGTGCCGGATGAGGGACAAAGATGCATATCCACAAGGTGGGTGAACACATTAAAAACTACTACTGATAGCATAAAACCAAAGGCTCTACTAATGGCTGGGGTTTTGAGGAGGTGGGCAAAGATCAAATTCCAAAACATTTACATGCGAAAAGGAGTATTTGAGACTTATCTTTTACAATTATGGCACAAAAGTGTTGGAAACCTCAGTCAATTGACATCATGACTGCATTCCTTTAAAGCGTGGTTCCGCAATCCCAGGGATTGCACCAGTGCATCATGGGAAATGAATTTGCATGGTCTGCCCAGTTATTTACATTGGTGCACAGCTGTTATCATTTCAACCCAAGGTGTTAATTCCGTAAGCTAACATGCATTTTAAAGGACTTATTAATCACCTTCAATGCTCATGGGCCCCCTGCAGTCTTTGTAAAGATATTTTCATACTTGCATCATAGAGCTCTTTATTTAGTTCTGTGCTTGCAGCGAAAATGTATTTGAATGACATACACAATGTATATTATTGCATAGTACAACGTGTGCCATGAAAAGGCTCCAACAAATTAAAAAACATAGTTGAACTCTGGTGACCTTGCCCTTTGTTATATAATATAATTCCTTTTATCATAGTTTGATTCAATATAAATATGCATTGTCATAATTAATTTTGAATACAAACAAGTTTTGGGGTTGAACCAACAGTGGGGAATCAGTTTACCGAATGTCCTTAAAAGATGTACAAAAACATTGGTGCCTTATTTGTTTAATTATTTTAAGGGACATAATTTCCAGCTTTATTCAAAGTAATTCAGATAATTTAGTATAAATTAATCATAAAAACAAATGTCTCATTGCAAAAAAAAAGTGCTGCATTTAGATGTGAATAGATTCATAAAACATGCAAGATAACAGAAAATTTTAGCTGGCTTTAGTCCAAGTATTTTGTACAGGTGTCTGTCAAAAATTAATGATTTACTGAGACAAATATGAACTGCTTCATTGTGTGACTACTGTATTATATGAAAAGTAAAAAAAAACATTCCAGAAAAATATGTTGCAGTACATTGGCTGGAGAGACTTTGGCTATGGTGGACGGTATTGATGTGGACATGTTTATTGCAACTTTGTTTGCAGAACTTACCAATAATGCACCAGTCCAATATGTTACAACTCATATGCATGACAGAGTGTGAGTCTACATGATGCAGTCAAATCTACCAAATCGATAGTTAGTAAACATTGAAGTTTATTTGGTTAGAAAGTATGAAACAATTGGCAAACTGTCTTACTAAAATAGGTGCTTCTTCTTTCTTGCTCCTAAAGTTATGTACTTTTCTGTATTTAACAAATGTATAAACAACAGGTTTATTTTGTATGGGCTTTGCAAATGGGCAATAACCCAGAAAGGGATTGGTTCACATTATCTGTGAAATTCAAGGATTGTACAACTGATCAAAGAATAAAGCTTTTTCTCATAGATAATTTGTTAAGTATCTCTTTGCACCTCTGATTTGCAAATTTTCTCTCTGGTTTCAGTTTTTACCTCTGTTCCACAATTTACCATTTTAGAGCAACACTTTGCACCTCTGATTCACATAATTTCTCACTTGTTTCACAGTTCCACAACATTCCGCATTATTTTTGAACATTGCATCTTTTTACAGCTTTCCATCCTAGTGTGGTATT
This sequence comes from Saccoglossus kowalevskii, assembly GCF_978046115.1. Lineage (NCBI taxonomy): Eukaryota > Metazoa > Hemichordata > Enteropneusta > Harrimaniidae > Saccoglossus > Saccoglossus kowalevskii. Next base: position 1,171,208 of record NC_140656.1, on the reverse strand, counting down.
TTTGTTCTACCACATTCCATTCAAGTTCTGCATCTTGACTCTACAACTTTTCACTTTCACAACTTATTTTACATTTTTTTTTTTTATTTTTCAACTTGAATGTCGTGAATTCATTCTAAAGGAGATAAGATTATATGCCAACATGATATTCACTTGCAATTTTATGTTTTTATGTTCCACAAAATACATCTATGAAGCAATATACTGCACTTACACAATATTCTACTCGAGTTGCTGACTATACTCATATTGAATTGATCTTTAAGAACAAAAAAAAAAACATTTTCAACATCACTCACAAACAGCATTAATATACTAGTCATAAATGTGTGGTATGAATGAGTCATGTGCCTCATTTACCTATAGCACCATTTCAGACCACACACACTCGCATGATCACTCAAGTACGAGGTAAAAGATAATGTAACCATACAAGAACCATTTATTTACTTATTGCAAAAATCCATGATTTAAATAAGTCTATTTTTAAATTGAACTGAAAAAATAATATAATTTGTTCTGGTGTATAATGAAATAACAGTTTATTATAACAACAGCATACATGTACATGTTCTTTAATAATGTATGTGCAATGGTTTAAATTTGGGGGCACGCAAATAAGAGTAATCATGTGTGTTTTGAATAGTAAACGGAATTGATGTACAAAACTATTTTAAGAACACATGAAAATAAAATGGCCACAAGTCAACTATTGAGGTGCATCAATAAGTGAGTGAGTGATAATACCATGTCAATACCACGTCCCAATGAAGTTGATAAATGTATTCCTGAAAACTTTTGATAACTTCAATGTTGATATTTTCAGTGTCTAAAATGGCCACCAGTCAGCCAACAAAATGAAAAATCAATATGTGCATATTTCTACCACCATGATCTAGCTTTGTGCCAATAATTCAATGCAGGCAGGCAGGCATCCCAACAGATGATGTTGGATGGACACACAAATGCAATCTAAAAATATAAAAGATAATATTTGGTGATTGTAGTCCTAAGTAACTATTAAAAATAGCTAGATGTTTCGAGCAATGGCTCTTTATCGATAGCATAGAAAAAAATGCCGAAGGAGGACTAAGTAAAGAAGATATTCACAAATCAGAATGAGGTAAAATATACTAGCAGTTACTTTTCAATAACCATTTATAATATACATTTATATCTAAGTTTATCAGGAATCAGTACCAAATTGCATTCAAATCCACCAAATGGTACATGAGATATTGGTGTGAAACAAACACAACCATCTATTCAGACACACTTTGAGGTCTGCACACGGCAGCCAAAAGGAAATATCCTCATAGGACAAATATTAACTTATCAAAAAGTTGAAAATAACATTTTGTTCTTTGTTACAAAATGAACATGCCTTGTAAGTGATGCAGCTCCAAGTTTATAAGAATATAAATCACATAAATTCAAGTTGATAACAATGGAATTGTTTGAATGTGAAAACTTAAAATGATCTACATGACATGTAAATAATTCAAGAAAACGAAAATATGCAGTTCATTAAAAACACTAATATTGTAATTGCAACAAAAATCGTCATTGTGATGGTTATGACAAATTCAGTTTTCCAGGTATGCAACAAATTGTGTCAGCTGAGCTAATTGTTGTTCACTTGGTATTGCTGGATCTTGTATTATATCTGAAAGTAACAACAAATAGTATAAATAATACGATTTATATGTCATTGATAATGACATGTTCTAGTCATATCTTAATGCTGAATGAATTTTAGGTAATGGTGAATTCCTATCTTCAGCAAAATCTTTCCACAGGGCCGGGACAGTATATGCTTGTATGGTATGATTCATTGCATATGATACCAGGGTAACTATCCCTCTCAATTAGGATTTGAAACAAGTCATCACTCAATCAAAAGGTCCTCGCATAAACTTTCAACCTATTTCTCCACACAAATGACACATTTTGATCCAAAAAGAAATCTTAATAGACATGATAAAAATAGACACCTCTTTAAGGTAGAGAAAAGGGGGGGAGGCATTTTAAAAAAAATTTTAGATTATGAAACATTCTATTGTGTACTTTCTTTTTCTTTTGTCCAAATTTACTGTGCGCGGTGCATTTGGTGTGTAATTTCAGTTTATTCCCAAAAATTTAGTTGTGGGTAAACATGTTCTCCATTCATTTACATATCATGTTGAGTGACAGACTGAAGACAAAGAATTTAATTTGCATACTGATTTGTTGACCATCCAGCTTTATTATATCCTGTGTAATCTATAAGTAGTGTCCGTTACGCAATCGAAACACAGACAAACATTACGCTATAGCATTTCAAGTGACCTAGGAAAATATTATTCATTAATAATTCATTAACAAAAAAAATTCGAATAAAAACGGCCACATGCCCTGAAAAAATTGAACAGAGCTTGACATGTATGAATAATTTATTGGGCTTCAGAAAAAGAAAATGTGTCAAATTTAGTTATAAACCAGTCAATGGACAAAATTCGAACATCATGATTCACACGGAAGTCCTTCAGTACTGAAAATCATCCACCCTACTCTTGTTTACCTTATTTCAAAACTTGCAAAGAAAACTGATTTTTTTATTTTTTTATTTCAAGGTAAGAAATGGCTAGTTGAAGTCACAGGCGCTCGGAACGTTTCCTGGATAATAAAAAAATGACCTAAAGTGGGATCGGCATAGTTAGTTGGTCGCCGGTACATTCCCCTACTACTCATATGTTATTATATTAGTAGGGGAATGTACCGGCGACTGACTAACTATGTCGATCCCACTTTAGGTCATTTTTTTTATTATCCAGGAATTGTTCCGAGTGCCTGTGGACTCGACTAGCCGGAATGCCCGGGCGTTGATCATAAAAAGTGTGGACAGCTGCTCGAATTCGCCTCTCTGGTTCAAATTTTGAGCATAAACGAATATTATACAGTATAAGGATTGCCGCCGCTGCCCCGCGCGTTAGGTATTCCCCCCTGTTCGCTTCCGCGCGTGCCCGGACACTCCCTCGCGTGTCTGTGCGTTAAGTAGTTGGACCCGAACAACCAACCAATTTTTCACGATGTAACAGTCCACGCAGATCAGACACGAAATGAAATGGTGGACATTTGGTCATAAATTAGCTGTTTATCTGTGGCCAAATTCAAAGAAACGTTTTATTGAGTTTTTATGGAAACTAATTTTTGACTATCATAACTATTGAAGATGTCATCTTTTAACACTTTTCTCTGCACTAACGATGTACAAATTACACAATCTATTCGACACAAAATGGGCTAAAATATGATGTCTCATGGATGTTTATGTGTGCTGTTGACACTGAGTTACAACCTTGAAAACCTAGAGACGTTTATCAAATTTAGTCTATAATAAAATTCAATGGACTTTATCTCCAGAACTATAAGGCACATAACAATTCTGAGAAACATTTTCAAAGATCATTATCTTATAAAACAACAGTGAAAAGTTCAGAAACATTGAAAAAAGGAACACAGAGAAACGGCCAATCCCGCAAAAAAAATCTATGTTCATGGGAACGATCGTAGCTTAATCTTAGCAAATATCAAGACAAGTCATACATGATCATACTCTGCTATACCTCAGTTTTCTGAAAACATACACATTGCCATAACTGCATACTTTAGTAACTAGCGAGGAAAGTCCTAATCTCAATTAAAGTATAACTTGCGTTTCCCCTCTCGCTACCTTAATGCACATGAATAAAAAAATTCATTGTTATTGTCAGCTAAAATTAATAATGTATGACAGCATGCAATAGGTAACATGTGATAAGACAAGACATGAAATGTCACAGTCCCCATTATTTGATTATAAAGTAGTACAAGGAACATCTGCAAACAGGTGAATAAATATGTACTCTTTGTGGGTACAACTCATCATAAAGTGATTTCCCATAATCTAGTTTTGTACTGACAACTAAAAACTTCCACTGACCCATGTTCAGAATCTCAGAGTACACAAGTGCAACAAAACTATTTGTCATACATGTATACTTGCTCAAGAAACTGCATTCATAAATCTGAGTGTACATGACTTCTTTGTTAATCAGGTCTTAGTATATTACCAGGACCTGGGTTTGTTTCAACATCACCACTGGGCATCAGAATCATTCTCATGTTGTCAAATACAATTTGTTATTAACCCAGTAAGGTTTATTATTAAAAAAAATGTATTCATTGTACATAGAACAACATCTGTTAATTTAAACAATTGTAAAAGCTATGTTTTCAGAGCAAGTACATGTAATAATTAAGAAAGCCAGTAGCGATAAAGGTTGGTCTGCTCATAACCTTCAAGGGAGAAGTAACAATAATTGTTTGAAGTCTTTTTAGTGCAGTGATATTATTGCATTTCAATCATTATTAAAATATAAAATACTGTAAACCATTTAAAATTCACTTCTAGATATATTCAGGATTTTATGACACTCCATGTTGCAAAATTGAAGCAGTTCACAGCACCACTGTAAAAAAAAAAAAAAAGGTTAAAATGAGTATAGTCCAAGATATACACAGGTGGGTTCATAAGACATATGTACAAATCTGAGTGGTTCTAGAGATTAGTATCACAAAATTTTACTCTCTGTGATTCAATATCAGCCCTATGTATAACGCTGTGTTGATCAGGCGAACTAATTGACAATGGCCCTACAGGTATCGCTATGCAATCACAGTAGTTTTGTATTCTTCTTGCATTTCGACCATGACAAAATATTTGTTTTTGAGAGCGGGGCAAACTATTTTTTTTAGTATAAATTCTAGTAACTGAAATGCAGGATTGAAAAAGAACAAGACAATACGCAAGATTGATAAACCTTCAGCGAGCACTCCTGAAATTTCAGATCATTGGTACAATGTTTTTGAATACTTTCAATGACCTGATACATAAAACCACATTTGTTATTGCTCAATCACTTGACCCTGTATGGCACAAGATTGCAAGCTTCTATCATAAAATTGGGTTATTTATTTAATGCAACAAAACATGTATTCACAGCAGACGGAAATTCGTTTGAGATGTTACTGGATTTTTGTATTCAGTTTCCCATTTCAACCACCATCATCACTTAGTAATCTGAGATCGCGCATTGGGATACTGACTGTGCATAAATGCGCAGTGTAGTGCCACCAGAAGACCGATTGTTTGAGAATATTTTGCACCATTACGCCATTTCAAATATTATATTAATTCACAGACAACAAAATAAAGATTTTCAATAACATACCAGTTGTCCCACAAATGATGATTGTATGGCAATTACATGGCTTCACCAGTTTTACTTTGGAAGAAGTTGGAAACAGGTAACAGGCTACATGGCTACATCTTTTTTTTTGAATTTTAATCAAGCATGATTTTTAAAATTTTGTTTTAGTTACAAATGTCTATTTCAGGGCAACAGAAAAAACAAACAATAAATGTGTAGGTAGACATTTTAACAATTGCACAATTAATATTGGATGAAAACGTCATTACCGATATAAATCATAATCATAATTAAAAATAAGATCACAATTAATTTAGTCAGTTTTCATAATGAAATGCATAATAACATGTACTTATAAATTTGAATAAGGTTCAACAGCCTTTTCATTTAATGCCAGTTTATACACCATAAAACCTCTGGTTTAGGTGTCACACTCAGAGAAGAGTGAAAGGCCTTTGGTTCATAGGCATCGCGAAATGTTGGAATTGAATCCCCCCAAAATTTCACATAATGCATTATTTTTTTATAATTTTGTTGATAACATAAATTAAAGTATGTTCTAAAAGAAGTTTTGAATAAATACAAACACGAATACATTGCTTAGTGGTTAGTACCGGTACCAAATCTGGTCATTCTGTGTTTCGCAAGTGAATAACTTACTTGTTTTCGAAGTATTGCAATTGTTGGGCTAATCTGCACTGGCTCGGAAGGTTGTAAATGATTAGCTAGTTTGAATTTTCATAACAATACTGACAATGAACATGCATTCAACGCCACAAGTTTTTTTGTTTTTTTAGCCAATCAGAATTCATCTTCCGAGCCAGTGCAGATCAGCCGCAATTGTTGATTATTATTCAGTAATGATTATAATAACGGACAAAAAATTTATTTGTTGAATTTTTATGAATTGGAAGTAATATTCAACTTAGTTTCATCGTAAACAAATGATTTTGGTCGAATGTAAATGCTCGATGCGATACGATACCCGCTATGTTTTCATTACACGTGGCTAATTTAAATATGTTTATGACAGTTCAGTGACCTCGTGGTGAATGCAACGCGGTAGTAGAGATTCACCGATGTTGTAGCAAGATGTTTAGCTTTGATTTCGACGAAGAAAAAGGCATGATTATTTTTAAATCAAAAAATTAGTTGTTTTCAAAAAATAAACTGAGCATTCAAAAAATAATTTACATGTAACATTGTTCACAGAAATAACAGCTCATTGTGGAAACGAAGCTTACCCATTCAGGCTACTCACAATAAACATCATACTCTTGAATAGTAGTCAATGACTACGGTAAACTATAAACAAGCCATGCATGGCACAGTCCCTGTTAGTTATCAAATTTAAGATATATAGCTTTGTTTATAGTGATATAGCTGGAATATGATTTTTTAACATTAAAATGATTGACATTTGTATCTGATCGTCAAAAAAGTACTTGTCCATATTGAGAGATATTGCTCTGGAACAGCATTCAAAATCAGCCATTTTTAATACATGTATATATATATATATATAATATGATGTATAACGAATATATAAAATTTGAATATAATCAGTCAAAGCATTTAAGAGATATGGCTCGAGAAGCCCAATCATTAAAACAAAATGGCAGCCAGTCAACCATTTTGAATCCAATCTGAAAAATAAAATGACGTGCATCAGGAACCTGTAATGTCTAATGTATGTACCAAGTTTGAACGACATCCATCCATAAATGCCAGAAATGCTTAATATTTGATGATTTTTTAGCACAAAAATGACCACCATTCGGCCATTTTGAATAGGATCGTCAAACTAATATATCTGTTTATCTATGACATGATGTATAATGAATATTTAAAATTTGAATATAATCAGTCAAAACAAGTCGAAGATATGGGTCTAGAAGCCCATTCATTAAAACAAATTGGCCGCCAGACAGCCATTTTGAATCCGATCTGAAAAATAAATGATGTGCATCAGGAATCTGTAATGTCTAATATATGTACCAAGTTTGAACGAAATCCATCCATAAATGCTTGATATTTGATGATTTTTTAGCACAAAAATGGCCACCAATATATGTCTATCTATGACATGATGTATAATGAATATTTAAAGTGGCACCTTCCAGTTAAGATTAAATTCACAAGAAATTTACTTTCTGGATTAAAATAACAATGGATAACAAAAGACAGGTTAACATTGTAAACAACATAAACAATAGTGTCCCATGATTCTTTGGTGCAATCCATGGGATTGAGCGGTTCCCCTTTAGAATTTGAACATAATCAGTGAAAGCAAGATATGGCACAAGAACCACATTCATTAAAAAAAAATGGCCGTCAGTCGGCTATTTTAAATCTTATCTGAAAAACAAAATTATTTGCATCAAGGTCCCATAATGTCTAATGTATATACCAAGTTTGAACAAAATCCATCTGTAAACAGCCGAGAAATGCTTGATTTTTAGGATTTTTAGCACAAAAATGGCCGCCATTCGGCCATCTTGAATCAGATCATAAAACAAAATTATTTGCATCAAGGTCCCATAATGTCTAATGTATATACCAAGTTTGAACAAAATCCATCTGTAAACACCCGAGAAATGCTTGATTTTGATGATTTTTAGCACAAAAATGGCCGCCATTTGGCCATCTTGAATCAGATTGTGAAACAAATTGACGTGCATATGTATAATATCATGTATGATGTATGTGTGAAGTTTGATTGTGATTGGTCCAGGCATTTCTAAGAAACAGGTCCGGACGCACGCACGGAGGTCAAAACATAAGTCCCCGTTTTCGGACTTCGTCCGAACGGGGACTAATTAGACTCTCTGAAATACCCAAAATATAAAAAAAAAAAATTAAAAAAATGCTGAAAAAACGCTGGGTCATTCTTTCACAAGAATATAAAGCTGGCAATCATCGTAATATTCACGTCCGTACGTCACGGAATGTTCACCAATCATACCCCAATATACATTCAATTTTGCTGAAACTGGAGAACTTACCTTTGCAAACACGTCTCTTATGCCGCCTTCTTGAAGTTCTTGAAATCAAATAAGGTTACTAGTTCTTCTAGTAACTAGTGAATGAGACCACTGAGCCGAACAGAATACATGTATAAACAGTACTATAATAAATTGCACGCAATGGAAAAATCTTGTGCCGTAATAACAGCAGCGTTACTCACAGATCTAATCTACTGTAAAATATTTTATTTCAGCTGGAATTATCATTCAAAAGACTTTTTCTTGGTGTTTTGTATTGAATTTATTTTCATTGATTTTTGACAAGTTGACTGTAAAATATAGGAAAAAGGGTATATTTGCTGGATTTTATTTATAACTGAAACATTCCTTCAGCGAAAATAGCAAAATAATTTTGCAAGCGAAAATAAAGTATTTTACAGTAATTAATTTACTGCATGCGCAGATGTTCTGTCAATGTTGCCGGGAGAGGTAATTTTTGATGAAAATACTGAAAAAGACCCACTTGGGTTTTTTTAGATCTGGAAAAAAAAAATTACGTGCGTACTCGGCAGAGAATTGTTCATCAACCTTCCAAGTCTCACTGATATCTGCTATAGAATTTCTGAGAAAATGTTGGAAACGGAAAATGGAATATGACATTTGACAAAACCCGAATTATAATAAGCCCTCATGAAAGAAACACTAAATGATTTAAACTCTTAAAAAAATTGATAGACTTTACCTGACCCTTTTGGTAGAATATATTTATTTTGATTGTCAACCAACCAGCCTCCAGAAACAGCAGCTGAAAGACAAATATTGAAATTGTGTCATAAATCATCAACCTCATAGAGTTATAACATACCATAGTCAAATGTATTGTCCATATTTAGACACTGTTGATATATGTACAGTGTGTTCTGTCATGGATGTACTCTATCAGATGATACACTGTTGATATTTGGACAGTGTGTTCTATCATGGATATACTCTATCAGATGATACACTGTTGATATATGTACAGTGTGTTCTGTCATGGATGTACTCTATCAGATGATACACTGTTGATATTTGGACAGTGTGTTCTATCATGGATGTACTCTATCAGATGATACACTGTTGATATATGTACAGTGTGTTCTATCATGGATGTACTCTATCAGATGATACACTGTTGATATATGTACAGTGTGTTCTATCATGGATGTACTCTATCAGATGATACACTGTTGATATATGTACAGTGTGTTCTATCATGGATGTACTCCATCAGATGATACACTGTTGATATATGTACAGTGTGTTCTATCATGGATGTACTCTATCAGATGATACACTGTTGATATATGTACAGTGTGTTCTATCATGGATGTACTCTATCAGATGATACACTGTTGATATTTGGACAGTGTGTTCTGTCATGGATGTACTCTATCAGATGATACACTGTTGATATATGTACAGTGTGTTCTATCATGGATGTACTCTATCAGATGATACACTGTTGATATATGTACAGTGTGTTCTGTCATGGATGTACTCTATCAGATGATACACTGTTGATATATGTACAGTGTGTTCTATCATGGATGTACTCTATCAGATGATACACTGTTGATATTTGGACAGTGTGTTCTGTCATGGATGTACTCTATCAGATGATACACTGTTGATATATGTACAGTGTGTTCTATCATGGATGTACTCTATCAGATGATACACTGTTGATATATGTACAGTGTGTTCTATCATGGATGTACTCTATCAGATGATACACTGTTGATATTTGGACAGTGTGTTCTATCATGGATGTACTCTATCAGATGATACACTGTTGATATATGTACAGTGTGTTCTATCATTGATGTACTCTATCAGATGATACACTGTTGATATTTGGACAGTGTGTTCTATCATGGATGTACTCTATCTGATGATACACTGTTGATATTTGGACAGTGTGTTCTATCATGGATGTACTCTATCAGATGATACACTGTTGATATATGTACAGTGTGTTCTATCATGGATGTACTCTATCAGATGATACACTGTTGATATTTGGACAGTGTGTTCTATCATGGATGTACTCTATCAGATGATACACTGTTGATATATGTACAGTGTGTTCTATCATGGATGTACTCTATCAGATGATACACTGTTGATATTTGGACAGTGTGTTCTATCATGGATGTACTCTATTAGATGATACACTGTTGATATTTGGACAGTGTGTTCTATCATGGATGTACTCTATCAGATGATACACTGTTGATATATGTACAGTGTGTTCTATCATGGATGTACTCTATCAGATGATACACTGTTGATATTTGGACAGTGTGTTCTATCATGGATGTACTCTATCAGATGATACACTGTTGTTATTTGGACAGTGTTTTCTATCATGGATGTACTCTATCAGATGATACACTGTTGATATATGTACAGTGTGTTCTATCATGGATGTACTCTATCTGATGATACACTGTTGATATTTAGACAGTGTGTTCTATCATGGATGTACTCTATCAGATGATACACTGTTGATATATGTACAGTGTGTTCTATCATGGATGTACTCTATCAGATGATACACTGTTGATATATGTACAGTGTGTTCTATCATGGATGTACTCTATCAGATGATACACTGTTGATATATGTACAGTGTGTTCTATCATGGATGTACTCTATCAGATGATACACTGTTGATATATGTACAGTGTGTTCTATCATGGATGTACTCTATCAGATGATACACTGTTGATATATGTACAGTGTGTTCTATCATGGATGTACTCTATCAGATGATACACTGTTGATATTTGTACAGTGTGTTCTATCATGGATGTACTCTATCAGATGATACACTGTTGATATATGTACAGTGTGTTCTATCATGGATGTACTCTATCTGATGATACACTGTTGATATTTGGACAGTGTGTTCTATCATGGATGTACTCTATCAGATGATACACTGTTGATATTTGGACAGTGTGTTCTATCATGGATGTACTCTATCAGATGATACATTGTTGATATTTGGACAGTGTGTTCTATCATGGATGTACTCTATCAGATGATACACTGTTGATATTTGGACAGTGTTTTCTATCATGGATGTACTCTATCAGATGATACACTGTTGATATATGTACAGTGTGTTCTATCATGGATGTACTCTATCAGATGATACACTGTTGATATTTGGACAGTGTGTTCTATCATGGATGTACTCTATCAGATGATACACTGTTGATATTTGGACAGTGTGTTCTGTCATGGATGTACTCTATCAGATGATACACTGTTGATATATGTACAGTGTGTTCTATCATGGATGTACTCTATCATATGATACACTGTTGATATTTGGACAGTGTGTTCTGTCATGGATGTACTCTATCAGATGATACACTGTTGATATATGTACAGTGTGTTCTATCATGGATGTACTCTATCAGATGATACACTGTTGATATATGTACAGTGTGTTCTATCATGGATGTACTCTATCAGATGATACACTGTTGATATTTGGACAGTGTGTTCTATCATGGATATACTCTATCAGATGATACACTGTTGATATATGTACAGTGTGTTCTATCATGGATGTACTCTATCAGATGATACACTGTTGATATTTGGACAGTGTGTTCTATCATGGATGTACTCTATCAGATGATACACTGTTGATATTTGGACAGTGTGTTCTGTCATGGATGTACTCTATCAGATGATACACTGTTGATATATGTACAGTGTGTTCTATCATGGATGTACTCTATCATATGATACACTGTTGATATTTGGACAGTGTGTTCTGTCATGGATGTACTCTATCAGATGATACACTGTTGATATATGTACAGTGTGTTCTATCATGGATGTACTCTATCAGATGATACACTGTTGATATATGTACAGTGTGTTCTATCATGGATGTACTCTATCAGATGATACACTGTTGATATTTGGACAGTGTGTTCTATCATGGATATACTCTATCAATGGTAAATTTAAAGATACCATTTAAAAATGGTAAATTTAAAGATGCCATGAAAAACCTAAAAAGAAAAGGAATAAAAGCCTTATTCTCATTAAAGACCAAAATTGGATCTGGTAATCTGGACATGTCCATACTACTGTCACTATTTGATAAACTTATCAGACCAGTTATTGTGTATGGGAGTGACATTTGGGGAGAAGAAAGCTCTACAAAATCAATTGTAGAGGATGTCCAGCTTACATACTATCGGTACATTCTTGGTATCTCAAAAAATACACCAATCATGGCAATATATAGTGAATTGGGAAAATTACCTCTTGACAAATCCTTAACAAAATTTAGACTTGGCAACCACTGTCTGAAAATTGAAACAGGCCAGCATACAGGATTGGATTTTAAAGACAGAGTCTGCAATATGTGCGACAATGACCATGTTGAAGATGAACAACATTTTGTCATAAATTGTCCTCATTACAATGAAATAAGATTAAAACTTTACATTGTAGCTAATAAACGTATACCAAATTTTGACAAATTTAGTAATGAAAATAAATTCATATCATTACTAAGTGACAAGAAAATGTCTATTCCTTTAGCGCAATATTTAAAAAACTGTTTTAATACAAGACAGCAGCACCTACATAAACTAAGCCAGTAATACATTCCTTGTATTCAAATTTTTATCTTTTTTTTAATGCCTTTTTGTTCCCTTACTTTTTATGTGGTTATTTTTCTTTTACTAATATCTGATTTGTAACCCTTTTCATCCCCTCCGGGGGATGTTGTGTGTTAATAAATAAATAAATAAATAAATCAGATGATACACTGTTGATATTTGGACAGTATGTTCTATCATGGATGTACTCTATCAGATGATACACTGTTGATATTTGGACAGTGTGTTCTATCATGGATGTACTCTATCAGATGATACACTGTTGATATTTAGACAGTGTGTTCTATCATGGATGTACTCTATCAGATGATACACTGTTGATATATGTACAGTGTGTTCTATCATGGATGTACTCTATCAGATGATACACTGTTGATATTTGGACAGTGTGTTCTGTCATGGATGTACTCTATCAGATGATACACTGTTGATATATGTACAGTGTGTTCTATCATGGATGTACTCTATCAGATGATACACTGTTGATATATGTACAGTGTGTTCTATCATGGATGTACTCTATCAGATGATACACTGTTGATATTTGGACAGTGTGTTCTATCATGGATGTACTCTATCAGATGATACACTGTTGATATATGTACAGTGTGTTCTATCATGGATGTACTCTATCAGATGATACACTGTTGATATTTGGACAGTGTGTTCTATCATGGATGTACTCTATCAGATGATACACTGTTGATATTTGGACAGTGTGTTCTATCATGGATGTACTCTATCAGATGATACACTGTTGATATTTGGACAGTGTGTTCTATCATGGATGTACTCTATCAGATGATACACTGTTGATATTTGGACAGTGTGTTCTATCATGGATGTACTCTATCAGATGATACACTGTTGATATATGTACAGTGTGTTCTATCATGGATGTACTCCATCAGATGATACACTGTTGATATTTGGACAGTGTGTTCTATCATGGATGTACTCTATCAGATGATACACTGTTGATATTTGGACAGTGTGTTCTATCATGGATGTACTCTATCAGATGATACACTGTTGATATATGTACAGTGTGTTCTATCATGGATGTACTCTATCAGATGATACACTGTTGATATATGTACAGTGTGTTCTATCATGGATGTACTCTATCAGATGATACACTGTTGATATTTGGACAGTGTGTTCTATCATGGATGTACTCTATCAGATGATACACTGTTGATATATGGACAGTGTGTTCTATCATGGATGTACTCTATCAGATGATACACTGTTGATATATGTACAGTGTGTTCTATCATGGATGTACTCTATCAGATGATACACTGTTGATATATGGACAGTGTGTTCTATCATGGATGTACTCTATCAGATGATACACTGTTGATGTCGTGTTGGGATGGCTGAAACACGAGTCAATACTAGACAGATAACTGGACAAACAATATTTATTACAAATCGGGCGCCATATTACAATTAACTAAACTGAGCATGCTCAAAGCAATGCCTTATGGGAAAACTATAGGGCTTACACCACAGTTGATATATGTACAGTGTGTTCTATCATGAATGTACTCTATCAGATGATACACTGTTGATATATGTACAGTGTGTTCTATCATGGATGTACTCTATCAGATGATACACTGTTGATATATGTACAGTGTGTTCTATCATGGATGTACTCTATCAGATGATACACTGTTGATATATGTACAGTGTGTTCTATCATGGATGTACTCTATCAGATGATACACTGTTGATATTTGGACAGTGTGTTCTATCATGGATGTACTCTATCAGATGATACACTGTTGATATTTGGACAGTGTGTTCTATCATGGATGTACTCTATCAGATGATACACTGTTGATATATGTACAGTGTGTTCTATCATGGATGAACTCTATCAGATGATACACTGTTGATATTTGGACTGTGTGTTCTATCATGGATGTACTCTATCAGATGATACACTGTTGATATTTGGACAGTGTGTTCTATCATGGATGTACTCCATCAGATGATACACTGTTGATATATGTACAGTGTGTTCTATCATGGATGTACTCCATCAGATGATACACTGTTGATATTTGGACAGTGTGTGTTCTATCATGGATGTACTCTATCAGATGATACACTGTTGATATTTGGACAGTGTGTTCTATCATGGATGTACTCTATCAGATGATACACTGTTGATGTCGTGTTGGGATGGCTGAAACACGAGTCAATACTAGACAGATAACTGGACGAACAATATTTATTACAAATCGGGCGCCATATTACAATTAACCAAACTGAGCATGCTCAAAGCAATGCCTTATGGGAAAACTATAGGGCTTACACCACAGTTGATATATGTACAGTGTGTTCTATCATGAATGTACTCTATCAGATGATACACTGTTGATATATGTACAGTGTGTTCTATCATGGATGTACTCTATCAGATGATACACTGTTGATATATGTACAGTGTGTTCTGTTATGGATATACAGTACTCATTCCGCCCAACCTCCCGCTTTTATCGCTTTTTTTCCGACCGCTTATCACTTAATTTCCGACCGCTCACTGCTTTCCGACCGGAAACCGACCGCTTTTTTCCTGCTCGCTCGCGCTCGCTCGCGTTCGCTCCTGCTATGGCTGGCTTCAGAAACATCGTTCGCTTGCCAAGCGACCGCTGGAGTAACAATGATCGTACATTGTATGGATAAACTTAAGTTTTTATTCGTAATAAATTTAGGTTTTAATGACGATTCAAAACAACACCTATTGCTTCTCTGTTTTGGAACAAAGATGCCTTCAAATCACTTGTCGAACGCAAGTCGAACTGTGACCTGTATTTACATATTTACGTCCTTGTATGTGTAGTTCAAGCAGCTATATAACTGGTCAATCGCGATATGTATTGAGTACTAGTATTTGTGTGTTGTGTGTGTGTGTTTCTGTGTGATTTTGACTAAATTTATTCCGAACGGCGCTCAAAATAATTTGACACTTTGTTATTTGCGAACGCAACTCACACTATGACCCTTACTCAATTTGCACAAGTAATACGAATGCTGTAGTTCAGAAAATATATTGGTTAACTTTTGCTGGTGTCTGGGTGCGCAAAACAAAACTGCACATATAATTATCGCATAGCTGATTTTCTACAAATCAATTGGACTTAAACTACTAGTATAATGACTGTGACGATTAATCGCTTGTCTGAGTACATGCGGCGACGAATTATTGGATTGGCAGCAGCCGGACGAAAAATGAAAGAGATCTCGGAACAGTTAATTTGTTGAGGAAAACAAAACAAACGCAGCCAGTGATAACAAAAATACAAAATAAACGCAATCAGAGGCGCCGACCACGCGCGTTGGAAATAAATAAAACGTGTTGTGACCGTCTCACCACAGGGAGCCCAGGAACTATAATCATCTGTAATACATAGTCTCTATGAACGGGGTTGGGGGGGGGGGGGTATCGGCTGGTATCTAGTGTAAGAAATAGACAAGGGATGAAGGCTCCAGTCAGTTCACATTTTTTAAACTCGAAAAAACAGACGAAAAGAATGAAAAATAAAATATAAAAAAATACCAGGTTGAAGAATATTAGTTGCTTCTTCAAATTTCGCCAAAGCCCTACCTACATTTTACCGATATCTGCAGAATAAATCAAGAAAACTACACAAATTTACTCCATTTAGGAATTCCTAACGGTTTGCCCGAACGCACGGCACAGTTGGAGGCGTGGCCTGTTCAGCATTTGTCAACAACCAATCACAAGACTGGTTACGAACCACATCAAGGTCACGACTCGGTTAGCCTTGCTCAACTGGTTCGTAACCAGTCTTGTGATTGGTTGTTGACAAATGCTGAACAGGCCACGCATCCAACTTGTCAACGATTCAAGACTCTATGTAGTCGCATGTGCTGAGAGTATTGGAGACACATTAAATATAATTTGAAATTACTTAGCTGAAAACTAATTATGCAAATCAGAAAATTAACATGAACAGATTTGATTGTAAAACTAATGAGGTCTGCTCAATGTAACAAAAACTCTATGTACCAAGTTTAATTGAAATGTGATTAGAACCAAAAAATTATGAATTATTATGCTAATTAGGGAAATAATATGAACAGAGTTTTACCCCAAACTAATTAGGTTTGTACATTGTCCTAGAGCATCTTTGTACTAAGTTTCATTAAAATGGAAATTAGTAACTTTAGATATCAGTGTGAAAGCTTAAAATTGGTTAATTATGCAAATTGGGTAATTAATATGTACAGATTTTAACCCACAATTATCCATCTCTGTCTATTGTCCTACAGCATCCATGTATAAACATTCATTGATATGTGATGATTAGTGCCTGAGATATCAGTGCGAAAGTTGGAAATTGGTTAATTATGCAAACTAGGTGATTAATATGCACAAATATTTACCAAAAACTAATTGGGTCTCTGCATAATTCTAGATTCATTGAAATGTGATGATTAGTACTTTAGATATCAGTAGAAAAGCTGATAATTAATTATGCAAATTAGGTAATTAATATGCACAATTATTTACCCTGAAACTAATCAGATCTTTGCATAGTCCTAAAGGATCTATGTACCAAGTTTCATTGAAATGCGATGATTAGTACTTGAGATACCCGTGGAAAAGCTGAAAATTAACTAATTATGCAAATTAGGTGATTAATATGCACAAATATTTATCCGAAACAATCAATCTCTGCATAGTCCTTGAGTATGTAAGTACCAAGTTTCATTGAAATGTAATGCTCACTACTTATATCAAAAGCTGAAAATTAATTAATTATGCAAATTAGGTAATTATATGTACTGATATTACTATAAAAACTATCAGGTCTGTGCAGTGTCATATGACATCTATGTACCAAGTTTCATAGAAATGTGATGATTAGTACTTGAGATATCAGTGGAAAAACCGAAAATTGACTAATCATTATGCAAATTAGGTAATTAGTATCCACGGATTATTACCAAAAACTAATCAAAACCTAGCATTAGTTCAGAGCATCTATGTACCAAGTTTCATCAAAATCCAATGGGTGGTTGTTTAGATATCAGTGGAACAGTCATGGAACCACTAACAAATAGCTAATTATCATGCAAATTAGGTAATTAATATTCACGTATTTTTACCAAAAACTAATCAAATCTGCGCATATGTTCAGAGCATCTATGTACCAAGTTTCATCAAAATCCAATGAGTGGTTCTTTAGATATCAGTGGAACAGTCATAGAACAGCTAAAAATTAGCTAATTATCATCCAAATTTGGTAATTAACGAGCATGGATTTTTACCTAAACCTAATCATATTTGCGCATTGGCCCAGAGCATCTATGTACCAAGTTTCATCAAAAACCGATGTATGGTTCTTGAGATAGCAGTGGAACAGTCGGACACACATACACACACACACACACACACACACACACACACACACACACACACACACACATACACATACAGACACACTAACTGCAAAGACTCCCATTTTGTGCTTCGCACATGGGAGTCAAAAACAAAAATGATACACTTGTACATGAAACAGTAGGTAATGAACTGTAAATGCGGGCGGTTGCGCTGTCAGGCGAGCGAGCGGATACTTCTGGATTTGCACGAAAAAAAAGCGATCGAAATCCGGAAGCGGGCGGGAGGTTGGGCAAAATGAGTACTGTACTATATCAGATTATTAGGGTTGTACAAACCTGTATGTTTACCTAATCATATCTACCAGAAAGTCAGTGGAAATAATAAATTCCATTTATTACTCGTTAGGCTTAACTACAGATTACAGCCCGAACGGAAACCATTAGGGAATATACCTGTCGCATACGACTTATTTACCACTTCCGTGTCACTGAGAATGTTCTAGAACCGTACTGTGTCTGGGTGGAATATTCTAGATTTTTTTTAGAAACTGGTTGAATAGGTAATAGAACACTGTAGGAGGCAATAGAAGGTAATGGAACATTCTAGAAATTTGTAGTAAGTTCTCATTATGTATGCTGATGTAATGGTCTATTTATAGACAGTCGGGGTATATATAGGGGAGTTGTTCAGCACTGAGATCAGATCGGAGATCTCGTTGAATTGTATTGGAGTTTTAGTATCTAGTCATTGGAGTAGTGGAATTTTACCGCGTTATTGTACTTGATGTTTGCTGAGTATAATAATACCAGTACCAGTTGAAACCTCATCTGTTGGCTCCGTGTTCGTATTTTATCATCGCCGCCAGGGAAGTCTTTCTGTTACTGTTGCCATTTTGGTATTTGAACCATCACACTTGTACTATACCAATTAGGCCACACTGATTTAATTTTATGGATGACATCCTCTGAAAACCCCAAAACTAATGCGAGAGGGTGAAAAAAAAAAAAAATTCGGCCAAAAAAAAAAAATGCTGCTAAAACCACAGGACTACGGAGCTATTATTACAAATTTAACCACAGTGTATCAAAAAAACAACAAGTCTTTATTTGTAGGAGGCACATGCTGATGTACACATTTCGTACTGTATTACTGTCACAGGTATCATCATCTTTGATTATGAAAAGGCAATAGGATAAGGCAGATTTTAGCTTTGCCAAAAGCATATACATCAACTCAATAATAAAGAAAAACTTACTGTGTTGTATTGAAAAAAAAATAATTAAAAATAAGCAATAAGTTTGTCAACAGCAACCTGGAAATTAACTACTTTGACATTCAAACTACAGCTTTTAAAGTGACATTTCAGATAGACTAAGTGTAGACACAAATGCTCAAGAACTACTTCAACTATGTAACAAATTATAAGAGGCTCGATATTGGGAAAAACACCAACAGAGAGTCAACAAAAATTTGGATGCAGAAAATTATGTACATGTATCTTGATGAAAATGCGTCATATGATCAAAATATTACTGACTGTGTGTGCAAGCAAATTATCCGAATCAGAAAATGAAAAAAAAATAAGAAGGAAATTTTCTTCACCCCGTAAGGGGACTTCGGCCAAGCAGCTTCTGCTGCTTTCGTTGCAGTTTTGTCGACTTCAATGCGGACAAAGCAACCGAACTGATTTGTCGCCTGACCGACTTTTAGGCCACCATACACCTCCACTCCTCTCCCATTTCTCTCATCATTGCAGAAGAAACGCGGGACAGCCACTCTGGACAATATGTTCTCAAAGTTGTCTGGGCGAAACTCGCTTGCCGCTACCGACCTCTCGTATAGCTGTAAAAACGTCTCCCTGGCCAATGTCAATTGCGTACTAGTCTACAACTATCCCTCCGTTTCACCTCTGAACTTTTATGCTCACGTATTTTGGTGGTGTGGTCGCGATGTTGGATCATTTATGGCAAAATGTGCATGTTTTGAGGCAATCTCTTTCCCATAGGTCTTTGCGCTTTACATAACGCGCATCTAACTGTGCAGAGATTGGTTTTGAGGTTGGCTGGTTCCCGCCTCAAGTGTCATGGCGTACCAAGCCACAAGAGGTTCGTCACTTTCTCGTTGCTTGTTCTATTTCCCTTAGTTACCTGACGGCAGCGCTTACACTCGCGGCCGTTCAGGGGTTTCCTTTTACTTTCAAAAGTTGGGTGAATAAAAAACTGTTTCTCTTGTTATAAATTTTCACAGAAACAGCGAGGAATGTCAGAAACATCTCAAATGTGTAAATCTAAGCAGGCAGTATGTTTGAGCATGGCTTTATTGTAGTATTATAGACATGTTTACGCAGAATGGAACTTGGAATGTTTTCAAATTACGTCACCCAGTCACGTGCCTTCCGGTCGGAAAACCGGCCCAAATGGAACAATATGGCGATTACTAGTTACCTGCGTCCTACCTACCATTCGCAAAGGACGTCGGGAACCAGCGAATTTTTGAGGTAGTCCAAAACGAATTTTACGACAAGTCGGCGCTTTGCGACAATATGAGTCGGCAAGTTCCGGACAGAAAACCGATCTGTGGAGACTCGTCTTAGGAGATTTTTTTTTTTTTTTTTTTTGGAGAACAGGCGAAAACTAATGCGCGCGCGGATGTCATCCATAAAATTAAATCAGTGTAGCCTTACAGTAATATTACGTTGCGTGTGACAATACCCGTGTCTACAAGAACACCCTAGGGTAGCATTCCCTATAAAAAAAAAGGCCTCTCCTGAAGGGTTCACACTCAGGGCGCTCACACGCACTAGGCCCGGTCCATTCATTCTCACAAACGTTTCCGCTGCCACAACGGACCGTCGGAAGCTTGTGGGGAGGTGGGCGTTTTCCACAGACTTTCTGATAGGTACGATTAGGTAAACAAACAGGTTTGTACAACCCTAATAGTTTACTACATCACTTACCAGAAAGTCAGTGGAAATAATAAATTCCATTTATTACTCGTTAGGCAGAGTAGCACGCTCACCGGAGGTGGGAAAGCTTCGACGGCTAAAATGTATATTTTTCGACACAAAGAAGAAAGGTAAAAAAACTGAGAGAAATCTAAAACTACTCACTAACAAGGAGTCTTTTCCCAGGATACTACCACTCAGGTGACTCTTCAGGGACCGGGTGCCTCGAGAGTAGACCCCCCCCCCCCCCAATTTAGGGAGGCTTACTAAAGCTGGTCGACTGAACAATAAAAATAGGGCCCCAACAATTCTAATGCACCCAAACAGTGTATTGCTGGGGTTCGATAGTACCGGTCGAAACCCGCAGTGTCAAGCAAATGATGCTGGTTTCAGCTAAAGACGCTATCGCGCATAGGGCCCCTTGTTGGTGCGGGCTAGGTCAACAAACACTGTCTGACCCGTCATCACTGGACCCAACCTGTAGAGAACCTCCTCCAGCGCTTGGAGATCTCTCTGGTAAGAGTTAATGAAGACATTCTGTGATCTCCAGAACCCCGCTCGGAGCACCTGCTCGAGCGAAGCCCTAGACATCAAAGCCAATGAGTTGGCTATCCTGCGCACCTTGTGCGCCTTCACCTGGTTCCAAACGAGCTGATGAAGAAGCAGTTAATTTATACGCTTCCATGACCGTATCAACAATCCACCGTGAAATGGTGGTATTCGAACCAGACGTCGAACAAACGTCATTTTGCCAATATGCCACATCAGTTCGCGTATTGAAGACTGGGGTTGGCTGGCGAGCTCTGCAAGGGAGTCGCATTGCATCACTCCATGTCGAACTGCATACCCAGAAAAAACAGGCTGTGGGATGGCATTGGGTTGGACTTGGCTATATTTATTAAAAAGCCCAACTCGTGGAGGAGCGTTTTGTCAGTTGTATGTGCTCCACTAACACCTCCCTGTTGTGTAATAAGCAGTCGTCAAGGAATGGGTTCAGATAGACCAACGGCCGGTGTAGCAGCTGGGTCACCTGTCTTAGTATTCTTATGAAGACGTATGGTGCCATGCACAGACCGAAAGGAAGGGCGGTAAACTTATAAACGTTGCCCTGTAATGGTAATCTGAGATACCGGCTGCATGAGTGATGAATGGGAATGTGGAAGTAAGTGCACTGACAGAAGTACCGAAGCTGATGTTTCCATCCATCCATCCCGTTCAGTCGACTAAGGTCTAGGACTGGACGCCACCCCCGAACTCTTGGGAATGAGGAAGATGTGGGAATAGAACCCTGGAAATAAATGGGGGTTCTCCACTCGGCAAAAAACCTGAGGGAGGATGAGGAGTCAGGAGAGGAGGAGACCGAAGATGAATCTGATACCCCCGCGACACTACTTCGAGCTTACAGGGATCGAAAATTCTGGAAATTCTCCCGCGGACTCGGGAGGGGGAGAACCCGGAGTCGTACCACCATCCATGTCCAGGCAGCCGGCGAAACCTTCAAAGAGATTTCTGTGGCCCCCTGGTCTCCAGAAGTGTCAGAACGCCCACCACCAAAGCCACGTTTCTTGTTTTTTTTTCTGACACTTCCCTCTATTAGTCTTCCTCTGCCCCTCCGAAGGAGACCATGTGTGCTTTGATCCTCGCTGGTTGTGGCCCAGAGTGGAGGGCTTACTGCCTGAGACACCTTGCCCGAGGATCGAGGTTCGTTGCTGAGCACTCAGACAGTCAGAACTTAGCAAGGAAAGCTGACACTCTAATATAGGTTCCATCTGTAAAGCCTGATGCACTTGTAGGCTCTGGTGCCAATCAAATGACCACGCAACGTGGCCTTCCCAATCTGCACTACCCGCCATAACAAAGGAATGGGTAGCGGGGTCAGGACGGGGAACCCGTGGAGTAGGCTGTGGTACCGCGTGAGTGTCAGACATCGGGGACCTATCAAAGGTTCTCGTAGCCTCAATGGGGTATTGATTCACCCAGCAGAAGGCATGGGACGTGACCGTTTCGAAACTAGGTTCAAGCTGTTTGTCCTTTTCTCCCGAAGGTTACCAATTGCCCCCTCCATTGCTCTCTGAGCCCCCTCCATAGCTTGGGTTACACGAGGTGCCCAGGGGAGTTGGCCAGCGGGTGTGGTGTCCACGCCGGCAATTGGGAGAGGAGAGCGCCGATGAAAACAGGTCCAAACGCGACTTACCACAGGCCCTGTACGAAACAAAAGTCTCACGGCTATCACTGTCCGATCACAAGCTGCGACCTTAACTGTATATCAGTAAGGGTCAGCTGGGCTCCGGTTGGTTGAGTATCCTGTGACTGTCCTGACAAAGTGGGGAAGACAGACGACAAAGCACTCCCCCCTCTTGTTGGAAGAGTGGTAGCTGTACCCCATAAGGGGATTCCATACCATTCTGTTCAGGGATACCTACACTGGAGTCCCCTCCCCTCCCCTCGTAGAGTTGCAAGTGGGGGCAATCTGCGTGGCTTGGTAAGACGCAGGAAACGATGCCTGGTCAGCCCAAGCCTGAGGGGGGTGTGGGGAATACGGAGGAGGACGCGAAAGGCGATCCGCTCCAGGAAGAGGCTCCCTTCCATACTGATGTGAGTTGTCCTCCAACTGACCATCTAAAGGATAGATCACTGGGGGGATGGGACACACCTGACCCTAGCCCTGGTGGTGGAAGTACAGGCAGCATCTCAGCTTTAAATCGCTTGCCAACAGCTTTAAATCGCTTACTTCAGCTTTCCACCTAGCCTCACAATGTAACCACAATTTAGGTTCCCATAGATCGCAGATCCCCTCTAGGCAGAATGCTGTGAAATTGATGAAGACGTTTGACAGTAACATACTACAATCCCTGGCTGCTTATTTGTATCATTCCTTAAAACTAAGATATGAAATTTACAAAAACATTGATTGACTTTACAGCATATTGTATTTATTTTTCTTTTCATGATGATGATGAAGTATATATGAAGAGTAATTTCCACATAAGAAATAGAGTTCAAGTAACATTAAATTCTGTCTGGGGGAAAAGGATCACTGCCACTTCATCCTTCATTTCTTTCTACAACAAATCATCATTATGACCTTGAATGTCATGAACTCTTTCTACAACAAATCATCATTATGACCTTGAATGTCATGAACTCTTTCTACAACAAATCATTATTATGACCTTGAATGTCATGAAATCTTTCTACAACAAATCATCATTATGACCTTGAATGTCATGAACTCTTTTGTGTTTTTATTTTGACAAATTAAAGTATAATGCATGCTTTCTAACAGTTTACCAATACAATAATAGTGTCAACTGGTTAAACATTAGTGGATGAATTTAAGATTGTATTACTTCTACTTATTATTTAACTTAATCACAGGTTGTTTGAATAGATTTCACAGTAAAAACAATAGAACTACATGTGTGGAGTGTAATCAAGATATTTACAATTTCTGAAGTGTCATAAATGCTGTTAGTCAAAACTCTCAGCTTAGATGGGTGGTCTGTAATCAGGATGTGGTTAATAATAACATTTTAATTATGTACAAGCACAATGATAAGATAGTGATATATTAGTCAATCGCTGCCTGATGACATGATAATAATCTGAGAAATTTATTGGTTCACACAATTCGGAAAACAAGATTCTATTCCATGTGAGGTGTAACGCAGTGTTTATTGTAGATACTATTTTTTGTGGATACTGTATTTTTTAATAAATGCAGAGAAATTTACATTTAGTTATATAGTACATTGGCTGCACTGAAGAAGGACCATCATTAGGAACGTCTGGTAATATTAAGCAATTATGAAGAACAACAATTATCTACTTACGAAAGAAGTGATGATGAGATGGCGAGAACCAAATAACTTTATTGTTTTACTTACCATTAATAGCCTCGTCAATAGGAAGTCCGAGAAACACTGACATGTCTTCAATAGATATTGAGGAGTATGCCTTGGACACTAAATGAAAAGCTCTACTCTGGGTAGTTTCTGAAAATAATAAACCATACAATCAAATAATTTAGTAAATAACTACATGTATAAATGAATACAATGAATAATACCATGAATGACAAAATGCACAAAGCATACATTCCACTATGCCACTTTTGGTCACTACTCTTTGGTCATGGCAAAAAGTTTCCGACATGATCATTGCAAACGTTTTCAGTGTCATTTGCCTATGCACCGGAAACTCCGGATAGCAGTGTCAATATAGGTGAAATCGATGTCAGTGCTGATGTCTAAACCAATATCATCAATGTTAGTGTTGATGTCTAAACCAATATCATCAATGTTAGTGCTGATGTCTAAACCAATATCATCAATGTTAGTGTTGATGTTCGAGACTATATCATCAATGTCAGTGCTGATGTCTAAACCAATATCATCAATGTTAGTGTTGATGTCTAAGCCAATATCATCAATGTCAGTGCTGATGTCTAAACCAATATCATCAATGTTAGTGTTGATGTTCGAGACTATATCATCAATGTCAGTGCTGATGTTCGAGACTATATCATCAATGTCAGTGCTGATGTCTAAACCAATATCATCAATGTTAGTGTTGATGTCTAAACCAATATCATCAATGTTAGTGCTGATGTCTAAACCAATATCATCAATGTTAGTGTTGATGTTCAAGACTATATCATCAATGTCAGTGCTGATGTCTAAACCAATATCATCAATGTTAGTGTTGATGTCTAAGCCAATATCATCAATGTCAGTGCTGATGTCTAAACCAATATCATCAATGTCAGTGTTGACGTCTAAACCAATATCATCAATGTTAGTGTTGATGTCTAAGCCAATATCATCAATGTCAGTGTTGATGTCTAAACAATATCATCAATGTCAGTGTTGATGTCTAAACCAATATCATCAATGTCAGTGTTGATGTCTAAACCAATATCATCAATGTTAGTGTTGATGTTCGAGACTATATCATCAATGTCAGTGCTGATGTTCGAGACTATATCATCAATGTCAGTGCTGATGTCTAAACCAATATCATCAATGTTAGTGTTGATGTCTAAACCAATATCATCAATGTTAGTGCTGATGTCTAAACCAATATCATCAATGTTAGTGTTGATGTTCGAGACTATATCATCAATGTCAGTGCTGATGTCTAAACCAATATCATCAATGTTAGTGTTGATGTCTAAGCCAATATCATCAATGTCAGTGCTGATGTCTAAACCAATATCATCAATGTCAGTGTTGACGTCTAAACCAATATCATCAATGTTAGTGTTGATGTCTAAGCCAATATCATCAATGTCAGTGTTGATGTCTAAACAATATCATCAATGTCAGTGTTGATGTCTAAACCAATATCATCAATGTCAGTGTTGATGTCTAAACCAATATCATCAATGTCAGTGTTGATGTCTAAACCAATATCATCAATGTTAGTGCTGATGTCTAAACCAATATCATCGATGTCAGTGCTGATGTCAAAACCAATATCACCAATGTCAGTGTTGATGTCTAAGCCAATATCATCAATGTTAGTGTTGATGTCTAAACCAATATCATCAATGTCAGTGTTGATGTCTAAACCAATATCATCAATGTCAGTGTTGATGTCTAAACCAATATCATGAATGTTAGTGCTGATGTCTAAGCCAATATCATCAATGTCAGTGTTGATGTCTAAACCAATATCATCAATGTCAGTGCTGATGTCTAAACCAATATCATCAATGTGAGTGCTGATGTCTAAACCAATATCATCAATGTCAGTGCTGATGTCTAAGCCAATATCATCAATGTCAGTGCTGATGTCTAAACCAATATCATCAATGTCAGTGCTGATGTCTAAGCCAATATCATCAATGTCAGTGTTGATGTCTAAACCAATATCATCAATGTTAGTGTTGATGTCTAAACCAATATCATCAATGTCAGTGTTGATGTCTAAGCCAATATCATCAATGTCAGTGCTGATGTCTAAACCAAAATTATCAATGTTAGTGTTGATGTCTAAACCAATATCACCAATGTCAGTGCTGATGTCTAAGCCAATATCATCAATGTCAGTGTTGATGTCTAAGCCAATATCATCAATGTCAGTGCTGATGTCTAAACCAATATCATCAATGTCAGTGCTGATGTCTAAGCCAATATCATCAATGTCAGTGCTGATGTCTAAACCAATATCATCAATGTCAGTGCTGATGTCTAAGCCAATATCATCAATGTCAGTGTTGATGTCTAAACCAATATCATCAATGTCAGTGTTGATGTCTAAACCAATATCATCAATGTTAGTGTTGATGTCTAAACCAATATCATCAATGTCAGTGTTGATGTCTAAGCCAATATCATCAATGTCAGTGCTGATGTCTAAGCCAATATCATCAATGTTAGTGTTGATGTCTAAACCAATATCATCAATGTCAGTGTTGATGTCTAAACCAATATCATCAATGTCAGTGTTGATGTCTAAACCAATATCATCAATGTCAGTGCTGATGTCTAAACCAAAATTATCAATGTTAGTGTTGATGTCTAAACCAATATCATCAATGTCAGTGTTGATGTCTAAACCAATATCATCAATGTCAGTGTTGATGTCTAAACCAATATCATCAATGTTAGTGCTGATGTCTAAACCAAAATTATCAATGTTAGTGCTGATGTCTAAACCAATATCATCAATGTCAGTGTTGATGTCTAAACCAATATCATCAATGTTAGTGTTGATGTCTAAACCAATATCATCAATGTTAGTGTTGATGTCTAAACCAATATCATCAATGTCAGTGTTGATATCTAAACCAATATCATCAATGTTAGTGTTGATGTCTAAACCAATATCATCAATGTTAGTGTTGATGTCTAAACCAATATCATCAATGTTAGTGTTGATGTCTAAACCAATATCATCAATGTCAGTGTTGATGTCTAAACCAATATCATCAATGTGAGTGTTGATGTCTAAACCAATATCATCAATGTCAGTGCTGATGTCTAAACCAATATCATCAATGTCAGTTCTGATGTCTAAGCCAATATCATCAATGTCAGTGTTGATGTCTAAACCAATATCATCAATGTCAGTGTTGATATCTAAACCAATATCATCAATGTTAGTGTTGATGTCTAAACCAATATCATCAATGTCAGTGTTGATGTCTAAACCAATAAGATCAATGTTAGTGCTGATGTCTAAACCAATATCATCAATGTCAGTGTTGATGTCTAAACCAATATCATCAATGTCAGTGTTGATGTCTAAACCAATATCATCAATGTCAGTGCTGATGTCTAAACCAAAATTATCAATGTTAGTGCTGATGTCTAAACCAATATCATCAATGTCAGTGTTGACGTCTAAACCAATATCATCAATGTCAGTGTTGATGTCTAAACCAATATCATCAATGTTAGTGTTGATGTCTAAACCAATATCATCAATGTTAGTGTTAATGTCTAAACCAATATCATCAATGTCAGTGCTGATGTCTAAACCAATATCATCAATGTTAGTGTTGATGTATAAACCAATATCATCAATGTCAGTGTTGATGTCTAAACCAATATCATCAATGTCAGTGCTGATGTCTAAACCAATATCATCAATGTCAGTGCTGATGTCTAAGCCAATATCATCAATGTCAGTGTTGATGTCTAAACCAATATCATCAATGTCAGTGTTGATATCTAAACCAATATCATCAATGTTAGTGTTGATGTCTAAACCAATATCATCAATGTCAGTGTTGATATCTAAACCAATATCATCAATGTTAGTGTTGATGTCTAAACCAATATCATCAATGTTAGTGTTGATGTCTAAACCAATATCATCAATGTTAGTGTTGATGTCTAAACCAATATCATCAATGTCAGTGTTGATGTCTAAACCAATATCATCAATGTGAGTGTTGATGTCTAAACCAATATCATCAATGTCAGTGCTGATGTCTAAACCAATATCATCAATGTCAGTTCTGATGTCTAAGCCAATATCATCAATGTCAGTGTTGATGTCTAAACCAATATCATCAATGTCAGTGTTGATATCTAAACCAATATCATCAATGTTAGTGTTGATGTCTAAACCAATATCATCAATGTCAGTGTTGATGTCTAAACCAATAGCATCAATGTAAGTGCTGATGTCAAAACCAATATCATCAATGTTAGTGTTGATGTCTAAACCAATATCATCAATGTCAGTGCTGATGTCTAAACCAATATCATCAATGTCAGTGTTGATGTCTAAACCAATATCATCAATGTCAGTGCTGATGTCTAAACCAATATCATCAATGTCAGTGTTGATGTCTAAACCAATATCATCAATGTCAGTGTTGATATCTAAACCAATATCATCAATGTTAGTGTTGATGTCTAAACCAATATCATCAATGTCAGTGTTGATGTCTAAACCAATATCATCAATGTCAGTGCTGATGTCTAAACCAATATCATCAATGTTAGTGTTGATGTCTAAACCAATATCATCAATGTCAGTGCTGATGTCTAAAACAATATCATCAATGTCAGTGTTGATGTCTAAACCAATGTCATCAATGTTAGTGCTGATGTCTGAACCAATATCATCAATGTCAGTGCTGATGTCTGAACCAATATCATCAATGTCAGTGCTGATGTCTAAGCCAATATCATCAATGTCAGTGTTGATGTCTAAACCAATATCATCAATGTTAGTGCTGATGTCTAAACCAATATCATCAATGTCAGTGCTGATGTCTAAGCCAATATCATCAATGTCAGTGTTGATGTCTAAACCAATATCATCAATGTCAGTGTTGATGTCTAAACCAATATCATCAATGTCAGTGCTGATGTCTAAGCCAATATCATCAATGTCAGTGTTGATGTCTAAACCAATATCATCAATGTCAGTGCTGATGTCTAAACCAATATCATCAATGTCAGTGTTGATGTCTAAACCAATATCATCAATGTCAGTGTTGATGTCTAAGCCAATATCATCAATATCAGTGCTGATGTCTAAACCAATATCATCAATGTCAGTGCTGATGTCTAAACCAATATCATCAATGTCAGTGTTGATGTCTAAACTAATTTCATTAATGTCAGTGTTGATGTCTAAACTAATTTCATTAATGTCAGTGTTGATGTCTAAACTAATATCATTAATGTCAGTGTTGATGTCTAAACCAATATCATCAATGTTAGTGTTGATGTCTAAACCAATATCATCAATGTCAGTGCTGATGTCTAAACCAATATCACCAATGTCAGTGTTGATGTCTAAACTAATATCATTAATGTCAGTGTTGATGTCTAAACTAATATCATTAATGTCAGTGTTGATGTCTAAACCAATATCATCAATGTTAGTGTTGATGTCTAAGCCAATATCATCAATGTCAGTGCTGATGTCTAAACCAATATCATCAATGTTAGTGTTGATGTCTAAGCCAATATCATCAATGTCAGTGCTGATGTCTAAACCAATATCATCAATGTTAGTGTTGATGTCTAAACCAATATCATCAATGTCAGTGCTGATGTCTAAACCAATATCATCAATGTCAGTGCTGATGTCTAAACCAATATCATCAATGTCAGTGTTGATATCTAAACCAATATCATCAATGTTAGTGTTGATGTCTAAACCAATATCATCAATGTCAGTGTTGATGTCTAAACCAATATCATCAATGTCAGTGCTGATGTCTAAGCCAATATCATCAATGTCAGTGTTGATGTCTAAACCAATATCATCAATGTCAGTGTTGATGTCTAAACCAATATCATCAATGTAAGTGTT
Source organism: Saccoglossus kowalevskii (assembly GCF_978046115.1). Lineage (NCBI taxonomy): Eukaryota > Metazoa > Hemichordata > Enteropneusta > Harrimaniidae > Saccoglossus > Saccoglossus kowalevskii. The sequence goes on along the minus strand of NC_140656.1, from coordinate 1,140,198 downwards.
GATGTCTAAACCAATATCATCAATGTCAGTGTTGATGTCTAAACCAATATCAATGTCAGTGCTGATGTCTAAACCAATATCATCAATGTCAGTGTTGATGTCTAAGCCAATATCATCAATGTTAGTGTTGATGTCTAAACCAATATTGTCATAAATGTTGAATGTTGTACTTTGATACTAACACTGTTCTGAACTAAGTATGGAAAAACCCATTACAATAGACAATCCTAAGAAATTATTACTGGGACACAGAAGATAGGCATTTCAAACATTTCACATTATTATTGAAAGTAGAAATTTTTCCGAAAATCTACAAACATACCACACGTGCTCAAGATTAACAAATACACAAGGAGGTATAATGACATAGTTTATATCCGACTTAGAAATATTATCTTCCACCCAGTTTCTAAATATACAAATTATGAACACACACATAATATCATCATGTAATAATGATGAGTCAATAATCAGAAAAGGAAACCTGAAAATCATTCCAATATATCAGTCAGACAATCATAATGTACTTGTGTTATAACAAATTTTTTTAGCATTACATCAAGTCAGAATACTGCCTAAAGTAAAATATTCCAACCCAGTCAAATCTAGGTCAAAGGAACAGATTGGGTGCATATAATATTATCAGTAGCTAAAAACAGAAAGTACTTGCAAATGGCTTTTCAACATCTTTGAAAACCAGACAGATACATTTACGAATCAATGTGACCTTCATTTTTAATGACCTGACTTTTAAATTCAAGCGAGTGAGTGGCAAACACTTTTGCACAGTCAAAAATAAAGCACAAAAATATATCTGGGTGATTTCAACAAGTGGTCGCAAAAGCAAAATGAAAAAACATGATTGAAAAGTGAAAGCGAGAAGGTTGAGGGGAATGAGTACTGTACTTAATATCATTGTGTAATTAACGACAAATTGTAATGTTTATGTTATTTTTTGTTTGTAGTTTTTTAATGCCCAGTATGTGTTTCACTGTCAGTTCAATCTTGCTCACAGGAATTATTTATTGATTGACCATATCAATCTAATATGGTTTTTTACATTGTACCATCCATTTGTATTAATAAATGTAAAATACATAAGGTTGATTTGAACAAAATCCTTTTGCGTTTATTTAGTAATAATTGACAATATGATAGTGCCCTCTAGCCCCCTTTATTCTACCTAAACCCAAATAGCGCATGATGATTTCATGCTTATATTATTTAATCACCAAGGTTAATTATGGTAAAGGAACAGAACACCACCCTCCAACTTGCATTAATCACAGTGCCTCAACTACCAGTTAGGAAAGGCTACTGTCTAAAAGATGTGAATCACCATAATCTGTGGTAGATGCATGTTTTGGTTTTCAAGAGTGAGCCTGGCTTGACGATGAAGTCACTTTCATCATGGCGGTGTTTTGTTAATTGCAGCATGGCCATGATCTTTTCAGGCATTTTGTTACTTAGCGTGTATACTTGAAAGTTATTTAGTGAATGTTGGCGATTGTTACTGTTAATGATAACAATTGTTATGCATGATAAAATGTTTTTTTTTTGTGAATTTAATCATCTTTGTTCTGACCTTTGGACGTATGGTTGATGACATTGCCTTTCTCTTTTTTGTGACCTTTTATATTTTGTTTATGTTTATCGATTTTAACCTACTTCTGCGCAATTATTTGAGTATAGTTGCTGGTGAATCTGTATATCAATTGAAAATTTGCACAAGTACAATTTTCATTTATGTGGTAATACAGCCTTGTTTTGTTTTTGTTACTACAAGAAAAAAAATGGCACCTGGACTAATTATCGTCGCTTATAAGAAATAATTCAATATTACAATATACCTAAACCCTCAAAGAAGCTACCGGGGTATCATTCATGTTTGGTTTCTAGTTTTGATAATTAAATTATAATGTTCATCAAGATTTGATTTTCAAAGAATTTCTAACAAGCTTAGCTGACTGAAAAGACTTCCGGGTATAGGAGCAATTAGGATTGAAAAGATTAACATTGAAATACACAAATAGACAATAGAAATAGCAGCGTTTCCTAACCCGTTGTTTAGGGACTGTGCATTCATTGTCTGCTGCCTAACCCGGCCTTTGTTTTGCAATTCTTGGCATTTCACACATGCTCAATCTGTTTTGGCTAGTCATAGGCTGTCCATACCACCTCACTATATAAGCAGGCTATGCTAGATCATCCACTCATTGTACCAACAATGCTGCTCATGCATTCTCCACCATACACCTTTGTTCCCTCCCATCTAACCCCATTTATGGACTTCATATGCATCTATTTCATGTACCAGTTCAGTCTGTATTTTAAATTTCGTAGTTCATTAATAAATGCGACAGGGGAATTGCCATGCAGAGAATGCTTGCTCTACTTTGGTATGACGTGACCACCACTATGACCCAAACTGAGCTTGAATCATCTCTTGCCATGCTCTGCATTGCCATGACAACTGTGCAGCAGACACTGCTCAGGCTACTCCTTCCATCTCATTATGCTATTCAAAGAAACAAGTTCCATCATTCGATCGGACACACAGACAGACGGTATTTAATTGATCATAAGGATAATAGGCTGGTACATGTAGTTATACATGTATAATATAATATTTTTTATTAAAAATACCTGAACAAGCTAACAAGCAGCCTGGCAGTCAAGAGCTCCAACATCCATGTGATAGTCAAGTAAATGCACACCAATAAGTCAATTATATTACAACTCACTCGAAAAAAAGTAGTTAGGAACTGGTTCTTAAAAAACAATGCTCTATTACTAAAATTGTTCATATGTAATCTTTAGCACAGGCATGAGAACATAATATTCCATGCATTTACCAAATAAAAATGTCAAAGCAATCAGGCGGTTAGTTTTAAAGAAAAAATTGTAAGTATCATTGTTTTATCAAAAAAAGACTTAATGACTAAACTGAGCACAATAATTCATCTAATCAGTAGTTAACAGCCTATTTGCACAGTATATCTACCCTTCAGAATTTTAAATGATTTACCTCATTACTTAACAAGTGACCTAATGGTTTAAATAGTGTCATCCTCAAAAGGACGTTGACAATGTACTATATGGTGATTTATCACATCTCACTGCTGCTATGATTGGTTGAAACTTGGTCACATGACATTGAAGAAAAATTGATATTACATGGTATATTGCCCACCAAGTGGATATTACATAGGTATATCACATGCATGACGTCACTGAAACTACTGCGCAACGATACTGCGCATAACAAATTGTCGTTCGCTGTACTGGTGCTTCCCCGGCCGTTGTTGCTTTCGGGGTTGCTTTCAAGGTTTTGAAGTAACTTTAGCCATCCGAAATAGACAGCGAACATGCCAGAATGGATATTAAGTAAGATACTGTAAAGGGGTTAATTATTCACTGGGTTTTAATTTCGCTTATTTCGCTGACTGGAAAAGGCACTAAATTAAACCCCAGTGAATATTTAAAATTGAGCATAGAACACATTATCTAAATGATAAAACTGTGAATTTAAAACCCACTGGAATATGCCTGAAATGATAAATCAGCGAAATTTAAACCCAGTGAAAATTAGTCAGTCTACAGTACTCTGTTTTGATGCTAAGTGTATTCTTTATATGAAGCAAAAATGTACATCAAAGCCGCCACTGAAACAACGCAGCCGGGATCACGTGGCGCATTCTACGCTGTGAAAATTTCTACGCATTCAAGTTTCACACCGATGCTAACCGAAAATGCTCTAAGCTGTGTGACTTGTGAATAGAAAGAGTATTACCTTCGTGAGAATGTAATTTCTACGTAACACTTCTACAGCACTTCTACATTTTTCTCTGGTGAGTGGTTCAATAACTTACGTTTGAGAATTTCGTTATACTCAATAAATTGAGTGGTTCACTTTTAGTATCCATGGCTGAAAATAGCGTTTACTTTGTGTATTTCGCAGTATTTTCAGCAAACAATGTATGTAAGATATTGAGTAATGTGGCACTTGTTATAATGCACAAAATAAAATATTTCATACTTAAAATATAAGTGTTGTTATTTTGCAGGAGTGGGTGTGGGTGTGAGTGGTGTATGCTTAGACGTATTTGTGCATGGTGGATGTCTGCTCGATGTGATAAAATAAATAACACATGATCATTCGGGCAATATCATGATTTGTTGTCTGCCTTCGTCTCTGACATCAATATTATGGTCATGACCACCATCCCTTGGGCAGGCAACAAATTGTGATATTACCCTCACAAACATGTGTTATTATTTAAATTTTAGTGATTTTCCATAGTTATTATTAGCACATAGTTTTGAACCACAGCCATTAGTTTATATGATTGTTGCAATGACAATTGCAATTGTTACAAACCATACAAGTATCAAAGTAAAGTATTCCTATTAAAACAGAGTATTCAAGATATTGTCAAGAAATGAACAAATTAACTACAGCAGATGCAATATCCAGATATTTACCTCACATCAGCCTAATATTTACTCCACACCAGTGCAATATCCAGATATGTAATCCACACAATATCAACCACACCAGTGCAGTATCTAAATATGGCTTCTGCATCAGTGCAATATTATAACCACACCAGTGCAATATTATAACCACACCAGTGCAATATTATAACCACACCAGTGCAATATTATAACCACACCAGTGCAATATTATAACCACACCAGTGCAATATTATAACCACACCAGTGCAATATTATAACCACACCAGTGCAATATTATAACCACACCAGTGCAATATTATAACCACATCAGTGCAATATTATAACCACACCAGTGCAATATTATAACCACACCAGTGCAATATCCAGATATTTAATCCACACAATATCAACCACACCAGTGAAATTTCTAAATATGGCTTCTGCACCAGTGCAATATCCAGATATTTAATCCACACAATATCAACCACACCAGTGAAATTTCTAAATATGGCTTCTGCACCAGTGCAATATTATAACCCCAGCAGAACAATATCCAGATATGTAATCCACACAATATCAACCACACCAGTGCAATATCTAAATATGGCTTCTGCACCAGTGCAATATTATAACCCCAGCAGAGCAATATCCAGATATGTAATCCACACAATATCAACCACACCAGTGCAATATCTAAATATGGCTTCTGCACCAGTGCAATATTATAACCCCAGCAGAGCAATATCCAGATATGTAATCCACACAATATCAACCACACCAGTGCAATATCTAAATATGGCTTCTGCACCAGTGCAATATTATAACCCCAGCAGAGCAATATCCAGATATTTAATCCACACAATATCAACCACACCAGTGCAATATCTAAATATGGCTTCTGCACCAGTGCAATATTATAACCCCAGCAGTGCAATATCCAGATATTCTATCCACACAATATCAACCACACCAGTGCAATATCTAAATATGGCTTCTGCACCAGTGCAATATTATAACCCCAGCAGTGCAATATCCAGATATTCTATCAACACCACAGCAATATTACCGGGTAACTACAGTAGTACAATATTAACTACACATATAGCTTTACCACCACAGCAGTGCAATATCCAGATTGTTAATTAACACAATATTACTCACAGCAGTGCAATATCCAGATTGTTAATTCACACAATATTACTCACAGCAGTGCAATATCCAGATTGTTAATTCACACAATATTACCCATAGAAGTGCAATATCCAGATAGTTAATTCACACAATATTACTCACAGCAGTGCAATATCCAGATAGTTAATTCACACAATATTACTCACAGCAGTGCAATATCCAGATAGTTAATTCACACAATATTACTCACAGCAGTGCAATATCCAGATTGTTAATTAACACAATATTACTCACAGCAGTGCAATATCCAGATTGTTAATTCACACAATATTACTCACAGCAGTGCAATATCCAGATTGTTAATTCACACAATATTACCCATAGAAGTGCAATATCCAGATAGTTAATTCACACAATATTACTCACAGCAGTGCAATATCCAGATAGTTAATTCACACAATATTACTCACAGCAGTGCAATATCCAGATAGTTAATTCACACAATATTACTCACAGCAGTGCAATATCCAGATTGTTAATTCACACAATATTACTCACAGCAGTGCAATATCCAGATAGTTAATTCACACAATATTACTCACAGCAGTGCAATATCCAGATTGTTAATTCACACAATATTACTCACAGCAGTGCAATATCCAGATTGTTAATTCACACAATATTACTCACAGCAGTGCAATATCCAGATAGTTAAGTCACACAATATTACTCACAGCAGTGCAATATCCAGATAGTTAATTCACACAATATTACTCACAGCAGTGCAATATCCAGATAGTTAATTCACACAATATTACTCACAGCAGTGCAATATCCAGATTGTTAATTCACACAATATTACTCACAGCAGTGCAATATCCAGATAGTTAATTCACACAATATTACTCACAGCAGTGCAATATCCAGATAGTTAATTCACACAATATTACTCACAGCAGTGCAATATCCAGATTGTTAATTCACACAATATTACTCACAGCAGTGCAATATCCAGATAGTTAATTCACACAATATTACTCACAGCAGTGCAATATCCAGATAGTTAATTCACACAATATTACTCACAGCAGTGCAATATCCAGATAGTTAATTCACACAATATTACTCACAGCAGTGCAATATCCAGATTGTTAATTCACACAATATTACCCATAGAAGTGCAATATCCAGATTGTTAATTAACACAATATTACTCACAGCAGTGCAATATCCAGATTGTTAATTAACACAATATTACTCACAGCAGTGCAATATCCAGATTGTTAATTCACACAATATTACTCACAGCAGTGCAATATCCAGATTGTTAATTCACACAATATTACTCACAGCAGTGCAATATCCAGATAGTTAATTCACACAATATTACTCACAGCAGTGCAATATCCAGATAGTTAATTCACACATTATTACTCACAGCAGTGCAATATCCAGATAGTTAATTCACACAATATTACTCATAGAAGTGCAATATCCAGATTGTTAATTAACACAATATTACTCACAGCAGTGCAATATCCAGATTGTTAATTCACACAATATTACTCACAGCAGTGCAATATCCAGATAGTTAATTCACACAATATTACTCACAGCAGTGCAATATCCAGATTGTTAATTAACACAATATTACTCACAGCAGTGCAATATCCAGATTGTTAATTCACACAATATTACTCACAGCAGTGCAATATCCAGATAGTTAATTCACACATTATTACTCACAGCAGTGCAATATCCAGATAGTTAATTCACACATTATTACTCACAGCAGTGCAATATCCAGATAGTTAATTCACACAATATTACTCATAGAAGTGCAATATCCAGATAGTTAATTCACACAATATTACCCATAGAAGTGCAATATCCAGATTGTTAATTCACACAATATTACTCACAGCAGTGCAATATCCAGATAGTTAATTCACACAATATTACCCATAGAAGTGCATATCCAGATAGTTAATTCACACAATATTACTCACAGCAGTGCAATATCCAGATAGTTAATTCACACAATATTAGCCATAGAAGTGCAATATCCAGATAGTTAATTCACACATTATTACTCACAGCAGTGCAATATCCAGATAGTTAATTCACACAATATTACTCATAGAAGTGCAATATCCAGATAGTTAATTCACACAATATTACTCACAGCAGTGTAATATCCAGATTGTTAATTCACACAATATTACTCACAGCAGTGCAATATCCAGATAGTTAAGTCACACAATATTACTCACAGCAGTGCAATATCCAGATAGTTAATTCACACAATATTACTCACAGCAGTGCAATATCCAGATAGTCAATTCACACAATATTACTCACAGCAGTGCAATATCCAGATAGTTAATTCACACATTATTACCCATAGAAGTGCAATATCCAGATAGTTAATTCACACAATATACCCATAGAAGTGCAATATCCAGATAGTTAATTCACACAATATTACTCACAGCAGTGCAATATCCAGATAGTTAATTCACACAATATTACTCACAGCAGTGCAATATCCAGATTGTTAATTAACACAATATTACCCATAGAAGTGCAATATCCAGATAGTTAATTAACACAATATTACTCATAGAAGTGCAATATCCAGATAGTTAATTCACACAATATTACCCATAGAAGTGCAATATCCAGATAGTTAATTCACACAAAATTAACCATAGAAGTGCAATATCCAGATAGTAAATTCACACAATATTACTCATGGAAGTGCAATATCCAGATAGTTAATTCACACAATATTACTCACAGCAGTGCAATATCCAGATAGTTAATTCACAAGATATTACTCATAGAAGTGCAATATCCAGATAGTTAATTCACACAATATTACTCACAGCAGTGCAATATCCAGATTGTTAATTAACACAATATTACTCACAGCAGTGCAATATCCAGATTGTTAATTCACACAATATTACTCACAGCAGTGCAATATCCAGATAGTTAATTCACACATTATTACTCACAGCAGTGCAATATCCAGATAGTTAATTCACACATTATTACTCACAGCAGTGCAATATCCAGATAGTTAATTCACACAATATTACTCATAGAAGTGCAATATCCAGATTGTTAATTAACACAATATTACTCACAGCAGTGCAATATCCAGATTGTTAATTCACACAATATTACTCACAGCAGTGCAATATCCAGATAGTTAATTCACACAATATTACTCACAGCAGTGCAATATCCAGATTGTTAATTCACACAATATTACTCACAGCAGTGCAATATCCAGATTGTTAATTCACACAATATTACTCACAGCAGTGCAATATCCAGATAGTTAAGTCACACAATATTACTCACAGCAGTGCAATATCCAGATAGTTAATTCACACAATATTACTCACAGCAGTGCAATATCCAGATAGTTAATTCACACAATATTACTCACAGCAGTGCAATATCCAGATTGTTAATTCACACAATATTACTCACAGCAGTGCAATATCCAGATAGTTAATTCACACAATATTACTCACAGCAGTGCAATATCCAGATAGTTAATTCACACAATATTACTCACAGCAGTGCAATATCCAGATTGTTAATTCACACAATATTACTCACAGCAGTGCAATATCCAGATAGTTAATTCACACAATATTACTCACAGCAGTGCAATATCCAGATAGTTAATTCACACAATATTACTCACAGCAGTGCAATATCCAGATAGTTAATTCACACAATATTACTCACAGCAGTGCAATATCCAGATTGTTAATTCACACAATATTACCCATAGAAGTGCAATATCCAGATTGTTAATTAACACAATATTACTCACAGCAGTGCAATATCCAGATTGTTAATTAACACAATATTACTCACAGCAGTGCAATATCCAGATTGTTAATTCACACAATATTACTCACAGCAGTGCAATATCCAGATTGTTAATTCACACAATATTACTCACAGCAGTGCAATATCCAGATAGTTAATTCACACAATATTACTCACAGCAGTGCAATATCCAGATAGTTAATTCACACATTATTACTCACAGCAGTGCAATATCCAGATAGTTAATTCACACAATATTACTCATAGAAGTGCAATATCCAGATTGTTAATTAACACAATATTACTCACAGCAGTGCAATATCCAGATTGTTAATTCACACAATATTACTCACAGCAGTGCAATATCCAGATAGTTAATTCACACAATATTACTCACAGCAGTGCAATATCCAGATTGTTAATTAACACAATATTACTCACAGCAGTGCAATATCCAGATTGTTAATTCACACAATATTACTCACAGCAGTGCAATATCCAGATAGTTAATTCACACATTATTACTCACAGCAGTGCAATATCCAGATAGTTAATTCACACATTATTACTCACAGCAGTGCAATATCCAGATAGTTAATTCACACAATATTACTCATAGAAGTGCAATATCCAGATAGTTAATTCACACAATATTACCCATAGAAGTGCAATATCCAGATTGTTAATTCACACAATATTACTCACAGCAGTGCAATATCCAGATAGTTAATTCACACAATATTACCCATAGAAGTGCATATCCAGATAGTTAATTCACACAATATTACTCACAGCAGTGCAATATCCAGATAGTTAATTCACACAATATTAGCCATAGAAGTGCAATATCCAGATAGTTAATTCACACATTATTACTCACAGCAGTGCAATATCCAGATAGTTAATTCACACAATATTACTCATAGAAGTGCAATATCCAGATAGTTAATTCACACAATATTACTCACAGCAGTGTAATATCCAGATTGTTAATTCACACAATATTACTCACAGCAGTGCAATATCCAGATAGTTAAGTCACACAATATTACTCACAGCAGTGCAATATCCAGATAGTTAATTCACACAATATTACTCACAGCAGTGCAATATCCAGATAGTCAATTCACACAATATTACTCACAGCAGTGCAATATCCAGATAGTTAATTCACACATTATTACCCATAGAAGTGCAATATCCAGATAGTTAATTCACACAATATACCCATAGAAGTGCAATATCCAGATAGTTAATTCACACAATATTACTCACAGCAGTGCAATATCCAGATAGTTAATTCACACAATATTACTCACAGCAGTGCAATATCCAGATTGTTAATTAACACAATATTACCCATAGAAGTGCAATATCCAGATAGTTAATTAACACAATATTACTCATAGAAGTGCAATATCCAGATAGTTAATTCACACAATATTACCCATAGAAGTGCAATATCCAGATAGTTAATTCACACAAAATTAACCATAGAAGTGCAATATCCAGATAGTAAATTCACACAATATTACTCATGGAAGTGCAATATCCAGATAGTTAATTCACACAATATTACTCACAGCAGTGCAATATCCAGATAGTTAATTCACAAGATATTACTCATAGAAGTGCAATATCCAGATAGTTAATTCACACAATATTACTCACAGCAGTGCAATATCCAGATTGTTAATTAACACAATATTACTCACAGCAGTGCAATATCCAGATTGTTAATTCACACAATATTACTCACAGCAGTGCAATATCCAGATAGTTAATTCACACATTATTACTCACAGCAGTGCAATATCCAGATAGTTAATTCACACATTATTACTCACAGCAGTGCAATATCCAGATAGTTAATTCACACAATATTACTCATAGAAGTGCAATATCCAGATTGTTAATTAACACAATATTACTCACAGCAGTGCAATATCCAGATTGTTAATTCACACAATATTACTCACAGCAGTGCAATATCCAGATAGTTAATTCACACAATATTACTCACAGCAGTGCAATATCCAGATTGTTAATTAACACAATATTACTCACAGCAGTGCAATATCCAGATTGTTAATTCACACAATATTACTCACAGCAGTGCAATATCCAGATAGTTAATTCACACATTATTACTCACAGCAGTGCAATATCCAGATAGTTAATTCACACATTATTACTCACAGCAGTGCAATATCCAGATAGTTAATTCACACAATATTACTCATAGAAGTGCAATATCCAGATAGTTAATTCACACAATATTACCCATAGAAGTGCAATATCCAGATTGTTAATTCACACAATATTACTCACAGCAGTGCAATATCCAGATAGTTAATTCACACAATATTACCCATAGAAGTGCATATCCAGATAGTTAATTCACACAATATTACTCACAGCAGTGCAATATCCAGATAGTTAATTCACACAATATTAGCCATAGAAGTGCAATATCCAGATAGTTAATTCACACAATATTACTCATAGAAGTGCAATATCCAGATAGTTAATTCACACAATATTACTCACAGCAGTGTAATATCCAGATTGTTAATTCACACAATATTACTCACAGCAGTGCAATATCCAGATAGTTAAGTCACACAATATTACTCACAGCAGTGCAATATCCAGATAGTTAATTCACACAATATTACTCACAGCAGTGCAATATCCAGATAGTCAATTCACACAATATTACTCACAGCAGTGCAATATCCAGATAGTTAATTCACACATTATTACCCATAGAAGTGCAATATCCAGATAGTTAATTCACACAATATACCCATAGAAGTGCAATATCCAGATAGTTAATTCACACAATATTACTCATAGAAGTGCAATATCCAGATTGTTAATTAACACAATATTACTCACAGCAGTGCAATATCCAGATTGTTAATTCACACAATATTACTCACAGCAGTGCAATATCCAGATAGTTAATTCACACAATATTACTCACAGCAGTGCAATATCCAGATTGTTAATTAACACAATATTACTCACAGCAGTGCAATATCCAGATTGTTAATTCACACAATATTACTCACAGCAGTGCAATATCCAGATAGTTAATTCACACATTATTACTCACAGCAGTGCAATATCCAGATAGTTAATTCACACATTATTACTCACAGCAGTGCAATATCCAGATAGTTAATTCACACAATATTACTCATGGAAGTGCAATATCCAGATAGTTAATTCACACAATATTACCCATAGAAGTGCAATATCCAGATTGTTAATTCACACAATATTACTCACAGCAGTGCAATATCCAGATAGTTAATTCACACAATATTACCCATAGAAGTGCATATCCAGATAGTTAATTCACACAATATTACTCACAGCAGTGCAATATCCAGATAGTTAATTCACACAATATTAGCCATAGAAGTGCAATATCCAGATAGTTAATTCACACATTATTACTCACAGCAGTGCAATATCCAGATAGTTAATTCACACAATATTACTCATAGAAGTGCAATATCCAGATAGTTAATTCACACAATATTACTCACAGCAGTGTAATATCCAGATTGTTAATTCACACAATATTACTCACAGCAGTGCAATATCCAGATAGTTAAGTCACACAATATTACTCACAGCAGTGCAATATCCAGATAGTTAATTCACACAATATTACTCACAGCAGTGCAATATCCAGATAGTCAATTCACACAATATTACTCACAGCAGTGCAATATCCAGATAGTTAATTCACACATTATTACCCATAGAAGTGCAATATCCAGATAGTTAATTCACACAATATACCCATAGAAGTGCAATATCCAGATAGTTAATTCACACAATATTACTCACAGCAGTGCAATATCCAGATAGTTAATTCACACAATATTACTCACAGCAGTGCAATATCCAGATTGTTAATTAACACAATATTACCCATAGAAGTGCAATATCCAGATAGTTAATTAACACAATATTACTCATAGAAGTGCAATATCCAGATAGTTAATTCACACAATATTACCCATAGAAGTGCAATATCCAGATAGTTAATTCACACAAAATTAACCATAGAAGTGCAATATCCAGATAGTAAATTCACACAATATTACTCATGGAAGTGCAATATCCAGATAGTTAATTCACACAATATTACTCACAGCAGTGCAATATCCAGATAGTTAATTCACAAGATATTACTCATAGAAGTGCAATATCCAGATAGTTAATTCACACAATATTACTCACAGCAGTGCAATATCCAGATTGTTAATTAACACAATATTACTCACAGCAGTGCAATATCCAGATTGTTAATTCACACAATATTACTCACAGCAGTACAATATCCAGATAGTTAATTCACACATTATTACTCACAGCAGTGCAATATCCAGATAGTTAATTCACACATTATTACTCACAGCAGTGCAATATCCAGATAGTTAATTCACACAATATTACTCATAGAAGTGCAATATCCAGATTGTTAATTAACACAATATTACTCACAGCAGTGCAATATCCAGATTGTTAATTCACACAATATTACTCACAGCAGTGCAATATCCAGATAGTTAATTCACACAATATTACTCACAGCAGTGCAATATCCAGATTGTTAATTAACACAATATTACTCACAGCAGTGCAATATCCAGATTGTTAATTCACACAATATTACTCACAGCAGTGCAATATCCAGATAGTTAATTCACACATTATTACTCACAGCAGTGCAATATCCAGATAGTTAATTCACACATTATTACTCACAGCAGTGCAATATCCAGATAGTTAATTCACACAATATTACTCATAGAAGTGCAATATCCAGATAGTTAATTCACACAATATTACCCATAGAAGTGCAATATCCAGATTGTTAATTCACACAATATTACTCACAGCAGTGCAATATCCAGATAGTTAATTCACACAATATTACCCATAGAAGTGCATATCCAGATAGTTAATTCACACAATATTACTCACAGCAGTGCAATATCCAGATAGTTAATTCACACAATATTACTCATAGAAGTGCAATATCCAGATTGTTAATTCACACAATATTACTCACAGCAGTGCAATATCCAGATAGTTAATTCACACAATATTACTCACAGCAGTGCAATATCCAGATAGTCAATTCACACAATATTACTCACAGCAGTGCAATATCCAGATAGTTAATTCACACATTATTACCCATAGAAGTGCAATATCCAGATAGTTAATTCACACAATATACCCATAGAAGTGCAATATCCAGATAGTTAATTCACACAATATTACTCACAGCAGTGCAATATCCAGATTGTTAATTAACACAATATTACCCATAGAAGTGCAATATCCAGATAGTTAATTAACACAATATTACTCATAGAAGTGCAATATCCAGATAGTTAATTCACACAATATTACTCATAGAAGTGCAATATCCAGATTGTTAAGTCACACAATATTACTCACAGCAGTGCAATATCCAGATAGTTAATTCACACAATATTACTCACAGCAGTGCAATATCCAGATAGTCAATTCACACAATATTACTCACAGCAGTGCAATATCCAGATAGTTAATTCACACATTATTACCCATAGAAGTGCAATATCCAGATAGTTAATTCACACAATATACCCATAGAAGTGCAATATCCAGATAGTTAATTCACACAATATTACTCACAGCAGTGCAATATCCAGATTGTTAATTAACACAATATTACCCATAGAAGTGCAATATCCAGATAGTTAATTAACACAATATTACTCATAGAAGTGCAATATCCAGATAGTTAATTCACACAATATTACCCATAGAAGTGCAATATCCAGATAGTTAATTCACACAAAATTAACCATAGAAGTGCAATATCCAGATAGTAAATTCACACAATATTACTCATGGAAGTGCAATATCCAGATAGTTAATTCACACAATATTACTCACAGCAGTGCAATATCCAGATAGTTAATTCACAAGATATTACTCATAGAAGTGCAATATCCAGATAGTTAATTCACACAATATTACTCACAGCAGTGCAATATCCAGATTGTTAATTCACACAATATTACCCATGGAAGTGCAATATCCAGATAGTTAATTCACACAATATTACCCATAGAAGTGCAATATCCAGATAGTTAATTCGCACAATATTACCCATAGAAGTGCAATATCCAGATAGTTAATTCACACAATATTACTCACAGCAGTGCAATATCCAGATAGTTAATTCACACAATATTACTCATAGAAGTGCAATATCCAGATAGTTAATTCGCACAATATTACTCACAGCAGTGCAATATCCAGATAGTTAATTCACACAATATTACCCATGGAAGTGCAATATCCAGATAGTTAATTCACACAATATTACCCATAGAAGTGCAATATCCAGATAGTTAATTCGCACAATATTACCCATAGAAGTGCAATATCCAGATAGTTAATTCACACAATATTACTCACAGCAGTGCAATATCCAGATAGTCAATTCACACAATATTACTCACAGCAGTGCAATATCCAGATAGTTAATTCACACATTATTACCCATAGAAGTGCAATATCCAGATAGTTAATTCACACAATATACCCATAGAAGTGCAATATCCAGAAAGTTAATTCACACAATATTACCCATAGAAGTGCAATATCCAGATAGTTAATTCACACAAAATTAACCATAGAAGTGCAATATCCAGATAGTTAATTCACACAATATTACCCATAGAAGTGCAATATCCAGATAGTTAATTCACACAATATTACTCATAGAAGTGCAATCTCCAGATAGTTAATTCACACAATATTACCCATAGAAGTGCAATATCCAGACAGTTAATTCACACAATATTACTCATAGAAGTGCAATATCCAGATAGTTAATTCACACAATATTACCCATGGACGTGCAATATCCAGATAGTTAATTAACACAATATTACTCATGGAAGTGCAATATCCAGATAGTTAATTTACACAAAATTAACCATAGAAGTGCAATATCCAGATAGTTAATTCACACAATATTACTCACAGCAGTGCAATATCCAGATAGTTAATTCACACAATATTACTCACAGCAATGCAATATCCAGATAGTTAATTCACACAATATTACTCATAGAAGTGCATATCCAGATAGTTAATTCACACATTATTACTCACAGCAGTGCAATATCCAGATAGTCAATTCACACAATATTACCCATAGAAGTGCAATATCCAGATAGTTAATTCACACAATATTACTCACAGCAGTGCAATATCCAGATAGTCAATTCACACAATATTACTCACAGCAATGCAATATCCAGATAGTTAATTCACACAATATTACTCACATCAGTGCAATATCCAGATAGTTAATTCACACAATATTACTCACATCAGTGCAATATCCAGATAGTCAATTCACACAATATTACTCACAGCAGTGCAATATCCAGATAGTTAATTCACACAATATTACTCACAGCAGTGCAATATCCAGATAGTTAATTCACACAATATTACTCACAGCAGTGCAATATCCAGATAGTTAAGTCACACAATATTACTCACAGCAGTGCAATATCCAGATAGTTAATTCACACAATATTACTCACAGCAGTGCAATATCCAGATAGTTAATTCACACAATATTACCCATAGAAGTGCAATATCCAGATAGTAAATTCACACAATATTACTCACAGCAGTGCAATATCCAGATAGTTAATTCACACAATATTACTCACAGCAGTGCAATATCCAGATAGTCAATTCACACAATATTACTCACAGCAATGCAATATCCAGATAGTTAATTCACACAAAATTACTCACAGCAGTGCAATATCCAGACAGTTAATTCACGCAATGTTACACATAGAAGTGCAATATCCAGATAGTTAATCCACACAATATTATCCATAGAAGTGCAATATCCAGACAGTTAATTCACACAATATTACCCATAGAGGTGCAATAACCAGATAGTTAATTCACACAATATTACTCACAGCAATGCAATATTTAGAAAATTCACACAAAATTACCCACATCATTTGCAATATCCAGATATGGCATAATACTTTTATATGTGTCATACATACACACGACAAAAGAAAAGGGTCAAACATGATTACAATGACTTTGTGCAGAAATCATGTGTTGTTTACTTAATTTATACACCACTCATCACAGAGACAAACAATAGGACACTGGGTTACTGGTTGAAATTAATGCAATAATAATTAATAATAATAATAGTCACATAATATATTTCATTGGAAATATTGTAGACATGCCAGTATTTCTATCAAATGTTTATTTATGTATGGGTGTCTCAAAACAGCGTTTGCGACTGCAGTTGCGACTCGCCAAAGTGGTAGCAAAGGTGCTTTGCGACCTGAGAAAAGGCATTTTGCAACTTAATCGCAAAGTTCTTGTAGGACAGCGTTTGCGACAGTGTTAAACTTTCTTTTTATGGCCAATATTTATAGCAATGCTTTGTTTGGTTTCATTGCCACGCCAGCGAGTCATCACCATTTTGTTTTGTTTTTGCTGTTCCTTTTATTTTTACGTATGTTGTAAATTTCTCAGTAACTATGGTACTGTATGATTTCACGCGAAGAACACTGTCTGCGGTAATGTACATTCACGCCGAGAACAATTATCAGTGAGGCTCTGTCAGCAGTGTATAAACACCGATACGCCGACTGTGTAAAAGTGGCAGGAAAGTGTTGGAAGTGGCAGGAAAGTCTCGGTGGAAAAGTTCAGGCGGACGTTTGTGGCCTGGTTGGGGTCTAAGGCCGTGGGAGTGGTTGTTGCAAAAGGGGCCTACTGCGGGCACAGCAACCCAGTGAGTTTATTTCTGGGGCCCTGATGCAGACATTAGCATTTTATAGGGGCCTATTTGCCTCCTGCGCGGACCCGCTTTAGAAAGTGAAAAACACCCTGCTTCCCCGCTAAATTTGAAACGCACATAGGGTACTAACAACATATAGAATGCCCCTCCCCTATGACGCCTATGTTAAAACATCCTGTGAAATCCGACCCTGCCTACTCCGAACACCGATTGCATTGCTTGGTCCCAACTCCAATATTCACACTGAATACATCGAACATCCGACCAGTTGCATCACATCCGCTGTCTAGTAATCCGGTCTGTCCAACCTAAAAAGTGTGCATTGTGTTCAATTTACCGTGAACGTCATATACTAGTAAACAATACCGAATTTTACACTGCACTGAACGTCCCATATAAAACAACAGCACCAGATTAAAGACCGACATGGTATATAAACAGGCACAGGCAGAGTTATATTCAAATGAAGTCGCCCTCACCCACATCAACAATGGTGACAAAAGGCTCCACAAAAACACGAGGCGCCATGAATGTTCAGGGAGTAGACAGCTTATTTTCTCTGCCCGATGTCTATGAACGACCTCAACCCAAATTCAAAATTGCGTTGGAATCTAGTTGATACTTTGTAACAAGTTTCACTATAAATGAGAAACAATGTCGCCGCTGATGTTCTTTCGTCGTTGCGCAGCCTAGCCAAAATTCGAAGAAAAAACAAACAAGAAAACACAATCACTGGCAATGGCATGAACACGTAA
Organism: Saccoglossus kowalevskii; assembly: GCF_978046115.1. Taxonomy (NCBI): domain Eukaryota; kingdom Metazoa; phylum Hemichordata; class Enteropneusta; family Harrimaniidae; genus Saccoglossus; species Saccoglossus kowalevskii. The sequence continues at coordinate 1,121,109 of NC_140656.1, read as the reverse complement.
ATATGTGACGCAAAACTAACCATTTCCCGTATGATAAACGATAAAAAAATATTACGACCCGAAGATCGATCCAAGCCACTTATGCCTGTGAGGTTATGGAAGATAATACATGTGGGTCAAATCAGTAACTCTACACATAAATAAAAGATTAGGACTATCTACATTTAATGAACGATTGACAGTTGCTGTTGTTGAATAATCAGTCAAATTAGAATACTAAGCTCCGCCCAGCCCACAAGTAGTAAATGTCGGCCACATGCCCACGCATCGCGTTGTGTCTGGCAGTACATTTGTGTATGACCAAATGATTGGTGTCATCACCAGTCCCTATCATCGTGATTTTAGATATATTTTTACTCGTTATATACAAAAAAATAAAAAAAAGGTTGTTGCGGTTTTCCCCTACTATTAGGCTAGTTGGTACGCATTACGAAATTAGTTCAAATAGTAAAACAAAACAGTAACCCAAAACCCGAAGTGAAACTAGTTTGGGAAGCCATTCCATCTGCAGCACTTTGTTTTATCTCAGGGGACGTCGACTCTGGCAACTTTGGACTTTTATATAGAACCACTTGGCCGGAAAAGTGATCTCCACATACGATACTATTATGCGCTGTAAATGCATTAGGTTTAGACATTATAACGATTGGATAATTTGGAAAATTATTTACGACAAGATTTGATTTCAATGAATGTAGAATGTTTTTATTTCGTGTAGCGCGTCACCACGTGACAGATGATAAATGGCCATCGAATCATCGGCCCTTTGCTACTAGGTAGCAGCATGGTCCTACAAAAGCTTTGCGACCAAGTCGCAAAATGCCTTTTCTCAGGTCGCAAAGCACCATTGCTACCGCTTTGCCGAGTAGCAACTGCGGTCACAAACGATGTTTTGAGGCACCCATACGTAACTCAAATGTTACCACAAGTATTGAAAACAAAGACACCTTTGCAATATCTCTTATGTGCTATTGGTATTAAAATTAACAAGTCAAATTGATCAAAACTTAAAACACAGGTACATGTATGAGTCAGCCATTTTGAGTTTGAAACAAATGCATGTTAGTAAAAGTAAAGTGAAGTACAATGTATTTGTAAAGTTTGATTGCAGTCAAGGTATGACAGAGTCATGGCTCTAGAATAGCATTCATTAATATAAAATTTCTGTCATTTAGCCATTCCAATCAGAAATAAAAAATTTCCAAGAATTGAGGCAAACTACAGATTGTGTACAAAATGAAACACAGGTATACTGTAGAAGATGAATAACATTTCATCCTTGACTGTTGCCTCTTCACTCAAGAAAGAAATACCCTCTTAGAAGACTGTAAATTAAAAATGTGTAGTACAGCTAACCGAATTTAATATTCACTTGCATTATAAATAGTAGTACTACACTTGCAAAATACTTAAAAAATACAACTTATTAAACCTAATTGTAATACGTATTTTATATATATCCTTTGTTTTGTTTGTAATTTTGAAACTTTTGTTGTTTTTTGTGTTTGTTTTTTCTGATCTGTATCATTACCGTACAGCGCCCACCGATGGTGCAGTTGTGTAATAAAGTTATTATTATTATTATTATGGTCCCATTATGCTCAATGTATGTACCATGAGTGAACTTCAGAACCGGGTTTGTAATGGCAAAAATGCTTGATTTTGACGAATTTTTAACATTAGAATCGCTGTAATTCAGCCATCTTTAATTTGATTGTGAAACAATTGCATGCACATAATGTGTGACATATAAGTTAACTTGATGGTACATGAATATTATTGGAACAAGCCATGCATGGCACAGTCCTCGTTAGTTATCGAATTTAAGATATATAGTTTTGTTTATAGTAATATAGCTGGAATATAACCATGTCAGAAATATGATTACATTTGTATCTGATCGTCAAACGAGTATTGAGAGATATTGCTCTGGAACAGCATTAATTAAAATAAAATCATCCATTTTGAATACATGTATAATGAGTATATAAAATTTGAACATAGTCAGTCAAAGCATGTCAGAGATATGGCTCCAGCCCAATATGGCCACTAGTCAGCCATTCTGAATCCGATCTAAAAAATAAAAGAACGTGCTGGGAAATGCTTGATTTTGATGATTTTTAGAACAAAAATGGTCGCTCAAGAATACATCTCTAAATCTGTTCCTCAAATTATTCTATTAACCAAAATCTAAGTGTAGCCTTTTGCATACATTACCTGCTACGGCTTGCATAATAGGCTTCACACCTTCTGACCAGTCTTGAGAAAGTAATTGGTACACAGACGGGAACTCCCTTAACCACATTTTCTGTCCTATCCTCCAGATATCATTCAGCTCTGGAGTACCCTATGAAAAAACAGGATTCATATAAACTTGAATACAGTTCCTTACATTCCTGGCCACAGGAGTGAGGAATCGCCAATGTGGATCAAATTGTTCACAGCCTAAATATATGATGTACATTTGTGTAAAAGTTTGCAAAACATTCTCTAGTTTGATATTTGTATATCAGTGTCTATATGTAGATGTACATCACAAGTCAAACATCAACAACAGACAGGTATCTGATGTTCCACAAATGTGTTTGTTAGCAACAAATGTACCGGTATTTGCAATGTGCAGTTCTTGTTTTGTACTTCATCTTAAAGACCATAAACATATACAATTCTATTGTGTTTTGTAAAGTGAGTAATACAAGTTGTTTTTGAGTGTATCCCATGGTATTTTTCAATGTGGAGATACACATGTTATGCATGTGACAATGAATATCATGTTTATAGCAAGAAAATGTCAACATAATAGCACAAATTATTAGTATATAATTCCTATACATAATTACTGTGATTCATAAAATGACATAAAGCACATATTCTGTGTTCAATCTGAAAACTATACATATTCAAGAATAAACAAGCCATGCATGGCACAGTCCCTGTGTTAGTTATCAAATTTAAGATATATAGTTTTGTTTATAGTAATATAGTTGAAACATAAACATGTCAGTATCTGATCGTCAAACGAGTACTTGTCCATACTGAGAAATATTGCTATGGAACAGCACTAACTAAAACCAGTCGTTTATTTTGAATACATCTATATATCTATTACATGATGTAAAACGAATATATATAAAATTTGAACATAATCAGTCAAAGCATTTCAGAGAAGTGTAATCATTTAAACAAAATGGCCGCCAGTCAGCCAATCCAATCTGAAAAACATAATGACGTGCATCAGGAACCCATAATCTCTAATGTACATGTACCGGTATGTTCAAGTTTGAACAAAATCTATTCATAATTGCCAAGATCCAGTTCTGTAATGCCGGAAATGCTTGATTTTTGATTATTTTTTAGCACAAAAATGGCTGCCATTTTGCATCAGATAGTCAAATCAATATATCGATGTCATGATGTATAATGAATATAATGTCATGTCATGATGTATAATGAATATAATGAATATAAAATTTGAACATAATTAGTCAAAGCATGGCAGAGATATGGCACTAGAACTGCATGAAGGTAGAGATGCAGGTTCGTGGGCACTTGGAAGTGAAATTATTTTTTTTTTACTTTTTATTATCCAAACAATCTTGGCTATAGACTGTTAAAATTTTGTAGAATTGTGAATAGTGGAACATACTCAAAAAAACGATTTTAAAATATAGATAACAGGTGCAAACATTCTCTCTTTTGAATACTTAGCAAGATTTAGCAAGGCTGTACATAAATAATAAAAAAGAAACATGGTGAAAAAAAGAAATGACGGGATCTCCGTATTATGCACTATATTTAACTTTTAAAAAAATGATAATACATTTAAATTTGGAACTGTTACAGCCATTTTAATTATGAGCATTAGCAAAATTCTTACTGAGTGAATTGTTATGCAAATTAGCAATTATCTCAGCTTCTTTTTAGTGCACATCCCAGAATTTTAAAAACAAGCAGCCTATCAGCTGAGATAGCTCCGCTGTTAGCATGCACATTTCAATTAAAGAACTGAAGACATCATTAGAAAATGAACAATATTTATAGTATCAAAGCAATCAGACTTACAGTTTTTAACAAGAAGTCGAAAATATCACTTTCTACCAAAAATAACAAAAATATTCACCAAAATTAGAGAATTGAAGATATCATCACGAAATGAACAAATCTGAGAAAGGTCTACATGTAGTATCTATATATGTAGTATCAAAGCAATTGGACTTGCAGTTTTTAACAAGAAGTCGAAAATATCACTTTTTACAAAAATGACAAAAATATTCATGAAAATTAGAGAATTGAAGATATCAACATGAAATGAACAAACCTAAGAGAGGTTTACCCAAGGTACATATACACCAAGTATCAAAGCATTCAGGCTTGTAGTTTTCAAGAAGAAGTCGAAAAAGTAAAACATTGACACAGACGACAACGGACGAGACGGACAATCACTCATATGATAAGCTCCGCTCGACAAAGTCAACAGCGGAGCTAAAAATAGCTCCTAGATGCTTTGACCTTTTGTTTTGAAATTTTCACAAATGATTGACAATGTGTTTATCTTCAAAACGCCGTCGCATTGTTTTTGATTCAACAGTGTTACTAGCCTGGGTGTTAATTTATGCATAAACTTGAAGAGGTGAAATTTGAGCTGCTGCCCTGCAAAATTGACAACTGGTAGACTGTTTTCAAGATGGCACTTTCTTCATAGTAAACAGATGTACCCATAAACCAATTTTGACAAGACACAGAAACATGGTTTAGAAACTAATTTTTTTTAAATCACTTTTGACCAAAAAAGCACATTTTTGTGCATATTTCAAACTAGTGTCCATAAAAAAAAAATACTAACAACATTTTAAAATTCATACAATAAGCTTTCTGAAAATATATAGTTTTGTGGACAAGAGAGGTCATCTTGGTTTCCTAATTAACTAATTAAAATACCTGTCAGATAAACTGCATCTCTACACACATGTACCTCAATTAAAGCAAAATGGCCACCAGTCAGTAATTTTAAATCCGATCTAAAAAATAAATTGATGTACATCAAGGTCCCATAATGTCCAGCGTATGTACCAAGTTTAAACAAAATCCATTTATAAATGCTTGATTTTGATGATTTTTTTATCACAAAAATGGCCACCATTCGGCCATCTTGTGCATATGTATAATATCATGTATGATGTATGTGGGAAGTTTAATTGTGATTGGTCCCGGCATGTCGATAATACAGGTCCAAACGCACACATGGACACACAGACGCATGAATGCACGTATGCGTGAATGAACAAACGCATAAGGATCAAACATAAGTTACTGTTTCGAACTGCATCTGAGTCTGAACTATAAGTATCCAAACAGGAACTACTAATTCAGAACTAGTCATTGCTATTCCTGATGAGTATAAATTTCTCTTTATCAGATGAGGGATTAAATACATGTAAATGTGAAAACATAGTATCCTCTCATCTGTGTAAAGTTCATCATCAAGCATATTACACATACATGTAGGGCATTTTCTGCCCCTGACTTTAGTAACATGTATTAAAGAATTATCTACACTTACAACTTTTATAGGTTGAGGAATCCGCTTCCAGAGAAATTTAGCATTTGTCCTGAAACAATGGTGAAAAACATTAACTATAACTGAAGTAAAATAATAACAAGTAATTACACATGTATTTTTCATTTCAAAATTCACATGAGTCACATGAATCATGTCCTGTGATGGTTCCTAAATGGCAGAAATATATTTTAGCGCAAGCTGCCATATGGCTATTTTGAAAATAACAAAAATATTTACCAACAATATAGAATTTACTGTTATCACCAAACGAACAAATCTGATAGAGGTTAACGAAGGTATATCAAGTATCAAAGTAATCAATCAGCAGTTTTCAAAAAGTCATAAATGTAATTGTTGATTATGTTCTTTCTGACAGTAGTGAATTATAAACATGTACTATTGACACAACAAATCCACTCTTATTTATAAATATTTATAAATTTCGAAATTCTATTGTTTAATGAAATGACGAAAAACATCATCATTCATCATTGTGCACTACACTCATTGATTGGCTGGTGGGATTCAACTTCCAGTAAAATTTATAGACAAACAAATGTATTGCACAAAAGTGTATTAGGACAAAAATGTGTTGTTGGAAAAAAAGTGAATTGGGACAAAAGTATATTGGAACAAAAGTGTATTGGACAAAAGTGTCATGGAACAAAAGTGCATTGGAACACAGGCCATGCATGACACAGTCCCCGTTAGTCATCAAATTTAAGATATATAGTTTTGTTTATACACAAATGTAGTAATATAGCTGGATTAAAAACATGACAGGAATATGATTATGATGATTGTTTAACATTTAAATGATTGACATTTGTATCTGATCGTCAAACGAGTATTGAGAGATATTACTTTGAAACAGCATTAATTAAAACAAAATCAGCCATTTTGAATACATGTATAATGAATATAAAATTTGAACATAGTCAGTCAAAGCATGTCAGAGATATGGCTGTAGAAGCCCATTCATTAAAACAAAATGGCCACTAGTCAGCCATTCTGAATCTAATCAAAAAATAATGTGCATATGGAACCAGTAAAGTCTAATGTATGTACCAATTTTGAACAAAATCCATCCATACATGCCAGGAATGCTTGATATTTGATGATTTTTTAACACAAAAATGGCCACCATTCGGCCATTTTGAATAGGATCGTCAAACCAATATATCTGTATATCTATGACATGATGTATAATGAATATTTAAAATTTGAATATAATCAGTCACAGCAAGTCAGAGATATGGCACTAAAACCACATCATTAAAACAAAATGGCCGCCAATTGGCCATTTTGAATCTTATCTGAAAACAAAATGATGTGCACCAAGGTTCTATAATGTCCAACGTATATAAATATATGAACTAAATCCATTTGTAAACTGCCGAGAAATGCTTGATATTGATGATTTTTAGAACAAAAATGGCCGCCAATTTGTCCATCTTGAATCAGATCGTGAAACAAATTGATGTGCATATGTATAATATCATGTATGATGTTTGTGTGAAGTTTGATTGTGTTTGATCCAGGCATTTCTAAGATATAGTTCCGGACGCACATAAGCGCGGAAGCACGGACGTACAGAAGTCAAAACACAAGTCCCCGTTTTCAGACTGTGTCTGAACGGGGACTAAAAAGTGTGTTGGGCCAAAAGCATATTGGACAAAAGTGTATTGGGACAAAAGCATATTGGGACAAAAGTGTATTGGGACAAAAGCATATTCGGACAAAAATATATTGGGACAAAAGCATATTCAGACAAAAGTATATTGGGACAAAAGTTTATTGGGACAAAAGTGTGTTGGGACAAAAGTGTGTTAGGACAAAAGTGAACAAAAGTGCATTGGGACAAAAGTGTATTGGGACAAGTATATTGGGGAAAACGAGTGTTGCGACAAAAGTATATTGAGACATTGGTTTGTTGGTACAAAAGTGCATTGGAACAAAAGCGTATTGAGCAAAAGTGTATTGGGACAAAGGTTTTTTGGACAAAAGTGTATGGGAAAAAAAGTGTATTGAAACAAACGTTTTTTGTGACAAAAGTGTATTGGGACAAAAGTGTCTTGTAACAAAAGTGTAATGGAACAAAAGTGTAATGGAACAAAAGTGTATTGGGACAAAAGTGTGTGGGGACAAAAGTGTATTGGGACAAAAGTGTATTGGGACAAAAGTGTATTGGGACAAAAGTGTATTGGGACAAAAGTGTATTGGGACAAAAGTGTATTGGGACAAAAGTGTCTTGGGACAAAAGTGTCTTGGGACAAAAGTGTATTGGGAGAAAAGTGTATTGGGACAAAAGTGTATTGGGACAAATGTGTATTTGGACAAAAGCGTATTGGAACAAAAGTGTATTGGAACAAAAGTGTATTGGAACAAAAGTGTATTGGAACAAAAGTGTGTTAGGGCAAAAGTGTATTGGAACAAAAGTGTATTGGGACAAAAGTGTGTTAGGACAAAAGTGTATTTGGACAAAAGTGTATTGGGACAAATGTGTATTTGGACAAAAGTGTATTGGGACAAAAGTGTATTGGGACAAAATTGTATTGGAACAAAAGTGTATTGGGACAAAAGTGTGTTGGGACAAAAGTGTATTGGGACAAAAGTGTATTGGGACAAAAGTATGTTGGGACAAAAGTGTATTGGAACAAAAGTGTATTGAGACAAAAGTGTATTGGGACAAAAGTGTATTGGAACAAAAGTGTATTGGGACAAAAGCATATTGGGACAAAAGTGTATTGGAACAAAAGCATATTCGGACAAAAGTATATTGGGACAAAAGCATATTCAGACAAAAGTATATTGGGACAAAAGTTTATTGGGACAAAAGTATATTGGGACAAAAGTGTGTTGGGACAAAAGTGTATTGGGACAAGTATATTGGGGAAAACGAGTGTTGCGACAAAAGTATATTGAGACATTGGTTTGTTAGTACAAAAGTGCATTGGAACAAAAGTGTATTGAGAAAAAGTGTATTGGGACAAAGGTTTTTTGGACAAAAGTGTATGGGAAAAAAAGTGTATTGAAACAAACGTTTTTTGTGACAAAAGTGTATTGGAACAAAAGTGTATTGGGACAAAAGTGTCTTGCAACAAAAGTGTAATGGAACAAAAGTGTATTGGGACAAAAGTGTATTGGGACAAAAGTGTGTTGGGACAAAAGTGTATTGGGACAAAAGTGTGTGGGGACAAAAGTGTATTGGGACAAAAGTGTATTGGGACAAAAGTGTATTGGGACAAAAGTGTCTTGGGACAAAAGTGTCTTGGGACAAAAGTGTATTGGGACAAAAGTGTATTGGGACAAAAGTGTATTGGGACAAATGTGTATTTGGACAAAAGTGTATTGGAACAAAAGTGTATTGGAACAAAAGTGTATTGGAACAAAAGTGTATTGGAACAAAAGTGTATTGGGACAAGTATATTGGGGAAAACGAGTGTTGCGACAAAAGTATATTGAGACATTGGTTTGTTGGTACAAAAGTGCATTGGAACAAAAGTGTATTGAGCAAAAGTGTATTGGGACAAAGGTTTTTTGGACAAAAGTGTATGGGAAAAAAAGTGTATTGAAACAAACGTTTTTTGTGACAAAAGTGTATTGGGACAAAAGTGTATTGGGACAAAAGTGTCTTGCAACAAAAGTGTAATGGAACAAAAGTGTATTGGGACAAAAGTGTATTGGGACAAAAGTGTGTTGGGACAAAAGTGTATTGGGACAAAAGTGTGTGGGGACAAAAGTGTATTGGGACAAAAGTGTATTGGGACAAAAGTGTCTTGGGACAAAAGTGTCTTGGGACAAAAGTGTATTGGGACAAAAGTGTATTGGGACAAATGTGTATTTGGACAAAAGTGTATTGGAACAAAAGTGTATTGGAACAAAAGTGTATTGGAACAAAAGTGTATTGGAACAAAAGTGTATTGGGACAAATGTGTATTTGGACAAAAGTGTATTGGAACAAAAGTGTATTGGAACAAAAGTGTATTGGAACAAAAGTGTGTTAGGGCAAAAGTGTATTGGAACAAAAGTGTATTGGGACAAAAGTGTGTTAGGACAAAAGTGTATTTGGACAAAAGTGTATTGGGACAAATGTGTATTTGGACAAAAGTGTATTGGAACAAAATTGTATTGGAACAAAAGTGTATTTGGACAAAAAGTGTATTGGAACAAAAGTGTATTGGAACAAAAGTGTATTGGAACAAAAGTGTATTGGGACAAAAGTGTGTTGGGACAAAAGTGTATTGGAACAAAAGTGTATTGAGACAAAAGTGTATTGGGACAAAAGTGTATTGGAACAAAAGTGTATTGGGACAAAAGTGTATTGGAACAAAAGTGTGTTAGGGCAAAAGTGTGTTGGGACAAAAGTGTATTGGAACAAAAGTGTGTTAGGACAAAAGTGTATTGGGACAAAAGTGTCTTGGAACAAAAGTGTATTGGAACAAAAGTGTATTGAGACAAAAGTGTATTGAGACAAAAGTGTATTGGAACAAAAGTGTATTGAGACAAAAGTGTATTGAGACAAAAGTGTATTGAGACAAAAGTGTATTGAGACAAAAGTGTATTGGGACAAAAGTGTGTTAGGGCAAAAGTGTGTTGGGACAAAAGTGTATTGGAACAAAAGTGTGTTAGGACAAAAGTGTATTGGGACAAAAGTGTCTTGGAACAAAAGTGTATTGGAACAAAAGTGTATTGAGACAAAAGTGTATTGAGACAAAAGTGTATTGGAACAAAAGTGTATTGAGACAAAAGTGTATTGGGACAAAAGTGTATTGGAACAAAAGTGTATTGAGACAAAAGTGTATTGGAACAAAAGTGTATTGGGACAAAAGTGTATTGGGACAAAAGTGTATTGGAACAAAAGTGTGTTAGGACAAAAGTGTATTGGAACAAAAGTGTATTGGGACAAAAGTGTATTGGAACAAAAGTGTATTGGGACAAAAGTGTATTGGAACAAAAGTGTGTTAGGACAAAAGTGTGTTAGAACAAAAGTGTATTGGGACAAAAGTGTATTGGAACAAAAGTGTATTGAGACAAAAGTGTATTGGAACAAAAGTGTATTGGGACAAAAGTGTATTGGAACAAAAGTGTATTGAGACAAAAGTGTATTGGGACAAAAGTGTATTGGAACAAAAGTGTATTGGGACAAAAGTGTATTGGGACAAAAGTGTATTGAGACAAAAGTGTATTGAGACAAAAGTGTATTGGAACAAAAGTGTATTGGAACAAAAGTGTATTGGAACAAAAGTGTATTGGAACAAAAGTGTATTGGAACAAAAGTGTATTGGGACAAAAGTGTATTGGAACAAAAGTGTGTTAGGACAAAAGTGTATTGGAACAAAAGTGTATTGGAACAAAAGTGTATTGGGACAAAAGTGTATTGGAACAAAAGTGTATTGGGACAAAAGTGTATTGGGACAAAAGTGTATTGGAACAAAAGTGTATTGGGACAAAAGTGTATTGGAACAAAAGTGTATTGAGACAAAAGTGTATTGAGACAAAAGTGTATTGGAACAAAAGTGTATTGGGACAAAAGTGTATTGGAACAAAAGTGTATTGGAACAAAAGTGTATTGGAACAAAAGTGTATTGGGACAAAAGTGTATTGAGACAAAAGTGTATTGAGACAAAAGTGTATTGGAACAAAAGTGTATTGGGACAAAAGTGTATTGGAACAAAAGTGTATTGAGACAAAAGTGTATTGGAACAAAAGTGTATTGAGACAAAAGTGTATTGGAACAAAAGTGTATTGGGACAAAAGTGTATTGGAACAAAAGTGTATTGGAACAAAAGTGTATTGGAACAAAAGTGTATTGGGACAAAAGTGTATTGAGACAAAAGTGTATTGAGACAAAAGTGTATTGGAACAAAAGTGTATTGGGACAAAAGTGTATTGGAACAAAAGTGTATTGAGACAAAAGTGTATTGGAACAAAAGTGTATTGGAACAAAAGTGTATTGAGACAAAAGTGTATTGGAACAAAAGTGTATTGGGACAAAAGTGTATTGGGACAAAAGTGTATTGGGACAAAAGTGTATTGGAACAAAAGTGTGTTAGGACAAAAGTGTATTGGAACAAAAGTGTATTGGAACAAAAGTGTATTGGAACAAAAGTGTATTGGAACAAAAGTGTATTGGAACAACAGTGTATTGGGACAAAAGTGTATTGGAACAAAAGTGTATTGGGACAAAAGTGTATTGGAACAAAAGTGTATTGAGACAAAAGTGTATTGGAACAAAAGTGTATTGGGACAAAAGTGTATTGGAACAAAAGTGTATTGAGACAAAAGTGTATTGGAACAAAAGTGTATTGGGACAAAAGTGTATTGGAACAAAAGTGTATTGGGACAAAAGTGTATTGGAACAAAAGTGTGTTAGGACAAAAGTGTATTGGAACAAAAGAGTATTGGGACAAAAGTGTACTGGAACAAAAGTGTATTGAGACAAAAGTGTATTGAGACAAAAGTGTATTGGAACAAAAGTGTATTGGGACAAAAGTGTATTGGAACAAAAGTGTATTGGAACAAAAGTGTATTGGGACAAAAGTGTATTGAGACAAAAGTGTATTGAGACAAAAGTGTATTGGAACAAAAGTGTATTGGGACAAAAGTGTATTGGAACAAAAGTGTATTGAGACAAAAGTGTATTGGAACAAAAGTGTATTGGAACAAAAGTGTATTGGAACAAAAGTGTATTGAGACAAAAGTGTATTGGAACAAAAGTGTATTGGGACAAAAGTGTATTGGAACAAAAGTGTATTGGGACAAAAGTGTATTGGAACAAAAGTGTGTTAGGACAAAAGTGTATTGGAACAAAAGTGTATTGGAACAAAAGTGTATTGGAACAAAAGTGTATTGAGACAAAAGTGTATTGGAACAAAAGTGTATTGAGACAAAAGTGTATTGGAACAAAAGTGTATTGGGACAAAAGTGTATTGGAACAAAAGTGTGTTAGGACAAAAGTGTATTGGAACAAAAAATGTATTGGGACAAAAGTGTATTGGAACAAAAAGTGTATTGGGACAAACGTCAACAATGAATCAGCATTGTTTACTAGTATACCGAGGTCAACAATGAGAAATCAGCATTGTTTACATTAGAGGCCAACAATGAAAAATCAGCATTGTTTACATCAGAGGTCAACAATAAGAAATCAGCATTGTTTATACCGAGGTCAACAATGAGAAAGCAGCTTTGTTTATACCGAGGTCAACAATGAGAAATCAGCATTGTTTACATTAGAGGTCAACAATGAAAAATCAGCTTGTTTACAAAAAGGTCAACAATGAGAAATCAGCATTGTTCACATTTGAGGTCAACAATGAGAAATCAGCATTGTTTACATCAGAGGTCAACAGTGAAAAATCAGAATTGTTTACATTCGAGATCAACAATGAGACATCAGCATTTTTTACATCCGAGGTCAACAATGAAAAATCAGCATTTTTCACAGTAGAGTTCATCCTACAAATGTCTGTTGTTTGCATTCATATGTAAATGAGTCATCCAATCAATCATCAATTACCAATTAAACTGTTGGTAACATAGCCTGTGCTAGTTTTAATACATATCAATCTGCCTAACTCAATTGACAATACATGCACCTAGATCATAGGAAAGTCATATATGTATTTGTAGTTAATACATGTATACTTACATGTCATTCTTGAGTAAATACAGTGCTAAAAGTTTAGAATACACAGCTGGTGTAGCCACTCCACCAGGACTCTGAAAAAATTATGAAAACATATTCAGAACATACTCATTTCCCCTGGGGTCATTTTAGATTCACTTACATATTCAGAACATGCTCATTTCCCCCTGGGGTCATTTTAGATTCACTTACATATTCAGAACATGCTCATTTCCCCTTGGGTGATTTTAGATTCACTTACATATTCAGAACATACTCATTTCCCCCTGGGGTCATTTTAGATTCACTTACATATTCAGAACATACTCATTTCCCCCAGGGGTCATTTTAGATTTACTTACATATTCAGAACATACTCATTTCCCCTGGGGTCATTTTAGATTCACTTACATATTCAGAACATGCTCATTTCCCCTTGGGTGATTTTAGATTCACTTACATATTCAGAACATACTCATTTCCCCCTGGGGTCATTTTAGATTCACTTACATATTCAGAACATACTCATTTCCCCTGGGGTCATTTTAGATTCACTTACATATTCAGAACATGCTCATTTCCCCTTGGGTGATTTTAGATTCACTTACATATTCAGAACATACTCATTTCCCCCTGGGGTCATTTTAGATTCACTTACATATTCAGAACATACTCATTTCCCCCAGGGGTCATTTTAGATTTACTTACTGTCGTATATGACTTATTTACTACTTCTGTGTCACTGAGAATGTTCTAGAACCGTACTGTGTCTGGGTGGAATATTCTAATTTTTTTTAGAGAGACTGGTTGAATAGGTAATAGAACACTGTAGGAGGCAATAGAAGGTAATGGAACATTCTAGAAATTTATACTAAATTCCAGACTCATTATGTACGCTGATGTAATGGCCTATTTATAGACAGTGTGGGTATATATAGGGGAGTTGTTAAGCACTGAGTTCAGATCGGAGATCTTGTTGAATTGTATTGGAGTTTAAGTATCTAGTTATTTGAGTAGTGGAGTTTTACCGCGTTATTGTACTTGATGTTTGCAGAGTATAATAATACCAGTACCAGTTGAAACCTCATCTGTTGGCTCCGTGTTCGTATTTTATCATCGCCGCCAGGGAAGTCTTTCTGTTACTGTTGCCATTTTGTTATTTGAACCATCACACCTGTACTATACCAATTACGGTAATATTACGTTGCGTGTGACACTTACATATTCAGAACATACTCTCATTTCCCCCTGGGGTCATTTTAGATTTACTTACATATTCAGAACATACTCATTTCCCCCTGGGGTCATTTTAGATTTACTTACATATTCAGAACATACTCATTTCCCCCTGGGGTCATTTTAGATTTACTTACATATTCAGAACATACTCATTTCCCCTTGGGTCATTTTAGATTTACTTACATATTCAGAACATACTCATTTCCCCCTGGGGTCATTTTAGATTTACTTACATATTCAGAACATACTCATTTCCCCTTGGGTCATTTTAGATTTACTTACATATTCAGAACATACTCATTTCCCCCTGGGGTCATTTTAGATTTACTTACATATTCAGAACATACTCATTTCCCCCTGGGGTCATTTTAGATTTACTTACATATTCAGAACATACTCATTTCCCCCTGGGGTCATTTTAGATTTACTTACATATTCAGAACATACTCATTTCCCCCTGGGGTCATTTTAGATTTACTTACATATTCAGAACATACTCATTTCCCCTGGGGTCATTTTAGATTTACTTACATATTCAGAACATACTCATTTCCCCCTGGGGTCATTTTAGATTCACTTACATATTCAGAACATACTCATTTCCCCTTGGGTGATTTTAGATTTACTTACATATTCAGAACATACTCATTTCCCCCTGGGGTCATTTTAGATTCACTTACATATTCAAAACATACTCATTTCCCCTTGGGTCATTTTAGATTTACTTACATATTCAGAAGATACTCATTTCCCCCTGGGGTCATTTTAGATTTACTTACATATTCAGAACATACTCTCATTTCCCCCTGGGGTCATTTTAGATTTACTTACATATTCAGAACATACTCATTTCCCCCTGGGGTCATTTTAGATTTACTTACATATTCAGAACATACTCATTTCCCCCTGGGGTCATTTTAGATTTACTTACATATTCAGAACATACTCATTTCCCCTTGGGTCATTTTAGATTTACTTACATATTCAGAACATACTCATTTCCCCTTGGGTCATTTTAGATTTACTTACATATTCAGAACATACTCATTTCCCCCTGGGGTCATTTTAGATTCACTTACATATTCAGAACATACTCATTTCCCCTTGGGTCATTTTAGATTTACTTACATATTCAGAACATACTCATTTCCCCCTGGGGTCATTTTAGATTTACTTACATATTCAGAACATACTCATTTCCCCTTGGGTGATTTTAGATTTACTTACATATTCAGAACATACTCATTTCCCCCTGGGGTCATTTTAGATTCACTTACATATTCAAAACATACTCATTTCCCCTTGGGTCATTTTAGATTTACTTACATATTCAGAAGATACTCATTTCCCCCTGGGGTCATTTTAGATTTACTTACATATTCAGAACATACTCATTTCCTCCTGGGGTCATTTTAGATTCACTTACATATTCAGAACATACTCATTTCCCCCTGGGGTCATTTTAGATTTACTTACATATTCAGAACATACTCATTTCCCCCTGGGGTCATTTTAGATTCACTTACATATTCAGAACATACTCATTTCCCCCTGGGGTCATTTTAGATTCACTTGCATATTCAGAACATACTCATTTCCCCTTGGGACTATTTCTACAGGAAACAATGCTATGTTTCTAGGCATAGAAGAAACTCAAAAGTTATTCTATTCAAATGACCGTTGTCCATGAAAATTGACCAATTTTCGCCCAATCCTTCCAGTGGTTAAACAGGTTATTTTGATTTGGAGGCGCCAGGGGATTCTAAATTTGGAACGTTAATCACTCCAGCAACAAAAAATCAGGGGTGAAATACTATTTACCATGTCAACGGCTACAGTAATAGCAACCCAATCGATATTGGCAAGATTCTGGGAAATGCAGTAACCAGTGAGGCCCAAAACAAAACGACCTTTATGAATTTTAATGAAGGACATGAATTCAGTTTTATTACAGACTCCAGGAGATCATGGTGAAGGAATAGTCAATGATAAATAAACATGGCGAAAATAATGTAACATTTTATTTCTCATATTTTCTAGCTTTCGGGCTGATGGGGTTTCATAAAAGACATGGTAGTGAAATCAATTGTACTTTTTTTAGCTATCTATGTAATTCTTTCATTGGAAACACGTTTAGGCATAAAATTGGGAAACTTTCTTGGGGGACATACATGTACATGTAAATAATTGTTTTGAAAATGTAAAGTTACAGTGAAAAAAAATGCAGTTCAAAAATTGGATAGTAACACTGTTATTATTAGTTGATTACAGATTCCAGAGAAGGACTTGGTGACTCTAAAAACCTAATTTATGGCATGTGACTCAAAAAAATACAATTTAATGCATGTGAATTTCATAACAAAGCATTTCAATGTTCTGGTGATCACTAGTGCAATGGCAGTCTTTGAAACAAACTAACATGAATTTTTGACTATTTAAAGGTTTAAATGTTCTAGATGTTTGTGATGTGGGAGAAAAGTCAAGAATAAATAAAAATGAAGAGAATGGTCACACGCAACGAATGTGAAGACAGCATCTGGTTGGATTTGCGTTTGATTCATGTATGATTCGCGTACGATTCGTTTATGATTGGCGTACAAATTGAAATACCTATAATTTACATGAAAGTTTATATATAGCATATTTTGTGTAGGAAAAATAGAGATCAACTCATTTTTTTTTTGAGAAAATCACATATGAAAATATCTGCTTACAACTGGTTTTTAATCCGTGTCGAAAATGTGCACAGAATGGTCATTTTGTGCACGTTTTCGACACGGCTTATCAGCCACCTCGAGTACCAAAACCATGAAATAAACGGCCAATGTCAATAGAGTAGCCTAGGTGTTAAAAATGGATTAAGTACTGGCAAACTAATTTCTGCATAGGTATGTCTCTAAACGCATGCTTTTTGGTTGATTTAGTCATCTTTTTTGAACTCAGAGGCCTCAAAACCTAATATTACATGTGAGAACGAAACAAATCCGTCGAGATTTCACGTTTTCCGCGTAAAAGGGATGTTGGATGTTCCCTCTCTGGACTTCCTCCCTGTGCATACTAGTACTACCAACTCCTACCATGTCCTCATTTGGTGCCGTATGTCAAACTATAAATGGGCATCAGTACTCATTTCGGCCAATCTCTCGCTTTTATCGCATTTTAATCAACCGCATATCGCTTAATTTCCAACCGGAAAACAATCATATTTGTTTCCCTTTCTTTTCTCACTCGCTTATTAAAAACACTGACCGCTTGTCCAAACACTGATCACTGGCACATGAGTTGTAGAAATGGTTGTCTTAGTGCTAAAGTTTGAGGATTCAACAAGTATTAACCATTATTTAATTCCGAATGACACTTCCAATCCACCATATTTTGTATTGTTCGCGAATGCAACTTGAACTATGACCACTTGTTGTGTGAACGTTCCACAGCAAGCTGATAGAGCGGGACTGTGTTCCATTTGAATCCAGGGCTGCTACCTCGTTTCAACAATATGATTATCAAGGCATTTACATGATACAGAAATGCTAACTCCTCATGGCAGAGAAACCAGAAGCATATTAATGTGTTTTCCAAAAAAACAAAACAAGCAGCCTCTCGGCTGAGATAGCTCCGGTGTTAGCAATGCACATTTCAATTAAAGAACAAAAGATATCATTACAAAATGAACAAATCTGAGAGAGGTCCACATGTAGTACCTATATATGTAATATCAAAGCAATTGGACTTGCAGTTTTTAACAAGAAGTTGAAAATATCACTTTTTACCAAAAATGACATGAACATCATGGTCTACCCAAGGTACATATACACCAATTATCAAAGCATTCAGGCTTGTAGTTTTCAAGAAGAAGTCGAAAAAGTAAAACATTGACACAGACGACGACGAACAATCACTCATATAATAAGCTCTGCTCGACAAAGTCGACAGCGGAGCAAAAAAAAAATGTCACGGCAATGTATTTAAAATGCGAGCGAGCAGACGGGCGATATTTCTAGGTTCACGCAGTCAAAAAAATACAGCAGAAATTATTCAACAACCGCTTGCAAATGAAGTGAGTAAAAATAAGCAGGAGGTTGGATGAAATTAGTGCTGTACATTCAGGTCTTTCGTAAAAATACGATCGGTCAAGATCTATCATTCTGAAGAACGCCACAGACAGATATTACACTATTCGTATTTTTTAAATGCGCCAAAACAAAAAAAAATTGTATGCTGCTTAACCGATGATCGATTGAAACAGACTCGTTTTGCAAGTTTTAATGGCTACGTTCTGTTGAAGATACAAGACTTCACTTTCGGAGTTATTACCGAAGATAATGTACGACAGCAAAAAAAACAACAACAACAACATTTGTTTATGTGAAATTGATTAGCATTAATGTAGGTCCAATCTGTACTGTTGTATTGTCTATTTCGTCAACCGAACGTTATCGATGATTATTATTGCAAATGTCATTTCTTTTTCCCTGATCAATGAATCCAGAATCAATTGGGTAGAAGTACATTATTTTATAATGATTTTCATTTGGTTTCACGTGATAGTTAGTCTGATTTATCATATAGCATTACAAATAGGAAGTCCTCGGCATGGGTCAGAGTACTAGTATACCCCAGACCACTCGTTTTGATGAATGGTCTGGGTGTGGCTAATGGGTAAGAATAGAAAATGGATTTCGATGAGGTTGTGATTATTTGGATTTTTGAGAATGGATTTTTACTATTGAAATGAAATTATCACATCTAGGGGTGAATTGTTAATAGGTGAAGTGATGTTAAAAAATACAAGTTGTTCATTGCTTGCGTATACCGCAACAACAAAGGATTATTTTTCAACACAGATCTCCAGTTGAGAGAGTTGTGTTTGGACATAACCCCCAAGTTAAACAAATTGATAAGAAGTAAAACACAGAATTGGAAGAGCTGTCCATACATTGACCAATCACACAAGAGCTCACAAACACCAAGGAAATGTTTGTTGTTGTACTTAACAAAGGGGTTTGGCACTTAAAACAATGGAACGTTTATAGGCTTAACGTTGGATTTAGATCGTGTTATAATCCAAATCCCCTAGAAAGAGTTGTAAGCACAAATTTTCATACGCAGAAATTACATTAACTAATGCAGGAGATAAATTGAGTAATTTTATATTTTTGATGAGCAATAAGGACTCCAAGGCAATTAAATGTATGGGGACCTATCTACTTAAAGCCATGGAGTACAGAAAACTTTAACGTATCTATTTATATAGTATTGTAATTGTGTTGTGTATGGATATATTTATTGCTTTTTACCAAAAGAAATATTGTAATTCCTAAGGATGCAATAAAACTTGATTATTATTATTATTATTATTACGCATGGTTATGAATATAGTTCACAGTCTCGAACACATCAGAAGTCACATGGGCTCAAACACGTATAGAAACAGACTTGAAACACAAAAATATGTTTAAAAGAACAGGAATTATATGTAAACAAATATTTAGTAAATAAAAACATCATCAATATCCTTGTTTCAAAGATTATATTCGTGCTTTTTTTAAAATTGAGTGGTGATAATTTGAAATAATTCTTGCATTGATCAAATTTTTAACCAAGGCATTTTCGATGTCAAAATCGTGAAACTATCTGGGTTTTTACGCAATCTGAATTACTAAACGAAGTACAGAACGACGATACAAACATATGCAAGAACTAATACATGTCAACAATTACTGTTATTACATCTCGAAAGTAAATATTCGTGGTACAGTACAATGTACTGTACATTTACTGTCTAACCGGACCGAAAGTGAGAATTTATTACTATTCTAAATATTCCAACATATTTTAGTATAATAGTAAACCATGTTGCCCACGTCGCGCCCCGATGGTTTATTTTTCCCTTAATAATTCTAGTTTCAAGTTTATATGCTTCCACGTTGAATTAGTTTTCCCTTTTCATGATGTGAAGGAACGCAACACTGACAACATATTTACACCCTGCAATGCCGTCAACTCACCTCTAATTCCTGTGATTCACACTGTTCCATCATTGTAGTAAAGTCCAACGACGCCATTTTAGTCTGAATAGTCGCCCTCAACGTTGAAACTGGCGAGGGAATACACTGCCCAGTGCGAGCCAAGCGCCTTCATGGGTGAAATCTCAGCTAAGAACGTCTTGAGAATTGTCAATGTATTTGTTATATTTTCATTTCCACGTTGATGTTTTTTTGTTTATTTGCTTGAGGTACGCATGAAGTTCGGCGGCACACGTAAATATCAATCAAAGAAAGCTTAGAAAGAACTCCCATGTGCTGAGAGTATTGTAACACATTAAATATAATTCGGAATTACTTAGCTGAAAACTAATTATGCAAATCAGAAAATTAATATGAACAGACTTTAGTGTAAAACTAATGAGGTCTGCGCAATGTAACAGAAAATCTATGTACCAAGTTTAATTAAAATGTGATTAGAACGAAACGAAAAAATTATGAATTATTACGCTAATTAGGGAATTAATATGAACAGATTTTTACCCCAAACTAATTAGGTTTATACAATGTCCTAGAGCATCTTTGTACTAAGTTTCATTGAAATGGAATAATTAGTACTTTAGATATCAGTGTGAAAGCTTAAAATTGGTTAATTGTGCAAATTTGGTAATTAATATGTACAGATTTTAACCCACAATTATCGAGGTCTGTCTATTGTCCTACAGCATCCATGTACAAACATTCATTGATATGTGATGATTATGTCGGAAAATCTGTGTAGTTGTTGTATTATCTCAAACGCTGCCGCCATCAAACAGACTCTTACCGCATATTGTTCATGGCTGGTATTAGTAGATGGATTACGCAACATCCTGTGTGTAGATAGTTTTAATGCCGCCTTTCATGTCTGACTTTATATTTAGTATTAGTCGTA
Source organism: Saccoglossus kowalevskii (assembly GCF_978046115.1). Lineage (NCBI taxonomy): Eukaryota > Metazoa > Hemichordata > Enteropneusta > Harrimaniidae > Saccoglossus > Saccoglossus kowalevskii. The sequence continues at coordinate 1,099,762 of NC_140656.1, read as the reverse complement.
GTTGTTTACTTTAACTGTATAAACAACACGTGTTAATTATCTCTGTATTACTGAGAAATAAATCAGTTAATTCTTCTTTAGGTTTGAAACAGTCAACATCGCCTTGTTTTACTCTCTCGCACACACATACGTCGAACCTTTTCCCACAGATTAGTACCTGAGATATCAGTGTGAAAGTTGGAAATTGGTTAATTATGCAAATTAGGTGATTAATATGCACAAATATTTACCGAAAACTAATTGGGTCTCTGCATAATTCTAGATTCATTGAAATGTGATGATTAGTACTTTAGATATCAGTAGAAATTAATATGCACAATTATTTAGCCTAAAACTAATCAGGTCTCTGCATAGTCCTAAAGGATCTATGTACAAAGTTTCATTGAAATGCGATGATTAGTAGTTGAGATACCCGTGCAAAAGCTGAAAATTAACTAATTATGCAAATTAGGTGATTAATATGCACAAATATTTATCCGAAACAATCAATCTCTGCATAGTCCTTGAGTATGTAAGTACCACGTTTCATTGAAATGTAATGCTCACTACTTATATCAAAAGCTGAAAATTAATTAATTATGCAAATTAGGTAATTATATGTACTGATCTTACCATAAAAACTATCAGGTCTGTGCAGTGTCATATGACATCTATGTACCAAGTTTCATTGAAATGTGATGATTAGTACTTGAGATATCAGTGAAAAAAACGAAAATTGACTAATCATTATGCAAATTAGGTAATTAGTATCCACAGATTTTTACCAAAAACTAATCAAATCTGCACATATGTTCAGAGCATCTATGTATCAAGTTTCATCAAAATCCAATGAGTGGTTCTTTAGATATCAGTGGAAAAGTCATAAAACAGCTAAAAATTAGCTAATTATCATGCAAATTAGGTAATTAACGAGCATGGATTTTTACCAAAACCTAATCAAATCTGCGCATTGGCCCAGAGCATCTATGCACCGATGTATGGTTCTTGAGATAGCAGTCGGACACACATACACACACACACACACAGACACACTAACTGCAAAGACTCCCATTATGTGCTTCGCACATGGGAGTCAAAAACGGCACTTGTACAAATTTCACCATAACATGTATTATCTTTGAGTAAAATGAGTGCCATTTAATAATTTCAGTTGGGTACTGACTACTGTCTCAACCTTTAAACAAACTTTGAAGCTTAATTAAGCAACTAGTTTTAATTTTACTGACTTTTTATAATAGTGAAAAACAGTATAATGTTCAAGATTCATTTATGGGTTACTGAATGTTCATTTATGTGAATCTTCATTCCCTTATTTTTTATTCGTAATTATGTTTATATTATTTGTAAACTAAATATTAAAGTTTTTCTTAATATAACATATCACTGTGTATTTTATTTATTATTTTCATGTTTTCATTCCAGTAACTTAGTATGGTACGCTTCAACAAACAACTGATAATGGTTTTATGTACCAAATTAGCTTTGCCATTTTGCCAACAGGGTATGATCAATTCCTGATATTTCCTTTACCTTTGTTGCACTTTGTCTATTTGATCTGGGATTTAATTTTTAACAATCCAAGGTGACAAATTACTTACTCATCAAATTTAAGGGTACTGGTGTAAAGTTTTAAAATGCAACAATACAGACTAATTTGTGGCTTGTGTATTTGGAATAAAAAAGAAAAAAACATCAAAAGTCTCATGTTTGGTCTTCATGTGTCAGTAGCATGTAATCCAACAAACCAGGACTTGGTCTAGCCTAGATTTTACCCATCAAGCTTTGCAAACGTTTAGTTTTTATCTTGTAGTTCAGGGAAGATAATCAAATTTACCTAAATTTTATAAAAGCCCTTTGCATATAGGTATGCTAATTTTTGTGTTCAAAAAACTGTTATTATGGTTAAAACTGGCTGCTGCGAAGCTTCAAATCATGACATGACATATTTCAACAAAGTATATACTGTCTATCTATTAGTGATCCAAATAAATGATTTATTCAAATACATCTGATCAACGAATATATGTGAAACATATAATTGGTCATCAGAACATCATACAAACATCATGCAAACACATTAAGGCAATACAAATAGTACGAAAAGCTTATTTATATAGCTGTTGATGAAGCTCACTGGCATGCATTTGAAAAAAATAAACATTTACATCTTTCATGCAAATATTTGGACAGAGGCAAAAACTGGAAAGATCATTTCAGAAGATGTTGGCTTATAGCAGTATATGTGCTTGATATCAGAATGTGCTGCAAACTATACATTTGATACCGGTATCACTGTAAATGTAATAGCTCAATTTATAGTCAACAACCTGCATGATTTGGGTATATTATGTCATAATTCTTCTACTTACTGTAACACATATTATTTGTGTTACTAGTATGTAGTGTGATAGAGTTCACAAAGCCTTAATCCATGAGATTCAAGACCCAGTAACTATGTGACAATGCAACCATTGGCAGAAAATTTGTTTCTTTGGCCACACCTAGATATTTAATAGAAACGTTAGTGACATGCAGCATTGTTGTAGGTTGGGGAAAAATTGGTTAAAAGTGAACTTTTCTGTGATGAACTTTGAGTTGAGTTGAGTTGTCCACTTATAATTCAAGTGATTTGGGTTTCTACGTCTACGATTTCCTTCACCACAAATTAAACCAATTACTAGTATTGTTTTACATTATATTCATTCATTTAGTAAACTTATAGTAAACTTATAAGTATGAGATTTACAGACATAAATATTGTTTTCAGAGACATGCAGTGTTCACCATGTGTGTTGACTATGTGCATGTCACGCGTCATCTCTACTATCACCTGTTTAGAGCTATAAGATTTGTTTTACAAGCAGTGAGTACAACTACAACTGACGGGAAATGGTCAATACATTATACCATATCATCATCATGTCTGACCAAGCAACCATGAGGTATTCTCACTTGTACAAAATGTTTATATGGGTGCTTCCTCATGCCGCATGATGTAGTTATGGTTGCATGGGATCCTGCCACCTGATATTATTGAATAATAGCCTCAATGGCATTACTTATCATGATGCATTTCACAACACTCTGGCTTTCAGTGAATGTTTTGAGTGTTCCAAGGTCAAATGTCAGAGGTCAGCTTGATCTGTATAGTGGTCAATAACCTGAGCCTCACCTTCATGACTACTATATGCATTGATGGGCCAAAAGACATTAAATAAAGATGGTGATCAAGCTTTTCTGCTAGTTAAAAAAATTGAAGACTAAATGCTCTACTTGAATAAATCTATGTAAGCCCTTACATGTGCCAAGGAGATGGTACTTCCACCAGGGGATCAGTCACCCAGATGGGTGGATCAACTGTCTGCTTTCATCATGACTATGAATGGAGAAATGAACCACCTCATTTGCAAGAATCCTCAGTATGCTATTAAAGCCAAATATGTATCACAAAATCCCTTGTCTGCTAAGAGAGCATAAGCTGCTGCTAGAGTGCAGCTGTTCTGGTGTTGTTCCTGCATATGTTTCAGCAACACACTCACCAAGGTCATTACCTGTTAGAGGGTCATTATTTTTGGATTTATCGGAGAAGAAGCTCTGTGAAAAAGTACAGATATACACTAACCAGGTTAGCAGCCCCTTTTAGACTGCTCTAAAAATCAAATTGCAAGGGCTTAGTCTTTTCCACGAAACGAAACGAAACGAAACCCAAACCCTAACCCGCATTTTTTTTTTCATTGGCCCAATAATATCTGAGAAAATTTCACACTGTGAAATACGGACGTGACGATGTTTGAGGTCGTTCAAAATCTAAGGTTAGGGTTAGGGTTTGGTTTCGTTTTATTTTGTTTCGTGGAAAAGACTAAGCCAATTGCAAGACAAACTGAGATGCATCATTATCCCACCATAAGTCAATTGCAAATATAAATAAATCAACAAAGACATGTCTGAGAAACATTTGATAACAACTTCAAGTCTTGCAATTTGTATTTTATTGAACAAAAATGGTTACCAGTCAGTCAAAAGATCAAAAAATAAAATGATGTGCATGTCTGTCATTATTACTATGTCCAAAAATCAGAAAGACAAACATGCAGAAAGACAGAACAAAAAGTTCCTATTTCGAACTATGTCTGACAGGCACTAAGATCAATAACAATCATACTGCCATGAAGTTCTCATGTGAAAAACTTACATTTATTTACAAATAGGTCTATATGACCTAAATATATACATTATTTCATTATCACAAGTTTTCATAAATGAAAGGGTCATGTGTTATTTTGTACCCATAGTAATGATCTACATAATCAGTGTACAATTTCATCTGTCACAATAATTTTTTTACTTGACCATAAAAATGACCAATTGTTCACAAAATGTCTTGAAACTTTGCTGAAACAGTATTGATCAACGTAGGAAAAGATTGTCAAGATATTTTACATGTACTGTAAAATACTTTATTTTAGCTAGAATTAATTTTAGCTGAAAAGACTTTTTGGTGTTTTGTATGGAATTTACTTCTATTGACTTTTGACTGTAAAAAATAGAAAATAGGTATATTCGATGGATTTTATTTTCACTGAATCACTCCTTCAGTGAAAATAGCGAAAATTAATTCCAAGCAAAAATAAAGTATTTTACAGTATTTCAAATCACTGCATGAATCCTGTGAGATATGAAACAAATGGATGTGTTCCTGATCAAACCATACTGCTGCAAAGAACAAATTCCTTACAAAGCTTTCCATATACACACAAGATTGTTTTGAGTAACTGACACAACAGTTCTAAGATCAGAACTGATACCAACATCATTGATAAGAATTGCTTTGTCTTCATCATCAAATATACCACTTGGCCACTGTAATACCTGCAGTAAAACAGAATCCATAATTAAGGGATGAATTATATTGACATTTGTAATATGAACACAATATTATTTATCAATTTGCCACATGACATTGGGCACTACTGGCCTTTGCCACGATATCAATTTCCATATTTTACCTAATATAAGACACCACAAGACAATGTTGATCTTCATTGTCAAGAAGTGTTTTAATATACCTGACAAAGATTTTACAAAGTGCAGACTTGGGGTGCTATTTGCTTGAATGGTGAGTCATTTAATTAATCAAAACTATACTACACATGTATGAATCTAAGAATTTCTAGGTGGACAGATATACATAACATATATCGCATTCAATAACTATTGTACATAACTGACTAGTAGAACCTGAACAATGTAATAATATGAGGAATATACTATATGAAAACTGTAAGGGCAGACACTTTGATTGATATTTCCATTGAATCTATATGCACGGTGTTATCTTTGACCTGACTTAACAGATACATGTAAATAAATTGGTGAAAGCCATTGATTGGATAGTAACTACAAGCAGGTCCCTGCATCATGCGATCTGATCAAACTTCAGCTCTGTATGGAGACATGCTGATTTCAACTCAGGGGGGAAGGTGTGTGTTTGTGCTCAACAAACTGTCTATGCCTAGAAGCATATGTAATCCATAATGTATGTATGAAGTTTGAGTGAAATGGCTTTAGGCATTTCTGAGATACACACGCACACAGATAAAAACATAAGACTTCCTATCATCAGGGACAAAAATTGGGAAATCAAAGTTATCATCACAAACATTTGACATCACAGTTCACCCTCCCCACATATTTGACATCACAGTTCACCTTCCTCACATGATATTTGACATCACAGTTCACCCTCCCCACATATTTGACATCACAGTTCACCCTCCCCACATATTTGACATCACAGTTCATCTTCCTCACATAATATTTGACATCACAGTTCACCTTCCTCACATGATATTTGACATCACAGTTCACCTTCCTCACATGGTATTTGACATCACAGTTCACCCTCCCCACATATTTGACATCACAGTTCACCTTCCTCACATGATATTTGACATCACAGTTCACCTTCATCACATGATATTTGACATCACAGTTCACCTTCCTCAATGATATTTGACATCACAGTTCACCTTCCTCACATGATATTTGACATCACAGTTCACCTTCCTCACATATTTGACATCACAGTTCACCTTCCTCACATCATATTTGACATCACAGTTCACCTTCCTCACATGATATTTGACATCACAGTTCACCCTCCCCACATATTTGACATCACATTTCACCTTCCTCACATATTTGACATCACAATTCACCTTCCTCACATATTTGACATCACAGTTCACCTTCCTCACATGATATTTGACATCACAGTTCACCCTTCCCACATATTTGACATCACAGTTCACCTTCCCCACATATTTGACATCACATTTCACCTTCCTCACATATTTGACATCACAGTTCACCTTCCTCACATGATATTTGACATCACAGTTCACCTTCCTCACATATTTGACATCACAGTTCACCTTCCTCACATGATATTTGACATCACAGTTCACCCTCCCCACATATTTGACACCAGTTCACCCTCCCCACATATTTGACATCACAGTTCACCTTCCCCACATATTTGACATCACAGTTCACCTTCCTCACATGATATTGACATCACAGTTCACCTTCACCACATATTTGACATCACAGTTCACCTTCCTCACATATTTGACATCACAGTTCACCTTCCTCACATATTTGACATCACAGTTCACCTTCCTCACATGATATTTGACTTCACAGTTCACCCTTCCCACATATCTGACATCACAGTTCACCTTCCCCACATATTTGACATCACAGTTCACCTTCCTCACATATTTGACATCACAGTTCACCTTCCTCACATGATATTTGACATCACAGTTCACCCTTCCCACATATTTGACATCACAGTTCACCTTCCCCACATAATATTTGACATCACAGTTCACCTTCCTCACATGATATTTGACATCACAGTTCACCTTCCTCACATGGTATTTGACATCACAGTTCACCCTCCCCACATATTTGACATCACAGTTCACCCTCCCCACATGATATTTGACATCACAGTTCACCTTCCCCACATATTTGACATCACATTTCACCTTCCTCACATATTTGACATCACAGTTCACCTTCCTCACATATTTGACATCACAGTTCACCTTCCTCACATGATATTTGACATCACAGTTCACCCTTCCCACATATCTGACATCACAGTTCACCTTCCCCACATATTTGACATCACAGTTCACCTTCCTCACATATTTGACATCACAGTTCACCTTCCTCACATGATATTTGACATCACAGTTCACCCTTCCCACATATTTGACATCACAGTTCACCTTCCCCACATAATATTTGACATCACAGTTCACCTTCCCCACATATTTGACATCACAGTTCACCTTCCTCACATGATATTGACATCACAGTTCACCTTCACCACATATTTGACATCGCAGTTCACCTTCCTCACATGATATTTGACATCACAGTTCACCTTCCACACCTATTTGACATCACATTTCACCTTCTCCTTATATTTGACATCACAGTTCACCTTCCTCACATGATATTTGACATCACAGTTCACCCTCCGCACATATTTGACATCACAGTTCACCCTCCCTACATATTTGACATCACAGTTCACCCTCCTCATATGATATTGACATCACAGTTCACCTTCCTCACATGATATTGACATCACAGTTCACCTTCCCCACATATTTAACATCACAGTTCACCTTCCCAACATATTTGACATCACAGTTCACTTTTCTCACATGATATTTGACATCACAGTTCACCCTCTCCACATATTTGACATCGCAGTTCACCTTCCCAACATATTTGACATCACAGTTCACCTTTCTCACATGATATTTGACATCACAGTTCACCCTCTCCACATATTTGACATCGCAGTTCACCTTCCTCACATGATATTTGACATCACAGTTCACCCTCCCCACATATTTGACATCACAGTTCACCTTCCTCACATGATATTTGACATCACATTTCACCTTCCTCACTTGATATTTGACATCACAGTTCACCCTCCCCACATATTTGTCATCACAGTTCACGTTCTTCACATGATATTTGACCTCACAGTTCACCCTCCCCACATATTTGACATCACAGTTCACCCTCCCTACATATTTGACATCACATTTCTTCTTCCTCACATGATTTTTGACATCACAGTTCACCTTCCTCACATGATATTTGACATCACAGTTCACCTTCCTCACATGATATTTGACATCACAGTTCACCCTCCCCACATATTTGACATCACAGTTCACCTTCCCCATATATTTGACACCACAGTTCACCTTCCTCACATGATATTTGACATCACAGTTCACCTTCCTCACATGATATTTGACATCACAGTTCACCCTCCCCACATATTTGACATCACAGTTCACCTTCCCCACATATTTGACACCACAGTTCACCTTCCTCACATGATATTGACATCACATTTCACCTTCCTCACATGATTTTTGACATCACAGTTCCCCTTCCTCACATGATATTTGACACCACAGTTCACCTTCCTCACATGACATTGACATCACATTTCACCTTCCTCACATGATTTTTGACATCACAGTTCACCCTCCCCACCTATTTGACATCACAGTTCACCTTCCCGACATATTTGACATCACAGTTCACCTTCCTCACATATTTGACATCACATTTCACCTTCCTCACATATTTGACATCAAAGTTCACCTTCCTCACATGATATTGACATCACATTTCACCTTCACCACATGATATTTGACATCACAGTTCACCCTCCCCACATATTTGACATCACAGTTCACCTTCCTCACATGATATTTGACATCACAGTTCACCCCCCACATATTTGACATCACAGTTCACCCTCCCCACATGATATTTGACATCACAGTTCACCTTCCCCACATATTTGACATCACATTTCACCTTCCTCACATATTTGACATCACAGTTCACCTTCCTCACATATTTGACATCACAGTTCACCTTCCTCACATGATATTTGACATCACAGTTCACCCTTCCCACATATCTGACATCACAGTTCACCTTCCCCACATATTTGACATCACAGTTCACCTTCCTCACATATTTGACATCACAGTTCACCTTCCTCACATGATATTTGACATCACAGTTCACCCTTCCCACATATTTAACATCACATTTCACGATCCTCACATATTTGACAACACAGTTCACCTTCACCACATAGTTGACATCACAGTTCACCTTCCTCACATGATATTGACATCACAGTTCACCTTCCTCACATGATATTTGACATCACAGTTCACCCTCCCCACATATTTGACATCACAGTTCACCTTCCTCACATGATATTTGACATCACAGTTCACCCTCCCCACATATTTGACATCACAGTTCACCCTCCCCACATGATATTTGACATCACAGTTCACCTTCCCCACATATTTCACATCACATTTCACCTTCCTCACATATTTGACATCACAGTTCACCTTCCTCACATATTTGACATCACAGTTCACCTTCCTCACATGATATTTGACATCACAGTTCACCCTTCCCACATATCTGACATCACAGTTCACCTTCCCCACATATTTGACATCACAGTTCACCTTCCTCACATATTTGACATCACAGTTCACCTTCCTCATATGATATTTGACATCACAGTTCACCCTTCCCACATATTTGACATCACAGTTCACCTTCCCCACATAATATTTGACATCACAGTTCACCTTCCTCACATGATATTTGACATCACAGTTCACCTTCCTCACATGATATTTGACATCACAGTTCACCCTCCCCACATATTTGACATCACAGTTCACCCTCCCCACATGATATTTGACATCACAGTTCACCTTCCCCACATATTTGACATCACATTTCACCTTCCTCACATATTTGACATCACAGTTCACCTTCCTCACATATTTGAAATCACAGTTCACCTTCCTCACATGATATTTGACATCACAGTTCACCCTTCCCACATATCTGACATCACAGTTCACCTTCCCCACATATTTGACATCACAGTTCACCTTCCTCACATATTTGACATCACAGTTCACCTTCCTCACATGATATTTGACATCACAGTTCACCCTTCCCACATATTTGACATCACAGTTCACCTTCCCCACATAATATTTGACATCACAGTTCACCTTCCCCACATATTTGACATCACAGTTCACCTTCCTCACATGATATTGACATCACAGTTCACCTTCACCACATATTTGACATCACAGTTCACCTTCCACACCTATTTGACATCACATTTCACCTTCTCCTTATATTTGACATCACAGTTCACCTTCCTGACATGATATTTGACATCACAGTTCACCCTCCCCACATATTTGACATCACATTTCACCTTCCTCACGTGATATTTGACATCACAGTTCACCCTCCGCACATATTTGACATCACAGTTCACCCTCCCTACATATTTGACATCACAGTTCACCCTCCTCATATGATATTGACATCACAGTTCACCTTCCTCACATGATATTGACATCACAGTTCACCTTCCCCCACATATTTGACATCACAGTTCACCTTCCCAACATATTTGACATCACAGTTCACCTTTCTCACATGATATTTGACATCACAGTTCACCTTCCTCACATGATATTTGACATCACATTTCACCTTCCTCACTTGATATTTGACATCACAGTTCACCCTCCCCACATATTTGTCATCACAGTTCACGTTCTTCACATGATATTTGACCTCACAGTTCACCCTCCCCACATATTGGACATCACAGTTCACCCTCCATACATATTTGACATCACATTTCTCCTTCCTCAGATTATTTTTGACATCACAGTTCACCTTCCTCACATGATATTTGACATCACAGTTCACCTTCCTCACATGATATTTGACATCACAGTTCACCCTCCCCACATATTTGACATCACAGTTCACCTTCCTCACATATTTGACATCACAGTTCACCTTCCTCACATGATATTTGACATCACAGTTCACCCTTCCCACATATCTGACATCACAGTTCACCTTCCCCACATATTTGACATCACAGTTCACCTTCCTCACATATTTGACATCACAGTTCACCTTCCTCATATATTTGACATCACAGTTCACCCTTCCCACATATTTGACATCACAGTTCACCTTCCCCACATAATATTTGACATCACAGTTCACCTTCCTCACATGATATTTGACATCACAGTTCACCTTCCTCACATGATATTTGACATCACAGTTCACCCTCCCCACATATTTGACATCACAGTTCACCCTCCCCACATGATATTTGACATCACAGTTCACCTTCCCCACATATTTGACATCACATTTCACCTTCCTCACATATTTGACATCACAGTTCACCTTCCTCACATATTTGACATCACAGTTCACCTTCCTCACATGATATTTGACATCACAGTTCACCCTTCCCACATATCTGACATCACAGTTCACCTTCCCCACATATTTGACATCACAGTTCACCTTCCTCACATATTTGACATCACAGTTCACCTTCCTCACATGATATTTGACATCACAGTTCACCCTTCCCACATATTTGACATCGCAGTTCACCTTCCCCACATAATATTTGACATCACAGTTCACCTTCCCCACATATTTGACATCACAGTTCACCTTCCTCACATGATATTGACATCACAGTTCACCTTCACCACATATTTGACATCACAGTTCACCTTCCACACCTATTTGACATCACATTTCACCTTCTCCTTATATTTGACATCACAGTTCACCTTCCTGACATGATATTTGACATCACAGTTCACCCTCCCCACATATTTGACATCACATTTCACCTTCCTCACGTGATATTTGACATCACAGTTCACCCTCCGCACATATTTGACATCACAGTTCACCCTCCCTACATATTTGACATCACAGTTCACCCTCCTCATATGATATTGACATCACAGTTCACCTTCCTCACATGATATTGACATCACAGTTCACCTTCCCCCACATATTTGACATCACAGTTCACCTTCCCAACATATTTGACATCACAGTTCACCTTTCTCACATGATATTTGACATCACAGTTCACCTTCCTCACATGATATTTGACATCACATTTCACCTTCCTCACTTGATATTTGACATCACAGTTCACCCTCCCCACATATTTGTCATCACAGTTCACGTTCTTCACATGATATTTGACCTCACAGTTCACCCTCCCCACATATTGGACATCACAGTTCACCCTCCATACATATTTGACATCACATTTCTCCTTCCTCAGATTATTTTTGACATCACAGTTCACCTTCCTCACATGATATTTGACATCACAGTTCACCTTCCTCACATGATATTTGACATCACAGTTCACCCTCCCCACATATTTGACATCACAGTTCACCTTTCCCACATATTTGACACCACAGTTCACCTTCCTCACATGATATTTGACATCACAGTTCACCTTCCTCACATGATATTTGACATCACAGTTAACCCTCCCCACATATTTGACATCACAGTTCACCTTCCCCACATATTTGACACCACAGTTCACCTTCCTCACATGATATTTGACATCACAGTTCACCTTCCCCACATATTTGACATCACAGTTCACCTTCCTCACATGATTTTTGACATCACAGTTCCCCTTCCTCACATGATATTTGACATCACAGTTCACCTTCCTCACATGACATTGACATCACATTTCACCTTCCTCACATGATTTTTGACATCACAGTTCACCCTCCCCACCTATTTGACATCACAGTTCACCTTCCCCACATATTTGACATCACAGTTCACCTTCCTCACATATTTGACATCACATTTCACCTTCCTCACATATTTGACATCAAAGTTCACCTTCCTCACATGATATTGACATCACATTTCACCTTCACCACATGATATTTGACATCACAGTTCACCCTCCCCACATATTTGACATCACAGTTCACCTTCCTCACATGTTATTGACATCACAGTTCACCCTCCCTACATATTTGACATCAAATTTCACCTTCCTCACATGATATTTGACATCACAGTTCACTTTCCTCACATGATATTTTACATCACAGTTCACCTTCCTCACATATTTGACATCACATTTCACGATCCTCACATATTTGACATCACAGTTCACCCTTCCCACATATTTGACATCACAGTTCACCTTCACCACATAGTTGACATCACAGTTCACCTTCCTCACATGATATTGACATCACAGTTCACCTTCCTCACATGGTATTTGACATCACAGTTCACCCTCCCCACATATTTGACATCACAGTTCACCTTCCTCACATGATATTTGACATCACAGTTCACCCTCCCCACATATTTGACATCACAGTTCACCCTCCCCACATGATATTTGACATAACAGTTCACCTTCCCCACATATTTGACATCACATTTCACCTTCCTCACATATTTGACATCACAGTTCACCTTCCTCACATATTTGACATCACAGTTCACCTTCCTCACATGATATTTGACATCACAGTTCACCCTTCCAACATATCTGACATCACAGTTCACCTTCCCCACATATTTGACATCACAGTTCACCTTCCTCACATATTTGACATCACAGTTCACCTTCCTCACATGATATTTGACATCACAGTTCACCCTTCCCACATATTTGACATCACAGTTCACCTTCCCCCCATATTGGACACCACAGTTCACCATCCCCACATATTTGACATCACAGTTCACCTTCCCCACATATTTGACATCACAGTTTACCTTCCTCACATGATATTTGACATCACAGTTCACCCTCCCCACATATTTGACATCACAGTTCACCCTCCCCACCTATTTGACATCACAGTTCATCTTCCTCACATAATATTTGACATCACAGTTCACCTTCCTCACATGATATTTGACATCACAGTTCACCTTCCTCACATGATATTTTACATCACAGTTCACCTTCCTCACATGATATTTGACATCACAGTTCACCTTCCTCACATGATATTTGACATCACAGTTCCCCCTCCCCACATATTTGACATCACAGTTCACCTTCCTCACATATTATTTGACATCACAGTTCACCTTCCTCACATGATATTTGACATCACAGTTCACCCTCCCCACATATTTGACATCACATTTCACCTTCCTCACATATTTGACATCACAGTTCACCTTCCTCACATATTTGACATCACAGTTCACCTTCCTCACATGATATTTGACATCACAGTTCACCCTTCCCACATATTTGACATCACAGTTCACCTTCCCCACATATTTGACATCACAGTTCACCTTCACCACATATTTGACATCACAGTTCACCTTCCTCACCTATTTAACATCACATTTCACCTTCTCCTTATATTTGACATCACAGTTCGCCTTCCTCACATGATATTTGACATCACAGTTCACCTTCCTCACATGATATTTGACATCACATCTCACCTTCCTCACATGATATTTGACATCACAGTTCACCCTCCCCACATATTTGACATCACATTTCACCCTCCCTACATATTTGACATCACATTTCACCTTCCTCACATATTTGACATCACAGTTCACCTTCCTCACATGATATTTGACATCACAGTTCACCTTCCTCACATGATATTTGACATCACAGTTCACCTTCCTCACATGATATTTGACATCACAGTTCACCCTCCCCACATATTTGACATCAAAGTTCACCTTCCTCACATGATATTGACATCACATTTCACCTTCACCACATGATATTTGACATCACAGTTCACCCTCCCTACATATTTGACATCAAATTTCACCTTCCTCACATGATATTTGACATCACAGTTCACTTTCCTCACATGATATTTTACATCTCAGTTCACCTTCCTCACATATTTGACATCACATTTCACGATCCTCACATATTTGACATCACAGTTCACCCTTCCCACATATTTGACATCACAGTTCACCTTCACCACATAGTTGACATCACAGTTCACCTTCCTCACATGATATTGACATCACAGTTCACCTTCCTCACATGGTATTTGACATCACAGTTCACCCTCCCCACATATTTGACATCACAGTTCACCTTCCTCACATGATATTTGACATCACAGTTCACCCTCCCCACATATTTGACATCACAGTTCACCCTCCCCACATGATATTTGACATAACAGTTCACCTTCCCCACATATTTGACATCACATTTCACCTTCCTCACATATTTGACATCACAGTTCACCTTCTTCACATATTTGACATCACAGTTCACCTTCCTCACATGATATTTGACATCACAGTTCACCCTTCCAACATATCTGACATCACAGTTCACCTTCCCCACATATTTGACATCACAGTTCACCTTCCTCACATATTTGACATCACAGTTCACCTTCCTCACATGATATTTGACATCACAGTTCACCCTTCCCACATATTTGACATCACAGTTCACCTTCCCCCCATATTGGACACCACAGTTCACCATCCCCACATATTTGACATCACAGTTCACTTTCCCCACATATTTGACATCACAGTTCACCTTCCTCACATGATATTTGACATCACAGTTCACCCTCCCCACATATTTGACATCACAGTTCACCCTCCCCACCTATTTGACATCACAGTTCATCTTCCTCACATAATATTTGACATCACAGTTCACCTTCCTCACATGATATTTGACATCACAGTTCACCTTCCTCACATGATATTTGACATCACAGTTCACCTTCCTCACATGATATTTTACATCACAGTTCACCTTCCTCACATGATATTTGACATCACAGTTCCCCCTCCCCACATATTTGACATCACAGTTCACCTTCCTCACATAATATTTGACATCACAGTTCACCTTCCTCACATGATATTTGACATCACAGTTCACCCTCCCCACATATTTGACATCACATTTCACCTTCCTCACATATTTGACATCACAGTTCACCTTCCTCACATATTTGACATCACAGTTCACCTTCCTCACATGATATTTGACATCACAGTTCACCCTTCCCACATATTTGACATCACAGTTCACCTTCCCCACATATTTGACATCACAGTTCACCTTCACCACATATTTGACATCACAGTTCACCTTCCTCACCTATTTAACATCACATTTCACCTTCTCCTTATATTTGACATCACAGTTCGCCTTCCTCACATGATATTTGACATCACAGTTCACCTTCCTCACATGATATTTGACATCACATCTCACCTTCCTCACATGATATTTGACATCACAGTTCACCCTCCCCACATATTTGACATCACATTTCACCCTCCCTACATATTTGACATCACATTTCACCTTCCTCACATATTTGACATCACAGTTCACCTTCCTCACATGATATTTGACATCACAGTTCACCTTCCTCACATGATATTTGACATCACAGTTCACCTTCCTCACATGATATTTGACATCACAGTTCACCCTCCCCACATATTTGACATCACAGTTCACCTTCCTCACATGATATTTGACATCACAGTTCACCCTCCCCACATATTTGACATCACAGTTCACCCTCCCTACATATTTGACATCACAGTTCACCTTCCCCACATGATATTTGACATCACAGTTCACCTTCCCCACATGATATTTGACATCACAGTTCACCTTCCCCACATGATATTTGACATCACATTTCACCTTCACCACCACATATTTGACATCAGATCAGATTCCTACCTCATGATGTTTGATACTACTGTCTGTCTCTAATCCAACAGCATTTGATACATCATATATGTAAATATTTCCATTATTATCACCGGCAGCAATGACTCCACTTTCTGAAATAACCAAAAATTATAAGCATGTATACTTGTTACTGCACTAAGTTTTTTTTAGTGCAAAGCAGCATTTTTGGTGACTGAAGTTAATACTGTCATGTGTGATGTTGTTGTTGTAGTTGTTGTGCATGCATGTAATCTCCTAATACTGCATATTTAGAAGGCAGGTCAGACTATACAGGAATTGAACTCATAATTTGATGATCGTACCATTGCTCACTTTTTTAAAAGTTAAAGGTTATAGAATCATCAATTACCATCTATTTTTGTGATATCAAACCCAGAATGTGTTTTAAGTAAACTAACCTTTTCTGCAGGCAAGATAGAGATATATCTCCTTAATATGAAGCCACTCTAAAGAATGTAATATCTTGACATCTCTTCTCTTGAATGCATTGCTATGGCAACAATTACTTTCTGTGTCTTTGACACCCCATATATGAATACGGTCATCTGATTCATAACTGTCATCTTTTTCAACACAGTACTTTGTTACTAGAAAATACAATTTGGACTAATATGCTAGAACTCTACTCTGGTGAGCATGCGCTGGGCAAACTTTGAGATATGAAGAAATATTGTCACCATATCATCAATATGAAAACAAACTTTAAGATAAAAAGCAAATGTACATGACATTTTTTTAACCTTGTATTTCTTTTCCAATTATCTGTATCATTACAATTGGCATGTATTCCTATAATGATGACAATTATTGTTATGATCACAGATGTCGTTTTCAATGATAAACAAATGCATGTATGACATGTTGTAAAATGTAGGCATGAGTCTTGATTGCAATCAGTCAAAGTATTTCAGAAAATAAGGTTTTGAAAGTTTGATTTTAATCTGTTTTACGCTTGGAGAACAAAATAATGCTATTGCAGTTTAATCATTATATTGTAACAGTTGTTTATATAGCTAAAACCTATGAAAAAATAATGCAGAAATGATATAATAGTGATAACCCTGACAAAATCAGGTACACCACACGATATTGCACAAGTCACTCCATACATGTCATGAATTATGGAATACCTTGTGGCATAGTCACCTCTGATCTCTTGCTCAAATGTATATCAGTCAGCCATCTTGAATGAGATAGTTGAACACATGGACATATATATGTGTTCCATGCTGAATGTGTGATGTGTCTGATCTTTGCATGTTTCAAATGATAAAAGAGGTAAAAGAGAAACTTGGTAAAATGAAAGTGATGAAGGAAATCCGTATTATACCGGATTCTGCCTTAAATTAGCCCATCCGAAAAATAGCCCTGGGCAGTTTCACGGCTGGAGGGCACTTATTTGGGGTTCACAATTTCAAAAAAAAAAATCATCAAATATTTTTTGGAGACTTGTATTTTCATTGGAAAATCCTACTACGCCGACTTTCAACGCCGGTAGTTGGGCCACCCAAGATTATTGCAGAAGCTAATCTAAAATTTGATACATTTTTTTCTTGCTGAATTAAAAAGTAGACTGCCTAAAATTTCAATACAATGTCACTCAGTGCCATTTTTCTCCAAAAAAATCACATTAACGAACCTGGTACGTCAAATACATTTTTTTATATTTTATTGGTAACGAAATTATATATTTTAAACGAAGTTTCAAATAAAAACGAACACAACTGCATTGCGTAGTAGCAAATTATCATGGTTGCGCAATCCTGTCATGCTGTCTTTCGCAATTGTTGAAAGTTACTCAGTAGTGATTATAATAACGCACAAAAAATAAATTCGTTGAATTGTTATGAATGCAAATAAAATTCAATTTAGTTTCATCATAAGCAATTTATTCCGGTCGCATATAAACTCTTGCATGAGATGACCTAATATGTCAAATCACTAATTAACCAATCAAAATGCTGGATGATGCCAATGTGTTACCATAGCTCATTCAAATATGTTATTGAACGCAACGTGGAAGAGATTTGCCGATGTTGTATTATGATCTTTTGACTTGGATTTTGATGGGGAAATGGCATGATTTTTTCTTCAAATCTAAAAATAGTTGTTTTCAAAAGATAAACTGAGCATTAGAAGAATAATTTAACATTGTTTACAGTGATAACAGCTCATTGTCAAAACGAAGCTTACCCAATCACGCTAGTCACAATAAACATGCTCTTGAATAAAAACTTAAATACTCGGTAAACTATTTTAGGCTTCAGGGAAGATTGAAAAACGACGGCAAAATATTTAAAAAAAAACTTTAAAAACTGCAGAAAAATCGCCCTGGGCAGAATCCGGTACAATAAACACAAAACGATAACAAACATTGGCGTGAATGGCCATAATCCGCACTTGTGACTTTTAGTTGGCCCAGAACATAGCTTTCATGTAAAATTTTTACACTATGTTTGTCAGTTTGTCAACAAAAGACATGACATGTCATGTCATAGCCCCCGCTCAGAAAAAAATTTAAAAACTTATATTGAACTTAGTTTGTGTCAGAGTGAATTAATTCATTACGAGCTGTATTAAAATTCTGTTATTAAATGTTCAGAATTGATGTGTTACAATTTTAGGGGGTGGGGTAAAAATTTATTCATTTGGCTTTTCTGAGACAATTTATAACTTGTTAAACATATAATGCGATGTGCACTTGTAAACAATTATTACCTGTCCCTGTACCAACTTTGAACAAAACTGTATGACACATATCTGAGAAAAACCTGTTAACAGCTAGAAAAAGCTTGTTTTTTTTAGATTTTTGAGGGAAAAATGGCCTCCAAGTCGTACAACTTTATCCAATCAAACAGGTCATGAATGACACTGAAAGTTGCAACATATAATTTGTCCAGTTTTTGGCATGGATGTAAATTGGCAAACACGATTTCTATGGCATTCTCAGCAAGAACACCAGAGAGCAACAAACAAGTACAACAGGTAAAATGACATGCAAGTATGCAAATCAGATCTGCAAATATGTTGAAGAGTCAGTGTTGTGTCTGTTTGGATAAACTTCCTTGTACAACTGTATTCCTAATACAAGAACACTGTCAATCACAGAACTGTTCCAGCGAAAAACTTTTGATATTTTAGTCAGTAACAGGGCAAAGATACCGTTTGTCATACATGTACAAGTACTAGCACCAGATGAGGAACTGAGAAACTGCAATGATCCTTGGTGTACATTACCTGTGTCAACAACTTTACTTCCCGTGTACTTCATGTACAGATCTACATGTAGTTTGTGGCCCTGAATTAGTTTCAATATCTCTAAATAAGGACAAGAGTACTTCTCATATGACAATGATACAAATAAAGTGCAAGAATCCAGAAAAATATTATCAAGTTTTTATTATCATACATTAATATTAACAAATTGTGTGAAATTGAACTTTTATGTACAGAGAAACACATATTTATGCTTTGGTTGACAGCACTTCTCAAAAAAAAAAAAAGACGACCTGCAAAACTTTATACAATTGTCAGACATGCAGCGAATAGTATGCTTTTGTAATATATGCAGTTTCAGTGGCTTTGCTTTCCGAGAAAAAAATTCTGGCTCTGCACCTGAAAAAAACAAAAAAACATTTAGTCAAAAGTAAGCAGAGGTTGTAGCATATATGCTCCCATTAGCTGTTAAATTTAATTAAAAAAGATATTTGTGTACTGTCTTTTCAGTACGAAAACATATTACTTAATATATTTATACCAGCCAGAAAGAAATTGCAAGTTTTCACTGAGCAATTAGGAATATACATGGACAACAATTGATGCATGTCTAGCAATATACTGTTTGAAAGGCTGCATGATGTAATGAAATAGCAACCAATCACTACTCGAGTCTGACTGGCTGGTAAACTGCACAATACATACAAAAATGTATGCAGATGATATATGAGCAGCTCCACCAAATATAAAAATATTCTTTCCATAGTTATGACTCTAATGTGAATGTGATTTTCCACTCCTTAGCAATAGTAGTTAGAGTATTGTATTGTACTGTATCGTACAAGTTTATTGTGATTCTATATGTGTTTGTAATATTGTTTAGCTTTATTTAGCATTCTGTTTAGTTGGTTAACTTTACTGTATCTTAATGTAGTTTATTTTAATGTTGAATAAAAATTAAACGAGTCACTGTATAGTGGTGACGTATTGCGCGAAATTGTTGCAAGGACAATACTTTTCTGGATTTGCGTGTCGTCGTGCGTCGATAAAAATGCATGGAATGGTCGGCAGTATCGATCAAGTTCGTCTAGTGCGACATTCGTGGCTGGCGACAAGATGCCGTATAAACGTTTAAATAGACGTCAATGAGGAGTGGAAGGCCATAATTTAGTCATGGCATGTTGGAAAATTACAGTCAATCAAAAAAACTTCACATGACAACAAAAAATATTCACTATATTTATTATGCATTATTTTTTTGTTGGTAGCAAATGATCACGGTACGGTAGCTTACTTGTTTTCGAAGTGTTGTAATTGTTGATTAGTACTCAGTAGTGATTATATTAACGCCATGTTATCCATGCCCATGACGCGTGTTTATTGACCAGATAGGTCAAGTCGCTAATCAACCAATCAAAATGCTGGATGGTGCCCATATGCTCAAATTACCATAAAGTATTTAAATATGACAGTTCAGCGACCTCATGGTGAAAGCAACACGAAAGACCAGATTTACCGATGTTTTAGTGCGATCTTTTGGCTTCGTTTCTCATGGGGAAAAAGGCATGATTTTTTTAATCGGATTTAGAAAAATAAATAAACGTACCGTCCCAAATAAAAATGTGCCGGGTGGAATTTTTCTGTGGAAAAAATAAACGTACCGGTACGTTTATATTGGGACATTTAGCGTTGTGGGCAAGCTCTCCTGAGTAGCGACATATTTTTAACTTCGCCTATTGCGTGATCAGTGGATTACGTAAATAAACCAACACTTTCAATGAGTACATGCCGACCCAACTAAACTTGTTTATGGCTGTTTATGAACAGCGAGGACGCATCTCATAGAACAATAGCTGTGGAAATCATAAACAAATGTAAACGTTGCGGAAATCAAGCATGGCGATAATGATTTTGAGCGAGGCAGAGTCTGGCAAGCGTCTCAGAGGGGCTTAGACATATTACGAAACGACCCCAAAACGAGCCCAAAACGAGCCAAACGATCCAAAAAAAACGAGCCAAAATGACAACAAATCGTCAAACTGTCCAATTACCGCGATATTATTGCGACAGCCTTTTTAATGAGCACATCGGCCGATGAGGGCGCTGTTCTCATCAAGCCGCATCAAAATATTTGTATCTTCTGATTTCATTAAGTCAATGAACTTAGTAAAATTAGGTGGATTATAAAATAAATACGGTAAGTACTTGTCTCTGAAATTTGCAAAAAATGTACAGACTAAAAGAAAATGATATTCATTTTCAATTTGGTTCAAGTCACAGAGAGTACAAACTTTCCGTTTTTCCTTGGTTAGCTTCAATAAGCAAACAATGGGCTGAGCAACGGAATCTTGATATTTTAAATAGCTTCTATGTTTAAAGATATTAACTGAAAATATATAATGCTCGGGTGTAATTGTAGTTTTGAATTCTCTGTAAGTTTCTAATTTATTCATTGTACATATGTCCCCAACCCATTCACGATGCAAGAAATATTTGAATCGTTCGCAAAAAACATCCATAAATATATTGATATTTTTAACCTCCTGGGCATGCCACGTTTCATCTAAGTTACATAGAAATAACAAGTTTTTCACTTCAGCTACCTATGTTTTCTTTGAGCTGAACCCTGACTCTTCTATGTTATACAACATATTGTAACATTTGCGTGGATACCTGGAAGGTGGCATATTGGCCAATTTCGCCCAGTATTTCACACACCGCTTTGCTGTATAAAAGTAAATGGATATCTCCCACAATCACCCAAAA
Organism: Saccoglossus kowalevskii; assembly: GCF_978046115.1. NCBI lineage: Eukaryota > Metazoa > Hemichordata > Enteropneusta > Harrimaniidae > Saccoglossus > Saccoglossus kowalevskii. Next base: position 1,077,012 of record NC_140656.1, on the reverse strand, counting down.
CACTATTATTCGGAGCTCTGTTTGAAATGCCTAGAAATCGTCTGCATGCATAATACTGGACTCGCTCTAAAGTGTCATATTTCCTAAAACCCCATATCTCTGCCGCGTATGTTAATATTGGCAAGACCATTAAATCGACAATTTTGAAAAAAGTTTTATAGGGCAGGGGATCTATTTGTCTTGTATTTTTTTGAGATGGCAATAAATTGTTTTTTTTTTTTGCTTGTTGGGCCAAAACGTTGTCTTTTCTATGTTTACTACTATTTTCCACTTTTCGCAATATAAATTCAGTTTATTAAATAAACGTTGCAACCGTACTATTGAATCAGAGAACATTGTTACATCATCCGCGAATAATAAGCAAAATAATTCCGTATCATGCGGGGAAAGTCGAATCCCATGTTGTTCCGTTGTTTCCAGTTCAGTTACCAACTCGTTGATAAAAAAGGAGAATAAAAAGGGGCTCAATATACAGCCTTGGCGAACACCAATTGGGCACTCAAAATAATCTGTAAAACATTATAATACCGTACATACTTGTCACAATTTTGAACATTTTACCACTTATTCCCCCTTTTAATAAGGTATACCAAAGTCTTTGTCTCTCTACTCTGTCGAAGGCCTTCGAAAAGTCTACAAAGGCACAGTAGAATTTATCCCGTTTTTTTGTTTCTGGACAATAGACTGAAGAACAAACACATTGTCAAAAGTGGAATAACCATGTTTAAATCCCGCATGTGCCTCGTCTACCTTTCGAAAGGCCTCCGCCCAGAAATAAAGCCGTTTATTTAAGATGAATGTAAAAAAAATTCCCAAAACATTGAGTAACGAAATCGGCCTGTAGTTTCCTGGGTCGTCTGAATCTCCTTTCGTGTGAATGGGTACAACAATTGTCCTAGCCCTATCATGTGGAAAATTACCAGAGTCAAAGATATTATTAAAAATAATGTTTAGGTAAGGGGTTAGAATATTTATTTATGCCTTGAAATACGCCCCAATAAGACCGTCCGGTCCTGCTGTTTTCCCGTTTTTCCATTTTTTAAGGAATTTATGCTTTGGCAAATCTCTTCCTCCGTAATAATCCCATTTAAAAGGTCCCAGTCTATTTCCATATTTGTGTCGAGCAGAAAAACATATGCTACATCGATCATATTTTCTATATCCTTTGCTAAAGGGAAATCTTCTACATTTGAACAGGGGAAGAAAGTACTGAAGTATTCAGGCCACTGGTCGGATGAAATTGACAAGGTCAATCTAACCCGACCAGTGGAATAATTAATGCGTTTTAGAGAAGACCAAAATGACTTGAAAGTGACACATTCAATATCTGATCTTAGACAATTTATATATTCAGATTTCTTTGTACGGCATTTAATCTTATAACTGTTACATTTTGCTCGATAGTCTTGCAAGTCAGTGATGTCGTTTGTATTGCGGAATTTTCTCAATGCTTTGTACACCTGTTTTTTACATCCTCTACAATCCGCGTCAAACCGTGTTTTGGGGGCATAATTGAAAAGTTGTCGACTTTGGGAAATAAATTAGAGGATAATATTACATTATCGACAGTACTGGTTCCATTTGTGGTAATACATGTAAACTCACCAATACGAGCATCATTCCCCACCCTCCCATTTAGAATATGTACATTAAATAAACAGCACAGGGACAAAAGTCATCGCCCAAAGTTGTTTACAATATTATCTTTTGCAAAGCGGGGAGTATTAAAATACAGTACAGGCATTGAAGTCCCCGCTTGAAATTAATTCCACATCCCCCAAATTGGAAACAATATCTAACAAACTGTTTTCTAATAATTCAATCCCATTATAAGCGTCAATTATGTCATATATCGTAGCATTTTGTGGTGGAATATACGCATTACAATATAAAATACCTTTTCCAATATTGAATAATTCCTTTTTGAGAAAAAAAATAAACAATCTGGCAAGTCATTTTTAATACGTTTTACATAATTTACCAAATTCTTTTTGATAAGAGTAATTACTTCACCAGCAAACCAGCGACAATAATTAAAAACAATAAAACTTGATGAGAATTGCTCATCGTACTCTGACCAAGTTTCTGATAATGAAATTATATCATATGACATAATAAACTGAACAAAATCATCCATTGATTATTGTTCTACTGATAATGTATTTCTTTCTTATTTCTGGTATCAGAGTATCCCAGAATTCGCATAATGTCAAGGAATATATATTTAGATTTAGTGAAGCCATATGGTCATTCAACCCCAAAGTCAATCAACCACCCTTCCGTATGAGAGTACTGGTAGTATATTCACTATGATAATGGGCACGACAGATCTAGATAACAATTTGGTATTATGAATGGCAAATAATATTATAAATAAGAACAAAAAATCAACAGAAAAAAATCCATCTCTGGGTTTAGAAGTTATGCACAGAAAAGCCTGCAAATTTATTATGCAAAGTAAGTAATTAATATGCTTCTGGAATTATCTGAAATTATCAACCCGGTATTCCTCGACGTTCTGTGATTCCGTTATTTCTACTCACTGGCGGATCCAGAAATTCGGTGAGAAGAGAGGGCGCTCCTATTGACGTGGCCGAAGGTGGACTAGGTTTGTCAATTCATTTGTCATTTTTTTGCGGGCTGAAGGTGGGAAGGCGCCTTGCGTGACTCCCCATAACTCCGCTAGTGCTACGAATACGATTTCGTAATCGTCGTAAACCCTATATCAAATGAATATACGCTGTGCTCATAATCCCATGTCCGGCCATATGCTTACTTACTTGTATTGTCGCCGAGGACCGAACAAGACAAAACGCATAAAGGAACGTCAACAAGAATGACATAATGGTAGGGTAACATTGCTCGTTGTAATCGAAGAAAAGAAACGAAACGAAACGGAATGATACACATAGAGACAATTAATCTGTAATCAGAGAAAATGGATTTTAAATGCAAAATATTTACAAAATATAGTTTGCCGAAAATAACAATATTTTACGCAGTAAGTGGTTCGTGTCGCTTACATAATCGCTTAATTACGGAATTCTGTAATCAGGGAAACAAGGGTTCTACACGTACAATATTCACAACTGTCGGACGAAATCCGACCAGTATAGCACCTTTCAGTCGTGCATATAACGACATAAAACATTTGTCGAAAATTGTCCGATTATCTGTAAGCGTTGACCGTATATACAACAAAAAGTTCACAAAAGGTGTGATCATTCATGCCATCTTAATCAACATTGGAAATAATATTGTCTCTTAATTTGAAACCGTCGGATACATACTTTGATGAACTCAGAGGTACAAACGAGTCACGAGAGTTTAAAAGTGAAATAACTGTTATTTTTTATGGGTATTTGTAATAGTAAGGGGAGAGAAAATTTCTCTCAAATGTTTGTATAAGTTCAAATCAAATAAGTGGTTCTCAAAATATAAAATTATTTGCGGGGAAAATGGTAAATTATTATGCAAATTTGACAATTAGTATGATTTAGTGGCACAACAATATTATCAGAACTTGCATTTGTCCCATGCTGTCTGCACAAAATGTCATCCGAATCAATACTTAAAATGAAAATCATGAGACAGGTTCTTGGTTTTAGAGTGGACATGATGCGAAATTCATATTACACGCATTTAGGCTGACAAGGACAGATGATTTGTTTAACATGTAAATCAGTAAAAATACCTTATTAAAATTAAGACCAACAATTAGTCTTATTGTGGTATCTTAAAGATAAACCAACAAATGAATAAATTTATTGACTAGCAACTTAGTTGTCAAACTTTGTATGTTTGTTGTTGTTATTTATTTATTATTTATAAATTATGTTTTTTTTATAATAATATTTATTTCTAGTAAATATTTATTTATTTGCTTATTTATCATTATTTACTATTATTGTTCATCAATATTATGTATGTGTTTATTATTAATCATTGTTTATTCAGATATTTATGTAATATTTATGTTTGGTTTTCGGGACAGCGGCAATCCAGATGATAACAGCGCCCCCATCGGTCGATGTGCTCCTTAAAATGGCTGGCGCAATAATATCGCGGTAATCTTTTTTTGACGATTTGTTGTGGTCGTTTTGGCTTGTTTTTTGGTCGTTTGGCTCGTTTTTGGCTCGTTTGGCTCGTTTTTGGGTCGTTTGGCTCGTTTTTGGGTCGTTTGGCTCGTTTTTGGGTCGTTTCGTAATATGTCTAAGCCCGTCGCAGAGCAGCATTGCGCCGACACCACCACGACGTTTGAATCCCGGTGAGAGCACTGCAAACCTCTTAAGTCACGAGGTAAACTTTCAATTTACACAATACATAATCAGTTCCTACAACCATAATAAAAAGGCAGTTTTTCTGGCGAAACTCTCGCCAGGTTAGCAATAGTTTCCCACGATCACCAAACCCGAGACACAAACGATAATACAAAGTGTATAAATACCATAACAAGCACAGTTTCTTACCTTTGAAATTGACGAGACACAATTTTGTCCATAGAAGCGCAAATAAAGATACAATTCCGGGATACAATATCCTCACAAAATTGACTGATTTCCACCGAGACGAGAACTGCGTAAGCGTCATCAAAACTCGGATCAAACTCGGGTAATTTCGGGAAAAGTCGGATTTTGAAGGAAAAATGTTAAAAATCAAGGAAAAACACAGTGAAACTTTGAAGAATTGAAAAAATAACTTGATGTGCACAATAGCACCATCAATTTCTGTCTCTGTACCAACTCTGAACTGAATTGGATCACACATGTGTGAGAAAAAGCTGGTAACATGAAAATGTGCACACACATTGCACAGACACGACCCAAATTAATACCCCCCGCCTGGATCGCAGATCCGGCGGGGGCTAACTAAGACCATACAATGCACTTTGTGACATCACGACAGATGCATACTGTGCATTATAGTATAGCGAAATGAAAAATCATTTACTGAAAATGTTTTTTTTGTTTTGTCCACAATGTGAAAAAGCTATGAAATCTATGCACCAACAGAACAAAAAAAAATTGTGACCCTGTTTTAGTGAAGATGAAATCTCCCTATTTGGTCTTATTTTTCGTAAGAAAAAGTAAAATAAAAGTATTTCACTGTAAGAAGCTGCCAAGTTGTCGAAATGCTTGTGAGATAAGGATGAACAACTGTATGTTTTGTCTTTTTTTTTTATCTCCTCATAGCATGCTTAAAGCGTTTCACCTTGTCTGCTGTATGCAGTTTGCAAGCCAAGTTGATCGTGCTTGAGGTAAGTAACCAGGGAGCCGGGACAGGGAGTTACACACCGTCACAATGTACTGAAGCATGTAGCTACTCCTTTGCATATATCATCAACAGTGACTTGTCAATCAAAGTGCAATTTAAACAAACTTTTGGGACTTTTAACCACGGTTGCTGTAGTTCCCAGTTTTAAAATTTATTTTCTGAGCATGTTTCAACATTGACAGAGGTCTGATATTTTAACAGTCTCTAGCCACGGTTGTCTGGGTAAGCAAAAAAAAATCACTCAAAGTGTACATGAACCTGCATCTATATGTTTAAAACTAAAACAGTAATTTCCCCTCCTATAGTAGATATATCACTTACCCAAGAAGTCATCTTGAAGTAAAGCTAATCCATCAACAAAAACATTATCTCCAGGTTGACATGCTGGTAACACATATTCTGTAGTGATAGGTCTGTGTGAGGAAAATATGATAAGGCCATTATGCCCTGTCTCACACACCCTGCTACTTTATGCTACAATCTCACTACAAATGAGAATTTTAATACCGGGATAACATACAAATTTACATTACATACATGCATCTTGAAGACCACAGTGATTCCTTTCTTGAAGTCTTACCTCTTTTTTTTATTGCATTTACCACCTATTTTCCAAGAATATATGCCATCTACGCATGCCCCAATCAATTTGTCCTGTTCAGGTAACACTACCATGTTTAGTATAGTAGAATATGCTTCAAAGCTAAGTATTTTTCTGAAAATTAAAAGAAACATTATTGATACAGCTATAATTGGATTACCTAGTACAGTAGAATAAGTTGACCTGAATGCAAATCAGGCATATCTCACCCCTGAACATTATTATGTTATGTTAGCCTCTTTATGTGCATAAAGAGTAGAATCTGTGATAGTGTATTTGACAAATATATAGGTAGAATACAAAGAAAAAACAAAATGTCTGCCAGTCTGTCAATCATTAACAAAACAAATCAATGTGTTTATGTATTACTTCATAACTCGTATTTGTGCCAAATTTGAACAAAACTAGTCTATGCATGTCAGACAGATGACAATAGAAATTTGCATAATTGCACAGGTGCACACGTGGACTGATGGAACCCAAGAGTCTGTTGAAAAAAAGCTAGCAGATATTTGTTATGCAAATTAGAGAGAGAAAAAACGAGATTCTGATCACATTCTCATTGTTAGTTCTTTAATTTGCATTTATGGATATTCTTGCAATAATCTTGGTCATTTCTAGTGATAGATTTACATAATGGAAATTGTGAAATGGAAGCATAACAACCACCTTCTTATTATTTGTTTAAAAAAAAAGAAAAGAACTGTAAATCTTCGCTAAAGCTGCTCACTGCTAAAATGGCATATTGCTAAGGGTACTATTAAAGCAAATAACATTGCTTTGGTAATGCCACTCGTAAGAATCAAATATTTAATAAAAAGTCTTGATGTATAATGTGTATATACATACTTTGAATGACACTTGTATTCTGGCAATTTTGGAATACCAATATCCCATAATACGATTACATCTCTGGAGCCACCTATAGACAAAACAATATAACCAAATTGTTATTATGTCACATGATCAACATATGCTTAATGGTTGTCACAAGGTGTGAACACAGTGTGAACAAGCTATAAACAAGGTATGAACAAGGCTTAGACAATGTATGAACTAGGTGTGAACAAGGTGTGAACAAGGTATAAATTAGGCGTGAACAAGGTATGAACAAGGTATGCACAAAGTATGAACAAGGTAAGCACAAAGTATTAACAAGGTATGCACAAAGTATGAACAAGGTATGCACAAAGTATTAACAAGGTATGCACAAGGTATGAACAAGGTATGCACAAGGTATGAACAATGTATGCACAAGGTATGAACAAGGTATGTACAAGGTATGAACAAGGTATGAACAAGGTATGAACAAAGTATGAACAAAGTATGAACAAGGTATGAACAAAGTATGAACAAGGTATGAACAAGGTATGCACAAAGTATGAACAAGGTATGCACAAAGTATGAACAAGGTATGCACAAGGTATGAACAAGGTATGCACAAAGTATTAACAAGGTATGCACAAGGTATGAACAAAGTATGAACAAGGTATGCACAAGGTATGAACAAGGTATGCACAAGGTATGAACAAGGTATGCACAAAGTATGAACAAGGTATGCACAAAGTATGAACAAGGTATGCACAAGGTATGAACAAGGTATGCACAAGGTATGAACAAGGTATGCACAAAGTATTAACAAGGTATGCACAAAGTATGAACAAGGTATTACCCCAGACCATTCGTCCCGGTGTTATCGCTATCGCCACACGAGACTCCAGCTTGTCTCCTATACAATTTGACTGCGCACATCCAGAAAGTAGATGTAGCTGTGATTGGTGGAATACTAATGAGTTGAGTGTCAATCAAACGCCCACGCTATCTTTAGTAAACAAGGTCACGTGACACGCGCCATTTTAGTTTTGATTAGTTCATCGGATCGGAGTGTCGGTGCTCGCCATCCATAAATCAAATCAAAATGATTTCTAATTGGAAATGGCATATTTTCATCAAACTCCTTTTCAACATCATGGTTGTTAATGTCCGTCACGTCGCTAAGTACATTTGAACTGCGGTCATCATTGCAAATTGAATGTGAGAAAGTTATGGAACGTCGTTTTGAACTTGAACGTGGTCGGGCAGGCGATTTCAAGGCAGCACGCTTAACCCTTTCGTTCACAGGTTGGGAGATATTAGAATGACTGACAATTTCACGCCACTGTTTTACATTATTGGCGGATTTTTCTGCGCTATCAATCTTTCTCTTACAAACTAGACATAGATGAGACGACAGAGTCGCTCCTTTCACAACGTCGCACTGGATCAAATTGGAAAGACGATTTCCATAAGTTATCCCTCCTGCTTTTCCTGGCTTGAATAAATTCACACACGACTTTAACTGTCCACAAACTCGAAGACTACACGAACACAGTCTACAATAGTCATCCGCAACAATATGTATGTATTTCTTCGGTGTACTGATGCACAAATGCACCGTGACACGGTGTTTCTCGGGTGTCGCCATCGCTGAGAATGCCGCCGGCGCAATTTTTCACCCAACTCGCGATTCTGTTTTGCAACATTTTATCAATATTCCCTTTGACAAAATCGCCGACAAAAGCACCGCTTTGCTGATCTTTTGTTCTATACTTCTTAATGCAAACACCGACCCTAGTAGTAATTAGTAACGTCGCCTAGTACATATGAACGGTCGTCATTGCAAATCGAACATCCTTTTGAAATTTGGACGTCGGGCAGGCGATTTCAAGGCACCGCACTTAAATATTAGCAACATATTTTTCTGAGCGGTTGTTTATTCTCTTTCAAACGAGACATAAATGTGACGACATAGTCGATCCCTTATCCACCGCTAAGAATGCCGCAATGTTTCGTTCGTTTTGCAACATGCCACAAATCGTCGAAAAAAACACCACTTCGACGGAAGCTTGCGTAATAAGGGGGTTAAAACAAGAAAACAAATGCCATGTTTAATACATATCGACCTATTTTACTTGCGAAAGATAACGGAACATGAACTCGTTTCGTGCGACTTCGGAACCCGAAGCAACACACCAACAACGTTGAATTTACCCGCTATCTTCCAAATATGGTATATTAATTTATTCAGTTGTTTATTTAGAGTGACGTCCGCGGTCGAATGCGATTGGCTATCGATGTCAGTGCAAAGGTCATATGAATATTAAAATTAAGTGGGCGGAAGGAAAATTGTATAGGAGACAAGCTGGAGTCTCGTGTGGCGATAGCGATAACACCGGGACAAATGGTCTGGGGTAACAAGGTATGCACAAAGTATGAACAAGGTATGCACAAAGTATTAACAAGGTATTAACAAGGTATGCACAAGGTATTAACAAGGTATGCACAAGGTATGCACAAAGTATGCACAAAGTATGCACAAGGTATGCACAAAGTATGAACAAGGTATGCACAATGTATGCACAAAGTATGAACAAGGTATGCACAAAGTATGAACAAGGTATGCACAAGGTATGCACAAAGTATGAACAAGGTATGCACAAAGTATGAACAAGGTATGCACAAAGTATGAACAAGGTATGAACAAGGTATGAACAAGGTATGAACAAGGTATGAACAAAGTATGAACAAGGTATTACCCCAGACCATTCGTCCCGGTGTTATCGCTATCGCCACACGAGACTCCAGCTTGTCTCCTATACAATTTGACTGCGCACATCCAGAAAGTAGATGTAGCTGTGATTGGTGGAATACTAATGAGTTGAGTGTCAATCAAACGCCCACGCTATCTTTAGTAAACAAGGTCACGTGACACGCGCCATTTTAGTTTTGATTAGTTCATCGGATCGGAGTGTCGGTGCTCGCCATCCATAAATCAAATCAAAATGATTTCTAATTGGAAATGGCATATTTTCATCAAACTCCTTTTCAACATCATGGTTGTTAATGTCCGTCACGTCGCTAAGTACATTTGAACTGCGGTCATCATTGCAAATTGAATGTGAGAAAGTTATGGAACGTCGTTTTGAACTTGAACGTGGTCGGGCAGGCGATTTCAAGGCAGCACGCTTAACCCTTTCGTTCACAGGTTGGGAGATATTAGAATGACTGACAATTTCACGCCACTGTTTTACATTATTGGCGGATTTTTCTGCGCTATCAATCTTTCTCTTACAAACTAGACATAGATGAGACGACAGAGTCGCTCCTTTCACAACGTCGCACTGGATCAAATTGGAAAGACGATTTCCATAAGTTATCCCTCCTGCTTTTCCTGGCTTGAATAAATTCACACACGACTTTAACTGTCCACAAACTCGAAGACTACACGAACACAGTCTACAATAGTCATCCGCAACAATATGTATGTATTTCTTCGGTGTACTGATGCACAAATGCACCGTGACACGGTGTTTCTCGGGTGTCGCCATCGCTGAGAATGCCGCCGGCGCAATTTTTCACCCAACTCGCGATTCTGTTTTGCAACATTTTATCAATATTCCCTTTGACAAAATCGCCGACAAAAGCACCGCTTTGCTGATCTTTTGTTCTATACTTCTTAATGCATACACCGACCCTAGTAGTAATTAGTAACGTCGCCTAGTACATATGAACGGTCGTCATTGCAAATCGAACATCCTTTTGAAATTTGGACGTCGGGCAGGCGATTTCAAGGCACCGCACTTAAATATTAGCAACATATTTTTCTGAGCGGTTGTTTATTCTCTTTCAAACGAGACATAAATGTGACGACATAGTCGATCCCTTATCCACCGCTAAGAATGCCGCAATGTTTCGTTCGTTTTGCAACATGCCACAAATCGTCGAAAAAAACACCACTTCGACGGAAGCTTGCGTAATAAGGGGGTTAAAACAAGAAAACAAATGCCATGTTTAATACATATCGACCTATTTTACTTGCGAAAGATAACGGAACATGAACTCGTTTCGTGCGACTTCGGAACCCGAAGCAACACACCAACAACGTTGAATTTACCCGCTATCTTCCAAATATGGTATATTAATTTATTCAGTTGTTTATTTAGAGTGACGTCCGCGGTCGAATGCGATTGGCTATCGATGTCAGTGCAAAGGTCATATGAATATTAAAATTAAGTGGGCGGAAGGAAAATTGTATAGGAGACAAGCTGGAGTCTCGTGTGGCGATAGCGATAACACCGGGACAAATGGTCTGGGGTAACAAGGTATGCACAAAGTATGAACAAGGTATGCACAAAGTATTAACAAGGTATTAACAAGGTATGCACAAGGTATTAACAAGGTATGCACAAGGTATGCACAAAGTATGCACAAAGTATGCACAAGGTATGCACAAAGTATGAACAAGGTATGCACAATGTATGCACAAAGTATGAACAAGGTATGCACAAAGTATGAACAAGGTATGCACAAGGTATGCACAAAGTATGAACAAGGTATGCACAAAGTATGAACAAGGTATGCACAAAGTATGAACAAGGTATGAACAAGGTATGAACAAGGTATGAACAAGGTATGAACAAGGTATGAACAAGGTATGAACAAGGTATGCACAAAGTATGCACAAAGTATGCACAAAGTATTAACAAGGTATGCACAAAGTATTAAAAAGGTATGCACAAGGTATGCACAAAGTATTAACAAGGTATGAACAAGGTATGCACAAGGTATGCACAAAGTATGAACAAGGTATGCACAAAGTATGAACAAGGTATGCACAAGGTATGCACAAAGTATGAACAAGGTATGCACAAAGTATGCACAAAGTATGAACAAGGTATGCACAAAGTATGAACAAGGTATGAACAAGGTATGCACAAGGTATGAACAAGGTATGAACAAGGTATGAACAAGGTATGAACAAGGTATGAACAAAGTATGAACAAGGTATGAACAAGGTATGAACAAGGTATGAACAAGGTATGCACAAGGTATGAACAAGGTATGCACAAGGTATGAACAAGGTATGCACAAAGTATTAACAAGGTATGCACAAGGTATGCACAAAGTATGAACAAGGTATGCACAAAGTATGCACAAAGTATGAACAATGTATGCACAAAGTATTAACAAGGTATGCACAAAGTATGAACAAGGTATGCACAAAGTATTAACAAGGTATTAACAAGGTATGCACAAGGTATTAACAAGGTATGCACAAGGTATGCACAAAGTATGCACAAAGTATGCACAAGGTATGCACAAGGTATGCACAAAGTATGAACAAGGTATGCACAAGGTATGCACAAAGTATGAACAAGGTATGCACAAAGTATGAACAAGGTATGCACAAGGTATGCACAAAGTATGAACAAGGTATGCACAAAGTATGAACAAGGTATGCACAAGGTAATAACAAGGTATGCACAAAGTATGAACAAGGTATGAACAAGGTATGAACAAGGTATGCACAAAGTATGCACAAAGTATGCACAAAGTATGCACAAAGTATTAACAAGGTATGCACAAAGTATTAACAAGGTATGCACAAGGTATGCACAAAGTATTAACAAGGTATGAACAAGGTATGCACAAGGTATGCACAAAGTATGAACAAGGTATGCACAAAGTATGAACAAGGTATGCACAAGATATGCACAAAGTATGAACAAGGTATGCACAAAGTATGCACAAAGTATGCACAAAGTATGAACAAGGTATGCACAAAGTATGAACAAGGTATGAACAAGGTATGCACAAAGTATGCACAAAGTATTAACAAGGTATGCACAAAGTATGAACAAGGTATGCACAAAGTATTAACAAGGTATGAACAAGGTATGCACAAGGTATGCACAAAGTATGAACAAGGTATGCACAAAGTATGAACAAGGTATGCACAAAGTATGAACAAGGTATCCACAAGGTATGCACAAAGTATGAACAAGGTATGCACAAGGTATGCACAAAGTATGCACAAGGTATGCACAAAGTATGAACAAGGTATGCACACGGTATGCACAAAGTATAAACAAGGTATGCACAAGGTATGCACAAAGTATTAACAAGGTATGAACAAGGTATGAACAAGGTATGAACAAGGTATGAACAAGGTATGCACAAGGTATGAACAAGGTATGAACAAGGTATGCACAAAGTATGCACAAAGTATTAACAAGGTATGCACAAAGTATTAACAAGGTATGCATAAGGTATGCACAAAGTATGAACAAGGTATGCACAAGGTATGCACAAAGTATGCACAAGGTATGCACAAAGTATTAACAAGGTATGAACAAGGTATGAACAAGGTATGCACAAGGTATGCACAAGGTATGAACAAGGTATGCACAAGGTATGCACAAAGTATGAACAAAGTATGAACAAGGTATGCACAAAGTATGCACAAAGTATGAACAAGGTATGAACAAGGTATGCACAAAGTATGAACAAGGTATGCACAAGGTATGCACAAAGTATGAACAAGGTATGCACAAGGTATGAACAAGGTATGAACAAGGTATGCACAAAGTATGCACAAAGTATTAACAAGGTATGCACAAGGTATGCACAAGGTATGCACAAAGTATGAACAAGGTATGCACAAAGTATGAACAAGGTATGCACAAGGTATGCACAAAGTATGAACAAGGTATGAACAAGGTATGCACAAGGTATGCACAAAGTATGAACAAGGTATGCACAAAGTATTAACAAAGTATGCACAAGGTATGAACAAGGTATGAACAAGGTATGCACAAGGTATGAACAAGGTATGAACAAGGTATGCACAAAGTATGCACAAAGTATTAACAAGGTATGCACAAAGTATTAACAAGGTATGCATAAGGTATGCACAAAGTATGAACAAGGTATGCACAAGGTATGCACAAAGTATGCACAAGGTATGCACAAAGTATTAACAAGGTATGAACAAGGTATGAACAAGGTATGCACAAGGTATGCACAAGGTATGAACAAGGTATGCACAAGGTATGCACAAAGTATGAACAAAGTATGAACAAGGTATGCACAAAGTATGCACAAAGTATGCACAAAGTATGAACAAGGTATGCACAAGGTATGCACAAAGTATGAACAAGGTATGCACAAGGTATGAACAAGGTATGAACAAGGTATGCACAAAGTATGCACAAAGTATTAACAAGGTATGCACAAGGTATGCACAAGGTATGCACAAAGTATGAACAAGGTATGCACAAAGTATGAACAAGGTATGCACAAGGTATGCACAAAGTATGAACAAGGTATGAACAAGGTATGCACAAGGTATGCACAAAGTATGAACAAGGTATGCACAAAGTATTAACAAAGTATGCACAAAGTATGAACAAGGTATGCACAAGGTATGCATAAAGTATGCACAAGGTGTGAACAAAATATGAACAAAGTACGCACACAGTATGCAAACGGTATGAACACGGTGTGAAAAAGGTGTGAATAAGGTACGAGCAAGGCATGAACAAGGTATGCCAGCATGACATCATAATATATGTTGCCATGTCATAACCACAATGACATCATAATGTTGCCATGTCATAAAACCACAATGACATCATAATGTTTGCCATGTCATAACCACAATGACATCATAATGTCACCATGTCATAACCACAATGACATTATAATGTCGCCATGTCATAACCACAATGACATCATAATGTCACCATGTCATAACCACAATGACATCATAATGCCACAATATCATAATCAGTTTGTGTTTTAGTAATATTTTACATGAGTAATAGTTAGTAATAGTTTACATGAGTGATAGTTAGTAATAGTTTACGTGAGTAATAGTTAGTAATAGTTTACATGAGTGACATATAAGAAAAAAGTCAAGCTCCACATTTGTGATGCTTATAGCCATTATAAACGTGGGCATTTCCTGTGATCAAATTGACATTTTAGTTTTTATTTGATTGTAAGTGAATGCAGTTAAATCGACACACAGAAAACCATGATACCAAGGATTTATTAAAATAAGGGTATGCACTGAACAATCATTTTGAATTCAACAAAATTGATAAAAACTGTTTATCACAATGTCAATGACATCCTGATTATATAGTCAGCAGTACAATACATCTATGTGATATCATATACCCAAATCAAGGAAATGGTCATTAGTTTAAATTAATATTTTTATAGACAACAATCAACTCTACTATGATGAAAATATACCAAATATTTGTTTGTGAAATGTTATTGTAAATCGCTTAATACTTACTGAAAAGCCATGTTGGTTTCTGAGGATGGAAAATCAGAGTGTTTATAGATCGTTTATAATCCCTCAATAAAGAATAGCAGACCAACTGTGATGGGTAGAGCATTCTGATTTCACCACGCATACCAGCTACAGCTAGTAAATTAGTAGGTCGTTCATTACCACTGACGTCAAGACATACTGTTGTCCATGCAAGAGCATAGAAATCCTGCAAAGTGAAATCAAAGAAAGCTTAGAAAGAACTCCCGTGTGCTGAGAGTATTGAAGACACATTAAAAATTAATTGAAAATTACTTGTACATGAGATATTGATGGAAAAGCTGAAAACTAATTATGTAAATCAAGTAACTAAAATGAACAGAACAGAACAAACAAATTATGAATTATTATGCTAATTAGAGAATTAATATTAATCAAAATTAATCAGGCCTGTCTATTGTCCTAGAGCATTTATGTACCAAATTTTATTCAAATGTGATGATCAGTAATTGAGATATCAGTGTTAATTAATTATGATAATTAGGTGATTAATAAGCATAAATATTTACCAAAAACTAATTGGGTCTCTGCACAGTTCTCTTTAAAAGTTTCATTAAAATCCAATTTGTGGTTCTTTATATATCAGTGGAACATTATGCAAATTAGGTAATTAATATCCAATTAAAACTAATCAGGTGTCTGCATAATCCTAGAAGGTCTATGTAGCAAGTCTCATAGAAATATGATGATTACTACTTGATATATCAAAAACTGAAAATTAATTAATTATGCAAATTAGCTAATTAATATATACTGATATTACCATAAAACTATCAGGTCTGTGCAGTGTCCTATGACATCTATGTACCAAATTTCATTGAAATGTGATTACTACTTGAAATATCAAAAGCTGAAAATTAATTAATTATGCAAATTCGGTAATTAATATGTACTCATATTACCCTAAAAACTACCAGGTCTGTGCAGTGTCCTATGACATCTATGTACCAAGTGTCATTGAAATGTGATGATTACTACCCAAAATAATCAAAAGCTGAAAATTAATTAATTATGCAAATTAGCTAATTAATATATACTGATATTACCATAAAACTATCAGGTCTGTGCAGTGTCCTATGACATCTATGTACCAAATTTCATTGAAATGTGATTACTACTTGAAATATCAAAAGCTGAAAATTAATTAATTATGCAAATTCGGTAATTAATATGTACTCATATTACCCTAAAAACTACCAGGTCTGTGCAGTGTCCTATGACATCTATGTACCAAGTGTCATTGAAATGTGATGATTACTACCCAAAATAATCAAAAGCTGAAAATTAATTAATTATGCAAATTAGCTAATTAATATATACTGATATTACCCTAAAAACTATCAGGTTTGTGCAGTGTCCTATGACATCTATGTACCAAGTTTTATTGAAATGTGATGATTAGTACTTGAGATATCAGTGGAAAAGCCGAAATTTGATTAATCATTATGCAAATTAGGTAATTAATATTGCACAGATTTTTACCCAAAACTAATCAAATCTGCGCATTAGTTTGGAGCATCTGTGTGTCAAGTTTCATCAAAATCCAATGAGTGGTTCTTTAGATATCAGTGGAACAGTCATGGAACAGCTAAAAATCAGCTAATTATCATGCAAATTAGGTAATTAATATGCATGGATTTTTACCAAAACCTAATCAAATCTGCGCATTGGCCCAGAACATCTATGCACCAAGTTTCATCAAAAACTGATGTATGGTTCTTGAGATATCAGTGGAACAGACGGACGGACACACATACACACACACATACACACCCCCACACACACACACACACACTAACTGCAAAGACTCCCTTTTTGTGCTTCGCACACGGGAGTCAAAAATGTCATCATCATCAAATGTATTTTGGTGCACACTTCACTTTGAAATCTAGTTGTGCTAGCTATACTGAGAGTCTGACGGGGCTAAAACTGCAAACTTTGTAATATCGAAATAAGCATGCCAATTCAATTCAAACCTAAATCAAATAAAGCTTAGAAAGAACTCCTGTGTGCTGAGAGTATTGGAGACAAACATGGATTATTAAAATTTAATTTAAAATTTAGGATTAGCTTTTCAAACAAGAAGTTTGGCAACTAATATCTGTCTGCTATTTGAGATGTACAACATGAAATATATGTGATCCACATTTACACTACTTACAGAAAATAAATATGATTTTACATGTGTGGTTTTCTAATTTATTCCAGAGCAATTCTACCACAAGTTAAATTTATATCTGATTTGCTAATAATAAGATATGCATGTTTTTCAACATTCAACTAATAACGTCTGATTTTTGTTCTTGCAACATTAGTAATGAAAGTACACACATAAACATTACACTGACTGCAGAAACTCATATTGTGTGTCGAACAAACAGGAGTTAACAATTATCAACAGACATGATCATATCAACCAAAATACCCATTCCATCATTTGTCAAGATAAGACAATAGTAAATATTGAATAGTGCCTGAAAATTATTATTATTATATGTGTGATATGATGTATATATAAAGTTTTGAATGTTATTGGTCAAGGCATGTCAGAGATATGTTCCAGAACATCAACAAATTTACTACCAGTCAACATTTAAGGGGAAAACCAATGCCATGTCCCCAAGATCAACACATTCAAACACTATTCTGTTCAAAGAATGCTGAAGTGTTATAGTGTGTTATGTAACCCCATCACTGAACACAAAGCAAAATGTCTTTCATTGCCATTTCAGGATGTTGACTATTACCACAATTCTTAGCACAAGCAGAAACAGATGTATATTCATACTAACCTCTTGATGGGTTCTGTATTTTCTCATCAGTTTACCCGTATTACAGTCAATAAGACAGATTGAATCACCACCACACGTAGCTACAATACTGGTCGTCTCATCTGTATTTGAATGTAATTGTTCAGTGTATTTCATATACAATATAGCCTTAGCAATAACGTTTATAAATGGCAAAGCCAGCTGAGTCATCTAAGAGCCGGTTTGGATGCTACTCTAAGAATGGCAGTGGTGGATAGGGTAACAGGGTTACTCATACTTATTTATCCTGTATAATGATGACTGAATGTTTATTTTAAAAAAAATATTACTAAGAATGGTTATAAATACTGGTATAACTGCAATTGCATATACACAACAGTTAGAAATCATGCCTGTAAGTGGCAGAAATTAGTATGTAAAATATAAGCATACAATGTATTAGTGAACAAATGTACATTTCCATTGCCAGCACCAGCAGACCCCAAACTTTTTCCAGATGGATTTTTTACATTTTTGATAAATTATACATACAATCCATTTTGTGAGCCTTGTATTATAACTTTGTTATGAATGATGAAATTGCAAACCCTTTCCGGACACTTTTGCTCAAAAAAAAACATTTGACGGCACTTATCTTTCACTTCTCCATGTAAGTAATCATTCTCCCAAGAGGTAAAACAAACATACCTGAATTTAACGGATTTGGTTCAAAAGCACATCTCCATACTCTGGTATTATCATCACCAGGGTCATTATTCTTAGAATGACATTTGAGAAAATGTACAGGAACAAAACTTGAATGGGACAAGCCAGACTACAAATACAATCAGAAATCAGTTAATATTATTATTTATAAGACATTGTGTCAGGCATTGAATGTAATTGTTTCTCCTGATTTTCTTTTTAAATTACCAGTCATGCTGACCATATAATGCATTTTACTCTGTGACAGGTCTGTATGAGAATCTTCTATCATAATGGTATTATGATACATGTATCCTGGCGTCTAAGTCAAACATGACCATCTGCAGACTTTAACCAAGATACCCAAAAGTCACATTTGTTAGAGAATAATTCTTAGCCAGTAGAATTAGCCAATTGGGTCTGAGCCACACTCACTCACTCAGGTTGATCCATTTTGTTGGCAACCCCAGGTAGAATTTTAACTTTAGTCTAGTGAACTATGCTACCAGTGATCAGTTAATATGGGTATCCATACAAAACTTTGGTGAATGAATGAACGTATGGGTGAATGAATGAATGAATGAAAAATTCAAACTTAAAATCCAGCAAATATATACAAAACAGTGCAATTCAGTGGAAAATAAATGGTACAGTATCTCAATTTTATGAGATCCCACCCCATGATGAGTTACCATACATACCCCATGAATTTTATTTTTCTTGGTTGACGATAAACCATTATCTGATACTGATTCCAGTTTGATTTTCTTTTTTATCCCGTCATGATTACTTTTCATTTTCCTCTTTTCTTGTTTTATTTCAGATTGTTCAATTTTTATTTTCAACATGTGTCGTCTGACGATATGAAATATCTGAAACACAAGAATGAAGAGGTGATGTGTATTAGGAACTTAATATACAAGAATTTTAGTTAAACTTCAAACTAATGAGGTCTGTGCATGTGCATGCATGTACTAAGTTTCATTAAAATTTAATAGACATGTAACTGTTTTCTGACCACCTAAAATATGTTAATGTGTGGAAATTAGATAAACTAATATACACAAATTTCAGTGGTTCTTGAGAGACATAGAACCGCTGAAAACTGGCCAAATTGTTCCTGTGGATTTGTGAATGGTACTGCATTTTGTTAAATGTGAATATGATCAACTTTTATCTGATTGTAAAACCAATTGTCATAGACCAAAATATTATATATATGTTTCACATAAAATACTAGGCACATGCAAAAACTGAACAGATTTTGTCTCTGAAATAAGACTCTGGATGGACACATGCACAAAGTGAAGTATGTTTTTCCCAAGGTATAAATCTATATTTACGTCTTGGGCACATAATAATGCAAATACACAGGATAACCACAAACACTATAATTGTGGAATCTGAGTTATAATATTTGTTTGTATGCAGATAAACACCATAATGCATGTGATCTAGCAGACGATATTGTTTTGTTTTTGAGATTACTAATACAGCAATAGAATAAATACCAAATGATCTTTGAAGTGCTGGAGGGATGAAGGACCACAGGGAACATTTTGTAAATCCCTTCGTAGTTTTCTTTCAATATGGTTGGCTTCTAAAGCTGAAAATTGGCATGGCAACAAGATCGCAAACTGCTCATTCCAAGTGTCACTAAGCTGTAAAGTAATATAAAGCAAAGACAGTGATGAAAATTGAAATATGGAAACACAAACAAATTTATAACATTAATAAGTGTGTATGATTATGATAGTAACTCTATTCATGTATGACATAATAATAAATTGACATGTTACCATAAAATTTGTCACTGTACTTACTTTTAACCAAATCAGGTAAACATGTCTTAGAAATTTTTCTGGAGGTGTTATACCAAGGAACAATGTGACTGCCAGTCAAAAAACCCTAGCTAAGACACATACATGTATCAGGTACCCAACATATAAAAAAACCATCATATTAAGTTCATAACAGACCAGCCTAGGCATGTCTAAATATGTACATTTTAGTGCCTTTAAAAAAAAATGGCTGCCAATCATCCATTTTTAATAAAAATATATAAAATCTGGACATATATTAGACACCCAATGATGTAACCTTCATACCAAGCATGAAACAAATCAAACTAAGTGTGTCCAGTAGGTCCATTTTAGTACATTTTACATAAAAATTGGTCCATTTTAGTACATTTTACATAAAAATTGGTCCATTTTAGTACATTTTACATAAAAATTGGTCCATTTTAGTACATTTTACATAAAAATTGGTCCATTTTAGTACATTTTACATAAAAATTGGTCCATTTTAGTACATTTTACATAAAAATTGGTCCATTTTAGTACATTTTACATAAAAATTGGTCCATTTTAGTACATTTTACATAAAAATTGGTCCATTTTAGTACATTTTACATAAAAATTGGTCCATTTTAGTACATTTTACATAAAAATTGGTCCATTTTAGTACATTTTACATAAAAATTGGTCCATTTTAGTACATTTTACATAAAAATTGGTCCATTTTAGTACATTTTACATAAAAATTGGTCCATTTTAGTACATTTTACATAAAAATTGGTCCATTTTAGTACATTTTACATAAAAATTGGTCCATTTTAGTACATTTTACATAAAAATTGGTCCATTTTAGTACATTTTACATAAAAATTGGTCCATTTTAGTACATTTTACATAAAAATTGGTCCATTTTAGTACATTTTACATAAAAATTGGTCCATTTTAGTACATTTTACATAAAAATTGGTCCATTTTAGTACATTTTACATAAAAATTGGTCCATTTTAGTACATTTTACATAAAAATTGGTCCATTTTAGTACATTTTACATAAAAATTGGTCCGATGATAAAATTATTATATGGACATACATGTATACACTCCATGACGTAGTACTATTCACGACAGGTACAAAATGCAGGTTGCTTCTGATAAAATTTGAATTTTGTTATAAATCATTTAAATAGGACAATATGCATTTACTGCAGCCCATTCATGGCAATTTTATTGTTTTATAGGATAATTCCTTTAGAACAAGTTTGTAGAATCTTTTTACCACGACTGGTCTATTCTGCCACGCCCTCTATAGTTGTGACCACGTTCTTGTAGTGATAAATATGCTAATGAGCACCATGACTTGTAAGCTGCCAACCAATAAGAAAAGCAGCTTTTGGTCTGATCTATTCTACTCAACTATAATTCACACTTGGCCTGATGCGTAGAATCTTTCACACAAACGCCCACCTACTTTCTTCATTGGAGTGTTCCACTGCCAGGTTCCATAACATCACTGCAGAATTGAACAGTCGTGGTAATTTTGCAACTGACAACATTAAACAATTTAAGAAAAACAAGCCATGCATGGCACAGTACCCGTTAGTTGTCGAATTTAAGATATATAGTTTTGTTTATAGTAATATAACTGGAACATAAACATGTCAGGAATATGATTATGATGATTGTTTAACATTAAAATAATTGACATTTGTATCTGATTGTCAAACGAGTATTGAGAGATATTGCTCTGGAACAGCAATAATGAAAACAAAATCAGTCATTTTGAATACATGTATAATGAATATATAAAATTTGAACATAATCAGTCAAAGCATGTCAGAGATATGGCACTAGAGCTACATTTATTATTACAAAATGGCCCCCAGTAGGCCATTTTAAAAATAAAATGACGTGCATCAGGAACCCATAATGTCTAATGTATGTATCAAGTTTGAAAAAAATCCATCCATAAACAGCCGGGAAATGCTTGATTTTGATGATTTTTTAGCACAAAAATGGCCACCATTCAGCCACTTTTAATAGGATCGTCAAACTAATATATCTGTATATCTATGACATGATCTATAATGAATAATTAAAATTTGCACATAATCAGTCAAAGCAAGTCAGAGATATGGCACTAGAACCACATTCATTAAAACAAAATGGCCGCCAGTCGGTCATTTTTAATCTTATCTGAGAAACAAAATGATGTGCATCAAGGTCCTATAACGTATATATCAATTTTGAACAAAATCCATCTATAAACAGCCGAAAAATGCTTGATTTTGATGATTTTTAGCACAAAAATGGCCGCCATTCGGCCATCTTGAATCAGATTGTGAAAGAAATTGATGTGCATATGTATAATATCATGTATGATGTATGTTTGAAGTTTGATTGTGATTGGTCCAGGCATTTGTAAGATACAGGTCTGTACGCACACACGCACGGACAAACTGACGCATTTTGAGTCAGATTTACAAGATACATGTCTTGAATAGAATTTATCAAAACAAAACGGCCATTTTGAGACAGATTTACAAGATACATATCTTGAATAGAATTCATCAAAACAAAACAGCCATTTTGAGTCAGATTTACAAGATACATGTACATGTCTTAAATAGAATTCATCAAAACAAAACGGCCATTTTGAGTCAGATTCACAAGATATGTGTCTTGAATAGAATTCATCACAACAAAATGGCCATTTTGAGTCAGATTTACAAGATATGTCTTGAATAGAATTCATCACAACAAAATGGCCATTTTGAGTCAGATTTACAAGATATGTGTCTTGAATAGAATTCATCACAACAAAATGGCCATTTTGAGTCAAATTTACAAGATATGTGTCTTGAATAGAATTCATCACAACAAAATGGCCATTTTGAGTCAGATTTACAAGATATGTGTCTTGAATAGAATTCATCACAACAAAATGGCCATTTTGAGTCAGATTTACAAGATATGTGTCTTGAATAGAATTCATCACAACAAAATGGCCATTTTGAGTCAGATTTACAAGATATGTGTCTTGAATAGAATTCATCACAACAAAATGGCCATTTTGAGTCAGATTTACAAGATATGTGTCTTGAATAGAATTCATCACAACAAAATGGCCATTTTGAGTCAGATTTACAAGATATGTGTCTTGAATAGAATTCATCACAACAAAATGGCCATTTTGAGTCAAATTTACAAGATATGTGTCTTGAATAGAATTCATCACAACAAAATGGCCATTTTGAGTCAGATTTACAAGATATGTGTCTTGAATAGAATTCATCACAACAAAATGGCCATTTTGAGTCAGATTTACAAGATATGTGTCTTGAATAGAATTCATCACAACAAAATGGCCATTTTGAGTCAGATTTACAAGATATGTGTCTTGAATAGAATTCATCACAACAAAATGGCCATTTTGAGTCAGATTTACAAGATATGTGTCTTGAATAGAATTCATCACAACAAAATGGCCATTTTGAGTCAGATTTACAAGATATGTGTCTTGAATAGAATTCATCACAACAAAATGGCCATTTTGAGTCAGATTTACAAGATATGTGTCTTGAATAGAATTCATCACAACAAAATGACCATTTTGAGTCAGATTTACAAGATATGTGTCTTGAATAGAATTTATCAAAACAAAATGGCCATTTTGAGTCAGATTTACAAGATATGTGTCTTGAATAGAATTCATCAAAACAAAACGTACATTTTAAGTCAGATTTACAAGATATGTGTCTTGAATAGAATTCATCAAAACAAAACGTACATTTTGAGTCAGATTTACAAGATATGTGTCTTGAATAGAATTCATCAAAACAAAATGGCCATTTTGAGTCAGATTTACAAGATATGTGTCTTGAATAGAATTCATCAAAACAAAATGGCCATTTTGAGTCAGATTTACAAGATATGTGTCTTGAATAGAATTCATCAAAACAAAATGGCCAGTTTGAGTCAGATTTACAAGATACATGTCTTGAATAGAATTTATCAAAACAAAACGGCCATTTTGAGTCAGATTCACAAGATACATGTCTTTAATATAATACATCTAACAAAACGGCCATTTTGAGTCAGATTTACAATATGTGTGTTTTGAATAGAATTCATCAAAACAAAACGTCCATTTTGAATCAGATTTACAAGATACATGTCTTGAATAGAATTCATCAAAACAAAACGACAATTTTGATTTATAAATCACAAGCCATGCATGGCACAGTCCTGGTTAGTTATCAAATTCAAGATATATAGTTTTGTTTATAGTAATATAGCTGGAATATAACCATGTCAGGAATATGAATATGATGATTGTTTAACATTGAAATGATTGACATTTGTATCTGATCGTCAAACAAGTACTTGTCCATATTGAGAGATATTGCTCTGGAACAACATTCATAATCAGCCATTTCGAAAGCATGTACCGTATATATCAATAACATGATGTATAATAAATATATATAAAATGTCAGAGATATGGCCACCAGTCAGCCATTTTGAATCTGATCTGAAAAATTAAATGACATGCATCAGGAACCCGTAATGTCTAATGTATGTTATAAGTTGAACAAAATCCATCCATAAATGCCAGAAATGCTTAATATTTGATGATTTTTTAGCACAAAAATGGCCACCATTCGGCCATTTTGAATAGGATCGTCAAACCAATATATCTGTATACATGTATCTATGACATGATTTATAATGAATATCTAAAATTTGAATATAATCAGTCAAAACAAGTCAGAGATATGGGGCTAGAAGCCCATTCATTAAAACAAAATGGCTGCCAGTCAGCCATTTTGAAACCGATCTGAAAAATAAAATGATGTGCATCAGAAACCCATGTCTAATGTATCTACCAAGTTTGAACAAAATCCATCCATAAATGCCAGAAATGCTTGATAATTGATGATTTTTTAGCACAAAAATGGCCACCATTCGGCCATTTTAAATAGGATCGTCAGATTACTGCATATCATTTAGATACCTTTCCTTGATTAATTAACAGAACTCATTTACATGTATGAATATTAATGAGCTCGGTCACAGTGCAAATATTTTTAAATGGAATCAACACAAAAAAAAAAACTGACCCGCCATGATGTTTGTGAAACATTAGCACATGTGTCCCTTAACCCGATGGGTCAAGAATGCCATTAACCAATCAAAATAAAGTATGTTAATGCCGGCAGAATCCGAAGTTTTTCGAATGGTAGTGATCATAAAAATTACATTGCAGAAGTTAAGCGATGATGTAGCACGATGTGTTGGCATCAATTTCAGTTGAAAACTGCATGATGGTTCCCAAAATAGCAATTTTTAAAAGGTAAAATAGGTCTTGAAATAAGAGTTTTTACATGATTCGCGATGATAACAGTGTATTTTACCAAATTTCGCAATAAACTTGTTTTTTTCTCTTGAGTAGCGTAAACTGATCATGAACTCAACTTTGACCAGGTTAAATCGAGGTGGAATTGATTTTGAAAGAATTTTAGATTTCAAAATCTAAAGACTGTGTCTATCGCAGAAAGTATTTACTTACAAACAAAGAGGTGTTAATTTGACTAGCCGCTATGTATCATGTGACTAGGTCTATTGTTTACAAATTATAATCCACGACTGGCAGGATGTGTGTCAATCGGTACATAATAACAATAGGACAATAGTTCTAGTCGGAAACGTTGTGGTCACTAATTCTGAATGCCGGTCGGGCCAACCAGCGTGGTGAACTAACCTTTTGTACATCTGATATTGGCATGTCAAATATGAAATCAAGCGCAGAGGTGGGAACACATAGCGCCGAGGTCCCAAGTAAAGCGCAGAGATTCACAAGTATAGCGCTGCGAACCTTGGTGCTAAAAAGCCCTGGGGAGAACCCTGATCGTCAAACCAATACATCTGTATATCTATGACATGATGTATAATGAATATTTTAAATTTGAACATAATCAGTCAAAGCAAGTCAGAGATATGGCACGAGAACCACATTAATTAAAACAAAATGGCCACCAGTCGGCCATTTTGAATCTTCTCTGAAAAACAAATTATTTGCATCAAAGTTCCAAAATGTCTAATGTATATACCAAGTTTGAACAAAATCCAGCTGTAAACAGCCGAGAAATGCTTGATTTTGATGATTTTTTAGCACAAAAAAGGCCGCCATTCGGTCATCAGATCAGATCGTGAAACAAATAATATCATGTGTGAAGTTTGATTATGATTGGTCCAGGCATTTCTAAGATACAGATAAGTATTTTTACAACAAAAATCACCGCCAGTCAGCCATCTTTGATCCAATCAAGTTATCTTCTCATGTGCATACACTGTATGTATCAGACTACATGTAGGTTTATGCAAGGTTTGAAGAAAATTGGTCAAGACATGTCTGAGATACAGTTCTGGATGTTATTGTTATTTCGTGATTCATCAAAACAGAAAGGCTGCTAATAGCACCACCTACGCATGTAGTGCGCCATCACAGGTCACGTTCGAATCGCAGTAAAATGCTTGTTTATGATAGGCAGCCATGATGAAATCTACGAGCACATTTCTACGCAGCGTCTACTGCTTTAGAGACCCAACGATGTAAGTCTACAATCTTCTGAACGTTTATTTGAGACCTGTATGTTATATTGTGTTACTGGAAATGTGTGATATTTCTACAGTCATTCATGAAGTGAGATCGTTGCCTCGTAGATACAAATAGTTTCACAGTTAATTTCACAGCGTCTGTATTGCTTTTATGTTATAGAATTTTAATTTTAAATAAATCTGATCAAAACCGATACACTGAAGGGATAATTATTTGAGCGTGATTGACACTAGTATGGATATAATAGAGGCAGTTTGACCCCAGAACACTAACCCATATAAGTCCTTGGTTTCAGACTTCACCTGAATGGGGACTAATAATTACGTAAGGCAATGTATTGCATTTTATAACTAATATTTTATTGCAGTCAACCAATAGAAACTATTTCTAAGGATGAAATAAATTAATTATTGTATGAACTCACCCTTTGCAATAATCTGTATTCATACTCTTCAATGATTTGTCTAACTTCCTTGGTGGCTTCACCATTATATTCCACCAAAGAAGGTAATACATGAATGGCTATATACTGCTCACATATCTGCATGTACAAACAGAACGTGGATTAAACAGAGTCTGTAAATGGACTTTACTGTAGTGAAATGTTAAAATACATCAAGACTTAGTTTGAAATTTAGACATAAAAATTTCCTAAACATGTAAGTACATATACCATATTTGCTTTAGAAACACACTTCCAATGAAAGTACACATTACATTCACTGTATATATATGACTTTGTGAATACTGCCAGAGTAGCATTAATCCTTGCATGTGCCTCAGATTGATACAAAACTCTGGCAGTAATCACATATCATGGGATTATACATGTATAGTATATAAACATTATACAATACTGCTATATTGAAAAAAAAAGTTGAAACACAAAGTTATAGATGCACATAAAAATATCACCCCTAAAAATGTAGCTCATCGTTTTATGGCAACATTTTTTTTATTTGGTGAAACAGTCAATAGAATGCACCACTTATCCAACCTTTTATTTTATTACATGTACACATTGAAACAGTCAATATGATAGGACTATATATTTTACATAATATCTGATATTATTACAGAGCTTCACATCCAAACATGATACATTCAATATGCCATTGACTAAAAGGTTGTTTGAAAACGAGTTCCTGTTATCATTTCAACCAAAGGTGTTAATTTCGTAAGCTAACATCATGCATTATGCTATTACCCGATTTGAAGGACTTATTGAATCATATTCAATGCTCACATGAAAAACATTACAAAACATGGACACGCATACCTTTTTTAACGCAATGTTGTCGGTCAACAATCATTTCATTACGACGATATAGTTCAGTGAACATTTTTTGCGAGATCTTTCAATTTAATTATTTTGAGACACATTTGTACTTTGACGAGAACGTCATATATTGAATTTGATAAGCATTCGCATATTCAAAGCATATTGTCGGGGCATTATTTGTTGACAAGCCCCTCAAATGAACCCTATTATTATCATGACCACCCAGGCCTGTCACATTCATTAATAAACTAATCTAGGTCAGTACCCACAGCTTGGTTCATCTTGCCATCGACAATGGGGTGAAAATCATCCATTTTCCCTTCTCGTAACATTTCACATTGAACAAACAACTCAGGATTAACACCTTGCATTTGCATAAAACCATGACTTATAGTCATTTTGAGTAGTCAAAACAACTGTCTGAGACATGCTTTCCCATAGCTTTTACGCAGAAATCACCTGACATCGCTCCAAACTTGTAAATTAACATCGAAATTGTATCGCGGATATATTCATGTTTGTGTACGACATGAAAATAACGCATCACAGTTGTTAAGATTTTCAAAAGGAGTGATTTTTGCGGAGCACCCCGAAGCAATGTTTCACGCTTGAGTGTCATTAGCATACTGAAAAACTGGCGGCCATCTTTCCTTTTATATATCCAGACCCGCAGTTTAAGGTAGCGAGACTATTATTTGTGTTGAAAATTACGATTTTCACATTTATTTATTAATTGATGAAATGCACTATAAACTTTCATGTGATAAAGTCAACATAACATAGAATGTCATGTAAGTTGGTTAAAATGTAGATTTTCTGAAGGGAAGCAAGGCAGCCTCAGTAGTGTTTTCCAAAATCAACAACACAGGTTTAATCTGTGTGCATATAATTTTCAAAGATAAACTCAAGACAAAGCAATGTTAGGATGTGTTATCAGTAGCTATCTGACACACAATTAGTGTTTCCAAACATTTGAGTGGTTTGTCTCTGCCCCTATTTGTTTCACAGATTAGTCATTTGCATATGAATGTGTCAGACACAAGGTCACAAAGCCACTGAAAAAAATCATTGATTTTGGTGTTTTCATATGCCGAATTTATCCAATTATAGCTATCCCATTCCTTTATTTTTTTGGTTTCCAATAGCCTTACACATTTGGATGTCCCTACACATGTTAAAACAGACCTTGATGGGAAAACAAATTGATTGTGCCGATAAACAAGCATGAAAATCTTTGCTGTTCCTTCATGGACGTTTTCTAGGAGTTTATGTTTTTCAAAATACAAGGTCTTTAACAAAAAATAACGTATACTTATTGTCGTCAGATAAACACCAAATTTCCACAGTTTTAAGGTGACAGTGAGTGGAACTTGAATGTGTCCAGACAAACTATTTCATCGATTATTTACCAACGAGTTGTGGTTTGAGTTGGGGGCAATGCGACTAAAACAGTAATTGAAATTCAGCACACTATTTTTTTAAAACGCGTTGCTTGATTAAAACTGACCAGACACATTTAATTTACCAGACTATTGAACAACTAGGAAAAGTGAAAAAAATACTTCTTATCGCCAGCATAAATGCGTAATTATTTTTTTTACAGAAAAAGTAATTTTTCACCTTTGGTTGAGTAACGCGTCATAGAATGCAGATACGGGCATGCAAAATACACTTGTGAAAAGCTTGAAGTCTGGCAATTCTAAAAATATATACTTTCCTGGGTCTATTTGTAGTCATTTAGTTACAATTAGAAGATGAAAACAAGTATGCAAATAATAGTCCCGCTACCTTAAGGCAACCATTCGATGATGCCTGAACCTTAAACCAGCTCTAATGTATATGCCCTTCCGAATAACAATATGTGTACTGAAATATATAAATATATTTAAATGTATAGTTAAACTGGAGGGAGGGGAGCTAGAGGGGCATGGTTAGGATTAGAGTTACGATGATTGGGCCCTAAGGAACTGTTTTATCATTAAATGAATCCTCCGATATATTTAAACACCGACATGGTATATAAACAGTTGCGGGCGGAGTTTATTATTCAACAACAGTGAATAAAAGCTCCACAAAAACAAGATAAAGAGTGATTTTGCATTATATTTTCTATTTTTCAAACGTGAGTGGCGCTATGAATGTTCGGGGAAGCCATGTGAGGTCATGGAAGATAATACATGTAGGGCAAATTCGTGAATGAATGTGTTTCGTTTCACCTGGGTCTGAGATGATGCAAGGACAATCAACATAAATATTATTTGAATATACATGTAATCAGACAAGCCAGCAGATTCCAGAAGCCAGATTCCAACAAGCCGCATCATCACTAGACCGATCATCACCATAAATGAATTGTTTATTTCACTTTACACAGCTCAGATCAGTAACTATACACATAAACAAAAGATTATGACTATCTACATTTAATGAATGATTGACAGTTGCTGTCGTTGCATAATCAGTCAAATTAGAATACTAAGCACCGCCCAGCCCATGGGTCGTAAATGTCAGCCTTTAAGGTAACAAGAGGGGAAAGAGGACTAATAGTTTCATTGTAATTAGGACTTTCCCCACCTTTTATAAGGCATGCAGCTAAGGCGATTGTATGTTTTCAGGAAGCTGAAGTGGTGTTCTCACTGGACGAAATAAGTCGTTGTCACAACGCCTTTTATTTGAGAACGTTGTTAAAATGTATGTGTGTACAGAATACGTCGTTGTGGCGTCTGTGTTTTTGACACTGTCGTGAAGGGGTGTACCAGATCCTAAACGCCATTGTCTCACTGGCTTTTGCACAACGCAATGTGTCGTGTGAACACAATACATCGGCCAACCGCCCTCTATCCCCAACTTATTTATGCTTGTCATTACACAAGATGGCGTCAGAGGTTACAGGTCGACTGTCGAACTGGTCAGACAAAGAAACAAGATTACTGATATATGTATGGATGCTTTAGTATATGCTGTGATTGCAGAAAAAGCGACTGAAAAGGGATTGGACAGGACATCATTACAATGTCAACGGAAGATCAAAACTTTGTGTATAAAGTATAGCATGAGTACAGTGAAGTGACTGAGCACAACAACAGAAGCGATAGAGATCCGAAAACTATGCCATTTTTGGATGAACTTTGCGAAATATTAGGTGGAAGGCCAGCATTCAATCCTCAAACACCGGTGTTTTTACTATTAAAGTGAGAACGCGAGCAGACAATTCAGCAGATTATCTAATATTTGCATACAAAAAACAGCAGCGTTTTCAGACATGTGAGAACGTAGCTTGAGATACAGGAGATTATGATCATGTTGATAATTGCTCTCGAGATTAAGTTACAAACATTCCTGTGAACCTACTAATAATTAGTCGTTTCTCGTTGTTCGTTCTTTCTATGAGATATTTTTAGTGTTGCTTTATAAACATAAGTTAATAACATAGTTAAACTCTGGTGACCTTGCCCTTTGTTATATAATATTCCCTTTATCATAGTTTGTTTCCATAGGAATATGCATTTTCATAATTAATTTTGAATACAAAAAAGTTTTGGGGTTGAAACAACAGTGGGGAATCGGTTTACCGAATGTCCTTGATAGATGTAAATATCTTACAAAAACATTGGTGCCTAATTTGTTTAATTATTTTAAGGAACATAATTTCCAGCTTTATTCAAAGTAATTCTGATTTTTTAGTATAAAAACAAATGTCGCATCTCAGAAAAGAAGTACTCCATTTAGGGAAGACTTTATACTGATGAATACGGTGACCAAGTTTGAGGTTTGGACTAGAATTAGTAAAGTTATTGTGCACACAATGACAATTATTAATGACAACAACAACGCCGCTAGAAGAAATGTTTCCCTCAATCACAGTCCCTCTATCCCCGGTCTGGAAACGACTAGCGTTCTTTTGTTTCGAGCCGCGGTGTGGGTAAACAAACCGTTCACACCCGGGCCGAAGGAGTCAGGAAGTCAGACAGATTACAATACCGTCAAAATATTCATTAAAATCGGAAAATTTACCGTCATGCAAAGCGATACCTCATTGTATGACTTCACTTTCACTTTAAATTCGGGCAACCACAACGTAAACAAACATGTAAACAAAATTATCACTATAAAATTTGGGTTTTTTGAACCCTGATACGCATTACAACCAGCCTACCAACTCATAAACATCCAGTCCCTGCAATGCAAAGATTAATATCGGGAATTATGTTCATTTCCTAGTTTTTATAAGGAAAAAACTTTGCGTGCTAACATGCTAACATCGCTAAACAAATCTTGTCAAAATGGTGTCGTTCATGTTAACGTAGTCGATCGAAAAACCTGTGATATTTCTGATTCTTCGGGGGTTAATATTAACAGTTCAAGTCAACTATACAACAACTAATGACTTTATTCTATGCAAAAGTATATAACAATGCTTCAATGTTTGTATATAAATGATTTTTTTTAGTACAGAATTGAGTATATTGTCATTTCAAAACGTCGTCATTTGCATTTACGATATAAAAAGCATCCATAAAAGTCGCTCAATTTAACATTAGGTAATAAAATGCGGTGTGACAAATAACAAATCAGCCCACCAATTTTTAATGATATGTTTCGATCATAAAATGTCAAAATCGAAGACAAATATTGGTTTCGCGCCGAGAAGTATGGTAAATAAAATAGAGTTCATTTCAATAACCCCAAAACCAAAAACGACAAATATCTAGGTAAAGGTATGACAATTTTTTGCGAAAATGTCTCGCTGCAAGTAAAATAGATGAATTAAAGAACTACTCGCCGGCTAAAATATGACCTTATACAGATATCCTGATTAAAAAATTATGTGAAAAAGATTGAATTCTGGAATAAACAACTATACATACATAACACTGACGATGTCAAAAATAGTGGCCGGGATAGAGGGACTGTGCCTCAATATACCTTTCATGACACGCCATTTATACACGGCGGAGTGTGAGTGACTTTAAAACCATGTATAAAGGGAGTGTCATTTTATAACCAGCTTCTAACATGACAACAATTTGCAACAATTTATTCAATATTATTTTTGTTTTGCTTTACAGTCAATCAAGATCAGCTGACAAAGCCATATTCTAACTAACTTCTCTCAATTTATACAGAGAATATAAATTGTGAATCCAGCGATCTGATTGGTGGAGGGCGCATAGCCATGTTAGAAAATAATGATCTTTGAAACTAGGTTTTGGAATTTGTATGTGCCTCATTCATGTACATGTAGTTCTGGAGACAGTCAGTCAAACTTTATGAACTCAATTTTATGAATGTATCCATGATCTTTTGGCCAGAACCCAAAGTCAACAGAACGTCTTCTCACAAAAGTTAAGAATGTTAGTGTGGGGGAAAACAGAGGTGTTAATCCAAAAATTCACTGTCTTTTCCTGTTTGCGATTGGTCATGGCAACGTTTGGGAGATTGTGATGTAGCTCCGACTGTGAGAATGACAGAGGTATCCTGAAAAACAATGAATAACCTTTGTTTTCTTACAAAACTATTATTTGATAGCTTATAATCATCACCATGGAAACCAACATTATTGTTTCACACCCTGGCTTTCAACTATAAAGACAATACTTATTTGGCAGCTTTTTGTTACGTAACCATTTCAATTTCTAAGTGGAATTAATAAATTGTATGGGGCAGAATAACGTAACTGACAGTTTTATCACGCGCATATCTTGCGACTTTGTACAATGTACCACAGCTAAGACACTTACGTCTTTGCTACATTAATTATGTCTTAAGTTCCGTGCCTCCTTGTGTTTACTAAGACTATACATGACAAACATGAATATATACAGGTTCTGCCATAGATATTCAATATAGTGTATACAAAGTCTGAAACTAACAACGTAATATAAACCTGAGAAATATGACAAGAATGTAAATATATACTCACATTTACGATGTTAGATTCGATGAGAAGAACTTCTAATTTCGGAAACTGTGTCACGAAGTCCACGGACCTCAATACATTTTTAGAACAATTCAGTTTTCGTAATTTGGGGAGTGTGAGGTCCACGGGAAATCCCTTCAAATCGTTGTCACTGACGTTTAACTCCTCTAGCTGGGAGAGCGACAATAGAACTTTTAAGTCTTTGGTTTTCAGTTCAAGACCGGAAATATCCAAACACGTTACCTCACTTAGAGTAGGTGCACCACTGA
Source organism: Saccoglossus kowalevskii (assembly GCF_978046115.1). Lineage (NCBI taxonomy): Eukaryota > Metazoa > Hemichordata > Enteropneusta > Harrimaniidae > Saccoglossus > Saccoglossus kowalevskii. The sequence continues at coordinate 1,042,631 of NC_140656.1, read as the reverse complement.
TATTCAGTATCTTTTCCATTGACAGAGAGCCATTTCCGTTCATAGATGACATTTTGTTGCGGATCAGAGGGTGAGTAAGCGATGATAAACAGCCTATAAAGTGAATGTTACAACGCGACATATGTACAAGCACGAACACGTGTTGATACTATTACACATGTCTGCACATGTAGTCGGTAGAGTTTTAAGACGAGAAAAAACAACACCGGAATGAGGGGTAATTGTCTTGATTGCCTGCAAATGAAACAAATGCCCGCCAACATCGGTACATTGCTACCCACCACCACCATTCAAGCTGATACCCGGTAATCCGTCTGTCGTACTTGCACTGCAGAAGTCGCTGATCGATTAAACACAACACCAAACACGGAAGTACTATTCACCTTGTCAATCTAACGCATGCGCACCACTTAGTTCAAGGTTAAGGGAAAGTTCGTATGTCCACCAACATGTCAAGACCATTTCTGATAGTTTTTTTAGTTTACACGTCTGTAATTTCTAGTAATTACGCCACCAAACCAATAGAGTCTAGGATATCGAGTGTGATACTCGATGAAAAATCAGAAAAATTAGTTGTGGTTGACCAAGATGTGAAAAATGCTGTTGCAAGAGCGAATTTTACAGACGATATTTCCCAAACAGGGTAAGTGACAGATGAGCAATGCGGGTCCGTGGTTTGGTAGTTTAACTGATTTGATGATCGGTGTTACGATCCACATGTGTTGGTGAAAGTAGTAGCGAGTACATTACAACAGTACCACACGAAACATAAAAATAATGCCGATTTCTCTAAATAAATTACTAGCAAGATAGGTAGGCGGAAGAGGAAGTGATTTGAGATTTATTTATTGAACACAACACTGGAGCGATAAGTATAGTCTGGTCCCTAAAGCTGAATTTCAGAAAACCAAATAAGGGTAACCCCCTCACTGGATAGTGACATAAAATTAAAAATGTAGATAATAATAAAGATTTAATCTGGAAGAGATTTTCTTTTTTCCAATACTGTTTGTATGTAGTGTATTACTCCAAGTACTAGTATACATTGCTTGTTTGTGTTGTTCATAATATATATGAACCTTTGTCTACTGCTGACTGAATCAAATTTCTCCATATGAGAAAACAAGGAGTACAGATGTCGCCGTTCAACTGTATATAGTGGACATTGTGTGATAAAATGAATTTCATCTTCAATTGCTGTACAGTTGGGACATTTTCTGTCATCTATTTTTGTTTTTGGTCTTGTGTGGTTGCCTGTTTCTATGTGTAATTTGTGTCTTTTTCTTCAAAACTGTTTCTTCTCCCCCCATCCCCCTCTGATTAGAGGATATCCTCGCAGTCACTATTGCAGGTGGAAGTTTGCCTGATAGTGCCGGCAATGGCGAGGCGGTGCCCCTAGAGCTTGTTGCTCCTATGGGGCCTGTTGCAGGTCTTTCTGTGGATTCCCCCCTCGCAGGGTGCCGGGTTTGCCTCTGAGATTTGGGTTTTGGTTGAGGGCCTGTCAGGACAGATTGTGTCCCTTGCAGGTCGGGTAGACCAAATGCAGGTGGAGTGGGTTGCCTCCACTGCAGTTGCCCCTCGCTCAGCAAATCGGAAGAAGCACAACAACAAGCAGTATTCACATTCAAGGGATGCCTCCTCCCAGGATCCCTCCTGATCCTAGCCCAGACTTTCCCATCGTCTTTGAAAGCAGCAGCCATCAGAGGTGTCTCGGACATGCCCTTGCTCTGACAGCTCACTTTTTTAAAGTTAAGGGAGATTAGGCGATATCTGATTCAGTGGGTGCAACCTCAGAGTCTGTGAGCAACGCCAAGGCTGTGATGTGGAGAACATCGATCCTATGGTGTTGATGGGTGCACATTGGTCTCCTGTGGAACAGCGCTACCTGATCGATGTGGTGTCTGATACCGGCGCCAGCAGAGTCTGGAGCCAAATCTTATGCCCCGACCGAATCCCTCGGTTCTTTCCCCCAACTCGAGTACCACGAATTTTGGTTCGGTGGGCTGGGCAAAGGGGGATGGTCACATTCATGGAATCTTTTGGCAGTTCAGTCGGAAATAATCCACAATGCCCGGAAAGCAGAGTTGCGACCTGTTTTTGGCTGTTTTCAGCGAACTGAGTCACGGGGTGCGTCACTGCCTCAGTTGCGCAGACGAGACCTCCTCCACCCACTTTGATTATAAGATGGAGGGAGCAGTCTTGGTGCTTCGGGATACCACCGACCAGTTGGTACAGGTGAAACCTGCAAGCCACTCTGGCTGCTGTGGAAAGAACCCCAAGCTGAGAAAACGTAACTACTGTCGGCACCCACTGGCCAGAAGCAGCCAGGAAGCAAGCGTCCCTGCTCTTCCGAGGGAGGGAAGAGTGGCGGCATGCCTCCCAGGAAGAAGGGATCAGGTGGTGTTCCCCCCTCTTCCTCAGGTGGTCGCCCACCCAGCTCGCAGGGGAAGCAAGTTTGACGCTTCTGCCTGTGACCGTGGGGGGGGGGGGCATACTGTATGTTCGAGCCTCAGGGGGTCTCACCTCCGCGGAGGAGAGATCACCCCTGTTGTAGTACCGCTGAACCCATGGCCACATATCTCTGTCACAGATTGCATTGATGTATTCTGGCTTGGAGTCATCATGTATCCGACCCCTGGACTCTACAGGTGGTGATACACGGTTAAAAGATCCCACTGCGGTCTCCACCTCTCCTGTCAACAGCCACCACGTTGGAAGCGCTGCCAGGAAATACCCCAAAGCGGGAACAATTCGACAGGAGGTAGACAGTTTGCTGACAAGGGCGCTATACACAGGATGCAGGACTTGGCAGTAGGTTTGGGCTTCTACTCACAAGTGATTGTAGTTCCAAATGCTACAAATGGTACGCTTGATTTCGCATGGAAACACCAAGCACTGTTTTACTTTCTGTGCACCATTTTTGACTGGTTAGCCTCGCTAGACTTAATTTCGTCCATTTGGGCCAAGTATTCAAGTACAGGGTACTCCCCTTCACTACACCAGTCGAGCTTCCTAGCAAATCAAGAAAAGTCCCATCAACACCCAACACAGCAGTTGGAGTTCAACATGGAGGCAGGCTTGCTACGGCCATCACAGGCTTGTTGCCTAGCACTAAGGAACCTACATGTAGCCGGACATCTAGTCAGCGTTCCTTCTGAGTCTCTCCAAGAATGATGATGTCAGTTTGCAGGGTAGTTCTCCAAGCTACTTTATGCAGCTGCCCAGTACAACACACTTTGTTGCAACTCTGGGCTCACCTACAGGAACTGCAGAGGCGAGTAACTCTCTTGGACCAATTGAGGGATGCCTTGCCATGGTGGACGGCAATTGCTAACCTCAGGCAGGAGTCCCCCTGGATCCACTTGACATGGCTATGATTCTGATAACAGATGCCTCCCTCACAGGTTGGGGAGCGCACATATTAGATAAACAAACCCGAGGAATATGGCCCCTGCATTTGATTCAGGGCCGCCATATCAATTTACATACTATCAACGTTTTTCTACAAATTTTTTTTGAATTCGTTTTCTTTTGTCCCTGTTTCATAGTCGACTGCAAGATGTTAGTGTTGAAGATCGAGAATTTCAAAGAAATTAAATTCGTAAGCGGAATTCGTTAATGGAATGCGTGTATGATTGAAGTGTACATGTAATACAGTATGCAAGAAACTGTTTTTATTTGCTATGAATGTGACTATTATGCAAATTATCTGTCTATTACTAGTATGGCTTTGGCTGATTAATTAAAACATGGTTTTCAAAACAATGACATGTGCTCTTGTTTTTAATTAACAAAAATGTTTTTTATACCTTATAAAAACATCAAATTTTCGTATCCAGTGTTCGATCTTTGTTGCATTAAAAAATACAAAAAAGTAAAATTTTGGCTTTCAAAGCAAAAAAACATATACAGCATCCTTAACTACTAAGTTATTCATACTTGGTACGTACAATGACAAATTGTAAAGGATTACTACAAAGCTGAAATATGTCGCACCTACAGTGGTTTAATCGCTTTGTAAACGATTGAAGTGAATCAGTAGAAGACAAGTGTAATGACAAGGTCACAATGGGTAATTCAAGACAGTGTCAAAATCACAATATGAAACCTGGTGAAAGACTTGTTAAAAGATATACAAATGCTTATAATATCTCCACTGTCACAGAAAAATATAAAGAAAATCAAGAACATTATTAAACAACAGTATACATTTTGTATTTCCTATAGGAAAGAAAATATGACAAATGAGAAAAACAAAACTAAGAACAAACACTAAATATATTTATTTAATAAAAAGTAGTGACAAAAATACAATTAAGCTATTCACAATTCTTCTATTTATATTTTTTATTTTTTTTTAATTTTATTATTATCGTCATATCAGTTTAATACATTACTTAAATAATAATGTTTTTATACACTGCAGAAGAACACTTTATACGGGTTCAACCGTATCAATTAATGATGCTGTCCATTTCTTACTTGCCTTTTCATAATTTAGTTGTAGTTCATTATTAATGGTTGTTTTGAGCTGGGACATAAAAAAAGCAAAATTCGTTCTTGGGTCTCATTTATTTTGGCACCATCTCTTAAAGAGGGAGTGCATGGCAATAGTTAGAATTTGGTCGATAATTAATATGTTTGTTTTGGTAATAAGTGTTCTCATGTTTAACATTACGTCAGTGCCAAAGTAGATAAAGATAAAACATCTGATTTTGCCCCAAAAATTCTGTACATCAATACAATTATAGAATATATAGAGACGAAACACTTATCACAAAATGGTGTGTTTCGTATTTTTCATTTGTACAGATTATATCCATTTGGCAAGATACAATGAATAAATTTAAATATAAAATTTGACAGTTTTCTGTCATAAGTAGTGTACATACATCTTTTTCCCAAATATGTTTCCAATATTCAGCTGGTATGTCATACTTGTTAGACCACATATATTCAACATAAGGTTTTTCAATTTTCAACATAAGGTTTTTCAATTTGTTCAATTTTGTTATCACAAAATGGTGTGTTTCGTATTTTTCATTTGTACAGATTATATCCATTTGGCAAGATACAATGAATAAATTTAAATATAAAATTTGACAGTTTTCTGTCATAAGTAGTGTACATACATCTTTTTCCTAAATATGTTTCCAATATTCAGCTGGTATGTCATACTTGTTAGACCACATATATTCAACATAAGGTTTTTCAATTTGTTGTTGAGTCAAATTTGTGTACACCAACTTTGAAGTTATATTCAAAAGCACTCCCAAGCAAACTCATCCATGGTTTCAGGGCATTACAAAGAATGTAATAATCATTTACCCAGTTAGTCTTGTTATATAAATGACGTAGAATCTTGTCCAGGTCTATTTCATTAGCAGTTATATCTTTCATATAGTTAATATTAGACTTAATCCAGTTAGAAATGAATTTATTTTCTTGATGATGTTTATAATAACTTTCTCTCTTTTACTATTTATTATACATTCATTTTATATACATATTGCTATTAATTGATGGAAGATTTTATTTCTGAGAATGAAATAAAAATATTATTATTCATTGAACATAATAGGACCATGATGCACATTATTTGTGTTTCAGATTGGATTCAAAACAATCAAATAGCAACCAATTTGTTTTATAATGCTGTTCTAAGATATATCTTTGACATTCCTTGATAATTTCATTTGACCAAGATGGCCAATTGGAGCTAGGCCATTTTAATACTATTCTAGAACTGGATCTCTGCTGTGTATGAGGAAATTTCATTCAAACTTGGTACACGCAAATTGTGGAATCTTGACACACATCATTTTATTTTTCAGTTCAGATTCAAAATGACAGACCATTATATATCCGAAATGACTTGAGTGATTACAGTTAAATTTGACATACATTTGTTTAAACCTAATCTGACTCATTTCACTTTCGTTTACTGTTTTACAAGTCCCACAATTAAAGTTTTCATGACAATTATTTGAAGTCCCATAACTGAGCAGTTATAATGTAATTTAATAGTACATTGATGTTATATCTTGTTAGGTGGTCATATCTAACTGTGTCAACTAATCCTGTTTATGATGACACAATTCAAGCATATGCAGCAGGTCTTGTTGAAGGGCATATCACTTCTACTAGGATATATCAACATTGGATAAACACAGTCTATGGCTTTTGTAAACATCCTTCAGATTACTGTAACAGATTGGAAGATTTTATCAAGACTAACATTGCATGGATGTCAGAAAAAATAGAGAATAATGCTAAAGATCCATATTGGCACCAGGTTGGTTACTAAACATATTACAATTGTCAGTTGAGGAAATCACATTCATTAATACTCTGAACACCATAAACATATTACAATTGTCAGTTGAGGAAATCACATTCATTAATACTCTGAACACCATAAACATATTACAATTGTCAGTTGAGGAAATCACATTCATTAATACTCTGAACACCATAAACATATTACAATTGTCAGTTGAGGAAATCACATTCAATTAATTATTAATACTCTGAACACCATAAACATATTACAATTGTCAGTTGAGGAAATCACATTCATTAATACTCTGAACACCATAAACATATTACAATTGTCAGTTGAGGAAATCACATTCATTAATACTCTGAACACCATAAACATGTTACAATTGTCAGTTGAGGAAATTGCATTCATTAATACTCTGAACACCATAAACATATTACAATTGTCAGTTGAGGAAATCACATTCATTAATACTCTGAACACCATAAACATGTTACAATTGTCAGTTGAGGAAATTGCATTCATTAATACTCTGAACACCATAAACATATTACAATTGTCAGTTGAGGAAATCACATTCAATTAATTATTAATACTCTGAACACCATAAACATATTACAATTGTCAGTTGAAGAAATCACATTCATTAATACTCTGAACACCATAAACATGTTACAATTGTCAGTTGAGGAAATTGCATTCATTAATACTCTGAACACCATAAACATATTACAATTGTCAGTTGAGGAAATCACATTCATTAATACTCTGAACACCATAAACATATTACAATTGTCAGTTGAGGAAATTGCATTCATTAATACTCTGAACACCATAAACATGTTACAATTGTCAGTTGAGGAAATTGCATTCATTAATACTCTGAACACCATAAACATATTACAATTGTCAGTTGAGGAAATCACATTCATTAATACTCTGAACACCATAAACATATTACAATTGTCAGTTGAGGAAATCACATTCATTAATACTCTGAACACCATAAACATATTACAATTGTCAGTTGAGGAAATCACATTCATTAATACTCTGAACACCATAAACATATTACAATTGTCAGTTGAGGAAATCACATTCATTAATACTCTGAACACCATAAACATATTACAATTGTCAGTTGAGGAAATCACATTCATTAATACTCTGAACACCATAAACATATTACAATTGTCAGTTGAGGAAATCACATTCATTAATACTCTGAACACCATAAACATATTACAATTGTCAGTTGAGGAAATCACATTCATTAATACTCTGAACACCATAAACATATTACAATTGTCAGTTGAGGAAATCACATTCATTAATACTCTGAACACCATAAACATGTTACAATTGTCAGTTGAGGAAATTGCATTCATTAATACTCTGAACACCATAAACATATTACAATTGTCAGTTGAGGAAATCACATTCATTAATACTCTGAACACCATAAACATATTACAATTGTCAGTTGAGGAAATCACATTCATTAATACTCTGAACACCATAAACATGTTACAATTGTCAGTTGAGGAAATTACATTCATAAATACTCTGAACACCATAAACATATTACAATTGTCAGTTGAGGAAATCACATTCATTAATACTCTGAACACCATAAACATATTACAATTGTCAGTTGAGGAAATCACATTCATTAATACTCTGAACACCATAAACATGTTACAATTGTCAGTTGAGGAAATTGCATTCATTAATTAATACTCTGAACATCTTTCTCAACAACATTTGGGTGCAACATGTTGCCTATTTGTATGTATTTTGTTTGATAATTTAGAAGGTGATCATATTTTTTGATTGGCAACATTTATAAAAAACATTATTTGGTTTAAAATTGTTGATTGTGACAAAAGTTGACATGAGAAGCAAATGGTGACAAATATAAATTAAAGAAATAAAGAAAAAATAAGACTCAAAATAAAAAGAATATTAAGTACTTAAATGAAAAAAGAAATCAACAAGTTAGCTTACTTTAGGACTTGATGGCGAGTGGGGAACTCTTTTTAATGTACTGTGACACTTGAATACACATATGTTCATCTGGAAGTAATAAATGAACTGTTTGTCCATTGATTTGGCTGTCAAAATGTTTTAGGCAATTACAAGTTGGATGTAATAGAAGATATAATTCTTGCTATAAAATCTATACATTTAATATATAATTGTAATTACCGGTAGTAATCTAGTTTATATCCACTTGAATTTCTGATTTATTAGCCAGATTCTCATGGTGGTAATCTCTGTGTGACCCTTCTGGCACCAGCCACTGTGCTGGTAAATCTGTGCTTCTACCTTCAGTTGCTGCATTTTATCCCCCATTCATCATTGCATAAACCAACACACTCACAGTGGTTTGTGTTTAACCCACCATGTGTCATTGCATAAACCAGCACACTCACAGTGGTTTGTGTTTAACCCACCATGTGTCCTTGCATAAACCAGCACACTCAGTGCTTTGTGTTTAACCCACCATGTGTCCTTGCATAAACCAGCACACTCACAGTGGTTTGTGTTTAACCCACCATGTGTCCTTGCATAAACCAGCACACTCACAGTGGTTTGTGTTTAACCTACCATGTGTCCTTGCATAAACCAGCACACTCATAGTGGTTTGTGTTTAACCCACCATGTGTCCTTGCATAAACCAGCACACTCACAGTGGTTTGTGTTTAACCCACCATGTGTCCTTGCATAAACCAGCACACTCACAGTGGTTTGTGTTTAACCCACCATGTGTCCTTGCATAAACCAGCACACTCGGTGCTTTGTGTTTAACCCACCCTGTGTCCTTGTATAAACCAGCACACTAACAGTGGTTTGTGTTTAACCCACCATGTGTCATTGCATAAACCAGCACACTCACACCATGTGTCCTTGCATAAACCAGCACACTCACAGTGGTTTGTGTTTAACCCACCATGTGTCCTTGCATAAACCAGCACACTCATAGTGTTTTGTGTTTAACCCACCATGTGTCCTTGCATAAACCAGCACACTCACAGTGGTTTGTGTTTAACCCACCATGTGTCCTTGCATAAACCAGCACACTCATAGTGGTTTGTGTTTAACCCACCATGTGTCCTTGCATAAACCAGCACACTCACAGTGGTTTGTGTTTAACCCACCATGTGTCCTTGCATAAACCAGCACACTCATAGTGGTTTGTGTTTAACCCACCATGTGTCCTTAGCATAAACCAGCACACTCACAGTGGTTTGTGTTTAACCCACCATGTGTCCTTGCATAAACCAGCACACTCGCAGTGGTTTCTGTTTATCCCACCCTGTGTCCTTGCATAAACCAGCACACTCACAGTGGTTTGTGTTTAACCCACCATGTGTCCTTGCATAAACCAGCACACTCACAGTGGTTTGTGTTTAACCCACCATGTGTCCTTGCATAAACCAACACACTCACAGTGGTTTGTGTTTAACCCACCATGTGTCCTTGCATAAACCAGCACACTCACAGTGGTTTGTGTTTAACCCACCATGTGTCATTGCATAAACCAGCACACTCACAGTGGTTTGTGTTTAACCCACCATGTGTCCTTGCATAAACCAGCACACTCGGTGCTTTGTGTTTAACCCACCCTGTGTCCTTGTATAAATAAACCAGCACACTCACAGTGGTTTGTGTTTAACCCACCATGTGTCCTTGCATAAACCAGCACACTCACAGTGGTTTGTGTTTAGCCCACCATGTCTCCTTCCATAAACCAGCACACTCAGTGGTTTGTGTTTAACCCACCATGTGTCCTTGCATAAACCAGCACACTTAGTGGTTTGTGTTTAACCACCATGTGTCCTTCCATAAACCAGCACACTCGGTGCTTTGTGTTTAACCCATCATGTGTCATTGCATAAACCAGCACACCCACAGTGGTTTGTGTTTAACCCACCATGTGTCCTTGCATAAACCAGCACACTCACAGTGGTTTGTGTTTAACCCACCATGTGTCCTTAGCATAAACCAGCACACTCACAGTGTTTTGTGTTTAACCCACCATGTGTCCTTGCATAAACCAGCACACTCTCAGTGGTTTGTGTTTAACCCACCATGTGTCCTTGCATAAACCAGCACACTCATAGTGTTTTGTGTTTAACCCACCATGTGTCCTTGCATAAACCAGCACACTCACAGTGGTTTGTGTTTAACCCACCATGTGTCTTTGCATAAACCAGCACACTCATAGTGGTTTGTGTTTAACCCACCATGTGTCCTTGCATAAACCAGCACACTCACAGTGGTTTGTGTTTAACCCACCATGTGTCCTTGCATAAACCAGCACACTCACAGTGGTTTGTGTTTAACCCACCATGTGTCCTTGCATAAACCAGCACACTCATAGTGGTTTGTGTTTAACCCACCATGTGTCCTTAGCATAAACCAGCACACTCACAGTGGTTTGTGTTTAACCCACCATGTGTCCTTGCATAAACCAGCACACTCACAGTGGTTTCTGTTTATCCCACCCTGTGTCCTTGCATAAACCAGCACACTCACAGTGGTTTGTGTTTAACCCACCATGTGTCCTTGCATAAACCAGCACACTCACAGTGGTTTGTGTTTAACCCACCATGTGTCCTTGCATAAACCAGCACACTCACAGTGGTTTGTGTTTAACCCACCATGTGTCCTTGCATAAACCAGCACACTCACAGTGGTTTGTGTTTAACCCACCATGTGTCATTGCATAAACCAGCACACTCACAGTGGTTTGTGTTTAGCCCACCATGTCTCCTTCCATAAACCAGCACACTCACAGTGGTTTGTGTTTAACCCACCATGTGTCCTTGCATAAACCAGCACACTCACAGTGGTTTGTGTTTAACCCACCATGTGTCCTTGCATAAACCAGCACACTCACAGTGGTTTGTGTTTAACCCACCATGTGTCATTGCATAAACCAGCACACTCACAGTGGTTTGTGTTTAACCCACCATGTGTCCTTGCATAAACCAGCACACTCGGTGCTTTGTGTTTAACCCACCCTGTGTCCTTGTATAAACCAGCACACTCACAGTGGTTTGTGTTTAACCCACCATGTGTCCTTGCATAAACCAACACACTCACAGTGGTTTGTGTTTAACCCACCATGTGTCCTTGCATAAACCAGCACACTCACAGTGGTTTGTGTTTAACCCACCATGTGTCATTGCATAAACCAGCACACCCACAGTGGTTTGTGTTTAACCCACCATGTGTCCTTGCATAAACCAGCACACTCACAGTGGTTTGTGTTTAACCCACCATGTGTCCTTAGCATAAACCAGCACACTCACAGTGTTTTGTGTTTAACCCACCATGTGTCCTTGCATAAACCAGCACACTCACAGTGGTTTGTGTTTAACCCACCATGTGTCCTTGCATAAACCAGCACACTCATAGTGTTTTGTGTTTAACCCACCATGTGTCCTTGCATAAACCAGCACACTCACAGTGGTTTGTGTTTAACCCACCATGTGTCCTTGCATAAACCAGCACACTCATAGTGGTTTGTGTTTAACCCACCATGTGTCCTTGCATAAACCAGCACACTCACAGTGGTTTGTGTTTAACCCACCATGTGTCCTTGCATAAACCAGCACACTCACAGTGGTTTGTGTTTAACCCACCATGTGTCCTTGCATAAACCAGCACACTCATAGTGGTTTGTGTTTAACCCACCATGTGTCCTTAGCATAAACCAGCACACTCACAGTGGTTTGTGTTTAACCCACCATGTGTCCTTGCATAAACCAGCACACTCACAGTGGTTTCTGTTTATCCCACCCTGTGTCCTTGCATAAACCAGCACACTCACAGTGGTTTGTGTTTAACCCACCATGTGTTCTTGCATAAACCAGCACACTCGCAGTGGTTTGTGTTTAACCCACCATGTGTCCTTGCATAAACCAGCACACTCACAGTGGTTTGTGTTTAACCCACCATGTGTCCTTGCATAAACCAGCACACTCACAGTGGTTTGTGTTTAACCCACCATGTGTCATTGCATAAACCAGCACACTCACAGTGGTTTGTGTTTAGCCCACCATGTCTCCTTCCATAAACCAGCACAACCACAGTGGTTTGTGTTTAACCCACCATGTGTCCTTGCATAAACCAGCACACTCACAGTGGTTTGTGTTTAACCCACCATGTGTCCTTGCATAAACCAGCACACTCACAGTGGTTTGTGTTTAACCCACCATGTGTCATTGCATAAACCAGCACACTCACAGTGGTTTGTGTTTAACCCACCATGTGTCCTTGCATAAACCAGCACACTCGGTGCTTTGTGTTTAACCCACCCTGTGTCCTTGTATGAACCAGCACACTCACAGTGGTTTGTGTTTAACCCATCATGTGTCCTTGCATAAACCAGCACACTCACAGTGGTTTGTGTTTAGCCCACCATGTCTCCTTCCATAAACCAGCACACTCAGTGGTTTGTGTTTAACCCACCATGTGTCCTTGCATAAACCAGCACACTTAGTGGTTTGTGTTTAACCACCATGTGTCCTTGCATAAACCAGCACACTCTGTGCTTTGTGTTTAACCCATCATGTGTCATTGCATAAACCAGCACACCCACAGTGGTTTGTGTTTAACCCACCATGTGTCCTTGCATAAACCAGCACACTCACAGTGGTTTGTGTTTAACCCACCATGTGTCCTTAGCATAAACCATCACACTCGGTGCTTTGTGTTTAACCCACCATGTGTCATTACATAAACCAGCACACTCACAGTGGTTTGTGTTTAACCCACCCTGTGTTCTTGTATAAACCAGCACACTCTCAGTAGTTTGTGTTTAACCCACCATGTGTCATTGCATAAACCAGCACACTTAGTGGTTTGTGTTTAACCCACCATGTATCCTTGCATAAACCAGCACACTTAGTGGTTTGTGTTTAACCCACCATGTATCCTTGCATAAACCAGCACACTCACAGTGGTTTGTGTTTAACCCACCATGCCTCCTTCCATAAACCAGCACACTCAGTGGTTTGTGTTTAACCCACCATGTGTCCTTGCATAAACCAGCACACTCGGTGCTTTGTGTTTAACCCACCATGTGTCCTTGCATAAACCAGCACACTTAGTGGTTTGTGTTTAACCCACCATGTATCCTTGCATAAACCAGCACACTCACAGTGGTTTGTGTTTAACCCACCATGTGTCCTTGCATAAACCAGCACACTTAGTGGTTTGTGTTTAACCCACCATGTATCCTTGCATAAACCAGCACACAGTGGTTTGTGTTTAACCCACCATGTATCCTTGCATAAACCAACACACTCAGTGGTTTGTTATTTGTAGGTGAACCTAACATTGTTGCAGTTAATGGGAATGGAGGATGGTTATCACAATAGTACAACAAAGATGAATCATACAATTCAATTGCAACCTTTTGGATTTCTGTAAGTTTATTCTATATTTGCAAACATGCAAGTAGAAAGCCAATCATATGGGCTAAGCCAGTGAAGACTAAACTTGTTCTGTTTTTGACTTCCATGTGCGAAGCACACAATGGGAGTCTTTGCAGTTAGTTTGTCTGTATGTATGTATGTGTGTGTGTGTGTATGTGTGCGTGTGTGTGTGTGTGGGTGTATGTGTGTCCGTCTTTTCCACTGATATCTCAAGAACCATACTTGATTTTTGATGAAACTTTGTGCATTGACGCTCTGGGCCAATGCGCAGATTTGATTAGGTTTTGGTAAAAATTCATGCATATTAATTACCTAATTTGCATGATAATTAGCTGATTTTTAGCTGTTCCTTGACTGTTCCACTGATTTCTAAAGAACCACTAATTGGATTTTGATGAAACTTAGCTCATAGATGCTCCAAATTAATGCGCAGATTTGATTAGTTTTGGGTAAAAATCTGTGCAATATTAATTACCTAATTTGCATAATGATTAATCAATTTTCGGCTTTTACACTGATATCTCAAGTACTAATCATCACATTTCAATAAAACTTAGTACATAGATGTCATAGGACACTGCACAAACCTGATAGTTTTTTGGGTAATATCAGTACGTATTAATTACCTAATTTGCATAATTAATTAATTTTCAGCTTTTGATATTTCAAGTAGTAAACATCACATTTCAATGACACTTGGTACATAGTTACTTAACGACTGTGCAGACCACTGATTTGTTTTTGGGTAAATATTTGTGCATATTAATTACCTAATTTGCATGATTAATTAATTTTCAGCTTTTGGTATTTCAAGTAGTAATCATCACATTTCAATGAATCGTGGTACATAGATGTCATAGGACACTGCACAGACCTGATATTTTTCAGGGTAATATCAGTACATATTAATTACCTAATTTGCATAATTAAATAATTTTCAGCTTTTGATATTTCAAGTAGTAAACATCACATTTCAATGACACTTGGTGCATAGTTACTTAACGACTGTGCAGACCCCTGATTAGTTTCTGGGTAAATATTTGTGCATATTAATTACCTAATTTGCATAATTAATTAATTTTCAGCTTTTGGTATTTCAAGTAGTAATCATCACATTTCAATGAATCGTGGTACATAGATGTCATAGGACACTGCACAGACCTGATATTTTTCAGGGTAATATCAGTACATATTAATTACCTAATTTGCATAATAAAATAATTTTCAGCTTTTGATATTTCAAGTAGTAATCACATTTCAATAAAACTTGGTACATAGATGTAATAGGACACTGCACAGACCTGATAGTTTTCAGGGTAATATCAGTACATATTAATTACATAATTTGCATAATTAATTAATTTTCAGCTTTTGATATTCCAAGTAGTAAACATCTCATTTCAATGACACTTGGTACATAGTTACTTATGGACTGTGCAGATCTCTGATTAGTTTTTGGGTAAATATTTGTGCATATTAATTACCTTATTAGCATAATTAGTTAATTTTCAGCTTTTTGCCTGATATCTCAAGTACTAATCATCATATTTCAATGAGACTTGCTACACAGATCTTCTAGGACTATGCAGAGACCTGGTTAGTTTTAGGGTAAATAATTGTGGATATTAATTATCTAATTTGCATAATTAGTTAATTTGTTCCATGAATGTTCCACTGATATATAAAGAACCACGAATTGGATTTTAATGACACTTTTAAAGAGTACTCATCATCACATTTCAATGAATCTAGAACTATGCAGAGACCCAATTAGTTTTTGGTAAATATTTATGCTTATTAATCACCTAATTAACATAATTAATTAACACTGTTTTCTCACTTACTGATCATCACATTTGAATTAAATTTGGTAATTTGATAATTCATAATTTGTTTGTTCTGTTCTGTTCTGTTCTGTTCTGTTCTGTTCTGTTCATATTATTTACCTGATTTACATAATTAGTTTTCAGCTTTTCCATCAATATCTCATGTACAAGTAATTTTGAATTAATTTTTAATGTGTCTTCAATATTCTCAGCACACGGGAGTTCTTTCTAAGCTTTCTTTGATTTTAACTGTTCTCAGTAAAGTCACCAGAAAGATACATATTTTTAATTCTTTGGTTGTAAAACAATAACAATGCAGATTGCAAAATAAGAATTAGTACAGATTCATTGTCAGTCTTTTTTTGAAGACATTTTAATATACACATTTATCCAAGTGTTAGTAAAATGTTTTCCAAGATCTCTCATGCTGTCAGGTGGAAATTAAATTATAAGTGTTTTGTACATGCATTCTTGCATGGTAACAGTACATTTTTAGCCCCCACCGGATCCGAGGGGGCTTATAAATTGAGTTGTGTCCGTACATACGTGTGTGAATATATCATATGCTTTTTCTCACACATGTGTGATCGAATTCAGTTCAGAGTTGGTACAGAGAAAAGAATTGACGGTGTTACAGGTGCACATCAAGTTAGTTTTCACTATTTCACTGTGTTTTTCTTTGATTTTCAACATTTTACTAGCATTTTACTAGGTTACTGGTAGCACACCATCTAAGATTATATGGTGCACACAAATATTCGCTTTGACCCAACTAGTTGTGCCAATTCATTGGCATGTCGTTGATGCAACTGAAAAATTATACATTAATATTATATAGTGATCTTGAAAAATAAATGAAATTGACATTTTATGAGCAAAATAGAAACACATGTTTGTAAATACATAGAAAATCAGGTGTTTTGCCTAAAGTAACCCATACAGTCACATACAATTCTTGAAAACCAACCTTTCCAGCTGATTCAACTTGATTTTGTGGGATTCCATTTTGAATCCACTAGTCAACATTCATCTGATGTAGAGGGCATACTGGTTGCTAGTCAACATGTATCTCATGTTATACATGTACATCACATTCTTAGAAACTATTATCGGTAACTAAAAGTGATGGCTGTAGTTATTCATGATTCTCAGTGAAAATCACAAAATTTGGATTGTAAGTGATTTTCATTAATTTGTTTTTTACAAATGCAAATTTCCATCAATGGTTTACAGTATTTTTAGCTCATTTTATTCAGATTACTGCAGATAGATGGTGATCTTGAAGACCTCCAATCTGCTCTTGGCAACAAGAAACAGAAGCGTCCTCTTGGGGGTGGATCATGTTCAGCTTTGATTAAAATGTTGCCAGGCAACTCTGACTTGTATGTGTCCCAAGTGACATGGAGTGCATATCAGACAATGCTAAGAATTCTCAAGAAATATGATTTCCCATTCAAAGAAGCTCAGATAAGTGAGTCTACACTGTTTCACTTGGCCCAATAATGAATAATGAGTCCCTTTTTTACCCAAAAAATCCAACATGCATAAATGCAGGGGCAAAATTATAGTGTATTTATACGCTTTAGTGATACAAATCTGTACTGAATTTCTTGGAAATTAGTCAGTGTTTTATACATATGTAAGATATGATGCAGCACGAACTTTTAGTATTTTTTTTATTAAATAATAACTATAAAGGGCATTTTTGACCATAAATGCCACCTAATTAATACCTCTTTAATATACTCCTTTCATGTGGTGACTTTGTTATTAACTTGTTTCATATGTGGATTCTCAGAGGTCAAATCTGCAATATTTATGCTATGTTTGTTTTCTAGAATCATCAGTAATTCCTGGTAGAATGATGTCATTTTCATCAGCACCTGGCAAGCTTTACTCTGGTGATGACTTCTATATTATAGGAAATGGTCTCGTAAGTTTTTTTAAAAACTTCAATATTTTTTTTAAAATCATGCAGTTATGGTTGAATTATTCACTCGTTATAAAAACCTGTATGAAATATGCTAGGTTATTTCTGGGTACACTGATTTGATGTGAACAATGAAGTGACCATAACAAAATGTGTTTATTTTTGGCAACATGAGGTGGGCCACTTAGATGCCTGTATAAAACATGCTATTCTGGTGTAGCAAGAGCCTCTTTAGTGGTGTGGAAGCATTCATTCAGAGGTCTTCATAGAAGTAAAGGGTTAGGTTTACAAAGGTCTTCATAGAAGTAAAGGGTTAGGTTTACAAAGGTCTTCATAGAAGTAAAGGGTTAGGTTTACAAAGGTCTTCATAGAAGTAAAGGGTTAGGTTTACAAAGGTCTTCATAGAAGTAAAGGGTTGGGTTTACAAAGGTCTTCATAAAAGTAAAGCGTTAGATTTACAAAGGTCTTCATAGAAGTAAAGGGTTAGGTTTACAAAGGTCTTCATAGAAGTAAAGAGTTAGGTTTACAAAGGTCTTCATAGAAGTAAAGGGTTAGGTTTACAAAGGTCTTCATAAAAGTAAAGCGTTAGGTTTACAAAGGTCTTCATAGAAGTAAAGGGTTAGGTTTACAAAGGTCTTCATAGAAGTAAAGTGTTAGATTTACAAAGATCTTCATAGAAGTAAATAGTTAGGTTTACAAAGGTCTTCATAGAAGTAAAGGGTTAGGTTTACAAAGGTCTTCATATAAGTAAAGGGTTAGGTTTACAAAGGTCTTCATAAAAGTAAAGGGTTAGGTTTACAAAGGTCTTCATAAAAGTAAAGCGTTAGGTTTACAAAGGTCTTCATATAAGTAAAGGGTTAGGTTTACAAAGGTCTTCATAAAAGTAAAGCGTTAGGTTTACAAAGGTCTTCATAGAAGTAAAGGGTTAGGTTTACAAAGGTCTTCATATAAGTAAAGGGTTAGGTTTACAAAGGTCTTCATAGAAGTAAAGGGTTGGGTTTACAAAGGTCTTCATATAAGTAAAGAGTTAGGTTTACAAAGGTCTTCATAGAAGTAAAGAGTTAGGTTTACAAAGGTCTTCATAGAAGTAAAGGGTTAGGTTTACAAAGGTCTTCATAGAAGTAAAGGGTTAGGTTTACAAAGGTCTTCATAGAAGTAAAGGGTTAGGTTTACAAAGGTCTTCATAAAAGTAAAGCGTTAGGTTTACAAAGGTCTTCATAAAAGTAAAGGGTTAGGTTTACAAAGGTCTTCATAAAAGTAAAGGGTTAGGTTTACAAAGGTCTTCATAGAATTAAAGGATTAGGTTTACAAAGGTCTTCATAGAATTAAAGGATTAGGTTTACAAAGGTCTTCATAGAAGTAAAAGGTTAGTTTTACAAAGGTCTTCATAGAAGTAAAGAGTTAGGTTTACAAAGGTCTTCATAGAAGTAAAGGGTTAGGTTTACAAAGGTCTTCATAGAAGTAAAGGGTTAGGTTTACAAAGGTCTTCATAGAATTAAAGAGTAGGGTTTACAAAGGTCTTCATAGAAGTAAAGAGTAGGGTTTACAAAGGTCTTCATAGAAGTAAAGGGTTAGGTTTACAAAGGTCTTCATAAAAATAAAGGGTTAGGTTTACAAAGCTTTTCAAGAAAGCGTTTCTACGCTGTAAAAATGTTTTCTCACAGTGGTCTTTTTTTATGAACATGTCTATGGAAAAAAATAATTGGGTTGGTCTTGGTTTCTCTTGGTGGTCAAACTCAGATTTTTGATTCGATAGCTGCATGCTTAACAGAGGGTTCAGTTTAGAAAGGTTTGACTCAATATGCGCATATGTTTAGCAATGTAATGATTTGTAGTTTATAGCTCTTTGGTTATTTGAGAGTTTAGAGACAAAATATGTAAAAGATATATGCAGGATATTGGTTCCATAATTGAATTTGTGTCCATATTCTTATTTAGGTGAGTCTGGAGACCACTATTGGAAATAGTAATGATGCACTATGGAAATACATAAAGGCCAAAGGTCAAGTGTTGGAATGGATGAGAAACATTGTATCAAATAGACTAGCACATAATGCTACTATGTGGGCAGACATATTTAAACAGTACAACAGTGGAACGTTAGTAACTTATCATTACCAGCAATAACACTGCAGTAATTTGTCATTACCAGCATTGACACTGCAGTAGTTTATCATTACCAGCAATAACACTGCAGTAACCTGTCATTACCAGCAATTACACTGCAGTAATTTGTCATCACCAGCAAAAACACTGCAGTAATTTGTCATTACCAGCATTGACACTGCAGTAGTTTATCATTACCAGCAATAACACTGCAGTAACCTGTCATTACCAGCAATAACACTGCAGTAACTTGTCATTACCAGCAATAACACTGCAGTAATTTGTCATTACCAGCAAAAACACTGCAGTAACCTGTCATTACCAACAATAACGCTGCAGTATTTTATCATTACCAGCAATGACACTGCAGTAACTTGTCATTACCAGCAATAACACTGCCGTAACTTGTCATTACCAGCAATAACACTGCAGTAATTTGTCATTACCAGCATTGACACTGCAGTATTTTATCATTACCAGCAATGACACTGCAGTAACTTGTCATTACCAGCAATAACACTGCAGTAATTTGTCATTACCAACAATAACACTGCAGTAACTTGTCATTACCAGCATTGACACTGCAGTATTTTATCATTACCAGCAATGACACTGCAGTGACCTGTCATTACCAACAATAACACTGCAGTAACTTGTCATTTCCAGCAATAACACTGCAGTAATTTGCCATTACCAGCATTGACACTGCAGTATTTTATCATTACCTGCAATGACACTGCAGTAACCTGTCATTACCAGCAATAACACTGCAATAATTTGTCATTACCAGCATTGACACTGCAGTATATTATCATTACCAGCAATGACACAGCAGTAACTTGTCATTGCCAGCAATAACACTGCAGTAATTTGTCATTACCAGCATTGACACTGCAGTATTTTATCAGTACCAGCAATGACACTGCAGTAACTTGTCATTACTAGCAATAACACTGCAGTAATTTGTCATTACCAACAATAACACTGCAGTAACTTGTCATTACCAGCAATGACACTGCAGTAACCTGTCATTACCAACAATAACACTGCAGTAACTTGTCATTACCAGCAATAACACTGCAGTAACTTGTCATTACCAGCAATAACACTGCAGCAATTTGTCATTACCAGCAAAAACACTGCAGTAATTTGTCATTACCAGCATTGACACTGCAGTAGTTTATCATTATACCAACAATAACACTGCAGTAACCTGTCATTACCAGCAATAACACTGCAGTAATTTGTCATTACCAGCAAAAACACTGCAGTAATTTGTCATTACCAGCATTGACACTGCAGTAATTTGTCATTACCAGCATTGACATTGCAGTAGTTTATCATTATACCAGCAATAACACTGCAGTAACTTGTCATTACCAGCAATAACACTGCAGTAATTTGTCATTACCAACAATAACACTGCAGTAACTTGTCATTACCAGCATTGACACTGCAGTAATTTGTCATTACCAGCATTGACACTGCAGTTGTTTATCATTATACCAGCAATAACACTGCAGTAACCTGTCATTACCAGCAATAACACTGCAGTAATTTGTCATTACCAGCAAAAACACTGCAGTAATTTGTCATTACCAGCATTGACACTGCAGTAGTTTATCATTATACCAGCAATAACACTGCAGTAACCTGTCATTACCAGCAATAACACTGCAGTAATTTGTCATTACCAGCAAAAACACTGCAGTAATTTGTCATTACCAGCATTGACACTGCAGTAGTTTATCATTATACCAACAATAACACTGCAGTAACCTGTCATTACCAGCAATAACACTGCAGTAATTTGTCATTACCAGCAAAAACACTGCAGTAATTTGTCATTACCAGCATTGACACTGCAGTAATTTGTCATTACCAGCATTGACATTGCAGTAGTTTATCATTATACCAGCAATAACACTGCAGTAACTTGTCATTACCAGCAATAACACTGCAGTAATTTGTCATTACCAACAATAACACTGCAGTAACTTGTCATTACCAGCATTGACACTGCAGTAATTTGTCATTACCAGCATTGACACTGCAGTTGTTTATCATTATACCAGCAATAACACTGCAGTAACCTGTCATTACCAGCAATAACACTGCAGTAATTTGTCATTACCAGCAAAAACACTGCAGTAATTTGTCATTACCAGCATTGACACTGCAGTAGTTTATCATTATACCAGCAATAACACTGCAGTAACCTGTCATTACCAGCAATAACACTGCAGTAATTTGTCATTACCAGCAAAAACACTGCAGTAATTTGTCATTACCAGCATTGACACTGCAGTAGTTTAACATTATACCAGCAATAACACTGCAGTAACCTGTCATTACCAGCAATAATACTGCAGTAATTTGTCATTACCAGCAAAAACACTGCGGTAATTTGTCATTACCAGCATTGACACTGCAGTAGTTTATCATTATACCAGCAATAACACTGCAGTAACTTGTCATTACCAGCAATAACACTGCAGTAATTTGTCATTACCAGCAATAACACTGCAGTAACCTGTCATTACCAGCAATAACACTGCAGTAACTTGTCATTACCAGCAATTACGCTGTAGTAACCTGTCATTACCAGCAATAACACTGCAGTAATTTGTCATTACCAGCATTGACACTGCAGTATTTTATCATTACCAGCAATGACACTGCAGTAACTTGTCATTACCAGCAAAAACACTGCAGTAACCTGTCATTACCAACAATAACGCTGCAGTATTTTATCATTACCAGCAATGACACTGCAGTAACTTGTCATTACCAGCAATAACACTGCCGTAACTTGTCTTTACCAGCAATAACACTGCAGTAATTTGTCATTACCAGCATTGACACTGCAGTATTTTATCATTACCAGCAATGACACTGCAGTAACTTGTCATTACCAGCAATAACACTGCAGTAATTTGTCATTACCAACAATAACACTGCAGTAACTTGTCATTACCAGCATTGACACTGCAGTATTTTATCATTACCAGCAATGACACTGCAGTGACCTGTCATTACCAACAATAACACTGCAGTAACTTGTCATTTCCAGCAATAACACTGCAGTAATTTGTCATTACCAGCATTGACACTGCAGTATATTATCATTACCAGCAATGACACAGCAGTAACTTGTCATTGCCAGCAATAACACTGCAGTAATTTGTCATTACCAGCATTGACACTGCAGTATTTTATCAGTACCAGCAATGACACTGCAGTAACTTGTCATTACTAGCAATAACACTGCAGTAATTTGTCATTACCAACAATAACACTGCAGTAACTTGTCATTACCAGCAATGACACTGCAGTAACCTGTCATTACCAACAATAACACTGCAGTAACTTGTCATTACCAGCAATAACACTGCAGTAACTTGTCATTACCAGCAAAAACACTGCAGTAATTTGTCATTACCAGCATTGACACTGCAGTAGTTTATCATTATACCAGCAATAACACTGCAGTAACCTGTCATTACCAGCAATAACACTGCAGCAATTTGTCAATACCAGCAAAAACACTGCAGTAATTTGTCATTACCAGCATTGACACTGCAGTAGTTTATCATTATACCAGCAATAACACTGCAGTAACCTGTCATTACCAGCAATAACACTGCAGTAATTTGTCATTACCAGCAAAAACACTGCAGTAATTTGTCATTACCAGCATTGACACTGCAGTAATTTGTCATTACCAGCATTGACACTGCAGTAGTTTATCATTATACCAGCAATAACACTGCAGTAACTTGTCATTACCAGCAATAACACTGCAGTAATTTGTCATTACCAGCATTGACACTGCAGTAGTTTATCATTATACCAGCAATAACACTGCAGTAACTTGTCATTACCAGCAATAACACTGCAGTAATTTGTCATTACCAACAATAACACTGCAGTAACTTGTCATTACCAGCATTGACACTGCAGTAATTTGTCATTACCAGCATTGACACTGCAGTTGTTTATCATTATACCAGCAATAACACTGCAGTAACCTGTCATTACCAGCAATAACACTGCAGTAATTTGTCATTACCAGCAAAAACACTGCAGTAATTTGTCATTACCAGCATTGACACTGCAGTAGTTTATCATTATACCAGCAATAACACTGCAGTAACCTGTCATTACCAGCAATAACACTGCAGTAATTTGTCATTACCAGCAAAAACACTGCAGTAATTTGTCATTACCAGCATTGACACTGCAGTAGTTTAACATTATACCAGCAATAACACTGCAGTAACCTGTCATTACCAGCAATAATACTGCAGTAATTTGTCATTACCAGCAAAAACACTGCGGTAATTTGTCATTACCAGCATTGACACTGCAGTAGTTTATCATTATACCAGCAATAACACTGCAGTAACTTGTCATTACCAGCAATAACACTGCAGTAATTTGTCATTACCAGCAATAACACTGCAGTAACCTGTCATTACCAGCAATAACACTGCAGTAACTTGTCATTACCAGCAATTACGCTGTAGTAACCTGTCATTACCAGCAATAACACTGCAGTAATTTGTCATTACCAGCATTGACACTGCAGTATTTTATCATTACCAGCAATGACACTGCAGTAACTTGTCATTACCAGCAAAAACACTGCAGTAATTTGTCATTACCAGCATTGACACTGCAGTAGTTTATCATTATACCAGCAATAACACTGCAGTAACCTGTCATTACCAGCAATAACACTGCAGTAACTTGTCATCACCAGCAATAACACTGCAGTAACTTGTCATTACCACCAATGACACTGCAGTAACTTATCATTACCAGTAACTTACTGAGTATTATGTCTATGTGTTGATTTGAATCATGAACATCACATGATCAACTGTACTATCAGGTTTTTTAGCTCCGCTGTCGACTTTGTCGAGCGGAGCTTATCATATGAGTGATTGTCCATTGTCGTCCGTCATCCATCATCCATCGTCCGTGTCAATGTTTTATTTTTTCGACTTCTTCTTGAAAACTATAAGCCTGAATGCTTTGATACTTGGTGTATATGTACCTTGGGTAAACCTCTTTTAGATTTTTTCATTTTGTAATGACATATTTAGTTCTCTAATTTTGACTTCTTGTTAAAAACCACAAGTCTACATATTGTTCATTTTCTAATGATATCTTCTGTTCTTTAATTGAAATGTGCATTGCTAACAGCGGAGCTATCTCAGCCGACAGGCTGCTTGTTTAAATATTTTTGACTACATTGTCCTGATGTGAGTCTTGATGAAAAAATGGACCATCTATGTGGCTAACATAGTCTTTTTGTTCGTCCAGCTGTAGGGAGATTGTGGGTTCGACAGCACAAACGGCTGTGACACTCACCCACGTGCTATGGTAACAGTATTCAATGTTGAATTTTAGGGTCACAACAGTGCAAGAGTAGCTATGACTCTGGGCTTGTTATTCTGAAATTCAAAGCCATTGCTCAGGTTGTTGGAAGTGCACTTTTTAGCTCCGCTGTCGACTTTGTCGACGGAGCTTATCATATGAGTGATTGTCCGTTGTCCGTGTCAATGTTTTACTTTTTCGACTTCTTCTTGAAAACTACAAGCCTGAATGCTTTGATACTTGGTGTATATGCACCTTGGGTAGACCTCTCTTAGGTTTGTTCATTTCATGTTGATATCTTCAATTCTCTAATTTTGGTGAATATGTTTGTCATTTTTGGTAAAAAGTGATATTTTCGACTTCTTGTTAAAAACCGCAAGTGCAATTGCTTTGATATTACATATATAGGTACTACATGTGGACCTCTCTCAGATTTGTTCATTTTGTAATGATATCTTTAATTCTCTAATTTTGGTGAATATTTTTGTCATTTTTGGTAAAAAGTGATAGACCTTTCTCAGATTTGTTCATTTTGTGATGATATCTTCAATTCTCTAATTTTGGTGAATATTTTTGTCATTTTTGGTAAAAAGTGATATTGTCACAAGGTTCGTGATGGTATACATGCCGGGTTAAATTTAGGGTTTGGAGAAAAGGTATATTAAAATACAGCCAGAGGTAGGATTATTTCACAGCCGAGCTAGTAGACTTTGAAACACTTACACACCCCAAAACTCCATTCATAAAGAGACGCGTGCCATACGTGTGCCGGCTATTGATTACAAACACCGGTTAAGTGACTACCAAGAATGATAGCACCAGTGTATTGTGTAAGCAGATTCCAACTATGTTCAGTTGCCATGACAATGATTCCAGGTGGGGGACGTTATAAAAGGTCAAGGTAGACGCAGCCACGGGAGAGAACATTAAGAACTGAGGCAGCGACAGCAACCGGAGCCAGCCTTGTGTTGCGAGTGAACGGGGAGAGTTAGTTCATCCCCACGTGGTGTGCAAGCTACTCGCCTAGTCGACGGACGTTGTGTAGATACAGTGGAAGACTGGGCTCCTTTTCTACGTGCTGTTCCACGGAACTTTTGTGTTCGACACGAATCCTACAAGGTATCCTACGAGAAACCAGGCCTGAGTATCGAACTGAATCTACATGTAGCAACGTTTCTACTATAACCCGACAGAAGCCGGTAATTATCATGCTCATTACACGCACATTAGGCTAGGGACCATTGGCTGTGTTTTGAATGTATTTTGGGTAACTATTTGGCTAATTTAGTGGTTAAATTATTGTATTCTTATTTGAAATTGTAACAGTATTAGTTTAATTGTATTTTGTGACAGCCCGTTTCCTGCTTCAACGTTTCGCACGCACGTCGGCGCAGTTAAGTAGCGGCGTCGTTCCATACGTAAAAGGTGCATTGCCTATTGTGAATCATCCCGGTTTCGGGTTGAGTAAACTGGTTATTCATGGGACGCCACTGCTTTATCCTGCCCTGACATGCGTGTTAATTTTTCCTATTGTACAGCGACCTATATCTTTGTTACGTTGATTCATATCAGCGAATTCTGTGTATCATAACCGGTTGTACAATTAAACCATCCTTTACGATATTACTGTGCATTTAATTGTGTGCGAGTGGGTCTGGTACTACAATAAGTTGTACAGGGAACAATCCAGGCATTAGCTGGCTTATTTTCGATATTTCAATCAGTAGGGTGTCAAAGAACCCACAACACGAGGTGAAGGCGTGCCTCTTATCACTTTGTGGTCGGATGCTAGCCTACCCCGTGACAGATATTTTCGACTTCTTGTTAAAAACTGTAAGTCCGATTGCTTTGATATTACATATATATGTACTACATGTGGACCTCTCTCAGATTTGTTCATTTTGTGATGATATCTTCCATTCTCTAATTTTGGTGAATATTTTTGTAATTTTTGGTAAAAAGTGATATTTTCGACTTCTTGTTAAAAACCAAAAGTTCAATTGCTTTGATATTACATATATAGATACTACATGTAGACCTTTCTCAGATTTGTTCATTTCGTGATGATATTTTCAATTCTCTAATTTTGGTGAATATTTTTGTCAGTTTTGGTAGAAAGTGATATTTTCCGAC
The DNA here is from genome assembly GCF_978046115.1 of Saccoglossus kowalevskii. Classification (NCBI taxonomy): domain Eukaryota; kingdom Metazoa; phylum Hemichordata; class Enteropneusta; family Harrimaniidae; genus Saccoglossus; species Saccoglossus kowalevskii. The sequence continues at coordinate 1,015,517 of NC_140656.1, read as the reverse complement.
TTCTTGTTAAAAACTGTAAGTCCGATTGCTTTGATACTATACATATTGTTCATCTTCTAATGATATCTTCTGTTCTTTAATTGAAATGTGCATTGCTAACAGGGGAGCTATCTCAGCCGATAGGCTGCTTGTTTATTTTTTCCAAGAACCAATAAAAGCCATTTTCATTGAATCCACTTCTGAAACAAATTGTCTGGAACCTTGTTTGATTCTCAGTGACTTAAGTTTAATCTCGGTGACTTAAGCTTAATCTTACTGACTTCAAAATATAAAGGCATTTAAATTACTGAATGGAAAATATAATAACTTGTATATTATTATTCTCCTTGCTAGGACAAATTATATCATAATATTAATGATTGTCTGCAACTGAGCAGTTAGAAAATTACAATTGTGTCCTTTTGGAATTTGGAATTGTGTGATGAATGATTATCATTTTGTATCACTTGTTAGATTGTCCGATGACTCTTGCAGTACATGCACTATAAATATATGTATCAGGGAAAACATGCACAAATATAACTCCCATATACAGAAGAAATATTTGTCTTACAGTATTCTTCAACAATTCAATGCACAAAATACTTTTTACATCGATGTTCCAGTTTTCCTATTCTCTGCTGGAAGAAGGTTTTATCTTGATCCTTTAGATATACCACAACAGCTTGGATGACGTCATCATCAGTCTCAAAACAGTGACCACGCAAGTGGACTTCAGTTTACGAAACTGGTAGAAATAGTGCTCTTCATTGATTGTTTGATCCTTTTGCAAGTAGTCAATCATGATGACTCCCTTGCTGTCCCAGAACACAGAGGCCGATGATGCCACACACTTCTTGACAGACCGTGAACCCTTGTGTGTCCATTGTTTGCTCTGCTCTTTTGATTCTGGATCAAAATGGTCAACCCATGTCTCATCTTGGGATTTGACTGGAAATGGGCCAAGATGTTCGACAAAACATTTTGAACTACACCATAACTAATGCCTAGTGAATGCCTGATATGTCGGATAGTGACACGTCTGTCATCTATACCATGCAATGGATGGCCTCAACCTGATTGTCCATGGTGGCAGATATTGGACGTTCAGACATTGGGTCGTCTTCCATGCTTTCATAGCAACCCACTTCTTTACAGTGGAATAAGAAGGGGAGTCCTCACCAAGTGTTGTGACTATGTCTTGGTGGATTTCTTTGAGAGTCATCCCCTTTTTATAGAGACACTTGATCACAGCACTGGCTTCTGTCTGGTCCTTTTTGTGATTTTCGTCTCACCTGATATTAAATGGGCACCAAGAGTTAATTAATGAATACCTAAATTTGCATTTCTATAGGTAGTGACATGATACATTATAGTATAAAGTTATATCTCAGAATAGAAGTTCCCCCCTTGTTTCTTGATGAGGCCGAGAACTTATTGATCACCCCTCACTTATTGATCACCCCTCACTTATTGATCACCCCTCGTGAACTTTTATTTACAGATATAACAATCAATGGATGGTTGTTGATTACAATAAATTTTCCCCTGGATTGACACCTAAAACTGGACTATTGGTAATATTAGAACAGTTACCGTAAGTTCAGTATATCTTGTTTATTTACATGTTGTGGTAATCTCTATACTGTATTTTCATTGACATAAAAGTATATCAGCTGTATATATCTTTCGTGTACCTTAAAATGTGCATATACAAAAGGTCACTAAAATCTTTAAACCATTTCAAAACTATTGGCATTATTGCAAAAAAATAGTCAATTTGTAACTGTAAATGCTGCTTAGTTTACAGATCTGCTAAGTTTTGGGCTAAAATCCCTGCATATTAATTAGCTAATTTGAATATAATGTCACATTTCACATTGGCACGTATTTCATGTGTTTTGCTCTTGTCTTTTTTTGATCCCTGAAACTAGTGGTCTGGTAGTAGCTGAAGATAAAACTGATTTGTTGACTACTCAGATGTATTGGCCCAGCTATAATGTTCCGTAAGTATAACATTATCATCAATATATACGCATATAGGCTTATATATAGGCTTGCCTATAATGAAATGAAGGGAAAAGTCATAGTACATGGCAAAATGTCTGCCGTTGTTGTTATGGTAAGAAAACACAAATAATATTTAGCTGATTGCTATATGGTTAATCTGTGGGTATAATTGGCAAATAGTAACTTCATGGCTTAGTGGTTGAGACTTTTGCTAATGAAGTTGAATATCAAAAGAAGATCAAGAGATCAAATCCTATGCTAAGACCTTATTTTTTTTAACTTCTTATTTTCTTTTGAATGAGAAATTCAAAAATGTTCATTTGTTTCTTTGAATTATTTTTTTCAACCTTTCTCAGCATTTTCTTTGATTTTTAGCTCCGCTGTCGACTTTGTCGAGCGGAGCTTATCATATGAGTGATTGTCTGTCGTCGTCGTCCGTGTCAATGTTTTACTTTTTCGACTTCTTCTTGAAAACTACAAGCCTGAATGCTTTGATACTTGGTGTATATGTACCTTGGGTAGACCTCTCTTAGGTTTGTTCATTTCATGTTGATATCTTCAATTCTCCAATTTTGGTGAATATTTTTGTCATTTTTGGTAAAAAGTGATATTTTCGACTTCTTGTTAAAAAATGCAAGTGCAATTGCTTTGATATTACATATATAGGTACTACATGTGGACCTCTTACAGATTTGTTCATTTTGTAATGATATCTTTAATTCTCTAATTTTGGTGAATATTTTTATCATTTTTGGTAAAAAGTGATATTTTCGACTTCTTGTTAAAAACCACAAGTTCAATTGCTTTGATATTACATATATAGGTACTACATGTGGACCTCTGTCAGATTTGTTCATTTTGTGATGATGTCTTCAATTCTCTAAATTTGGTGAATATTTTTGTAATTTTTGGTAAAAAGTGATATTTTCGACTTCTTGTTAAAAACCAATAGTTCAATTGCTTTGATATTACATATTTAGATACTACATGTAGACCTTTCTCAGATTTGTTCATTTCGTGATGATATCTTCGATTCTTTAATTTTGGTGAATATTTTTGTCATTTTTGGTAAAAAGTGATATTTTTGACTTCTTGTTAAAAACCAAAAAGTTCAATTGCTTTGATATTACACATATAGATTCTACATGTAGACCTTTCTCAGATTTGTTCATTTCGTGATGATATCTTCAATTCTCTAATTTTGGTGAATATTTTGGTCATTTTTGATAGAAAGTGATATTTTCGACTTCTTGTTAAAAACTGTAAGTCCGATTGCTTTGATACTATACATATTGTTCATTTTCTAATGATGTCTTCAGTTCTTTAATTGAAATGTGCATTGCTAACAGCAGAGCTATCTCAGCCGATAGGCTGCTTGTTTTGTTATGTTTTGTACATGTTATCAATAAAGGGCACACTTAATGGGGTGGGGAATGTCATAGATTACATTGCATTAACAGCATGGATATGTTCAAAACTTTGTCGTTTCTGTGTTGCTGTACGTTATACACACTCAACATTACAACTGCTTTTGAATTCCTTTGATTTCATGAATTAAAACCTTAAACTTGTCAGTAATGTTATCTTCTTCCAAGAGTGTTCTCACAATAGCAACTATTACTTTCTCTCATTTCAATTACATTCTATTGAATGTCAACTTTTTTCTGAACTAAACATCTACATCAGATATGGTTACTATGCCTACAAGTCACATCATTGTTTTGGAGTTGAACTTGTAATTACTTCTGGTAAAAAGTCAACAGAACTCCACAACAAAAAAAGAAATATGCTGGCACTATCAACAATGCAATCACGCTTTTCCAAAACACCCTAACCCCATCACCCCTGCCTAATACTGGCACTACCACCAACACCCTTTATATTTGGTAGGTAGGAGTGTTAGGTACTCCCACTTCCTTTGTTGGGTACTCCCACTTCCTTTGTTGGATACTCCCACTTCTTTTGTTGGATACTCCCACTTCCTTTGTTGGATACTCCCACTTCTTTTTTTGGGTACTCTCATTTCCAATGTTTGGTCCTCCCACTTACTTTGTTGGGTACTCCCACTTCCTTTGTTTGGTCCTCCCACTTACTTTGTTGGGTACTCCCACTTCCTTTGTTTGGTCCTCCCACTTCCTTTGTTTGGTCCTCCCACTTCCTTTGTTGGGTACTCCCACTTCCTTTGTAGGGTACTCCCACTTCCTCTGTTAGCTACTCCCACTTTCTTTGTTGTGTACTCCCACTTCTTTTGTTGGGTACTCCCACTTCCTTTGTTGGGTACTCTTACTTCCTTTGTTTGGTACTCCCACTTCCTTTGTTTGGTCCTCCCACTTCCTTTGTTGGGTAGTCCCACTTCTTTTGTTGGGTACTCCCACTTCCTTTGTAGGGTACTCGGTACTCCCACTTCCTTTGTTGGGTACTCTTACTTCCTTTGTTTGGTACTCCCACTTCCTTTGTTTGGTCCTCCCACTTCCTTTGTTGGGTAGTCCCACTTCTTTTGTTGGGTACTCCCACTTCCTTTGTAGGGTACTCCCACTCCCTCTGTTAGCTACTCCCACTTCCTTTGTTAGGTACTCCCACTTCTTTTGTTGGGTTCTCCCACTTCCTTTAAATTGTTGAGTACTCCCACTTCCTTTATTTGGTACTCCCACTACCTTTGTTTGGTACTCCCACTTCCTTTGTTGGGTACTCCCACTTCTTTTGTTGGGTACTCCCACTTCCTTTAAATTGTTGAGTACTCCCACTTCCTTTGTTGGGTACTCCCACTTCCTTTGTTTGGTACTCCCACTTCCTTTGTTTGGTACTCCCACTTCCTTTGTTTGGTACTCCTACTTCATTTGTTGGTACTCCCACTTCCTTTGTCGGGTACTCCCACTTCTTTTGTCGGGTACTCCCACTTCCTTTGTTTGGTACTCCCACTTCCTTTGTTTGGTACTCCTACTTCCTTTATTTGGTACTCCCACTACCTTTGTTGGGTACTCCCACTACCTTTGTTGGGTACTCCCACTTCCTTTGTTGGGTACTCCCACTTTCTTTGTTGGGTACTCCCACTTCCTTTGTTGGATACTCCCACTTCCTTTGTTGGGTACTCCCACTTCCTTTGTTGGGTACTCCCACTTCCTTTGTTGGGTACTCCCACTTCCTTTGTTGGGTACTCCCACTTCCTTTGTTGGGTACTCCCACTTCTTTTGTTGGGTACTCCCACTTCCTTTGTTGGGTACTCCCACTTCCTTTGTTTGGTACTCCCACTTCCTTTGTTTGGTACTCCCACTTCATTTGTTGGTACTCCCACTTCCTTTGCTGGGTATTCCCACTTCATATGTTAAGTACCTAACCATTTTTGGTAACCAATGAAATGTTGGGAAATTACTCCCACTTTCCATGTTGCATGCAACCCTATCACTTTCTAGTTTGGATAACCCTATTTCTGATATTGGTAATGCATGTATCCATTTCCTACTTTGGGTACCCCAATTCTCATGTTGGAACCCCCTCCAACTTTCCATGTTATGACCCTACTATGTTTGGTACCCCTGCTATCTATGTTTTATTTCCAAATCACCATTCACCATACAGTAATGGAAATCCAAAACTATAGGTCCTACTTATGGTGTTGATGAGTTCCTTTGTGACACCATACAGAGTAGGATTTCCAAATATAATACTCATCATATGCTAATTTACCAAGTTCAAAATTTTATATCTGATAATGGAAATCCAAACTAGTCCTGATTCACGGTGTTGATGAGCTCAATCGTCCCACCATCATTATCTAATTTCAGTAATAACTATTTCATACTGGCCCAATACAGTCAGAATTCCAAGTTTTTTTAGTCACACAGTGTTGGAAATCCAACCTCATCAACCGGTGGTGAGATAAACTAGGCCACATTTTATTTAGTAGCCATAACTGCCGTTTTTTTTTACATACTCCTCTGGATTTCCAGATTCTGTTTCTCCATATAAGTTGGAATTCGACCCCATCAACAGGGGGGTGCAGATATAAACTGGAATGGTCCATTGCGGGTTCATCTCTGGTGGATGGTTATACACAAATAAAATGAATTATAATTAATCAAATAACCAGTGGCAGATCATTGTGGGAAAATATACTTTTTAAAATATTATGCTTCAGTTATACTATTATAGATTATTTTATTTTTTGCTTGGTATTTATTTTAAGTTTGTTCTTTTTGCTGAAGGGAAAATAACTTCTTTCCCTATATTTTACATTCAAATCAAAAATCATTGAAAATAAACAACCAAAATGTCTTTTCAGCAAAAATTAATTCCAGCTTTCACAGTAATCAAATTACTAACACTAATTTGTATAGTTTAGAAATTGAGATAGAAGTCCTGATCAAGGACATTATAGAAAGTTACTTAGAACATCCAGAAACTTGAAGGATGTTTTAGAACCCATCAAAAGACATTGAATTGTTTGACCATCAATCTGCTAATTCTAATTTTAGAATCAAATTGAATTAAAATTCTCCATTGCAATCATCTATGACTTCTGCTTGCAAGTACTATCCGTGTAATTTTCTAAAGCTGTAAGGTTGGTGCAACATACTTCAGAAATCCAGAGTTATGTAAACAAGAACTGGAAATTGTTCACTGAAGTTGACATGTGTTAATAACTGTTAAATGTTATTAAGGGAAGGAAGGATATTGTGCCTTGGTGTTGAAGAAGGAGACAGTGTAGATTGTTGTGAAGGCAGTTATGAAAGTATGAGTGATTATGCCGAAATTTGGTAAAGACAGGATTCATTGAACATGATGTACAAAGGTTCCTCTCACTAAGTGCAAGTATCTGTACTAAGATCCATGGACTGGCTTGACCAAAATTTGTCATAATCAATAACAGTGGGAAAGTACCAACAATAACTTGCACACTGCATACATAGTATGCTAATAACTATACGAGGTTATGATGTAGACATATCTCATGAAATTTAAATTGCAACTTATTAATAAACAGCATTTATTATGGAATGCTGCAAAAACATAGTTTTGGCCTTGACCTCCACTTGATCTATTGTGTTTATTAGAGAACTGTACACACTTTCTACCATACCAGTGACCAGATTTAACAAATGCTGCATCGTCTTGTACTACGTACAAGTCTACCTTTGCAAGCCACTAAAAATGTGTTAGTCCCCGTTCAGACGCAGTCTGAAAACAACATTCACTTCTAGAGCCATATCTCTGATATGCTTCGACTGAATATGTTCAAATTTTATATATATTCGTTCTACATCATGTTACAAATATATAGTTGTATTCAAAATGGCTGACTGGTGGCCATTTTGTTTTAATTCATGCTGGTCCAGAGCAATATTTCTCAATATGGACAAGTTCATGTACTTGTTTGATGATCACATACAAGATGTCAATCATTTTAATGATAAAAAAATCATCATAATCAGCATCATCTACTGGATCCATACTTCTGACATGTTTATGTTCCAACTATATTACTATAAACAAAACTATTTATCTTAAATTTGATAACTAACAGGGACTGTGTCATGCATGGCTTGTATAATATATAATAATAATAATAACCTTTATTATAACTGTAAAGAAGTTACAATTTTTTTTGGTTTGTAAATAATAAAGTTTTTTTTTTTTTTTATATAGTGTATATAAACAGTGCCACCAGTGGATGTTCCTCATTCTATGTGTCTATGCAAACACTAGCCATGCATCTATTTTTATCCAAAGAATTGACATGCATTTGTTTCAGATATAGATAATTATTTATAAATCATATTTTCTAGATATTTCAAGGAAATCTTCAACACCAGTGGTTGTCCAGAAAACGTTGCTAAATATGGTGACTGGTTCACTTATGATAAGACTCCAAGAGCTCAGATATTCAGACGGGATCAATCCAAAGTCACTGATTTGAATTCCATGATTAAACTCATGAGGTAACACAAATTTGATTTATATAATTCCAGGGAAAAATATTTATATGACTATTTCATGTACATATTAAATTTGGAGTGAGATGCATGCATCTTCACATTAAACTAGATTACTAGCTTAGCTTGCTTTCAAACCCAGCTTACTCTCAAATTACACTTACAATCAGTTAAAATTAAAGCGAACCTAAATGCGGCCTTAATTTATAGTTGTGTATATTCTAAACTGTACTCGAAATAATATTGCAGTGGTTTAATTTTGTTTTAATTATAACTGTTGCTTGGATAGGCATTTGAAGTGCTTGCCATGGAGGCCATTCATGGAGGGGAATAATTAACGAACAAACATATTTAACATCCGGGTACTTTTCAAAGCTGTGACGTTTTAGTATCTGATTGCATTCGTATACGCCATTGTACATAGCCGTTCATGCTGCCAAGCATTGTGTACTATTAGTATAAACTCAACTTTTATATGCACAATGTGCTTTTTAAAACTTGGGTTAGAGCCTTATGCGTTTGAACCACAGTATTCTGAGAGTGAAAGCCCGATTGCGTTAAAGTACCGTACTTCCCCGATCGTAAGCCCCTCCCGAGTATGAAGCCCATCCCTATGTTTTTACTTGGTATTTATCGAGTTGAGGTCATTCACGATTATAAGCCCAGAGTGTTTTTACTGGGCGTCGACGATATTCTTTTAAATATGCGTGTAAAAGGTGTGTTTCATTTCATAATAATCATGATTGGCATGTTAGTTTGGTTCATGCTTTTAGTTTTTAGTGCATGGCAAACGTACACAATGTGATTCGCATCGTTTCTATTCTGTCATTTACTCAGGATGAACATCGATGTTGCAATTCTGGAGTAAACCATATTTCTTTGAGGAGTAGCCTTCGAAAAGCCAAAAATGTGATCGTCAAGGCGTGTACCTGGTTATTGGGCATGGTTTACTTTGAGACTATCATGAAAGGCCTAGGGTTTGAACGATGAGACATGTTGGCGACCGAGAAAGGTGTTTAAATTCTTCCTCCACACTCAGTTTACCCACAGTTACTATTAACCGTCGTTTATATTTCGAAAATTGCGAATCGCCAGTTTTTAGGGAAAAAAATCATCGTTTTTTCATTGCAATCAGTGCTACAGATCGCATTTTAACATTGCGGTAATTCACTTCCGCATTGCGCTAAAAAATCATCGTCAATAATCGGAAAATTTCATCATTACGACACATCATTTTGATTGGTTAATGAAAGACATGACCTGTTATGTCAAAGGAAGTTGTTCCAGGTCAAATCGTGCTGAAAAACCTCAAGGTGGAAAATTGTTTTGCGTCGAGAGTTTGCGTATGATCGAAAACATACCAAAACGAAGATAATGATAAATGCCTTCGTCCACTGTTTCCTCACAGACCCTACCCATTATTTCACCGTAAATTCAGACGGTACTATGTAAATCGTATTGTAATAAAATGTGTGTGTTTTTTTATGAACATGTTTGTTTCTTCATTGTAAGTATCGTTCAAATCAATGACGCATTTTTTTTCAAAAATAAGTATTATTTTCCCGAGCCCGGCGTGGTGAACGAATATTTTTTTTGGATAATTTTTCGTTGTTTGCAAGATGGTTACAGTGTTTAACCCCAAAACAAAATCATTTTTTCTGAGTTGGTCCTCGAGTACAAGCTCATCCCTTAATTTTCCCTTACGTGTTCATGCCTACGGGCTTATGATCAGGGAAGTACGGTATACTGTGACGATTCAGATCAGTCCAGTGTGAGTGATGAGAGTATATCGTCGACGATGCCCCTTGTTCGGATGAAAGTTTTATTTCAAATTACACGGAAGTCTGTGAACAATCTGCTTGGTGTTCCTGTGACACTTGTCCCATGATTTGCCAGTGCAGCCCCGTGAATACATGGACGAAAATGTTTCCACCACCACCCTACGAACTCAAGATTGCATACTCCAGCACCCATACTTTGAATAATTTGCACGCCGCACAGTGCAGTACTGGAAACAGCATTTATTAGACAGTTAGACAAAAAACAAAACAAAATGCCTGTCTCGATCAATCGCACATCCATAATGTTTGTATGTTGATATGCTTGTAAATAACATTAACGTCAAAGTCGAAACAACCTAGAATAGAAGTCAATTCACCAGTCCAGCCACCTATGGCTCCCTAAGTTACTTATATTTAATCAGATACTATTTCGTCATCATGCTTTGTTACCTTACCTGTTTATAATACTACCCTTAGTGACCACCTTCCCTTACTGACCACCTTCCCTTAATAACCACCTACCCTTAGTGACCACCTACCCTTAGTGACCACCTTCCCTTAGTGACCACCTTCCCTTAGTGACCACCTTCCCTTAGTGACCACCTTCCCCTAGTGACCACCTATCCTTAGTGACCACCTACCCTCAGTGACCATCTACCCTTAGTGACAACCTACCCACAGTGACCACCTACCCTTAGTGATCACCTACTCTTAGTGACCACCTACCCTTAGTGACAACCTTCCCTTACTGACCACCTTCCCTTAGTAACCACCTACCCTTAGTGACCACCTACTCTCAGTGACCACCTACCTTTAGTGACCACCTACTCTTAGTGACCACCTACCTTTAGTGACAACCTTCCCTTACTGACCACCTTCCCTTAGTAACCACCTACCCTTAGTGACCACCTTCCCTTAGTGACCACCTTCCCTTAGTGACCACCTTCCCTTCGTGACCACCTTCCCTTCGTGACCACCTTCCCTTAGTGACCACCTACCCTTAGTGACCACCTTCCCTTAGTGACCACCTACCCTCAGTGACCATCTACCCTTAGTGACCACCTACTCTTAGTAACCACCTACCCTTAGTGACCACCTTCCCTTAGTGACCACCTTCCCTTACTAACCACCTTCCCTTAGTGACCAGCTTCCCTTAGTGACCACCTTCCCTTAGTGACCACCTATCCTTTGTGACCACCTACCCTCAGTGACCATCTACCCTTAGTGACCACCTACTCTTAGTGACCACCTACCCTTAGTGACCACCTACCCTTTATGACCACATACCCTTTATGACCACCTACCTTAGTGAACACCTATCCTAAGTGACCACCTATCCTAAGTGACCACCTATCCTTAGTGACCTATACCCTTAGTGACCACCTTCCCTTAGTGACCACCCTCCCTTAGTGACCACCTTCCCTTAGTGACCACCTTCCCTTAGTGACCACCTATCCTTAGTGACCACCTACCCTCAGTGACCACCTACCCTTAGTGACCACCTACCCTTAGTGACAACCTTCCCTTACTGACCACCTACCCTTAGTGACCACCTACTCTTAGTGACCACCTACCCTTAGTGACCACCTACCCTTAGTGACCACCTTCCCTTACTAACCACCTTCCCTTAGTGACCAGCTTCCCTTAGTGACCACCTTCCCTTAGTGACCACCTTCCCTTAGTGACCACCTTCCCTTAGTGACCACCTATCCTTTGTGACCACCTACCTCAGTGACCATCTACCCTTAGTGACCACCTACTCTTAGTGACCACCTACCCTTAGTGACCACCTACCCTTTATGACCACATACCCTTTATGACCACCTACCTTAGTGAACACCTATCCTAAGTGACCACCTATCCTAAGTGACCACCTATCCTTAGTGACCTATACCCTTAGTGACCACTTTTCCTTAGTGACCACCCTCCCTTAGTGACCACCTTCCCTTAGTGACCACCTTTCCTTAGTGACCACCCTCCCTTAGTGACCACCTTCCCTTAGTGACCACCTTTCCTTAGTGACCACCTATCCTTAGTGACCACCTACCCTCAGTGACCACCTACCCTTAGTGACCACCTACCCTTAGTGACAACCTTCCCTTACTGACCACCTACCCTTAGTGACCACCTACTCTTAGTGACCACCTACCCTTAGTGACCACCTACCCTTAGTGACCACCTTCCCTTAGTGACCACCTTCCCTTAGTGACCACCTTCCCTTAGTGACCACCTATCCTTAGTGACCACCTACCCTCAGTGACCACCTATCCTTAGTGACCACCTACCCTCAGTGACTACCTATCTTTAGTGACCACCTACCCTCAGTGACCATCTACCCTTAGTGACCACCTACTCTTAGTGACCACCTACCCTTAGTGACCACCTATCCTTAGTGACCACCTACCCTCAGTGACCACCTAAGCTTAGTGACCACCTACCCTCAGTGACCACCTATCTTTTGTGACCACCTACCCTCAGTGACAATCTACCCTTCGTGACCTCCTTCCCTTAGTGACCACCTTCCCTTAGAAACCACCTTCCCTTAATGACCACCTTCTCTTAGTGACCACCTTCCCTTAGTGACCACCTATCCTAAGTGACCACCTATCCTAAGTGACCACCTATCCTAAGTGACCACCTATCCTTAGTGACCTATAACCTTAGTGACCAGCTACCCTTAGTGACCAGCTACCCTTAGTGACCACCTATCCTTAGTGACCACCTTACCTTAGTGACCACCTTACCTTAGTGACCACCTGTCCTTAGTGACCACCTATCCTTAGTGACCAGCTACCCTTAGTGACCAGCTACCCTTAGTGACCACCTACCCTTAGTGACCACCTTACCTTAGTGACCAGCTACCCTTAGTGACCAGCTACCCTTAGTGACCAGCTACCCTTAGTGACCAGCTACCCTTAGTGACCACCTACTCTTAGTGACCACCTACCCTTAGTGACCACCTTCCCTTACTGACCACCTTCCCTTAATAACCACCTACCCTTAGTGACCACCTTCCCTTAATAACCACCTACCCTTAGTGACCACCTTTCCTTACTGACCACCTATCCTTAGTGACCTATACCCTTAGTGACCAGCTTCCCTTAGTGACCAGCTACCCTTAGTGACCAGCTACCCTTAGTGACCACCTACTCTTAGTGACCACCTACCCTTAGTGACCACCTACCCTCAGTGACCATCTACCCTTAGTGACCACCTACCCTTAGTGACCACCTACCCTTAGTGACCACCTACTCTTAGTGACCACCTACCCTTAGTGACCACCTACCCTTAGTGACCACCTACCCTTAGTGACCACCTACCCTTAGTGACCACCTACCTTAGTGAACACCTATCCTAAGTGACCACCTATCCTAAGTGACCACCTATCCTTAGTGACCTATACCCTTAGTGACCAGCTTCCCTTAGTGACCAGCTACCCTTAGTGACCAGCTACCCTTAGTGACCACCTACTCTTAGTGACCACCTACCCTTAGTGACCAGCTTCCCTTAGTGACCAGCTACCCTTAGTGACCAGCTACCCTTAGTGACCACCTACTCTTAGTGACCACCTACCCTTACTGACCACCTTCCCTTAATAACCACCTACCCTTAGTGACCCTCTTCCCTTAATGACCACCTACCTTTAGTGACCAGCTACCCTTAGTGACCACCTACTCTCAGTGACCACCTACTCTTAGTGACCACCTACCCTTAGTGACCACCTTCCCTTACTGACCACCTTCCCTTAATAACCACCTACCCTTAGTGACCACCTTCCCTTAATGACCACCTACCTTTAGTGACCAGCTACCCTTAGTGACCACCTACTCTCAGTGACCACCTTCCCTTAGTGACCACCTTCCCTTAGTGACCACCTTCCCTTAGTGACCACCTATCCTTAGTGACCACCTACCCTTAGTGACCACCTTAACTTAGTGACCACCTACCCTTAGTGACCACCTTCCCTTAGTGACCACCTTCCTTTAGTGACCACCTTCCCATAGTGACCACCTACTCTTAGTGACCACCTACCCTTAGTGACCACCTACCCTTAGTGACCACCTACCCTTAGTGACCACCTACCCTTTATGACCACCTACCTTAGTGAACACCTATCCTAAGTGACCACCTATCCTAAGTGACCACCTATCCTTAGTGACCTATACCCTTAGTGACCAGCTACCCTTAGTGACCAGCTACCCTTAGTGACCACCTATCCTTAGTGACCACCTTACCTTAGTGACCACCTTCTTTTTGTGACCACCTATCCTTAGTGACCACCTACCCTTAGTGACCACCATAACTCAGTGACCACCTACCCTTGTGACCACCTATCCTTAGTGACCACCTACCCTTAGTGTCCACCTTCCCTTAGTGACCACCTTCCCTTAGTGACCACCTTCCCTTAGTGACCACCTTCCCTTAGTGACCACCTATCCTTATTGACCACCTATCCTCAGTGACCATCTACCCTTAGTGACCACCTACCCTTAGTGACCACCTACTCTTAGTGACCACCTACCCTTAGTGTCCACCTACCCTTAGTGAACACCTATCCTAAGTGACCACCTATCCTAAGTGACCACCTATCCTTAGTGACCTATACCCTTAGTGTCCAGCTACCCTTAGTGACCAGCTACCCTTAGTGACCACCTTACCTTAGTGACCACCTGTCCTTAGTGACCACCTTCCCTTAGTGACCACCTATCCTTAGTGACCACCTACCCTTAGTGACCACCATAACTCAGTGACCACCTACCCTTAGAGACCACCTACCCTTAGTGACCACCTACCCTTAGTGACCACCTACCCTTAGTGACCACCTACTCTTAGTGACCACCTACCCTTAGTGACCACCTACCCTTAGTGACCGCCTACCCTTAGTGACCACCTACCCTTTATGACCTCCTACCTTAGTGAACACCTATCCTAAGTGACCACCTATCCTAAGTGACCACCTATCCTAAGTGACCACCTATCCTTAGTGACCACCTATCCTTAGTGACCTATACCCTTAGTGACCAGCTTCCCTTAGTGACCACCTATCCTTTGTGACCACCTTTCCTTAGTGACCACCTTCCCTTAGTGACAACCTACCCTTAGTGACCACCCTCCCTTAGTGACCACCTACCTTATTGACCACCTTAACTTAGTGACCACCTACCCTTAGTGACTATCTAGTGACCGCCTGTCCTATGTGACCACCTACCCTGAGTGACCACCTACCCTTAGTGACCACCTACCCTTAGTGACCACCTACCCTTAGTGACCAGCTGCCCTTAGTGACCACCTTCCTGAAGTGACCACCACCTTACCTTAGTGACCACCTGCCCTTAGTGACCACCTACCCTTAGTGACCACCTACCCTTAGTGACCACCTACCCTTAGTGACCACCTACCCTTAGTGACCACCTACCTGTAGTGACCACCAACCCTTAGTGATCAGCTACCCTTAGTGACCAGCTACCCTTAGTGATCACCAACCCTTAGTAATCACCTACCATTAGTGACCACCTTCCCTTCGTGACCACCTTTCCTTAGTGACTACTTGTCCTAAGTGACCACCTATCCTTAGTGACCACCTATCCTTTGTGACCACCTTCCCTTAGTGACCACCTACATTAGTGACCACCTTAACTTAGTGACCACCTACCCTTAGTGACCACCTACCCTTTGTGATCACCTTAACTTAGTGATCACCTTAACTTAGTGACCACCTACCCTTAGTGACCACCTACCCTTAGTGACCACCTACTCTTAGTGACCACCTAGCCTTTATGACCACCTATCCTAACTGACCACCTATCCTAAGTGACCACCTATCCTAAGTGACCACCTATCCTAAGTGACCACCTATCCTTAGTGACCTATACCCTTAGTGACCAGCTACCCTTAGTGACCAGCTACCCTTAGTGACCACCTTACCTTAGTGACCACCTTACCTTAGTGACCACCTGTCCTTAGTGACCACCTATCCTTAGTGACCAGCTACCCTTAGTGACCAGCTACCCTTAGTGACCACCTTCCCTTAGTGACCACCTATCCTTAGTGACCACCATAACTCAGTGACCACCTACGCTTAGTGACCACCTACCCTTAGAGACCACCTACCCTTAGTGACTACCTACCCTTAGTGACCACCTACCCTTAGTGACCACCTACCCTTAGTGACCTCCTACCCTTTATGACAACCTACCTTAGTGAACACCTATCCTAAGTGACCACCTATCCTAAGTGACCACCTATCCTAAGTGACCACCTATCCTTAGTGACCTATACCCTTAGTGACCACCTACCCTTAGTGACCACCTACCCTTAGTGACCACCTATCCTTTGTGACCACCTACTCTTAGTGACCACCTACTCTTAGTGACCACCATAACTCAGTGACCACCTACCCTTAGTGACCACCTACCCTTAGAGACCACTTTCCCTTAGTGACCACCTACCCTTAGTGACCACCTACCCTTAGTGACCACCTTCCCTTAGTGACCACCTTCCCTTAGTGACCACCTTCCCTTAGTGACCACCTTCCCTTAGTGACCACCTATCCTTAGTGACCGCCTACCCTTAGTGACCGCCTACCCTTAGTGACCACCTACCCTTAGTGACCACCTACCCTTAGTGACTGCCTACCCTTAGTGACCACCTACCCTTTATGACCACCTACCTTAGTGAACACCTGTCCTAAGTGACCATCTATCCTTAGTGACCTATACCATTAGTGACCAGCTACCCTTAGTGACCAGTTACCCTTAGTGACCACCTACCCTTAGTGACTGCCTACCCTTAGTGACCACCTACCCTTTATGACCACCTACCTTAGTGAACACCTGTCCTAAGTGACCATCTATCCTTAGTGACCTATACCATTAGTGACCAGCTACCCTTAGTGACCAGTTACTCTTAGTGACCACCTTCCCTTACTGACCACCTTCCCTTAATAACCACCTACCCTTAGTGACCACCTTCCCTTAGTGACCACCTTCCCTTAGTGACCACCTTCCCTTAGTGACCACCTACCCTCAGTGACCATCTACCCTTAGTGACCACCTACCCTTAGTGACCACCTACTCTTAGTGACCACCTACTCTTAGTGACCACCTACCCTTAGTGACCACCTACCCTTAGTGACCACCTATCCTAAGTGACCACCTATCCTAAGTGACCACCTATCCTAAGTGACCACCTATCCTAAGTGACCACCTATCCTTAGTGACCTATACTCTTGGTGATCACCTTCTTTTAGTGACCACCTTCCCTTAATGACCACCTTCCCTTTGTGACCACCTTCCCTTAGTGACCACCTATCCTTAGTGACCACCTTCCCTCAGTGACCATCTACCCTTAGTGCCCACCTACCCTTAGTGAACACCTATCCTAAGTGACCAGCTACCCTTAGTGACCAGCTACCCTTAGTGACCACCTTCCCTTACTGACCACCTTCCCTTAATAACCACCTACCCTTAGTGACCACCTTCCCTTAGTGACCACCTTCCCTTAGTGACCACCTTCCCTTAGTGACCACCTACCCTTAGTGACCACCTACTCTTAGTGACCACCTACCCTTAGTGGCCACCTTCCCTTAGTAACCACCTACCCTTAGTGACCACCTTCCCTTAGTGACCACCTATCCTTAGTGACCACCTACCCTCAGTGACCACCTACCCTCAGTGACCATCTACCCTTAGTGACCCCCTACCCTTAGTGACCACCTACTCTTAGTGACCACCTACCCTTAGTGGCCACCTACCCTTTATGACCACCTACCTTAGTGAACACCTATCCTAAGTGACCACCTATCCTTAGTGACCTATACCATTAGTGACCAGCTACCCTTAGTGACCACCTACCTTAGTGACCACCTTAACTTAGTGACCACCTTAACTTAGTGACCACCTACCCTTAGTGACCACCTACCCTTAGTGATCACCTTAACTTGGTGACGACCTACCCTCAGTGACCACCTACCCTTAATGACCACCTACCCTTACTGACCACCTACCCTTAGTGACCACCTACTCTTAGTGACCACCTACCCTTAGTGACCACCTACCCTTAGTGACCACCTACCCTTAGTGAACACCTATCCTAAGTGACCACCTATCCTTAGTGACCAACTACCCTTAGTGACCACCTACCCTTAGTGACCACCTTCCCTTAGTGACCACCTTAACTTAGTGACCACCTTAACTTAGTGACCACCTACCCTTAGTGACCACCTACCCTTAGTGATCACCTTAACTTGGTGACCACCTACCCTCAGTGACCACCTACCCTTAATGACCACCTACCCTTACTGACCACCTACCCTTAGTGACCACCATAACTCAGTGACCACGTACCCTTAGTGACCACGTACCCTTAGTGACCACGTACCCTTAGTGACCACCTACCCTTAGTGACTACCTTCCCTTAGTGACCACCTTCCCTTAGTGACCACCTTCCCATATTGACCACCTACTCTTAGTGACCACCTACCTTTAGTGACTACCTATCCTTAGTGACCACCTATCCTTAGTGACCACCTACCCTTAGTGACCACCTATCCTTAGTGACCAGCTACCCTTAGTGACCACCTACCCTTAGTGACCACCTTCCCTTAGTGACCACCTTCCCTTAGTGACCACCTTCCCTTAGTGACCACCTACCCTTAGTGACCTTTATCTATGTATCTAGTTTTGACAAATAAACATGCATACAAATTCTATATTGATAAAAGATAATATTCTTCAAATATCTGTAATATTTTTCTATTCACAAATGAATTAATCAACCCTCATATAAAGATTACCTCCTAATGTTTATGCATGTGCAGAAGATAAAATAATAGCATTCACTGCTGTTATTGAAACAAGATGCATTCTCACAGTAGATCACAAGCTAATGCTGATATCGGGCATGCCTAGACCGATTAGCCTCAAAGTGCATATGCACATAAATTTGTTTCATGTTGATGACGTTGGACCAAAACCAATTTACCCTTTTTCTCATCACTGATTAAATTCAAGCTCTCATTTTACAAACCTTCCTAAACTCATTGCCAGTCGCTCGGAGCATTTTAATCAATAACTAACTGATAATAACTAACTAACTGCATTGATACACATATTCACTGAAAACTGGTTGGGGACTATGTCATTGATAATGTCTTCTTTTATAAGCTCCACTGTCTACTTTTTCAAACAGATCTTACCGTATGAGTGATTACTTGTCTGCATCATTCGTAGTCCATGTCAATTTTTTACTTATACGACTTCTTGAAAAGTACAATTCTTATTGCTTTGATACTTGGTGTACAATGTATATGTACCTTGGGCAAACCTCTCTTAGATTTGTTCATTTCGTGATGATATCTTTAATTCTCTAATTTTGATGAATATTTTGTTCAGATTTGTTCATTTTGGGTTAGGGTTAAAAAATAATGATTAGTGGAGTAATTGTAGCACAAATTTCCAAACAAAACAGCAGTTACTCTTGACACAACTTTTAATTTTCACAATTCAAACTGAAACACAAGCTTTCTATGGATAGGATGGAATAACACCAGAAGATTGTCAAATATGACATCAGAGTTTGTTGATTGAATTCATGGTCGGCTTGCCATTTAAAGTTCTAGATATTTATACAAATGAAGTGGATGGGTTTGTTGTGTTGATAGTTTTCACTAGTTTTCTGTCAATATTTTCATACTGAGTATTTACAAAACAGTTTAGACATGATACAGATCAGATTTGGTATGGCTATGTGTTAACACATGTAGAAGTAGAGAAATAGAAGTAATAACAAGTTATCACATCTGATTTGTTTTTTTCACTTAGATATAATGATTACAAGCATGATAAATATTCTAAGTGTAACTGTACTCCACCATACAGTGCTGAGAATGCTATATCTGCAAGGTCAGACCTCAACCCATCCTCTGGTACATATCCATTTGCTGCACTTGGTCAGAGATGTCATGGCGGCACTGACATGAAGGTAAAAACAGTGCTTTGGGTCAGATATCATAGCAACACTGACAGGAAGGTAAGGACAGTGCATTGCAGATGTCATGGTATTACTGACAGAAAGGTAAGAATGGTACATTTGGTCAGAGATGTCATGAAAACACTGACAGAAAGGTAAGAATGGTACATTTGGTCAGAGATGTCATGAAAACACTGACAGAAAGGTAAGAATGGTACATTTGGTCAGAGATGTCATGAAAACACTGACAGAAAAGTAAGAATGGTACATTTGGTCAGAGATGTCATGAAAACACTGACAGAAAAGTAAGAATGGTACATTTGGTCAGAGATGTCATGGAAACACTGACAGAAAAGTAAGAATGGTACATTTGGTCAGAGATGTCATGAAAACACTGACAGAAAAGTAAGAATGGTACATTTGGTCAGAGATGTCATTGAAACACTGACAGAAAAGTAAGAATGGTACATTTGGTCAGAGATGTCATGAAAACACTGACAGAAAAGTAAGAATTGTTCATTTGGTCAGAGATGCAATGAAAACACTGACAGAAAAGTAAGAATGGTTCATTTGGTCAGAGATGTCATGAAAACACTGACAGAAAAGTAAGAATGGTACATTTGGTCAGAGATGTCATGAAAACACTGACAGAAAGGTAAGAATGGTACATTTGGTCAGAGATGTCATGAAAACACTGACAGAAAAGTAAGAATTGTTCATTTGGTCAGAGATGCAATGAAAACACTGACAGAAAAGTAAGAATGGTTCATTTGGTCAGAGATGTCATGAAAACACTGACAGAAAAGTAAGAATGGTACATTTGGTCAGAGATGTCATGAAAACACTGACAGAAAGGTAAGAATGGTACATTTGGTCAGAGATGTCATGAAAACACTGACAGAAAAGTAAGAATGGTACATTTGGTCAGAGATGTCATGAAAACACTGGCAGAAAAGTAAGAATGGTACATTTGGTCAGAGATGTCATGGAAACACTGACAGAAAAGTAAGAATGGTACATTTGGTCAGAGATGTCATGAAAACACTGACAGAAAAGTAAGAATGGTACATTTGGTCAGAGATGTCATGGAAACACTGACAGAAAAGTAAGAATGGTACATTTGGTCAGAGATGTCATGAAAACACTGACAGAAAAGTAAGAATTGTTCATTTGGTCAGAGATGCCATGAAACACTGACAGAAAAGTAAGAATGGTTCATTTGGTCAGAGATGTCATGGAAACACTGACAGAAATGTAAGAATGGTTCATTTGGTCAGAGATGCCATGGAAACACTGACAGAAAGGTAAGAATTGTTCATTTGGTCAGAGATGTCATGGAAACACTGACAGAAATGTAAGAATGGTTCATTTGGTCAGAGATGCCATGGAAACACTGACAGAAAGGGAAGAATGGTACATTTGGTCAGAGATGTCATGGAAACACTGACAGGAATGTAAGAATGTCATGGCAACACTTGTGCAGATGTTGTGTGACTGTGACTGACATTTGCCATGGCACTTGAGTGACTTAAAAAATACTTGACTGGAGTGAAAATATATCATTATTTTATAAATTGTACATGTACTACACATTTATGATGGTTAAATCAATGAACACCATTTGAAAATGCTCCAATGATTTTTCATCAGCCAATTAATTAATGTAGTAATCAAATCTTGTTTGTTTTTTTACAGTTGACCAACTATGTAATGCATAAAGATCTGTCATTTGTTGCTATCTCAGGTCCAACACAAGATCAGCAACCTGTGTTTCAGTGGAGCACTTCACCATACTTGGATGTCCTCCATCTTGGACACCCAGACAAATTTGACTTTGGTCCAGTGCAAGTAAACTGGAAGAATGACTAGCACCATTTATATTATCACCCACTTATAGTTATTCACTGAGTCTTCAGTATCAGACATGCATAACAGTGTTTATTTAGCAGTTTCATGCAGAAAAATTATATTTTGAGAAAACAAATTACTTTACAAGAGACCTTAATGGAACGTGACGAGACTTCCTTGATCATATTTTGTACACACTGATGAAGCAAGGCAATAGAATTTGTGTCATCTTGGTATTCATTTGTAGATTCCTAGACATGTCTGAGAAGTAACATAGCAAACTATTGAAAATGGCAAGCCAAATTGTTTTGATGTTTTATTGGTAGGTACTTTTGAAGACCTCTGTCAAATTTTTGTAAATTTTCTAAAAATATTAAATGGAAAAAGTTGTGCAAGTCAAAATAAAATAAAGGAATAGATATTGATCAATATTTTATTGTATTGAATCTGATAATGTATAACATCACTAATGAGATATCCTTATATACACATGAGGTAATTTTCGAAATGATCAGGGGTATTTAGCTCTTGACCAAAAATTTAAAATTGCATTTTCACTTTGTATATACCATTCTATGACCAATACATGTATATGGACTTTAATAATTCTATGTAACGATTATTGTATTAAACATACTGAGATCAGGTTCTGACATGTTTGAATCCCTGTTTTTGATATCATGAATAGGGGGGTCACCATGTTTCAGATATGCGCTTATGCATATATATTTAACAATTTCAGAACAAAAGATGATAAAGGTAATCATACAAATGTGTTCTCAATAACTATTACCTATATTGCCTATAAATTTTTTTGGGTTGAAGTTGCCAAATAACTAATAACTATGCAATGCGGCTAGAATCCCAAGTCCATGTGCTGCTGATATCAGATTATTTTATTTAAAGTCGCCATGGTATAAGATATTTACTGGATTTATCCAATTATAACAGGAGGCTATGGACAACACAATTACTACAAAGAGCTGTGATCAAAAAAGTTAAATGATGAAAAAATAAGTTTTAAATAGTTAGCACGTTTTAAAATATGATGGGGTAGGTCAACTGAGACCCCCCCCCCCCCTCCAGGCTGATGTGCCAGTATTATTGCGTTACTATGACTTTCCCTTCCGTATGGGCAAACCAATAAACTTGCTGTAAACACCTGTATCTGAGTTCCATTTTAAAAAGAAAACAAATGAAAATCAATCGGGACCATAAATAATACCTTAGTGATGTGTAATTGCACAGATAAATTAGCACGTCCTTGAAAAGACATACAGACCTAAGGTAGAGATACAGTTTACCTGACAGGTATTTTAATTAGGAAACCAAGATGACCTCCCTGGTCCACAAAACTATATATTTTTGGAAAGCTTATTGTATGAATTTTAAAATTTTGTTAGTATTTTTTTATGGACACTGTAGTTTGAAATATGCACAAAAATGTGCTTTTTTTGGTCAAAAGTGATTCCAAAAAAATTAGCTTCTAAACCATGCTTCTGTTTCCTGTCAAAATTAGTTTATGGGTACATCTATTTACTATGAAGAAAGCGCAGTCTTGAAAACTGTCTACCAGTTGTCAATTTTGCAAATTTCAAATTTCACTACTTTAAGTTTATGCATAAATTAACACCCAGGCTAGTTGTCCGTACGATTGTTGTATCACTGCTCAACAACTGAGCCGAACAGAATATAAACAGTATAATAATAAATTGCACTGCCGAACAGAGAAATCATGTGCTATAAAACAGCGTTACTTATAGATCTATCTACTGTAAAATACTTTATTTCAGTTTCAATTAATTTTCGCTGAAACTACTTTTTGGGTGTTTTGTATGGAATTTATGCAAGTATTTTACAGTGATTAATTTATTCTGAGCATTCGCAGTTGTTCTGTCAATGTTGCTGGGAGAGGGAATTTTTGATGAAAATCATGAAAAAGACCTACTTAGAATTTTCAGATCAGATCTGGAAAATTTTTGTGCATAATCAAAATATTATAATTGTTCATCAACCTGCCAAGTTTCATTGATAGCTGCTGCAGAATTTTCAAAGAAATAGTTGGAGACAGAAAATAGTAATTGCCAAAACCCGATTTAGAAGTCTTTTTTAAGGTTGCCCCTGAATGGGGACTGACAAAAGTAATAATTTTAAGCTGGGGGCATATGCCTATTGATCCAGGAATACACAAAAAAAACAAGTGCAGTTAATTTTTAATGTTGATAATTATCCAGGAAAAGCTACATTACTACACACTTATATTTATTTTTACCAAATACTGGAAATACAGTAACTTCTTGTGACAAATTGTTAATGCATGAGAAAGTAAACACATGGCACAAATATAGTGATGCCATTACAGGTCAATCTTCAGTTGATATTTGTGTGAACTGACAGCTAGCTGGCTACTGAACCATAAGCATCTTGGACATATTAGTAATAAAGTATTGCATATACTTTAATTACATCATAGTCAGTTAGGTGGCATCTTCTTAAGAACGACAATCATCCAATACCATGTGAAGCATACTTTAAACCTGTTGTAATTGGTAAATGTGAATGTACTACTAAATATTTCAGTTGTACATAAATGTTCTTTACTCTCGGAGGGCTTCAGTTAATTCAGCAAAGTTGGTGGCAAACCATTTTGCTTGTTCCCGGACTTTTGGTCTGATCTGGTTTCCACCAAAGCCGATGAATGCATCCTGCAATAGACAAATAGTTGTTTTCTGTTAGTGCATCTTACATTTTGAGTGAGGTGGCTAAATAAGTATTCCACCACTTATTACAAAATTGCTCTTAATATTTATTCCATGCAATTTGAAGTAGTCTACTAACCATTATACAACACAGTTAATATCCATCTGACTATAATGTCCACTTGACATGACACTAATCATTTTTCATTTTTTTGGGTAACAACATGTACTTGAAACCAGGGTAATTTTACTGTTTCTTCAAATCTATGTAGTTTTCTTTATATACATGTACCTTGTTATTACGTGATATTCTGGGCTCGTGCTTTTTTATTATGGTAACCCGTAATTGTGACGTAATTGAAAAGTTTTGAATTGTTACCCCCATTGTGTGTAAAACATGATCTCGCAGTGGACTTGGTGCAAGAAATACCAGAGTTTCATACTGTAAAATACTTCCACTTGGAATTTATTTTCGTGAAGGGATGATTCAGTGAAAATAGAATAGTGTATTGTGGCACTCCCAGGGTGTATTGTGGCACTCCTAGGGTGTATTGTGGTGCTCCCAGGGTGTATTATGATACGCCCATAGTGTATTGTGGCACTCCTAGGATGTATTGTGGCACTCCTAGGGTGTATTGTGGCACTCCCAGAGTGTATTGAGGCACTCCTAGGGTGTATTGTGATACGCCCATAGTGTATTGTGGCACTCCTAGGGTGTATTGTGGCACTCCCATGGTGTATTGTGGCACTCCCAGGGTGGATTGTGGCACTCCCATGGTGTATTGTGGCACTACCAGGGTGTATTGTGGCACTACCAGGGTGCTTTGTGGCACTCCCAGGTTGTATTGTGGCACTCCCAGGGTGTATTGTTGCACACCCAGGGTGCATTGTGGCACTCCCAGGGTGCATTGTGGCACTCCCAGGGTGTACTGTGGCACTCCCAGCGTGCATTATGGCCATTCCAGGGTATATTCTGGCACTCCCAGGGTGTATTGTTGTTCTCCCATAGTGTATTTTGGCACTCCCAGGGTGCATTGTGGCACTCCCAGGGTGCATTGTAGCACTCCCAGGGTGCATTGTAGCACTCCCAGGGTGCATTGTAGCACTCCCAGGGTGCATTGTGGCACTCCCATGGTGCATTGTGGCACTCCCAGGGTGCATTGTGGCACTCCCAGGGTGTATTGTGGCACTCCCAGGGTGTATTGTGGTACTCCCAGGGTGTATTGTGGCACTACCAGGGTGCTTCGTGGCACTCTCAGGTTGTATTGTGGCACTCCCAGGGTGTATTGTGGCACTCCCAGGGTGCATTGTGGCACTCCCATGGTGCATTGTGGCACTCCCAGGGTGCATTGTGGCACTCCCAGGGTGTATTGTGGCACTCCAAGGGTGTATCGTTGCACTCCCAGGATGTATCGTGGCACTCCCAGGGTGTATTGTGGCACTCCAAGGGTGTATTGTGGTACTCCCAGGGTGTATTGTGGCACTCCCATAGTGCATTGTGGCACTCCCAGGGCGCATTGTGGCACTCCCAGGGTGTATTGTGACACTCCCAGGGTGTATTGTGGTACTCCCAGGGTGTATCGTGGCACTCCAAGGGTGTATTGTGGTACTCCCAGGGTGTATCGTGGCACTCCCAGGATGTATTGTGGCACTGCCAGGATGTATTGTGGCACTTCCAGAGTGTATTCTGGCACTCCCATGGTGCATTGTGGTACTCTCATTGTGCATTGTAGTACTCCCATGGTGCAATGTGGTACTTCCATTGTGCATTGTAGTACTCCCATGATGCTTTGTGTTACTCTCATGCACAGGTTATTATTAACATATCTGCTAACTCCTCCCTCACTATTTTATTGTCATAATGAAACCAAACCACTGGTTAAGAAATAACATTTCTCAACCAAGTGTTGGAACAGAACTAAATACACAATAAAATTAACATACAGCTGGAGGACAGGCTTCTAAATCTGTTGCACCATCTCCAATCATAACAAGATTCTTGTATCCATATTTTTTCTTCAATAGACCAACAACTTCTGGCTTTCCTCCTTCTCTGGATGTGGGCTGATCATCATCAAATCCAGCATACTCTCCTTAATAACAAAGTAATACACATACTATAACAGTGCTGAATGGCCACGGTGTCATACAGTCCATACTAAGGAAAAGTTTCCATGTTACAATGATTAGAAGACAAACAAGACATACTTACCATCAAAGTAAAATTTCAATTTATTGCAATAGATGTTTTTAATTGGTATATTTAATATTTTGGCCATAGGTTGTATTATAGAATACAAACCACCTGAGACAAGATAAACATCAATCCTTTTATCATGTAGTATTTGTATTAGTTCTCTGAAAAAGAACAAGAACAAGCATATGAGTGCAGGCTCTAGCTCTAATACATAGATACTGTGCATTAACTCAAGTCTTGAAGGAATATCTATTAAGATTTCAAAAAACAAAAGATTGAAGAAGGAGGTACAGTATTTGCTCTGTTAGAAGCATATGCACTTAAATATGTAAATAACAGCATACAATAAACATAGTTTTGGTGTCTTTGTGCTTCTATCAGAAATATGCTTCTAACAAAACAAATATTATGGTAAATCTTTCCGGTATAGAAGCAAATATGTGGTGGTTAGTGACAAAATACTCACTTGACTCCACTGGTGAATCTTGGAGGGTGCTCCTTGATAAAACTTTCAATCTGTTGTCTTGATGGATAAAGTATTTGTAACCTAGCATCAAGTGTTTCACGATAAGTTATAGCACCATCCATGGCTTTCAATGTCCTGAAATCAACAGTATAGAATACATACGATGCAATTATCAACTCAATGCACAATTAAATTAAAGAACGACAAGCCATGCATGGCACAGTACCCGTTAGTTATCAAATTTAAGATATATAGTTTTGTTTATAGTAATATAAACATGTCAGGAATATGATTATGATTTTTTAACATTAAAATGATTGACATCTTGTATCTGATCGTCAAACAAGTACTTGTCCATATTGTCCATACTCGGCCATTTTGAATACATCTACATATCTAAAACATAATGTATAATGAATATATAAAATTTTAACAATCAGTCAAAGCATCTCAGAGATATGGGTCTGCATTCATTTAAACAAAATGGATACCAATCAGCCATTTTGAATATGATCTGAAAAATAAAATGACGTGCATCAGGAATTCATAATGTCTAATGTATGTACAAGTTTGAACAAAATCTATCCATAATAATAGTAGTAGTATTGTTTATTAAAGTGATGTGTGACAATAAGAAAATATTCAGTAAATACATAGCTTGAAAATAAAAATCTGTCACCCAGCCCAATGGGCTTACAAGTCACTGGAGTCATGTATATGTACTCACATATAGAGAGTGTATGTCAAATAAAGATATTGTATGTATTATTTCTTGTAAAATATAATATCAACTAATGTACTACACAAACAGGTTATCGCCTCTTCTGAAATGATCTTGTAATATATTTTGCTATCGCTCTAACATGGTTCACCATAAAGTAACTTATTTTTTCTATATCAGTTAACAAATTAAATTGGTTTCTGGAAATACTAAATTCATTAAATAGCTGCTCACATAATTCTGTGTATAATGGACAATACAGTAAGAAGTGTACTGTAAAATCTGTATTAGAAGCCGCGGCTTCTATTAAAATGGTACAATGCAACAGAGGGGATGCGGCTTCTATTAGAGCATCTACACATATGAGAAATGATGAATTTTTAGTTCTCAATTATTCAAATAGTATGGATGCGACTTCTATTAGGGATGCGGCTTCTAATACAGATTTTACGGTATTTCATCTTCTGTTACATTTAAAGAACATAATTTACAAATGCGTCTGTCTACGGTTTCATGTCTATATCGTCCCGTTTCAATACGCAAAGGAAGTATACCAAAACAGAGCTGTGCTAAAAACGATCTTTCACCCCTAGACATGTTTAATGATAAGTAACTTTTTTCTCAGATTTAAATTTAATAAAAGTACATAGTTTGGGTTTAATATTAACATTATTATGCCAGTTTTTAATGGAAATTTCATTTTTCTTTTATTTAATACCATCAACATTGCATAAATATATGTCCTCAATATCTAACAAATCAAAAATATTACACATATGTTCAATTTCCATATCCCAGAGCATGTTCCCATACAAACCCTTTCTTAGTTAACCTTGATTCGTCTAACATGCATAACCTGTTCTAGTATCTAGCCATATTATCCCAATGCCGTGAACTGCACGTAGACCAACCCGTATCCCCTGTTAATGCTAAAGTTGGAGCGTATTTATGCTCTCCTAAGAAGAATCTAAGTGTCCTGTTTTGAACTGCATTGCAACATGGGTAGCTATTATAACCCCAAATACCGGAACAATAATCTATAATTGGGACAATTGTAGAATTGTATATTTTTAGTCCCCGTTCGGACGTAGTCTGAAAACGGGGACTTATGTTTTGCCCTGTGTGCGTCCGTGCATCTGTGCGTCCGTGATCACCTGTATTTCGAACGTGCATGGACCGATTAAGTTCAAACTTCACTTGTACATCACACATTATATGGGACATACTGTATGCACATGCATTTTTTTCATGATCCGATTAACGATAGCCAAATGGCGGCCGCTTTAAGGCTGAAAATGCATTGAAATCGCACATATTCACCATTCCGGACCCGGATCTCAGTTATGCATGGACGGATTTTGTTCAAATTTGGTACATACATTAAACATAATAGGACCTTGATGCACGTCATTTTTTTTTTCAGATCAAGTTTTACAGAATTCAGTTCTGGATCCGTATCCGAGACATGTCTGGATTGATAAAGTTCAAACTTCACACACACATGGTACATCATGTCACAAATAAATATGTGCATTTGTTTCATGATCCGCTTAACAATAGCTGAATGATGGCCATTTTAAGGCCGATAATGCATAAAAATCACGTATTTTCACAATTCCGGAACCGGATCTCAGTCATGCATGGATGGATTTTGTTCAGATTTAGTGTTGTACATATGCAGGTGCATTTTGGATCAGACCACTGAAAGTCGTCTGAGATTTCGGTCATGATCTGCTTTGAATGTACAAAATGTATATGTCACTCAAATATGAATGGAACGGGGATGTGTCATTGACAATGACTTGTAGTATATGTTTTAAACCCCATATTATTTAAGAATTTAAATGTTGACATAAGAGCACCCAGTCCCGTATTTGCAGCATCAGCTAAAGCATTTACAGTCACCGACAAATCTAGGTTTTCATTCAATAATATCCCCAGATATTTATAACGCCGAGCATAACTAATAATGTTATCACCTATTCTAAACGTATATTGACTACATTATGTATTCTTTTTCCTAAAATGAATAACGTTTGATTTAACAAAATTAACCTTTAGTCTCCATTTATAACACCATGTATTAACCTGATCTAACATTTTTTGCAAATTACTTTCAGAATCTGAAAAATAACTATATCGTCTGCATACAGCGATATGCACATATTTGAATCAATAATATTAATGCCACAACTCAAATCTTTCAAATCCTGCACGAGATCGTTAATAAAATAAGGTTGGTGACAGGTTATCACCTGGTTTAACCCCTGTTGTCGTCCTAAAGCTAGCAGACAAATTATTATTAAGACTGATTGACGCATTCGTCTCATTATAAATAGATTTTATAGAATATACCTTGCCATCAACTCCATTAATTAATAGTTTATATAACAGTGCTTCTCTATCAACCAAATCGAATGCTTTATGTAAATCCAAGAATACTGCAAAAGTAGGTAACTTTTCATTTAATCTATTACGAATAAGCGAAGTTAGAACATAAATATGATCCTGGCAAGATCTATGCTTCCTAAACCCATTTTGTTCATCGGCTAAAATATTATTATTTTCTAAATATTGTACCAGTTGGTAGTTCAAAAATGAACTTTATAATTTAGAGATTGTACTCTGTAAGCTGACACCCTGGTAATTCATAGGAATACGTGGATCTGACGTTCTAGCTTTGCGAATTGGAATAACAACTACAGATTTCCATGCTGTCGGAATATAACTGGTATCAAAACAAAATTGAAATAAACGAACTAATAATTAAATCAATACATTTACAATTTTTTAGAACCTCATAAGGAATTCCATCAATCCCAGGACTATTTCCCATTTTTGTATAACTTACTAATTTACGGATCTCGTCATATGTAATATTACTATTTAATACTGGGTTTGATATGTAATCAGATTCACTCAATCTTTGTTATAAAATATTTTCATTTGATTCCGAAATTCAATATCATAATCCTCTGAGAACTGATTTAGCCAAGTATCCAAAACCTCATTAAAATCTGATACAATACCACCTTCGTCATCATAAACTTCCATAATTATATTTTTTCGTTTAGGAGGTCCTAAATTTTTAACATGATTCCAGAACATGTTAGGATCACAAGTAAACACTGTTTCAATTTCATAAAGTTTTCCTTTCCTGTAACGGCGATCATAGTACCGCAATCTTTTATCAAAAACACGTTGAGCAGCTTTAAAATCATTAAGTAATACGTTTTTAACTACACGATTATCATTACGCAAATTATATGACAGAAATCTTCGCTCAGCTTCGTGCATCTTTTTCCATAAATTATTGAACTCCTCATTCCAATATGGTTTATGATGATGTAGGCGTTTACGTGATTTCCCATTACATTCTATGTATGGAAAATTAGCATTCAATTCATTCATAATATAATTACAGAGTTAGTTGTAAACCGCATCAACACTCTCCTGTCTTGCTCGACATGTCTCTATTTCACGGCTTATTACATTTATTGTACGTATACTCAGTTCCGAACACATCAAATCAGCAGGAATGTTTTATAATTTATATTTTCTATGTCTAAATTTACTCGGATGATTTATGTTTTCTTTTCCATTCAAATAATTATCGCTCACCTCCATTCGAAGTACACAATCGAACAAGACAAGAGAATGGGGCAGCACCTTACAACGA
The DNA here is from genome assembly GCF_978046115.1 of Saccoglossus kowalevskii. Lineage (NCBI taxonomy): Eukaryota > Metazoa > Hemichordata > Enteropneusta > Harrimaniidae > Saccoglossus > Saccoglossus kowalevskii. Next base: position 984,238 of record NC_140656.1, on the reverse strand, counting down.
CTATTCAACAATGGTACTAAATTGTATTCTTCTATCCACGATGACATAGTTTTAACTCTAAAATTATCCCACTTATCTAGACAATCGTGAGGAATCACAATGTAATCTACAACCGCTCTTCCCTTTGTAGACACTGAAGTAAAATTATTATTCTCAGGATTCATTCTACCATTCAATATACACATTTTTGCATCGATTAGAAATTCAATGAAAGAGCTACCATGTTGATTTATTGTTTTGTCCAACACCTGTGCTTATCTCATCTACTATATTGTCATTCAAATTACCTATGCGTGCATTGAGATCTCCACACATAACACTATCAATATCATCTAAGGAATACAATCGACTTAAAATATGAGCGAGATAACTGGATGCGTCTCCACCCATGGCGAATTTTCAGGGGCTAAGTAACAAGAAAAGATTAAAAAAGCATAATTAACTTCAATGCTAATATTCCTTCATATTCTTTATCAAAGAGTGATACCTCATATTGGTTAAAGAGACTTGTTTTGACAAATGTACCAACCCCTCCAAAACACCTGTGTGCATCAATATGAGAATGCGATCTGTTAAACCTATACCATCTGTATCCATTAATTGTAATATCATTGTTCCCGGACAAGTGAGCCTCATTTATGGAAATAATATCTGCATTGCTATTTAATAATATTTTAGTTCTCAAAATACTGTCATGTTCAGTCCAACCAGCAATATTTAAATGATTATAGAGATGTTATTAGTGATTACATGACTCGGCTTGTCCTAGTTATTTGCTTATTGTGTCTTATGGACAATTCACCAGGTAATTCCCGTAATAACGTACACACATTTAAATCAACAATCCGTTCTACATGTGATTTACAAGCGTTAATGTACACTTGTCTGTATCCATCAGCAGATCTTAATTTATCCTTTACTTGAAGAAATGCCACAAATGCTTGATTTGTGATGATTTTTTAGCACAAAAATGGCCGCCATATGACTATTTTGAATCAGATAGTCAAACCAATAAATCTGTATATATATGTCATGATGTATAATGAATATATAAAATTTAAACACGAGTCAAAGCATGGCAAAGACATGGCACTAAAACTGCATTCATTAAAACAAAATGGCCACCAGTCAGCCATTTTGAATCCGATCTGAAAAATAAAATGACATGCATCAGGAACCCATAATGTCTAATGTATGTACTAAGTTTGAACAAAAACCATTCCATAAATGCTTGATATTTAATGATTTTTTAGCACAAAAATGGCTGCATTTTTGCCATTTCGAATCAGAATGTGAAACAAATTGATGTGCATATTTATAATATTATGCATGATGTATGTATGAAGTTTGAATGTAATTGGTCCAGGCATGTCTAAGATATAGGTTCGGACACACGCATGTACGCACAGAAGCAAGGACGCACAGAGGTCAATCCATAAGTCCTCGTTTTTGAACAGCTGGGACTAAAAAAGCTTATAGTAAAGGTAGCAAGAAAAGAAAAATGAGTAATAGTTTAATTGTGATTAGGACATTCACCACCAATTACTTATTGATTTAATTTTCTAATTGTTTACTTTAGTTTGTTACTTTTTTAGCTAGCTGTTGTTTATTTAAACAACATACTTGGAGGTCAGGGGTCATGGCGATGCGAGTGACTATCGCGCCCAGGTCAGCTCCCAAGAAAAGGCATACAATCAAGTTATGGGTTAAGTCTGATCACTTTATATTACCACGAGTCTGTTAATGAAATACGAGTCACTAACTAGGTAAAATGTCAAAGAACGACAAGGAAAACAGCAGAACAACAAGAAAAAACAGCAGCAAAAAAGAAAGGAGACCAACAATCAAAGCTAGCATTCAACAGGACTTTCTAACATGGCATCAACGCACATGCTTGGGATGCAAATGTAGCTCGAGCGCAGGTGAATCTGAAAGCGAAAGGGTACCAGAAGATGAAATCATGATACCAACAGCTCTATATTTTAAATAAAAAGTTTTCCAAGATGGAAGAAACAACACTCCGTGATATTAAAGAACTGAAGAGGAAAGTTTCAGAAATACATGAAATGAGAATGGACGTCGAAAGATCTTGTGAGTACGCTACCAAAATGGCAGACAAAAGCATATCTGAAGTAAACGAACTGAAGGAAGAACTCAGAACTTTAAGATCCAAGATGGAAAGCAACAGAGATGAAACTTTAAAAATCAACCACTACTCCCATAGATTCAACTTAGGATTCTACGGAATCGATGAAAAACAGAACGAGACACCATTATCTGTCATTGGTGAGCTACTCACTAGCAAATTCAACATGGACAGTACAAAAATGCCCATTATGTCTCTGCGAAATTTGGGCAAAACAGTCAGCAACAAAAATCATGTGCCATTATAGCCAAAATATTATACCATCCAAAAAGAAACTGTGCGATCTTTGAAGAAGGCACTACATGGCACCAATACCTAATAATAATTATAACTTTATTGCATCCTAGGAAATACAATGGTTCTATCAGTTAATAGCAATAAAGATTAGTTGTCATAACTACTACTACAAAAAGAAAGTTAATTGTTAATAGGATAAAGCAAGTGTTACATATTGAATGGCATTTTTATTTCTTGATTGAAATGTGTTATGAATATAATTGCCAATCTTTTCTATTATTACATCATATTTTGAAGTCATCAAAAAATTAAATTTCTGGAGATCATCCTGCGTTTCTTTTGGAAATGTAATGTCTTGTATGATTTGTTGGTGTATTACTTTATATTGTGAGCATATCATAACAAAGTGCAGTTCATCTTCTATTTTGTTCTGTGTACATTGTTTGCAAATTCTATTTTCAGTCGGTATTTTTGGTTGCATATGCCTCCCTTTTTCTATTGCTAAATTGTAATTGCTAATTCGAAATTTTGTCATTGAAATTCTACGTTAAAGAAGATCTCTGTCCAGCTGATTTCGCCAAGAAACGTTCATTGCATGCTGTAATGGAAATGCTTGGAAGGAAGGAAGGGAAAAAGCCGAGGTTAAGAAACGGAAATTTGTTCATTGATTGAAAAAAGTACAATTACGAGGATTGAGCTATATGTATCCCACACAGATCTTAACATGATAACACAGAACCTGTACTGAACTTCACACCAGCTGGTGACTAAACACACGTTGATCAGACTGTACAAACTGTACGCGAGGAGTATGATGAGTTTGTTGTTTTATTAGTCATTTTCTGGTTTTGTATCCTGTTGTGACCTTATGATGTGCTTGGGGTGTTCAGCCTTTAATAGGCATGGTGGGATATTTTTTTGTGTTTGTGTTAACTATATTCTTATGTAAAATAGTTCAAAAAATGACAACTTTAATATTAGGCATATTAATAAAGCAACTCTATGCTAGAATCATAACTACGATGAAACATGACAAACTTAAATTTTTATCCATTAATACCAGGGGTCTCAGGGATTTCAAGAAAACAAAAAGATTTTTAAGCTGGCTCAAAAACAAAAATGCAAATATATTTTTCATTCAGGAAACGCATAGTATCACAGAAAACAAAGTATATTGGGCAAGTCAGATGCAGGGTGAATTTTTCTTCTCCCATGGCAAATCAAACAGAGGTGTTATGACTATACTGCGAAACTGTAATTGCATTATTAACTCTTCAGACAAAAGTGATATTGGTAGATATATATAATACTTAGTGTCCCAATAGATGAAAGGAACTACCTGCTAATTAATGTCTATGCACCAAATGAAGAAAGCCCACACATAGAAGTTATGCGGGAAATTTTGTCAAAAATCTCAGAACTTAATGACACAATTGAAGGCCCAAAATGGTCAGAATCAAAGAAAGCTTAGAAAGAACTCCAGTATGCTGAAAGTATTGGAGATACATTGAAAATAATTCAAAATTTAAGATTTGCTTTTCAAATGAGAAGCTTGGCAACTAATATTTGTCTGCAATTTGAGATGCACAACTTGAAAACAATGTGATTCACAGTATCAAAATTTATAATACATACAGAAAATACATTTGAATTTTCATCCATGGTTTTTAGTCTAATTCCCGAGCACCTCTGTGATGAATTTAATTTAAATCTGAATAGCTGTGCAAGTTGGACGTACCGGTGAATACATCGGTACTCGCTTAGCGATAATACTATTTTGATTAACAGTAACTTCTGCGAATACTATAATACTATATAAATTAAGACCTATCATTCGTGATAACCACCGGCAACAATCTCAGATACATTAACGTAAATCATAACACGTTGTGTTCCGACATAGATCGTACGGTAGCTATTGAGCGCATTCACCGTCAATTGTTAGGCCAATTCGTCGCTGGGCGATCGATCTGTATCCATGACATCAATGTTGTATTAAGGATATAGTCTCATCTCGGCATAGAAAGTGTTGGTAACGAAACGTAATCAGCCAATTTGTCACAGTTTCTGTCGAAATCTCAAAACACAATAATGAGGGAAAAATGGCGACCTCCTTGCTAGAAAAAACTTGCAAAGCATCATGGGGAAAATGCGCATGCGCATAAACTGTCCTAGGGAGGGCAGATCATGGGTACATAAAATGAACAATTTGAAATAATTATATAATAACTGACACTTTTTCATGTTTATTATATTTAACTATAATTTATTCTGATAGACATAATTTCAAATACAATCAAACATTAAAATATTATAAAAAAATATCAAGGCCAAGCTAAGCCTCACAGTTATCAATTCTGAACCCAGAAAATTAATAATTAAATAAATTCAAAGAAAATCGAAAAACAAGATTCAGTCTACTCAACAAACACATTGTCTGGAGATATTTACACAAGCTAAGATCCTGCCAAATTTTTACAAAAGTTACTGAGCAGTTTTTGAGATAACGGCAATAAATAATAAAAATATGCAAAATATTGTTAAAACAATTATAAAAATACTAACAATGCATGAACCTTATTCAGCATTAATGTGAATACATAACTTCGATAGACAAAATATTACTGTATATTCAAATGAAAATAAATTATTTGTGCCTTGAATGTTTTCATTCTTCATGTTCATTTATTACTGTACTGTAAGAATATTGAAGATAACTTAGAGTACAAGTACATAAATAATACATAATACCTTCTAAAACACTGTTGCAGCAAAACAGCAATGATGCATATGGGGTGAGAATACCACCAAAATTAGCTTGGTGTCATTATTTGAACATTGTTTAGTTGTTTGATCTTTATTTGGAAACTTGTTTGGTTATTATTTGGTCATTATTCGGTTATTTGGTCTTTATTTAAACATTTTGCGCTTATTCCATTATTGTGTTTTTACTGCAGCATCGTATTGCCATTGTTTCATTATTTCAACTTTATTTCTTAATTATTTCATTATTATGTAATTGCTACAATATTATTTTGTCATTGTTTCATTATGTTACAATTGTGTTGTTATTTAGACATTATCTTGACATTCAATTGTTATAAGATTCGGTTATTTTCCAAATGTCTTGACATTCAGTTCGCTTAACTTGCGATTACCTCAACATTTGATTACCTGACCTACATTAGCTGACCCCGCTATACATTAGCTGACCCCGCTATGCATGTAGTATTCAATCCATAGTCCCGGTCCGCCTCCAATAAAGCGTTGCTCATGATGGCAATGTAGCCTTTGTAAAAGTTAGCGAGAATTTCTAAATGATGGCCGTTTCATCAACATCCAGGGAACTGACTGAATTCGTCAGAGCCTGTCGTGACGAAATATCAAATGCCGCAAAACTTGTTGTTGACACGACGCGCTCCTAGCGAAATTCACGAGAGATGATTCGACTTGATCATTAGATGATAACAAGAATGTGCTAAGAACCAATCACAAGACTCGTTACCATGTCGTGAACTCGCGAAATTTGAAAGAGCAACCAATATTCTTCAAGCTGGTATTTTTTTATAGATTTTATTTTACATTCTTTTCGCCTGTTTTTCAGTTTAAACATGTGAGCTGGCTGGAGCCTTTATCCCTTGTCTCTTTCTAATACACTAGATACGAGCCGATCACGCCCCTCCCCTCGCTCATAGGTACCGCGTACAAGTTATTATAGTTCCAGGGCTCCCTGTGGTCTAAGCTGTGAAGAGTGAAATTAACAATTCGTTGCTGGTGACGAGGCAGCTTGTTGGAACTGGCACCGGCATTACTAATGTATTACAATCATGCAGGACTGTGTTACAATCAGGTGCAGCCAATGGAGCTGTTCATCGGAAAAGCTGGTCCAAGGGATTTTTGTTGAGGGCAGGGGATTTTTTCTATTTTTTGTAGGGGGCGGGAAATATAAGTACCCCCCCCCCAGTGAGAAGGGCAGATTTCTTAAAAAAATAGAAGGACATAGAGACTTCTTTTTTTAGTGGGCAGGGTACTCACAGCCAAAACAAGGTCAGCTTGGACGTTCAGTTGCGAGTACCGCAACTGGTACTCACTAAAACGATGGACCGCGAAGGACCGAAGGATCTAACCGAAAGACCGAAGGACTTAAACGGGTGTAATGACTATAAAACGCTGATACGAATTACGTTGTTACACGTTGCATTTGTTCACAAATTATGCAGTAGCGATTAAATTTACAAAAATAATAAAAAAGCGAAGGACCACAATTATATTATAAATATGAGCGAAGGACCTCGTTTTTATTGTAAATATGAGCGAATGACCAAGATTACGTGATAAAAATGAGCGAAGGACCACGTTTATATTATAAATATGAGCGAAGGACCACGGTTATATTATAAATATGAGCGAAGGACCACGATTATATTATAAATAAGAGCGAAGGACCGTGATAACGTGACAAATATGAGCGAAGGACCATGATTACGTGACAAATATGAGCGAAGGACCAAGTTTATATTATAAAAATGAGCGAAGCACCATGATTATATTATAAATAAGAGCGAAGGACCGTGATTACGTGACAAATATGAGCGAAGAACCATGATTACGTGACAAATATGAGCGAAGGACCAAGTTTATATTATACATATGAGCGAAGGACCACGAGTATATTATCAATATGAGCGAAGGACCATGATTAGGTGATAAATATGAGCGAAGGACCACGATTATATTATAAATATGAGCGAAGGACCACGTTTATATTATAAATATGAGCGAAGGACCACGTTTATATTATAAATATGAGCAAAGGACCACGATTATATTATAAATATGAGCGAAGGACCACGTTTATATTATAAATATGAGCAAAGGACCATGATTATGTGATAAAAATGAGCGAAGGACGACGTTTATATTATAAAAATGAGTGAAGGACCACGATTATATTACAAATAAGAGCGAAGGACCGTGATTACGTGACAAATATGAGCGAAGGACCACGTTTACATTATACATATGAGCGAAGGACCACGTTTATATTATAAATATGAGCGAAGGACCATGATTACGTGATAAAAATGAGCGAAGGACCACGTTTATATTATAAATCAGAGCGAAGGACCGTGATTACGTGACAAAGATGAGCGAAGGACCATGATTACGTGACAAATATGAGCGAAGGACCAACTTTATATTATACATATGAGCGAAGGACCACGATTATATTATAAATATGAGCGAAGGACCACGTTTATATTATAAATATGAGCGAAGGAACATGATTAGGTGATAAATATGAGCGAAGGACCACGTTTATATTATAAATATGAGCGAAGGACCACGTTTATATTATAAATATGAGAGAAGGACCACGTTTATATTATAAATATGAGCGAAGAACCCCGATTACGTGATAAATATGAGCGAAGGACCATGATTACATGATAAATATGAGCGAAGGACCATGATTACGTGATAAATATGACCGAAGGACTATGAGTACGTTATAAATATGAGCGTAGGACCACGTTTATATTATAAATAAGAGCGAAGGACCACGATTACGTGATAAATATAAGCGAAGGACCACGTTTATATTATAAATATGAGCGAAGGACCACGTTTATATTATAAATATGAGCCAAGAACCACGTTCATATTATAAATATGAGCGAAGGACCACGTTCATAAAACATCGCAAGGTCGGCACTCAGCTGGAACCCACAGGGCAAAAGGAAAAGGGGCCGTCCAAGAAATACCCGGCGACGTGACCGAGAGGCTGATGTCCGAAGGTTGGGCTATACCTGGAGGGAAGTGGCACAGGACCGGCCTGGTTGGAGAAATCTTGTTGATGTCCCAAGAGGGACGATAGGCATTAATAATAATTAATAATCTATCAATTTGTTTATAATTAGCTTTACAATTCATTAATTAACATTGCATTGGATACGAGCCGTACGTTTTTCGCTCAGGATTTTAAAATATACATGTCAATTGTTTTTTAATTCATACACAATGTTTTGTATAAGAAAAATACTATTATTATATGATGTTGGCAAATGTTTAGCTCCGGGTATGTTGAAAATATATAATAATATATCATCTTAACAAGTAATGTAACTTTAATATTAATAAAGTGTTTTCGTTTGAAAATGGGAAAACATTATTAATAATATAAAAGACTATTCATACAAAACTTTGGTAATTTTGAATACAAATTATAATATAGTCGTAGCAAATTATATTTCAGAATATTTTTAAATGGAGTTTCTACGTGTATTGGGTATTGTGGTTTGTGCGTGGTTTTGATATTACTTTCATCTGTATTTTGTGACAATATGATTATTACTACAATTTCTAATGGAAGCAGGTGTTTTTCCACGCGTGGGTGATAGATTGTTGACTCACATATCTATTTTTTCTACGCCTATATAGGCAATATTGCAACAAAATGTACGAGGTTGAATAAGTTCAGGTACTACATGTTGATAAATGAGTGATAAAAATATACGACCCACTGTCTAACTGTTCATAATACCCGTCAGGGGAAGAGTATATAAAGTGAGTTTCAAAAAGCTCTAAAACTATTATTTAGTTCCGTTTTATTTGTAAGCATTATTTTTGTATAAAATGTGTTATTATTCTTCATCTCTATTCCCACGTCCACTAAAAAAAATGCAAATTATCACGATCCACTAACTCGTTTTTATCTTAGCAAGCAATTAATTTACCACTGAATGTTTTGGTTTGCGCAAAATAGGTATGTGCGAACACAACAAGTAACCCGAAAAGTCAACTAGTGGTCAAAATTTGTTCATTGCTATTGCTTGTAGGTAATAATCAGTCAATAAGCACCAACGGACTAAGATGTCATTTCAAACGTCACTGTTACGCGTAGAGAATCCGTGGAACTGTCAGTCTGGTAAAACCAGGCTACAACCAATTGGCCGCCCCTGTCTGGCAAACCATTTAGTTGCTTACATTTCAACATAAAGCAATCCGATGTTGTTGTATATTGGATACGGGATGAACACATGTGGTGACAATGACCATTCCAGTCAAAAATATTCACATTAGCCCAATACACTTTAATATTCACAATATAGAGTGTGACTATTATTACATGATATAAGTACCAAGATTGGGGTGTGGTTAATGTCAAGCCAATTATTTTAGCAATTATTTCAAACTATGTTATCACGCAGAAGAAGTCCCTGTTTTGTTTTGTTTTAATTCCATTATAATGTAGCCTTGACGCCAGTCATTTAGATTGCCCTTCTCAGTGCATCCGAGAATGGTCTGCTGAATTGCAACGTTAATACGTAGACGGCACAGAATTCTGTGTCATCACTGATTGGATGTCTCTATCACTTCAGTTCATTCTCATGGAAACTCTCATGCGCTGACCGAGTCGTAAATAAGGTCCGCTCACGCCAAGAACGATTTACTAGTCTATTTTATAATCAATGATGTCAATGCCTAAAGAAAACCAAATGATATGACTCCAGTTCATTTCCCCTTGACACTTGATATATTAATCCGGAATTAAACCACATTTTCTATTTCTTCACGATTTTTATTGGAAATAATTAATGTTATTTGTTTAATAATTGATAGTTTATATTTGCTATTCTTACAAGCAGGGTATAACTCGTCAAAATAATGACACCGACTGTGGCGTGTTAAAGTTTTGTATTTAATGTTCACCAAGTTACGATGTTGTTTGTTTTTGTTTTTATTTTGATTACCAAAATGTGCAATGATTGAGCATTTTGGCACATTTTTCTAACCATGCAGGCCGGGATGTATTGCCGTTGTTTAAGGGATAGTGGGCTCGCATCACATAAGTGAGATATACGAGTTCCATCCGATCCTTAACCATTCCTTCATGTTGAACATACATCGCTTCAATGCGTAATTACAGCCAGTCCCCGTGAAATTTAATTAAGTCAGGCATATTCAGTTAAACGTATTTCGAATAGATCAAACTTGTGCACTGTGTCAAATTACTAATAATTGTTGGATTATGTATTACCATATTATAGCACACGGGAAGATTACATACATACATAAACTAATTATTAATTGTTATTTATTTCAGTATCTCAAGAGCTGCATTTTACAGGAAACTCTTCGCTTTAGTGTAGGTTATCAACAATTAAAACAATTAAATAATCAATCCAATCATGTTAAATAATTGTGCAAATACTTACACAGGGATATAAAGTTGGGTAGCATACTGATGTGATTTTGACAAAATCAAATAATGTACATATCAAGTAGAATGCACGTGCATGATTTATAGTGGTGATATATAAGGGCATCCCATTCTTGATTCTTGGTTATGATATGTGAGCTACTGGTATATTATCAACATGTCAAAATGACGATATTAACACATAAATTACTAGTTTGGACCTATTGCATTCATAGTGCATTATTTTATTTATTGTATACAAAATGAACTCAGTTAAGAATGTACCGTATATTAAATTGTGTTGGCATTGCTTATTAGAGTGACTCTAAATATCTGCACTCTGAAATAATGAGTGATATGAAAAAAAGGTTGAGTTAAATATATTATTAATAAATCCATATTTATTTTGTATTGTTTTTAAAAATTTATCAAAGACAAAACGATTAATTCAACATATTCAAAAATCGTCAATAGTACATACATTTGAACTGTCAAAGGTCAAGAAAACACTATATATTATCATTATTATTTCCATTTCTCTAAAGAAATATACCCCATTAACCTGGAGGAACAGGTTACACTGCATATAAAAAATAAAGTTACAAGCGTGACTTTAATCGCCTCAATAAAATAAAATATTATAACTCATCTATTAGAGAACTCACACTAACAAATTATATCTAATCTGAAAAGCTGTGTATACAAATCTTGCAAGAATTTGGATGATTTCATGGTTATCCTGAGAAAATATACCGTACTTATCCGGGTAAGAGCCCATGCCTGGACAAACCGCCCACCCCCCACTTTTGACACAATAAAGAAGTTGAGGTCATATCCGGGCACACGCTCAGGGGTCTTTTTCTACAAAAAACAAAAAAACTATTTTCTATTCGCTGACTGTGGTTGTATTAACAGTTGACTTTCTTGAAGTCTGTCGTGATACTTATAAAAATTGTTAATTGCGTAAAACAAGGGGTGAACGCAAAATAGCTGTGACAGCTTTCTGCCTTCAGGGCAGCGCGTTCACCGCTGATTTTTTTCTGAATCATAACAGTCAGCAAGTCTATAAAAAATAAATATAAAAGCAGAAACGGTAGTTCTCTTTTTGAAATATGTCGTAGCCCTAAAAAGGGCCGGCCGTTTGGTTTGTGCTTCTTTAGAAACGATTCAAGCAAATCGCATAAGGAGAGCCGCTAAGCAAGTGTCGCACTCGTCCGGCTTTAGCGTCATCGACAATGAAACCAATGTTGCAATATTGTAGCAACCCGTACCTGGGAGAATGATTGAAATCACGTTATTTTGGCTTCATAAATATTTTGTAGCAGCTTGCGAATCCATAACTGGGGCCAGCAATTTTGCAATGTCACGCCGAAGACTGCCAACTTTTTTACCATCTTTTATCACTGCTATTGCATTTCTGTCATGAAAACTATTCTTCTGTCGTTGGATAAAAAAAAAAAACTTCCTATTTCCACGGCGATATCCATATAGTGAGACATTCCAACCGCCGGAACTTGCTGAATGATAACTTTCACCGTGATTAAGGTAGCGAGAAGGGAAATTTTCACTTTTTTCTTGATTTTTCACAAATTGATAAAACGGTTACTTTAGACCTTGATACATCACCCCAGGTTTACAAAAGATCGAAATTGCGAAATAACGTTGCTCAAATTAGTGTTTTAAAACACTAGCAGAAAAGACTACAACTGGCGTTTCGTGGATATTTGCACAATGTTTATCTTTGAAAGGGTTTAAATGATAACATCTTATCTGTATACTCTGTTGTTGACGATTCTGATATAACGGGTGATAAGCTTCCAGTTGCAAACAATGCGTGTTTATCTAACGTCCATTGTCAGCATTATTGTCAGTCGAGACTTCGACCGAGAAACATGGTCATACAGTACTCATTTCGTCCAACCTTCCGCTTTTACATCGACCGCTTATCGCTTAATTTCCGACCACGCGGTCTTGTCCGACCGGAAACCGACCGCATTTTAATCGCGTTTTGTTTTCGCTTGCTCGCTCGCTCATTGAAAACATTGACCGCTCGCCCAAACACTGATCACTGGCACATGGGTGGTCGAAATGGTGGTTTTGATAGTAAAGTGTGAACATACAACTAGTATTAACTATTATTACATTCTGAACGACACTTCAAATCTAATAGTTGTATTACACTTGTATCGTGAAAGCAACTGAACTGGGACCTCTTGTTACGTGTTTTGGGTGCTTGTTCTAGATGTAATATTTTTTTTTAATGAGACAGTTACGTGAAAAAAGCCTAGGTAACTCCTTCTGAGAGAGCAGAGAAACGAGGAAATGTTAGTGATTAATTCCAAAAATAACGATACCGAATCTACATCGGTCCACGTCTGGTAAAATTTGACATTGAATTTTTAAAATTAAGTCACGATCATTGAACGAGTTCGGTCTATACCGTATACGTACCATAAAAGTGTTCCCACAACAAATATTTTCGACTAAAAACGGCCATATGCCCTGAAAGAATCGAACAGAGCTTGACATGTATGAATAATTTATTTATTTAATTAACGTGTCAAATTTAGTTATAGCCATAACTTTTTTAGCGCGGAAGTTGCCAACAAATGTAAAAAAAATCGTGAATTTCATAGATTCGAATAAAATAAAGCAAGCGGTTGATAAGGATGATTATTAATATTTTCCCCGATCCTCTTCGAATTTTTATTTTTTTTATTTCAAGGTAAGAAATGGCTAGTTGAAGTTGCATTGTCTTCAATGCGGTTGTTTCACCGCGAACAACTCTAGCTCTGTTTTTGCATGGTTTAGTTTTGCGATGTAAAATAAAATGTATATTAAAATAATAATACTTGTTTAATTATTTGGGGTTTCAGCCCACAAATTACGGACATGATCCCCATGAATTACGGTCAATGTTTGTCTTCTCTCGGCTGATTGTCACGGTGTTGATCGACACTCTTCCTAAACTCAGCCTGAGTATGGAGACACCAACGGGGATCGACATTCCAAACAAACAATCGAAATTATCAACGAAAGACGAGATTTTTCTAGATATTTACAAACATACTGTCGTGACAAACATATGTAAAACTAACAAATACACAAAGAGGTGTAATATTAGCTTTTATTTTAGGCTTAGAAATATTTTCTTTCACTCAGCCCATGCATGTAACTGCCATTTAGATTTACGGTTCTTCAGCATCGGGGGGAAACAACAATAGTTATACAAAACACATTGCGAAGACTCAACAATCAGGAAAGAAACCTCAGACAACCATGTCGTACTTGTGTTGAAATGCATTTTGTATTTCACGTCAGAATATTGTTTAAAATAAAATATTCAGTCCAGGCCAAATCGAGGTCAAAGGGTCAGGTTGCATGCATATAATTATAGATAGTTAAAACAAAAAGTATTTGAACTTTTGTCAGCTGTTCAACATCTATAAAAAACAGAAAGACAATTATAAGACAATATGAACCTCGGAAATTATTCTGTTAGTCCGAATTTTAAATGCGCGCGAGTGAGCAGGTGGGCGGTGATATTTCAGGGTTTGCGCGGTCGAAAACAAAGCGGAAATTGTCCGGTCGAATTCAACAAGCGGTCGCAAAAGCGAGAGAAAAGGGTGATTGGAAAGCGGAAGCGGGTGGGAGGTTGTCCGAAAGGAGTACTGTAACTTTGCACAACTTTCTTTTAAATCGTTTTATTTTCCAAATCAATATTCTATTTTACTAATACATTTTTTTTCTAACGCAATGGCGAAGAAAAGAAAGAAAGCGTTGACAGACGAGGCAAAGAAAAATCTGCCACTCAGTGTCGCACTCTGACACAGCAATTTTTTTCAAACATCGGCCATTTTGTTTCACCATGAAAACCGTTTTATTAGATGTCTTATCAGAGACACTTGAAGGATTAGCTTGTTTGTAAACTGTCAGCGTGTACAGTGGGACAGTAATGTTTGTTAGAGGATTATCCTTCGTTGTTCGTTTGCATAACAATGGAAAACCCGAACGTTCCTGAGTAAGGACTCAAATGCCAGCAGTTTTCTTCATTTTTCACGCTCGAGCTTGAAATTATTCATTATCTGACACTCTTTATGAGTTCTATGATATCAGTGGTTAATATGTTTGGCCATTTTTAGTGTATATTTATAATAATGCAGCAAATCTACAGTGTTTTATTAACCAAAACTGTTTTTCGCGTTTTTCTCGAGTTGAAGTTTTGATCGAGTACGACTCATTGGGACCGCCGCCAAATCAAGTGCGTTCGGACTAGGACATTCAAACTCGCAGTTATCGTTCAAAAGATAATGATGGTGCGAAATATGTCTGGGTTTTTAAAGAAAATGCTTTGTCACAGAATAATAGTCTGTTAAAGGTGCCAAGTATGATATAGAAGTATGATAAGAAAGCAATGTCACGATTTGACCTTTATGATGAAATACTAGTAGTGATGTCATTCTTAGCCAATCAGTAAAGCAGATGCATAAAGGTCAAAGATGACTGCTAGACTGTAAACAAAAGCATCGTCACGGCGTGCCACCGCAGCAGAGCGACTCCATTTTTCTTGTCTCTTTATTATGATTAGACATGAATGAAAAGTGCCAAGCTGACAGACTGCGAAATCCGTGGATTAAAAGTGCTAAGTCCAAATTGTGTGGGACGATATCGACGAACTTCAAGAATAAGTTGTAGGGATTTTGTTGGACGGCTACAGTGACGCCGACTTGGACATTTGAGGGTTTTGAGTTTGACGAAGATGGCAATGAACGTATAAATAAAGATCTGAGAATTTTTTTCAAACAGCTATGAATTTTTATAATTTTTACTGTGTAAATTTGTAAATTATTATTGATCTTGTATGACGGTTGATTCGTAATTTGTCGAGACCGGAAATCATTTTACGCAGTTTAACCCTTGACACATTAATTCATTTTGAGTTCACGCGTCCCGGTCGTGTTTGTCGGCGGGAAAATCCCAATTCAAATAATTCCTCACTGTCGATTTTTATTATTTCTGGTTTATTTGTCACATTATAAGCAATACATTATTTTTGTTTTACTTCTAGTGTTGCATATTATTCATTTATTTCCGTTGCATGTTTTCAATTGCCGTTCTATTCCCTGCCGCAGTTCGATCTGCGTGTTGTCTATTTTTGCGAATTTTCGTTTTTTTGCCGGGGATCTCCTGGCAAACGCCCACCCCTTCTTTTTGGCAATTTTCCATGTTCAAGACCCTGGGCTTATACCCGGATAAATACGGTATATATAAGTTTACTGATAGGCGAAAGGAGCTCAAATTGTGGTTCAATGCAGTTAATTCAATCAAAAATTGGTTTTAGAATATGGTTATATGCTGGACAAACTACCAGAAAATGAATCGCATCTTCAACAGCATCTGTACATATTTGGCAGGTTCTATTTTCCACTGGAGTTCCATAATATCTACCGATCTCAATGTGTAACTTATGATTAGAGAACTGAAAGTTAGTTAAGCTTGTCTGTACAAGGGAACACGAACAATATCCAAATAATTCTCATAAAAAATATTTGTTTTAAATTGGTGAAACGTTCGTAACTTATTTCTACTGTTTGGGGATTTACGAACATCGTCAAATAAAGCACTTTCAAACTTTCGAAATAACAATCTCTTCCTTTCTTTCCAATTAACAACGTTATTTCATCTCATCAATAAACCTATTCCCCCAAATAGTATGCATATTTTGTTTAATTAATAATTTCTTAATAGCTAAAGCAAAAGATGGCTTTCCTACTAGTGCCAATTTTTCGAACTCTATAGGCTTTGTAAACGAGTGGATTAGATGACATTTCTATATTACGTTTCCAAAATTTAATACGGATTATATTTATTTTGCCCCACACCTAATATATATTTACACCACTTTAACTGAACATCTTCAATTGGTTTACAATACCGATTTCCTATAACTGCCGCTCCATAGTTTAAAATTCGTTTAATTTTAGAGTTAAATATTTGTTGAAGTAATTTTGGAGAAGTCTCGTTACCATTTCCTTTCCTGACCACGTACGCTGCCTTTGAAGTTTTTCCGGCCAAAATTGCACATGCCAACTTAAATGAACCATTTTCGGCAAAGACAACACCTATATATGTATAATTTACAACAATATCAATTTGATTTCCAAATAGTTTCAAATCCAAGTTATCGTCATCACAGTCACGAATATACTATTGGAGATAATAATTTCAGTTTTAGTGGTGTTTACAAACATTTTCCACGTATAACAATAAAATTGAAATCTGGCAAGTAACAACTGGAAACCCGAAGCACTATTAGATACAATAACGGTGTCGTCGGCATACATAAGACATGTTAGTGGGTAATCATCCAATTCAACCCCATTAAATTGTGCTATATTCAAAGCCTTTTCTAAATCGTTTAGAAAAAATGCAAATTGGGCCTAATATGCCCTTTGTTGTACCCCAATCTCAGATGTATACGTTTTTGTATAACCATGCGGTAATTTTACATAATATTTAACCACACTGTACACACTCTTTAAAAGATTGACTATTTTACAACTAAAGCTTACTCTAACAAACTTTAAAAATAAACTAGCTCGGTCAACATAGTCAAACGCTTTTTATAGTCTACAAAACAAACGTAAAATCTCTTTCTAGCGACTCTATATTTCTCAATTAGCGTTGACAGGGTAAAATATTATCCTCAGTGCTGTGATTTGCCCGGACGCCTGCCTGATTATCACTGAGAATATTATTTGTATCAAGCCATTTGACTATTCTTTAGTTAATAATAATTGTAAAAAACTTACCAAAACAACTCAATAGGGAAATGTCACGGTAATTAGCGGGGTCGTGTATGCTACCTTTCTTAAAAATTGGACAAATCAGTAATCAAATCTTGATTACAATTTTGAATAACTAATTTCTAAAGCCATCAAATCCGGGTTATTTTTTTTTTCATTTTTCATTTCTTTATTGCAGCTATCACTTCCTCCGTACTAATCTCCATATCAAGTTGTACAGTATCATTATACTATTGTCGTGTATTATCATGAGTGGGAATTCCAGAGCCCACTGTCTCGGAAACTGATGCTTTACTCAAACGCTCAAAATAATTAAACTAATCTGTGTTCGAAATATATGTATGTATATAAAAATCAAATCCCAAATTATTTTTCCTTGTCATCGCTTCAAATAACGTGATACTGTTGTATTTTCATTTTGCTGGAAGTTTCCCGATGGATGTAGCAGTATCTGTACTGGTTTCAACTCTTCAAAATATTACAATACAAGAAGCTGAGTGTACTCTAACTAAGCGTGTTTATAATAATATGTATTAGAAACGCCACGAGCAAGTGTAGGTTTTAGTGAAAATCTCGTAAATGGACAGAGTGTGCTAGCCAAAACTACGGCTGTATTACACAAACAGTCAGCATCAGTGTATTTTGTATATGTGGTTTAAAGGAAATGCCAGTACATTTATTAGGCTTTCGATGCATTTCAGCATCGAAAGCCTTTTGTTATTGTAATGTTTATTATTCTTATTCTGCCGTTTTTCAAAATTTCAAAACTCTTCTTCTCAAAGACGGGTTACCCACTTGTCCTGATACTTTACAAACATAATCTATATGCAATTCTCTAAAACGTCAAAGTTTCCGATTTTCGATATGTGACGTCATTCGGCCGCCATCTTGGATTAAAGGCGAAATGTTCAATGCCGTATTGCGGACCTTTCTGAGGGTCTGAGTGCTCCCACTTTTTTATGATAGCAGCAGTGGGACAAGGGCTACAAATTTCATAAATAAAAACTTTAGCGGTCACGTGACTTTTTTTGCTAGAATTTTCGTAAATTTTGTTTTGCATCTCATCTGCATACTTTTTTACCAATCCACTAGCCCTGCATAAGTTTGAAAGATCAAGTGCCATAGTATTTATTTTTCCAAACGGCTTCTCCAGGCGATGAGGCGTTTTTTAGAAAATGATTTTAGAATGTTTTTTCATTTTTTTTTTGTATCCTTTTTTTTTATCCTGCAAAGCATCATGGGAAAGGGGGAGGGCCCTGTACATTCTGTTTTAAATATCTCAAGCACTATTACAGATAGGTACATGCAACCAGTGCAATATTGAAGCTATGGAATAAGAGATGTGACTAACGTATTAGATGACCATATATGGTCATGTGACCTCATTAAATATGCATGTCTCTAATATCTCAAATACTATTCCATGTACAAACATGGAACTAACGTTATATTGAAGGCAATGGACAAGAGAATTGACCAAAATATTTGTTGACCATATATGGTCATAGAACTCATTAAATATGCATGTCTCTAAGTTCTCAAGCACTATTGCATATACAAACATGGAAATAGCGTTATATTGAAGGCAATGGACAAGATAAATGGCTGAAATGTTCAATGACCATATATGGTCATAGAACTCATTAAATATGCATATCCCTAATATCTTAGGCACTATTGCAAGTATAAGCACAGAACCAATGCTATACTAAAGGCATTGGACAAGAGAAATAGCTAAAATGTTCAATGACCATATATGGTCATAGAACTCATTAAATATGCATACCACTAATACCTTAGGCATTATTGCAAGTATAAACATGGAACCAATGCTATATTGAAGGCATTGAAAATAAGAAATGGCTAAAATGTTCAATGACTATATATGGTCATAAAACTCATTAAATATGCATATCTATAATATCTCGATCACTATTGAAGTTAGAGATATGAAAATGCATGACTAATATCTTAGGCACTATTGCAAGTACAAACACGGAACCAATGCTATATTAAAGGCATTGGAAAAGAGAAATATCTAAAATGTTCAATGACCATATATGGTCATAGAACTCATTAAATATGCATATCCCTTATATCTTAGGCAATATTGCAAATACAAACATGGAACCAATGCTATATTGAAGGCATTGAAAATAAGAAATGGCAAAAATGTTCAATGACTATATATTGTCATAGAACTCATTAAATATGCATATCTATAATATCTCGATCACTATTGAAGTTAGAGATATGAAAATGCATGACTAATATCTTAGGCACTATTGCAAGTACAAACATGGAACCAATGCTATATTAAAGGCATTGGACAAGAGAAATAGCTAAAATGTTCAATGACCATATATGGTCATAGAACTCATTAAATGTGCATATTACTAATATCTCAGGCACTATTGCAAGTACAAACATGGAAACAATGCTATATTGAAGGCATTGAACAAGATAAATTGCTAACATGTTCAATGACCATATATGGTCATGTAATTCATACAGTGTAATCAGTTCACCATGCTGTGACTAGATCAACATACATTGTGATCAATTTGTCTACAGTATATAGTAAAAGAATCACCGTACATGTCTCCATTACCCTAGATATCACAGAAGTGTAATGCCATAACTCTGTTGCATAAATGCAATTCAGCGCTAACGCAGGCATAGCATCGAAAGCCGGTAATCGTTGCTTGCAGCTATATTAAATCTTGTTACGCGTTTAGTGTTATGTACTCGTCAGTGCCTTGGTCATTCGAATAGAGTCACGTGACAGTTTAGCATAGAAAAAAATAAATGATTAATTTGATAATTGTTGTATAATTATTTCTCTTTTTTAGCTCCGCTTACGACTTTGTCGATCGGAGCTTATCATATAAGTGATTGTCCGCCATCGTTCGTGTCAACTTTTTTATTTTCAACTTATTCTTGAAAACTACAATTCCTATTGCTTTGATTCTTGGTGTCGTGTACATTGAGCAGACCTCTCTTAGATTTTTTTCATTTCGTGTTGACATCCTTAATTCTCCAATTTTGATGAATATTTTTGTCATTTTTGGTAAAAGTGATATTTTTGACTTGTTGAAAACCGCAGGTCTGATTGCTTTGATATTATATATATAGGTACTACATGTATACCTCTCTCAGATTAATTCATTTCGTGACGATATCTTTAATTCTCAAATTTTGATAAATATTTTTGGTAAAAATTGATATTTTTTAATTCTTGTTGCAAACCAAAGTCCGATTACTTTGATATTATACATATTGTTCATTTTCTAATGAAATATTCAGTTCTTTAATTGAAATGTGCATTGCTAACAGCGGAGGAGAGCCGACAATACGTGATATTGAATAGCATACATTAAAGTGATTGTTGTTATTTAAGTTTATTGAGTGAATCTACGTTATTTTGAATGTGGTCCTTCGCTCATATTTATAAAATCAACGTGGTCCTTCGCTCATATTTATAATAATAATAATAATAATAATAATAATAACTCTATTTAATTAAGCGCAACAATTCCAACATATGAAAATCAAAGGCGCTGATACAATAAACAATCAGTGAAATATTAAAAGCACATTTAAATAAGTGCGTTTTCAGTCTGGATTTAAAAATGTCTACTGAAGGACTAGAACGAACAGACAGAGGTAATTCATTAAAAAGTTTAGGACCTAAATTTTCAAAAGCACGGTCTTTGTATAACACCTTGGACTTTTTACTACACATCTGACGAGTTTTAATAAGAAACTTCGATTCAGATCTTAAACTACGACTCGGTACATAAAATTCGATTAATTCACATAGATAATTTGGGGCAAAACCATACAAAGATTTATACACTAGTAAAAGTAATTTGAAATTGATTCTTTGTACAACTGGTAACCAATGAAGTTTAATAAAAATGTCTGTAATGTGGTCATATTTTCGAGCATGAGTGACAAGGCGGGCTGCTGCATTTTGTACACGAATAAGAGGTTTTATCTTAGTTACAGGGAGACCAGACAATAATGAATTACAGCTGTCTAAGCGAGAAGATATGAAAGCATGTACCAACTTTTCAGTATCAGATTGGGATAATGATTTACGAATACGATTAATATTTCTTAGATGGGAATATCCAGATCTACAAATAGTAGAAATGTGTGTTTCCATAGATAGCTGCGAATCAAACAAGACACCTAAGTTTCTAGCACTTGACGAAGCACTAACCAATTCTTCTCCAATTGCGATACTAGACAAAGGACACGAGTCTTGTGAGAATCTCCGAGACGACATGCACACAAATTCAGTTTTCGACACATTCAAAAGTAGGAAATTACAAGACATCCAATCGCTAACATCTTGAATACATGTCTGAAGTATCACCCGGGCGCGAATTTGATCATCTTCAGAAACCGATAAATAAATCTGTGTGTCATCGGCGTAAAAATGATATTTTACGCCGTGACGTCGCAATAACTCGCCCAATGGACGCATGTACATTGAGAACAATAATGGCCCTAAGACGGAGCCCTGTGGAACACCGGTTACTAATATAGACGTCATATCAGAAAATACATTTCCAATTTTCACTTTTTGAATGCGGTTACTCAAATACGACTCAAACCATTTGATGATGAGACCATTTAAACCAAAATTTGATCTCAACCTATCGATGAGAATCCTGTGATTCACAGTATCAAAAGCGGCTGAAAGATCCAAAAGTACGAGAGCAACTGAATTCTTAGAATTATCAATACTGCATAGTACATCGTTAGCGACCCGCAAAAGAGCCGTTTCAGTGCTATGTGCGGTCCGATACGCTGATTGAAACTCTTCATACAATGAATAATTCTCTAAATGTTGTTTCACTCTGGATGCAACGACACGTTCAAGGACTTTAGATATAAAAGACAAATTAGAAATCGGTCGATAATTTTTCAGCATGTTTGAATCCAACGATGCTTTCTTGAGCAGAGGTTTAATCAGCGCACATTTCATTTTCTCAGGAACACTTCCAGTGCGAAGTGATTCATTTATGATATCTGTTATAGGTGAAAGCAGGATAGAAAGGATCTTTTCATCTTTTAATATATTAGTGGGTAAACAGTCCAAATCGCACAAAGCCGACGACGATTTTTTTATAATTTTAATTATTTCATCCTCCGTGGCTGGTTCAAAACATTTCAATTCATCACCAGAGAACTTGTGCAGTTTGTTAAAACGGTTTCCATTCAATAAATTTAGATTTAGTCCTTGATTGATTTTCTTAATCTTATCCACGAAAAACATGCTAAAACGATTCGCTAAATTTATTTTGTTATCGTGAATCGGCAACGCATTCAAATTATTTGTCGAGCCTAGAAGACCATTTACGATGGAAAACAGTTTATAATATAATCGTGGTCCTACGCTCATATTAGCCACGTAATAACGGTCATTCACTCATATTTACAATAAAAACGTGGTCCTTCGCTCATTTTTATCACGTAATCATGGTCCTTCGCTCATATTTTTAATAAAAACGTGGTCCTTCGCTCATTTTTATCACGTAATCATGGTCCTTCGCTCTTATTTATATTATAATCGTGGTCCTTCGCTCATATTTTGAATAAAAACGTGGTCCTTCGCTCATATTTATAATATAAACGTGGTCCTTCGCTCATTTATCACGTAATCGTGGTCCTTCACTCTTATTTATAATATAAACGTGGTCCTTCGCTCATATTTATAATATAAACGTGGTCCTTCACTCATATTTATAATATAAACGTGGTCCTTCGCTCATATTTGTCACGTAATCATGGTCCTTCGCTCATATTTATCACGTAATCATGGTCCTTCGCTCATATTTATAATATAATCGTGGTCCTTCGCTCATATTAGCCACGTAATAACGGTCATTCGCTCATATTTACAATAAAAACGTGGTCCTTCGCTCATTTTTATCACATAATCATGGTCCTTCGCTCATATTTTTAATAAAAACGTGGTCCTTCACTCATATTTATCACGTAATCATGGTCCTTCGCTCTTATTTATATTATAATCGTGGTCCTTCGCTCATATTTTGAATAAAAACGTGGTCCTTCGCTCATATTTATAATATAAACGTGGTCCTTCGCTCATATTTATCACGTAATCGTGGTCCTTCACTCTTATTTATAATATAAACGTGGTCCTTCGCTCATATTTATAATATAAACGTGGTCCTTCACTCATATTTATAATATAAACGTGGTCCTTCGCTCATATTTGTCACGTAATCATGGTCCTTCGCTCATATTTATCACGTAATCATGGTACTTCGCTCATATTTATAATATAATCGTGGTCCTTCGCTCATATTAGCCACGTAATAACGGTCATTCGCTCATATTTACAATAAAAACGTGGTCCTTCGCTCATTTTTATCACATAATCATGGTCCTTCGCTCATATTTTTAATAAAAACGTGGTCCTTCACTCATATTTAAAATATAAATGTGGTCCTTCGCTCATATTTATCACGTAATCGTGGTCCTTCGCTCATATTTTGAATAAAAACGTGGTCCTTCGCTCATATTTATAATATAAACGTGGTCCTTTGCTCATATTTATCACGTAATCGTGGTCCTTCGCTCTTATTTATAATATACACGTGGTCTTTCGCTCATATTTATATCGTACTCATAGTCCTTCGGTCATATTTATCACGTAATCATGGTCCTTCGCTCATATTTATCACGTAATCGTGGTCCTTCGCTCATATTTATAATATAATCGTGGTCCTTCGCTCATATTAACCACGTAATAACGGTCATTCGCTCATATTTATAATATAAACGTGGTCATTCGCTCATATTTTTAATAAAAACGTGGTCATTCGCTCATTTTTATCACGTAATCATGGTTCTTTGCTCTTATTTATAATATAATCGTGGTCCTTCGCTCATATTTATAATATAATCGTGGTCCTTCGCTCTTATTTATAGTATAATCGTGGTCTTTCGCTCATATTTATAATATAAACTTGGTCCTTCGCTCATTTTTATCACGTAATCATGGTCCTTCGCTCTTATTTATAATATAATCGTGGTCCTTCGCTCATATTTATAATATAAACGTGGTCCTTCGCTCATATGTATAATATGAACTTGGTCCTTCGCTCATATTTGTCACGTAATCATGGTCCTTCGCTCATATTTGTCACGTAATCACGGTCCTTCGCTCTTATTTATAATATAACCGTGGTCCTTCGCTCATTTTTATAATATAATCATGGTCCTTCGCTCATATTTATAATATAATCGTGGTCCTTCGCTCATTTTTATAATATAAATGTCGACCTTCGCTCATTTTTATTACATAATCATGGTCCTACGCTCATATTTATAATATAATCGTGGTCCTTCGCTCATATTTATAATATAATCGTGGTCGTTCGCTCATATTTATAGTTTAATCGTGGTGATTCGCTCATTTTTATCACGTAATCATGATCATTTGCTCATATTTACAACAAAAACAAGGTCCTTCACTCATATTTATAATATAATTGTGGTCCTTCGCTTTTTTTATTATTTTTGTAAATTTTATCGCTACTGCATAATTTGTGAACAAATGCAACGTATAACAACGTAATTCGTATCAGCGTTTTATAGTCATTACACCCGTTTAAGTCCTTCGGTCTTTCGGTTAGGTCCTTCGGTCCTTCGCGGTCCTTCGTTTTAGTGAGTGCGAGACATAACAAAAAAAATGCAGCCAGTGATACATTTCTAAAATAAAAATACAAAATAAATGCACTCAGAGGCGTCGACCACGCGCGTTGGAAATAAATATTACGCATTGTGACAGTCTCTCACCAACCTCTTTCACTCACGCAATATAATTATGCCTTTTCCCAACGCACTTATATTGACATTGACGAAAAACACCACATGAAAAATGTAAATCAGGCTTGTAATTACTAGTAACTCAACTCAAACGCAATATTCATCACTGTAAAAGTGGATAAATTTGAACCAGCCAGCTCATGACCGGAGACGTCCGGTCGTCTTCGTTGATAACTCGCCATTTCACCATAATCGTGGTGGTGAACTGTTTAGCTGATTTTTCAAAAGATCTTAAGGATATTCAATTCATATTCATCCCAACTTATTTGAATATATCCTTTCGGGAATTTGAGACATTGTTCAAAAAATCCTGTACAGAGTTATGTCTGATGTCAACTAATAATACGCAGTTATCCAGGCAGTACTAGAAATTATTGCTGATACTAATCATGTTTTGTAAGCTGAGAAGTTGGATACTTGAACGTGTAGTCCCCGCACGTGTAGTAGCATCACATGCTTTTGTCTTAGCCTTGTCTTTTCGTTTTAACCGTCACAGTCCGCTTCATTGAATGTTTAGTTTGATAATTGATAAACATATACCCCGGTATTCATTGTGAGACTGTTGCTTTCAAGTTGTGTTAATACAAATATGATTTAAACTTGTCCCTTTCGTTGCCAACGTATTCAAAATATGGAAATAGCATATGTGTGTGCGTTTGTGCGAGTGATTGGGGGAAATAACTGCGAAAATTATTTCCAGCTAAAATAAAGTATTTTACTGTATATCAATTAGTCTTTGCGATCCCGAAATAAGATACTAGTAGTTGACCCTAAAGTACTCCTAACCCTAAGTCATAACATCTCAGACTACTATAGTAACATTGACATGCGTGCATGTTTTTTTTGTTTTTTTCATTCAAAAGATTTAGGGACACGGAAAAAACACGCAGAAAAATGTTTTCCTTGTTTATACTCCACACAAAGAGTAATTTGTCAGTCGTGGCGAGTATGTGTGACAGTTTATTACTTCTGTGTGAATATAATAAAATTATGTAATTTTTGGTACGGTATCACTCTTTTGGGAAGATATGGTGGCCCTGAAAAGGACCGTTTAGAAAATGTTGGGGGCGTCGCCCCTCCAAAATCAAGTGGAAACCCTTTGTGTCAGCAAAATTTTCCCCTCAAAATGCAGGAAATAGCGTAATACGTTTTAGAGGATCTAGATTTCAAATGTTTGCATGCCCCCGGACTCCCTAGAGGTTGTGAGCAGATCTCGCCCCTTATGTAAAATTTTGTGCCGCTCCATCTGAATTACAGATGTGAACTAAAACGCACATGATCCAATATGAGTGCCAAAAACGTACAACGTTGCCATAGATACGAGTACAAATTTGTAGGGCTTAGGCGTTCTCATTGACCCAATATAAATACGGTGTTTACTCCGATGTTCGAACAAATATTGGCTAAATTAATGCTCGGTATGCTTACTAGTAGTTTCCTGTAGGATTACATGCATAAAATGAAATACGGAGAAAACATATGGTTATGAAATGATGATTCTAAGAAGTATACTGTCAATAAATGTGATATGAATAAACACGAACATACATTATTCGATAAAATGAATGAATCCCGCCCACAAATACTGATATTTCTGTAAATTACGTAAATACATTGTGCGGTGATACTGAGCAGCAAATGTTTATAACCACAGTTTCATCTATCGACAACCGTGTGCAGCAAGCGAAATTTCACAGATACAACTGCAACCCAGTTTAATTAGTCCATGGCGCAACTTATGAAAACCTGTTGCAACCGGGGGCATGCATTTGATGGAATTCAGCTCCCCATCTACTAAATAGCAAATTTTTAGTCAACTACAGAATTGGGTTTTGTTAACCGTCGGATAGGCTACTTTGGCCAGTAATATATGGGGAATTTGATGGAGGAGACATTCACACTAATCGAATCAAAACAAAATTGAAACTGTGAAACTGCTTTGCGAGAGGAAGTCAACATTTACGAAAACCTCAAAGATTACTGCAGATGCGAGGCATGGCTGGCGAAAAACTCTCATGACACAGTCCTGATTGCTATTGGCAATGAAACCCAGCCGTGTCACGATAAACTGTGTAATAATTCCTCCTCACTTCAGTCATCGTATTTGGAGAAGTAATTGTAGGAAAAGGTTCGACGTATGTGTGTGTGCGAGAGAGTAAAACGAGGCGATGTTGACTGTTTCAAACCTAAAGAAGAACTGATTTATTTCTCAGTAATACAGAGATAATTAACACGTGTTGTTTATACAGTTGAAGTAAACAACTACTATTAATACTAAATATAAAGTCAGACATGAAAGGCGGCATTAAAACTATCTACACACATGATGTTGCGTAATCCATCTACTAATACCCAGTCAGTATTATAGGTTTATTGAAACATTTAACATTCCTCAGAAGGAATTGAAATGGTTACACTAACTGCTAAAACACATATATATATAACATACAAATTTTACAAGAATTACTGTCTAAAGCACAACAATGGTTTAAAAAATAAATCAACAGACTACAATTACAAAAAAACTATTGATATATGTTGGTAATAATATTGGGAAAAAAATAGATGAAATAATACCAGCCATGAACAATATGTGGTAAGAGTCTGTTTGATGGCGGCAGCGTTTGAGATAATACAACAACTACACAGATTTTCCGACAGTAATATTCTCCAACCAACAGGCTCTGACTACCGCAGTCCGTTCCCTGAATGTTGGTGAAACGACCATTATTTAGAAATTCTCGCTAACTTTACAAAGGCCGCATTGCCATCTTGAGCAATGCTTTATCGGAGGCGGCCCGGGACTATGGATTGAATACTACATGTATAGCAGGGTCAGCTAATGTAGGTCAGGTAATCGAATGTTGAGGTAATCGCAAGTCAAGCGAACCAAATGTTGAGGTAATCGCATGTTAAGCGAAACGAATGTCAAGACATTTGGACGTGAAAATAACCGAATCTTATAACAATTGAATGTCAAGATAATGTCTAAATACCGACACAATTGTAACATAATGAAACAATGACAAAATAATATTGTAGCAATTACACAATAATGAAATAATTAAGAAATAAAGTTGAAATAATGAAACAATGGCAATACGATGCTGCAGTAATAACACAATAATGGAATAAGCGCAAAATAATGTTTAAATAAAGACCAAATAACTGAATTATGACCAAATAATAACCAAACAAGTTTCCAAATAAAGACCAAACAACTAAACAATGTTCAAATAATGACACCAAGCTAATTTTGGTGGTATTCTCACCCCATATCCTGAATGTGTAATAAAGTATTATTATTAAATTAACTAGCCATGCATGGCGCAGTCCCTGTTAGTTCTCCAATTTAAGATATATAGTTTTATTTATAGTAATATAACCATGTCAGAAATATGATTTTTTAACATTAAAATGATTGACATTTGTATCTGATCGTCAAACAAGTACTTGTCCATATTGAGAGATATTGCTCTGGAACAGCATTCAAAATCAGCCATTTTGAATACATGTATATATATATATATATACATATATAACATGATGTATAACAAATATATAAAATTTGAATATAATCAGTCAAAGCATTTAAGAGATATATGGCTCTAGAATCCCAATCATTAAAACAAAATGGCCACCAGTCAGCCATTTTGAATCCAATCTGAAAAATAAAATGACGTGCATCAGGAACCTGTAATGTCTAATGTATGTTATAAGTTTGAACGAAATCCATCCATAAATGCTTGATATTTGATGATTTTTTAGCACAAAAATGGCCACCATTCGGCCATCTTGAATCAGATCGTAAAACAAAATGATGTGCATTAAGGCCCTATAATGTCCAACGTATATACAAGGTTTGAACAAAATCCATCTGATTTTGATGATTTTTAGCACAAAAAGGACAGAAACCCATTCCATAAGAAAAATAAGAAAACATCACAAAATGAACAAATCTGAGAAAGAAAAAACACCTATGATACCTAATTACCAAGTATTCAACCAATATGAATAGAACTGTTTTTCAAAAAGGTGTAAACAATTTACAAAGTTTATGTGTACACCGAATGCCAAAACATGCAATGGAGAGCCGAGACAGATGGCAATTACAATGAATATGACGATTTCACTAGCTCAGCTTATGCTCTGCTCTGCTCTGCTAAAAATGCTGCAAAATCACACAAGATTTTAATGAGACTAGCACAAAACTGACAATATTATCCTGAACTTTAGTCAATTTTGAAAGACTGCTAAAAACAATAAACATTGATTCTGTAGAGCTACAAGTTCCTATTTTCAGACTCTGTCTGAACAGTAATTAATAGGATTACACTAATTTGAATGGTTTCAAATGAAAAGCAAGTAGACTGCACCATGTATACTTACCATGCTGCAACCTCCTCACCTTTGCCAAGATATGCAGCTAGCTCATCTATTCCTTCATCAATGGTCACTGTACTGTCAACATCAAAACATACAGCATCGGCATGTTTCCATATCTGTTGCGTATTCTCTAAAGTTGCCATTGATAACACTTTACTCTGTAAAGAATTAAAAAGTGCTTTAAAATTGTTACCTCCCATTGAATCCTGGTATTAGACATCTTAAAGGAGAAGCTGGGCATTGCACCAAGGCATCATGGGAAATGATTGTTCACACTAATATTCTGTCTTTTACCCATTGTAATTTAAATCCTGTAAGTACTGTGAGATTAGGCTTGACAGAAGATGTTCTTTTAAAAGAACATAACTAGGAAAAGTTTTATTGTATATTTGCACTAATGTATTATTTAAATATTGTTTAACAAATATGGGGTTTCTGGGCACAATATCTAAATTACAGGAAGTTGAATTTTTTAGTGTACTGTGTACAACTACATAAAACAATGCAATAATCATTTATTACCATACCAAACACAGAATTTACAAAGCAACTCTTTGGTAGGCATAGAAACAAGATCATATAGTACAGAGATACCTAATAGTGTAATAAGGAATCAAATGTGATTAGATAGTATTAATTTAATCAATAACAATGGCTGCATATTGTAATTTACATTTTAGTATTTTTTTAGTAGTTTTATAGCTTTTTTTTAATATTGCTTTTTAGAATTGATCCATTAATGTTGGTGTTATTGATTGCATTCCAACTTTTTTTCTTATCTCTGTATTATCTGATGGATTTACTAGTTTATTATATAAGTTAAGTACTCATTAGATGTTATTTAATCGTTTGTTTGTTCATTTCTTTTATTTTCCAGAATTTGGAAAGTTCACCTTTTGAGCTCTCAAGAATACACAGTTCTTTTTTATTTATTTTAAAGACTTTTTGAATTCTGTTTGATGATCAAGAATTTACCCCAAATAAGAAGGTCTCTTGGATATACTTTTAGAAGATTTGAGATACTTTTCAACTTATGTTTAAGGAACTTACAGTTTTGGTAAATCATTTCTTTTTAATTGTTTTAAGCTTTTACGTTTTTAGATGTCTGTGAGATTCCAAATTTTGCATAAACTAGTCAACTGCTTGGTCCCATCTGAGTGAGCCAGTTAGCCAGACTGATGTATTTGACATCAACATGAGAAATTCCCATCCGAAGCCTAGTGATCCTAGATCAATCAGCAAAAGACACTGCATATTGTAGCTTCAAAAGAGATTGATGAAAAGATACCAAAATAACAGTATTACAGGTTGGCAAGCAGTTCAATGTGAATACAACAAAATTATCTTTGAACCGAAAATATTTTCATATTCAAAAATTTGCTGACTGGCTCTGTCACTATAACCTTGTATAAACAAGGAAATTTCTGTAAATGCAACAGCATTCAGTTTAATAGCAATAAAGATTAGTTGTGATAACTACTACTACAAAAAGAAAGTTAGTTGTAAAAATGATAAAGCAAGTGTTACATATCGAATGGCATTTTCATTTCTTGATTGAAATGTGTTATGAATATAGCTGCCAATCTTTTTTATTATTACATCATCTTTTGAAGTCATCAAGAAATTAAATTGCTGGAGATCATCCTGTGTTTCTTGTGGAAATGTAAATGTCTTGTAAGTGCAGTTCATCTTCTATTTCGTTTTCAGTAGGTATTTTTGGTTGCGCATGTTACCCTTTTTCTGTTGCTAAATTGAGATTACTAGTTCGAAATTTTGTCATTGAAATTTTTTGTTTCAAATTGAAAACATTTAAGTATTTTCAAAATTATAAATCTTATTTTTTTTTGTTTTTTCAGTTATAATTTTTCTTCAAAATTTCAATGTATTTTTGTTTAACAGCTTTTCCAGTGAAAAATTGATGTTGTTCATCATTTTTTGTATTGAAGAAAACAACCACTGTTCAAGGTATGCTTGTTTTGTGATATTATTGCCTGCTGATACAAGTTCAGTATTTTATAAAATTGATCTGAATATCTACTAAAAGTAGGAATACTCCCACCACGGCTCTGCATGCAATATTTGCCAAAAATTTGTTCAATCCTCGTAGTTGTTTGAAAAATTTTAATTGTGTTTTTATTTTTTTTTATTGTTTTTTTCCATTTTTTTGTAATGTTGAATTTCATGCCCTTAGATTTCAAACCCGTACAATAATATTGGTTAATACACCTTTTTAAAAGATGGATGAAAGTTCTACAATTTGTTTCTGATGGTAGGAACTGTTTCAATGCATACATTGCTCGGGCTGCTTTATTTGCTAAACTTTGTTTGGCTTCAGTGTAGCAGAATGTCACTAATCAAAAGTTTGAAATTTGGAAATATATCCTTGCCATTGGAAACAATGGTAAAATGCCCTAAAACAGACAAAAAATACTATTTTCACTGTACCTTTTTGAATGATTTTCTCTGAACTGAGTACGGTGACCCCATATTTTTATTTCATAATATTTCTTAATCCTTGTAATATGAGATAATTACAAGGATACTGCAAAGTATCACACAAAGATCGACACACACAAAGTATGCACAAAGACAATACACCGTTGCATCAACTTCGCTGCGAGTAGGTTGATACTTTTGCCGTACTATCTTTGTGCATACTTTGTGTGTGTCCGGTCAAACCCTGGGGCAGCTATGTTGTAAGTGTGTAATCATTCCATATTTGGAATTCGTGTTTCCTAATATGGTAGGATGAAACTATACCATGTGCAATACCACAAAATGACGTCACGTTGTAACATATGGCATTACGGTGACAGATGTATATTAATATGATATATCAAATATTTCCTTATTTGGGAAACACTTACTTTTTGTAAAACATTTATGGACGTATTTTGCTCCCGGCCCCCCACTCAGGATCCATAGGGGGCCGCATGCGCGTTCCCATTTTCTCGGGAAAGGGGATACTTTTTGACGATCTGTCTCGGGAACATTTTCCCGAGAAAATCGTAGAAAAGGGGGTATTTTTTGCTTGTTTTCCCGAGATTCTCAAAATAGGGGGTGTATTTCAAAACACTTCCCGAGATATACAAAAAAGGGGGGTTTAAAAGGAGTTCTAGACTGAAAAGTTCCCTAGATAGGGGGTGAAATTCATCGGAAAAGCCCGTGAAAGGGGGGGGGGTTAAATTTTCTTCTTTTCCCTAGATAGGGGAGGGGGTCAAAAAAAATGAGGGAACTCCCTAAATATAGGGAGTGGGGGGCCGGGATTTTGCTATACAATTTATATTTAAATCCTTACTTCCCAGAATGATTTTTTTTCAATTGTTTTGTTGTTTCAAGGCGACTTGGTCCCTTACAATCGACTTGTGCATGAAAAATGCTGCTGACTGTGATTTGGATGGGGGATACCTAAAGATCTTGGGGAGACTAGACCCTAGGTCTTAGTAAGACAGGGGGGGCATGGGACACTAGAAAATATCACACTAATTCTAATCTCGTCAATTTGCCTGTAGATCGACGTACACCATGCTGAGCAGCGTGGCGGAGAAATTGGCCATTCATTCGATTCGCCAACTATCAGCTAATATTTGGTAAAACTACAGAATGTGACATAAAATACATTCGAAGAAGGTACACCTACCCGCAGATCACACTATCACCATCTACCGGCAAATATGATGTCTTCTTTCAGTTTACGTTTCGGGTCATTGTCAGTAACACCGTCGAGGGCGCTACATAAAATTTATTTTTTGTGATGCGGAACGCGAACGCGACCATGCATGCAGCATACGTTACTCAATCTCCTTCCCATAAGTCTTTGCGCTTTGCTTGGATCCTTAATTGGTAAATAACTGCCGAGATCTCGTTTTTAGTTTCAAATACCCGGCCCCGGCTTAGTATTCATTTGTTCATTTTCGCTTATCAAACAAACAATTTATTAACTCATAACAACCTACTGAAGTGTTCTATGTTCTTCGCGTAATTAGGCCCTTACAAAAGTTTCCTATAGGATTTTTAAAATCTTATAGGATTTTAAAAAATCCTATAGGACTTTTCATGAAATCCTATAGGACATGTATAGTCCTGTAGGATTTTATGTAAATTTCTATAGGAATCAACAAGTCCTATAGGACTTTACACTGCCAGTCCTATAGGACTGGTGCATGAGATCATAAGTCCTATAGGACTATACATTTCCTATAGGATTTTACACTGCCAGTCCTGTAGGACAGGCGTGTGCGATCATAAGTCCTATAGGACTATACAATTCCTATAGGACTTTACACTGCCAGTTCTATAGGACAGGCGTGTGCGATCATAAGTCCTATAGGACTATACAATTCCTATAGGACTTTACACTGCCAGTCATATAGGACTGGTGTGTGCAATCATCAGCCCTATAGGATTGGTGTGTGAAATCATAAGTCTTATAGGACTATGCAATTCCTATAGGACTTTAAACTGCCAGTCCAATAGGACTGGATATTTCTACATGTAGAGTAAGTTACCTAGATTCATATCACTCCCCTACAAAAATATTACATACTATCATAAGATGTCAACATTTTTTCAAATTGAACTTTAGTCAATCTCATTACAATCAGTTGTATTGTACGGCATGTTTTTTATTGTATTCAGATTTGTTTTCATCCATCTTGCATCTTCGAAGAACTCCCAGTAAATGAATAATATATTAAGACAAAATTTTACTTTAAAAAAAAAATTATTAAAAAAATCAGATTGATATACATTATTTCTATAGACTTTTAAAAGATTTGTCAGCACATTTTGAAAAAAATATAAACAAATACTGATGAAAAATCATTTGTAAAAAAATTAAAAATATCCATGTTTAGTTTAATTTTCCTTTCAACTCTCCAAATGTCTATATTTTTATCACACAAAAACAGAAAGTCTCTAGTTTTTACTGAATTGTTAAAACTTCATAAAAGGATTTGAATAATTTTAGAACAAATAACCATGATTTTAATATTCTTGGGATCAGCTTTATTTTAATTCATAATTGGCAGATTAGAAGAAAAACATAACTAAAGCGTTTTGAGAAATTTTATAACTTTTAAATTATTGGGAGATAAGTTACTGAGCACAGAGCTCAGTTCCTGTGACCACAGAGGGTGCACTTCCATCAGCCTCCTTCTGAGTGTTTTACCCATCATGCACTACAAGTCACACATTGTTTGTGCCAGGGACTGTGGACCATGCTGTCACAATGACCTTGTAATATGAAGAAACTGATGTCATTATACCTAATTTTTGGACCAAGAAGACCATAAACTTGTAGAGAACATGTGAGTAACATAATTATAGTATATCTTGGTGTTTTTAATGTGTTTTTTAGCTTCAGAAAACACAAACACAAAAAGGTACTGTGACTGTGTACTTAAGGATTAGTAACACTAAATTAATTAACTAGCTGACTGTTGACGTCAAAAGTATACCATTTATCCTTTAAATTTAAAGTGTAACTGAATTGGGCCAATTGACTTTTTTGTGTGCAAAATTTATTTATAAACAACATTATGAAAAAAAATCAAGTGAAAAGGATATATAAATTGGGTAAACAGTCAATGATATTCCAAAACCGGGCCACGCCCCCCTCTCCCGTCACCTTCGAGTTTTTTCGGCATCACGAGTGTTGCCGAAATGGCGCCACCAACGGCACCATAAAGCAGGAGATTGCTAGCAGACAAGATTGTTAACCATTTTCCATACGCAAGCATTTAGTAAACGATCATACAGTACAGCTCTCGCGAAAGCTTTGGCTTTTGTGGCATCATTGTCGCCTACGCATGGCTTCATTGTCGCCTCAGCATCGCATCATTGTGGCATCAGCTTCGCGTCATTGAAAATTGAAGCTGTGCTCGCCTCGCCTATTTTGTGGCATCATCGTGGCCTCAGGTTCGCAGTCTCATAGCATCAACATGGCATCAGCTTCAAAGTATTGTGACATGAGTATGACCTCATTATTTGCACACAGTAGAGGAAAACACATGTAAAGAATTTCGATATACATGTATAATCGATTTGAAATTCAAGGCGGTAAGGGGAATAAAATAATACTTATGATCAAGAGTAAAATGACATTTTACTAAAAAGATATCTTGTTGAATTATTTTAGTGTTGCGAGTATTGGACACCAACAACTTTATGAAGTACATTGCAATCGGCAAGGTGACGAGTGTCATATTGACTGCAAGGAAAATTGTGATAAATTTAAATCACACATGCAATCGTCGTTCGGATACAACAAAATTTGCTATATACGAAATGAAACTGTTCTTGTTTAAAAATTACCTTTTTTTCACTCATTTTATTTGCTGGTAAGAGAACCGATCCCATGCCCGGACTACTAATACATGCAAAACACACGTACGCCGCCTGGTGCGTCGGCGTTGTCGCCAATCATCTTGATACAAAGTTCCAAAACAAGTGCGTACATTTCCACCTATGATTGGATGGTTGTGATGGCGTCGGTCTTTGGTAAAATTTGACATCCAATTTTCAAAATTAAGTCACGATCAGCATGGACGTATTTGGTGACCAGCCGATGAACAATTTGAAAATCATGATTCACACGGAAGTCTTTCGATACTGAAAATCGTCGACCCCAGTCTGGTTTACCTTATTTCCCAACTTACAAAACTGATTTGTATCTCAGCCCTGTTTTTTTTTATTCTTTTAAACTGAGATCAAATCCCATTCGTTTGTCAAAACATGGAGCTCCATGGTCAAAATATGCCGATGTTTTTCAGTGAATAATTGTGAAGCCTGTCACAGCGCAAAAAACTAAGTGAATCGACGCCGGAGATTGGATGGTACGACGACCCTTCAATTTGCATCAAATATGCTTTATTACAACATCATTGATTGGATGAGAGTCACCTGATCGGGGCACGACCTGGGTCACAGAACCATATTTGTCCGTATATCTACAGAACTTTGCGAGAGAACCACACCCACATTTCATCCATTTTTAGCGCGGAAGTTGCCAACAAATGTCGAAAAACTCGTGAATTTTATGGATTCGAATAAAATAAAGCTAGCGATTGGCAAGACTGGTTAATAATATATCCCCCGATGTTCTTCGATTTTTTTTATTTCAAGGTGAGAAATGGATAGTTGAAGTTCCATCGATTTCAAGGCGACTATTCCACCGCGATAACTCTACGCACTGTTGTAGTTTCGAGAGGTAAAAAAATATATAATAAATAGTACTTGTTTCATTATTTGGTTTTACAGCCCGCAAATTACGGAACATGATCCCGGTGAATTGCTATAAATAAATGCTGATTGTGTTGAATGACGGACGTCGGGACCGTTTGGAGAAACCAACGGCGATCGATATTCCAAACAAATTATTGGGACACGGGGTGGACCTTTCAAACAAATGAAATTACTAACGAAAGACGAGATTTTTCTAGATATATACGAACATATATATATATACCAAATATATGCAAAATTGACAAATACATAAAGAGGTGTAACATTAGGTTTTATTTTAGCCATTATTTAATATTTTCTTTCACTCAGTCCATGCGTGGGACTTCTATTTAGCTTCATGGTCCTTTGGCTTGTCTTCTCCATGGGGGAAAACGACAATAATTCGAATTTACGGCATCAGTGGACCAAAGCCGTCAAGAACACCAGGAAATATTGGAATAGACCTTCTCCTCATAACGTTATCTGCAGTGCCAATTTTTACGCCCGAATCATTTATCAGTACAATTTCATTTGTTTCGATCTTGCAGTTGTAGGTATTCGCGTCCTACCGGAAATAGAACACGCGATCTATCGGACGCACACAAATTTACATTTTAGAGTGCAGATTTTCTAACATTATTGATACATTGTTCAGGTGGAGTTTAATAAAAACGAGATTTTCGGTCACGATGTTCAAACTCTGTGCCTGTGCCTTAACCGGGTGCCTGCATCGTCATGGTCATTTTGGGGAGGTACACGGTCACCCACATCGCGTACTTTTCTCGCAGGTTCAAACCTGTAGTGGGCCACTTTGTCCCTGACACTCTAAAACAAAATCGTGACATCTCTCGTTGTCATCATATTCCTCGATCTCATAACTCTCGTCAGACGATGATAAGATAGATTCCGGGTCGCTTTCCGAGCACTGCATGCGTATAGCGGCCATTGTGAAACGATGACAAGTTCCCCCCGTGACGTCACAAATCACCCTTGTATGCTAATTAGGTTCTCTAGCTGAAGCCTCGTTCTGAGTCGGCCAAGAAATTGGACGTGGACGTTTCCTTATCCAGAACATTATTATTGATCGTTTATTTAATTTATGTACATTTTTCACTTGTTTTTTTTTCATAATGTTGTTTATAAATAAATTTTGCACACAAAAAAAGTAAATTGTCCCAATTCAGTTACACTTTAAAGACAGTTGTGATATTGATGGAGATCACGATGTACATTACCATTTGCGATTACAAATATATCAAGATTGCTGATCATTTTTCATAATTTAACTTTTGTTGTTTCAAAATAGTTATTTGTGTGTGCATGTGGTGGTGGTGGTGATTGGGGGGGGGGGGGTATTTGCATATATAATTATGTAAATAGTCACCCAGTGCATGGCTTTTTCTGGGGGGAAATTCACTCATAACAGCAGTGAATTTCAATATTATATCCTAATATTTACCCTGTTGAACCAATTTTGATTTCTCTAACAACTTTTAATTTTGGGAAATTATAATTAAATGCTAATTTAATTCAAGTATTTTTACATTTAGAAAGTACCACTTTTTCATATTACTAGTAATTTTTTTTATTCAATTTGTGAAAGCCAAATTTAGAGGAATACATTTAATAAAATCAATGAAATTCATGTAGTATTTAAAAATATTATAGAGATATGTACCTTCAGATTTTACTGTTTTAGCATATTTGCTCAATAAAGTAATGAATTTGCTTATAAAAATACAGAATTTTTTTCTATTGCAAAAAAAATTAAATTTTAATACACAGCCAATGCAATGTTGGGTTTATATTCACTTCTATTGGGAATACGCATCTAATAGTGCATATACAGTAAATGGTAGTTTTTTATCTACTGTAAAATACTTTATTTTAGCTGAAATTAATTTTCGCTGAAAGGGTTTTTTGGGTATTTTGTGAGGAAATTATTTTCACTGATTTTTGATGAGTGAGTTTGAAATATAGGAAAAAAGTTATATTTGCTAGACTGTTTTTTCACTGAATCAGCGAAAATAGCAAAAATTAATTGCAAGTGAAAATTTGGAATATTTTATTTAATATTTTAATGAAACATTTGAAACAAAATTTTTTTTGTATTACAGGTCCAATACTCAAAATCCTATGAATGACATATCTCACAGAAGACTGCATTGACAATATTTTATTTTGTATTTCTTTATCACAAATTGAACCTTCTGACCCAAAATGACCCAAAATGGTCAAAACACAATATGCATACCAGTATTTTTGTAATTGTACTTTCTATACATTTATTTTTTAAATTGTCTTGATCACTTGTATCACTCACTATGTACATCATTTTATTCCAAGGCAGTAAACTTTTATTTTATTTCAGTGTACATTTCTTGATTGACTGAAAAGTTTGTAATTGCTGGTTGAGATTGTTTACTGTTTTGTTTTTTGGAATTACTCGGTAATATAAAATAATTTTTATTAAAAAAATCTAGTACTTAGAAACAATGACAGAGTGGAGGGAATTGCATTTTTTATTCAAATTGTCATCAACTTTATATTTTCATTGCATTTCAAGAAATGTTGTGCAATATATTTATGGTAATAGTTTTATCTTTTTTTATATTTTTCTTACAATTGTATTAAATTTATGTCTGGTACATGTTAAGCAATAAAATACTCTTGTTTAACTAATTTTAGTTTATAATGTTATTTATGTAAGTGATTGGTGGGCTCTTTCCCCCAAAAGAGCTGGGACCTCCAGGAAAAATATCCACGATTCTTATAGGACAAATTCATGTAGGATTCCTATAATATTTTGACAAAAAATCCTATAGGATTCCTATAGGACAAAATCCAATAGGATTCCTATAATATTTTGACACAAAGTCCTATAGGATTCCTATGGGACAAAATCCTATAGGATTCCTATGGGACAAAATCCTATAGGATTCCTATAGGACAAAATCCAATAGGATTCCTATAATATTTTGACACAAAATCCTATAGGATTCCTATAGGACAAAATCCTATAGGATTCCTATAGGACAAAATCCAATAGGATTCCTATAATATTTTGACACAAAATCCTATAGGATTCCTATAGGAAAACACGTGTCAAAATATTATAGGAATCCTACAGGAATTTGTTCTATAGGATTTATATAGGAATCCTATAGGATTCGGCCGAATTTTGTTATCGGTTGGCTTAATATAACCCCAACGGACCTTATTTTAAAGATTGGTATTTTTGTCCTGATTTGTAGGAATCTGAAAAACCCGTTTCACAACTTGTCTTTTACTGTAAAATGACTAATTTTCACTGGGTTTAAATTTCACTGATTTAACATTTCAGGCATATTCAGTGGGTTTTAAATTCACGGTTTTGTCATTTAGATAATGTGTTCCATAGCGAATTTTACATATTCACTGTGTTTTAATTTAGCGCATTTTTCCAGTCAGCGAAATAAGCTAAAATAAAACCCAGTGAATAATTACCCCCTTTACAGTATTTAGTTTTATGCGTCATTCAAGATGGCGGCCCCCATATAGTAAATATCGCATTTATTTTATTATATCAGATGTGTGCCAGCTGACTGTGTCTGAAACATATAAGTTTTGAGTTTAGATTTGAAACGTCTTTTTTTTTACCAGGGCCGCAACAAACCATGGCCGGATCGTCTAGAAATCGTTTAAACTGGCTGCAGAACGAATGTCTGTTGATAACTGATTCCATAATGACGGAGAAGCATGTGAGAATGAGCGATCGCCATATGTCTTGAGTCTGGTTCTGGGCATTGTAAGTGTAGATGTATTTCTTGAACGAAGAGTTCTACCAGGTTGTCTGATATGTAGGTTGGTGTTAATCCATGAAGTGCCTTGTATGTGAGTAGTAGGATCTTGAATTGAATTCTGTAAATATCTGGGAGCCAATGTAAGTGATGTAGAACAGGGGTAATATGATTGAACTTCTTTGAACGTGTGTTGAGACGAGCAGCACAATTCTGTGCCCTTTGAAGTAGATGTATTTGTGTGTCGGGTAAGCCATTTAGTAAGGCATTGCAATAGTCCAGTTTAGCAACAAGAATGGAACATACTAATTTAGAACAGGTATCATCGAATAGGTACTGTATCACGAACAATATCTCAATTATGTATACGTTTATCAATAAAGATTATCATTATTATTATTATCATCATCAATGATAATTATTTTAATTAATACTGTTTGTTTTATTATGTTCCAATCTAAGATCATAAATCTATTCACTTCCAAAATTTAGGGGTTCGACCGAACCCACCGGACCCCCCCCCCAACTACGGGCCTGTTGTTTTCTATATTATAAAGGGCGGCAGTCGTCGTGCCTCATCCTGTTCGATATGGGACTCATAGCGACGTATAAAACGCGTGTAAAATACATTGTTTATTATTTACTAGTACATGTACATGAAATTCGAACACCCACTGCGCGACGACCACCACGCTTTAAAATTGTTTTTTTTAATATGTTCACAATGCTGCGAAATTTTAAAATTCTATATCCAAGACTGTCTGGGTAATAAAAGCAAAAAAAAAAAAAAAAACCACTCCCAGGTGTCCATGAACCTGCATGTATACATCAAATCACTGTGATGTGCTAAAATTGCTAATTTTTCCTATTTAAACAATTTACATCATAACCAGCATGTACATTACATGTATATATCACCATTCTGAGGCTCAGCACTTGCCTGCAAATAAATAAAATATTATCAACTTACAATAAAAAAACACAAGCACAGTTTCTCCCATCTAGTATATGTATATCTAAGGTGCACAAAATATGGACAAAATTATCTGAGGAATGCTTCACTGATTTCTGAAATCAACACATAGACACTTTAACTCAAATCAGTATTCTATCGCAGTAACTATACATTTTGTCGAAAAAACGGAAACATATATCTGTATGAAAG
The DNA here is from genome assembly GCF_978046115.1 of Saccoglossus kowalevskii. NCBI lineage: Eukaryota > Metazoa > Hemichordata > Enteropneusta > Harrimaniidae > Saccoglossus > Saccoglossus kowalevskii. Next base: position 942,420 of record NC_140656.1, on the reverse strand, counting down.
TTCCATGAACCATACTATTAAGCCTGTCATCTTGTGTGGAAATGCACATCGTAACATCTCTGGATGAAATGTTGGTAAAATTGAAGATTGACTCTGGAAGGTGGCTAACATGCTAGAAAAGATTCTTGTTTAATATAGTGAATATATTTTTGGCATCAATGAATAATGGACGAATACTGTGGCCATGTGTGTCTATTCTCATGCTGAGACTTGGATAAACAATCGGTAGTCACCGGGGAGAAGATATAAATAGGTTTGGAAGTGTGTCCTCTAATATCAACAAACTATTTATATTGTATGCGACTTTGGTTATTATTGCGCAAATCTTTTGCGCCATGTAGAGGGCGTACTACTTGATTAATTTACATACCGACTATCTTCATAGGAGAAATCAAGCTTTCTGATAATGAATAATACGGCGTAGAAAACATTAATACCATAGCACGATTGTCATACAAATAACCAGGTTCTAGAAGTGAAGCGACGTAAAACATTTGTGTAATAAACTTGAATCCTAATCTCTGAAAAAAAATCACCTTCCAGTACTTCCGAAAATTATTTTTCGACTTTCCATTCAGCTTTTGTTAATTGACTTTTCACACAAGATTAAAGCTAACTACTGCAACTTTAGGACCTAATGTCGACATTCCATGCACGTTTCACAACATTCAAATCAATTCTTACACATTTTAGTTTGCAGAATATAAATAAGAATTATACTAAATATGTTTGGCGTTCAGTTGATTTACTCTCTAGCATTATAAATCCATTTTTTTCGAGATCTCGTGTTAATGCGTCATCAAACTCAGACAATATTTTAATGATTTATTGCTAACTAGGATTTGAATCATGACAGTCAAATAACCCGAACAAAACTAGAAATAAACTATTTCATGCATGTTTTGGTGAAAGTCACTGCGAAAAATAATTAGTATAATTCTAGTTGATCACTAGCATATTTAATTAGTACATTTCTTGTTAGTCACTGGGGAATATAATTAGTATACTCCTTGTTAGTCACTGGGGAATATAATTAGTATATTCTTTGTTAGTCACTGGGGAATATAATTAGTATACTCTTTGTTAGTCACTGGGGAATATAATTAGCATACTCTTTGTTAGTCACTGGGGAATATAATTAGTATACTCCTTGTTAGTCACTGGGGAATATAATTAGCATACTCCTTGTTAGTCACTGGAGAATATAATTAGCATACTCTTTGTTAGTCACTGGGGAATATAATTAGCATACTCTTTGTTAGTCACTGGGGAATATAATTAGTATACTCTTTGTTAGTCACTGGGGAATATAATTAGTATATTCTTTGTTAGTCACTGGATAATATAATTAGTATACTCTTTGTTAGTCACTGGGGAATATAATTAGTATACTCCTTGTTAGTCACTGGGGAATATAATTAGTATATTCTTTGTTAGTCACTGGGGAATATAATTAGTATACTCCTTGTTAGTCACTGGGGAATATAATTAGCATACTCCTTGTTAGTCACTGGAGAATATAATTAGTATACTCCTTGTTAGTCACTGGGGAATATAATTAGTATACTCTTTGTTAGTCACTGGGGAATATAATTAGCATACTCTTTGTTAGTCACTGGGGAATATAATTAGCATACTCCTTGTTAGTCACTGGAGAATATAATTAGTATACTCTTTGTTAGTCACTGGGGAATATAATTAGCATACTCCTTGTTAGTCACTGGGGAATATAATTAGTATACTCTTTGTTAGTCACTGGGGAATATAATTAGCATACTCTTTGTTAGTCACTGGGGAATATAATTAGTATACTCCTTGTTAGTCACTGGGGAATATAATTAGCATACTCATTGTTAGTCACTGGGGAATATAATTAGCATACTCCTTGTTAGTCACTGGGGAATATAATTAGCATACTCCTTGTTAGTCACTGGAGAATATAATTAGTATGCTCTTTGTTAGTCACTGGGGAATATAATTAGCATACTCTTTGTTAGTCACTGGGGAATATAATTAGCATACTCCTTGTTAGTCACTGGGGAATATAATTAGTATACTCTTTGTTAGTCACTGGGGAATATAATTAGCATACTCTTTGTTAGTCACTGGGGAATATAATTAGCATACTCCTTGTTAGTCACTGGAGAATATAATTAGTATACTCTTTGTTAGTCACTGGGGAATATAATTAGCATACTCCTTGTTAGTCACTGGGGAATATAATTAGCATACTCTTTGTTAGTCACTGGGGAATATAATTAGCATACTCCTTGTTAGTCACTGGGGAATATAATTAGTATACTCTTTGTTAGTCACTGGGGAATATAATTAGCATACTCTTTGTTAGTCACTGGGGAATATAATTAGCATACTCCTTGTTAGTCACTGGAGAATATAATTAGTATACTCTTTGTTAGTCACTGGGGAATATAATTAGCATACTCCTTGTTAGTCACTGGGGAATATAATTAGTATACTCTTTGTTAGTCACTGGGGAATATAATTAGCATACTCATTGTTAGTCACTGGGGAATATAATTAGCATACTCTTTGTTAGTCACTGGGGAATATAATTAGCATACTCCTTGTTAGTCACTGGATAATATAATTAGTATACTCTTTGTTAGTCACTGGGGAATATAATTAGCATACTCCTTGTTAGTCACTGGGGAATATAATTAGCATACTCATTGTTAGTCACTGGGGAATATAATTAGCATACTCTTTGTTAGTCACTGGGGAATATAATTAGTATACTCTTTGTTAGTCACTGGGGAATATAATTAGTATACTCCTTGTTAGTCACTGGGGAATATAATTAGCATACTCATTGTTAGTCACTGGGGAATATAATTAGTATACTCTTTGTTAGTCACTGGGGAATATAATTAGCATACTCTTTGTTAGTCACTGGGGAATATAATTAGTATACTCCTTGTTAGTCACTGGGGAATATAATTAGCATACTCCTTGTTAGTCACTGGGGAATATAATTAGCATACTCATTGTTAGTCACTGGATAATATAATTAGCATACTCCTTGTTAGTCACTGGGGAATATAATTAGCATACTCTTTGTTAGTCACTGGGGAATATAATTAGCATACTCTTTGTTAGTCACTGGGGAATATAATTAGTATACTCCTTGTTAGTCACTGGGGAATATAATTAGCATACTCCTTGTTAGTCACTGGGGAATATAATTAGCATACTCATTGTTAGTCACTGGGGAATATAATTAGCATACTCTTTGTTAGTCACTGGGGAATACAATTAGTATACTCCTTGTTAGTCACTGGGGAATATAATTAGCATACTCATTGTTAGTCACTGGGGAATATAATTAGTATACTCTTTGTTAGTCACTGGGGAATATAATTAGCATACTCTTTGTTAGTCACTGGGGAATATAATTAGTATATTCTTTGTTAGTCACTGGGGAATATAATTAGCATACTCTTTGTTAGTCACTGGGGAATATAATTAGTATACTCCTTGTTAGTCACTGGGGAATATAATTAGTATATTCTTTGTTAGTCACTGGAGAATATAATTAGTATACTCCTTGTTAGTCACTGGAGAATATAATTAGTATACTCTTTGTTAGTCACTGGGGAATATAATTAGCATACTCATTGTTAGTCACTGGGGAATATAATTAGTATACTCTTTGTTAGTCACTGGGGAATATAATTAGTATATTCTTTGTTAGTCACTGGGGAATATAATTAGCATACTCTTTGTTAGTCACTGGGGAATATAATTAGTATACTCCTTGTTAGTCACTGGGGAATATAATTAGTATACTCCTTGTTAGTCACTGGGGAATATAATTAGTATACTCCTTGTTAGTCACTGGAGAATATAATTAGTATATTCTTTGTTAGTCACTGGAGAATATAATTAGTATACTCCTTGTTAGTCACTGGAGAATATAATTAGTATACTCTTTGTTAGTCACTGGGGAATATAATTAGCATACTCATTGTTAGTCACTGGGGAATATAATTAGTATACTCTTTGTTAGTCACTGGGGAATATAATTAGTATACTCCTTGTTAGTCACTGGGGAATATAATTAGTATATTCTTTGTTAGTCACTGGGGAATATAATTAGCATACTCTTTGTTAGTCACTGGGGAATATAATTAGTATACTCCTTGTTAGTCACTGGGGAATATAATTAGCATACTCCTTGTTAGTCACTGGGGAATATAATTAGCATACTCTTTGTTCGTCACTGGGGAATATAATTAGCATACTCTTTGTTAGTCACTGGAGAATATAATTAGTATACTCCTTGTTAGTCACTGGAGAATATAATTAGTATACTCTTTGTTAGTCACTGGGGAATATAATTAGCATACTCATTGTTAGTCACTGGGGAATATAATTAGTATACTCTTTGTTAGTCACTGGGGAATATAATTAGCATACTCTTTGTTAGTCACTGGGGAATATAATTAGTATACTCCTTGTTAGTCACTGGGGAATATAATTAGTATATTCTTTGTTAGTCACTGGAGAATATAATTAGTATACTCCTTGTTAGTCACTGGAGAATATAATTAGTATACTCCTTGTTAGTCACTGGGGAATATAATTAGTATGCTCTTTGTTAGTCACTGGGGAATATAATTAGTATACTCATTGTTAGTCACTGGGGAATATAATTAGTATACTCTTTGTTAGTCACTGGGGAATATAATTAGTATACTCCTTGTTAGTCACTGGAGAATATAATTAGTATACTCATTGTTAGTCACTGGGGAATATAATTAGTATACTCCTTGTTAGTCACTGGAGAATATAATTAGTATACTCTTTGTTAGTCACTGGGGAATATAATTAGCATACTCATTGTTAGTCACTGGGGAATATAATTAGTATACTCTTTGTTAGTCACTGGGGAATATAATTAGCATACTCTTTGTTAGTCACTGGGGAATATAATTAGTATACTCCTTGTTAGTCACTGGGGAATATAATTAGTATATTCTTTGTTAGTCACTGGAGAATATAATTAGTATACTCTTTGTTAGTCACTGGAGAATATAATTAGTATACTCCTTGTTAGTCACTGGGGAATATAATTAGTATATTCTTTGTTAGTCACTGGAGAATATAATTAGTATACTCTTTGTTAGTCACTGGAGAATATAATTAGTATACTCCTTGTTAGTCACTGGGGAATATAATTAGTATATTCTTTGTTAGTCACTGGAGAATATAATTAGTATACTCCTTGTTAGTCACTGGGGAATATAATTAGTATATTCTTTGTTAGTCACTGGAGAATATAATTAGTATACTCCTTGTTAGTCACTGGGGAATATAATTAGTATACTCTTTGTTAGTCACTGGAGAATATAATTAGTATACTTCTTGTTAGTCACTGGGGAATATAATTAGTATACTCCTTGTTAGCCACTGGGGAATATAATTAGTATACTCTTTGTTAGTCACTGGGGAATATAATTAGCATACTCCTTGTTAGTCACTGGGGAATATAATTAGTATACTTTTTGTTAGTCACTGGGGAATATAATTAGCATACTCCTTGTTAGTCACTGGGGAATATACTTAGTATGCTCTTTGTTAGTCACTGGGGAATATACTTAGTATGCTCTTTGTTAGTCACTGGGGAATATAATAAGTATACTCCTTGTTAGTCACTGGATAATATAATTAGCATACTCTTTGTTAGTCACTGGGGAATATAATTAGCATACTCCTTGTTAGTCACTGGGGAATATAATTAGCATACTCCTTGTTAGTCACTGGGGAATATAATTAGTATACTCCTTGTTAGTCACTGGATAATATAATTAGCATACTCCTTGTTAGTCACTGGGGAATATAATTAGCTTACTCCTTGTTAGTCACTGGGGAATATAATTAGTATACTCCTTGTTAGTCACTGGGGAATATAATTAGCATACTCATTGTTAGTCACTGGGGAATATACTTAGTATACTCTTTGTTAGTCACTGGATAATATAATTAGCATACTCCTTGTTAGTCACTGGGGAATATAATTAGCATACTCCTTGTTAGTCACTGGATAATATAATTAGCATACTCCTTGTTAGTCACTGGGGAATATAATTAGCATACTCCTTGTTAGTCACTGGATAATATAATTAGTATACACCTTGTTAGTCACTGGATGATATACTTAGTATACTCTTTGTTAGTCACTGGGGAATATAATTAGCATTCTCCTTGTTAGTCACTGGGGAATATAATTAGCATACTCCTTGTTAGTCACTGGGGAATATAATTAGCATACTCCTTGTTAGTCACTGGGGAATATAATTAGCATACTCTTTGTTAGTCACTGGGGAATATAATTAGCATACTCTTTGTTAGTCACTGGGGAATATAATTAGTATACTCCTTGTTAGTCACTGGATAATATAATTAGCATACTCTTTGTTAGTCACTGGGAAATATAATTAGCATACTCCTTGTTAGTCACTGGGGAATATAATTAGCATACTCCTTGTTAGTCACTGGGGAATATAATTAGCATACTCCTTGTTAGTCACTGGGGAATATAATTAGTATACTCCTTGTTAGTCACTGGATAATATAATTAGCATACTCCTTGTTAGTCACTGGGGAATATAATTAGCATACTCCTTGTTAGTCACTGGGGAATATAATTAGTATACTCCTTGTTAGTCACTGGATAATATAATTAGCATACTCCTTGTTAGTCACTGGGGAATATAATTAGCATACTCCTTGTTAGTCACTGGGGAATATAATTAGTATACTCCTTGTTAGTCACTGGGGAATATAATTAGCATACTCCTTGTTAGTCACTGGGGAATATAATTAGTATACTCCTTGTTAGTCAATGGGGAATATAATTAGTATACTTTTTGTTAGTCACTGGGGAATATAATTAGCATACTCCTTGTTAGTCACTGGATAATATACTTAGTATGCTCTTTGTTAGTCACTGGGGAATATAATAAGTATACTCCTTGTTAGTCACTGGATAATATAATTAGCATACTCTTTGTTAGTCACTGGGGAATATAATTAGTATACTCTTTGTTAGTCACTGGGGAATATAATTAGTATACTCCTTGTTAGTCACTGGATAATATAATTAGCATACTCCTTGTTAGTCACTGGGGAATATAATTAGCATACTCCTTGTTAGTCACTGGGGAATATAATTAGTATACTCCTTGTTAGTCACTGGGGAATATAATTAGCATACTCCTTGTTAGTCACTGGGGAATATAATTAGTATACACCTTGTTAGTCACTGGATGATATACTTAGTATACTCTTTGTTAGTCACTGGGGAATATAATTAGCATACTCCTTGTTAGTCACTGGGGAATATAATTAGCATACTCCTTGTTAGTCACTGGGGAATATAATTAGCATACTCCTTGTTAGTCACTGGGGAATATAATTAGCATACTCTTTGTTAGTCACTGGGGAATATAATTAGCATACTCTTTGTTAGTCACTGGGGAATATAATTAGTATACTCCTTGTTAGTCACTGGATAATATAATTAGCATACTCTTTGTTAGTCACTGGGAAATATAATTAGCATACTCCTTGTTAGTCACTGGGGAATATAATTAGCATACTCCTTGTTAGTCACTGGGGAATATAATTAGCATACTCCTTGTTAGTCACTGGGGAATATAATTAGTATACTCCTTGTTAGTCACTGGATAATATAATTAGCATACTCCTTGTTAGTCACTGGGGAATATAATTAGCATACTCCTTGTTAGTCACTGGGGAATATAATTAGTATACTCCTTGTTAGTCACTGGATAATATAATTAGCATACTCCTTGTTAGTCACTGGGGAATATAATTAGCATACTCCTTGTTAGTCACTGGGGAATATAATTAGTATACTCCTTGTTAGTCACTGGGGAATATAATTAGCATACTCCTTGTTAGTCACTGGGGAATATAATTAGCATACTCCTTGTTAGTCACTGGGGAATATAATTAGTATACTTTTTGTTAGTCACTGGGGAATATAATTAGTATACTCCTTGTTAGTCACTGGGGAATATACTTAGTATGCTCTTTGTTAGTCACTGGGGAATATAATAAGCATACTCTTTGTTAGTCACTGGGGAATATAATTAGCATACTCCTTGTTAGTCACTGGGAAAAATAATTAGCATACTCTTTGTTAGTCACTGGGGAATATAATTAGTATGCTCTTTGTTAGTCACTGGGAAATATAATTAGCATACTCCTTGTTAGTCACTGGGGAATATAATTAGCATACTCATTGTTAGTCACTGGATAATATAATTAGCATACTCCTTGTTAGTCACTGGGAAAAATAATTAGCATACTCTTTGTTAGTCACTGGGGAATATACTTAGTATGCTCTTTGTTAGTCACTGGGAAATATAATTAGCATACTCATTGTTAGTCACTGGATAATATAATTAGCATACTCCTTGTTAGTCACTGGGAAAAATAATTAGCATACTCTTTGTTAGTCACTGGGGAATATAATTAGCATACTCTTTGTTAGTCACTGGGGAATATAATTAGCATACTCTTTGTTAGTCACTGGATAATATAATTAGCATACTCCTTGTTAGTCACTGGGAAAAATAATTAGCATACTCTTTGTTAGTCACTGGGGAATATACTTAGTATGCTCTTTGTTAGTCACTGGGAAATATAATTAGCATACTCCTTGTTAGTCACTGGGGAATATAATTAGCATACTCATTGTTAGTCACTGGGAAAAATAATTAGCATCCTCTTTGTTAGTCACTGGGGAATAAAATTAGTATACTCTTTGTTAGTCACTGGATAATATAATTAGCATACTCTTTGTTAGTCACTGGGGAATATAATTAGTATACTCTTTGTTAGTCACTGGGGAATATAATTAGCATACTCTTTGTTGGTCACTGGATAATATAATTAGCATACTCTTTGTTAGTCACTGGGGAATATACTTAGTATACTCTTTGTTAGTCACTGGGGAATATAATTAGCATACTCTTTGTTAGTCACTGGGGAATATAATTAGTATACTCCTTGTTAGTCACTGGATAATATAATTAGCATACTCTTTGTTAGTCACTGGGGAATATAATTAGTATACTCCTTGTTAGTCACTGGATAATATAATTAGCATACTCTTTGTTAGTCACTGGGGAATATAATTAGTATACTCTTTGTTAGTCACTGGGGAATATAATTAGCATACTCCTTGTTAGTCACTGGGGAATATAATTAGCATACTCTTTGTTAGTCACTGGGGAATATAATTAGTATACTTTTTGTTAGTCACTGGGGAATATAATTAGCATACTCCTTGTTAGTCACTGTATAATATAATTAGCATACTCTTTGTTGGTCACTGGATACTATAATTAGCATACTCATTGTTAGTCACTGGAGAATATAATTAGTATACTCTTTGTTAGTCACTGGGGAATATAATTAGCATACTCTTTGTTAGTCACTGGGGAATATAATTAGCATACTCCTTGTTAGTCACTGGGGAATATAATTAGTATACTCTTTGTTAGTCACTGGATAATATAATTAGCATACTCTTTGTTAGTCACTGGGGAATATAATTAGCATACTCCTTGCTAGTCACTGGATAATATAATTAGCATACTCTTTGTTGGTCACTGGATAATATAATTAGCATACTCATTGTTAGTCACTGGATAATATAATTAGCATACTCTTTGTTAGTCACTGGGGAATATAATTAGCATACTCCTTGTTAGTCACTGGATAATATAATTAGCATACTCTTTGTTGGTCACTGGATAATATAATTAGCATACTCATTGTTAGTCACTGGGGAATATAATTAGCATACTCTTTGTTCGTCACTGGGGAATATACTTAGTATGCTCTTTGTTAGTCACTGGGGAATATAATTAGCATACTCCTTGTTAGTCACTGGGAAAAATAATTAGCATACTCTTTGTTAGTCACTGGGGAATATAATTAGTATGCTCTTTGTTAGTCACTGGGGAATACACTTAGTATGCTCTTTGTTAGTCACTGGGGAATATAATTAGCATACTCCTTGTTAGTCACTGGGAAAAATAATTAGCATACTCTTTGTTGGTCACTGGATAATATAATTAGCATACTCCTTGTTAGTCACTGGGGAATATAATTAGCATACTCCTTGTTAGTCACTGGGGAATATACTTAGTATGCTCTTTGTTAGTCACTGGGGAATATAATTAGCATACTCCTTGATAGTCACTGGGGAATATACTTAGTATGCTCTTTGTTGGTCACTGGGAAAAATAATTAGCATACTCTTTGTTAGTCACTGGGGAATATAATTAGTATACTCTTTGTTAGTCACTGGATAATATAATTAGCATACTCTTTGTTAGTCACTGGGGAATATAATTAGCATACTCCTTGTTAGTCACTGGGAAAATTAATTAGCATACTCTTTGTTAGTCACTGGGGAACTTACGTAGTATGCTCTTTGTTAGTCACTGGGAAATATAATTAGCATACTCCTTGTTAGTCACTGGGGAATATAATTAGCATACTCATTGTTAGTCACTGGGAAAAATAATTAGCATACTCTTTGTTAGTCACTGGGGAATAAAATTAGTATACTCTTTGTTAGTCACTGGATAATATAATTAGCATACTCTTTGTTAGTCACTGGGGAATATAATTAGTATACTCTTTGTTAGTCACTGGGGAATATAATTAGCATACTCTTTGTTGGTCACTGGATAATATAATTAGCATACTCTTTGTTAGTCACTGGATGATATAATTAGCATACTCATTGTTAGTCACTGGGGAATATAATTAGTATACTCTTTGTTGGTCACTGGCAAATATAATTAGCATACTCCTGACTAGTCATCGGGATATATAATTAGTATACTCTTTGTTAGCTCTGGGATACGTAATTAGTATACTCCTTGTTAGCTCTGGGATATATAATTATTATAGACTTTGTTAGTCAATGGGATATATAATTAACATACTCCTTGTTAGTCACCAGGGAATATAATTAGCATACTCCTTGTCAGTCACTGGGGAATATAATAAGCATACTCCTTGTTAGTCACTGGATAATATAATTAGCATACTCATTGTTAGTCACTGGGATATATAATTAGCATACTCTTTGTTAGTCACTGGGGAATATAATTATCATACTCTTTGTTGGTCACTGGATAATATAATTAGCATACTCATTGTTAGTCACTGGGGAATATACTTAGTATACTCCTTGTTAGTCACCGGGGAATATAATTAGCATACTCTTTGTTAGTCACTGGATGATATAATTAGCATACTCATTGTTAGTCACTGGGGAATATAATTAGTATACTCTTTGCTGGTCACTGGCAAATATAATTAGCATACTCTTTGTTAGTCACTGGATGATATAATTAGCATACTCATTGTTAGTCACTGGGGAATATAATTAGTATACTCTTTGTTGGTCACTGGATAATATAATTAGCATACTCTTTGTTAGTCACTGGATGATATAATTAGCATACTCATTGTTAGTCACTGGGGAATATAATTAGTATACTCTTTGCTGGTCACTGGCAAATATAATTAGCATACTCCTGATTAGTCACTGGATATATAATTAGTATACTCATTGTTAGCTCTGGTATACATAGTTAGTATACTCCTTGTTAGCTCTGGGATATATAATTATTATAGACTTTGTTAGTCAATATGATATATAATTAACATACTCCTTGTTAGTCCCTGGGGAATATAATTAGCATACTCCTTGTTAGTCACTGGGGAATATAATTAGTATACTCTTTGTTCGTCACTGGGGAATATACTTAGTATGCTCTTTGTTAGTCACTGGGGAATATAATTAGCATACTCCTTGTTAGTCACTGGGGAATATAATTAGTATACTCTTTGTTCGTCACTGGGGAATATAATTAGCATACTCTTTGTTAGTCACTGGATGATATAATTAGCATACTCATTGTTAGTCACTGGGGAATATAATTAGCATACTCTTTGTTGGTCACTGGATAATATAATTAGCATACTCATTGTTAGTCACCTGGGAATATACTTAATATACTCTTTGTTAGTCACTGGGGAATATAATTAGTATACTCTTTGTTAGTCACTGGATAATATAATTAGCATACTCTTTGTTAGTCACTGGATAATATAATTAGCATACTCTTTGTTGGTCACTGGATAATATAATTAGCATACTCATTGTTAGTCACCTGGGAATATACTTAGTATACTCCTTGTTAATCACTGGGGAATATAATTAGCATACTCTTTGTTAGTCACTGGATAATATAATTAGCATACTCCTTGTTAGTCACTGGGAAATATAATTAGCATACTCTACAGACTACAACGGTATGAATCATCAGTACAGACTGTGCCTGTTTGAAATACACAAGTACTCAATGGTCATGTTACACAAGTACAGTTAACATTATGCATGATATGCCATTACAGACTACAACTGTATGAATCATCAGTAAAGACTGTGCCTGTTTGAAATACACAAGCACTGAATGGTCATGTTACCCAAGTACAGACAACATTGTGCATGATACGCCATTACAGACTACAACTGTATAAATCATCAGTACAGACTGTGCCTGTTTGAAATACACAAGTACTGAATGTTCATGTTACACAAGTACAGATAACATTGTGCATGATACGCCATTACAGACTACAACTGTATAAATCATCAGTACAGACTGTGCCTGTTTGAAATACACAAGTACTGAATGGTCATGTTACACAAGTACAGATAACATTCTGCATGATACGCCATTACAAACTACAACTGTATGAATCATCAGTACAGACTGTGCCTGTTTTTAATACACAAGTACTGAATGTTCATGTTACAGAAGTACAGACAACATTGTGCATGATACGCCATTACAGACTACAACTGTGTGAATCATCAGTACAGACTATGCCTGTTTTTAATACACAATTACTGAATGGTCATGTTACACAAGTACGGGCAACATTGTGCATGATACGCCATTACAGACTACAACTGTATGAATCATCAGTACAGACTGTGCCTGTTTGAAATACACCACATGTACTGAATGTTCATGTTACACAAATATAGATAACATTGTGCATGATACGCCATTACAGACTACAACTGTATGAATCATCAGTACAGACTGTGCCTGTTTTTAATACACATGTACTCAATGGTCATGTTACACAAGTACAAATAACATTGTGCATGATGCGCCATTACAGACTACAACTGTATGAATCATCAGTACAGACTTTCCTGTTTGAAATACACATGTACTGATTGGTCATGTTACACAAGTACAGATAACATTGTGCATGATACGCCATTACAAACTACAACTGTATGAATCATCAGTACAGACTGTGCCTGTTTTCAAAACACAAGTACTGAATGTTCATGTTACAGAAGTACAGACAACATTGTGCATGATACGCCATTACAGACTACAACTGTATGAATCATCAGTACAGACTATGCCTGTTTTTAATACACAAGTTCTGAATGGTCATGTTACACAAGTACGGACAACATTGTGCACGATATGCCATTACAGACTACAACTGTATGAATCATCAGTACAGACTGTGCCTGTTTGAAATACACAAGTACTGAATGGTCATGTTACCCAAGTACAGACAACATTGTGCATGATACGCCATTACAGACTACAACTGTATGAATCATCAGTGCAGACTATGCCTGTTTTTAATACACAAGTACTGAATGGTCATGTTACACAAGTTCGGGCAACATTGTGCATGATACGCCATTACAGACTACAACTGTATGAATCATCAGTACAGACTGTGCCTGTTTGAAATACACCACATGTACTGAATGTTCTTGTTTCACAAGTATAGATAACATTGTGCATGATGCGCCATTATAGACTACAACTGTATGAATAATCAGTACAGACTGTGCTTATTTGAAATACACATGTACTGAATGGGCATGTTACACAAGTACAAATAACATTGTGCATGATACGCCATTACAGACTACAACTGTATGAATCATCAGTACAGACTATGCCTGTTTTTAATACACAAGTTCTGAATGGTCATGTTACACAAGTACGGACAACATTGTGCATGATATGCCATTACAGACTACAACTGTATGAATCATCAGTACAGACTGTGCCTGTTTGAAATACACATGTACTGAATGGGCATGTTACACAATTCCGGACAACATTGTGCATGATACGCCATTACAGACTACAACTGTATGAATCATCAGTACAGACTATGCCTGTTTTTAATACACAAGTTCTGAATGGTCATGTTACACAAGTACGGACAACATTGTGCATGATGCACCATTACAGACTACAACTGTATGAATCATCAGTACAGACTGTGCCTGTTTGAAATAAACATGTACTGAATGGGCATGTTACACAATTACGGACAACATTGTGCATGATACGCCATTACAGACTACAACTGTATGAATCATCAGTACAGACTGTGCCTGTTTTTAATACACATGTACTGAATGGGCATGTTACACAATTACGGACAACATTGTGCATGATACGCCATTACAGACTACAACTGTATGAATCATCTGTACTGACTGCGCCTGTTTGAAATACACATGTACTGAATGTTCATGTTACACAAATATAGATAACATTGTGCATGATGCGCCATTACAGGCTACAACTGTATGAATAATCAGTACAGACTGTGCCTATTTGAAATACACATGTACTGAATGGGCATGTTACACAAGTACAAATAACATTGTGCATGATACGCCATTACAGACTACAACTGTATGAATCATCAGTACAGACTATGCCTGTTTTTAATACACAAGTTCTGAATGGTCATGTTACACAAGTACGGACAACATTGTGCATGATATGCCATTACAGACTACAACTGTATGAATCATCAGTACAGACTGTGCCTGTTTGAAATACACATGTACTGAATGGGCATGTTACACAAGTACGGACAACATTGTGCATGATATGCCATTACAGACTACAACTGTATGAATCATCAGTACAGACTGTGCCTGTTTGAAATACACATGTACTGAATGGGCATGTTACACAATTACGGACAACATTGTGCATGATACGCCATTACAGACTACAACTGTATGAATCATCAGTACAGACTATGCCTGTTTTTAATACACAAGTTCTGAATGGTCATGTTACACAAGTACGGACAACATTGTGCATGATATGCCATTACAGACTACAACTGTATGAATCATCAGTACAGACTGTGCCTGTTTGAAATACACATGTACTGAATGGGCATGTTACACAATTACGGACAACATTGTGCATGATACGCCATTACAGACTACAACTGTATGAATCATCAGTACAGACTGTGCCTGTTTTTAATACACATGTACTGAATGGGCATGTTACACAATTACGGACAACATTGTGCATGATACGCCATTACAGACTACAACTGTATGAATCATCAGTACAGACTGTGCCTGTTTGAAATACACAAATACTGAATGGTCATGTTAAACAAGTACAGATAACATTGTGCATGATACGCCATTACAGACTACAACTGTATGAATAATCAGTACAGACTGTGCCTGTTCGAAATACACATGTACTGAATGGTCATGTTACACGAGTACAGATAACATTGTGCATGATACGCCATTACAGACTACAACTGTATGAATCATCAGTACAGACTGTGCCTGTTTGAAATACACCACATGTACTGAATGTTCATGTTACACAAATATAGATAACATTGTGCATGATTCGCCATTACAGACTACAACTGTATGAATCATCAGTACAGACTGTGCCTGTTTTTAATACACATGTACTGAATGGTCATGTTACACAAGTACAAATAACATTGTGCATGATACGCCATTACAGACTACAACTGTATGAATCATCAGTACAGACTTTCCTGTTTGAAATACACATGTACTGATTGGTCATGTTACACAAGTACAGATAACATTGTGCATGATACGCCATTACAGACTACAACTGTATGAATCATTAGTACAGACTGTGCCTGTTTGAAATACACAAGCACTGAATGTTCATGTTACACAAGTACAGACAACATCGTGCATGATACGCCATTACAGACTACAACTGTATGAATCATCAGTACAGACAATGCCTGTTTTAATACACAAGTTCTGAATGGTCATGTTACACAAGTACGGACAACATTGTGCATGATATGCCATTACAGACTACAACTGTATGAATCATCAGTACAGACTGTGCTTATTTGAAATACACATGTACTGAATGGGCATGTTACACAAGTACAAATAACATTGTGCATGATACGCCATTACAGACTACAACTGTATGAATCATCAGTACAGACTATGCCTGTTTTTAATACACAAGTTCTGAATGGTCATGTTACACAAGTACGGACAACATTGTGCATGATATGCCATTACAGACTACAACTGTATGAATCATCAGTACAGACTGTGCTTATTTGAAATACACATGTACTGAATGGGCATGTTACACAAGTACAAATAACATTGTGCATGATACGCCATTACAGACTACAACTGTATGAATCATCAGTACAGACTATGCCTGTTTTTAATACACAAGTTCTGAATGGTCATGTTACACAAGTACGGACAACATTGTGCATGATACGCCATTACAGACTACAACTGTATGAATCATCAGTACAGACTATGCCTGTTTTTAATACACAAGTTCTGAATGGTCATGCTACACAAGTACGGACAACATTGTGCATGATACACCATTACAGACTACAACTGTATGAATCATCAGTACAGACTGTGCCTGTTTGAAATACACAAATACTGAATGGTCATGTTACACAAGTACAGATAACATTGTGCATGATACGCCATTACAGACTACAACTGTATGAATCATCAGTACAGACTGTGCCTGTTTGAAATACACATGTACTGATTGGTCATGTTACACAAGTACAGATAACATTGTGCATGATACGCCAATACAGACTACAACTGTATGAATCATTAGTACAGACTGTGCCTGTTTTTAATACACAAGTACTGAATGGTCATGTTACACAAGTACGGACAACTTTGTGCACGATACGCCATTACAGACTACAACTGTATGAATAATTAGTACAGACTATGCCGGTTTTTAATACACAAGTACTGAATGGTCATGTTACACAAGTACAAATAACATTGTGCATGATACGCCATTACAGACTACAACTGTATGAATCATCAGTACAGACTGTGCCTGTTTGAAATACACATGTACTGAATGGGCATGTTACACAATTACGGACAACATTGTGCATGATACGCCATTACAGACTACAACTGTATGAATCATCAGTACAGACTATGCCTGTTTTTAATACACAAGTTCTGAATGGTCATGTTACACAAGTACGGACAACATTGTGCATGATATGCCATTACAGACTACAACTGTATGAATCATCAGTACAGACTGTGCCTGTTTGAAATACACATGTACTGAATGGGCATGTTACACAATTACGGACAACATTGTGCATGATACGCCATTACAGACTACAACTGTATGAATCATCAGTACAGACTGTGCCTGTTTTTAATACACATGTACTGAATGGGCATGTTACACAATTACGGACAACATTGTGCATGATACGCCATTACAGACTACAACTGTATGAATCATCAGTACAGACTGTGCCTGTTTGAAATACACCACATGTACTGAATGTTCATGTTACACAAATATAGATAACATTGTGCATGATACGCCATTACAGACTACAACTGTATGAATCATCAGTACAGACTGTGCCTGTTTGAAATACACAAATACTGAAAAGGTCATGTTAAACAAGTACAGATAACATTGTGCATGATACGCCATTACAGACTACAACTGTATGAATAATCAGTACAGACTGTGCCTGTTCGAAATACACATGTACTGAATGGTCATGTTAAACAAGTACGGGCAACATTGTGCATGATACGCCATTACAGACTACAACTGTATGAATCATCAGTACAGACTGTGCCTGTTTGAAATACACCACATGTACTGAATGTTCTTGTTACACAAGTATAGATAACATTGTGCATGATGCGCCATTATAGACTACAACTGTATGAATAATCAGTACAGACTGTGCTTATTTGAAATACACATGTACTGAATGGGCATGTTACACAAGTACAAATAACATTGTGCATGATACGCCATTACAGACTACAACTGTATGAATCATCAGTACAGACTATGCCTGTTTTTAATACACAAGTTCTGAATGGTCATGTTACACAAGTACGGACAACATTGTGCATGATATGCCATTACAGACTACAACTGTATGAATCATCAGTACAGACTGTGCCTGTTTGAAATACACATGTACTGAATGGGCATGTTACACAATTACGGACAACATTGTGCATGATACGCCATTACAGACTACAACTGTATGAATCATCAGTACAGACTGTGCCTGTTTGAAATACACAAATACTGAATGGTCATGTTACACAAGTACAGATAACATTGTGCATGATACGCCATTACAGACTACAACTGTATGAATCATCAGTACAGACTGTGCCTGTTTGAAATACACATGTACTGATTGGTCATGTTACACAAGTACAGATAACATTGTGCATGATACGCCAATACAGACTACAACTGTATGAATCATTAGTACAGACTGTGCCTGTTTTTAATACACAAGTACTGAATGGTCATGTTACACAAGTACGGACAACTTTGTGCACGATACGCCATTACAGACTACAACTGTATGAATAATTAGTACAGACTATGCCGGTTTTTAATACACAAGTACTGAATGGTCATGTTACACAAGTACAAATAACATTGTGCATGATACGCCATTACAGACTACAACTGTATGAATCATCAGTACAGACTGTGCCTGTTTGAAATACACATGTACTGAATGGGCATGTTACACAATTACGGACAACATTGTGCATGATACGCCATTACAGACTACAACTGTATGAATCATCAGTACAGACTATGCCTGTTTTTAATACACAAGTTCTGAATGGTCATGTTACACAAGTACGGACAACATTGTGCATGATATGCCATTACAGACTACAACTGTATGAATCATCAGTACAGACTGTGCCTGTTTGAAATACACATGTACTGAATGGGCATGTTACACAATTACGGACAACATTGTGCATGATACGCCATTACAGACTACAACTGTATGAATCATCAGTACAGACTGTGCCTGTTTTTAATACACATGTACTGAATGGGCATGTTACACAATTACGGACAACATTGTGCATGATACGCCATTACAGACTACAACTGTATGAATCATCAGTACAGACTGTGCCTGTTTGAAATACACCACATGTACTGAATGTTCATGTTACACAAATATAGATAACATTGTGCATGATACGCCATTACAGACTACAACTGTATGAATCATCAGTACAGACTGTGCCTGTTTGAAATACACAAATACTGAAAAGGTCATGTTAAACAAGTACAGATAACATTGTGCATGATACGCCATTACAGACTACAACTGTATGAATAATCAGTACAGACTGTGCCTGTTTGAAATACACATGTACTGAATGGGCATGTTACACAAGTACAAATAACATTGTGCATGATACGCCATTACAGACTACAACTGTATGAATCATCAGTACAGACTATGCCTGTTTTTAATACACAAGTTCTGAATGGTCATGTTACACAAGTACGGACAACATTGTGCATGATATGCCATTACAGACTACAACTGTATGAATCATCAGTACAGACTGTGCCTGTTTGAAATACACATGTACTGAATGGGCATGTTACACAATTACGGACAACATTGTGCATGATACGCCATTACAGACTACAACTGTATGAATCATCAGTACAGACTATGCCTGTTTTTAATACACAAGTTCTGAATGGTCATGTTACACAAGTACGAACAACATTGTGCATGATACACCATTACAGACTACAACTGTATGAATCATCAGTACAGACTGTGCCTGTTTGAAATAAACATGTACTGAATGGGCATGTTACACAATTACGGAAAACATTGTGCATGATACGCCATTACAGACTACAACTGTATGAATCATCAGTACAGACTGTGCCTGTTTTTAATACACATGTACTGAATGGGCATGTTACACAATTACGGACAACATTGTGCATGATACGCCATTACAGACTACAACTGTATGAATCATCTGTACTGACTGCGCCTGTTTGAAATACACATGTACTGAATGGGCATGTTACACAAGTACGGACAACTTTGTGCACGATACGCCATTACAGACTACAACTGTATGACTAATCAGTACAGATTGTGCCTGTTTGTAATACACTACATGTACTGAATGTTCATGTTACACAAATATAGATAACATTGTGCATGACACGCCATTACAGACTACAACTGTATGAATCATCAGTACAGAGTGTGTCTGTTCGAAATATACAAGTACTGAATGGTTATGTTACACAAATACGGATAACATTGTGCATGATATGCCATGACAGACAACAACAGTATGAATCATCAGTACAGACTTTCCTGTTTGAAATGACAAGTACTGATTGGTCATGTTACATAAGTACAGATAAAATTGTGCATGATACGCCATTACAGACAACAACTGTATGAATCATCAGTACAGACTATGCCTGTTTTAATACACAAGTTCTGAATGGTCATGTTACACAAGTACGGACAACATTGTGCATGATATGCCATTACAGACTACAACTGTATGAATCATCAGTACAGACTGTGCTTATTTGAAATACACATGTACTGAATGGGCATGTTACACAAGTACAAATAACATTGTGCATGATACGCCATTACAGACTACAACTGTATGAATCATCAGTACAGACTATGCCTGTTTTTAATACACAAGTTCTGAATGGTCATGTTACACAAGTACGGACAACATTGTGCATGATATGCCATTACAGACTACAACTGTATGAATCATCAGTACAGACTGTGCTTATTTGAAATACACATGTACTGAATGGGCATGTTACACAAGTACAGATAACATTGTGCATGATACGCCATTACAGACAACAACAGTATGAATCATCAGTACAGACTTTCCTGTTTGAAATGACAAGTACTGATTGGTCATGTTACATTAGTACAGATAAAATTGTGCATGATACGCCAATACAAACTACAACTGTATGAATCATCAGTACAGACTGTGCCTGTTTGAAATACACCACATGTACGGAATGTTCATGTTACACAAATATAGATAACATTGTGCATGATGCGCCATTACAGGCTACAACTGTATGAATAATCAGTACAGACTGTGCCTATTTGAAATACACATGTACTGAATGGGCATGTTACACAAGTACAAATAACATTGTGCATGATACGCCATTACAGACTACAACTGTATGAATCATCAGTACAGACTATGCCTGTTTTTAATACACAAGTTCTGAATGGTCATGTTACACAAGTACGGACAACATTGTGCATGATATGCCATTACAGACTACAACTGTATGAATCATCAGTACAGACTGTGCCTGTTTGAAATACACATGTACTGAATGGGCATGTTACACAAGTACGGACAACATTGTGCATGATATGCCATTACAGACTACAACTGTATGAATCATCAGTACAGACTGTGCCTGTTTGAAATACACATGTACTGAATGGGCATGTTACACAATTACGGACAACATTGTGCATGATACGCCATTACAGACTACAACTGTATGAATCATCAGTACAGACTATGCCTGTTTTTAATACACAAGTTCTGAATGGTCATGTTACACAAGTACGGACAACATTGTGCATGATATGCCATTACAGACTACAACTGTATGAATCATCAGTACAGACTGTGCCTGTTTGAAATACACATGTACTGAATGGGCATGTTACACAATTACGGACAACATTGTGCATGATACGCCATTACAGACTACAACTGTATGAATCATCAGTACAGACTGTGCCTGTTTTTAATACACATGTACTGAATGGGCATGTTACACAAGTACAAATAACATTGTGCATGATACGCCATTACAGACTACAACTGTATGAATCATCAGTACAGACTATGCCTGTTTTTAATACACAAGTTCTGAATGGTCATGTTACACAAGTACGGACAACATTGTGCATGATATGCCATTACAGACTACAACTGTATGAATCATCAGTACAGACTGTGCTTATTTGAAATACACATGTACTGAATGGGCATGTTACACAAGTACAGATAACATTGTGCATGATACGCCATTACAGACAACAACAGTATGAATCATCAGTACAGACTTTCCTGTTTGAAATGACAAGTACTGATTGGTCATGTTACATAAGTACAGATAAAATTGTGCATGATACGCCAATACAAACTACAACTGTATGAATCATCAGTACAGACTGTGCCTGTTTGAAATACACCACATGTACTGAATGTTCATGTTACACAAATATAGATAACATTGTGCATGATGCGCCATTACAGGCTACAACTGTATGAATAATCAGTACAGACTGTGCCTATTTGAAATACACATGTACTGAATGGGCATGTTACACAAGTACAAATAACATTGTGCATGATACGCCATTACAGACTACAACTGTATGAATCATCAGTACAGACTATGCCTGTTTTTAATACACAAGTTCTGAATGGTCATGTTACACAAGTACGGACAACATTGTGCATGATATGCCATTACAGACTACAACTGTATGAATCATCAGTACAGACTGTGCCTGTTTGAAATACACATGTACTGAATGGGCATGTTACACAAGTACGGACAACATTGTGCATGATATGCCATTACAGACTACAACTGTATGAATCATCAGTACAGACTGTGCCTGTTTGAAATACACATGTACTGAATGGGCATGTTACACAATTACGGACAACATTGTGCATGATACGCCATTACAGACTACAACTGTATGAATCATCAGTACAGACTATGCCTGTTTTTAATACACAAGTTCTGAATGGTCATGTTACACAAGTACGGACAACATTGTGCATGATATGCCATTACAGACTACAACTGTATGAATCATCAGTACAGACTGTGCCTGTTTGAAATAAACATGTACTGAATGGGCATGTTACACAATTACGGACAACATTGTGCATGATACGCCATTACAGACTACAACTGTATGAATCATCAGTACAGACTGTGCCTGTTTTTAATACACATGTACTGAATGGGCATGTTACACAATTACGGACAACATTGTGCATGATACGCCATTACAGACTACAACTGTATGAATCATCAGTACAGACTGTGCCTGTTTGAAATACACCACATGTACTGAATGTTCATGTTACACAAATATAGATAACATTGTGCATGATACGCCATTACAGACTACAACTGTATGAATCATCAGTACAGACTGTGCCTGTTTGAAATACACAAATACTGAATGGTCATGTTAAACAAGTACAGATAACATTGTGCATGATACGCCATTACAGACTACAACTGTATGAATAATCAGTACAGACTGTGCCTGTTCGAAATACACATGTACTGAATGGTCATGTTACACGAGTACAGATAACATTGTGCATGATACGCCATTACAGACTACAACTGTATGAATCATCAGTACAGACTGTGCCTGTTTGAAATACACCACATGTGCTGAATGTTCATGTTACACAAATATAGATAACATTGTGCATGATACGCCATTACAGACTACAACTGTATGAATCATCAGTACAGACTGTGCCTGTTTTTAATACACATGTACTGAATGGTCATGTTACACAAGTACAAATAACATTGTGCATGATACGCCATTACAGACTACAACTGTATGAATCATCAGTACAGACTTTCCTGTTTGAAATACACATGTACTGATTGGTCATGTTACACAAGTACAGATAACATTGTGCATGATACGCCATTACAGACTACAACTGTATGAATCATTAGTACAGACTGTGCCTGTTTGAAATACACAAGCACTGAATGTTCATGTTACACAAGTACAGACAACATCGTGCATGATACGCCATTACAGACTACAACTGTATGAATCATCAGTACAGACTATGCCTGTTTTAATACACAAGTTCTGAATGGTCATGTTACACAAGTACGGACAACATTGTGCATGATATGCCATTACAGACTACAACTGTATGAATCATCAGTACAGACTGTGCTTATTTGAAATACACATGTACTGAATGGGCATGTTACACAAGTACAAATAACATTGTGCATGATACGCCATTACAGACTACAACTGTATGAATCATCAGTACAGACTATGCCTGTTTTTAATACACAAGTTCTGAATGGTCATGTTACACAAGTACGGACAACATTGTGCATGATATGCCATTACAGACTACAACTGTATGAATCATCAGTACAGACTGTGCTTATTTGAAATACACATGTACTGAATGGGCATGTTACACAAGTACAAATAACATTGTGCATGATACGCCATTACAGACTACAACTGTATGAATCATCAGTACAGACTATGCCTGTTTTTAATACACAAGTTCTGAATGGTCATGTTACACAAGTACGGACAACATTGTGCATGATACGCCATTACAGACTACAACTGTATGAATCATCAGTACAGACTATGCCTGTTTTTAATACACAAGTTCTGAATGGTCATGCTACACAAGTACGGACAACATTGTGCATGATACACCATTACAGACTACAACTGTATGAATCATCAGTACAGACTGTGCCTGTTTGAAATACACAAATACTGAATGGTCATGTTACACAAGTACAGATAACATTGTGCATGATACGCCATTACAGACTACAACTGTATGAATCATCAGTACAGACTGTGCCTGTTTGAAATACACATGTACTGATTGGTCATGTTACACAAGTACGGACAACTTTGTGCACGATACGCCATTACAGACTACAACTGTATGAATAATTAGTACAGACTATGCCGGTTTTTAATACACAAGTACTGAATGGTCATGTTACACAAGTACAAATAACATTGTGCATGATACGCCATTACAGACTACAACTGTATGAATCATCAGTACAGACTGTGTCTGTTTGAAATACACATGTACTGAATGGGCATGTTACACAATTACGGACAACATTGTGCATGATACGCCATTACAGACTACAACTGTATGAATCATCAGTACAGACTATGCCTGTTTTTAATACACAAGTTCTGAATGGTCATGTTACACAAGTACGGACAACATTGTGCATGATATGCCATTACAGACTACAACTGTATGAATCATCAGTACAGACTGTGCCTGTTTGAAATACACATGTACTGAATGGGCATGTTACACAATTACGGACAACATTGTGCATGATACGCCATTACAGACTACAACTGTATGAATCATCAGTACAGACTGTGCCTGTTTTTAATACACATGTACTGAATGGGCATGTTACACAATTACGGACAACATTGTGCATGATACGCCATTACAGACTACAACTGTATGAATCATCAGTACAGACTGTGCCTGTTTGAAATACACCACATGTACTGAATGTTCATGTTACACAAATATAGATAACATTGTGCATGATACGCCATTACAGACTACAACTGTATGAATCATCAGTACAGACTGTGCCTGTTTGAAATACACAAATACTGAAAAGGTCATGTTAAACAAGTACAGATAACATTGTGCATGATACGCCATTACAGACTACAACTGTATGAATAATCAGTACAGACTGTGCCTGTTCGAAATACACATGTACTGAATGGTCATGTTAAACAAGTACGGGCAACATTGTGCATGATACGCCATTACAGACTACAACTGTATGAATCATCAGTACAGACTGTGCCTGTTTGAAATACACCACATGTACTGAATGTTCATGTTACACAAATATAGATAACATTGTGCATGATACGCCATTACAGACTACAACTGTATGAATCATCAGTACAGACTGTGCCTGTTTTTAATACACATGTACTGAATGGTCATGTTACACAAGTACAAATAACATTGTGCATGATACGCCATAACAGACTACAACTGTATGAATCATCAGTACAGACTTTCCTGTTTGAAATACACATGTACTGATTGGTCATGTTACACAAGTACAGATAACATTGTGCATGATACGCCATTACAGACTACAACTGTATGAATCATTAGTACAGACTGTGCCTGTTTGAAATACACAAGCACTGAATGTTCATGTTACACAAGTACAGACAACATCGTGCATGATACGCCATTACAGACTACAACTGTATGAATCATCAGTACAGACTATGCCTGTTTTAATACACAAGTTCTGAATGGTCATGTTACACAAGTACGGACAACATTGTGCATGATATGCCATTACAGACTACAACTGTATGAATCATCAGTACAGACTGTGCTTATTTGAAATACACATGTACTGAATGGGCATGTTACACAAGTACAAATAACATTGTGCATGATACGCCATTACAGACTACAACTGTATGAATCATCAGTACAGACTATGCCTGTTTTTAATACACAAGTTCTGAATGGTCATGTTACACAAGTACGGACAACATTGTGCATGATATGCCATTACAGACTACAACTGTATGAATCATCAGTACAGACTGTGCCTGTTTGAAATACACATGTACTGAATGGGCATGTTACACAATCACGGACAACATTGTGCATGATACGCCATTACAGACTACAACTGTATGAATCATCAGTACAGACTATGCCTGTTTTTAATACACAAGTTCTGAATGGTCATGCTACACAAGTACGGACAACATTGTGCATGATACACCATTACAGACTACAACTGTATGAATCATCAGTACACACTGTGCCTGTTTGAAATACACAAATACTGAATGGTCATGTTACACAAGTACAGATAACATTGTGCATGATACGCCATTACAGACTACAACTGTATGAATCATCAGTACAGACTGTGCCTGTTTGAAATACACATGTACTGAATGGTCATGTTACACAAGTACTGACAACTTTGTGCACGATACGCCATTACAGACTACAACTGTATGAATAATTAGTACAGACTATGCCTGTTTTTAATACACAAGTACTGAATGGTCATGTTACACAAGTACAAATAACATTGTGCATGATACGCCATTACAGACTACAACTGTATGAATCATCAGTACAGACTATGCCTGTTTTTAATACACAAGTACTGAATGGTCATGTTACACAAGTACGGGCAACATTGTGCATGATACGCCATTACTGACTACAACTGTATGAATCATCAGTACAGACTGTGCCTGTTTGAAATACACCACATGTACTGAATGTTCATGTTACACAAGTACAAATAACATTGTGCATGATACGCCATTACAGACTACAACTGTATGAACCATCAGTACAGACTATGCCTGTTTTTAATACACAAGTACTGAATGGTCATGTTACACAAGTACGGGCAACATTGTGCATGATACGTCATTACAGACTACAACTGTATGAATCATCAGTACAGACTGTGCCTGTTTTTAATACACAAGTACTGAATGGTCATGTTACACAAGTACGGACAACTTTGTGCACGATACGCCATTACAGACTACAACTGTATGAATAATTAGTACAGACTATTTCTGTTTTTAATACACAAGTACTGAATGGTCATGTTACACAAGTACAAATAACATTGTGCATGATACGCCATTACAGACTACAACTGTATGAATCATCAGTACAGACTGTGCCTGTTTGAAATACACATGTACTGAATGGGCATGTTACACAATTACGGACAACATTGTGCATGATACGCCATTACAGACTACAACTGTATGAATCATCAGTACAGACTATGCCTGTTTTTAATACACAAATACTGAATGGTCATGTTACACAAGTACAGATAACATTGTGCATGATACGCCATTGCAGACTACAACTGTATGAATCATCAGTACAGACTGTGCCTGTTTGAAATACACCACATGTACTGAATGTTCATGTTACACAAATATAGATAACATTGTGCATGATACGCCATTACAGACTACAACTGTATGAATCATCAGTACAGACTGTGCCTGTTTGAAATACACAAATACTGAATGGTCATGTTAAACAAGTACAGATAACATTGTGCATGATACGCCATTACAGACTACAACTGTATGAATAATCAGTACAGACTGTGCCTGTTCGAAATACACATGTACTGAATGGTCATGTTAAACAAGTACGGGCAACATTGTGCATGATACGCCATTACAGACTACAACTGTATGAATCATCAGTACAGACTGTGCCTGTTTGAAATACACCACATGTACTGAATGTTCATGTTACACAAATATAGATAACATTGTGCATGATACGCCATTACAGACTACAACTGTATGAATCATCAGTACAGACTGTGCCTGTTTTTAATACACATGTACTGAATGGTCATGTTACACAAGTACAAATAACATTGTGCATGATACGCCATTACAGACTACAACTGTATGAATCATCAGTACAGACTTTCCTGTTTGAAATACACATGTACTGATTGGTCATGTTACACAAGTACAGATAACATTGTGCGTGATACGCCATTGCAGACTACAACTGTATGAATCATCAGTACAGACTGTGCCTGTTTGAAATACACAAGCACTGAATGTTCATGTTACACAAATACAGACAACATCGTGCATGATACGCCATTACAGACTACAACTGTATGAATCATCAGTACAGACTATGCCTGTTTTAATACACAAGTTCTGAATGGTCATGTTACACAAGTACGGACAACATTGTGCATGATATGCCATTACAGACTACAACTGTATGAATCATCAGTACAGACTGTGCCTGTTTGAAATACACAAGTACTGAATGGTCATGTTACACAAGTACAGACAACATTGTGCATGATACGCCATTACAGACTACAACTGTATGAATCATCAGTGCAGACTATGCCTGTTTTTAATACACAAGTACTGAATGGTCATGTTACACAAGTTCGGGCAACATTGTGCATGATACGCCATTACAGACTACAACTGTATGAATCATCAGTACAGACTGTGCCTGTTTGAAATACACCACATGTACTGAATGTTCTTGTTACACAAGTATAGATAACATTGTGCATGATGCGCCATTACAGACTTCAACTGTATAAATAATCAGTACAGACTGTGCTTATTTGAATTACACATGTACTGAATGGGCATGTTACACAAGTACAAATAACATTGTGCATGATACGCCATTACAGACTACAACTGTATGAATCATCAGTACAGACTATGCCTGTTTTTAATACACAAGTTCTGAATGGTCATGTTACACAAGTACGGACAACATTGTGCATGATATGCCATTACAGACTACAACTGTATGAATCATCAGTACAGACTGTGCCTGTTTGAAATACACATGTACTGAATGGGCATGTTACACAATCACGGACAACATTGTGCATGATACGCCATTACAGACTACAACTGTATGAATCATCAGTACAGACTATGCCTGTTTTTAATACACAAGTTCTGAATGGTCATGTTACACAAGTACGGACAACATTGTGCATGATACACCATTACAGACTACAACTGTATGAATCATCAGTACAGACTGTGCCTGTTTGAAATACACAAATACTGAATGGTCATGTTACACAAGTACAGATAACATTGTGCATGATACGCCATTACAGACTACAACTGTATGAATCATCAGTACAGACTGTGCCTGTTTGAAATACACATGTACTGAAAGGTCATGTTACACAAATACAGATAACATTGTGCATGATACGCCATTACAGACTACAACTGTATGAATCATCAGTACAGACTATGCCTGTTTTTAATACACAATTACTGAATGGTCATGTTACACAAGTACGGGCAACATTGTGCATGATACGCCATTACAGACTACAACTGTATGAATCATCAGTACAGACTGTGCCTGTTTGAAATACACCACATGTACTGAATGTTCATGTTACACAAATATAGATAACATTGTGCATGATACGCCATTACAGACTACAACTGTATGAATCATCAGTACAGACTGTGCCTGTTTGAAATACACAAGTACTGAATGGGCATGTTACACAAGTACAAATAACATTGTGCATGATACGCCATTACAGACTACAACTGTATGAATCATCAGTACAGACTATGCCTGTTTTTAATACACAAGTACTGAATGGTCATGTTACACAAGTACGGGCAACATTGTGCATGATACGCCATTACTGAATACAACTGTATGAATCATCAGTACAGACTGTGCCTGTTTGAAATACACCACATGTACTGAATGTTCATGTTACACAAGTACAAATAACATTGTGCATGATACGCCATTACAGACTACAACTGTATGAACCATCAGTACAGACTATGCCTGTTTTTAATACACAAGTACTGAATGGTCATGTTACACAAGTACGGGCAACATTGTGCATGATACGTCATTACAGACTACAACTGTATGAATCATCAGTACAGACTGTGCCTGTTTTTAATACACAAGTACTGAATGGTCATGTTACACAAGTACAAATAACATTGTGCATGATACGCCATTACAGACTACAACTGTATGAATCATCAGTACAGACTGTGCCTGTTTGAAATACACATGTACTGAATGGGCATGTTACACAATTACGGACAACATTGTGCATGATACGCCATTACAGACTACAACTGTATGAATCATCAGTACAGACTATGCCTGTTTTTAATACACAAGTACTGAATGGTCATGTTACACAAGTACAAATAACATTGTGCATGATACGCCATTACAGACTACAACTGTATGAATCATCAGTACAGACTATGCCTGTTTTTAATACACAAGTACTGAATGGTCATGTTACACAAATACGGATAACATTGTGCATGATATGCCATGACAGACAACAACAGTATGAATCATCAGTACAGACTGTCTTGTTTGAAATACACAAATACTGAATGGTCATGTTACACAAGTATAGATAACATTGTGCATGACACGCCATTACAGACTACAACTGTATGAATAATCAGTACAGACTGTGCCTGTTTGTAATACTCAAGTACTGAATGGTCATGTTACACAAGTACGGACAACTTTGTGCACGATACGCCATTACAGACTACAACTGCATGAATAATCAGTACGATGCGCCATTACAGACTACAACTGTATGAATAATCAGTACAGACTATGCCTGTTTGAAATACACATGTACTGAATGGGCATGTTACACAAGTACAGATAACATTGTGCATGATACGCCATTACAGACTACAACTGTATGAATCATCAGTACTGACTGTGCTTGTTTTTAATACACAAGTACTGAATGGTTATGTTACACAAGCACGGACAACTTTGTGCATGATACGCCATTACAGACTACAACTGTATGAATAATCAGTACAGACTGCGCCTGTTTGTAGTACACCACATGTACTGAATGTTCATGTTACACAAATATAGATGACATTGTTCATGATACGCCATTACAGACTACAACTGTATGAATAATCGGTACAGACTGCGCCTGTTTGAAATACACATGTACTGAATGGGCTTGTTACACAAGTACAGATAACATTGTGCATGGTACGCCATTACAGACTACAACTGTATGAATCATGAGTACAGAC
Source organism: Saccoglossus kowalevskii (assembly GCF_978046115.1). NCBI lineage: Eukaryota > Metazoa > Hemichordata > Enteropneusta > Harrimaniidae > Saccoglossus > Saccoglossus kowalevskii. The sequence continues at coordinate 910,605 of NC_140656.1, read as the reverse complement.
TGTGCCTGTTTGAAATACACAAGTACTCAATGGGCTTGTTACACAAGTACAGATAACATTGTGCATGATATGCCATTACAGACTACAACTGTATGAATCATGAGTACAGACTGTGCCTGTTTGAAATACACAAGTACTCAATGGGCTTGTTACACAAGTACAGATAACATTGTGCATGATATGCCATTACAGACTACAACTGTACGAATCATTAGTACAGACTGTGCCTGTTTGAAATACACAAGCACTGAATGTTCATGTTACACAAGTACAGACAACATTGTGCATGATACGCCATTACAGACTACAACTGTATGAATCATCAGTACAGACTATGCCTGTTTTTAATACACAAGTACTGAATGGTCATGTTACACAAGTACGGACAACTTTGTGCACGATACGCCATTACAGACTACAACTGTATGACTAATCAGTACAGACTGTGCCTGTTTGTAATACACCACATGTACTGAATGTTCATGTTACACAAATATAGATAACATTGTGCATGACACGCCATTACAGACTACAACTGTATGAATCATCAGTACAGAGTGTGTCTGTTCGAAATATACAAGTACTGAATGGTTATGTTACACAAATACGGATAACATTGTGCATGATATGCCATGACGGACAACAACAGTGTGAATCATCAGTACAGACTTTCCTGTTTGAAATGCACAAGTACTGATTGGTCATGTTACACAAGCACAGATAAAATTGTGCATGATACGCCAATACAAACTACAACTGTATGAATCATCAGTACAGACTGTGTCTGTTTGTAGTACACCACATGGACTGAATGTTCATGTTACACAAATATAGATGACATTGTGCATGATACGCCATTGCAGACTACAAGTGTATGAATAATCGGTTCAGACTGCGCCTGTTTGAAATACACATGTACTGAATGGGCATGTTACACAAGTATAGATAACATTGTGCATGATACGCCATTACAGACTACAACTGTATGAATCATCAGTACAGACTATGCCTGTTTGAAATACTCAAGTACTGAATGGTCATGTTACACAAGTACAGACAACATCGTGCATGATACGCCATTACAGTCTACAACTGTATGAATCATCAGTACAGACTATGCCTGTTTTTAATACACAAGTTCTGAATGGTCATGTTACACAAGTACGGACAACATTGTGCATGATATGTCATTACAGACTACAACTGTATGAATCATCAGTACAGACTATGCCGGTTTGAAATACACAAGCACTGAATGTTCATGTTACACAAGTACAGACAACATCGTGCATGATACGCCATTACAGTCTACAACTGTATGAATCATCAGTACAGACTATGCCTGTTTTTAATACACAAGTTCTGAATGGTCATGTTACACAAGTACGGACAACATTGTGCATGATATGTCATTACAGACTACAACTGTATGAATCATCAGTACGGACTGTGCCTGTTTGAAATACACAAGTACTGAATGGTCATGTTACACAAGTTCGGGCAACATTGTGCATGATACGCCATTACAGACAACAACAGTATGAATCATCAGTACAGACTGTCTTGTTTGAAATACACAAATACTGAATGGTCATGTTACACAAGTACAGATAACATTGTGCATGATATGCCATTACAGACTACAACTGTATGAATCATCAGTACAGACTATGCCTGTTTTTAATACACAATTACTGAATGGTCATGTTACACAAGTACAGATAACATTGTGCATGATACGCCATTACAGACTACAACTGTATGAATCGTCAGTACAGACTATGCCTGTTTTTAATACACAAGTACTGAATGGTCATGTTACACAAGTACGGGCAACATTGTGCATGATACGCCATTACAGACTACAACTGTATGAATAATCGGTTCAGACTGCGCCTGTTTGAAATACACATGTACTGAATGGGCATGTTACACAAGTATAGATAACATTGTGCATGATACGCCATTACAGACTACAACTGTATGAATCATCAGTACAGACTATGCCTGTTTGAAATACTCAAGTACTGAATGGTCATGTTACACAAGTACAGACAACATCGTGCATGATACGCCATTACAGTCTACAACTGTATGAATCATCAGTACAGACTATGCCTGTTTTTAATACACATGTTCTGAATGGTCATGTTACACAAGTACGGACAACATTGTGCATGATATGTCATTACAGACTACAACTGTATGAATCATCAGTACAGACTATGCCGGTTTGAAATACACAAGCACTGAATGTTCATGTTACACAAGTACAGACAACATCGTGCATGATACGCCATTACAGTCTACAACTGTATGAAATGAATCATCAGTACAGACTATGCCTGTTTTTAATACACAAGTTCTGAATGGTCATGTTACACAAGTACGGACAACATTGTGCATGATATGTCATTACAGACTACAACTGTATGAATCATCAGTACAGACTGTGCCTGTTTGAAATACACAAGTACTGAATGGTCATGTTACACAAGTTCGGGCAACATTGTGCATGATACGCCATTACAGACAACAACAGTATGAATCATCAGTACAGACTGTCTTGTTTGAAATACACAAATACTGAATGGTCATGTTACACAAGTACAGATAACATTGTGCATGATATGCCATTACAGACTACAACTGTATGAATCATCAGTACAGACTATGCCTGTTTTTAATACACAATTACTGAATGGTCATGTTACACAAGTACAGATAACATTGTGCATGATACGCCATTACAGACTACAACTGTATGAATCATCAGTACAGACTATGCCTGTTTTTAATACACAAGTACTGAATGGTCATGTTACACAAGTACGGGCAACATTGTGCATGATACGCCATTACAGACTACAACTGTATGAATAATCAGTACAGACTGTACCTATTTGAAATACACATGTACTGAATGGGCATGTTACACACGTACAAATAACATTGTGCATGATACGCCATTACAGACTACAACTGTATGAATCATCAGTACAGACTGTGCCTGTTTTTAATACACAAGTACTGAATGGTCATGTTACACAAGTACGGGCAACTGTGTGCATGATTCGCCATTACAGACTACAACTGTATGAATCATGGGTACAGACTGTGCCTGTTTGAAATACACAAGCACTGAATGTTCATGTTACACAAGTACGGACAACATTGTGCATGATATGCCATAACAGATTACAACTGTATGAATCATTAGTACAGATTGTGCCTGTTTGAAATACACAAGCACTGAATGTTCATGTTACACAAATACAGACAACATTGTGCATGATACGCCATTACAGACTACAACTGTATGAATCATCAGTACAGACTATGCCTGTTTTTAATACACAAGTTCTGAATGGTCATGTTACACAAGTTCGGGCAACATTGTGCATGATACGCCATTACAGACTACAACTGTATGAATCATCAGTACAGACTGTGCCTGTTTGAAATACACCACATGTACTGAATGTTCTTGTTACACAAGTATAGATAACATTGTGCATGATGCGCCATTACAGACTACAACTGTATGAATAATCAGTACAGACTGTGCCTGTTTGAAATACACAAGCACTGAATATTCATGTTACACAAGTACGGACAACATTGTGCATGATATGCCATTACAGAGTACAACTGTATGAATCATGAGTACAGACTGTGCCTGTTTGAAATACACAAGTACTGAATGGTCATGTTACACAAGTACGGACAACATTGTGCATGATATGCCATTACAGACTACAACTGTATGAATCATCAGTACAGACTGTGCCTGTTTGAAATACACAAGCACTGAATGTTCATGTTACACAAGTACAGACAACATTGTGCATGATACGCCATTACAGACTACAACTGTATGAATCATCAGTACAGACTATGCCTGTTTTTAATACACAAGTTCTGAATGGTCATGGTTACACAAGTACGGACAACATTGTGCATGATATGCCATTACAGACTACAACTGTATGAATCATCAGTACAGACTGTGCCTGTTTTTAATACACAAGTACTGAATGGTCATGTTACACAAGTACGGGCAACTGTGTGCATGACACGCCATTACAGACTACAACTGTATGAATCATCAGTACAGACTGTACCTATTTGAAATACACATGTACTGAATGGGCATGTTACACAAGTACAAATAACATTGTGCATGATACGCCATTCAGACTACAACTGTATGAATCATCAATACAGACTGTGTCTGTTTGTAATACTCAAGTACTGAATGGTCATGTTACACAAGTACGGACAACTTTGTGCACGATACGCCATTACAGACTGCAACAGTTCGAATCATCAGTACTGACTGTGCCTGTTTGAAATACACATGTACTGAATGGTCATGTTACACAAGTAGAGATAACACTGTGCATGATATGCCATGACAGACAACAACAGTATGAATCATCAGTACAGACTGTCCTGTTTGAAATACACAAATACTGAATGGTCATGTTACACAAGTACGGATAACATTATGCATGATATGCCATTACAGACTGCAACTGTACGAATCACCAGTACAGACTGTGCCTGTTTGAAATACACAAGTACTGAATGGTCATGTTACACAAGTAGAGATAACATTGTGCATGATACGCCATTGCAGACTACAACTGTATGAATCATTAGTACAGGCTGCGCCTGTTTGAAATACACAAGTACTGAATGGTCATGTTACACAATTACAGATAACATTGTGCATGATACGCCATTACAGACTACAACTGTATGAATCATCAGTACAGACTGTGCCTGTTTTTAATACACAAGTACTGAATGGTCATGTTACACAAGTTCGGGCAACATTGTACATGATACACCATTACAGACTACAACTGTATGAATCATCAGTACAGACTGTGCCTGTTTTTAATACACAAGTACTGAATGGTCATGTTACACAAGTACGGATAACATTGTGCATGATATGCCATTACACACTACAACTGCATGAATCATCAGTACAGACTGTGCCTGTTTGAAATACACAAGCACTGAATGTTCATGTTACACAAATACAGACAACATTGTGCATGATACACCATTGCAGACTACAACTGTATGAATCATCAGTACAGACTATGCCTGTTTTTAATACACAAGTTCTGAATGGTCATGTTACACAAGTACGGACAACATTGTGCATGATATGCCATTACATATTACAACTGTATGAATCATCAGTACAGACTGTGCCTGGTTGAAATACACAAGTATGAATGGTCATGTTACCCAAGTACAGACAACATTGTGCATGATACGCCATTACAGACTACAACTGTATGAATAATCAGTACAGACTGTGCCTATTTGAAATACACATGTACTGAATGGGCATGTTACACAAGTACAAATAACATTGTGCATGATACGCCATTACAGACTACAACTGTATGAATCATCAGTACAGACTGTGTCTGTTTGTAATACTCAAGTACTGAATGGTCATGTTACACAAGTACGGACAACTTTGTGCACGATACGCCATTACAGACTGCAACAGTTCGAATCATCAGTACTGACTGTGCCTGTTTGAAATACACATGTACTGAATGGTCATGTTACACAAGTAGAGATAACACTGTGCATGATATGCCATGACAGACAACAACAGTATGAATCATCAGTACAGACTGTCCTGTTTGAAATACACAAATACTGAATGGTCATGTTACACAAGTACGGATAACATTATGCATGATATGCCATTACAGACTGCAACTGTACGAATCACCAGTACAGACTGTGCCTGTTTGAAATACACAAGTACTGAATGGTCATGTTACACAAGTAGAGATAACATTGTGCATGATACGCCATTGCAGACTACAACTGTATGAATCATCAGTACAGGCTGCGCCTGTTTGAAATACACAAGTACTGAATGGTCATGTTACACAATTACAGATAACATTGTGCATGATACGCCATTACAGACTACAACTGTATGAATCATCAGTACAGACTGTGCCTGTTTTTAATACACAAGTACTGAATGGTCATGTTACACAACTTCGGGCAACATTGTGCATGATACACCATTACAGACTACAACTGTATGAATCATCAGTACAGACTGTGCCTGTTTTTAATACACAAGTACTGAATGGTCATGTTACACAAGTACGGATAACATTGTGCATGATATGCCATTACACACTACAACTGCATGAATCATCAGTACAGACTGTGCCTGTTTGAAATACACAAGCACTGAATGTTCATGTTACACAAGTACAGACAACATTGTGCATGATACACCATTGCAGACTACAACTGTATGAATCATCAGTACAGACTGTGCCTGTTTTTAATACACAAGTACTGAATGGTCATGTTACACAAGTTCGGGCAACATTGTACATGATACACCATTACAGACTACAACTGTATGAATCATCAGTACAGACTGTGCCTGTTTTTAATACACAAGTACTGAATGGTCATGTTACACAAGTACGGATAACATTGTGCATGATATGCCATTACACACTACAACTGCATGAATCATCAGTACAGACTGTGCCTGTTTGAAATACACAAGCACTGAATGTTCATGTTACACAAATACAGACAACATTGTGCATGATACACCATTGCAGACTACAACTGTATGAATCATCAGTACAGACTATGCCTGTTTTTAATACACAAGTTCTGAATGGTCATGTTACACAAGTACGGACAACATTGTGCATGATATGCCATTACATATTACAACTGTATGAATCATCAGTACAGACTGTGCCTGGTTGAAATACACAAGTATGAATGGTCATGTTACCCAAGTACAGACAACATTGTGCATGATACGCCATTACAGACTACAACTGTATGAATAATCAGTACAGACTGTGCCTATTTGAAATACACATGTACTGAATGGGCATGTTACACAAGTACAAATAACATTGTGCATGATACGCCATTACAGACTACAACTGTATGAATCATCAGTACAGACTGTGTCTGTTTGTAATACTCAAGTACTGAATGGTCATGTTACACAAGTACGGACAACTTTGTGCACGATACGCCATTACAGACTGCAACAGTTCGAATCATCAGTACTGACTGTGCCTGTTTGAAATACACATGTACTGAATGGTCATGTTACACAAGTAGAGATAACACTGTGCATGATATGCCATGACAGACAACAACAGTATGAATCATCAGTACAGACTGTCCTGTTTGAAATACACAAATACTGAATGGTCATGTTACACAAGTACGGATAACATTATGCATGATATGCCATTACAGACTGCAACTGTACGAATCACCAGTACAGACTGTGCCTGTTTGAAATACACAAGTACTGAATGGTCATGTTACACAAGTAGAGATAACATTGTGCATGATACGCCATTGCAGACTACAACTGTATGAATCATCAGTACAGGCTGCGCCTGTTTGAAATACACAAGTACTGAATGGTCATGTTACACAATTACAGATAACATTGTGCATGATACGCCATTACAGACTACAACTGTATGAATCATCAGTACAGACTGTGCCTGTTTTTAATACACAAGTACTGAATGGTCATGTTACACAACTTCGGGCAACATTGTGCATGATACACCATTACAGACTACAACTGTATGAATCATCAGTACAGACTGTGCCTGTTTTTAATACACAAGTACTGAATGGTCATGTTACACAAGTACGGATAACATTGTGCATGATATGCCATTACACACTACAACTGCATGAATCATCAGTACAGACTGTGCCTGTTTGAAATACACAAGCACTGAATGTTCATGTTACACAAGTACAGACAACATTGTGCATGATACACCATTGCAGACTACAACTGTATGAATCATCAGTACAGACTGTGCCTGTTTTTAATACACAAGTACTGAATGGTCATGTTACACAAGTACGGACAACATTGTGCATGATATGCCATTACAGATTACAACTGTATGAATCATTAGTACAGACTGTGCCTGTTTGAAATACACAAGCACTGAATGTTCACGTTACACAAGTACAGACAACATTGTGCATGATACGCCATTACAGACTACAACTGTATGAATCATCAGTACAGACTATGCCTGTTTTTAATACACAAGTTCTGAATGGTCATGTTACACAAGTACGGACAACATTGTGCATGATATGCCATTACAGACTACAACTGTATGAATCATCAGTACAGACTGTGCCTGTTTGAAATACACAAGTATGAATGGTCATGTTACCCAAGTACAGACAACATTGTGCATGATACGCCATTACAGACTACAACTGTATGAATAATCAGTACAGACTGTGCCTATTTGAAATACACATGTACTGAATGGGCATGTTACACAAGTACAAATAACATTGTGCATGATACGCCATTACAGACTACAACTGTATGAATCATCAGTACAGACTGTGCCTGTTTTTAATACTCAAGTACTGAATGGTCATGTTACACAAGTACGTGCAACATTGTGCATGATACGCCATTACAGACTACAACTGTATGAATCATCAGTACAGACTGTGCCTGTTTGAAATACACAAGTACTGAATGGTCATGTTACCCAAGTACAGACAACATTGTGCATGATACGCCATTATAGACTACAACTGTATGAATCATCAGTGCAGACTATGCCTGTTTGAAATACACCACATGTACTGAATGTTCTTGTTACACAAGTATAGATAACATTGTGCGTGATGCGCCATTACAGACTACAACTGTATGAATCATCAGTACAGACTGTGCCTGTTTTTAATACTCAAGTACTGAATGGTCATGTTACACAATTACGTGCAACATTGTGCATGATACGCCATTACAGACTACAACTGTATGAATCATCAGTACAGACTGTGCCTGTTTGAAATACACCACATGTACTGAATGTTCTTGTTACACAAGTATAGATAACATTGTGCGTGATGCGCCATTACAGACTACAACTGTATGAATCATCAGTACAGACTGTGCCTGTTTTTAATACTCAAGTACTGAATGGTCATGTTACACAATTACGTGCAACATTGTGCATGATACGCCATTACAGACTACAACTGTATGAATCATCAGTACAGACTGTGCCTGTTTGAAATACACCACATGTACTGAATGTTCTTGTTACACAAGTATAGATAACATTGTGCGTGATGCGCCATTACAGACTACAACTGTATGAATCATCAGTACAGACTGTGCCTGTTTTTAATACTCAAGTACTGAATGTTCATGTTACACAAGTACAGACAACATTGTGCATGATACGCCATTACAGACTACAACTGTATGAATCATCAGTACAGACTGTGCCTGTTTGAAATACACCACATGTACTGAATGGTCTTGTTACACAAGTACGGACAACATTGTGCATGATATGCCATTACAGACTACAACTGTATGAATCATCAGTACAGACTGTGCCTATTTGAAATACACATGTACTGAATGGGCATGTTACACAAGTACAAATAACATTGTGCATGATACGCCATTACAGACTACAACTGTATGAATCATCAGTACAGGCTGCGCCTGTTTGAAATACACAAGTACTGAATGGTCATGTTACACAAGTACAGATAACATTGTGCATGATACGCCATTACAGACTACAACTGTATGAATCATCAGTACAGGCTGCGCCTGTTTAAAATACACAAGTACTGAATGGTCATGTTACACAAGTACAGATAACATTGTGCATGATACGCCATTACAGACTACAACTGTATGAATCATCAGTACAGACTGTGCCTGTTTGAAATACACCACATGTACTGAATGTTCTTGTTACACAAGTATAGATAACATTGTGCGTGATGCGCCATTACAGACTACAACTGTATGAATCATCAGTAAAGACTGTGCCTGTTTTTAATACTCAAGTACTGAATGGTCATGTTACACAAGTACGTGCAACATTGTGCATGATACGCCATTACAGACTACAACTGTATGAATCATCAGTACAGACTATGCCTGTTTGAAATACACCACATGTACTGAATGGTCATGTTACACAAGTACGGACAACATTGTGCATGATATGCCATTACAGACTACAACTGTATGAATCATCAGTACAGACTGTGCCTATTTGAAATACACATGTACTGAATGGGCATGTTACACAAGTACAAATAACATTGTGCATGATACGCCATTACAGACTACAACTGTATGAATCATCAGTACAGGCTGCGCCTGTTTGAAATACACAAGTACTGAATGGTCATGTTACACAAGTACAGATAACATTGTGCATGATACGCCATTACAAACTACAACTGTATGAATCATCAGTACAGACTGTGCCTGTTTTTAATTCACAAGTACTGAATGGTCATGTTACACAAGTACGGGCAACTGTGTGCATGACACGCCATTACAGACTACAACTGTATGAATCATCAGTACAGACTGTACCTATTTGAAATACACATGTACTGAATGGGCATGTTACACAAGTACAGATAACATTGTGCATGATACGCCATTACAGACTACAACTGTATGAATCATCAGTACTGACTGTGCTTGTTCGAAATATACAAGTACTGAATGGTTATGTTACACAAATACGGATAACATTGTGCATGATATGCCATGATAGACAACAACAGTATGAATCATCAGTACAGACTGTCCTGTTTGAAATACACAAATACTGAATGGTCATGTTACACAAGTACGGATAACATTATGCATGATATGCCATTACAGACTGCAACTGTACGAATCACCAGTACAGACTGTGCCTGTTTGAAATACACAAGTACTGAATTGTCATCTTACACAAGTACGGATAACATTGTGCATGATACGCCATTACAGACTACAACTGTATGAATCATCAGTACTGACTGTGCCTGTTTGAAATACACATGTACTGAATGGGCATGTTACACAAGTACAGATAAAATTGTGCATGATACGCCAATACAAACTACAACTGTATGAATCATCAGTACAGACTGTGCCTGTTTTTAATACACAAGTACTGAATGGTCATGTTACACAAGTACGGACAACTTTGTGCATGATACGCCATTACAGACTACAACTGTATGAATCATCAGTACAGACTGTGCCTGTTTGTAGTACACCACATGGACTGAATGTTCATGTTACACAAATATAGATGACATTGTGCATGATACGCCATTACAGACTACAAGTGTATGAATAATCAGTACTGACTATGCCTGTTCGAAATATACAAGTACTGAATGGTTATGTTACAAAAATACGGATAACATTGTGCATGATACGCCATTACAGACTACAACTGTATGAATCATCAGTACAGACTATGCCTGTTTTTAATACACAAGTTCTGAATGGTCATGTTACACAAGTACGGACAACATTGTGCATGATATGCCATTACAGACTACAACTGTATGAATCATCAGTACAGACTGTGCCTGTTTGAAATACACAAGTATGAATGGTCATGTTACCCAAGTACAGACAACATTGTGCATGATACGCCATTACAGACTACAACTGTATGAATCATCAGTACAGACTGTGCCTATTTGAAATACACATGTACTGAATGGGCATGTTACACAAGTACAAATAACATTGTGCATGATACGCCATTACAGACTACAACTGTATGAATCATCAGTACAGACTGTGCCTGTTTTTAATACTCAAGTACTGAATGGTCATGTTACACAAGTACGTGCAACATTGTGCATAATACGCCATTACAGACTACAACTGTATGAATCATCAGTACAGACTGTGCCTGTTTGAAATACACATGTACTGAATGGTCATGTTACACAATTACAGATGACATTGTGCATAATACGCCATTACAGACTACAACTGTATGAATAATCAGTACAGACTGTGCCTATTTGAAATACACATGTACTGAATGGGCATGTTACACAAGTACAAATAACATTGTGCATGATACGCCATTACAGACTACAACTGTATGAATCATCAGTACAGACTGTGCCTGTTTTTAATACTCAAGTACTGAATGGTCATGTTACACAAGTACGTGCAACATTGTGCATGATACGCCATTACAGACTACAACTGTATGAATCATCAGTACAGACTGTGCCTGTTTGAAATACACAAGTACTGAATGGTCATGTTACCCAAGTACAGACAACATTGTGCATGATACGCCATTATAGACTACAACTGTATGAATCATCAGTGCAGACTATGCCTGTTTGAAATACACCACATGTACTGAATGTTCTTGTTACACAAGTATAGATAACATTGTGCGTGAGGCGCCATTACAGACTACAACTGTATGAATCATCAGTACAGACTGTGCCTGTTTTTAATACTCAAGTACTGAATGGTCATGTTACACAATTACGTGCAACATTGTGCATGATACGCCATTACAGACTACAACTGTATGAATCATCAGTACAGACTGTGCCTGTTTGAAATACACCACATGTACTGAATGTTCTTGTTACACAAGTATAGATAACATTGTGCGTGATGCGCCATTACAGACTACAACTGTATGAATCATCAGTACAGACTGTGCCTGTTTTTAATACTCAAGTACTGAATGGTCATGTTACACAATTACGTGCAACATTGTGCATGATACGCCATTACAGACTACAACTGTATGAATCATCAGTACAGACTGTGCCTGTTTGAAATACACCACATGTACTGAATGTTCTTGTTACACAAGTATAGATAACATTGTGCGTGATGCGCCATTACAGACTACTACTGTATGAATCATCAGTACAGACTGTGCCTGTTTTTAATACTCAAGTACTGAATGTTCATGTTACACAAGTACAGACAACATTGTGCATGATACGCCATTACAGACTACAACTGTATGAATCATCAGTACAGACTGTGCCTGTTTGAAATACACCACATGTACTGAATGGTCTTGTTACACAAGTACGGACAACATTGTGTATGATATGCCATTACAGACTACAACTGTATGAATCATCAGTACAGACTGTGCCTATTTGAAATACACATGTACTGAATGGGCATGTTACACAAGTACAAATAACATTGTGCATGATACGCCATTACAGACTACAACTGTATGAATCATCAGTACAGGCTGCGCCTGTTTGAAATACACAAGTACTGAATGGTCATGTTACACAAGTACAGATAACATTGTGCATGATACGCCATTACAGACTACAACTGTATGAATCATCAGTACAGGCTGCGCCTGTTTAAAATACACAAGTACTGAATGGTCATGTTACACAAGTACAGATAACATTGTGCATGATACGCCATTACAGACTACAACTGTATGAATCATCAGTACAGACTGTGCCTGTTTGAAATACACCACATGTACTGAATGTTCTTGTTACACAAGTATAGATAACATTGTGCGTGATGCGCCATTACAGACTACAACTGTATGAATCATCAGTAAAGACTGTGCCTGTTTTTAATACTCAAGTACTGAATGGTCATGTTACACAAGTACGTGCAACATTGTGCATGATACGCCATTACAGACTACAACTGTATGAATCATCAGTACAGACTATGCCTGTTTGAAATACACCACATGTACTGAATGGTCATGTTACACAAGTACGGACAACATTGTGCATGATATGCCATTACAGACTACAACTGTATGAATCATCAGTACAGACTGTGCCTATTTGAAATACACATGTACTGAATGGGCATGTTACACAAGTACAAATAACATTGTGCATGATACGCCATTACAGACTACAACTGTATGAATCATCAGTACAGGCTGCGCCTGTTTGAAATACACAAGTACTGAATGGTCATGTTACACAAGTACAGATAACATTGTGCATGATACGCCATTACAAACTACAACTGTATGAATCATCAGTACAGACTGTGCCTGTTTTTAATTCACAAGTACTGAATGGTCATGTTACACAAGTACGGGCAACTGTGTGCATGACACGCCATTACAGACTACAACTGTATGAATCATCAGTACAGACTGTACCTATTTGAAATACACATGTACTGAATGGGCATGTTACACAAGTACAGATAACATTGTGCATGATACGCCATTACAGACTACAACTGTATGAATCATCAGTACTGACTGTGCCTGTTTGAAATACACATGTACTGAATGGTCATGTTACACAAGTACAGATAAAATTGTGCATGATACGCCAATACAAACTACAACTGTATGAATCATCAGTACAGACTGTGCCTGTTTTTAATACACAAGTACTGAATGGTCATGTTACACAAGTACGGACAACTTTGTGCATGATACGCCATTACAGACTACAACTGTATGAATCATCAGTACAGACTGTGCCTGTTTGTAGTACACCACATGGACTGAATGTTCATGTTACACAAATATAGATGACATTGTGCATGATACGCCATTACAGACTACAAGTGTATGAATAATCAGTACTGACTATGCCTGTTCGAAATATACAAGTACTGAATGGTTATGTTACAAAAATACGGATAACATTGTGCATGATACGCCATTACAGACTACAACTGTATGAATCATCAGTACAGACTATGCCTGTTTTTAATACACAAGTTCTGAATGGTCATGTTACACAAGTACGGACAACATTGTGCATGATATGCCATTACAGACTACAACTGTATGAATCATCAGTACAGACTGTGCCTGTTTGAAATACACAAGTATGAATGGTCATGTTACCCAAGTACAGACAACATTGTGCATGATACGCCATTACAGACTACAACTGTATGAATCATCAGTACAGACTGTGCCTATTTGAAATACACATGTACTGAATGGGCATGTTACACAAGTACAAATAACATTGTGCATGATACGCCATTACAGACTACAACTGTATGAATCATCAGTACAGACTGTGCCTGTTTTTAATACTCAAGTACTGAATGGTCATGTTACACAAGTACGTGCAACATTGTGCATAATACGCCATTACAGACTACAACTGTATGAATCATCAGTACAGACTGTGCCTGTTTGAAATACACATGTACTGAATGGTCATGTTACACAATTACAGATGACATTGTGCATAATACGCCATTACAGACTACAACTGTATGAATAATCAGTACAGACTGTGCCTATTTGAAATACACATGTACTGAATGGGCATGTTACACAAGTACAAATAACATTGTGCATGATACGCCATTACAGACTACAACTGTATGAATCATCAGTACAGACTGTGCCTGTTTTTAATACTCAAGTACTGAATGGTCATGTTACACAAGTACGTGCAACATTGTGCATGATACGCCATTACAGACTACAACTGTATGAATCATCAGTACAGACTGTGCCTGTTTGAAATACACAAGTACTGAATGGTCATGTTACCCAAGTACAGACAACATTGTGCATGATACGCCATTATAGACTACAACTGTATGAATCATCAGTGCAGACTATGCCTGTTTGAAATACACCACATGTACTGAATGTTCTTGTTACACAAGTATAGATAACATTGTGCGTGAGGCGCCATTACAGACTACAACTGTATGAATCATCAGTACAGACTGTGCCTGTTTTTAATACTCAAGTACTGAATGGTCATGTTACACAATTACGTGCAACATTGTGCATGATACGCCATTACAGACTACAACTGTATGAATCATCAGTACAGACTGTGCCTGTTTGAAATACACCACATGTACTGAATGTTCTTGTTACACAAGTATAGATAACATTGTGCGTGATGCGCCATTACAGACTACAACTGTATGAATCATCAGTACAGACTGTGCCTGTTTTTAATACTCAAGTACTGAATGGTCATGTTACACAATTACGTGCAACATTGTGCATGATACGCCATTACAGACTACAACTGTATGAATCATCAGTACAGACTGTGCCTGTTTGAAATACACCACATGTACTGAATGTTCTTGTTACACAAGTATAGATAACATTGTGCGTGATGCGCCATTACAGACTACTACTGTATGAATCATCAGTACAGACTGTGCCTGTTTTTAATACTCAAGTACTGAATGTTCATGTTACACAAGTACAGACAACATTGTGCATGATACGCCATTACAGACTACAACTGTATGAATCATCAGTACAGACTGTGCCTGTTTGAAATACACCACATGTACTGAATGGTCTTGTTACACAAGTACGGACAACATTGTGCATGATATGCCATTACAGACTACAACTGTATGAATCATCAGTACAGACTGTGCCTATTTGAAATACACATGTACTGAATGGGCATGTTACACAAGTACAAATAACATTGTGCATGATACGCCATTACAGACTACAACTGTATGAATCATCAGTACAGGCTGCACCTGTTTGAAATACACAAGTACTGAATGGTCATGTTACACAAGTACAGATAACATTGTGCATGATACGCCATTACAGACTACAACTGTATGAATCATCAGTACAGGCTGCGCCTGTTTAAAATACACAAGTACTGAATGGTCATGTTACACAAGTACAGATAACATTGTGCATGATACGCCATTACAGACTACAACTGTATGAATCATCAGTACAGACTGTGCCTGTTTGAAATACACCACATGTACTGAATGTTCTTGTTACACAAGTATAGATAACATTGTGCGTGATGCGCCATTACAGACTACAACTGTATGAATCATCAGTAAAGACTGTGCCTGTTTTTAATACTCAAGTACTGAATGGTCATGTTACACAAGTACGTGCAACATTGTGCATGATACGCCATTACAGACTACAACTGTATGAATCATCAGTACAGACTATGCCTGTTTGAAATACACCACATGTACTGAATGGTCATGTTACACAAGTACGGACAACATTGTGCATGATATGCCATTACAGACTACAACTGTATGAATCATCAGTACAGACTGTGCCTATTTGAAATACACATGTACTGAATGGGCATGTTACACAAGTACAAATAACATTGTGCATGATACGCCATTACAGACTACAACTGTATGAATCATCAGTACAGGCTGCGCCTGTTTGAAATACACAAGTACTGAATGGTCATGTTACACAAGTACAGATAACATTGTGCATGATACGCCATTACAAACTACAACTGTATGAATCATCAGTACAGACTGTGCCTGTTTTTAATTCACAAGTACTGAATGGTCATGTTACACAAGTACGGGCAACTGTGTGCATGACACGCCATTACAGACTACAACTGTATGAATCATCAGTACAGACTGTACCTATTTGAAATACACATGTACTGAATGGGCATGTTACACAAGTACAGATAACATTGTGCATGATACGCCATTACAGACTACAACTGTATGAATCATCAGTACTGACTGTGCTTGTTCGAAATATACAAGTACTGAATGGTTATGTTACACAAATACGGATAACATTGTGCATGATATGCCATGATAGACAACAACAGTATGAATCATCAGTACAGACTGTCCTGTTTGAAATACACAAATACTGAATGGTCATGTTACACAAGTACGGATAACATTATGCATGATATGCCATTACAGACTGCAACTGTACGAATCACCAGTACAGACTGTGCCTGTTTGAAATACACAAGTACTGAATTGTCATCTTACACAAGTACGGATAACATTGTGCATGATACGCCATTACAGACTACAACTGTATGAATCATCAGTACTGACTGTGCCTGTTTGAAATACACATGTACTGAATGGTCATGTTACACAAGTACAGATAAAATTGTGCATGATACGCCAATACAAACTACAACTGTATGAATCATCAGTACAGACTGTGCCTGTTTTTAATACACAAGTACTGAATGGTCATGTTACACAAGTACGGACAACTTTGTGCATGATACGCCATTACAGACTACAACTGTATGAATCATCAGTACAGACTGTGCCTGTTTGTAGTACACCACATGGACTGAATGTTCATGTTACACAAATATAGATGACATTGTGCATGATACGCCATTACAGACTACAAGTGTATGAATAATCAGTACTGACTATGCATGTTCGAAATATACAAGTACTGAATGGTTATGTTACAAAAATACGGATAACATTGTGCATGATACGCCATTACAGACTACAACTGTATGAATCATCAGTACAGACTATGCCTGTTTTTAATACACAAGTTCTGAATGGTCATGTTACACAAGTACGGACAACATTGTGCATGATATGCCATTACAGACTACAACTGTATGAATCATCAGTACAGACTGTGCCTGTTTGAAATACACAAGTATGAATGGTCATGTTACCCAAGTACAGACAACATTGTGCATGATACGCCATTACAGACTACAACTGTATGAATCATCAGTACAGACTGTGCCTATTTGAAATACACATGTACTGAATGGGCATGTTACACAAGTACAAATAACATTGTGCATGATACGCCATTACAGACTACAACTGTATGAATCATCAGTACAGACTGTGCCTGTTTTTAATACTCAAGTACTGAATGGTCATGTTACACAAGTACGTGCAACATTGTGCATGATACGCCATTACAGACTACAACTGTATGAATCATCAGTACAGACTGTGCCTGTTTGAAATACACATGTACTGAATGGTCATGTTACACAATTACAGATGACATTGTGCATAATACGCCATTACAGACTACAACTGTATGAATCATCAGTACAGACTGTGCCTGTTTGAAATACACAAGTACTGAATGGTCATGTTACCCAAGTACAGACAACATTGTGAATGATACGCCATTATAGACTACAACTGTATGAATCATCAGTGCAGACTATGCCTGTTTTTAATACACAATTACTGAATGGTCATGTTACACAAGTTCGGGCAACATTGTGCATGATACGCCATTACAGACTACAACTGTATGAATCATCAGTACAGACTGTGCCTGTTTGAAATACACCACATGTACTGAATGTTCTTGTTACACAAGTATAGATAACATTGTGCGTGATGCGCCATTACAGACTACAACTGTATGAATCATCAGTACAGACTGTGCCTGTTTTTAATACTCAAGTACTGAATGGTCATGTTACACAATTACGTGCAACATTGTGCATGATACGCCATTACAGACTACAACTGTATGAATCATCAGTACAGACTGTGCCTGTTTGAAATACACCACATGTACTGAATGTTCTTGTTACACAAGTATAGATAACATTGTGCGTGATGCGCCATTACAGACTACAACTGTATGAATCATCAGTACAGACTGTGCCTGTTTTTAATACTCAAGTACTGAATGTTCATGTTACACAAGTACAGACAACATTGTGCATGATACGCCATTACAGACTACAACTGTATGAATCATCAGTACAGACTGTGCCTGTTTGAAATACACCACATGTACTGAATGGTCTTGTTACACAAGTACGGACAACATTGTGCATGATATGCCATTACAGACTACAACTGTATGAATCATCAGTACAGACTGTGCCTATTTGAAATACACATGTACTGAATGGGCATGTTACACAAGTACAAATAACATTGTGCATGATACGCCATTACAGACTACAACTGTATGAATCATCAGTACAGGCTGCGCCTGTTTGAAATACACAAGTACTGAATGGTCATGTTACACAAGTACAGAAAACATTGTGCATGATACGCCATTACAGACTACAACTGTATGAATAATCAGTACTGACTATGCCTGTTCGAAATATACAAGTACTGAATGGTTATGTTACAAAAATACGGATACCATTGTGCATGATACGCCATTACAGACTACAACTGTATGAATCATCAGTACAGACTATGCCTGTTTTTAATACACAAGTACCGAATGGTCATGTTACACAAGTACGGGCAACATTGTGCATGATATGCCATTTCACACTACAACTGTATGAATAATCAGTACTGACTATGCCTGTTCGAAATATACAAGTACTGAATGGTTATGTTACAAAAATACGGATAACATTGTGCATGATACGCCATTACAGACTACAACTGTATGAATCATCAGTACAGACTATGCCTGTTTTTAATACACAAGTTCTGAATGGTCATGTTACACAAGTACGGACAACATTGTGCATGATATGCCATTACAGACTACAACTGTATGAATCATCAGTACAGACTGTGCCTGTTTGAAATACACAAGTATGAATGGTCATGTTACCCAAGTACAGACAACATTGTGCATGATACGCCATTACAGAATACAACTGTATGAATCATCAGTACAGACTGTGCCTATTTGAAATACACATGTACTGAATGGGCATGTTACACAAGTACAAATAACATTGTGCATGATACGCCATTACAGACTACAACTGTATGAATCATCAGTACAGACTGTGCCTGTTTTTAATACTCAAGTACTGAATGGTCATGTTACACAAGTACGTGCAACATTGTGCATGATACGCCATTACAGACTACAACTGTATGAATCATCAGTACAGGCTGCGCCTGTTTAAAATACACAAGTACTGAATGGTCATGTTACACAAGTACAGATAACATTGTGCATGATACGCCATTACAGACTACAACTGCATGAATCATCAGTACAGACTGTGCCTGTTTGAAATACACCACATGTACTGAATGTTCTTGTTACACAAGTATAGATAACATTGTGCGTGATGCGCCATTACAGACTACAACTGTATGAATCATCAGTAAAGACTGTGCCTGTTTTTAATACTCAAGTACTGAATGGTCATGTTACACAAGTACGTGCAACATTGTGCATGATACGCCATTACAGACTACAACTGTATGAATCATCAGTACAGACTATGCCTGTTTGAAATACACCACATGTACTGAATGGTCATGTTACACAAGTACGGACAACATTGTGCATGATATGCCATTACAGACTACAACTGTATGAATCATCAGTACAGACTGTGCCTATTTGAAATACACATGTACTGAATGGGCATGTTACACAAGTACAAATAACATTGTGCATGATACGCCATTACAGACTACAACTGTATGAATCATCAGTACAGGTTGCGCCTGTTTGAAATACACAAGTACTGAATGGTCATGTTACACAAGTACAGATAACATTGTGCATGATACGCCATTACAAACTACAACTGTATGAATCATCAGTACAGACTGTGCCTGTTTTTAATTCACAAGTACTGAATGGTCATGTTACACAAGTACGGGCAACTGTGTGCATGACACGCCATTACAGACTACAACTGTATGAATCATCAGTACAGACTGTACCTGTTTGAAATACACATGTACTGAATGGGCATGTTACACAAGTACAGATAACATTGTGCATGATACGCCATTACAGACTACAACTGTATGAATCATCAGTACTGACTGTGCTTGTTCGAAATATACAAGTACTGAATGGTTATGTTACACAAATACGGATAACATTGTGCATGATATGCCATGATAGACAACAACAGTATGAATCATCAGTACAGACTGTCCTGTTTGAAATACACAAATACTGAATGGTCATGTTACACAAGTACGGATAACATTATGCATGATATGCCATTACAGACTGCAACTGTACGAATCACCAGTACAGAATGTGCCTGTTTGAAATACACAAGTACTGAATTGTCATCTTACACAAGTACGGATAACATTGTGCATGATACGCCATTACAGACTACAACTGTATGAATCATCCGTACAGACTGTGCCTGTTTGAAATACACATGTACTGAATGGTCATGTTACACAAGTACAGATAAAATTGTGCATGATACGCCAATACAAACTACAACTGTATGTATCATCAGTACAGACTGTGCCTGTTTTTAATACACAAGTACTGAATGGTCATGTTACACAAGTACGGACAACTTTGTGCATGATACGCCATTACAGACTACAACTGTATGAATCATCAGTACAGACTGTGCCTGTTTGTAGTACACCACATGGACTGAATGTTCATGTTACACAAATATAGATGACATTGTGCATGATACGCCATTACCGACTACAAGTGTATGAATAATCGGTACAGACTGTGCCTGTTTGAAATACACATGTACTGAATGGGCATGTTACACAAGTACGGATAACATTGTGCATGATATGCCATTACAGACTACAACTGTATGAATAATCAGTACTGACTATGCCTGTTCGAAATATACAAGTACTGAATGGTTATGTTACAAAAATACGGATACCATTGTGCATGATACGCCATTACAGACTACAACTGTATGAATCATCAGTACAGACTATGCCTGTTTTTAATACACAAGTACCGAATGGTCATGTTACACAAGTACGGGCAACATTGTGCATGATATGCCATTTCACACTACAACTGTATGAATAATCAGTACTGACTATGCCTGTTCGAAATATACAAGTACTGAATGGTTATGTTACAAAAATACGGATAACATTGTGCATGATACGCCATTACAGACTACAACTGTATGAATCATCAGTACAGACTATGCCTGTTTTTAATACACAAGTTCTGAATGGTCATGTTACACAAGTACGGACAACATTGTGCATGATATGCCATTACAGACTACAACTGTATGAATCATCAGTACAGACTGTGCCTGTTTGAAATACACAAGTATGAATGGTCATGTTACCCAAGTACAGACAACATTGTGCATGATACGCCATTACAGACTACAACTGTATGAATCATCAGTACAGACTGTGCCTATTTGAAATACACATGTACTGAATGGGCATGTTACACAAGTACAAATAACATTGTGCATGATACGCCATTACAGACTACAACTGTATGAATCATCAGTACAGACTGTGCCTGTTTTTAATACTCAAGTACTGAATGGTCATGTTACACAAGTACGTGCAACATTGTGCATGATACGCCATTACAGACTACAACTGTATGAATCATCAGTACAGACTGTGCCTGTTTGAAATACACATGTACTGAATGGTCATGTTACACAATTACAGATGACATTGTGCATAATACGCCATTACAGACTACAACTGTATGAATCATCAGTACAGACTGTGCCTGTTTGAAATACACAAGTACTGAATGGTCATGTTACCCAAGTACAGACAACATTGTGCATGATACGCCATTATAGACTACAACTGTATGAATCATCAGTGCAGACTATGCCTGTTTTTAATACACAATTACTGAATGGTCATGTTACACAAGTTCGGGCAACATTGTGCATGATACGCCATTACAGACTACAACTGTATGAATCATCAGTACAGACTGTGCCTGTTTGAAATACACCACATGTACTGAATGTTCTTGTTACACAAGTATAGATAACATTGTGCGTGATGCGCCATTACAGACTACAACTGTATGAATCATCAGTACAGACTGTGCCTGTTTTTAATACTCAAGTACTGAATGGTCATGTTACACAATTACGTGCAACATTGTGCATGATACGCCATTACAGACTACAACTGTATGAATCATCAGTACAGACTGTGTCTGTTTGAAATACACCACATGTACTGAATGTTCTTGTTACACAAGTATAGATAACATTGTGCGTGATGCGCCATTACAGACTACAACTGTATGAATCATCAGTACAGACTGTGCCTGTTTTTAATACTCAAGTACTGAATGTTCATGTTACACAAGTACAGACAACATTGTGCATGATACGCCATTACAGACTACAACTGTATGAATCATCAGTACAGACTGTGCCTGTTTGAAATACACCACATGTACTGAATGGTCTTGTTACACAAGTACGGACAACATTGTGCATGATATGCCATTACAGACTACAACTGTATGAATCATCAGTACAGACTGTGCCTATTTGAAATACACATGTACTGAATGGGCATGTTACACAAGTACAAATAACATTGTGCATGATACGCCATTACAGACTACAACTGTATGAATCATCAGTACAGGCTGCGCCTGTTTGAAATACACAAGTACTGAATGGTCATGTTACACAAGTACAGATAACATTGTGCATGATACGCCATTACAGACTACAACTGTATGAATCATCAGTACAGGCTGCGCCTGTTTAAAATACACAAGTACTGAATGGTCATGTTACACAAGTACAGATAACATTGTGCATGATACGCCATTACAGACTACAACTGTATGAATCATCAGTACAGACTGTGCCTGTTTGAAATACACCACATGTACTGAATGTTCTTGTTACACAAGTATAGATAACATTGTGCGTGATGCGCCATTACAGACTACAACTGTATGAATCATCAGTAAAGACTGTGCCTGTTTTTAATACTCAAGTACTGAATGGTCATGTTACACAAGTACGTGCAACATTGTGCATGATACGCCATTACAGACTACAACTGTATGAATCATCAGTACAGACTATGCCTGTTTGAAATACACCACATGTACTGAATGGTCATGTTACACAAGTACGAACAACATTGTGCATGATATGCCATTACAGACTACAACTGTATGAATCATCAGTACAGACTGTGCCTATTTGAAATACACATGTACTGAATGGGCATGTTACACAAGTACAAATAACATTGTGCATGATACGCCATTACAGACTACAACTGTATGAATCATCAGTACAGGTTGCGCCTGTTTGAAATACACAAGTACTGAATGGTCATGTTACACAAGTACAGATAACATTGTGCATGATACGCCATTACAAACTACAACTGTATGAATCATCAGTACAGACTGTGCCTGTTTTTAATTCACAAGTACTGAATGGTCATGTTACACAAGTACGGGCAACTGTGTGCATGACACGCCATTACAGACTACAACTGTATGAATCATCAGTACAGACTGTACCTATTTGAAATACACATGTACTGAATGGGCATGTTACACAAGTACAGATAACATTGTGCATGATACGCCATTACAGACTACAACTGTATGAATCATCAGTACTGACTGTGCTTGTTCGAAATATACAAGTACTGAATGGTTATGTTACACAAATACGGATAACATTGTGCATGATATGCCATGATAGACAACAACAGTATGAATCATCAGTACAGACTGTCCTGTTTGAAATACACAAATACTGAATGGTCATGTTACACAAGTACGGATAACATTATGCATGATATGCCATTACAGACTGCAACTGTACGAATCACCAGTACAGACTGTGCCTGTTTGAAATACACAAGTACTGAATTGTCATGTTACACAAGTACGGATAACATTGTGCATGATACGCCATTACAGACTACAACTGTATGAATCATCCGTACAGACTGTGCCTGTTTGAAATACACATGTACTGAATGGTCATGTTACACAAGTACAGATAAAATTGTGCATGATACGCCAATACAAACTACAACTGTATGAATCATCAGTACAGACTGTGCCTGTTTTTAATACACAAGTACTGAATGGTCATGTTACACAAGTACGGACAACTTTGTGCATGATACGCCATTACAGACTACAACTGTATGAATCATCAGTACAGACTGTGCCTGTTTGTAGTACACCACATGGACTGAATGTTCATGTTACACAAATATAGATGACATTGTGCATGATACGCCATTACAGACTACAAGTGTATGAATAATCGGTACAGACTGTGCCTGTTTGAAATACACATGTACTGAATGGGCATGTTACACAAGTACGGATAACATTGTGCATGATATGCCATTACAGACTACAACTGTATGAATAATCAGTACTGACTATGCCTGTTCGAAATATACAAGTACTGAATGGTTATGTTACAAAAATACGGATAACATTGTGCATGATACGCCATTACAGACTACAACTGTATGAATCATCAGTACAGACTATGCCTGTTTTTAATACACAAGTACCGAATGTTCATGTTACACAAGTACGGGCAACATTGTGCATGATATGCCATTTCACACTACAACTGTATGAATAATCGGTACAGACTGTGCCTGTTTGAAATACACCACATGTACTGAATGTTCTTGTTACACAAGTATAGATAACATTGTGCGTGATGCGCCATTACAGACTACAACTGTATGAATCATCAGTACAGACTGTGCCTGTTTTTAATACTCAAGTACTGAATGGTCATGTTACACAAGTACGTGCAACATTGTGCATGATACGCCATTACAGACTACAACTGTATGAATCATCAGTACAGGCTGCGCCTGTTTGAAATACGCAAGTACTGAATGGTCATGTTACACAAGTACAAATAACATTGTGCATGATACGCCATTACAGACTACAACTGTATGAATCATCAGTACAGGCTGCGCCTGTTTGAAATACACAAGTACTGAATGGTCATGTTACACAAGTACAGATAACATTGTGCATGATACGCCATTACAGACTACAACTGTATGAATCATCAGTACAGGCTGCGCCTGTTTGAAATACACAAGTACTGAATGGTCATGTTACACAAGTACAGATAACATTGTGCATGATACGCCATTACAGACTACAACTGTATGAATCATCAGTACAGACTGTGCCTGTTTGAAATACACCACATGTACTGAATGTTCTTGTTACACAAGTATAGATAACATTGTGCGTGATGCGCCATTACAGAATACAACTGTATGAATCATCAGTACAGACTGTGCCTGTTTTTAATACTCAAGTACTGAATGGTCATGTTACACAAGTACGTGCAACATTGTGCATGATACCCCATTACAGACTACAACTGTATGAATCATCAGTACAGACTGTGCCTGTTTGAAATACACAAGCACTGAATGTTCATGTTACACAAGTACAGACAACATTGTGCATGATACGCAATTACAGACTACAACTGTATGAATCATCAGTACAGACTGTGTCTGTTTTTAATACACAAGTACTGAATGGTCATGTTACACAAGTACGGGCAACTGTGTGCATGACACGCCATTACAGACTACAACTGTATGAATCATCAGTACAGACTGTGCCTATTTGAAATACACATGTACTGAATGGGCATGTTACACAAGTACAAATAACATTGTGCATGATACGCCATTACAGACTACAACTGTATGAATCATCAGTACAGGCTGCGCCTGTTTGAAATACACAAGTACTGAATGGTCATGTTACACAAGTACAGATAACATTGTGCATGATACGCCATTACAAACTACAACTGTATGAATCATCAGTACAGACTGTGCCTGTTTTTAATACACAAGTACTGAATGGTCATGTTACACAAGTACGGGCAACTGTGTGCATGACACGCCATTACAGACTACAACTGTATGAATCATCAGTACAGACTGTACCTATTTGAAATACACATGTACTGAATGGGCATGTTACACAAGTACAAATAACATTGTGCATGATACGCTATTACAGACTACAACTGTATGAATCATCAGTACAGACTGTGCATGTTTGAAATACACATGTACTGAATGGTTATGTTACACAAGTACAGATAACATTGTGCATGATACGCCATTACAGACTACAACTGTATGAATCATCAGTAAAGACTGTGCCTGTTTGAAATACACATGTACTGAATGGGCATGTTACACAAGTACAGATAACATTGTGTATGATACGCCATTACAGACTACAACTGTATGAATCATCAGTACTGACTGTGCCTGTTTGAAATACACATGTACTGAATGTTCTTGTTACACAAGTATAGATATCATTGTGCGTGATGCGCCATTACAGACTACAACTGTATGAATCATCAGTACAGACTGTGCCTGTTTTTAATACTCAAGTACTGAATGGTCATGTTACACAATTACGTGCAACATTGTGCATGATACGCCATTACAGACTACAACTGTATGAATCATCAGTACAGACTGTGCCTGTTTGAAATACACCACATGTACTGAATGTTCTTGTTACACAAGTATAGATAACATTGTGCGTGATGCGCCATTACAGACTACAACTGTATGAATCATCAGTACAGACTGTGCCTGTTTTTAATACTCAAGTACTGAATGTTCATGTTACACAAGTACAGACAACATTGTGCATGATACGCCATTACAGACTACAACTGTATGAATCATCAGTACAGACTGTGCCTGTTTGAAATACACCACATGTACTGAATGGTCTTGTTACACAAGTACGGACAACATTGTGCATGATATGCCATTACAGACTACAACTGTATGAATCATCAGTACAGACTGTGCCTATTTGAAATACACATGTACTGAATGGGCATGTTACACAAGTACAAATAACATTGTGCATGATACGCCATTACAGACTACAACTGTATGAATCATCAGTACAGGCTGCGCCTGTTTGAAATACACAAGTACTGAATGGTCATGTTACACAAGTACAGATAACATTGTGCATGATACGCCATTACAGACTACAACTGTATGAATCATCAGTACAGGCTGCGCCTGTTTAAAATACACAAGTACTGAATGGTCATGTTACACAAGTACAGATAACATTGTGCATGATATGCCATTACAGACTACAACTGTATGAATCATCAGTACAGAC
The DNA here is from genome assembly GCF_978046115.1 of Saccoglossus kowalevskii. Taxonomy (NCBI): domain Eukaryota; kingdom Metazoa; phylum Hemichordata; class Enteropneusta; family Harrimaniidae; genus Saccoglossus; species Saccoglossus kowalevskii. The sequence continues at coordinate 882,082 of NC_140656.1, read as the reverse complement.
TGTGCCTGTTTGAAATACACCACATGTACTGAATGTTCTTGTTACACAAGTATAGATAACATTGTGCGTGATGCGCCATTACAGACTACAACTGTATGAATCATCAGTACAGACTGTGCCTGTTTTTAATACACATGTACTGAATGGGCATGTTACACAATTACGGACAACATTGTGCATGATACGCCATTACAGACTACAACTGTATGAATCATCAGTACAGACTGTGCCTGTTTGAAATACACCACATGTACTGAATGTTCTTGTTACACAAGTATAGATAACATTGTGCGTGATGCGCCATTACAGACTACAACTGTATGAATCATCAGTACAGACTGTGCCTGTTTTTAATACTCAAGTACTGAATGGTCATGTTACACAATTACGTGCAACATTGTGCATGATACGCCATTACAGACTACAACTGTATGAATCATCAGTACAGACTGTGCCTGTTTGAAATACACCACATGTACTGAATGTTCTTGTTACACAAGTATAGATAACATTGTGCGTGATGCGCCATTACAGACTACAACTGTATGAATCATCAGTACAGACTGTGCCTGTTTTTAATACTCAAGTACTGAATGTTCATGTTACACAAGTACAGACAACATTGTGCATGATACGCCATTACAGACTACAACTGTATGAATCATCAGTACAGACTGTGCCTGTTTGAAATACACCACATGTACTGAATGGTCTTGTTACACAAGTACGGACAACATTGTGCATGACACGCCATTACAGACTACAACTGTATGAATCATCAGTACAGACTGTACCTATTTGAAATACACATGTACTGAATGGGCATGTTACACAAGTACAAATAACATTGTGCATGATACGCTATTACAAACTACAACTGTATGAATCATCAGTACAGACTGTGCCTGTTTTTAATTCACAAGTACTGAATGGTCATGTTACACAAGTACGGACAACTGTGTGCATGACACGCCATTACAGACTACAACTGTATGAATCATCAGTACAGACTGTACCTATTTGAAATACACATGTACTGAATGGGCATGTTACACAAGTACAGATAACATTGTGCATGATACGCCATTACAGACTGCAACTGTACGAATCACCAGTACAGACTATGCCTGTTTGAAATACACAAGTACTGAATTGTCATGTTACACAAGTACGGATAACATTGTGCATGATATGCCATGACAGACTACAACTGTATGAATCATGAGTACAGACTGTGCCTGTTTGAAATACACAAGTACTCAATGGGCTTGTTACACAAGTACAGATAACATTGTGCATGATATGCCATTACAGAGTACAACTGTATGAATCATGGGTACAGACTGTGCCTGTTTTTAATACACATGTACTGAATGGGCATGTTACACAATTACGGACAACATTTTGCATGATACGCCATTACAGACTACAACTGTATGAATCATCAGTACAGGCTGCGCCTGTTTGAAATACACAAGTACTGAATGGTCATGTTACACAAGTACAAATAACATTGTGCATGATACGCCATTACAGACTACAACTGTATGAATCATCAGTACAGGCTGCGCCTGTTTGAAATACACAAGTACTGAATGGTCATGTTACACAAGTACAGATAACATTGTGCATGATACGCCATTGCAGACTACAACTGTATGAATCATCAGTACAGACTGTGCCTGTTTGAAATACACCACATGTACTGAATGTTCTTGTTACACAAGTATAGATAACATTGTGCGTGATGCGCCATTACAGACTACAACTGTATGAATCATCAGTACAGACTGTGCCTGTTTTTAATACTCAAGTACTGAATGGTCATGTTACACAAGTACGTGCAACATTGTGCATGATACGCCATTACAGACTACAACTGTATGAATCATCAGTACAGGCTGCGCCTGTTTGAAATACACAAGTACTGAATGATCATGTTACACAAGTACAAATAACATTGTGCATGATACGCCATTACAGACTACAACTGTATGAATCATCAGTACAGGCTGCGCCTGTTTGAAATACACAAGTACTGAATGGTCATGTTACACAAGTACAAATAACATTGTGCATGATACGCCATTACAGACTACAACTGTATGAATCATCAGTACAGGCTGCGCCTGTTTGAAATACACAAGTACTGAATGGTCATGTTACACAAGTACAGATAACATTGTGCATGATACGCCATTGCAGACTACAACTGTATGAATCATCAGTACAGACTGTGCCTGTTTGAAATACACCACATGTACTGAATGTTCTTGTTACACAAGTATAGATAACATTGTGCGTGATGCGCCATTACAGACTACAACTGTATGAATCATCAGTACAGACTGTGCCTGTTTTTAATACTCAAGTACTGAATGGTCATGTTACACAAGTACGTGCAACATTGTGCATGATACGCCATTACAGACTACAACTGTATGAATCATCAGTACAGGCTGCGCCTGTTTGAAATACACAAGTACTGAATGGTCATGTTACACAAGTACAAATAACATTGTGCATGATACGCCATTACAGACTACAACTGTATGAATCATCAGTACAGGCTGCGCCTGTTTGAAATACACAAGTACTGAATGGTCATGTTACACAAGTACAGATAACATTGTGCATGATACGCCATTACAGACTACAACTGTATGAATCATCAGTACAGGCTGCGCCTGTTTGAAATACACAAGTACTGAATGGTCATGTTACACAAGTACAGATAACATTGTGCATGATACGCCATTACAGACTACAACTGTATGAATCATCAGTATAGACTGTGCCTGTTTGAAATACACCACATGTACTGAATGTTCTTGTTACACAAGTATAGATAACATTGTGCGTGATGCGCCATTACAGACTACAACTGTATGAATCATCAGTACAGACTGTGCCTGTTTTTAATACTCAAGTACTGAATGGTCATGTTACACAAGTACGTGCAACATTGTGCATGATACGCCATTACAGACTACAACTGTATGAATCATCAGTACAGACTGTGCCTGTTTGAAATACACAAGCACTGAATGTTCATGTTACACAAGTACAGACAACATTGTGCATGATACGCAATTACAGACTACAACTGTATGAATCATCAGTACAGACTGTGTCTGTTTTTAATACACAAGTACTGAATGGTCATGTTACACAAGTACGGGCAACTGTGTGCATGACACGCCATTACAGACTACAACTGTATAAATCATCAGTACAGATTGTGCCTGTTTTTAATACACAAGTACTGAATGGTCATGTTACACAAGTACGGGCAACATTGTGCATGATACGCCATTACAGGCTACAACTGTATAAATCATCAGTACAGATTGTGCCTGTTTTTAATACAAAGTACTGAATGGTCATGTTACACAAGTACGGGCAACATTGTGCATGATACGCCATTACAGACTACAACTGTATGAATCATCAGTACAGACTGTGCCTGTTTGAAATACACAAGTACTGAATGGTCATGTTACACAAGTACAAATAACATTGTGCATGATACGCCATTACAGACTACAACTGTATGAATCATCAGTACAGGCTGCGCCTGTTTGAAATACACAAGTACTGAATGGTCATGTTACACAAGTACAGATAACATTGTGCATGATACGCCATTACAGACTACAACTGTATGAATCATCAGTACAGGCTGCGCCTGTTTGAAATACACAAGTACTGAATGGTCATGTTACACAAGTACAGATAACATTGTGCATGATACGCCATTACAGACTACAACTGTATGAATCATCAGTACAGACTGTGCCTGTTTGAAATACACCACATGTACTGAATGTTCTTGTTACACAAGTATAGATAACATTGTGCGTGATGCGCCATTACAGACTACAACTGTATGAATCATCAGTACAGACTGTGCCTGTTTTTAATACTCAAGCACTGAATGGTCATGTTACACAAGTACGTGCAACATTGTGCATGATACGCCATTACAGACTACAACTGTATGAATCATCAGTACAGACTGTGCCTGTTTGAAATACACAAGCACTGAATGTTCATGTTACACAAGTACAGACAACATTGTGCATGATACGCAATTACAGACTACAACTGTATGAATCATCAGTACAGACTGTGTCTGTTTTTAATACACAAGTACTGAATGGTCATGTTACACAAGTACGGGCAACTGTGTGCATGACACGCCATTACAGACTACAACTGTATGAATCATCAGTACAGACTGTACCTATTTGAAATACACATGTACTGAATGGGCATGTTACACAAGTACAAATAACATTGTGCATGATACGCCATTACAGACTACAACTGTATGAATCATCAGTACAGACTGTGCCTATTTGAAATACACATGTACTGAATGGGCATGTTACACAAGTACAAATAACATTGTGCATGATACGCCATTACAGACTACAACTGTATGAATCATCAGTACAGGCTGCGCCTGTTTGAAATACACAAGTACTGAATGGTCATGTTACACAAGTACAGATAACATTGTGCATGATACGCCATTACAAACTACAACTGTATGAATCATCAGTACAGACTGTGCCTGTTTTTAATACACAAGTACTGAATGGTCATGTTACACAAGTACGGGCAACTGTGTGCATGACACGCCATTACAGACTACAACTGTATGAATCATCAGTACAGACTGTACCTATTTGAAATACACATGTACTGAATGGGCATGTTACACAAGTACAAATAACATTGTGCATGATACGCCATTACAGACTACAACTGTATGAATCATCAGTACAGACTGTGCCTGTTTGAAATACACATGTACTGAATGGTTATGTTACACAAGTACAGATAACATTGTGCATGATACGCCATTACAGACTACAACTGTATGAATCATCAGTACAGACTGTGCCTGTTTGAAATACACATGTACTGAATGGGCATGTTACACAAGTACAGATAACATTGTGCATGATACGCCATTACAGACTACAACTGTATGAATCATCAGTACTGACTGTGCTTGTTCGAAAAATACAAGTACTGAATGGTTATGTTACACAAATACGGATAACATTGTGCATGATATGCCATGACAGACAACAACAGTATGAATCATCAGTACAGACTGTCCTGTTTGAAATACACAAATACTGAATGGTCATGTTACACAAGTACGGATAACATTATGCATGATATGCCATTACAGACTGCAACTGTACGAATCACCAGTACAGACTGTGCCTGTTTGAAATACACAAGTACTGAATTGTCATGTTACACAAGTACGGATAACATTGTGCATGATATGCCATTGCAGACTACAACTGTATGAATCATCAGTAGAGGCTGCGCCTGTTTGAAATACACAAGTACTGAATGGTTATGTTACACAAGTACAGATAACATTGTGCATGGTACGCCATTACAGACTACAACTGTATGAATCATCAGTACAGACTGTGCCTGTTTGAAATACACAAGTACTGAATGGTTATGTTACACAAGTACAGATAACATTGTGCATGGTACGCCATTACAGACTACAACTGTATGAATCATCAGTACAGACTGTGCCTGTTTGAAATACACAAGTACTGAATGGTCATGTTACCCACGTACAGACAACATTGTGCATGATACGCCATTACAGACTACAACTGTATGAATCATCAGTGCAGACTATGCCTGTTTGAAATACACCACATGTACTGAATGTTCTTGTTACACAAGTATAGATAACATTGTGCATGATGCGCCATTACAGACTACAACTGTATGAATAATCAGTACAGACTGTGCCTATTTGAAATACGCATGTACTGAATGGGCATGTTACACAAGTACAAATAACATTGTGCATGATACGCCATTACAGACCACAACTGTATGAATCATCAGTACAGACTATGCCTGTTTTTAATACACAAGTTCTGAATGGTCATGTTACACAAGTACGGACAACATTGTGCATGATATGCCATTACAGACTACAACTGTATGAATCATCAGTACAGACTGTGCCTGTTTTTAATACACATGTACTGAATGGGCATGTTACACAATTACGGACAACATTGTGCATAATACGCCATTACAGACTACAACTGTATGAATCATCTGTACTGACTGTGCCTGTTCGAAATACACATGTACTGAATGGTTATGTTACACAAATACGGATAACATTGTGCATGATATGCCATGACAGACAACAACAGTATGAATCATCAGTACAGACTATGCCTGTTTGAAATACACCACATGTACTGAATGGTCATGTTACACAAGTACGGACAACATTGTGCATGATATGCCATTACAGACTACAACTGTATGAATCATCAGTACAGACTGTGCCTATTTGAAATACACATGTACTGAATGGGCATGTTACACAAGTACAAATAACATTGTGCATGATACGCCATTACAGACTACAACTGTATGAATCATCAGTACAGGCTGCGCCTGTTTGAAATACACAAGTACTGAATGGTCATGTTACACAAGTACAGATAACATTGTGCATGATACGCCATTACAAACTACAACTGTATGAATCATCAGTACAGACTGTGCCTGTTTTTAATACACAAGTACTGAATGGTCATGTTACACAAGTACGGGCAACTGTGTGCATGACACGCCATTACAGACTACAACTGTATGAATCATCAGTACAGACTGTACCTATTTGAAATACACATGTACTGAATGGGCATGTTACACAAGTACAAATAACATTGTGCATGATACGCCATTACAGACTACAACTGTATGAATCATCAGTACAGACTGTGCCTGTTTGAAATACACATGTACTGAATGGTTATGTTACACAAGTACAGATAACATTGTGCATGATATGCCATGACAGACTACAACTGTATAAATCATCAGTACAGACTGTGCCTGTTTGAAATACACATGTACTGAATGGTTATGTTACACAAGTACAGATAACATTGTGCATGATACGCCATTACAGACCACAACTGTATGAATCATCAGTACAGACTATGCCTGTTTTTAATACACAAGTTCTGAATGGTCATGTTACACAAGTACGGACAACATTGTGCATGATATGCCATTACAGACTACAACTGTATGAATCATCAGTACAGACTGTGCCTGTTTGAAATACACAAGTACTGAATGGTCATGTTACACAAGTACAGATAACATTGTGCATGATACGCCATTACAGACTACAACTGTATGAATCATCAGTACAGACTGTGCCTGTTTGAAATACACAAATACTGAATGGTCATGCACAAGTACAGATAACATTGTGCATGATACGCCATTACAGACTACAACTGCATGAATCATCAGTACAGACTGTGCCTGTTTGAAATACACAAGCACTGAATGTTCATGTTACACAAGTACGGACAACATTGTGCATGATATGCCATTACAGATTACAACTGTATGAATCATTAGTACAGACTGTGCCTGTTTGAAATACACAAGCACTGAATGTTCATGTTACACAAATACAGACAACATTGTGCATGATACGCCATTACAGACTACAACTGTATGAATCATCAGTGCAGATTATGCCCGTTTTTAATACACAAGTATTGAATGGTCATGTTACACAAGTTCGGGCAACATTGTGCATGATACGCCATTACAGACTACAACTGTATGAATCATCAGTACAGACTGTGCCTGTTTGAAATACACCACATGTACTGAATGTTCTTGTTACACAAGTATAGATAACATTGTGCATGATGCGCCATTACAGACTACAACTGTATGAATAATCAGTACAGACTGTGCCTATTTGAAATACACATGTACTGAATGGGCATGTTACACAAGTACAAATAACATTGTGCATGATACGCCATTACAGACTACAACTGTATGAATCATCAGTACAGACTGTGTCTGTTTGTAATACTCAAGTACTGAATGGTCATGTTACACAAGTACGGACAACTTTGTGCACGATACGCCATTACAGACTACAACTGTATGACTAATCAGTACGATACGCCATTACAGACTACAACTGTATGAATAATCAGTACAGACTGTGCCTGTTTGAAATACACATGTACTGAATGGGCATGTTACACAAGTACAGATAACATTGTGCATGATACGCCATTACAGACTACAACTGTATGAATCATCAGTACTGACTGTGCTTGTTCGAAATATACAAGTACTGAATGGTTATGTTACACAAATACGGATAACATTGTGCATGATATGCCATGACAGACAACAACAGTATGAATCATCAGTACAGACTGTCCTGTTTGAAATACACAAATACTGAATGGTCATGTTACACAAGTACGGATAACATTATGCATGATATGCACTTACAGACTACAACTGTATGAATCATCAGTACTGACTGTGCCTGTTTGAAATACACATGTACTGAATGGTCATGTTACACAAGTACAGATAAAATTGTGCATGATACGCCAATACAAACTACAACTGTATGAATCATCAGTACAGACTGTGCCTGTTTTTAATACACAAGTACTGAATGGTCATGTTACACAAGTACGGACAACTTTGTGCATGATACGCCATTACAGACTACAACTGTATGAATCATCAGTACAGACTGTGCCTGTTTGTAGTACACCACATGGACTGAATGTTCATGTTACACAAATATAGATGACATTGTGCATGATACGCCATTACAGACTACAACTGTATGAATAATCGGTACAGACTGCGCCTGTTTGAAATACACAAGTACTCAATGGGCTTGTTACACAAGTACAGATAACATTGTGCATGATATGCCATTACAGAGTACAACTGTATGAATCATGGGTACAGACTGTGCCTGTTTTTAATACACATGTACTGAATGGGCATGTTACACAATTACGGACAACATTTTGCATGATACGCCATTACAGACTACAACTGTATGAATCATCTGTACTGACTATGCCTGTTCGAAATATACAAGTACTGAATGGTTATGTTACACAAATACGGATAACATTGTGCATGATATGCCATGACTGACAACAACAGTATGAATCATCAGTACAGACTGTCCTGTTTGAAATACACAAATACTGAACGGTCATGTTACACAAGTACAGATAACATTGTGCATGATACGCCATTACAGACTACAACTGTATGAATCATCAGTACAGACTATGCCTGTTTTTAATACACAAGTACCGAATGGTCATGTTACACAAGTACGGGCAACATTGTGCATGATACGCCATTACAGACTACAACTGTATGAATCATCAGTACAGACTGTGCCTGTTTGAAATACACAAGTACTGAATGGTCATGTTACACAAGTACAGATAACATTGTGCATGATACACCATTACAGACTACAACTGTATGAATCATCAGTACAGACTGTGCCTGTTTGAAATACACAAGTACTGAATGGTCATGTTACACAAGTACAGATAACATTGTGCATGATATGCCATTGCAGACTACAACTGTATGAATCATCAGTAGAGGCTGCGCCTGTTTGAAATGCACAAGTACTGAATGGTCATGTTACACAAGTACAGATAACATTGTGCATGGTACGCCATTACAGACTACAACTGTATGAATCATCAGTACAGACTGTGCCTGTTTGAAATACACAAGTACTGAATGGTCATGTTACACAAGTACAGATAACATTGTGCATGATATGCCATTGCAGACTACAACTGTATGAATCATCAGTAGAGGCTGCGCCTGTTTGAAATACACAAGTACTGAATGGTCATGTTACACAAGTACAGATAACATTGTGCAAGATACGCCATTACAGAGTACAACTGTATGAATCATGGGTACAGACTGTGCCTGTTGTTAATACACATGTACTGAATGGGCATGTTACACAATTACGGACAACATTTTGCATGATACGCCATTACAGACTACAACTGTATGAATCATCTGTACTGACTATGCCTGTTCGAAATATACAAGTACTGAATGTTTATGTTACACAAATACGGATAACATTGTGCATGATATGCCATGACTGACAACAACAGTATGAATCATCAGTACAGACTGTCCTGTTTGAAATACACAAATACTGAACGGTCATGTTACACAAGTACAGATAACATTGTGCAAGATACGCCATTACAGACTACAACTGTATGAATCATCAGTACAGACTATGCCTGTTTTTAATACACAAGTACCGAATGGTCATGTTACACAAGTACGGATAACATTGTGCATGATATGCCATTACACACTACAACTGTATGAATAATCGGTACAGACTGCGCCTGTTTGAAATACACAAGCACTGAATGTTCATGTTACACAAGTACGGACAACATTGTGCATGATATGCCATTACAGACTACAACTGTATGAATAATCGGTACAGACTGCGCCTGTTTGAAATACACAAGCACTGAATGTTCATGTTACCATAGTACAGATAACATTGTGCATGGTACGCCATTACAGACTGCAACTGTAAGAATCATCAGTAGAGACTGTGCCTGTTTGAAATACACAAGCACTGAATGGGCTTGTTACACAAGTACGGACAACATTGTGCATGATATGCCATTACAGACTACAACTGTATGAATCATGGGTACAGACTGTGCCTGTTTTTAATACACATGTACTGAATGGGCATGTTACACAATTACGGACAACATTTTGCATGATACGCCATTACAGACTACAACTGTATGAATCATCTGTACTGACTATGCCTGTTCGAAATATACAAGTACTGAATGGTTATGTTACACAAATACGGATAACATTGTGCATGATATGCCATGACTGACAACAACAGTATGAATCATCAGTACAGACTGTCCTGTTTGAAATACACAAATACTGAACGGTCATGTTACACAAGTACAGATAACATTGTGCATGGTACGCCATTACAGACTACAACTGTATGAATCATCAGTACAGACTGTGCCTGTTTGAAATACACAAGTACTGAATGGTTATGTTACACAAGTACAGATAACATTTTGCATGGTACGCCATTACAGACTACAACTGTATGAATCATCAGTACAGACTGTGCCTGTTTGAAATACACAAGTACTGAATGGTTATGTTACACAAGTACAGATAACATTGTGCATGGTACGCCATTACAGACTACAACTGTATGAATCATCAGTACAGACTATGCCTGTTTTTAATACACAAGTTCTGAATGGTCATGTTACACAAGTTACGGACAACATTGTGCATGATATGCCATTACAGATTACAACTGTATGAATCATTAGTACAGACTGTGCCTGTTTGAAATACACAAGCACTGAATGTTCATGTTACACAAGTACAGACAACATCGTGCATGATACGCCATTACAGACTACAACTGTATGAATCATCAGTACAGACTATGCCTGTTTTTAATACACAAGTTCTGAATGGTCATGTTACACAAGTACGGACAACATTGTGCATGATATGCCATTACAGACTACAACTGTATGAATCATCAGTACAGACTGTGCCTGTTTGAAATACACAAGTACTGAATGGTCATGTTACCCAAGTACAGACAACATTGTGCATGATACGCCATTACAGACTACAACTGTATGAATCATCAGTACAGACTGTGCCTGTTTGAAATACCCCACATGTACTGAATGTTCTTGTTACACAAGTATAGATAACATTGTGCATGATGCGCCATTACAGACTACAACTGTATGAATAATCAGTACAGAGTGTTCTGTTCGAAATATACATGTACTGAATGGTCTTGTTACACAAGTACAGATAACATTGTGCATGATATGCCATTACAGACTACAACTGTATGAATCATCAGTACAGACTGTGCCTGTTTTTAATACACAAGTACTGAATGGTCATGTTACACAAGTACGGACAACTTTGTGCATGATACGCCATTACAGACTACAACTGTATGAATAATCAGTACAGAGTATTCTGTTCGAAATATACATGTACTGAATGTTCTTGTTACACAAATATAGATGACATTGTGCATGATACGCCATTACAGACTACAAGTGTATGAATAATCGGTTCAGACTGCGCCTGTTTGAAATACACAAGTACTGAATGGTCATGTTACCCAAGTACAGACAACATTGTGCATGATACGCCATTACAGACTACAACTGTATGAATCATCAGTGCAGACTATGCCTGTTTTTAATACACAAGTACTGAATGGTCATGTTACACAAGTTCGGGCAACATTGTGCATGATACGCCATTACAGACTACAACTGTATGAATCATCAGTACAGACTGTGCCTGTTTGAAATACACCACATGTACTGAATGTTCTTGTTACACAAGTATAGATAACATTGTGCATGATGCGCCATTACAGACTACAACTGTATGAATAATCAGTACAGACTGTGCCTATTTGAAATACACATGTACTGAATGGGCATGTTACACAAGTACAAATAACATTGTGCATGATACGCCATGACAGACTACAACTGTATGAATCATCAGTACAGACTGTGCCTGTTTGAAATACACCACATGTACTGAATATTCTTGTTACACAAGTATAGATAACATTGTGCATGATGCGCCATTACAGACTACAACTGTATGAATAATCAGTACAGACTGTGCCTGTTTTTAATACACAAGTTCTGAATGGTCATGTTACACAAGTACGGACAACATTGTGCATGATATGCCATTACAGACTACAACTGTATGAATCATCAGTACAGACTGTGCCTGTTTGAAATACACATGTACTGAATGGGCATGTTACACAATTACGGACAACATCGTGCATGATACGCCATTACAGACTACAACTGTATGAATCATCAGTACAGACTATGCCTGTTTTTAATACACAAGTTCTGAATGGTCATGTTACACAAATACGGACAACATTGTGCATGATATGCCATTACAGACTACAACTGTATGAATCATCAGTACAGACTGTGCCTGTTTGAAATACACATGTACTGAATGGGCATGTTACACAATTACGGACAACATTGTGCATGATACGCCATTACAGACTACAACTGTATGAATCATCAGTACAGACTGTGCCTGTTTGAAATACTCAAGTGCTGAATGGTCATGTTACACAAGTACAAATAACATTGTGCACGATATGCCATGACAGACAACAACAGTATGAATTATCAGTACAGACTGTCCTGTTTGAAATACACAAATACTGAATGGTCATGTTACACAAGTACGGATAACATTATGCATGATACGCCATTACAGACTGCAACTGTGCGAATCACCAGTACAGACTGTGCCTGTTTTTAATACACAAGTACTGAATGGTCATGTTACACAAGTACGGGCAACGTGTGCGTGATACACCATTACAGACTACAACTGTATGAATCATCAGTACAGACTGTGCCTGTTTGAAATACCCCACATGTACTGAATGTTCTTGTTACACAAGTATAGATAACATTGTGCATGATGCGCCATTACAGACTACAACTGTATGAATAATCAGTACAGAGTGTTCTGTTCGAAATATACATGTACTGAATGGTCTTGTTACACAAGTACAGATAACATTGTGCATGATATGCCATTACAGACTACAACTGTATGAATCATCAGTACAGACTGTGCCTGTTTTTAATACACAAGTACTGAATGGTCATGTTACACAAGTACGGACAACTTTGTGCATGATACGCCATTACAGACTACAACTGTATGAATAATCAGTACAGAGTGTTCTGTTCGAAATATACATGTACTGAATGTTCTTGTTACACAAATATAGATGACATTGTGCATGATACGCCATTACAGACTACAAGTGTATGAATAATCGGTTCAGACTGCGCCTGTTTGAAATACACAAGTACATAATGGTCATGTTACACAAGTACGGATAACATTGTGCATGGTATGCCATTACACACTACAACTGCATGAATCATCAGTACAGACTGTGCCTGTTTGAAATACACAAGCACTGAATGTTCATGTTACACAAGTACAGACAACATTGTGCATGATATGCCATTACAGACTACAACTGTATGAATCATTAGTACAGACTGTGCCTGTTTGAAATACACATGTACTGAATGGGCATGTTACACAAATACGGACAACATTGTGCATGATACGCCATTACAGACTACAACTGTATGAATCATCAGTACAGACTATGTCTGTTTTTAATACACAAGTTCTGAATGTTCATGTTACACAAGTACGGAAAACATTGTGCATGTTACGCCATTACAGACTACAACTGTATGAATCATCAGTAAAGACTATGCCTGTTTTTAATACACAAGTTCTGAATGGTCATGTTACACAAGTACGGACAACATTGTGCATGATATGCCATTACAGACTACAACTGTATGAATCATCAGTACAGACTGTGCCTGTTTGAAATACACATGTACTGAATGGTCTTGTTACACAATTACGGACAACATTGTGCATGATACGCCATTACAGACTACAACTGTATGAATCATCAGTACAGACTGTCCTGTTTGAAATACACAAGTACTGAATGGTCATGTTACACAAGTACAAATAACATTGTGCATGATACGCCGTTACAGACTACAACTGTATGAATCATCTGTACAGACTGTGCCTGTTTTTAATACACATGTACTGAATGGGCATGTTACACAATTACGGACAACATTGTGCATGATACGCCATTACAGACTACAACTGTATGAATCATCAGTACAGACTGTCCTGTTTGAAATACACAAGTACTGAATGGTCATGTTACACAAGTACAAATAACATTGTGCATGATACGCCGTTACAGACTACAACTGTATGAATCATCTGTACAGACTGTGCCTGTTTTTAATACACATGTACTGAATGGGCATGTTACACAATTACGGACAACATTGTGCATGATACGCCATTACAGACTACAACTGTATGAATCATCAGTACAGACTGTCCTGTTTGAAATACACAAGTACTGAATGTTCATGTTACACAAGTACAGATAACATTGTGCATGATACGCCATTACAGACTACAACTGTATGAATCATCAGTACAGACTGTGCCTGTTTTTAATACACAAGTACTGAATGGTCATGTTACACAAGTACGGACAACTTTGTGCATGATACGCCATTACAGACTACAACTGTATGAATCATCAATACAGGCTGCGCCTGTTTGAAATACAAAAGTACTGAATGGTCATGTTACACAAGTACAGATAACATTGTGCATGATACGCCATTACAGACTACAACTGTATGAATCATCAGTACAGACTGTGCCTGTTTTTAATACACAAGTACTGAATGGTCATGTTACACAAGTACTGACAACTTTGTGCATGATACGCCATTACAGACTACAACTGTATGAATCATCAGTACAGACTGTCCTGTTTGAAATACACAAATACTGAATGGTCATGTTACGCAAGTACGGATAACATTATGCATGATATACCATTACAGACTGCAACTGTACGAATCACCAGTACAGACTGAGCCTGTTTGAAACACACAAGTACTGAATGGTCATGTTACACAAGTACAGATAACATTGTGCATGGTGCGCCATTACAGACTACAACTGTATGAATAATCAGTACAGAGTGTTCTGTTCGAAATATACATGTACTGAATGGTCTTGTTACACAAGTACAGATAACATTGTGCATGATATGCCATTACAGACTACAACTGTATGAATCATCAGTACAGACTGTGCCTGTTTTTAATACACAAGTACTGAATGGTCATGTTACACAAGTACGGACAACTTTGTGCATGATACGCCATTACAGACTACAACTGTATGAATAATCAGTACAGAGTGTTCTGTTCGAAATATACATGTACTGAATGTTCTTGTTACACAAATATAGATGACATTGTGCATGATACGCCATTACAGACTACAAGTGTATGAATAATCGGTTCAGACTGCGCCTGTTTGAAATACACATGTACTGAATGGGCATGTTACACAAGTACAGATAACATTGTGCATGATACGCCATTACAGACACAACTGTATGAATCATCAGTACAGACTGTGCCTGTTTTTAATACACAAGTACTGAATGGTCATGTTACACAAGTACGGACAACATTGTGCATGATATGCCATTACAGATTACAACTGTATGAATCATTAGTACAGACTGTACCTGTTTGAAATACACAAGCACTGAATGTTCATGTTACACAAATACAAACAACATTGTGCATGATACGCCATTACAGACTACAACTGTATGAATCATCAGTACAGACTGTGCCTGTTTGAAATACACATGTACTGAATGGGCATGTTACACAATTACGGACAACATTGTGCATGATACGCCATTACAGACTACAACTGTATGAATCATCAGTACAGACTGTCCTGTTTGAAATACACAAGTACTGAATGGTCATGTTACACAAGTACAAATAACATTGTGCATGATACGCCATTACAGACTACAACTGTATGAATCATCAGTACAGACTGTGCCTGTTTTTAATACACATATACTGAATGGTCATGTTACACAATTACGGACAACATTGTGCATGATACGCCATTACAGACTGCAACTGTATGAATCATCTGTACTGACTGTGCCTGTTCGAAACATACAAGTACTGAATGGTTATGTTACACAAATACGGATAACTTTGTGCTTGATATGCCATGACAGACAACAACAGTATGAATCATCAGTACAGACTGTCCTGTTTGAAATACACAAATACTGAATGGTCATGTTACACAAGTACGGATAACATTATGTATGATATACCATTACAGACTGCAACTGTACGAATCACCAGTACAGACTGTGCCTGTTTGAAATACACAAGTACTGAATGGTTATGTTACACAAGTACAGATAACATTGTGGATGATACGCCATTGCAGACTACAACTGCATGAATCATCAGTGCAGACTGTGCCTGTTTGAAATACACAAGTACTGAATGGTCATGTTACAGATAACATTGTGCATGATACGCCATTACAGACTACAACTGTATGAATCATCAGTACAGACTGTGCCTGTTTTTAATACACAAGTACTGAATGGTCATGTTACACAAGTACGGGCAACTGTGTGCATGACACGCCATTACAGACTACAACTGTATGAATCATCAATACAGACTGTGTCTGTTTGTAATACTCAAGTACTGAATGGTCATGTTACACAAGTACGGACAACTTTGTGCACGATACGCCATTACAGACTGCAACAGTACGAATCATCAGTACAGACTGTGCCTGTTTGAAATACACATGTACTTAATGGGCATGTTACACAAGTACAGATAACATTGTGCATGATACGCCATTACAGACTACAACTGTATGAATCATCAGTACAGATTGTGCCTGTTCGAAATATACAAGTACTGAATGGTTATGTTACACAAATACGGATAACACTGTGCATGATATGCCATGACAGACAACAACAGTATGAATCATCAGTACAGACTGTCCTGTTTGAAATACTCAAATACTGAATGGTCATGTTACACAAGTACGGATAACATTATGCATGATATGCCATTACAGACTGCAACTGTACGAATCACCAGTAAAGACTGTGCCTGTTTGAAATACACAAGTACTGAATGGTCATGTTACACAAGTTCGGGCAACATTGTGCATGATACGCCATTACAGACTACAACTGTATGAATCATCAGTACAGGCTGCGCCTGTTTGAAATACACAAGTACTGAATGGTCATGTTACACAATTACAGATAACATTATGCATGATACGCCATTACAGACTACAACTGTATGAATCATCAGTACAGACTGTGCCTGTTTTTAATACACAAGTACTGAATGGTCATGTTACACAAGTTCGGGCAACATTGTGCATGATACACCATTACAGACTACAACTGTATGAATCATCAGTACAGACTGTGCCTGTTTTTAATACACAAGTACTGAATGGTCATGTTACACAAGTACGGATAATATTGTGCATAATATGCACTTACACACTACAACTGCATGAATCATCAGTACAGACTGTGCCTGTTTGAAATACACAAGCACTGGATGTTCATGTTACATAAGTACGGACAACATTGTGCATGATATGCCATTACAGACTACAACTTATGAATCATCAGTACAGACTGTGCCTGTTTTTAATACTCAAGTACTGAATGGTCATGTTACACAAGTACGTGCAACATTGTGCATGATACGTCATTACAGACTACAACTGTATGAATCATCAGTACAGACTGTGCCTGTTTTTAATACTCAAGTACTGAATGGTCATGTTACACAAGTACGTGCAACATTGTGCATGATACGCCATTACAGAGTACAACTGTATGAATCATTAGTACAGACTGTGCCTGTTTGAAATACACAAGCACTGAATGTTCATGTTACACAAGTACAGACAACATTGTGCATGATACGCCATTACAGACTACAACTGTATGAATCATCAGTACAGACTATGCCTGTTTGAAATACACCACATGTACTGAATAGTCATGTTACACAAGTACGGACAACATTGTGCATGATATGCCATTGCAGACTACAACTGTATGAATCATCAGTACAGACTGTGTCTGTTTGTAATACTCAAGTACTGATTGGTCATGTTACACAAGTACGTGCAACATTGTGCATGGTACGCCATTACAGATTACAACTGTATGAATCATCAGTACAGATTGTGCCTGTTTGAAATACACAAGTACTGATTGGTCATGTTACACAAGTACGTGCAACATTGTGCATGGTACGCCATTACAGACTACAACTGTATGAATCATCAGTACAGACTGGGCCTGTTTGTAACACTCAAGTACTGAATGGTCATGTTACACAAGTACGTGCAACATTGTGCATGGTACGCCATTACAGACTACAACTGTATGAATCATCAGTACAGATTGTGCCTGTTTGAAATACACATGTACTGAATGGTCTTGTTACACAAGTACAGATAACATTGTGCATGATACGCCATTACAGACTACAACTGTATGAATCATCAGTACAGACTGTGCCTGTTTGAAATACACATGTACTGAATGGTCTTGTTACACAAGTACACATAACATTGTGCATGATATGCCATTACAGGCTACAACTGTATAAATCATCAGTACAGATTGTGCCTGTTTTTAATACACAAGTACTGAATGGTCATGTTACACAAGTACGGGCAACATTGTGCATGATACGCCATTACAGACTACAACTGTATGAATCATCAGTACAGACTGTGCCTGTTTGAAATACACATGTACTGAATGGTCTTGTTACACAAGTACAGATAACATTGTGCATGATATGCCATTACAGACTACAACTGTATAAATCATCAGTACAGATTGTGCCTGTTTTTAATACACAAGTACTGAATGGTCATGTTACACAAGTACGGGCAACATTGTGCATGATACGCCATTACAGACTACAACTTTATGAATCATCAGTACAGACTGTGCCTGTTTGAAATACACCACATTTACTGAATGTTCATGTTACACAAGTATAGATAACATTGTGCATGATATGCCATTACAGACTACAACTGTATAAATCATCAGTACAGATTGTGCCTGTTTATAATACACAAGTACTGAATGGTCATGTTACACAAGTACTTATAACATTGTGCATGATACGCCATTACAGACTACAACTGTATGAATCATCAGTACAGACTGTGCCTGTTTGAAATACACATGTACTGAATGGTCTTCTTACACAAGTACACATAACATTGTGCATGATATGCCATTACAGGCTACAACAGTATAAATCATCAGTACAGATTGTGCCTGTTTTTAATACACAAGTACTGAATGGTCATGTTACACAAATACGGGCAACATTGTGCATGATACGCCATTACAGACTACAACTGTATGAATCATCAGTACAGACTGTGCCTGTTTGAAATACACATGTACTGAATGGTCTTGTTACACAAGTACAGATAACATTGTGCATGATATGCCATTACAGACTACAACTGTATAAATCATCAGTACAGATTGTGCCTGTTTTTAATACACAAGTACTGAATGGTCATGTTACACAAGTACGGGCAACATTGTGCATGATACGCCATTACAGACTACAACTTTATGAATCATCAGTACAGACTGTGCCTGTTTGAAATACACCACATTTACTGAATGTTCATGTTACACAAGTATAGATAACATTGTGCATGATATGCCATTACAGACTACAACTGTATAAATCATCAGTACAGATTGTGCCTGTTTATAATACACAAGTACTGAATGGTCATGTTACACAAATACGGGCAACATTGTGCATGATACGCCATTACAGACACAACTGTATGAATCATCAGTACAGACTGTGCCTGTTTTTAATACACAAGTACTGAATGGTCATGTTACACAAGTACGGACAACATTGTGCATGATATGCCATTACAGATTACAACTGTATGAATCATTAGTACAGACTGTACCTGTTTGAAATACACAAGCACTGAATGTTCATGTTACACAAATACAAACAACATTGTGCATGATACGCCATTACAGACTACAACTGTATGAATCATCAGTACAGACTGTGCCTGTTTGAAATACACATGTACTGAATGGGCATGTGACACAATTACGGACAACATTGTGCATGATACGCCATTACAGACTACAACTGTATGAATCATCAGTACAGACTGTCCTGTTTGAAATACACAAGTACTGAATGGTCATGTTACACAAGTACAAATAACATTGTGCATGATACGCTATTACAGACTACAACTGTATGAATCATCAGTACAGACTGTGCCTGTTTTTAATACACATATACTGAATGGTCATGTTACACAATTACGGACAACATTGTGCATGATACGCCATTACAGACTGCAACTGTATGAATCATCTGTACTGACTGTGCCTGTTCGAAACATACAAGTACTGAATGGTTATGTTACACAAATACGGATAACTTTGTGCTTGATATGCCATGACAGACAACAACAGTATGAATCATCAGTACAGACTGTCCTGTTTGAAATACACAAATACTGAATGGTCATGTTACACAAGTACGGATAACATTATGTATGATATACCATTACAGACTGCAACTGTACGAATCACCAGTACAGACTGTGCCTGTTTGAAATACACAAGTACTGAATGGTTATGTTACACAAGTACAGATAACATTGTGGATGATACGCCATTGCAGACTACAACTGCATGAATCATCAGTGCAGACTGTGCCTGTTTGAAATACACAAGTACTGAATGGTCATGTTACAGATAACATTGTGCATGATACGCCATTACAGACTACAACTGTATGAATCATCAGTACAGACTGTGCCTGTTTTTAATACACAAGTACTGAATGGTCATGTTACACAAGTACGGGCAACTGTGTGCATGACACGCCATTACAGACTACAACTGTATGAATCATCAATACAGACTGTGTCTGTTTGTAATACTCAAGTACTGAATGGTCATGTTACACAAGTACGGACAACTTTGTGCACGATACGCCATTACAGACTGCAACAGTACGAATCATCAGTACAGACTGTGCCTGTTTGAAATACACATGTACTTAATGGGCATGTTACACAAGTACAGATAACATTGTGCATGATACGCCATTACAGACTACAACTGTATGAATCATCAGTACAGATTGTGCCTGTTCGAAATATACAAGTACTGAATGGTTATGTTACACAAATACGGATAACACTGTGCATGATATGCCATGACAGACAACAACAGTATGAATCATCAGTACAGACTGTCCTGTTTGAAATACTCAAATACTGAATGGTCATGTTACACAAGTACGGATAACATTATGCATGATATGCCATTACAGACTGCAACTGTACGAATCACCAGTAAAGACTGTGCCTGTTTGAAATACACAAGTACTGAATGGTCATGTTACACAAGTTCGGGCAACATTGTGCATGATACGCCATTACAGACTACAACTGTATGAATCATCAGTACAGGCTGCGCCTGTTTGAAATACACAAGTACTGAATGGTCATGTTACACAAGTACAAATAACATTGTGCATGATACGCCATTACAGACTACAACTGTATGAATCATCAGTACAGACTGTGCCTGTTTTTAATACACATATACTGAATGGTCATGTTACACAATTACGGACAACATTGTGCATGATACGCCATTACAGACTGCAACTGTATGAATCATCTGTACTGACTGTGCCTGTTCGAAACATACAAGTACTGAATGGTTATGTTACACAAATACGGATAACTTTGTGCTTGATATGCCATGACAGACAACAACAGTATGAATCATCAGTACAGACTGTCCTGTTTGAAATACACAAATACTGAATGGTCATGTTACACAAGTACGGATAACATTATGTATGATATACCATTACAGACTGCAACTGTACGAATCACCAGTACAGACTGTGCCTGTTTGAAATACACAAGTACTGAATGGTTATGTTACACAAGTACAGATAACATTGTGGATGATACGCCATTGCAGACTACAACTGCATGAATCATCAGTGCAGACTGTGCCTGTTTGAAATACACAAGTACTGAATGGTCATGTTACAGATAACATTGTGCATGATACGCCATTACAGACTACAACTGTATGAATCATCAGTACAGACTGTGCCTGTTTTTAATACACAAGTACTGAATGGTCATGTTACACAAGTACGGGCAACTGTGTGCATGACACGCCATTACAGACTACAACTGTATGAATCATCAATACAGACTGTGTCTGTTTGTAATACTCAAGTACTGAATGGTCATGTTACACAAGTACGGACAACTTTGTGCACGATACGCCATTACAGACTGCAACAGTACGAATCATCAGTACAGACTGTGCCTGTTTGAAATACACATGTACTTAATGGGCATGTTACACAAGTACAGATAACATTGTGCATGATACGCCATTACAGACTACAACTGTATGAATCATCAGTACAGATTGTGCCTGTTCGAAATATACAAGTACTGAATGGTTATGTTACACAAATACGGATAACACTGTGCATGATATGCCATGACAGACAACAACAGTATGAATCATCAGTACAGACTGTCCTGTTTGAAATACTCAAATACTGAATGGTCATGTTACACAAGTACGGATAACATTATGCATGATATGCCATTACAGACTGCAACTGTACGAATCACCAGTAAAGACTGTGCCTGTTTGAAATACACAAGTACTGAATGGTCATGTTACACAAGTTCGGGCAACATTGTGCATGATACGCCATTACAGACTACAACTGTATGAATCATCAGTACAGGCTGCGCCTGTTTGAAATACACAAGTACTGAATGGTCATGTTACACAATTACAGATAACATTATGCATGATACGCCATTACAGACTACAACTGTATGAATCATCAGTACAGACTGTGCCTGTTTTTAATACACAAGTACTGAATGGTCATGTTACACAAGTTCGGGCAACATTGTGCATGAAACACCATTACAGACTACAACTGTATGAATCATCAGTACAGACTGTGCCTGTTTTTAATACACAAGTACTGAATGGTCATGTTACACAAGTACGGATAATATTGTGCATAATATGCACTTACACACTACAACTGCATGAATCATCAGTACAGACTGTGCCTGTTTGAAATACACAAGCACTGGATGTTCATGTTACATAAGTACGGACAACATTGTGCATGATATGCCATTACAGACTACAACTTATGAATCATCAGTACAGACTGTGCCTGTTTTTAATACTCAAGTACTGAATGGTCATGTTACACAAGTACGTGCAACATTGTGCATGATACGTCATTACAGACTACAACTGTATGAATCATCAGTACAGACTGTGCCTGTTTTTAATACTCAAGTACTGAATGGTCATGTTACACAAGTACGTGCAACATTGTGCATGATACGCCATTACAGAGTACAACTGTATGAATCATTAGTACAGACTGTGCCTGTTTGAAATACACAAGCACTGAATGTTCATGTTACACAAGTACAGACAACATTGTGCATGATACGCCATTACAGACTACAACTGTATGAATCATCAGTACAGACTATGCCTGTTTGAAATACACCACATGTACTGAATAGTCATGTTACACAAGTACGGACAACATTGTGCATGATATGCCATTGCAGACTACAACTGTATGAATCATCAGTACAGACTGTGTCTGTTTGTAATACTCAAGTACTGATTGGTCATGTTACACAAGTACGTGCAACATTGTGCATGGTACGCCATTACAGACTACAACTGTATGAATCATCAGTACAGATTGTGCCTGTTTGAAATACACATGTACTGAATGGTCTTGTTACACAAGTACAGATAACATTGTGCATGATACGCCATTACAGACTACAACTGTATGAATCATCAGTACAGACTGTGCCTGTTTGAAATACACATGTACTGAATGGTCTTGTTACACAAGTACACATAACATTGTGCATGATATGCCATTACAGGCTACAACTGTATAAATCATCAGTACAGATTGTGCCTGTTTTTAATACACAAGTACTGAATGGTCATGTTACACAAGTACGGGCAACATTGTGCATGATACGCCATTACAGACTACAACTGTATGAATCATCAGTACAGACTGTGCCTGTTTGAAATACACATGTACTGAATGGTCTTGTTACACAAGTACAGATAACATTGTGCATGATATGCCATTACAGACTACAACTGTATAAATCATCAGTACAGATTGTGCCTGTTTTTAATACACAAGTACTGAATGGTCATG
The DNA here is from genome assembly GCF_978046115.1 of Saccoglossus kowalevskii. Classification (NCBI taxonomy): domain Eukaryota; kingdom Metazoa; phylum Hemichordata; class Enteropneusta; family Harrimaniidae; genus Saccoglossus; species Saccoglossus kowalevskii. Next base: position 857,246 of record NC_140656.1, on the reverse strand, counting down.
TTACACAAGTACGGGCAACATTGTGCATGATACGCCATTACAGACTACAACTTTATGAATCATCAGTACAGACTGTGCCTGTTTGAAATACACCACATTTACTGAATGTTCATGTTACACAAGTATAGATAACATTGTGCATGATATGCCATTACAGACTACAACTGTATAAATCATCAGTACAGATTGTGCCTGTTTATAATACACAAGTACTGAATGGTCATGTTACACAAGTACTTATAACATTGTGCATGATACGCCATTACAGACTACAACTGTATGAATCATCAGTACAGACTGTGCCTGTTTGAAATACACATGTACTGAATGGTCTTCTTACACAAGTACACATAACATTGTGCATGATATGCCATTACAGGCTACAACAGTATAAATCATCAGTACAGATTGTGCCTGTTTTTAATACACAAGTACTGAATGGTCATGTTACACAAATACGGGCAACATTGTGCATGATACGCCATTACAGACTACAACTGTATGAATCATCAGTACAGACTGTGCCTGTTTGAAATACACATGTACTGAATGGTCTTGTTACACAAGTACAGATAACATTGTGCATGATATGCCATTACAGACTACAACTGTATAAATCATCAGTACAGATTGTGCCTGTTTTTAATACACAAGTACTGAATGGTCATGTTACACAAGTACGGGCAACATTGTGCATGATACGCCATTACAGACTACAACTTTATGAATCATCAGTACAGACTGTGCCTGTTTGAAATACACCACATTTACTGAATGTTCATGTTACACAAGTATAGATAACATTGTGCATGATATGCCATTACAGACTACAACTGTATAAATCATCAGTACAGATTGTGCCTGTTTATAATACACAAGTACTGAATGGTCATGTTACACAAGTACTTATAACATTGTGCATGATACGCCATTACAGACTACAACTGTATGAATCATCAGTACAGACTGTGCCTGTTTGAAATACACATGTACTGAATGGTCTTGTTACACAAGTACAGATAACATTGTGCATGATATGCCATTACAGACTACAACTGTATAAATCATCAGTACAGATTGTGCCTGTTTTTAATACACAAGAACTGAATGGTCATGTTACACAAGTACGGGCAACATTGTGCATGATACGCCATTACAGACTACGACTGTATGAATCATCAGTACAGACTGTGCCTGTTTGAAATACACCACATGTACTGAATGTTCATGTTACACAAGTATAGATTACATTGTGCATGATATGCCATTACAGACTACAACTGTATAAATCATCAGTACAGATTGTGCCTGTTTATAATACACAAGTACTGAATGGTCATGTTACACAAGTACAAATAACATTGTGCATGATACGCCATTACAGACTACAACTGTATAAATCATCAGTACAGACTATGCCTGTTTGAAATACACGTGTACTGAAAGGTCATGTTACACAAGTACAGATGACATTGTGCATGATACGCCATTACAGGCTACAACTGTATGAATCATCAGTACAGACTGTGCCTGTTTGAAATACACATGTACTGAATGGTTTTGTTACACAAGTACAGATAACATTGTGCATGATATGCCATTACGGACTGCAACTGTATGAATCATCAGTAAAGACTATGCCTGTTTGAAATACACAAGCACTGAATGGTCATGTTACACAATTACAGATGACATTGTGCATAATACGCCATTACAGACTACAACTGTATGAATCATCAGTACAGAGTGAGCCTGTTTTTAATACACAATTACTGAATGGTCATGTTACACAAGTACGGGCAACATTGTGCATGATACGCCATTACAGACTACAACTGTATAAATCACCAGTACAGACTGTGCCTGTTCGAAATATGCAAGTACTGAATGGTCATGTTACACAAGTACGGATAACATTGTGCATGATACGGCATTACATACTACAACTGTATGAATCATCAGTACAGACTATGCCTGTTTGAAATACACATGTACTGAATGGTCATGTTACACAAGTACTTATAACATTGTGCATGATACGCCATTACAGACAACAAATGCATGAATGATCAGCACAGACTATGCCTGTTTGAAATACACATGTACTGAATGGTCTTGTTACACAAGTACGGACAACATTGTGCATGATATGCCATTACAGACTACAACTGTATAAATCATCAGTACAGATTGTGCCTGTTTTTAATACACAAGTACTGAATGGTCATGTTACACAAGTACGGGCAACATTGTGCATGATACGCCATTACAGACTACAACTGTATGAATCATCAGTACAGACTGGGCCTGTTTGTAATACTCAAGTACTGAATGGTCATGTTACACAAGTACGTGCAACATTGTGCATGGTACGCCATTACAGACTACAACTGTATGAATCATCAGTACAGATTGTGCCTGTTTGAAATACACATGTACTGAATGGTCTTGTTACACAAGTACAGATAACATTGTGCATGATACGCCATTACAGACTACAACTGTATGAATCATCAGTACAGACTGTGCCTGTTTGAAATACACATGTACTGAATGGTCTTGTTACACAAGTACACATAACATTGTGCATGATATGCCATTACAGGCTACAACTGTATAAATCATCAGTACAGATTGTGCCTGTTTTTAATACACAAGTACTGAATGGTCATGTTACACAAGTACTTATAACATTGTGCATGATACGCCATTACAGACTACAACTGTATGAATCATCAGTACAGACTGTGCCTGTTTATAATACACAAGTACTGAATGGTCATGTTACACAAGTACTTATAACATTGTGCATGATACGCCATTACAGACTACAACTGTATGAATCATCAGTACAGACTGTGCCTGTTTGAAATACACATGTACTGAATGGTCTTGTTACACAAGTACACATAACATTGTGCATGATATGCCATTACAGACTACAACTGTATAAATCATCAGTACAGATTGTGCCTGTTTTTAATACACAAGTACTGAATGGTCATGTTACACAAGTACGGGCAACATTGTGCATGATACGCCATTACAGACTACGACTGTATGAATCATCAGTACAGACTGTGCCTGTTTGAAATACACCACATGTACTGAATGTTCATGTTACACAAGTATAGATAACATTGTGCATGATATGCCATTACAGACTACAACTGTATAAATCATCAGTACAGATTGTGCCTGTTTATAATACACAAGTACTGAATGGTCATGTTACACAAGTACAAATAACATTGTGCAAGATACGCCATTACAGACTACAACTGTATGAATCATCAGTACAGACTATGCCTGTTTGAAATACACGTGTACTGAAAGGTCATGTTACACAAGTACAGATGACATTGTGCATGATACGCCATTACAGACTACAACTGCATGAATCATCAGCACAGACTATGCCTGTTTGAAATACACATGTACTGAATGGTCATGTTACACAAGTACTTATAACATTGTGCATGATACGCCATTACAGACTACAACTGCATGAATGATCAGCACAGACTATGCCTGTTTGAAATACACATGTACTGAATGGTCTTGTTACACAAGTACAGATAACATTGTGCATGATACGCCATTACAGACTACAACTGTATGAATCATCAGTACAGACTGTGCCTGTTTGAAATACACCACATGTACTGAATGTTCATGTTACACAAGTATAGATAACATTGTGCATGATACTACATTACAGACTACAACTGTATGAATAATCGGTACAGACTGTGCCTGTTTGAAATACACATGTACTGAATGGTTATGTTACACAAGTACGAATAATATTGTGCATGATATGCCATGACAGACTGCAACAGTACGAATCATCAGTACAGACTGTGCCTGTTTGAAATACACAAGTACAGAATGGTCATGTTACACAAGTACGGATAACATTGTGCATGATATGCACTTACACACTACAACTGCATGAATCATCAGTACAGACTGTGCCTGTTTGAAATACACAAGCACTGAATGTTCATGTTACATAAGTACGGACAACATTGTGCATGATATGCCATTACAGATTACAACTGCATGAATCATTAGTACAGACTGTGCCTGTTTGAAATACACAAGCACTGAATGTTCATGTTACACAAGTACAGACAACATTGTGCATGATACGCCATTACAGACTACAACTGTATGAATCATCAATGCAGACTATGCCTGTTTTTAATACACAAGTACTGAATGGTCATGTTACACAAGTTCGGGCAACATTGTGCATGATACGCCATTACAGACTACAACTGTATGAATCATCAGTACAGACTGTGCCTGTTTGAAATACACCACATGTACTGAATGTTCTTGTTACACAAGTATAGATAACATTGTGCATGATGCGCCATTACAGACTACAACTGTATGAATAATCAGTACAGACTGTGCCTATTTGAAATACACATGTACTGAATGGGCATGTTACACAAGTACAAATAACATTGTGCATGATACGCCATTACAGACTACAACTGTATGAATCATCAGTACAGACTGTGCCTGTTTTTAATACTAAAGTACTGAATGGTCATGTTACACAAGTACGTGCAACATTGTGCATGATACGCCATTACAGACTACAACTTATGAATCATCAGTACAGACTGTGCCTGTTTTTAATACTCAAGTACTGAATGGTCATGTTACACAAGTACGTGCAACATTGTGCATGATACGTCATTACAGACTACAACTTTATGAATCATCAGTACAGACTGTGCCTGTTTTTAATACTCAAGTACTGAATGGTCATGTTACACAAGTACGTGCAACATTGTGCATGATACGCCATTACAGACTACAACTATATGAATCATCAGTACAGACTATGCCTGTTTGAAATACACCACATGTACTGAATAGTCATGTTACACAAGTACGGACAACATTGTGCATGATATGCCATTACAGACTACAACTGTATGAATCATCAGTACAGACTGTGCCTGTTCGAAATACTCAAGTACTGATTGGTCATGTTACACAAGTACGTGCAACATTGTGCATGGTACGCCATTACAGATTACAACTGTATGAATCATCAGTACAGACTGTGACTGTTTGAAATACACAAGTACTGATTGGTCATGTTACACAAGTACGTGCAACATTGTGCATGGTACGCCATTACAGACTACAACTGTATGAATCATCAGTACAGACTGGGCCTGTTTGTAATACTCAAGTACTGAATGGTCATGTTACACAAGTACGTGCAACATTGTGCATGGTACGCCATTACAGACTACAACTGTATGAATCATCAGTACAGATTGTGCCTGTTTGAAATACACATGTACTGAATGGTCTTGTTACACAAGTACAGATAACATTGTGCATGATACGCCATTACAGACTACAACTGTATGAATCATCAGTACAGACTGTGCATGTTTGAAATACACATGTACTGAATGGTCTTGTTACACAAGTACACATAACATTGTGCATGATATGCCATTACAGGCTACAACTGTATAAATCATCAGTACAGATTGTGCCTCTTTTTAATACACAAGTACTGAATGGTCATGTTACACACGTACGGGCAACATTGTGCATGATACGCCATTACAGACTACAACTGTATGAATCATCAGTACAGACTGTGCCTGTTTGAAATACACATGTACTGAATGTTCATGTTACACAAGTACAGATAACATTGTGCATGATACGCCATTACAGACTACGACTGTATGAATCATCAGTACAGACTGTGCCTGTTTGAAATACACCACATGTACTGAATGTTCATGTTACACAAGTATAGATAACATTGTGCATGATATGCCATTACAGACTACAACTGTATAAATCATCAGTACAGATTGTGCCTGTTTATAATACACAAGTACTGAATGGTCATGTTACACAAGTACAAATAACATTGTGCAAGATACGCCATTACAGACTACAACTGTATGAATCATCAGTACAGACTATGCCTGTTTGAAATACACGTGTACTGAAAGGTCATGTTACACAAGTACAGATGACATTGTGCATGATACGCCATTACAGACTACAACTGCATGAATCATCAGCACAGACTATGCCTGTTTGAAATACACATGTACTGAATGGTCATGTTACACAAGTACTTATAACATTGTGCATGATACGCCATTACAGACTACAACTGCATGAATGATCAGCACAGACTGTGCCTGTTTGAAATACACCACATGTACTGAATGTTCATGTTACACAAGTATAGATAACATTGTGCATGATACTACATTACAGACTACAACTGTATGAATAATCGGTACAGACTGTGCCTGTTTGAAATACACATGTACTGAATGGTTATGTTACACAAGTACGAATAATATTGTGCATGATATGCCATGACAGACTGCAACAGTACGAATCATCAGTACAGACTGTGCCTGTTTGAAATACACAAGTACAGAATGGTCATGTTACACAAGTACGGATAACATTGTGCATGATATGCACTTACACACTACAACTGCATGAATCATCAGTACAGACTGTGCCTGTTTGAAATACACAAGCACTGAATGTTCATGTTACATAAGTACGGACAACATTGTGCATGATACGCCATTACAGACTACAACTATATGAATCATCAGTACAGACTATGCCTGTTTGAAATACACCACATGTACTGAATAGTCATGTTACACAAGTACGGACAACATTGTGCATGATATGCCATTACAGACTACAACTGTATGAATCATCAGTACAGACTGTGCCTGTTCGAAATACTCAAGTACTGATTGGTCATGTTACACAAGTACGTGCAACATTGTGCATGGTACGCCATTACAGATTACAACTGTATGAATCATCAGTACAGACTGTGCCTGTTTGAAATACACAAGTACTGATTGGTCATGTTACACAAGTACGTGCAACATTGTGCATGGTACGCCATTACAGACTACAACTGTATGAATCATCAGTACAGACTGGGCCTGTTTGTAATACTCAAGTACTGAATGGTCATGTTACACAAGTACGTGCAACATTGTGCATGGTACGCCATTACAGACTACAACTGTATGAATCATCAGTACAGATTGTGCCTGTTTGAAATACACATGTACTGAATGGTCTTGTTACACAAGTACAGATAACATTGTGCATGATACGCCATTACAGACTACAACTGTATGAATCATCAGTACAGACTGTGCATGTTTGAAATACACATGTACTGAATGGTCTTGTTACACAAGTACACATAACATTGTGCATGATATGCCATTACAGGCTACAACTGTATAAATCATCAGTACAGATTGTGCCTGTTTTTAATACACAAGTACTGAATGGTCATGTTACACAAGTACGGGCAACATTGTGCATGATACGCCATTACAGACTACAACTGTATGAATCATCAGTACAGACTGTGCCTGTTTGAAATACACATGTACTGAATGTTCATGTTACACAAGTACAGATAACATTGTGCATGATACGCCATTACAGACTACGACTGTATGAATCATCAGTACAGACTGTGCCTGTTTGAAATACACCACATGTACTGAATGTTCATGTTACACAAGTATAGATAACATTGTGCATGATATGCCATTACAGACTACAACTGTATAAATCATCAGTACAGATTGTGCCTGTTTATAATACACAAGTACTGAATGGTCATGTTACACAAGTACAAATAACATTGTGCAAGATACGCCATTACAGACTACAACTGTATGAATCATCAGTACAGACTATGCCTGTTTGAAATACACGTGTACTGAAAGGTCATGTTACACAAGTACAGATGACATTGTGCATGATACGCCATTACAGACTACAACTGCATGAATCATCAGCACAGACTATGCCTGTTTGAAATACACATGTACTGAATGGTCATGTTACACAAGTACTTATAACATTGTGCATGATACGCCATTACAGACTACAACTGCATGAATGATCAGCACAGACTGTGCCTGTTTGAAATACACCACATGTACTGAATGTTCATGTTACACAAGTATAGATAACATTGTGCATGATACTACATTACAGACTACAACTGTATGAATAATCGGTACAGACTGTGCCTGTTTGAAATACACATGTACTGAATGGTTATGTTACACAAGTACGAATAATATTGTGCATGATATGCCATGACAGACTGCAACAGTACGAATCATCAGTACAGACTGTGCCTGTTTGAAATACACAAGTACAGAATGGTCATGTTACACAAGTACGGATAACATTGTGCATGATATGCACTTACACACTACAACTGCATGAATCATCAGTACAGACTGTGCCTGTTTGAAATACACAAGCACTGAATGTTCATGTTACATAAGTACGGACAACATTGTGCATGATATGCCATTACAGATTACAACTGCATGAATCATTAGTACAGACTGTGCCTGTTTGAAATACACAAGCACTGAATGTTCATGTTACACAAGTACAGACAACATTGTGCATGATACGCCATTACAGACTACAACTGTATGAATCATCAATGCAGACTATGCCTGTTTTTAATACACAAGTACTGAATGGTCATGTTACACAAGTTCGGGCAACATTGTGCATGATACGCCATTACAGACTACAACTGTATGAATCATCAGTACAGACTGTGCCTGTTTGAAATACACCACATGTACTGAATGTTCTTGTTACACAAGTATAGATAACATTGTGCATGATGCGCCATTACAGACTACAACTGTATGAATAATCAGTACAGACTGTGCCTATTTGAAATACACATGTACTGAATGGGCATGTTACACAAGTACAAATAACATTGTGCATGATACGCCATTACAGACTAGAACTGTATGAATCATCAGTACAGACTGTGCCTGTTTTTAATACTCAAGTACTGAATGGTCATGTTACACAAGTACGTGCAACATTGTGCATGATACGCCATTACAGACTACAACTTATGAATCATCAGTACAGACTGTGCCTGTTTTTAATACTCAAGTACTGAATGGTCATGTTACACAAGTACGTGCAACATTGTGCATGATACGTCATTACAGACTACAACTGTATGAATCATCAGTACAGACTGTGCCTGTTTTTAATACTCAAGTACTGAATGGTCATGTTACACAAGTACGTGCAACATTGTGCATGATACGCCATTACAGACTACAACTATATGAATCATCAGTACAGACTATGCCTGTTTGAAATACACCACATGTACTGAATAGTCATGTTACACAAGTACGGACAACATTGTGCATGATATGCCATTACAGACTACAACTGTATGAATCATCAGTACAGACTGTGCCTGTTCGAAATACTCAAGTACTGATTGGTCATGTTACACAAGTACATGCAACATTGTGCATGGTACGCCATTACAGATTACAACTGTATGAATCATCAGTACAGACTGTGCCTGTTTGAAATACACCACATGTACTGAATGTTCATGTTACACAAGTATAGATAACATTGTGCATGATACTACATTACAGACTACAACTGTATGAATAATCGGTACAGACTGTGCCTGTTTGAAATACACATGTACTGAATGGTTATGTTACACAAGTACGAATAATATTGTGCATGATATGCCATGACAGACTGCAACAGTACGAATCATCAGTACAGACTGTGCCTGTTTGAAATACACAAGTACAGAATGGTCATGTTACACAAGTACGGATAACATTGTGCATGATATGCACTTACACACTACAACTGCATGAATCATCAGTACAGACTGTGCCTGTTTGAAATACACAAGCACTGAATGTTCAAGTTACATAAGTACGGACAACATTGTGCATGATATGCCATTACAGATTACAACTGCATGAATCATTAGTACAGACTGTGCCTGTTTGAAATACACAAGCACTGAATGTTCATGTTACACAAGTACAGACAACATTGTGCATGATAGGCCATTACAGACTACAACTGTATGAATCATCAATGCAGACTATGCCTGTTTTTAATACACAAGTACTGAATGGTCATGTTACACAAGTACAGACAACATTGTGCATGATACGCCATTACAGACTACAACTGTATGAATCATCAATGCAGACTATGCCTGTTTTTAATACACAAGTACTGAATGGTCATGTTACACAAGTTCGGGCAACATTGTGCATGATACGCCATTACAGACTACAACTGTATGAATCATCAGTACAGACTGTGCCTGTTTGAAATACACCACATGTACTGAATGTTCTTGTTACACAAGTATAGATAACATTGTGCATGATGCGCCATTACAGACTACAACTGTATGAATAATCAGTACAGACTGTGCCTATTTGAAATACACATGTACTGAATGGGCATGTTACACAAGTACAAATAACATTGTGCATGATACGCCATTACAGACTACAACTGTATGAATCATCAGTACAAAATGTGCCTGTTTTTAATACTCAAGTACTGAATGGTCATGTTACACAAGTACGTGCAACATTGTGCATGATACGCCATTACAGACTACAACTTATGAATCATCAGTACAGACTGTGCCTGTTTTTAATACTCAAGTACTGAATGGTCATGTTACACAAGTACGTGCAACATTGTGCATGATACGTCATTACAGACTACAACTGTATGAATCATCAGTACAGACTGTGCCTGTTTTTAATACTCAAGTACTGAATGGTCATGTTACACAAGTACGTGCAACATTGTGCATGATACGCCATTACAGACTACAACTATATGAATCATCAGTACAGACTATGCCTGTTTGAAATACACCACATGTACCGAATAGTCATGTTACACAAGTACGGACAACATTGTGCATGATATGCCATTACAGACTACAACTGTATGAATCATCAGTACAGACTGTGCCTGTTCGAAATACTCAAGTACTGATTGGTCATGTTACACAAGTACGTGCAACATTGTGCATGGTACGCCATTACAGATTACAACTGTATGAATCATCAGTACAGACTGTGCCTGTTTGAAATACACAAGTACTGATTGGTCATGTTACACAAGTACGTGCAACATTGTGCATGGTACGCCATTACAGACTACAACTGTATGAATCATCAGTACAGACTGGGCCTGTTTGTAATACTCAAGTACTGAATGGTCATGTTACACAAGTACGTGCAACATTGTGCATGGTACGCCATTACAGACTACAACTGTATGAATCATCAGTACAGATTGTGCCTGTTTGAAATACACATGTACTGAATGGTCTTGTTACACAAGTACAGATAACATTGTGCATGATACGCCATTACAGACTACAACTGTATGAATCATCAGTACAGACTGTGCCTGTTTGAAATACACATGTACTGAATGGTCTTGTTACACAAGTACACATAACATTGTGCATGATATGCCATTACAGGCTACAACTGTATAAATCATCAGTACAGATTGTGCCTGTTTTTAATACACAAGTACTGAATGGTCATGTTACACAAGTACGGGCAACATTGTGCATGATACGCCATTACAGACTACAACTGTATGAATCATCAGTACAGACTGTGCCTGTTTGAAATACACATGTACTGAATGTTCATGTTACACAAGTACAGATAACATTGTGCATGATACGCCATTACAGACTACGACTGTATGAATCATCAGTACAGACTGTGCCTGTTTGAAATACACCACATGTACTGAATGTTCATGTTACACAAGTATAGATAACATTGTGCATGATATGCCATTACAGACTACAACTGTATAAATCATCAGTACAGATTGTGCCTGTTTATAATACACAAGTACTGAATGGTCATGTTACACAAGTACAAATAACATTGTGCAAGATACGCCATTACAGACTACAACTGTATGAATCATCAGTACAGACTATGCCTGTTTGAAATACACGTGTACTGAAAGGTCATGTTACACAAGTACAGATGACATTGTGCATGATACGCCATTACAGACTACAACTGCATGAATCATCAGCACAGACTATGCCTGTTTGAAATACACATGTACTGAATGGTCATGTTACACAAGTACTTATAACATTGTGCATGATACGCCATTACAGACTACAACTGCATGAATGATCAGCACAGACTATGCCTGTTTGAAATACACATGTACTGAATGGTCTTGTTACACAAGTACAGATAACATTGTGCATGATACGCCATTACAGACTACAACTGTATGAATCATCAGTACAGACTGTGCCTGTTTGAAATACACCACATGTACTGAATGTTCATGTTACACAAGTATAGATAACATTGTGCATGATACTACATTCCAGACTACAACTGTATGAGTAATCGGTACAGACTGTGCCTGTTTGAAATACACATGTACTGAATGGTTATGTTACACAAGTACGAATAATATTGTGCATGATATGCCATGACAGACTGCAACAGTACGAATCATCAGTACAGACTGTGCCTGTTTGAAATACACAAGTACAGAATGGTCATGTTACACAAGTACGGATAACATTGTGCATGATATGCACTTACACACTACAACTGCATGAATCATCAGTACAGACTGTGCCTGTTTGAAATACACAAGCACTGAATGTTCATGTTACATAAGTACGGACAACATTGTGCATGATATGCCATTACAGATTACAACTGCATGAATCATTAGTACAGACTGTGCCTGTTTGAAATACACAAGCACTGAATGTTCATGTTACACAAGTACAGACAACATTGTGCATGATACGCCATTACAGACTACAACTGTATGAATCATCAATGCAGACTATGCCTGTTTTTAATACACAAGTACTGAATGGTCATGTTACACAAGTTCGGGCAACATTGTGCATGATACGCCATTACAGACTATAACTGTATGAATCATCAGTACAGACTGTGCCTGTTTGAAATACACCACATGTACTGAATGTTCTTGTTACACAAGTATAGATAACATTGTGCATGATGCGCCATTACAGACTACAACTGTATGAATAATCAGTACAGACTGTGCCTATTTGAAATACACATGTACTGAATGGGCATGTTACACAAGTACAAATAACATTGTGCATGATACGCCATTACAGACTACAACTGTATGAATCATCAGTACAGACTGTGCCTGTTTTTAATACTCAAGTACTGAATGGTCATGTTACACAAGTACGTGCAACATTGTGCATGATACGCCATTACAGACTACAACTTATGAATCATCAGTACAGACTGTGCCTGTTTTTAATACTCAAGTACTGAATGGTCATGTTACACAAGTACGTGCAACATTGTGCATGATACGTCATTACAGACTACAACTGTATGAATCATCAGTACAGACTGTGCCTGTTTTTATTACTCAAGTACTGAATGGTCATGTTACACAAGTACGTGCAACATTGTGCATGATACGCCATTACAGACTACAACTATATGAATCATCAGTACAGACTATGCCTGTTTGAAATACACCACATGTACTGAATAGTCATGTTACACAAGTACGGACAACATTGTGCATGATATGCCATTACAGACTACAACTGTATGAATCATCAGTACAGACTGTGCCTGTTCGAAATACTCAAGTACTGATTGGTCATGTTACACAAGTACGTGCAACATTGTGCATGGTACGCCATTACAGATTACAACTGTATGAATCATCAGTACAGACTGTGCCTGTTTGAAATACACCACATGTACTGAATGTTCATGTTACACAAGTATAGATAACATTGTGCATGATACTACATTACAGACTACAACTGTATGAATAATCGGTACAGACTGTGCCTGTTTGAAATACACATGTACTGAATGGTTATGTTACACAAGTACGAATAATATTGTGCATGATATGCCATGACAGACTGCAACAGTACGAATCATCAGTACAGACTGTGCCTGTTTGAAATACACAAGTACAGAATGGTCATGTTACACAAGTACGGATAACATTGTGCATGATATGCACTTACACACTACAACTGCATGAATCATCAGTACAGACTGTGCCTGTTTGAAATACACAAGCACTGAATGTTCAAGTTACATAAGTACGGACAACATTGTGCATGATATGCCATTACAGATTACAACTGCATGAATCATTAGTACAGACTGTGCCTGTTTGAAATACACAAGCACTGAATGTTCATGTTACACAAGTACAGACAACATTGTGCATGATACGCCATTACAGACTACAACTGTATGAATCATCAATGCAGACTATGCCTGTTTTTAATACACAAGTACTGAATGGTCATGTTACACAAGTTCGGGCAACATTGTGCATGATACGCCATTGCAGACTACAACTGTATGAATCATCAGTACAGACTGTGCCTGTTTGAAATACACCACATGTACTGAATGTTCTTGTTACACAAGTATAGATAACATTGTGCATGATGCGCCATTACAGACTACAACTGTATGAATAATCAGTACAGACTGTGCCTGTTTGAAATACACCACATTTACTGAATGTTCATGTTACACAAGTATAGATAACATTGTGCATGATATGCCATTACAGACTACAACTGTATAAATCATCAGTACAGATTGTGCCTGTTTATAATACACAAGTACTGAATGGTCATGTTACACAAGTACTTATAACATTGTGCATGATACGCCATTACAGACTACAACCGTATGAATCATCAGTACAGACTGTGCCTGTTTGAAATACACATGTACTGAATGGTCTTGTTACACAAGTACAGATAACATTGTGCATGATATGCCATTACAGACTACAACTGTATAAATCATCAGTACAGATTGTGCCTGTTTTTAATACACAAGAACTGAATGGTCATGTTACACAAGTACGGGCAACATTGTGCATGATACGCCATTACAGACTACGACTGTATGAATCATCAGTACAGACTGTGCCTGTTTGAAATACACCACATGTACTGAATATTCATGTTACACAAGTATAGATTACATTGTGCATGATATGCCATTACAGACTACAACTGTATAAATCATCAGTACAGATTGTGCCTGTTTATAATACTCAAGTACTGAATGGTCATGTTACACAAGTACAAATAACATTGTGCATGATACGCCATTACAGACTACAACTGTATGAATCATCAGTACAGACTATGCCTGTTTGAAATACACGTGTACTGAAAGGTCATGTTACACAAGTACAGATGACATTGTGCATGATACGCCATTACAGGCTACAACTGTATGAATCATCAGTACAGACTGTGCCTGTTTGAAATACACATGTACTGAATGGTTTTGTTACACAAGTACAGATAACATTGTGCATGATATGCCATTACGGACTGCAACTGTATGAATCATCAGTAAAGACTATGCCTGTTTGAAATACACAAGCACTGAATGGTCATGTTACACAATTACAGATGACATTGTGCATAATACGCCATTACAGACTACAACTGTATGAATCATCAGTACAGAGTGAGCCTGTTTTTAATACACAATTACTGAATGGTCATGTTACACAAGTACGGGCAACATTGTGCATGATACGCCATTACAGACTACAACTGTATAAATCACCAGTACAGACTGTGCCTGTTCGAAATATGCAAGTACTGAATGGTCATGTTACACAAGTACGGATAACATTGTGCATGATACGGCATTACATACTACAACTGTATGAATCATCAGTACAGACTCTGCCTGTTTGAAATACACATGTACTGAATGGTCATGTTACACAAGTACTTATAACATTGTGCATGATACGCCATTACAGACTACAACTGCATGAATGATCAGCACAGACTATGCCTGTTTGAAATACACATGTACTGAATGGTCTTGTTACACAAGTACGGACAACATTGTGCATGATATGCCATTACAGACTACAACTGTATAAATCATCAGTACAGATTGTGCCCGTTTTTAATACACAAGTACTGAATGGTCATGTTACACAAGTACGGGCAACATTGTGCATGATACGCCATTACAGACTACAACTGTATGAATCATCAGTACAGACTGGGCCTGTTTGTAATACTCAAGTACTGAATGGTCATGTTACACAAGTACGTGCAACATTGTGCATGGTACGCCATTACAGACTACAACTGTATGAATCATCAGTACAGATTGTGCCTGTTTGAAATACACATGTACTGAATGGTCTTGTTACACAAGTACAGATAACATTGTGCATGATACGCCATTACAGACTACAGCTGTATGAATCATCAGTACAGACTGTGCCTGTTTGAAATACACATGTACTGAATGGTCTTGTTACACAAGTACACATAACATTGTGCATGATATGCCATTACAGGCTACAACTGTATAAATCATCAGTACAGATTGTGCCTGTTTTTAATACACAAGTACTGAATGGTCATGTTACACAAGTACGGGCAACATTGTGCATGATACGCCATTACAGACTACAACTGTATGAATCATCAGTACAGACTGTGCCTGTTTTTAATACTCAAGTACTGAATGGTCATGTTACACAAGTACGTGCAACCTTGTGCATGATACGCCATTACAGACTACAACTTATGAATCATCAGTACAGACTGTGCCTGTTTTTAATACTCAAGTACTGAATGGTCATGTTACACAAGTACGTGCAACATTGTGCATGATACGTCATTACAGACTACAACTGTATGAATCATCAGTACAGACTGTGCCTGTTTTTAATACTCGAGTACTGAATGGTCATGTTACACAAGTACGTGCAACATTGTGCATGATACGCCATTACAGACTACAACTATATGAATCATCAGTACAGACTATGCCTGTTTGAAATACACCACATGTACTGAATAGTCATGTTACACAAGTACGGACAACATTGTGCATGATATGCCATTACAGACTACAACTGTATGAATCATCAGTACAGACTGTGCCTGTTCGAAATACTCAAGTACTGATTGGTCATGTTACACAAGTACGTGCAACATTGTGCATGGTACGCCATTACAGATTACAACTGTATGAATCATCAGTACAGATTGTGCCTGTTTGAAATACACAAGGACTGATTGGTCATGTTACACAAGTACGTGCAACATTGTGCATGGTACGCCATTACAGACTACAACTGTATGAATCATCAGTACAGACTGGGCGTGTTTGTAATACTCAAGTACTGAATGGTCATGTTACACAAGTACGTGCAACATTGTGCATGGTACGCCATTACAGACTACAACTGTATGAATCATCAGTACAGATTGTGCCTGTTTGAAATACACATGTACTGAATGGTCTTGTTACACAAGTACAGATAACATTGTGCATGATACGCCATTACAGACTACAACTGTATGAATCATCAGTACAGACTGTGCCTGTTTGAAATACACATGTACTGAATGGTCTTGTTACACAAGTACACATAACATTGTGCATGATATGCCATTACAGGCTACAACTGTATAAATCATCAGTACAGATTGTGCCTGTTTTTAATACACAAGTACTGAATGGTCATGTTACACAAGTACGGGCAACATTGTGCATGATACGCCATTACAGACTACAACTGTATGAATCATCAGTACAGACTGTGCCTGTTTGAAATACACCACATGTCCTGAATGTTCATGTTACACAAGTATAGATAACATTGTGCATGATATGCCATTACAGACTACAACTGTATAAATCATCAGTACAGATTGTGCCTGTTTATAATACACAAGTACTGAATGGTCATGTTACACAAGTACTTATAACATTGTGCATGATACGCCATTACAGACTACAACTGTATGAATCATCAGTACAGACTGTGCCTGTTTGAAATACACATGTACTGAATGGTCTTGTTACACAAGTACAGATAACATTGTGCATGATATGCCATTACAGACTACAACTGTATAAATCATCAGTACAGATTGTGCCTGTTTTTAATACACAAGTACTGAATGGTCATGTTACACAACTACGGGCAACATTGTGCATGATACGCCATTACAGACTACGACTGTATAAATCATCAGTACAGACTGTGCCTGTTTGAAATACACCACATGTACTGAATGTTCATGTTAGACAAGTATAGATAACATTGTGCATGATATGCCATTACAGACTACAACTGTATAAATCATCAGTACAGATTGTGCCTGTTTATAATACACAAGTACTGAATGGTCATGTTACACAAGTACAAATAACATTGTGCAAGATACGCCATTACAGACTACAACTGTATGAATCATCAGTACAGACTATGCCTGTTTGAAATACACGTGTACTGAAAGGTCATGTTACACAAGTACAGATGACATTGTGCATGATACGCCATTACAGGCTACAACTGTATGAATCATCAGTACAGACTGTGCCTGTTTGAAATACACATGTACTGAATGGTTTTGTTACACAAGTACAGATAACATTGTGCATGATATGCCATTACGGACTGCAACTGTATGAATCATCAGTAAAGACTATGCCTGTTTGAAATACACAAGCACTGAATGGTCATGTTACACAATTACAGATGACATTGTGCATAATACGCCATTACAGACTACAACTGTATGAATCATCAGTACAGACTGAGCCTGTTTTTAATACACAATTACTGAATGGTCATGTTACACAAGTACGTGCAACATTGTGCATGGTACGCCATTACAGACTACAACTGTATGAATCATCAGTACAGACTGTGCCTGTTTGAAATACACATGTACTGAATGGTCTTGTTACACAAGTACACATAACATTGTGCATGATATGCCATTACAGGCTACAACTGTATAAATCATCAGTACAGATTGTGCCTGTTTTTAATACACAAGTACTGAATGGTCATGTTACACAAGTACGGGCAACGTTGTGCATGATACGCCATTACAGACTACAACTGTATGAATCATCAGTACAGACTGTGCCTGTTTGAAATACACATGTACTGAATGGTCATATTACACAAGTACAGATAACATTGTGCATGATACGCCATTACAGACTACAACTTTATGAATCATCAGTACAGACTGTGCCTGTTTGAAATACACCACATGTACTGAATGTTCATGTTACACAAGTATAGATAACATTGTGCATGATATGCCATTACAGACTACAACTGTATGAATCATCAGTACAGACTGTGCCTGTTTGAAATACACATGTACTGAATGGTCATGTTACACAAGTACAGATAACATTGTGCATGATACGCCATTACAGACTACAACTTTATGAATCATCAGTACAGACTGTGCCTGTTTGAAATACACCACATGTACTGAATGTTCATGTTACACAAGTATAGATAACATTGTGCATGATATGCCATTACAGACTACAACTGTATAAATCATCAGTACAGATTGTGCCTGTTTTTAATACACAAGTACTGAATGGTCATGTTACACAAGTACTTATAACATTGTGCATGATACGCCATTACAGACTACAACTGTATGAATCATCAGTACAGACTGTGCCTGTTTGAAATACACATGTACTGAATGGTCTTGTTACACAAGTACAGATAACATTGTGCATGATATGCCATTACAGACTACAACTGTATAAATCATCAGTACAGATTGTGCCTGTTTTTAATACACAAGTACTGAATGGTCATGTTACACAAGTACGGGCAACATTGTGCATGATACGCCATTACAGACTACGACTGTATGAATCATCAGTACAGACTGTGCCTGTTTGAAATACACCACATGTACTGAATGTTCATGTTACACAAGTATAGATAACATTGTGCATGATATGCCATTACAGACTACAACTGTATAAATCATCAGTACAGATTGTGCCTGTTTATAATACACAAGTACTGAATGGTCATGTTACACAAGTACAAATAACATTGTGCAAGATACGCCATTACAGACTACAACTGTATGAATCATCAGTACAGACTATGCCTGTTTGAAATACACGTGTACTGAAAGGTCATGTTACACAAGTACAGATGACATTGTGCATGATACGCCATTACAGGCTACAACTGTATGAATCATCAGTACAGACTGTGCCTGTTTGAAATACACATGTACTGAATGGTTTTGTTACACAAGTACAGATAACATTGTGCATGATATGCCATTACGGACTGCAACTGTATGAATCATCAGTAAAGACTATGCCTGTTTGAAATACACAAGCACTGAATGGTCATGTTACACAATTACAGATGACATTGTGCATAATACGCCATTACAGACTACAACTGTATGAATCATCAGTACAGACTGAGCCTGTTTTTAATACACAATTACTGAATGGTCATGTTACACAAGTACAGTTAACATTGTGCTTGATACGCCATTACAGACTACAACTGTATGAATCGTCAGTACAGACTGTGCCTGTTCGAAATACACATGTACTGAATGGTCATTTTACACAAGTACAGATGACATTGTGCATGATACGCCATTACATACTACAACTGTATGAATCATCAGTACAGACTATGCCTGTTGGAAATACACATGTACTGAATGGTCATGTTACACAAGTACTTAAAACATTGTGCATGATACGCCATTACAGAGAACAACTGTATGAATCATCAGTACAGACTGTGCCTGTTTGAAATACACATGTACTGAATGGTCTTGTTACACAAGTGTACAGATAACATTGTGCATGATATGCCATTACAGACTACAACTGTATGAATAATCGGTACATACTGAGCCTGTTTGAAATACACATGTACTGAATGGGCATGTTACACTAGTACAAATAACATTGTGCATGATACGCCATTACAGACTACAACTGTATGAATCATCAGTACAGACTGTGCCTGTTTGAAATACATCACATGTACTGAATGTTCATGTTACACAAGTATAGATAACATTGTGCATGATACGCCATTACAGACTACAACTGTATGAATAATCGGTACAGACTGTGCCTGTTTGAAATACACATGTACTGAATGGTTATGTTACACAAGTACGGACAACATTGTACATGATATGCCATTACAGACTACAACTGTATGAATCATCAGTACAGACTGTGCCTATTTGAAATACACATGTACTGAATGGGCATGTTACACAAGTACAGATAACATTGTGCATGATACGCCATTACAGACTACAACTTTATGAATCATCAGTACAGACTGTGCCTGTTTGAAATACACCACATGTACTGAATGTTCATGTTACACAAGTATAGATAACATTGTGCATGATATGCCATTACAGACTACAACTGTATAAATCATCAGTACAGATTGTGCCTGTTTATAATACACAAGTACTGAATGGTCATGTTACACAAGTACTTATAACATTGTGCATGATACGCCATTACAGACTACAACTGTATGAATCATCAGTACAGACTGTGCCTGTTTGAAATACACATGTACTGAATGGTCTTGTTACACAAGTACAGATAACATTGTGCATGATATGCCATTACAGACTACAACTGTATAAATCATCAGTACAGATTGTGCCTGTTTTTAATACACAAGTACTGAATGGTCATGTTACACAAGTACGGGCAACATTGTGCATGATACGCCAATACAGACTACGACTGTATGAATCATCAGTACAGACTGTGCCTGTTTGAAATACACCACATGTACTGAATGTTCATGTTACACAAGTATAGATAACATTGTGCATGATATGCCATTACAGACTACAACTGTATAAATCATCAGTACAGATTGTGCCTGTTTATAATACACAAGTACTGAATGGTCATGTTACACAAGTACAAATAACATTGTGCAAGATACGCCATTACAGACTACAACTGTATGAATCATCAGTACAGACTATGCCTGTTTGAAATACACGTGTACTGAAAGGTCATGTTACACAAGTACAGATGACATTGTGCATGATACGCCATTACAGGCTACAACTGTATGAATCATCAGTACAGACTGTGCCTGTTTGAAATACACATGTACTGAATGGTTTTGTTACACAAGTACAGATAACATTGTGCATGATATGCCATTACGGACTGCAACTGTATGAATCATCAGTAAAGACTATGCCTGTTTGAAATACACAAGCACTGAATGGTCATGTTACACAATTACAGATGACATTGTGCATAATACGCCATTACAGACTACAACTGTATGAATCATCAGTACAGACTGAGCCTGTTTTTAATACACAATTACTGAATGGTCATGTTACACAAGTACAGTTAACATTGTGCTTGATACGCCATTACAGACTACAACTGTATGAATCGTCAGTACAGACTGTGCCTGTTCGAAATACACATGTACTGAATGGTCATTTTACACAAGTACAGATGACATTGTGCATGATACGCCATTACATACTACAACTGTATGAATCATCAGTACAGACTATGCCTGTTGGAAATACACATGTACTGAATGGTCATGTTACACAAGTACTTAAAACATTGTGCATGATACGCCATTACAGAGAACAACTGTATGAATCATCAGTACAGACTGTGCCTGTTTGAAATACACATGTACTGAATGGTCTTGTTACACAAGTGTACAGATAACATTGTGCATGATATGCCATTACAGACTACAACTGTATGAATAATCGGTACAGACTGAGCCTGTTTGAAATACACATGTACTGAATGGGCATGTTACACTAGTACAAATAACATTGTGCATGATACGCCATTACAGACTACAACTGTATGAATCATCAGTACAGACTGTGCCTGTTTGAAATACATCACATGTACTGAATGTTCATGTTACACAAGTATAGATAACATTGTGCATGATACGCCATTACAGACTACAACTGTATGAATAATCGGTACAGACTGTGCCTGTTTGAAATACACATGTACTGAATGGTTATGTTACACAAGTACGGACAACATTGTACATGATATGCCATTACAGACTACAACTGTATGAATCATCAGTACAGACTGTGCCTATTTGAAATACACATGTACTGAATGGGCATGTTACACAAGTACAAATAACATTGTGCATGATACGCCATTACAGACTACAACTGTATGAATAATCAGTACAGACTGTGCCTATTTGAAATACACAAGTACTGAATGGGCATGTTACACAAGTACAGATAACATTGTGCATGATACGCCATTACAGACTACAACTGTATGAATCATCAGTACAGACTGTGCCTGTTTGAAATACACATGTACTGAATGGTTATGTTACACAAGTACGGATAACATTGTGCATGATATGCCATGACAGACTGCAACTGTATGAATCATCAGTATAGACTGTGCCTATTTGAAATACACATGTACTGAATGGGCATGTTACACAAGTACAAATAACATTGTGCAAGATACGCCATTACAGACTACAACTGTATGAATCATCAGTACAGACTATGCCTGTTTGAAATACACGTGTACTGAAAGGTCATGTTACACAAGTACAGATGACATTGTGCATGATACGCCATTACAGACTACAACTGTATGAATCATCAGTACAGACTGTGCCTGTTTGAAATACACATGTACTGAATGGTTTTGTTACACAAGTACAGATAACATTGTGCATGATATGCCATTACGGACTGCAACTGTATGAATCATCAGTAAAGACTATGCCTGTTTGAAATACACAAGCACTGAATGGTCATGTTACACAATTACAGATGACATTGTGCATAATACGCCATTACAGACTACAACTGTATGAATCATCAGTACAGACTGAGCCTGTTTTTAATACACAATTACTGAATGGTCATGTTACACAAGTACGGGCAACATTGTGCATGATACGCCATTACAGACTACAACTGTATGAATCATCAGTACAGACTGTGCCTGTTTGAAATACATCACATGTACTGAATGTTCATGTTACACAAGTATAGATAACATTGTGCATGATACGCCATTACAGACTACAACTGTATGAATAATCGGTACAGACTGTGCCTGTTTGAAATACACATGTACTGAATGGTCTTGTTACACAAGTACAGATAACATTGTGCATGATATGCCATTACAGACGACAACTTTATAAATCATCAGTACAGATTGTGCCTGTTTTTAATACACAAGTACTGAATGGTTATGTTACTGAAGTACGGGTAACGTTATGCATGATACGCCATTACAGACTACAACTGTATGAATCATCAGTACAGACTGTGCCTGTTTGAAATACACCACATGTACTGAATGTTCATGTTACACAAGTATAGATAACATTGTGCATGATACGCCATTACAGACTACAACTGTATGAATAATCGGTACTAATGTGCCTGTTTGAAATACACATGTACTGAATGGTTATCTTACACAAGTACGGATAACATTGTGCATGATATGCCATGACAAACTGCAACAGTACAAATCATCAGTACAGACTGTGCCTGTTTGAAATACACAAGTACAGAATGGTCATGTTACACAAGTACAGATAACATTGTGCATGATACGCCATTACAGACTACAACTGTATGAATAATCAGTACAGACTGTGCCTATTTGAAATACACATGTACTGAATGGGCATGTTACACAAGTACAGATAACATTGTGCATGATACGCCATTACAGACTACAACTGTATGAATCATCAGTACAGACTGTGCCTGTTTGAAATACACATGTACTGAATGGTTATGTTACACAAGTACGGATAACATTGTGCATGATATGCCATGAAAGACTGCAACAGTACGAATCACCAGTACAGACTCTGCCTGTTCGAAATATGCAAGTACTGAATGGTTATGTTACACAAGTACGGATAACATTGTGCATGATACGGCATTACATACTACAACTGTGTGAATCATCAGTACAGACTATGACTGTTTGAAATACACATGTACTGAATGGCCATGTTACACAAGTACTTATAACATTGTGCATGATACGCCATTACAGACTACAACTGCATGAATGATCAGCACAGACTATGCCTGTTTGAAATACACATGTACTGAATGGTCTTGTTACACAAGTGCAGATAACATTGTGCATGATATGCCATTACAGACTACAACTGTATAAATCATCAGTACAGATTGTGCCTGTTTTTAATACACAAGTACTGAATGGTCATGTTACACAAGTACGGGCAACATTGTGCATGATACGCCATTACAGACTACAACTGTATGAATCATCAGTACAGACTGTGCCTGTTTGAAATACACCACATGTACTGAATGTTCATGTTACACAAGTATATATAACATTGTGCATGATACGCCATTACAGACTACAACTGTATGAATAATCGGTACAGACTGTGCCTGTTTGAAATACACATGTGCTGAATGGTTATGTTACACAAGTACGGATAACATTGTGCATGATATGCCATGACAGACTGCAACAGTACGAATCATCAGTACAGCCTGTGCCTGTTTGAAATACACAAGTACAGAATGGTCATGTTACACAAGTACAGTTAACATTGTGCTTGATACGCCATTACAGACAACAACAGTATGAATCATCAGTACAGACATTGTGCATGATACGCCATTACAGACTACAACTGTATGAATCATCAGTACAGACTGTGCCTGTTCGAAATATACAAGTACTGAATGTTCATGTTACACAAGTACAGATAACATTGTGCATGATACGGAATTACATACTACAACTGTATGAATTATCAGTACAGACTATGCCTGTTTGAAATACACATGTGCTGAATGGTCATTTTACACAAGTACAGATGACATTGTGCATGATATGCCATGACTGACAACAACAGTATGAATCATCAGTACCGACTGTGCCTGTTTGAAATACACAAGTACTGAATGTTCATGTTACACAAGTACAGACAACATTGTGCATGATACGGAATTACATACTACAACTGTATGAATTATCAGTACAGACTATGCCTGTTTGAAATACACATGTACTGAATGGTCGTTTTACACAAGTACAGATGACATTGTGCATGATACGCCATTACATACTACAACTGTATGAATCATCAGTACAGACTATGCCTGTTTGAAATACACATGTACTGAATGGTCATGTTACACAAGTACTTATAACATTGTGCATGATACGCCATTACAGAGTACAACTGTATGAATCATCAGTACAGACTGTGCCTGTTTGAAATACACATGTACTGAATGGTCTTGTTACACAAGTACAGATAACATTGTGCATGATATGCCATTACAGACTACAACTGTATACATCATCAGTACAGATTGTGCCTGTTCTTAATACACAAGTACTGAATGGTCATGTTACACAAGTACGGGCAACATTGTGCATGATACGCCATTACAGACTACAACTGTATGAATCATCAGTACAGACTGTGCCTGTTTGAAATACATCACATGTACTGAATGTTCATGTTACACAAGTATAGATAACATTGTGCATGATACGCCATTACAGACTACAACTGTATGAATCATCAGTACATACTGAGCCTGTTTGAAATACACAAGTACTGAATGGTCATGTTACACAGTACGGATATCATTGTGCATGATATGCCATTACAGACTACAACTGTATGAATCATCAAGTACAGACTGTGCCTGTTTGAAATACACAAGTACTGAATGGTCATGTTACACAAGTACGCATAACATTGTGCATGATACACCATTACAGACTACAACTGTATGAATCATCAGTACGGACTCTGCCTATTTGAAATATACAAGTACTGGATGGGCATGTTACACAAGTACAGACTACATTGTGCATGATATGCCATTACAGACTACAACTGTTTGAATCATCAGTACATACTATGCCTGTTTGAAATACATATGTAATGAATGGTCATATTACACAAGTACGGATAACATTGTGCATGATATGCCATTACAGAGTACAACTGTACGAATCATCTGTACAGACTGTGCCTATTTGAAATACACAAGTACTGAATGGGCATTTTACACAAGCACAGACTACATTGTGCATGATATGCCATTACAGACTACAACTGTTCGAATCATCAGTACATACTATGCCTGTTTGAAATACACATGTAATGAATGGTTATATTACACAAGTACGGATAACATTGTGCATGATACGCCATTACAGACTACAACTGTATGAATCATCAGTACAGACTGTGCCTGTTTGAAATACACAAGTACTGAATGGTCATGTTACACAAGTACAGATAACATTGTGCATGATACGCCATTACAGACTACAACTGTATGAATCATCCGTACAGATTATGCCTATTCGAAATACACAAGTACTGAATGGTTATATTACACAAGTACGGATAACATTGTGCATGATATGCCATTACAGACTACAACTGTAAGAATCATCAGTACGGACTGTGCCTATTTGAAATACACATGTACTGAATGGTCATGTTACACAAGTACAGATAACATTGTGCATGATATGCCATGACAGACTGCAACTGTATGAATCATCAGTACAGACTGTGCCTGTTTGTAATACACATGTACTGAATGTTCATGTTACACAAGTACAGATAACATTGTGCATGATACGCCATTACAGACTACAACTGTATGAATCATCAGTACAGACTGTGCCTGTTTGAAATACACAAGTACTGAATGGTCATGTTACACAAGTACAGATAACATTGTGCATGATACACCATTACAGACTACAACTGTATGAATCACCGGTACAGACTGTGCCTGTTTGAAATACACATGTACTGAATGTTCATGTTACACAAGTACAGATAACATTGTGCATGATACGCCATTACAGACTACAACTGTATGAATCACCGGTACAGACTGTGCCTGTTTGAAATACACATGTACTGAATGTTCATGTTACACAAGTACAGATAACATTGTGCATGATATGCCATGACAGACTGCAACTGTATGAATCATCAGTACAGACTGTGCCTGTTTGAAATACACATGTACTGAATGGTCATGTTAAACAAGTACGGGCAACATTGTGCATGATACGCCATTACAGACTACAACTGTATGAATCATCAGTACAGCCTGTGCCTGTTTGAAATACACAAGTACAGAATGGTCATGTTACACAAGTACAGTTAACATTGTGCTTGATACGCCATTACAGACAACAACAGTATGAATCATCAGTACAGACATTGTGCATGATACGCCATTACAGACTACAACTGTATGAATCATCAGTACAGACTGTGCCTGTTCGAAATATACAAGTACTGAATGTTCATGTTACACAAGTACAGATAACATTGTGCATGATACGGAATTACATACTACAACTGTATGAATTATCAGTACAGACTATGCCTGTTTGAAATACACATGTGCTGAATGGTCATTTTACACAAGTACAGATGACATTGTGCATGATATGCCATGACTGACAACAACAGTATGAATCATCAGTACCGACTGTGCCTGTTTGAAATACACAAGTACTGAATGTTCATGTTACACAAGTACAGACAACATTGTGCATGATACGGAATTACATACTACAACTGTATGAATTATCAGTACAGACTATGCCTGTTTGAAATACACATGTACTGAATGGTCGTTTTACACAAGTACAGATGACATTGTGCATGATACGCCATTACATACTACAACTGTATGAATCATCAGTACAGACTATGCCTGTTTGAAATACACATGTACTGAATGGTCATGTTACACAAGTACTTATAACATTGTGCATGATACGCCATTACAGAGTACAACTGTATGAATCATCAGTACAGACTGTGCCTGTTTGAAATACACATGTACTGAATGGTCTTGTTACACAAGTACAGATAACATTGTGCATGATATGCCATTACAGACTACAACTGTATACATCATCAGTACAGATTGTGCCTGTTCTTAATACACAAGTACTGAATGGTCATGTTACACAAGTACGGGCAACATTGTGCATGATACGCCATTACAGACTACAACTGTATGAATCATCAGTACAGACTGTGCCTGTTTGAAATACATCACATGTACTGAATGTTCATGTTACACAAGTATAGATAACATTGTGCATGATACGCCATTACAGACTACAACTGTATGAATCATCAGTACATACTGAGCCTGTTTGAAATACACAAGTACTGAATGGTCATGTTACACAGTACGGATATCATTGTGCATGATATGCCATTACAGACTACAACTGTATGAATCATCAAGTACAGACTGTGCCTGTTTGAAATACACAAGTACTGAATGGTCATGTTACACAAGTACGCATAACATTGTGCATGATACACCATTACAGACTACAACTGTATGAATCATCAGTACGGACTCTGCCTATTTGAAATATACAAGTACTGGATGGGCATGTTACACAAGTACAGACTACATTGTGCATGATATGCCATTACAGACTACAACTGTTTGAATCATCAGTACATACTATGCCTGTTTGAAATACATATGTAATGAATGGTCATATTACACAAGTACGGATAACATTGTGCATGATATGCCATTACAGAGTACAACTGTACGAATCATCTGTACAGACTGTGCCTATTTGAAATACACAAGTACTGAATGGGCATTTTACACAAGCACAGACTACATTGTGCATGATATGCCATTACAGACTACAACTGTTCGAATCATCAGTACATACTATGCCTGTTTGAAATACACATGTAATGAATGGTTATATTACACAAGTACGGATAACATTGTGCATGATACGCCATTACAGACTACAACTGTATGAATCATCAGTACAGACTGTGCCTGTTTGAAATACACAAGTACTGAATGGTCATGTTACACAAGTACAGATAACATTGTGCATGATACGCCATTACAGACTACAACTGTATGAATCATCCGTACAGATTATGCCTATTCGAAATACACAAGTACTGAATGGTTATATTACACAAGTACGGATAACATTGTGCATGATATGCCATTACAGACTACAACTGTAAGAATCATCAGTACGGACTGTGCCTATTTGAAATACACATGTACTGAATGGTCATGTTACACAAGTACAGATAACATTGTGCATGATATGCCATGACAGACTGCAACTGTATGAATCATCAGTACAGACTGTGCCTGTTTGTAATACACATGTACTGAATGTTCATGTTACACAAGTACAGATAACATTGTGCATGATACGCCATTACAGACTACAACTGTATGAATCATCAGTACAGACTGTGCCTGTTTGAAATACACAAGTACTGAATGGTCATGTTACACAAGTACAGATAACATTGTGCATGATACACCATTACAGACTACAACTGTATGAATCACCGGTACAGACTGTGCCTGTTTGAAATACACATGTACTGAATGTTCATGTTACACAAGTACAGATAACATTGTGCATGATACGCCATTACAGACTACAACTGTATGAATCACCGGTACAGACTGTGCCTGTTTGAAATACACATGTACTGAATGTTCATGTTACACAAGTACAGATAACATTGTGCATGATATGCCATGACAGACTGCAACTGTATGAATCATCAGTACAGACTGTGCCTGTTTGAAATACACATGTACTGAATGGTCATGTTAAACAAGTACGGGCAACATTGTGCATGATACGCCATTACAGACTACAACTGTATGAATCATCAGTACAGACTGTGCCTGTTTGAAATACATCACATGTACTGAATGTTCATGTTACACAAGTATAGATGACATTGTGCATGATACGCCATTACAGACTACAACTGTATGAATAATCGGTACAGACTGTGCCTGTTTGAAATACACATGTACTGAATGGTTATGTTACACAAGTACGGATAACATTGTGCATGATATGCCATGACAGACTGCAACAGTACGAATCATCAGTACAGACTGTGCCTGTTTGAAATACACTAGTACTGAATGGTCATGTTACACAAGTACAGATAACATTGTGCATGACACGCCATTACGGACTACAACTGTATGAATCACCGGTACAGACTGCGCCTGTTTGAAATACACATGTACTGAATGGGCATGTTACCATAGTACAGATAACATTGTGCATGGTACGCCATTACAGACTACAACTGTATGAATCATGAGTACAGACTGTGCCTGTTTGAAATACATCACATGTCCTGAATGTTCATGTTACACAAGTATAAATAACATTGTGCATGATACGCCATTACAGACTACAACTGTATGAATAATCGGTACAAAATGTGCCTGTTTGAAATACACATGTACTGAATGGTTATCTTACACAAGTACGGATAACATTGTGCATGATATGCCATGACAAACTGCAACAGTACGAATCATCAGTACAGACTGTGCCTGTTTGAAATACACAAGTACAGAATGGTCATGTTACACAAGTACAGATAACATTGTGCATGATACGCCATTACAGACTACAACTGTATGAATAATCAGTACAGACTGTGCCTATTTGAAATACTCATGTACTGAATGGGCATGTTACACAAGTACAGATAACATTGTGCATGATACGCCATTACAGACTACAACTGTATGAATCATCAGTACAGACTGTGCCTGTTTGAAATACACATGTACTGAATGGTTATGTTACACAAGTACGGATAACATTGTGCATGATACGGCATTACATACTACAACTGTATGAATCATCAGTACAGACTGTGCCTGTTTGAAATACACATGTACTGAATGGTCTTGTTACACAAGTACGGGCAACATTGTTCATGATACGCCATTACAGACTACAACTGTATGAATCATCACTACAGACTGTGCCTGTTTGAAATACACCACATGTACTGAATGTTCATGTTACACAAGTACAGATAACATTGTGCATGATACGCCATTACAGACTACAACTGTATGAATAATCGGTACAGACTGTGCCTGTTTGAAATACACATGTACTGAATGGTTATGTTACACGAGTACGGATAACATTGTGCTTGATACGCCATTACAGACTACAACTGTATGAATCGTCAGTACAGACTGTGCCTGTTTGAAATACACATGTACTGAATGGTCTTGTTACACAAGTACAGATAACATTGTGCATGATATGCCATTACAGACTACAACTGTATACATCATCAGTACAGATTGTGCCTGTTCTTAATACACAATTACTGAATGGTCATGTTACACAAGAACGGGCAACATTGTGCATGATACGCCATTACAGACTACAACTGTATGAATCATCAGTACAGACTGTGCCTGTTTGAAATACATCACATGTACTGAATGTTCATGTTACACAAGTATAAATAACATTGTGCATGATACGCCATTACAGACTACAACTGTATGAATAATCGGTACAGACTGTGCCTGTTTGAAATACACATGTACTGAATGGTCTTGTTACACAAGTACAGATAACATTGTGCATGATATGCCATTACAGACTACAACTTTATAAATCATCAGTACAGATTGTGCCTGTTTTTAATACACAAGTACTGAATGGTTATGTTACTGAAGTACGGGTAAAATTATGCATGATACGCCATTACAGACTACAACTGTATGAATCATCAGTACAGACTGTGCCTGTTTGAAATACACCACATGTACTGAATGTTCATGTTACACAAGTATAGATAACATTGTGCATGATACGCCATTACAGACTACAACTGTATGAATAATCGGTACAAACTGTGCCTGTTTGAAATACACATGTACTGAATGGTTATCTTACACAAGTACGGATAACATTGTGCATGATATGCCATGACAAACTGCAACAGTACGAATCATCAGTACAGACTGTGCCTGTTTGAAATACACAAGTACAGAATGGTCATATTACACAAGTACAGATAACATTGTGCATGATACGCCATTACAAACTACAACTGTATGAATAATCAGTACAGACTGTGCCTATTTGAAATACACATGTACTGAATGGGCATGTTACACAAGTACAGATAACATTGTGCATGATACGCCATTACAAACTACAACTGTATGAATCATCAGTACAGACTGTGCCTGTTTGAAATACACATGTACTGAATGGTTATGTTACACAAGTACGGATAACATTGTGCATGATATGCCATGACAGACTGCAACAGTACGAATCATCAGTACAGACTGTGCCTATTTGAAATACACATGTACTGAATGGGCATGTTACACAAGTACAAATAACATTGTGCAAGATACGCCATTACAGACTACAACTGTATGAATCATCAGTACAGACTATGCCTGTTTGAAATACACGTGTACTGAAAGGTCATGTTACACAAGTACAGATGACATTGTGCATGATACGCCATTACAGACTACAACTGTATGAATCATCAGTACAGACTGTGCCTGTTTGAAATACACATGTACTGAATGGTTTTGTTACACAAGTACAAATAACATTGTGCATGATATGCCATTACGGACTACAACTGTATGAATCATCAGTAAAGACTATGCCTGTTTGAAATACACAGGCACTGAATGGTCATGTTACACAAGTACAGATAACATTGTGCATGATACGCCATTACAGACTACAACTGTATGAATCATCCGTACAGATTATGCCTATTCGAAATACACAAGTACTGAATGGTTATATTACACAAGTACGGATAACATTGTGCATGATATGCCATTACAGACTACAACTGTAAGAATCATCAGTACGGACTGTGCCTATTTGAAATACACATGTACTGAATGGTCATGTTACACAAGTACAGATAACATTGTGCATGATATGCCATGACAGACTGCAACTGTATGAATCATCAGTACAGACTGTGCCTGTTTGTAATACACATGTACTGAATGTTCATGTTACACAAGTACAGATAACATTGTGCATGATACGCCATTACAGACTACAACTGTATGAATCATCAGTACAGACTGTGCCTGTTTGAAATACACAAGTACTGAATGGTCATGTTACACAAGTACAGATAACATTGTGCATGATACACCATTACAGACTACAACTGTATGAATCACCGGTACAGACTGTGCCTGTTTGAAATACACATGTACTGAATGTTCATGTTACACAAGTACAGATAACATTGTGCATGATACGCCATTACAGACTGCAACTGTATGAATCATCAGTACAGACTGTGCCTGTTTGAAATACACATGTACTGAATGGTCATGTTAAACAAGTACGGGCAACATTGTGCATGATACGCCATTACAGACTACAACTGTATGAATCATCAGTACAGACTGTGCCTGTTTGAAATACATCACATGTACTGAATGTTCATGTTACACAAGTATAGATGACATTGTGCATGATACGCCATTACAGACTACAACTGTATGAATAATCGGTACAGACTGTGCCTGTTTGAAATACACATGTACTGAATGGTTATGTTACACAAGTACGGATAACATTGTGCATGATATGCCATGACAGACTGCAACAGTACGAATCATCAGTACAGACTGTGCCTGTTTGAAATACACTAGTACTGAATGGTCATGTTACACAAGTACAGATAACATTGTGCATGACACGCCATTACGGACTACAACTGTATGAATCACCGGTACAGACTGCGCCTGTTTGAAATACACATGTACTGAATGGGCATGTTACCATAGTACAGATAACATTGTGCATGGTACGCCATTACAGACTACAACTGTATGAATCATGAGTACAGACTGTGCCTGTTTGAAATACATCACATGTCCTGAATGTTCATGTTACACAAGTATAAATAACATTGTGCATGATACGCCATTACAGACTACAACTGTATGAATAATCGGTACAAAATGTGCCTGTTTGAAATACACATGTACTGAATGGTTATCTTACACAAGTACGGATAACATTGTGCATGATATGCCATGACAAACTGCAACAGTACGAATCATCAGTACAGACTGTGCCTGTTTGAAATACACAAGTACAGAATGGTCATGTTACACAAGTACAGATAACATTGTGCATGATACGCCATTACAGACTACAACTGTATGAATAATCAGTACAGACTGTGCCTATTTGAAATACTCATGTACTGAATGGGCATGTTACACAAGTACAGATAACATTGTGCATGATACGCCATTACAGACTACAACTGTATGAATCATCAGTACAGACTGTGCCTGTTTGAAATACACATGTACTGAATGGTTATGTTACACAAGTACGGATAACATTGTGCATGATACGGCATTACATACTACAACTGTATGAATCATCAGTACAGACTGTGCCTGTTTGAAATACACATGTACTGAATGGTCTTGTTACACAAGTACGGGCAACATTGTTCATGATACGCCATTACAGACTACAACTGTATGAATCATCACTACAGACTGTGCCTGTTTGAAATACACCACATGTACTGAATGTTCATGTTACACAAGTACAGATAACATTGTGCATGATACGCCATTACAGACTACAACTGTATGAATAATCGGTACAGACTGTGCCTGTTTGAAATACACATGTACTGAATGGTTATGTTACACGAGTACGGATAACATTGTGCTTGATACGCCATTACAGACTACAACTGTATGAATCGTCAGTACAGACTGTGCCTGTTTGAAATACACATGTACTGAATGGTCTTGTTACACAAGTACAGATAACATTGTGCATGATATGCCATTACAGACTACAACTGTATACATCATCAGTACAGATTGTGCCTGTTCTTAATACACAATTACTGAATGGTCATGTTACACAAGAACGGGCAACATTGTGCATGATACGCCATTACAGACTACAACTGTATGAATCATCAGTACAGACTGTGCCTGTTTGAAATACATCACATGTACTGAATGTTCATGTTACACAAGTATAAATAACATTGTGCATGATACGCCATTACAGACTACAACTGTATGAATAATCGGTACAGACTGTGCCTGTTTGAAATACACATGTACTGAATGGTCTTGTTACACAAGTACAGATAACATTGTGCATGATATGCCATTACAGACTACAACTTTATAAATCATCAGTACAGATTGTGCCTGTTTTTAATACACAAGTACTGAATGGTTATGTTACTGAAGTACGGGTAAAATTATGCATGATACGCCATTACAGACTACAACTGTATGAATCATCAGTACAGACTGTGCCTGTTTGAAATACACCACATGTACTGAATGTTCATGTTACACAAGTATAGATAACATTGTGCATGATACGCCATTACAGACTACAACTGTATGAATAATCGGTACAAACTGTGCCTGTTTGAAATACACATGTACTGAATGGTTATCTTACACAAGTACGGATAACATTGTGCATGATATGCCATGACAAACTGCAACAGTACGAATCATCAGTACAGACTGTGCCTGTTTGAAATACACAAGTACAGAATGGTCATATTACACAAGTACAGATAA
Source organism: Saccoglossus kowalevskii (assembly GCF_978046115.1). NCBI lineage: Eukaryota > Metazoa > Hemichordata > Enteropneusta > Harrimaniidae > Saccoglossus > Saccoglossus kowalevskii. The sequence continues at coordinate 820,897 of NC_140656.1, read as the reverse complement.
CATTGTGCATGATACGCCATTACAAACTACAACTGTATGAATCATCAGTACAGACTGTGCCTATTTGAAATACACATGTACTGAATGGGCATGTTACACAAGTACAGATAACATTGTGCATGATACGCCATTACAAACTACAACTGTATGAATCATCAGTACAGACTGTGCCTGTTTGAAATACACATGTACTGAATGGTTATGTTACACAAGTACGGATAACATTGTGCATGATATGCCATGACAGACTGCAACAGTACGAATCATCAGTACAGACTGTGCCTATTTGAAATACACATGTACTGAATGGGCATGTTACACAAGTACAAATAACATTGTGCAAGATACGCCATTACAGACTACAACTGTATGAATCATCAGTACAGACTATGCCTGTTTGAAATACACGTGTACTGAAAGGTCATGTTACACAAGTACAGATGACATTGTGCATGATACGCCATTACAGACTACAACTGTATGAATCATCAGTACAGACTGTGCCTGTTTGAAATACACATGTACTGAATGGTTTTGTTACACAAGTACAAATAACATTGTGCATGATATGCCATTACGGACTACAACTGTATGAATCATCAGTAAAGACTATGCCTGTTTGAAATACACAGGCACTGAATGGTCATGTTACACAAGTACAGATAACATTGTGCATGATACGCCATTACAGACTACAACTGTATGAATCATCCGTACAGATTATGCCTATTCGAAATACACAAGTACTGAATGGTTATATTACACAAGTACGGATAACATTGTGCATGATATGCCATTACAGACTACAACTGTAAGAATCATCAGTACGGACTGTGCCTATTTGAAATACACATGTACTGAATGGTCATGTTACACAAGTACAGATAACATTGTGCATGATACACCATTACAGACTACAACTGTATGAATCACCGGTACAGACTGTGCCTGTTTGAAATACACATGTACTGAATGTTCATGTTACACAAGTACAGATAACATTGTGCATGATACGCCATTACAGACTACAACTGTATGAATCACCGGTACAGACTGTGCCTGTTTGAAATACACATGTACTGAATGTTCATGTTACACAAGTACAGATAACATTGTGCATGATATGCCATGACAGACTGCAACTGTATGAATCATCAGTACAGACTGTGCCTGTTTGAAATACACATGTACTGAATGGTCATGTTAAACAAGTACGGGCAACATTGTGCATGATACGCCATTACAGACTACAACTGTATGAATCATCAGTACAGACTGTGCCTGTTTGAAATACATCACATGTACTGAATGTTCATGTTACACAAGTATAGATGACATTGTGCATGATACGCCATTACAGACTACAACTGTATGAATAATCGGTACAGACTGTGCCTGTTTGAAATACACATGTACTGAATGGTTATGTTACACAAGTACGGATAACATTGTGCATGATATGCCATGACAGACTGCAACAGTACGAATCATCAGTACAGACTGTGCCTGTTTGAAATACACTAGTACTGAATGGTCATGTTACACAAGTACAGATAACATTGTGCATGACACGCCATTACGGACTACAACTGTATGAATCACCGGTACAGACTGCGCCTGTTTGAAATACACATGTACTGAATGGGCATGTTACCATAGTACAGATAACATTGTGCATGGTACGCCATTACAGACTACAACTGTATGAATCATGAGTACAGACTGTGCCTGTTTGAAATACATCACATGTCCTGAATGTTCATGTTACACAAGTATAAATAACATTGTGCATGATACGCCATTACAGACTACAACTGTATGAATAATCGGTACAAAATGTGCCTGTTTGAAATACACATGTACTGAATGGTTATCTTACACAAGTACGGATAACATTGTGCATGATATGCCATGACAAACTGCAACAGTACGAATCATCAGTACAGACTGTGCCTGTTTGAAATACACAAGTACAGAATGGTCATGTTACACAAGTACAGATAACATTGTTCATGATACGCCATTACAGACTACAACTGTATGAATCATCACTACAGACTGTGCCTGTTTGAAATACACCACATGTACTGAATGTTCATGTTACACAAGTACAGATAACATTGTGCATGATACGCCATTACAGACTACAACTGTATGAATAATCGGTACAGACTGTGCCTGTTTGAAATACACATGTACTGAATGGTCTTGTTACACAAGTACAGATAACATTGTGCATGATATGCCATTACAGACTACAACTGTATACATCATCAGTACAGATTGTGCCTGTTCTTAATACACAATTACTGAATGGTCATGTTACACAAGAACGGGCAACATTGTGCATGATACGCCATTACAGACTACAACTGTATGAATCATCAGTACAGACTGTGCCTGTTTGAAATACATCACATGTACTGAATGTTCATGTTACACAAGTATAAATAACATTGTGCATGATGCGCCATTACAGACTACAACTGTATGAATAATCGGTACAGACTGTGCCTGTTTGAAATACACATGTACTGAATGGTCTTGTTACACAAGTACAGATAACATTGTGCATGATATGCCATTACAGACTACAACTTTATAAATCATCAGTACAGATTGTGCCTGTTTTTAATACACAAGTACTGAATGGTTATGTTACTGAAGTACGGGTAAAATTATGCATGATACGCCATTACAGACTACAACTGTATGAATCATCAGTACAGACTGTGCCTGTTTGAAATACACCACATGTACTGAATGTTCATGTTACACAAGTATAGATAACATTGTGCATGATACGCCATTACAGACTACAACTGTATGAATAATCGGTACAAACTGTGCCTGTTTGAAATACACATGTACTGAATGGTTATCTTACACAAGTACGGATAACATTGTGCATGATATGCCATGACAAACTGCAACAGTACGAATCATCAGTACAGACTGTGCCTGTTTGAAATACACAAGTACAGAATGGTCATATTACACAAGTACAGATAACATTGTGCATGATACGCCATTACAAACTACAACTGTATGAATAATCAGTACAGACTGTGCCTATTTGAAATACACATGTACTGAATGGGCATGTTACACAAGTACAGATAACATTGTGCATGATACGCCATTACAAACTACAACTGTATGAATCATCAGTACAGACTGTGCCTGTTTGAAATACACATGTACTGAATGGTTATGTTACACAAGTACGGATAACATTGTGCATGATATGCCATGACAGACTGCAACAGTACGAATCATCAGTACAGACTGTGCCTATTTGAAATACACATGTACTGAATGGGCATGTTACACAAGTACAAATAACATTGTGCAAGATACGCCATTACAGACTACAACTGTATGAATCATCAGTACAGACTATGCCTGTTTGAAATACACGTGTACTGAAAGGTCATGTTACACAAGTACAGATGACATTGTGCATGATACGCCATTACAGACTACAACTGTATGAATCATCAGTACAGACTGTGCCTGTTTGAAATACACATGTACTGAATGGTTTTGTTACACAAGTACAAATAACATTGTGCATGATATGCCATTACGGACTACAACTGTATGAATCATCAGTAAAGACTATGCCTGTTTGAAATACACAGGCACTGAATGGTCATGTTACACTATTACAGATGACATTGTGCATAATACGCCATTACAGACTACAACTGTATGAATCATCAGTACAGACTGAGCCTGTTTTTAATACACAATTACTGAATGGTCATGTTACACAAGTACGGGAAACATTGTGCATGATACGCCATTACAGACTACAACTGTATGAATCATCAGTACAGACTGAGCCTGTTTTTAATACACAATTACTGAATGGTCATGTTACACAAGTACGGGGAACATTGTGCATATTATGCCATTACAGACTACAACTGTATGAATCACCAGTACAGACTGTGCCTGTTCGAAAGATGCAAGTACTGAATGGTCATGTTACACAAGTACGGATAACATTGTGCATGATACGGCATTACATACTACAACTGTATGAATCATCAGTACAGACTATGCCTGTTTGAAATACACATGTACTGAATGGTCATGTTACACAAGTACTTTTAACATTGTGCATGATACGCCATTAAAGACTACAACTGCATGAATGATCAGCACAGACTATGCCTGTTTGAAATACACATGTACTGAATGGTCTTGTTACACAAGTACAGATAACATTGTGCATGATATGCCATTACAGACTACAACTGTATGAATCATCAGTACGGACTGTGCCTGTTTGAAATACACCACATGTACTGAATGTTCATGTTACACAAGTACGGGCAACATTGTGCATGATACGCCATTACAGACTACAACTGTATGAATCATCAGTACAGACTGTGCCTGTTTGAAATACACCACATGTACTGAATGTTCATGTTACACAAGTATAGATAACATTGTGCATGATACGCCATTACAGACTACAACTGTATGAATCATCAGTACAGACTGTGCCTGTTTGAAATACACATGTACTGAATGGTTATGTTACACAAGTACGGACAACATTGTGCATGATATGCCATGACAGACTGCAACAGTACGAATCATCAGTACAGCCTGTGCCTGTTTGAAATACACAAGTACAGAATGGTCATGTTACACAAGTACAGTTAACATTGTGCTTGATACGCCATTACAGACTACAACTGTATGAATCATCAGTACAGACTATGCCTGTTTGAAATACACATGTACTGAATGGTCATGTTACACAAGTACTTATAACATTGTGCATGATACGCCATTACAGACTACAACTGCATGAATGATCAGCACAGACTACGCCTGTTTGAAATACACATGTACTGAATGGTCTTGTTACACAAGTACGGATAACATTGTGCATGATATGCCATTACAGACTAAAAGTTTATAAATCATCAGCACAGATTGTGCCTGTTTTTAATACACAAGTACTGAATGGTTATGTTACTGAAGTACGGGCAACATTGTGCATAATACGCCATTACAGACTACAACTGTATGAATCATCAGTACAGACTGTGCCTGTTTGAAATACATCACATGTACTGAATGTTCATGTTACACAAGTATAGATAACATTGTGCATGATACGCCATTACAGACTACAACTGTATGAATAATCGATACAGACTGTGCCTGTTTGAAATACACATGTACTGAATGGTTATGTTACACAAGTACGGATAACATTGTGCATGATATGCCATGACAGACTGCAACAGTACGAATCATCAGTACAGACTGTGCCTATTTGAAATACACATGTACTGAATGGGCATGTTACACAAGTACAAATAACATTGTGCATGATACGCCATTACAGACTACAACTGTATGAATCATCAGTACATACTGAGCCTGTTTGAAATACACAAGTACTGAATGGTCATGTTACACAGTACGGATATCATTGTGCATGATATGCCATTACAGACTACAACTGTATGAATCATCAGTACAGACTGTGCCTGTTTGAAATACACATGTACTGAATGGTTATGTTACACAAGTACGGATAACATTGTGCATGATATGCCATGACAGACTGCAACAGTACGAATCTTCAGTACAGACTGTGCCTATTTGAAATACACATGTACTGAATGAGCATGTTACACAAGTACAAATAACATTGTGCAAGATACGCCATTACAGACTACAACTGTATGAATCATCAGTACATACTGAGCCTGTTTGAATTACACAAGTACTGAATGGTCATGTTACACAAGTACGGATAACATTGTGCATGATACGGCATTACATACTACAACTGTATGAATCATCAGTACAGACTATGCCTGTTTGAAATACACATGTACTGAATGGTCATGTTACACAAGTACTTATAACATTGTGCATGATACGCCATTAAAGACTACAACTGCATGAATGATCAGAACAGACTATGCCTGTTTGAAATACACATGTACTGAATGGTCTTGTTACACAAGTACAGATAACATTGTGCATGATATGCCATTACAGACTACAACTGTATGAATCATCAGTACGGACTGTGCCTGTTTGAAATACACCACATGTACTGAATGGTCATGTTACACAAGTACTTATAACATTGTGCATGATACGCCATTACAGACTACAACTGCATGAATGATCAGCACAGACTACGCCTGTTTGAAATACACATGTACTGAATGGTCTTGTTACACAAGTACGGATAACATTGTGCATGATATGCCATTACAGACTAAAAGTTTATAAATCATCAGCACAGATTGTGCCTGTTTTTAATACTCAAGTACTGAATGGTTATGTTACTGAAGTACGGGCAACATTGTGCATAATACGCCATTACAGACTACAACTGTATGAATCATCAGTACAGACTGTGCCTGTTTGAAATACATCACATGTACTGAATGTTCATGTTACACAAGTATAGATAACATTGTGCATGATACGCCATTACAGACTACAACTGTATGAATAATCGATACAGACTGTGCCTGTTTGAAATACACATGTACTGAATGGTTATGTTACACAAGTACGGATAACATTGTGCATGATATGCCATGACAGACTGCAACAGTACGAATCATCAGTACAGACTGTGCCTATTTGAAATACACATGTACTGAATGGGCATGTTACACAAGTACAAATAACATTGTGCATGATACGCCATTACAGACTACAACTGTATGAATCATCAGTACATACTGAGCCTGTTTGAAATACACAAGTACTGAATGGTCATGTTACACAGTACGGATATCATTGTGCATGATATGCCATTACAGACTACAACTGTATGAATCATCAGTACAGACTGTGCCTGTTTGAAATACACATGTACTGAATGGTTATGTTACACAAGTACGGATAACATTGTGCATGATATGCCATGACAGACTGCAACAGTACGAATCTTCAGTACAGACTGTGCCTATTTGAAATACACATGTACTGAATGAGCATGTTACACAAGTACAAATAACATTGTGCAAGATACGCCATTACAGACTACAACTGTATGAATCATCAGTACATACTGAGCCTGTTTGAATTACACAAGTACTGAATGGTCATGTTACACAAGTACGGATAACATTGTGCATGATACGGCATTACATACTACAACTGTATGAATCATCAGTACAGACTATGCCTGTTTGAAATACACATGTACTGAATGGTCATGTTACACAAGTACTTATAACATTGTGCATGATACGCCATTAAAGACTACAACTGCATGAATGATCAGCACAGACTATGCCTGTTTGAAATACACATGTACTGAATGGTCTTGTTACACAAGTACAGATAACATTGTGCATGATATGCCATTACAGACTACAACTGTATGAATCATCAGTACGGACTGTGCCTGTTTGAAATACACCACATGTACTGAATGTTCATGTTACACAAGTACGGGCAACATTGTGCATGATACGCCATTACAGACTACAACTGTATGAATCATCAGTACAGACTGTGCCTGTTTGAAATACACCACATGTACTGAATGTTCATGTTACACAAGTATAGATAACATTGTGCATGATACGCCATTACAGACTACAACTGTATGAATAATCAGTATAGACTGTGCCTGTTTGAAATACACATGTACTGAATGGTTATGTTACACAAGTACGGACAACATTGTGCATGATATGCCATGACAGACTGCAACAGTACGAATCATCAGTACAGCCTGTGCCTGTTTGAAATACACAAGTACAGAATGGTCATGTTACACAAGTACAGTTAACATTGTGCTTGATACGCCATTACAGACTACAACTGTATGAATCATCAGTACAGACTATGCCTGTTTGAAATACACATGTACTGAATGGTCATGTTACACAAGTACTTATAACATTGTGCATGATACGCCATTACAGACTACAACTGCATGAATGATCAGCACAGACTACGCCTGTTTGAAATACACATGTACTGAATGGTCTTGTTACACAAGTACGGATAACATTGTGCATGATATGCCATTACAGACTAAAAGTTTATAAATCATCAGCACAGATTGTGCCTGTTTTTAATACACAAGTACTGAATGGTTATGTTACTGAAGTACGGGCAACATTGTGCATAATACGCCATTACAGACTACAACTGTATGAATCATCAGTACAGACTGTGCCTGTTTGAAATACATCACATGTACTGAATGTTCATGTTACACAAGTATAGATAACATTGTGCATGATACGCCATTACAGACTACAACTGTATGAATAATCGATACAGACTGTGCCTGTTTGAAATACACATGTACTGAATGGTTATGTTACACAAGTACGGATAACATTGTGCATGATATGCCATGACAGACTGCAACAGTACGAATCATCAGTACAGACTGTGCCTATTTGAAATACACATGTACTGAATGGGCATGTTACACAAGTACAAATAACATTGTGCATGTTACGCCATTGCAGACTACAACTGTATGAATCATCAGTACATACTGAGCCTGTTTGAAATACACAAGTACTGAATGGTCATGTTACACAGTACGGATATCATTGTGCATGATATGCCATTACAGACTACAACTGTATGAATCATCAGTACAGACTGTGCCTGTTTGAAATACACATGTACTGAATGGTTATGTTACACAAGTACGGATAACATTGTGCATGATATGCCATGACAGACTGCAACAGTACGAATCTTCAGTACAGACTGTGCCTATTTGAAATACACATGTACTGAATGAGCATGTTACACAAGTACAAATAACATTGTGCAAGATACGCCATTACAGACTACAACTGTATGAATCATCAGTACAGACTATGCCTGTTTGAAATACACATGTACTGAATGGTTTTGTTACACAAGTACAAATAACATTGTGCATGATATGCCATTACGGACTACAACTGTATGAATCATCAGTAAAGACTATGCCTGTTTGAAATACACAAGCACTGAATGGTCATGTTACACAATTACAGATGACATTGTGCATAATACGCCATTACAGACTACAACTGTATGAATCATCAGTACAGACTGAGCCTGTTTTTAATACACAATTACTGAATGGTCATGTTACACAAGTACGGGCAACATTGTGCATGATACGCCATTACAGACTACAACTGTATGAATCACCAGTACAGACTGTGCCTGTTCGAAATATGCAAGTACTGAATGGTTATGTTACACAAGTACGGATAACATTGTGCATGATACGGCATTACATACTACAACTGTATGAATCATCAGTACAGACTATGCCTGTTTGAAATACACATGACTTGTACTGAATGGTCATGCACAAGTACGGATAACATTGTGCATGATACGGCATTACATACTACAACTGTATGAATCATCAGTACAGACTATGCCTGTTTGAAATACACATGTACTGAATGGTCTTGTTACACAAGTACGGGCAACATTGTGCAAGATACGCCATTACAGACTACAACTGTATGAATCATCAGTACAGACTGTGCCTGTTTGAAATACACCACATGTACTGAATGTTCATGTTACACAAGTATAGATAACATTGTGCATGATACGCCATTACAGACTACAACTGTATGAATCATCAGTACAGACTGTGCCTGTTTGAAATACACATGTACTGAATGGTTATGTTACACAAGTACGGATAACATTGTGCATGATATGCCATGACAGACTGCAACAGTACGAATCATCAGTACAGCCTGTGCCTGTTTGAAATACACAAGTACAGAATGGTCATGTTACACAAGTACAGTTAACATTGTGCTTGATACGCCATTACAGACAACAACAGTATGAATCATCAGTACAGACATTGTGCATGATACGCCATTACAGACTACAACTGTATGAATCATCAGTACAGACTGTGCCTGTTTGAAATACACATGTACTGAATGGTTATGTTACACAAGTACGGATAACATTGTGCATGATACGGAATTACATACTACAAATGTATGAATTATCAGTACAGACTATGCCTGTTTGAAATACACATGTACTGAATGGTCATTTTACACAAGTACTTATAACATTGTGCATGATACGCCATTACAGACTACAACTGTATGCATAATCGGTACAGACTGTGCCTGTTTGAAATACACATGTACTGAATGGTCATGCACAAGTACGGATAACATTGTGCATGATACGGCATTACATACTACAACTGTATGAATAATCAGTACAGACTATGCCTGTTTGAAATACACATGTACTGAATGGTCTTGTTACACAAGTACGGGCAACATTGTGCAAGATACGCCATTACAGACTACAACTGTATGAATCATCAGTACAGACTGTGCCTGTTTGAAATACACATGTACTGAATGGTTATGTTACACAAGTACGGATAACATTGTGCATGATATGCCATGACAGACTGCAACAGTACGAATCATCAGTACAGCCTGTGCCTGTTTGAAATACACAAGTACAGAATGGTCATGTTACACAAGTACAGTTAACATTGTGCTTGATACGCCATTACAGACAACAACAGTATGAATCATCAGAACAGACATTGTGCATGATACGCCATTACAGACTACAACTGTATGAATCATCAGTACAGACTGTGCCTGTTTGAAATACACATGTACTGAATGGTTATGTTACACAAGTACGGATAACATTGTGCATGATACGGAATTACATACTACAACTGTATGAATTATCAGTACAGACTATGCCTGTTTGAAATACACATGTACTGAATGGTCATTTTACACAAGTACTTATAACATTGTGCATGATACGCCATTACAGACTACAACTGTATGCATAATCGGTACAGACTGTGCCTGTTTGAAATACACATGTACTGAATGGTCTTGTTACACAAGTACAGATAACATTGTGCATGATATGCCATTACAGACTACAACTTTATAAATCATCAGCACAGATTGTGCCTGTTTTTAATACACAAGTACTGAATGGTTATGTTACTGAAGTACGGGCAACATTGTGCATAATACGCCATTACAGACTACAACTGTATGAATCATCAGTACAGACTGTGCCTGTTTGAAATACATCACATGTACTGAATGTTCATGTTACACAAGTATAGATAACATTGTGCATGATACGCCATTACAGACTACAACTGTATGAATAATCGATACAGACTGTGCCTGTTTGAAATACACATGTACTGAATGGTTATGTTACACAAGTACGGATAACATTGTGCATGATATGCCATGACAGACTACAACAGTACGAATCATCAGTACAGACTGTGCCTATTTGAAATACACATGTACTGAATGGGCATGTTACACAAGTACAAATAACATTGTGCATGATACGCCATTACAGACTACAACTGTATGAATCATCAGTACATACTGAGCCTGTTTGAATTACACAAGTACTGAATGGTCATGTTACACAGTACGGATATCATTGTGCATGATATGCCATTACAGAGTACAACTGTACGAATCATCTGTACAGACTGTGCCTATTTGAAATACACAAGTACTGAATGGTTATGTTACACAAGTACAGATAACATTGTGCATGATACGCCATTACAGACTACAACTGTATGAATCACCGGTACAGACTGTGCCTGTTTGAAATACACATGTACTGAATGTTCATGTTACACAAGTACAGATAACATTGTGCATGATACGCCATTACAGACTACAACTGTATGAATCACCGGTACAGACTGTGCCTGTTTGAAATACACATGTACTGAATGTTCATGTTACACAAGTACAGATAACAGTGTGCATGATATGCCATGACAGACTGCAACTGTATGAATCATCAGTACAGACTGTGCCTGTTTGAAATACACATGTACTGAATGGTCATGTTAAACAAGTACGGGCAACATTGTGCATGATACGCCATTACAGACTACAACTGTATGAATCATCAGTACAGACTGTGCCTGTTTGAAATACATCACATGTACTGAATGTTCATGTTACACAAGTATAGATAACATTGTGCATGATACGCCATTACAGACTACAACTGTATGAATAATCGGTACAGACTGTGCCTGTTTGAAATACACATGTACTGAATGGTTATGTTACACAAGTACGGATAACATTGTGCATGATATGCCATGACAGACTGCAACAGTACGAATCATCAGTACAGACTGTGCCTGTTTGAAATACACTAGTACTGAATGGTCATGTTACACAAGTACAGATAACATTGTGCATGACACGCCATTACGGACTACAACTGTATGAATCACCGGTACAGACTGTGCCTGTTTGAAATACGCATGTAATGAATGGTTATATTACACAAGTACGGATAATATTGTGCATGATACGCCATTACAGACTACAACAGTATGAATCACCGGTACAGACTGTGCCTGTTTGAAATACACATGTACTGAATGTTCATGTTACACAAGTACAGATAACATTGTGCATGATATGCCATGACAGACTGCAACTGTATGAATCATCAGTACAGACTGTGCCTGTTTGAAATACACATGTACTGAATGGTCATGTTAAACAAGTACGGGCAACATTGTGCATGATACGCCATTACAGACTACAACTGTATGAATCATCAGTACAGACTGTGCCTGTTTGAAATACATCACATGTACTGAATGTTCATGTTACACAAGTATAGATGACATTGTGCATGATACGCCATTACAGACTACAACTGTATGAATAATCGGTACAGACTGTGCCTGTTTGAAATACACATGTACTGAATGGTTATGTTACACAAGTACGGATAACATTGTGCATGATATGCCATGACAGACTGCAACAGTACGAATCATCAGTACAGACTGTGCCTGTTTGAAATACACTAGTACTGAATGGTCATGTTACACAAGTACAGATAACATTGTGCATGACACGCCATTACGGATTACAACTGTATGAATCACCGGTACAGACTGTGCCTGTTTGAAATACGCATGTAATGAATGGTTATATTACACAAGTACGGATAATATTGTGCATGATACGCCATTACAGACTACAACAGTATGAATCATCGGTACAGACTGTGCCTATTTGAAATACACATGTACTGAATGGTCACGTTACACAAGTACAGATAACATTGTGCATGATACGCCATTACAGACTACAACTGTATGAATCATCAGTACAGACTGTGCCTGTTTGAAATACACATGTACTGAATGGTTATATTACACAAGTACAGATAACATTGTGCATGATACGCCATTACAGACTACAACTGTATGGATCATCAGTACAGACTGTGCCTGTTTGAAGTACACATGTACTGAATGGTCATGTTACACAAGTACGGATAACATTGTGCATGATATGCCATTACAGAGTACAACTGTACGAATCATCTGTACAGACTGTGCCTATTTGAAATACACAAGTACTGAATGGGCATTTTACACAAGTACAGACTACATTGTGCATGATATGCCATTACAGACTACAACTGTTCGAATCATCAGTACATACTATGCCTGTTTGAAATACACATGTAATGAATGGTTATATTACACAAGTACGGATAACATTGTGCATGATACGCCATTACAGACTACAACTGTATGAATCATCAGTACAGACTGTGCCTGTTTGAAATACACAAGTACTGAATGGTCATGTTACACAAGTACAGATAACATTGTGCATGATACGCCATTACAGACTACAACTGTATGAATCATCCGTACAGATTATGCCTATTCGAAATACACAAGTACTGAATGGTTATTTTACACAAGTACGGATAATATTGTGCATGATATGCCATTACAGACTACAACTGTAAGAATCATCAGTACGGACTGTGCCTATTTGAATTACACATGTACTGAATGGTCATGTTACACAAGTACGGACAACATTGTGCATGATACGCCATTACAGACTACAACTGTATGAATCACCGGTACAGACTGTGCCTGTTTGAAATACACATGTACTGAATGTTCATGTTACACAAGTACAGATAACATTGTGCATGATACGCCATTACAGACTACAACTGTATGAATCATCAGTACAGACTGTGCCTGTTTGAAATACACAAGTACTGAATGGTTATGTTACACAAGTACAGATAACATTGTGCATGATACGCCATTACAGACTACAACTGTATGAATCACCGGTACAGACTGTGCCTGTTTGAAATACACATGTACTGAATGTTCATGTTACACAAGTACAGATAACATTGTGCATGATACGCCATTACAGACTACAACTGTATGAATCACCGGTACAGACTGTGCCTGTTTGAAATACACATGTACTGAATGTTCATGTTACACAAGTACAGATAACATTGTGCATGATATGCCATGACAGACTGCAACTGTATGAATCATCAGTACAGACTGTGCCTGTTTGAAATACACATGTACTGAATGGTCATGTTAAACAAGTACGGGCAACATTGTGCATGATACGCCATTACAGACTACACCTGTATGAATCATCAGTACAAACTGTGCCTGTTTGAAATACATCACATGTACTGAATGTTCATGTTACACAAGTATAGATAACATTGTGCATGATACGCCATTACAGACTACACCTGTATGAATAATCGGTACAGACTGTGCCTGTTTGAAATACACATGTACTGAATGGTTATGTTACACAAGTACGGATAACATTGTGCATGATATGCCATGACAGACTGCAACAGTACGAATCATCAGTACAGACTGTGCCTGTTTGAAATACACTAGTACTGAATGGTCATGTTACACAAGTACAGATAACATTGTGCATGACACGCCATTACGGACTACAACTGTATGAATCACCGGTACAGACTGTGCCTGTTTGAAATACGCATGTAATGAATGGTTATATTACACAAGTACGGATAATATTGTGCATGATACGCCATTACAGACTACAACAGTATGAATCATCGGTACAGACTGTGCCTATTTGAAATACACATGTACTGAATGGTCACGTTACACAAGTACAGATAACATAGTGCATGACACGCCATTACAGACTACAACTGTATGAATCATCAGTACAGACTGTGCCTGTTTGAAATACACATGTACTGAATGGTTATATTACACAAGTACTTATAACATTGTGCATGATACGCCATTACAGACTACAACTGTATGAATCATCAGTACAGACTGTGCCTGTTTGAAATACACATGTACTGAATGGTTATATTACACAAGTACAGATAACATTGTGCATGATACGCCATTACAGACTACAACTGTATGAATCATCAGTACAGACTGTGCCTGTTTGAAGTACACATGTACTGAATGGTTATATTACACAAGTACAGATAACATTGTGCATGATATGCCATTACAGACTACAACTGTATGAATCATCAAGTACAGACTGTGCCTGATTGAAATACACAAGTACTGAATGGTCATGTTACACAAGTACAGATAACATTGTGCAAGATACGCCATTACAGACTACAACTGTTCGAATCATCAGTACATACTATGCCTGTTTGAAATACACATGTAATGAATGGTTATATTACACAAGTACGGATAACATTGTGCATGATACGCCATTACAGACTACAACTGTATGAATCATCAGTACAGACTGTGCCTGTTTGAAATACACAAGTACTGAATGGTCATGTTACACAAGTACAGATAACATTGTGCATGATACGCCATTACAGACTACAACTGTATGAATCATCCGTACAGATTATGCCTATTCGAAATACACAAGTACTGAATGGTTATATTACACATGTACGGATAACATTGTGCATGATATGCCATTACAGACTACAACTGTATGAATCACCGGTACAGACTGTGCCTGTTTGAAATACGCATGTAATGAATGGTTATATTACACAAGTACGGATAATATTGTGCATGATACGCCATTACAGACTACAACAGTATGAATCACCGGTACAGACTGTGCCTGTTTGAAATACACATGTACTGAATGTTCATGTTACACAAGTACAGATAACATTGTGCATGATATGCCATGACAGACTGCAACTGTATGAATCATCAGTACAGACTGTGCCTGTTTGAAATACACTAGTACTGAATGGTCATGTTACACAAGTACAGATAACATTGTGCATGACACGGCATTACGGACTACAACTGTATGAATCACCGGTACAGACTGTGCCTGTTTGAAATACGCATGTAATGAATGGTTATATTACACAAGTACGGATAATATTGTGCATGATACGCCATTACAGACTACAACAGTATGAATCACCGGTACAGACTGTGCCTGTTTGAAATACACATGTACTGAATGTTCATGTTACACAAGTACAGATAACATTGTGCATGATATGCCATGACAGACTGCAACTGTATGAATCATCAGTACAGACTGTGCCTGTTTGAAATACACATGTACTGAATGGTCATGTTAAACAAGTACGGGCAACATTGTGCATGATGCGCCATTACAGACTACAACTGTATGAATCATCAGTACAGACTGTGCCTGTTTGAAATACATCACAGGTACTGAATGTTCATGTTACACAAGTATAGATGACATTGTGCATGATACGCCATTACAGACTACAACTGTATGAATAATCGGTACAGACTGTGCCTGTTTGAAATACACATGTACTGAATGGTTATGTTACACAAGTACGGATAACATTGTGCATGATATGCCATGACAGACTGCAACAGTACGAACCATCAGTACAGACTGTGCCTGTTTGAAATACACTAGTACTGAATGGTCATGTTACACAAGTACAGATAACATTGTGCATGACACGCCATTACGGATTACAACTGTATGAATCACCGGTACAGACTGTGCCTGTTTGAAATACGCATGTAATGAATGGTTATATTACACAAGTACGGATAATATTGTGCATGATACGCCATTACAGACTACAACAGTATGAATCATCGGTACAGACTGTGCCTATTTGAAATACACATGTACTGAATGGTCACGTTACACAAGTACAGATAACATTGTGCATGATACGCCATTACAGACTACAACTGTATGAATCATCAGTACAGACTGTGCCTGTTTGAAATACACATGTACTGAATGGTTATATTACACAAGTACAGATAACATTGTGCATGATACGCCATTACAGACTACAACTGTATGGATCATCAGTACAGACTGCGCCTGTTTGAAGTACACATGTACTGAATGGTCATGTTACACAAGTACGGATAACATTGTGCATGATATGCCATTACAGAGTACAACTGTACGAATCATCTGTACAGACTGTGCCTATTTGAAATACACAAGTACTGAATGGGCATTTTACACAAGTACAGACTACATTGTGCATGATATGCCATTACAGACTACAACTGTTCGAATCATCAGTACATACTATGCCTGTTTGAAATACACATGTAATGAATGGTTATATTACACAAGTACGGATAACATTGTGCATGATACGCCATTACAGACTACAACTGTATGAATCATCAGTACAGACTGTGCCTGTTTGAAATACACAAGTACTGAATGGTCATGTTACACAAGTACAGATAACATTGTGCATGATACGCCATTACAGACTACAACTGTATGAATCATTCGTACAGATTATGCCTATTCGAAATACACAAGTACTGAATGGTTATTTTACACAAGTACGGATAATATTGTGCATGATATGCCATTACAGACTACAACTGTAAGAATCATCAGTACGGACTGTGCCTATTTGAAATACACATGTACTGAATGGTCATGTTACACAAGTACGGACAACATTGTGCATGATACGCCATTACAGACTACAACTGTATGAATCACCGGTACAGACTGTGCCTGTTTGAAATACACATGTACTGAATGTTCATGTTACACAAGTACAGATAACATTGTGCATGATACGCCATTACAGACTACAACTGTATGAATCATCAGTACAGACTGTGCCTGTTTGAAATACACAAGTACTGAATGGTTATGTTACACAAGTACAGATAACATTGTGCATGATACGCCATTACAGACTACAACTGTATGAATCACCGGTACAGACTGTGCCTGTTTGAAATACACATGTACTGAATGTTCATGTTACACAAGTACAGATAACATTGTGCATGATACGCCATTACAGACTACAACTGTATGAATCACCGGTACAGACTGTGCCTGTTTGAAATACACATGTACTGAATGTTCATGTTACACAAGTACAGATAACATTGTGCATGATATGCCATGACAGACTGCAACTGTATGAATCATCAGTACAGACTGTGCCTGTTTGAAATACACATGTACTGAATGGTCATGTTAAACAAGTACGGGCAACATTGTGCATGATACGCCATTACAGACTACAACTGTATGAATCATCAGTACAAACTGTGCCTGTTTGAAATACATCACATGTACTGAATGTTCATGTTACACAAGTATAGATAACATTGTGCATGATACGCCATTACAGACTACAACTGTATGAATAATCGGTACAGACTGTGCCTGTTTGAAATACACATGTACTGAATGGTTATGTTACACAAGTACGGATAACATTGTGCATGATATGCCATGACAGACTGCAACAGTACGAATCATCAGTACAGACTGTGCCTGTTTGAAATACACTAGTACTGAATGGTCATGTTACACAAGTACAGATAACATTGTGCATGACACGCCATTACGGACTACAACTGTATGAATCACCGGTACAGACTGTGCCTGTTTGAAATACGCATGTAATGAATGGTTATATTACACAAGTACGGATAATATTGTGCATGATACGCCATTACAGACTACAACAGTATGAATCATCGGTACAGACTGTGCCTATTTGAAATACACATGTACTGAATGGTCACGTTACACAAGTACAGATAACATTGTGCATGACACGCCATTACAGACTACAACTGTATGAATCATCAGTACAGACTGTGCCTGTTTGAAATACACATGTACTGAATGGTTATATTACACAAGTACTTATAACATTGTGCATGATACGCCATTACAGACTACAACTGTATGAATCATCAGTACAGACTGTGCCTGTTTGAAATACACATGTACTGAATGGTTATATTACACAAGTACAGATAACATTGTGCATGATACGCCATTACAGACTACAACTGTATGAATCATCAGTACAGACTGTGCCTGTTTGAAGTACACATGTACTGAATGGTTATATTACACAAGTACAGATAACATTGTGCATGATATGCCATTACAGACTACAACTGTATGAATCATCAAGTACAGACTGTGCCTGATTGAAATACACAAGTACTGAATGGTCATGTTACACAAGTACAGATAACATTGTGCAAGATACGCCATTACAGACTACAACTGTTCGAATCATCAGTACATACTATGCCTGTTTGAAATACACATGTAATGAATGGTTATATTACACAAGTACGGATAACATTGTGCATGATACGCCATTACAGACTACAACTGTATGAATCATCAGTACAGACTGTGCCTGTTTGAAATACACAAGTACTGAATGGTCATGTTACACAAGTACAGATAACATTGTGCATGATTCGCCATTACAGACTACAACTGTATGAATCATCCGTACAGATTATGCCTATTCGAAATACACAAGTACTGAATGGTTATATTACACAAGTACGGATAACATTGTGCATGATATGCCATTACAGACTAAAACTGTATGAATCATCAGTACATACTGAGCCTGTTTGAAATACACAAGTACTGAATGGTCATGTTACACAAGTACAGATTACATTGTGCATGACACGCCATTACGGACTACAACTGTATGAATCACCGGTACAGACTGTGCCTGTTTGAAATACACTAGTACTGAATGGTCTTGTTACACAAGTACAGATAACATTGTGCATGATATGCCATTACAGACTGCAACTGTATGAATCATCAGTACAGACTGTGCCTGTTTGAAATACACATGTACTGAATGGTCATGTTAAACAAGTACCGGCAACATTGTGCATGATACGCCATTACAGACTACAACTGTATGAATCATCAGTACAGACTGTGCCTGTTTTAAATACATCACATGTACTGAATGTTCATGTTACACAAGTATAGATAACATTGTGCATGATACGCCATTACAGACTACAACTGTATGAATAATCGGTACAGACTGTGCCTGTTTGAAATACACATGTACTGAATGGTTATGTTACACAAGTACGGATAACATTGTGCATGATATGCCATGACAGACTGCAACAGTACGAATCATCAGTACAGACTGTGCCTATTTGAAATACACATGTACTGAACGGGCATGTTACACAACTACAAATAACATTGTGCATGATACGCCATTACAGACTACAACTGTATGAATCATCAGTACATACTGAGCCTGTTTGTAATACACAAGTACTGAATGGTCATGTTTCACAAGTACAGATAACATTGTGCATGACACGCCATTACGGACTACAACTGTATGAATCACCGGTACAGACTGTGCCTGTTTGAAATACACTAGTACTGAATGGTCTTGTTACACAAGTACAGATAACATTGTGCATGATATGCCATTACAGACTACAACTGTATAAATCATCAGTACAGATTGTGCCTGTTTTTATTACACAAGTACTGAATGGTCATGTTACACAAGTACGGACAACATTGTGCATGATACGCCATTACAGACTACAACTGTATGAATCATCAGTACAGACTGTGCCTGTTTGAAATACACAATTACTGAATGGTCATGTTACACAAGTACAGGCAACATTGTGCATGATACGCCATTACAGACTACAACTGTATGAATCATCAGTACAGACTGAGCCTGTTTGAAATACACCACATGTACTGAATGTTCATGTTACACAAGTATAGATAACATTGTGCATGATACGCCATTACAGACTACAACTGTATGAATAATCGGTACAGACTGTGCCTGTTTGAAATACACATGTACTGAATGGTTATGTTACACAAGTACGGATAACATTGTGCATGATATGCCATGACAGACTGCAGCAGTACGAATCATCAGTACACACTGTGCCTGTTTGAAATACACAAGTACAGAATGGTCATGTTACACAAGTACAGTTAACATTGTGCTTGATACGCCATTACAGACTACAACTGTATGAATCGTCAGTACAGACTGTGCCTGTTCGAAATACACATGTACTGAATGGTCATTTTACACAAGTACAGATGACATTGTGCATGATACGCCATTACATACTACAACTGTATGAATCATCAGTACAGACTATGCCTGTTTGAAATACACATGTACTGAATGGTCATGTTACACAAGTACTTATAACATTGTGCATGATACGCCATTACAGAGTGCAACTGTATGAATCATCAGTACAGACTGTGCCTGTTTGAAATACACATGTACTGAATGGTCTTGTTACACAAGTACAGATAACATTGTGCATGATATGCCATTACAGACTACAACTGTATACATCATCAGTACATACTGAGCCTGTTTGTAATACACAAGTACTGAATGGTCATGTTTCACAAGTACAGATAACATTGTGCATGACACGCCATTACGGACTACAACTGTATGAATCACCGGTACAGACTGTGCCTGTTTGAAATACACTAGTACTGAATGGTCTTGTTACACAAGTACAGATAACATTGTGCATGATATGCCATTACAGACTACAACTGTATAAATCATCAGTACAGATTGTGCCTGTTTTTATTACACAAGTACTGAATGGTCATGTTACACAAGTACGGACAACATTGTGCATGATACGCCATTACAGACTACAACTGTATGAATCATCAGTACAGACTGTGCCTGTTTGAAATACACAATTACTGAATGGTCATGTTACACAAGTACGGGCAACATTGTGCATGATACGCCATTACAGACTACAACTGTATGAATCATCAGTACAGACTGAGCCTGTTTGAAATACACCACATGTACTGAATGTTCATGTTACACAAGTATAGATAACATTGTGCATGATACGCCATTACAGACTACAACTGTATGAATAATCGGTACAGACTGTGCCTGTTTGAAATACACATGTACTGAATGGTTATGTTACACAAGTACGGATAACATTGTGCATGATATGCCATGACAGACTGCAGCAGTACGAATCATCAGTACACACTGTGCCTGTTTGAAATACACAAGTACAGAATGGTCATGTTACACAAGTACAGTTAACATTGTGCTTGATACGCCATTACAGACTACAACTGTATGAATCGTCAGTACAGACTGTGCCTGTTCGAAATACACATGTACTGAATGGTCATTTTACACAAGTACAGATGACATTGTGCATGATACGCCATTACATACTACAACTGTATGAATCATTAGTACAGACTATGCCTGTTTGAAATACACATGTACTGAATGGTCATGTTACACAAGTACTTATAACATTGTGCATGATACGCCATTACAGAGTGCAACTGTATGAATCATCAGTACAGACTGTGCCTGTTTGAAATACACATGTACTGAATGGTCTTGTTACACAAGTACAGATAACATTGTGCATGATATGCCATTACAGACTACAACTGTATACATCATCAGTACAGATTGTGCCTGTTCTTAATACACAAGTACTGAATGGTCATGTTACACAAGAACGGGCAACATTGTGCATGATACGCCATTACAGACTACAACTGTATGAATAATCGGTACAGACTGTGCCTGTTTGAAATACACAAGTACTGAATGGTTATGTTACTGAAGTACGGGTAACATTATGCATGATACGCCATTACAGACTACAACTAAATGAATCATCAGTACAGACTGTGCCTGTTTGAAATACACCACATGTACTGAATGTTCATGTTACACAAGTGTAGATAACATTGTGCATGATACGCCATTACAGACTACAACTGTATGAATAATCGGTACAAACTGTGCCTGTTTGAAATACACATGTACTGAATGGTTAACTTACACAAGTACGGATAACATTGTGCATGATATGCCATGACAAACTGCAACAGTACGAATCATCAGTACAGACTGTGCCTGTTTGAAATACACAAGTACAGAATGGTCATGTTACACAAGTACAGATAACATTGTGCATGATATGCCATTACAGACTACAACTGTATGAATAATCAGTACAGACTGTGCCTATTTGAAATACACATGTACTGAATGGGCATGTTACACAAGTACAGATAACATTGTGCATGATACGCCATTACAGACTACAACTGTATGAATCATCAGTACAGACTGTGCCTGTTTGAAATACACATGTACTGAATGGTTATGTTACACAAGTACGGATAACATTGTGCATGGTATGCCATGACAGACTGCAACAGTACGAATCATCAGTACAGACTGTGCCTATTTGAAATACACATGTACTGAATGGGCATGTTACACAAGTACAAATAACATTGTGCAAGATACGCCATTACAGACTACAACTGTATGAATCATCAGTACAGACTATGCCTGTTTGAAATACACGTGTACTGAAAGGTCATGTTACACAAGTACAGATGACATTGTGCATGATACGCCATTACAGACTACAACTGTATGAATCATCAGTACAGACTGTGCCTGTTTGAAATACACATGTACTGAATGGTTTTGTTACACAAGTACAAATAACATTGTGCATGATATGCCATTACGGACTACAACTGTATGAATCATTCGTAAAGACTATGCCTGTTTGAAATACACAAGCACTGAATGGTCATGTTACACAATTACAGATGACATTGTGCATAATACGCCATTACAAACTACAACTGTATGAATCATCAGTACAGACTGAGCCTGTTTTTAATACACAATTACTGAATGGTCATGTTACACAAGTACGGACAACATTGTGCATGATACGCCATTACATACTACAACTGTATGAATCATCAATACAGACTATGCCTGTTTGAAATACACATGTACTGAATGGTCATGTTACACAAGTACTTATAACATTTGCATGATACGCCATTACAGACTACCACTGTATGAATCATCAGTACAGACTGTGCCTGTTTGAAATACACATGTACTGAATGGTCTTGTTACACAAGTACAGATAACATTGTGCATGATATGCCATTACAGACTACAACTGTATACATCATCAGTACAGATTGTGCCTGTTCTTAATACACAAGTACTGAATGGTCATGTTACACAAGTACGGGCAACATTGTGCATGATACACCATTACAGACTACAACTGTATGAATCATCAGTACAGACTGTGCCTGTTTGAAATACATCACATGTACTGAATGTTCATGTTACACAAGTATAGATAACATTGTGCATGATACGCCATTACAGACTACAACTGTATGAATAATCGGTACAGACTGTGCCTGTTTGAAATACACATGTACTGAATGGTCTTGTTACACAAGTACAGATAACATTGTGCATGATATGCCATTACAGACTACAACTGTATAAATCATCAGTACAGATTGTGCCTGTTTTTAATACACAAGTACTGAATGGTTATGTTACTGAAGTACGGGCAACATTGTGCATGATACGCCATTACAGACTACAACTGTATGAATCATCAGTACAGACTGTGCCTGTTTGAAATACATCACATGTACTGAATGTTCATGTTACACAAGTATAGATAACATTGTGCATGATACGCCATTACAGACTACAACTGTATGAATAATCGGTACAGACTGTGCCTGTTTGAAATACACATGTACTGAATGGTTATGTTACACAAGTGCGGACAACATTGTGCATGATACGCCATGACAGACTGCAACAGTACGAATCATCAGTACAGACTGTGCCTATTTGAAATACACATGTACTGAATGGGCATGTTACACAAGTACAAATAACATTGTGCATGATACGCCATTACAGACTACAACTGTATGAATCATCAGTACATACTGAGCCTGTTTGAAATACACAAGTACTGAATGGTCATGTTACACAGTACGGATATCATTGTGCATGATATATGCCATTACAGACTACAACTGTATGATTCACCGGTACAGATTAGCCTGTTTGAAATACACTAGTACTGAATGGTCATGTTACACAAGTACAGATAACATTGTGCATGACACGCCATTACGGACTACAACTGTATGAATCACCGGTACAGACTGTGCCTGTTTGAAATACGCATGTAATGAATTGTTATATTACACAAGTACGGATAATATTGTGCATGATACGCCATTACAGACTACAACAGTATGAATCATCGGTACAGACTGTGCCTATTTGAAATACACATGTACTGAATGGTCACGTTACACAAGTACAGATAACATTGTGCATGATACGCCATTACAGACTACAACTGTATGAATCATCAGTACAGACTATGCCTGTTTGAAATACACATGTACTGAATGGTCATGTTACACAAGTACTTATAACATTGTGCATGATACGCCATTACAGAGTGCAACTGTATGAATCATCAGTACAGACTGTGCCTGTTTGAAATACACATGTACTGAATGGTCTTGTTACACAAGTACAGATAACATTGTGCATGATATGCCATTACAGACTACAACTGTATACATCATCAGTACAGATTGTGCCTGTTCTTAATACACAAGTACTGAATGGTCATGTTACACAAGAACGGGCAACATTGTGCATGATACGCCATTACAGACTACAACTGTATGAATAATCGGTACAGACTGTGCCTGTTTGAAATACACAAGTACTGAATGGTTATGTTACTGAAGTACGGGTAACATTATGCATGATACGCCATTACAGACTACAACTAAATGAATCATCAGTACAGACTGTGCCTGTTTGAAATACACCACATGTACTGAATGTTCATGTTACACAAGTATAGATAACATTGTGCATGATACGCCATTACAGACTACAACTGTATGAATAATCGGTACAAACTGTGCCTGTTTGAAATACACATGTACTGAATGGTTATCTTACACAAGTACGGATAACATTGTGCATGATATGCCATGACAAACTGCAACAGTACGAATCATCAGTACAGACTGTGCCTGTTTGAAATACACAAGTACAGAATGGTCATGTTACACAAGTACAGATAACATTGTGCATGATATGCCATTACAGACTACAACTGTATGAATAATCAGTACAGACTGTGCCTATTTGAAATACACATGTACTGAATGGGCATGTTACACAAGTACAGATAACATTGTGCATGATACGCCATTACAGACTACAACTGTATGAATCATCAGTACAGACTGTGCCTGTTTGAAATACACATGTACTGAATGGTTATGTTACACAAGTACGGATAACATTGTGCATGATATGCCATGACAGACTGCAACAGTACGAATCATCAGTACAGACTGTGCCTATTTGAAATACACATGTACTGAATGGGCATGTTACACAAGTACAAATAACATTGTGCAAGATACGCCATTACAGACTACAACTGTATGAATCATCAGTACAGACTATGCCTGTTTGAAATACACGTGTACTGAAAGGTCATGTTACACAAGTACAGATGACATTGTGCATGATACGCCATTACAGACTACAACTGTATGAATCATCAGTACAGACTGTGCCTGTTTGAAATACACATGTACTGAATGGTTTTGTTACACAAGTACAAATAACATTGTGCATGATATGCCATTACGGACTACAACTGTATGAATCATTCGTAAAGACTATGCCTGTTTGAAATACACAAGCACTGAATGGTCATGTTACACAATTACAGATGACATTGTGCATAATACGCCATTACAAACTACAACTGTATGAATCATCAGTACAGACTGAGCCTGTTTTTAATACACAATTACTGAATGGTCATGTTACACAAGTACGGACAACATTGTGCATGATACGCCATTACATACTACAACTGTATGAATCATCAATACAGACTATGCCTGTTTGAAATACACATGTACTGAATGGTCATGTTACACAAGTACTTATAACATTGTGCATGATACGCCATTACAGACTACCACTGTATGAATCATCAGTACAGACTGTGCCTGTTTGAAATACACATGTACTGAATGGTCTTGTTACACAAGTACAGATAACATTGTGCATGATATGCCATTACAGACTACAACTTTATACGTCATCAGTACAGATTGTGCCTGTTCTTAATACACAAGTACTGAATGGTCATGTTACACAAGTACGGGCAACATTGTGCACGATACACCATTACAGACTACAACTGTATGAATCATCAGTACAGACTGTGCCTGTTTGAAATACATCACATGTACTGAATGTTCATGTTACACAAGTATAGATAACATTGTGCATGATACGCCATTACAGACTACAACTGTATGAATAATCGGTACAGACTGTGCCTGTTTGAAATACACATGTACTGAATGGTCTTGTTACACAAGTACAGATAACATTGTGCATGATATGCCATTACAGACTACAACTGTATAAATCATCAGTACAGATTGTGCCTGTTTTTAATACACAAGTACTGAATGGTTATGTTACTGAAGTACGGGCAACATTGTGCATGATACGCCATTACAGACTACAACTGTATGAATCATCAGTACAGACTGTGCCTGTTTGAAATACATCACATGTACTGAATGTTCATGTTACACAAGTATAGATAACATTGTGCATGATACGCCATTACAGACTACAACTGTATGAATAATCGGTACAGACTGTGCCTGTTTGAAATACACATGTACTGAATGGTTATGTTACACAAGTACGGACAACATTGTGCATGATACGCCATGACAGACTGCAACAGTACGAATCATCAGTACAGACTGTGCCTATTTGAAATACACATGTACTGAATGGGCATGTTACACAAGTACAAATAACATTGTGCATGATACGCCATTACAGACTACAACTGTATGAATCATCAGTACATACTGAGCCTGTTTGAAATACACAAGTACTGAATGGTCATGTTACACAGTACGGATATCATTGTGCATGATATATGCCATTACAGACTACAACTGTATGATTCACCGGTACAGATTAGCCTGTTTGAAATACACTAGTACTGAATGGTCATGTTACACAAGTACAGATAACATTGTGCATGATACGCCATTACGGACTACAACTGTATGAATCACCGGTACAGACTGTGCCTGTTTGAAATACGCATGTAATGAATGGTTATATTACACAAGTACGGATAATATTGTGCATGATACGCCATTACAGACTACAACAGTATGAATCATCGGTACAGACTGTGCCTATTTGAAATACACATGTACTGAATGGTCACGTTACACAAGTACAGATAACATTGTGCATGATACGCCATTACAGACTACAACTGTATGAATCATCAGTACAGACTGTGCCTGTTTGAAATACACATGTACTGAATGGTTATATTACACAAGTACAGATAACATTGTGCATGATATGCCATTACAGACTACAACTGTATGAATCATCAAGTACAGACTGTGCCTGTTTGAAATACACATGTACTGAATGGTTATATTACACAAGTACAGATAACATTGTGCATGATATGCCATTACAGACTACAACTGTATGAATCATCAGTACGGACTCTGCCTATTTGAAATATACAAGTACTGGATGGGCATGTTACACAAGTACAGACTACATTGTGCATGATATGCCATTACAGACTACAACTGTTTGAATCATCAGTACATACTATGCCTGTTTGAAATACATATGTAATGAATGGTTATATTACACAAGTACGGATAACATTGTGCATGATATGCCATTACAGAGTACAACTGTACGAATCATCTGTACAGACTGTGCCTATTTGAAATACACAAGTACTGAATGGGCATTTTACACAAGTACAGACTACATTGTGCATGATATGCCATTACAGACTACAACTGTTCGAATCATCAGTACATAATATGCCTGTTTGAAATACACATGTAACGAATGGTTATATTACACAAGTACGGGCAACATTGTGCATGATACGCCATTACAGACTACAACTGTATGAATCATCAGTACAGACTGTGCCTGTTTGAAATACACAAGTACTGAATGGTCATGTTACACAAGTACAGA
This sequence comes from Saccoglossus kowalevskii, assembly GCF_978046115.1. Taxonomy (NCBI): domain Eukaryota; kingdom Metazoa; phylum Hemichordata; class Enteropneusta; family Harrimaniidae; genus Saccoglossus; species Saccoglossus kowalevskii. The sequence goes on along the minus strand of NC_140656.1, from coordinate 791,737 downwards.
TAACATTGTGCATGATACGCCATTACAGACTACAACTGTATGAATCATCCGTACAGATTATGCCTATTCGAAATACACAAGTACTGAATGGTTATATTACACAAGTACGGATAACATTGTGCATGATATGCCATTACAGACTACAACTGTAAGAATCATCAGTACGAACTGTGCCTATTTGAAATACACATGTACTGAATGGTCATGTTACACAAGTACGGACAACATTGTGCATGATACGCCATTACGGACTACAACTGTATGAATCACCGGTACAGACTGTGCCTGTTTGAAATACACATGTACTGAATGTTCATGTTACACAAGTACAGATAACATTGTGCATGATATGCCATGACAGACTACAACCGTATGAATCATCAGTACAGACTGTGCCTGTTTGAAATACACAAGTACTGAATGGTTATGTTACACAAGTACAGATAACATTGTGCATGATACGCCATTACAGACTACAACTGTATGAATCACCGGTACAGACTGTGCCTGTTTGAAATACACATGTACTGAATGTTCATGTTACACAAGTACAGATAACATTGTGCATGATATGCCATGACAGACTACAACTGTATGAATCATCAGTACAGACTGTGCCTGTTTGAAATACACATGTACTGAATGGTTATATTACACAAGTACAGATAACATTGTGCATGATATGCCATTACAGACTACAACTGTATGAATCATCAAGTACAGACTGTGCCTGTTTGAAATACACATGTACTGAATGGTTATATTACACAAGTACAGATAACATTGTGCATGATATGCCATTACAGACTACAACTGTATGAATCATCAGTACGGACTCTGCCTATTTGAAATATACAAGTACTGGATGGGCATGTTACACAAGTACAGACTACATTGTGCATGATACGCCATTACAGACAACAACTGTATGAATCACCGGTACAGACTGTGCCTGTTTGAAATACACATGTACTGACTGGTTATGTTACACAAGTACGGATAACATTGTGCATGATATGCCATGACAGACTGCAACAGTACGAATCATCAGTACAGACTGTGCCTATTTGAAATACACATGTACTGAACGGGCATGTTACACAAGTACAAATAACATTGTGCATGATACGCCATTACAGACTACAACTGTATGAATCATCCGTACAGATTATGCCTATTCGAAATACACAAGTACTGAATGGTTATATTACACAAGTACGGATAACATTGTGCATGATATGCCATTACAGACTACAACTGTAAGAATCATCAGTACGGACTGTGCCTATTTGAAATACACATGTACTGAATGGTCATGTTACACAAGTACGGACAACATTGTGCATGATATGCCATTACAGACTACAACTGTATGAATCATCAGTACAGACTGTGCCTGTTTGAAATACATCACATGTACTGAATGTTCATGTTACACAAGTATAGATAACATTGTGCATGATACGCCATTACAGACTACAACTGTATGAATAATCGGTCCAAACTGTGCCTGTTTGAAATACACATGTACTGAATGGTTATGTTACACAAGTACGGATAACATTGTGCATGATACGCCATTACAGACTGCAACAGTACGAATCATCAGTACAGACTGTGCCTATTTGAAATACACATGTACTGAACGGGCATGTTACACAAGTACAAATAACATTGTGCATGATACGCCATTACAGACTACAACTGTATGAATCATCAGTACATACTGAGCCTGTTTGGAATACACAAGTACTGAATGGTCATGTTACACAAGTACAGATAACATTGTGCATGACACGCCATTACGGACTACAACTGTATGAATCACCGGTACAGACTGTGCCTGTTTGAAATACACTAGTACTGAATGGTCATGTTACACAAGTACAGATAACATTGTGCATGACACGCCATTATGGACTACAACTGTATGAATCACCGGTACAGACTGTGCCTGTTTGAAATACACATGTACTGAATGGTCATTTTACACAAGTACAGATGACATTGTGCATGATACGCCATTACATACTACAACTGTATGAATCATCAATACAGACAATGCCTGTTTGAAATACACATGTACTGAATGGTCATGTTACACAAGTACTTATAACATTGTGCATGATACGCCATTACAGAGTACAACTGTATGAATCATCAGTACAGACTGTGCCTGTTTGAAATACACTAGTACTGAATGGTCTTGTTACACAAGTACAGATAACATTGTGCATGATATGCCATTACAGACTACAACTGTATACATCATCAGTACGGACTGTGCCTATTTGAAATACACATGTACTGAATGGTCATGTTACACAAGTACGGACAACATTGTGCATGATACGCCATTACGGACTACAACTGTATGAATCACCGGTACAGACTGTGCCTGTTTGAAATACACATGTACTGAATGTTCATGTTACACAAGTACAGATAACATTGTGCATGATATGCCATGACAGACTACAACTGTATGAATCATCAGTACAGACTGTGCCTGTTTGAAATACACAAGTACTGAATGGTTATGTTACACAAGTACAGATAACATTGTGCATGATACGCCATTACAGACTACAACTGTATGAATCACCGGTACAGACTGTGCCTGTTTGAAATACGCATGTAATGAATGGTTATATTACACAAGTACAGATAACATTGTGCATGATACGCCATTACAGACTACAACTGTATGAATCACCGGTACAGACTGTGCCTGTTTGAAATACACATGTACTGAATGTTCATGTTACACAAGTACAGATAACATTGTGCATGATACGCCATTACAGACAACAACTGTATGAATCACCGGTACAGACTGTGCCTGTTTGAAATACACATGTACTGAATGGTTATGTTACACAAGTATGGACAACATTGTGCATGATATGCCATGACAGACTGCAACAGTACGAATCATCAGTACAGCCTGTGCCTGTTTGAAATACACAAGTACAGAATGGTCATGTTACACAAGTACAGTTAACATTGTGCTTGATACGCCATTACAGACTACAACTGTATGAATCATCAGTACAGACTATGCCTGTTTGAAATACACATGTACTGAATGGTCATGTTACACAAGTACTTATAACATTGTGCATGATACGCCATTACAGACTACAACTGCATGAATGATCAGCACAGACTACGCCTGTTTGAAATACACATGTACTGAATGGTCTTGTTACACAAGTACGGATAACATTGTGCATGATATGCCATTACAGACTAAAAGTTTATAAATCATCAGCACAGATTGTGCCTGTTTTTAATACACAAGTACTGAATGGTTATGTTACACAAGTACAGATAACATTGTGCATGATACGCCATTACAGACTACAACTGTATGAATCATCAGTACAGACTGTGCCTGTTTGAAATACATCACATGTACTGAATGTTCATGTTACACAAGTATAGATAACATTGTGCATGATACGCCATTACAGACTACAACTGTATGAATAATCGGTACAGACTGTGCCTGTTTGAAATACACATGTACTGAATGGTCTTGTTACACAAGTACAGATAACATTGTGCATGATATGCCATTACAGACTACAACTTTATAAATCATCAGTACAGATTGTGCCTGTTTTTAATACACAAGTACTGAATGGTTATGTTACTGAAGTACGGGCAACATTGTGCATGATACGCCATTACAGACTACAACTGTATGAATCATCAGTACAGACTGTGCCTGTTTGAAATACATCACATGTACTGAATGTTCATGTTACACAAGTATAGATAACATTGTGCATGATACGCCATTACAGACTACAACTGTATGAATAATCGGTACAGACTGTGCCTGTTTGAAATACACATGTACTGAATGGTTATGTTACACAAGTACGGACAACATTGTGCATGATACGCCATGACAGACTGCAACAGTACGAATCATCAGTACAGACTGTGCCTATTTGAAATACACATGTACTGAATGGGCATGTTACACAAGTACAAATAACATTGTGCATGATACGCCATTACAGACTACAACTGTATGAATCATCAGTACATACTGAGCCTGTTTGAAATACACAAGTACTGAATGGTCATGTTACACAGTACGGATATCATTGTGCATGATATATGCCATTACAGACTACAACTGTATGATTCACCGGTACAGATTGTGCCTGTTTGAAATACACTAGTACTGAATGGTCATGTTACACAAGTACAGATAACATTGTGCATGACACGCCATTACGGACTACAACTGTATGAATCACCGGTACAGACTGTGCCTGTTTGAAATACGCATGTAATGAATGGTTATATTACACAAGTACGGATAATATTGTGCATGATACGCCATTACAGACTACAACAGTATGAATCATCGGTACAGACTGTGCCTATTTGAAATACACATGTACTGAATGGTCACGTTACACAAGTACAGATAACATTGTGCATGATACGCCATTACAGACTACAACTGTATGAATCATCAGTACAGACTGTGCCTGTTTGAAATACACATGTACTGAATGGTTATATTACACAAGTACAGATAACATTGTGCATGATATGCCATTACAGACTACAACTGTATGAATCATCAAGTACAGACTGTGCCTGTTTGAAATACACATGTACTGAATGGTTATATTACACAAGTACAGATAACATTGTGCATGATATGCCATTACAGACTACAACTGTATGAATCATCAGTACGGACTCTGCCTATTTGAAATATACAAGTACTGGATGGGCATGTTACACAAGTACAGACTACATTGTGCATGATATGCCATTACAGACTACAACTGTTTGAATCATCAGTACATACTATGCCTGTTTGAAATACATATGTAATGAATGGTTATATTACACAAGTACGGATAACATTGTGCATGATATGCCATTACAGAGTACAACTGTACGAATCATCTGTACAGACTGTGCCTATTTGAAATGCACAAGTACTGAATGGGCATTTTACACAAGTACAGACTACATTGTGCATGATATGCCATTACAGACTACAACTGTTCGAATCATCAGTACATAATATGCCTGTTTGAAATACACATGTAATGAATGGTTATATTACACAAGTACGGGCAACATTGTGCATGATACGCCATTACAGACTACAACTGTATGAATCATCAGTACAGACTGTGCCTGTTTGAAATACACAAGTACTGAATGGTCATGTTACACAAGTACAGATAACATTGTGCATGATACGCCATTACAGACTACAACTGTATGAATCATCCGTACAGATTATGCCTATTCGAAATACACAAGTACTGAATGGTTATATTACACAAGTACGGATAACATTGTGCATGATATGCCATTACAGACTACAACTGTAAGAATCATCAGTACGGACTGTGCCTATTTGAAATACACATGTACTGAATGGTCATGTTACACAAGTACGGACAACATTGTGCATGATACGCCATTACGGACTACAACTGTATGAATCACCGGTACAGACTGTGCCTGTTTGAAATACACATGTACTGAATGTTCATGTTACACAAGTACAGATAACATTGTGCATGATATGCCATGACAGACTACAACTGTATGAATCATCAGTACAGACTGTGCCTGTTTGAAATACACAAGTACTGAATGGTTATGTTACACAAGTACAGATAACATTGTGCATGATACGCCATTACAGACTACAACTGTATGAATCACCGGTACAGACTGTGCCTGTTTGAAATACACATGTACTGAATGTTCATGTTACACAAGTACAGATAACATTGTGCATGATACGCCATTACAGACTACAACTGTATGAATCACCGGTACAGACTGTGCCTGTTTGAAATACACATGTACTGAATGTTCATGTTACACAAGTACAGATAACATTGTGCATGATACGCCATTACAGACAACAACTGTATGAATCACCGGTACAGACTGTGCCTGTTTGAAATACACATGTACTGAATGGTTATGTTACACAAGTACGGATAACATTGTGCATGATATGCCATGACAGACTGCAACAGTACGAATCATCAGTACAGACTGTGCCTATTTGAAATACACATGTACTGAACGGGCATGTTACACAAGTACAAATAACATTGTGCATGATACGCCATTACAGACTACAACTGTATGAATCATCCGTACAGATTATGCCTATTCGAAATACACAAGTACTGAATGGTTATATTACACAAGTACGGATAACATTGTGCATGATATGCCATTACAGACTACAACTGTAAGAATCATCAGTACGGACTGTGCCTATTTGAAATACACATGTACTGAATGGTCATGTTACACAAGTACGGACAACATTGTGCATGATATGCCATTACAGACTACAACTGTATGAATCATCAGTACGGACTGTGCCTATTTGAAATACACATGTACTGAACGGGCATGTTAGACAAGTACAAATAACATTGTGCATGATACGCCATTACAGACTACAACTGTATGAATCATCAGTACATACTGAGCCTGTTTGAAATACACAAGTACTGAATGGTCATGTTCCACAAGTACAGATAACATTGTGCATGACACGCCATTACGGACTACAACTGTATGAATGATCAGTACAGACTGTGCCTGTTTGAAATACACATGTACTGAATGGGCATGTTACACAATTACGGACAACATTGTGCATGATACGCCATTACAGACTACAACTGTATGAATCACCGGTACAGACTGTGCCTGTTTGAAATACACTAGTACTGAATGGTCATGTTACACAAGTACAGATAACATTGTGCATGACACGCCATTACGGACTACAACTGTATGAATCACCGGTACAGACTGTGCCTGTTTGAAATACACATGTACTGAATGGTCATGTTACACAAGTACGGATAACATTGTGCATGACACGCCATTACGGACTACAACTGTATGAATCACCGGTACAGACTGTGCCTGTTTGAAATACACATGTACTGAATGGTCATGTTACACAAGTACAGATAACATTGTGCATGACACGCCATTACGGACTACAACTGTATGAATCACCGGTACAGACTGTGCCTGTTTGAATACACATGTACTGAATGGTCATGTTACACAAGTACGGATAACATTGTGCATGATACGCCATTACAGACTACAACTGTATGAATCATCAGTACAGACTGTGCCTGTTTGAAATACACATGTACTGAATGTTCATGTTACACAAGTACGGACAACATTGTGCATGATACGCCATTACAGACTGCAACTGTATGAATCATCAGTACAGACTGTGCCTGTTTTTAATACACATGTACTGAATGTTCATGTTACACAAGTACAGACAACATTGTGCATGATACGCCATTACAGACTACAACTGTATGAATCATCAGTACAGACTGTGCCTGTTTTTAATACACATGTACTGAATGTTCATGTTACACAAGTACAGATAACATTGTGCATGATACGCCATTACAGACTACAAATTTACATGGTATAGTATGATAGCTTATATTTTCGTTGAAAAATTATGCCAACACAAAAGGGAATTAGGCTAGAAAATACAACAATTTTGTTTATTTTATTCACACCACCACTGTGCACGACAAATAAACGCCGGTTTACTGCATTTGTCTTATATTTTGTGAACTTATTGCGTGCCAACTTCGATGTTCACACAGGTGTCTGTGTGTTCGACCTAACCTGAGAATCGTAAGCAGCTGCTTTAGCTGCCTAACATATCATGCCTGCTGGTAATATGAAATATGCGGCTATTTTACACACACTATGATGTAAGAATCTTTATTAGTATGCAAGCTGAAGTATTCTTTACCTCCGTATTATGAACTTTGTTGATAGTAATCGTGTATATTGGTGCTCGCAAATTTGGTGCACCATTTCATTAGAGTGAAGGTCCGAGACCCTATTATTTTTTTTTAGAAAAATTGTCTAGTATTTGATTTCAATTCAATGTTGACGGCGATTACAGCCATAAACAGATTGCTTTAATGTCAAAATTACAGCCCTAAACAGATTGTCCCATTTTCAGAGCCGGGTGGTAAGAAAGAGAGAGCAACTCACAAATATATATATATATGTCTCACACTACAAACAATTGTTTATTGGTCAATATTGATAATGTATACATTGAAATATCACGTTTAAACATGTAATTTACATATTAAGGTACTTACAAAATGTATAAAACAAAGCTGGGAAAAATGGATTCCCAAGATCACCGACTTTTCTTACACGCACGATATATTTATATATGTACAATAGAACACACTTCCACAGTACGCCCTCTATTGATGGGTCTCTTATTCGAACAAAAAAAACATTTCTGAGTTACGTTTGGTTGATACGATACAGTTTAATACATTTGACAAAGTAACCGATACAGAGTCACACTTATAGCCAAATTGGAATCGATGAATACAGAACAGGGGTTAACATGGCACCGTGACAAACTATACTTATCATGGAGGTTCTTGATTCTGTAACAAAAGAAATTATCTCGAAATTTGAGCTGCGCTTAACGTGTCGCCCCTCTGGTACAATGACAAACTAACAATATTAGCGACGGCGAATAAAAGGTGTTTGTTTGCATAGCAAAGTGACACTGGATAATAAACCCACATACTATATATTAAATAAACCGAGAACAAAATTCACACAAAACGTAATAGTATAGGCAGTTTGGTATGACACAAATGCTCAAACATATAACAGTCGGTATGTTTCCGTACTAATTGCCAATGTCAGACTGACAAAATAGGGCATTTTTAATGAAAAGTCAGCGGTTTTGGTAGGAGAATAGCCAAAGGTACAAATACAAAATCGTCAACGAATTGAGACAAGATCAATGATTGTCGACATACGTAAACTGAAACATACAATTATATAAATATCTAAGACAGGTATAGGTGTTACCTACAAACACGGTACAATATAACAATGGAATCGACACATATGGGTGTGAACAGGAAATAGTAGAACAAACTCGCGTATGAACACGAGATAGAACATAATCACATTGACACGGGCTTGTAGAACATATTCACGTGTGAACACATGATAGTCGAACTTAACCACATGTGCGGGAATGTTTAAAATACGTAACTCTCTTATATTACATTGTAAAAAAAAATATCATTTTAATAACATTTAAATTGGAATTGAGTCATCGCTCTCTACTTTTGTTTAGTATATGAACATCAAAATATAACAATCATCGAGAGGAATAACGTACACAAAGTACGACGAATTTAGAGATACCAATAATTAGGGTGAATCTTTATATGTACTCTACCATTTAAAAAGTAAAAAAAAATGTATCTTGGTCGTTTTGTTAAATACGTGCATAATAAATAGCTAACTTGGTCCAGCAAATTGCATTTTTACAACCGGGAGGTAATACTATAAGAGTGGTACTCTTTGGAGGTATTGCTTAGATAAGTTTAGACTAAAGTTGTGCTTTCAAGATTGTATCCTCATATCAAGCACTGAGTCCATGACGTAAACTCTACACCATCACAACCATCCTATCTAGACATGATCAATCTTGCACTGGCTGGAATCCAATTTGAAGTCGGCCACGTTGCCATTTATTTGTCCAACTCTGTCGTATGCTTCCCGGGCGGCACGTTGGTTGGGTGTTTTAGTGGCTTTCACGAGGCGCTGGGGATAAAAACATTCATTATTGTTAGTCAAAATTGCTAATTTGTATGATCTCTCAATCACCCATGTAAGCACCATAATGGCATATTGGAATTTTGTACAGTTCAAGATAAATCTTATCGAACAGAGACTAGAATTTAAAATATTCTATATATACAGTCAGGCATCCATAAGTGATTATAACAACAATAAACAGTATGTTTGTTTGAGCAGCCATCAGTAAAGACTAGCCTCAGGGCTCCAATATTTCAGGATTTGTTGCCATACCTACTAATTTTATCATTTTAATTGGATCACAATAATCAGCGGGATGTAGAAATACAGCTTTCATTACATAAGCTGTAATTGCGTCTTAGACAAATATTTGTATATAAACAAATTCGTTTAAAATATTGTTCATGGTGTATAGTTCGAAAGCGTTATTATTGTATATCATTAAGTATATCCAAAACATACCTCCTTCAACGTTCCTGGCGTTGTGATCAGAATATAGACCGCAAATATGGGTATGCATGACATAGATGATATGGCTAGCATCCATCCCACAGCGTTAGCCCAGGGCGGGTACACGTAGTCATCGTACGTTAGTGGTTTATACCCATACAACCCGAACGCAATATTAAACTGAAATACAAGAGTTCAAACTATTAAATTGGTGTTTTGTTGAGAATTTTGGAAACTTTTCTCGGTCTCAACGTTTAATGTTGTATTCATTTGCAGATTGCAATGCACTAGTATTGTATTCATTTGCAGATTGCAATGCACTAGTATTGTATTCATTTGCAGACTGCAATGCACTAGTATTGTATTCATTTGCAGATTGCAATGCACTAGTATTGTATTCATTTGCAGATTGCAATGCACTGGTATTGTATTCATTTGCAGATTGCAATGCACTGGTATTGTATTCATTTGGAGATAGCAATGCACTTGTGTTGTATTCATTTGCAGATTGTAATGCACTAGTGTGGTATTCATTTGCAGATTGTAATGCACTAGTGTTGTATTCATTTGCAGATTGCAATGCACTAGTGTTGTATTCATTTGCAGATTGCAATGCACTAGTATTGTATTCATTTGCAGATTGCAATGCACTAGTGTTGTATTCATTTGCAGATTGTAATGCACTAGTGTGGTATACATTTGCAGATTGTAAGGCACTAGTGTTCTATTCATTTGTAGATTGTAATGCACTAGTATTTTATTCATTTGCAGATTGCAATGCACTAGTGTTGTATTCATTTGTAGATTGTAATGCACTAGTGTTGTATTCATTTGCAGATTGTAATGCACTAGTGTTGTATTCATTTGCAGATTGCAATGCACTAGTGTTGTATTCATTTGCAGATTGCAATGCACTAGTGTTGTATTCATTTGCAGATTGCAATGCACTAGTGTTGTATTCATTTGCAGATTGTAATGCACTAGTGTTGTATTCATTTGCAGATTACAATGCACTAGTGTTGTATTCATTTGCAGATTGCAATGCACTAGTGTTGTATTCATTTGCAGATTGCAATGCACTAGTGTTGTATTCATTTGCAGATTGCAATGCACTGGTATTGTATTCGTTTGGAGATTATAATGCACTAGTGTTGTATTCATTTGCAGATTGTAATGCACTAGTATTGTATTCATTTGCAGACTGTAATGCACTAGTATTGTATTCATTTGCAGATTGTAATGCACTAGTATTGTATTCATTTGCAGATTGTAATGCACTAGTATTGTATTCATTTGCAATTGTAATGCACTATTGTTGTATTCATTTGCAGATTGCAATGCACTAGTGTTGTATTCATTTGCAGATTGCAATGCACTAGTATTGTATTGTATTCATTTGCAGATTGCAATGCACTGGTATTGTATTCATTTGCAATTGCAATGCACTAGTGTTGTATTCATTTGCAGATTGCAATGCACTAGTGTTGTATTCATTTGCAGATTGCAATGCACTGGTATTGTATGCATTTGCAGATTGTAATGCACTAGTGTTGTATTCATTTGCAGATTGTAATGCACTAGTATTGTATTCATTTGCAGACTGTAATGCACTAGTATTGTATTCATTTGCAGATTGTAATGCACTAGTATTGTATTCATTTGCAGATTGTAATGCACTAGTATTGTATTCATTTGCAATTGTAATGCACTATTGTTGTATTCATTTGCAGATTGCAATGCACTAGTGTTGTATTCATTTGCAGATTGCAATGCACTAGTATTGTATTGTATTCATTTGCAGATTGCAATGCACTGGTATTGTATTAATTTGCAGATTGTAATGCACTAGTATTGTATTCATTTGCAGATTGTAATGCACTAGTATTGTATTCATTTACAGACTGTAATGCACTAGTGTTGTACTTATTTGCAGATTGTAATGCACTAGTGTTGTATTCATTTGTAGATTACAATGCACTAGTGTCGTATTCATTTGCAGACTGTAATGCACTAGTGTTGTACTCATTTGCAGATTGTAATGCACTAGTATTGTATTCATTTGCAGATTGCAATGCACTAGTGTTGTATTCATTTGCAGATTGCAATGCACTAGTGTTGTATTCATTTGCAGATTGCAATGCACTAGTGTTGTATTCATTTGCAGATTGCAATGCACTAGTGTTGTATTCATTTGCAGATTGCAATGCACTAGTGTTGCATTCATTTGCAGATTGTAATGCACTAGTGTTGTATTCATTTGCAGATTGCAATGCACTAGTGTTGTATTCATTTGCAGATTGTAATGCACTAGTGTTGTATTCATTTGCAGATTGCAATGCACTAGTGTTGTATTCATTTGCAGATTGTAATGCACTAGTGTTGTATTCATTTGCAGATTGCAATGCACTAGTGTTGTATTCATTTGCAGATTGTAATGCACTAGTGTTGTATTCATTTGCAGATTGTAATGCACTAGTGTTGTATTCATTTGTAGATTGTAATGCACTGGTGTTGTATTTATTTGCAGATTGCAATACACTAGTATTGTATTCATTTGCAGACTGTAATGCACTAGTGTTGTACTCATTTGCAGATTGCAATGCACTGGTATTGTATTCATTTGGAGATTGTAATGCACTAGTGTTGTATTCATTTGCAGATTGTAATGCACTAGTATTGCATTCATTTGCATACTGTAATGCACTAGTGTTGTACTCATTTGCAGATTGTAATGCACTAGTATTGTATTCATTTGCAGATTGCAATGCACTATTGTTGTATTCATTTGCAATTGTAATGCACTATTGTTGTACTCATTTGCAGATTGTAATGCACTAGTGTTGTATTCATTTGTAGATTGTAATGCACTAGTATTTTATTCATTTGCAGATTGCAATGCACTAGTGTTGTATTCATTTGTAGATTGTAATGCACTAGTGTTGTATTCATTTGCAGATTGTAATGAACTAGTGTTGTATTCATTTGCAGATTGCAATGCACTAGTGTTGTATTCATTTGCAGATTGCAATGCACTAGTGTTGTATTCATTTGCAGATTGCAATGCACTAGTGTTGTATTCATTTGCAGATTGCAATGCACTAGTGTTGTATTCATTTGCAGATTGCAATGCATTGGTATTGTATTCATTTGCAGATTGCAATGCACTGGTATTGTATTCATTTGCAGATTGCAATGCACTGGTGTTGTATTCATTTGGAGATTGTAATGCACTAGTGTTGTATTCATTTGCAGACTGTAATGCACTAATGTTGTACTCATTTGCAGATTGTAATGCACTAGTATTGTATTCATTTGCAGATTGCAATGCAATAGTATTTTATTCATTTGCAGATTGCAATGCAATAGTATTTTATTCATTTGCAGATTGCAATGCAATAGTATTTTATTCATTTGCAGATTGCAATGCACTAGTGTTGTATTCATTTGCAGACTGTAATGCACTAGTGTTGTACTCATTTGCAGATTGTAATGCACTAGTGTTGTATTCATTTGCAGATTGCAATGCAATAGTATTTTATTCATTTGCAGATTGCAATGCACTAGTGTTGTATTCATTTGCAGATTGCAATGACTGGTATTGTATTCATTTGCAGATTGTAATGCACTAGTATTGTATTCATTTGTAGATTGTAATGCACTAGTGTTGTATTCATTTGCAGATTATAATGCACTAGTGTTGTATTCATTTGCAGATTGCAATGCACTAGTGTTGTATTCATTTGCAGATTGCAATGCACTAGTATTGTATTCATTTGCAGATTGTAATGCACTAGTGGTATATTCATTTGCAGATTGCAATGCACTGGTATTGTATTCATTTGCAGATTGCAGTGCACTGGTATTGTATTCATTTGCAGATTGCAATGCACTGGTATTGTATTCATTTGCAGATTGCAATGCACTGGTATTGTATTCATTTGCAGATTGCAATGCACTGGTGTTGTATTCATTTGGAGATTGTAATGCACTAGTGTTGTATTCATTTGCAGACTGTAATGCACTAGTGTTGTACTCATTTGCAGATTGTAATGCACTAGTATTGTATTCATTTGCAGATTGCAATGCAATAGTATTTTATTCATTTGCAGAGTGCAATGCACTAGTGTTGTACTCATTTGCAGATTGCAATGCACTAGTGTTGTATTCATTTGCAGATTGCAATGCAATAGTATTTTATTCATTTGCAGATTGCAATGCACTAGTGTTGTATTCATTTGCAGATTGTAATGCACCAGTGTTGTATTCATTTGCAGATTGCAATGCAATAGTATTTTATTCATTTGCAGATTGCAATGCACTAGTGTTGTATTCATTTGCAGATTGCAATGCACTGGTATTGTATTCATTTGCAGATTGTAATGCACTAGTATTGTATTCATTTGTAGATTGTAATGCACTAGTGTTGTATTCATTTGCAGATTATAATGCACTAGTGTTGTATTCATTTGCAGATTGCAATGCACTAGTGTTGTATTCATTTGCAGATTGCAATGCACTAGTATTGTATTCATTTGCAGATTGCAATGCAATAGTATTTTATTCATTTGCAGATTGCAATGCACTAGTGTTGTATTCATTTGCAGATTGCAATGCAATAGTATTTTATTCATTTGCAGATTGCAATGCACTAGTGTTGTATTCATTTGCAGATTGCAATGCACTAGTGTTGTATTCATTTGCAGATTGCAATGCACTAGTGTTGTATTCATTTGCAGATTGCAATGCACTGGTATTGTATTCATTTGCAGATTGTAATGCACTAGTATTGTATTCATTTGTAGACTGTAATGCACTAGTGTTGTATTCATTTGCAGATTGCAATGCAATAGTATTTTATTCATTTGCAGATTGCAATGCACTAGTGTTGTATTCATTTGCAGATTGCAATGCACTGGTATTGTATTCATTTGCAGATTGTAATGCACTAGTATTGTATTCATTTGCAGACTGTAATGCACTAGTATTGTATTCATTTGCAGACTGTAATGCACTAGTGTTGTATTCATTTGCAGACTGTAATGCACTAGTGTTGTATTCATTTGCAGATTGTAATGCACTAGTGTTGTATTCATTTGCAGATTGCAATGCACTAGTGTTGTATTCATTTGCAGATTGCAATGCACTAGTGTCGTATTCATTTGCAGATTGCAATGCACTAGTATTGTATTCATTTGCAGATTGCAATGCACTAGTATTGTATTCATTTGCAGATTGCAATGCACTAGTGTCGTATTCATTTGCAGATTGTAATGCACTAGTGTTGTATTCATTTCCAGATTGTAATGCACTAGTGTTGTATTCATTTGCAGATTGTAATGCACTAGTGTTGTGTTCATTTGCAGATTGTAATGCAACGTCTGAATTTGAAGCGAAGTGTGAGCTCATCCTGAACCTTAATAGGTACAGTATCTCAGATAGTGTGATTTATTTGTTGAAAATGCTGTCTATCCTTTCTGTCTGAATGACGAATATAAGTATTACAATCGTAATGCGATAAAATATTCAGTAATTCTTTGCATTTTCAAGTGTAATCATTAGTGTATATAATTCATTCCAAGCGCATGGTAGAGGCATTTGAAACACTGTAGTGAACATTACCACAACATCAGCAATAGTCTCGATATTTTCATGACATAGTATAGCATTTAGCTACAGTTCATCCGATATCCTTGATTTTGACATTATGATAAAGAAGAATATGGCTACTAAGCATGGTGCGACTATCATAGGTAGTCATTAGATGCAAACATATAGTTGCCGTGGACACAATATTGATGACTATTCATAATTCTGTTATGAAAAAAACAAAAACTTTTAGGAACGGTAGTGGCTCACAATATTTTTGGAAACTTTGCTAAATTATTCTTTATGGTTATTTCTTTATAAAATAAGATACCCAGACTAGGTCTTTATCAGCTTAAATCTTCACGCATTTTGCAATTTTCCAATACAAAATGGGCAATTGAACGTCATTTAAAAAAAACAGTTGGTTTCAGGAATACTGCTTTATTTATAATACACATCTTACCATGAGAAAGATTGGACAAATGTAGGGCCAACATATTCGCCAGTACGGCCCTGG
The DNA here is from genome assembly GCF_978046115.1 of Saccoglossus kowalevskii. Classification (NCBI taxonomy): domain Eukaryota; kingdom Metazoa; phylum Hemichordata; class Enteropneusta; family Harrimaniidae; genus Saccoglossus; species Saccoglossus kowalevskii. Next base: position 775,512 of record NC_140656.1, on the reverse strand, counting down.
TCCCGATCCTAGCATCTCAGCAATATCTCCACAGAATCGTTTATATCCTATAATATAATGATAGAATATTGTGTTACGATTTGGCAAATAACAAGTCTCGGGTGGTAAATTTAATTTTTCGGGGAGGGGAACACTACCACTATAACAGTTATACAAGGTAGCTAAATGAGGCGTTATGACATGATGTATTTCCAGGCGCTATTCACTGGTCCATCTTGGCGACTCGGTTGAACCATATACACGAGACAATTTATGCGTCGCTTGGTTCGATGTCTCATGAATTGTTCTGTGTTAATCTGCCTTTGTGTTCATTTAGTTCTCACTCACCATAGAACCAAGACACTGCAACTGCCTCAAACAACACCGCCCATAGTATAGAATAACCGGCGACATAAGCGTCAAGTAATGATACCACATACGGCCCTCCCTGGTAACGAAACATAAAAAAACATACCGTTAACGTGGAAAACATATAGTTTAGGGTACTCTAATGGACTCTATAATGTTATGATACTGTATACCCATGATAAACCTTTTAAATATAACGTTAATTTGCCAACAAATGTGTTTGCACGTCTAACTTATAACCCTTAACTACCTGTGTACACATGGTAAGTCCTATAACAAAGTAAAAAGCGAACAAGCATCCCACGAAGATCTCTCGGTGTGGTTTAATTGACTTTGGGAACTCATCTGATACACCTGTCAAAATGGCTTCTGATCCTCCAAACTGAAAAAAATATGAAAGACACATATTGGAACAAGATCGAAAAAAACAAAGCTGTAATTGCATCCATACATTTATGTCTGTATTTGCGGTTATACATACATACATACATATATATATATATATATATTAATTTGCAGCAAGATTTCCCAGCTTACCGAACTATCCAATCCCAGTGTGATTAACATTGCAAAGAATATCAAGGACCAGAAAGTAGATCCGGGCATGGTTGACAGCGCTTCGGGGTATACGATAAACACTAAGCCAGGGCCTGTAAAATACGATAGTTAGCGGGGATTATGCAGAGTGACAATTATTATTAAGGTATATAGTTGGGTTCATGTGCGCCTTGAATGATAAACATATTTTTTGTTTATGTTTCAAAATTGCCATTATCTATGTATTGGTTCTGCTGTTGGTGTAGGTGTTAGAGTTTGTGTGAGAAGCGCGTCTGATGACTTTCTTTCAATAACAGACATACCAAGTGACGAAAACTTGAACCTAAATTTGCGTAGTTTAGGGTTAGTAAAGGGGTAAGGTATTATACACTTCATATTGAATTTAATCTACAATCTTTACTAACCCTAAACATTTCTATGCTAAGTTACAAAATGTATGATGTTATTTCTACTTTGCATTTTTATTTAATTAAACTTTAATTAAAACGCGATTCTATATACAGTTGCAATTTAATTGAGTTAAATTAAACCACAATTAAATCGCAATCGTGTATAGAGTTGCGTTTTAATCCAACCATATTTCCACTATATTAAAATGTAACATGTTGTTAATGGTATGTAGACACTAATTTAGGCGTGTGTGTGCGCGCGTGGGTGTCTGCCCTCTGAGTAGGCTTGAATTGTGCGCTGACTTAATTACATAATTTACATAAATTACCCAATACCCATCAAATTTCATATCCATAATAATACATACCTAAATAGGGGCATGTGACCCCATTAATTATCTGTAAATATCTCAAGCACTATTGTAGATAAAGCCACACAACAAGTGATTAACATATCCGATGACCATATGTGGTCATGCGAGCTAAGTAATATGCATATCTTAATTACAGTTTGGGACATGTAACTAGTACTGTAATTGTTTTTTTGGATACGATATGTGATCAAAATATAAAATCATCATATATGGTCATGATTTCATTTAATATTTATAAATATTAAACCATAACCGAATGGAACCACTCTGAGCAGTTTTGCATTTTTATTTTAAATGAGGTATTTGCTTTATCGGAAGCACGCGTGCTTGAATGCAAATGACAAAGGCATACAGTAAATACAATAGATGTATTAGGAATGTGTTTCTAACACAGTATTCCTTATTTGTAACGATTGTGTGTGCTGTACAAGTACTGCAAAAGACAGTGACAAACGAGCATCGCTCTTCGAATTGTGTAAATATTGTTTTTTATGTCGCCTTGAACCCATATCAAGCACGACTCGTGACAGAATCCCCTGCAAGATCAACATTCTGATTCGCGTCATATTCCTTTTCATTGTTGTCGTCGTCACCATGATAACTCACCTTCGGTAGCAACTTCTCCCACTTCTAGGCCCTGTCTCTCTGCCATATATCCGAGCACAGAGAATATAACAAAACCAGACCCGAAACTTGTAAGGCAGTTGATACTGCTTGTTACTAAGGCGTCTCTGAATTCAGGAAAAAAAACTAATTAATTAGGTTTATAAAATAAAGAAGTAAATTATGAAATATTCTAAATCAATAATGTTTTAGCGAGGTTATATAAATTAATATAAGTTATAATATTCTTTATAACTGTACACGCTAGAAGAGAAAAAACAAATACCTATATACATTGTTGTTAAATTTATTGTAGCTCGAAAATGCAAGAAGAACACCGAAACCTGGTCCCAATGAGAAGAATATCTGTGTGGCAGCGTCTATCCAAACCTGTAGATTCAAATACAAAATAATAATAATGAACAAGTGTACAATAACGAGAAGCGCCACCAAATGTCAGAGAACAGTTTATTTCAGACTGGCGTCTGTAGAACGGCTCTGTATCGTACTCACCTCCGACGACTGTAACCTGCCCCAGTCTGGTATGAGGTAGTACGCGATTCCTTTACGCGCTCCAGGTAATGTCACTCCACGTATTAGAAGTATAAATAATACAAGATAAGGGAATGTAGCAGTAAACCATACAACCTGTGGTATTAGAGTTGAAATATACATGTAATTAACAGTGGTCAATTAAAATATACACACGATCCTGATAACTAGATTATACCTGCCATCTTTTTCAAAACTTTTGTTTTCTGGCAATTAGTATTCAAAATGATGACTTCAGAACTTAATTACCGCCAGTTTTTATTGATAATAAGGTGACTTCTATTTTGCCCATTTTTTTCTCGCTCAACTTAGATGATATCTTATCGTTTTGAAGTATTTGTGAAAAGAATTGCATTAATCGGTTGTTATGGCGACAACGAAGCCTTATTAAAGTTGTGCATATAGTGCTAAATTACTAAGGACAAATGTGAGCATAAAATAAAATTTCTGGCTTTGAACATGTTTTTTTATTTTTATTACATTCATTGCTTGGGAACAATTTGAACACTTCACACTTTAATCCAGTGAAAATAAACATGCTACAAAAACAAAATATAGACAAAAACAATCCACAAACCTGGGTCTCGTCCATGACAAATAAAACTAAAGACGATTTCTTTGAGAAATAGCTTACCTTCCCAGAGGCTTTGATACCTTTCCAAAGACTAAAATAGCAAATGATGTAAACAGCCATTAAACATAAAACTAGTTGCCAACGAATATTTCCAAGGTAACTCACGCCATCTGCTTCATGTAACTGGAACACGCCTCTCCTGTAAAGAAAATTGATGTCGTAGAGCGATAAATCCATAACCAACAACAACTTAAAGAAAGCTTCTAAAGAACTCCCGTGTGCTGAGGGTATTGGAGGCATGAAGTACAAATGAGGAAAACTGTATTTCAATACACATGGAGCAACAATTGTGTTTAATGCATGCAAAATCATTGTCTTATTTTAACCATAGACTTGTGTTTGGAATTTATATATATAGTAAGTAAATGTGTTTCTAATAGCGCAAATACAGCATTTGAAAATACAACTGGTTTAACAATTATAAACAATTTAACAATTCATTAGAGCCCTGGTTACATGTCACTACCCTTAACAGAGCTTAGTACATTACAGTTATGCATATTAAGAAGGACACATGAAGCTATTTATACTGAACAGTTCATTAATATGTATGGATTTTAACCCTGAAATGATCCGATCTGTGGACTATCCAAAAGCACCTATGTACCTAGTTTCATTAACATGTTATGAGTGGTACTCAATTTATCTGTTCAGCACTTCTAAATTAGTTAATGTATGCAAATTAGGCAATTATTAAGCACACAATTTAACCATAAACTGAACATGTACATGGCATATACCAGGCTTCATTAAAATATGTTGAATGATACTTGAGAAAAAAGTGAAAATGGCTAAGTGGCTTAGTGGCTAATTAATATGCAAATTAAGTCATTAACATGCACGATATTTCAATCAAAAATTAATCTGGTCTATGAAATATCCCACAGCATCTGTTTACCAAGTTTCAATGACATCTGTTGAATAATACATGAGAAACAAGTGAAAATGCTTAACATTGACTAATTAATACACAAATTATGTCATTAATATGTACGTATTCCACCCAAAAAGTACTCAGCAATATCCCAGAATATCTATGTATCAGATTTCATCAAAATCATACACACAAAGGAACTAACCGACTCCCATTGTGTGCTCACCATCTCTACAACATGATGATTTCACTGATACAATCTCGGTGACATTATAGTATATAGTATGGAATTACATGGTGGTTTATATGACGTACTCGTACAGGAATTTCTGTTCCATATAGGTAATCAAATACATGCTGAAGTTCGGATCGTCAGAACGCCGTTATTTAGCCATCGGGTGAGGAGGTGTTACTATAGTGACAACACGTACACACGTGTCAGAGATCATTTCGGATAACGCGTATATTACGGTAGCCCAAATAAACAAACAAAACATTATCCACGTTTTGGCTCTGCTACTTCAAACTCAAATAGGTGTAATCCTTGAATCAGTGTCCATTGGATTTGAATTTTTAGACTATATAGTAACGTGTTTCTTAGGAAAAAGGTCGAGTTTTTTTATATTGTGTAGTCTTCTCAAACAATGTCAGAAGTGTTAAATAATTAAGCAAGTTTGTTTGCGTAGCCGACACTCTGTTTAACAAATATCAGTAACAGAACAAAATAAACTATCAACAATCACAGTTCCACCTGAAACAAGTAGTACATTGAAGATATTTAATTGTAAAACTCAAGTTTAAAGAATGATTAATTTGCATAATCATTCACCCAGTGCAAATTTCATAGACACATATAATAAAGTAGTTGCAACTCTCACTTAAATATTCCGATTACTGTTTTTGAAATGTTATTAATAGTAGATTCTTGCAACGACTTTCACAACTAATACTTGTACATCAAATAATACAAAATATTTGGTTTGGATGTTCGAACATTTGAACATAAACTTGATCAATTATAGTTCTATTTTGGAATTGTAATAATGTGGAGCATAGACTGTCTCATATAAAGAAATGCAAAAATATTTGTTCAGGGTCGCGAGTGCTCACGAACCTGTACGTATACTTTAAACATTATCGATTTCTGTTGGACGTACATTGGTATACTATGGCGACGCTATTGAGGAATTGCTGTGTGAAATAAAATGAAAACTTACTCAAAGTATTCGGTAGCTGCTGAGACTGTTTTGTTTATGTATACATATTGCGTTGTGCCATTGAAATCTATTCCAAAGCCTTCAGGAAGATCTGACATAGAATCGTTGTATGCCATCAGAGGCACAAAGTATTCCGGACCCTCAGTGGGCAAGAAGCAAAGCTCTGTGTTGAATTCGTTATCACAGTGACTCCATGGAAGGACGGTCGTGAACGATGCGAAGAAATAATAGAACGCCCACGAGATTATGACGTTGTAATAAAAATCGACATAAAAGGCAATCATGACCACGGCCCAGCCTATGCCTGCAAAACAAAAAGACCATTTTAAGACATTCCCTTTACAATTCCTGTACACGAACTCAAATGATACCATAGAGGGCGCCAGCAATACTCACCTTTGAACAGCGGACACAATTTTTTCCACAGAGTTATAGCTCCCGTACGATTGTACTGACCCAAGGCGAGTTCCATATAAAATAGTGGAATGCCTCCAACTACCAGCATTATGATGTATGGTATAAGGAAGGCACCTGTAAATAAGTTGTAAGAAGTTAAACCATGCACATTGCAGGTATTTTTTTAAACTATTTCAAAACCGATATATTAAAAACAAATTACGAAACACCTTGTCGATCACAAATAGTAATCTGTCAGTAGCAATTGACTTTTCTTTCACGACAAGCAGTCTGTTAGTCACAAGTACCATGTCAGTCACAAGTACTATGTCAGTCACAAGTACCATTGCAGTCACAAGTACACTGTCACTTACAAGTACTATGTCAGTCACAAGTACTATGTCAGTCACAAGTACCATGTCAGTCACAAGTACCCTGTCACTCACAAGTACCCTGTCACTCACAAGTACTATGTCAGTCACAAGTACTATGTCAGTCACAAGTACCATGGCAGTCACAAGTACGCTGTCAGTCACAAGTACACTGTCACTGACAAGTACTATGTCAGTCACAAGAACTATGTCAGTCACAAGTACCCTGTCAGTCACAAGTACTATGTCAGTCACAAGTACTATGTCAGTCACAAGTACCATGGCAGTCACAAGTACTATGTCAGTCACAAGTACCATGGCAGTCACAAGTACTATGTCAGTCACAAGTACCATGGCAGTCACAAGTACCCTGTCAGTCACAAGTACACTGTCACTCACAAGTACTATGTCAGTCACAAGTACCCTGTCAGTCACAAGTACACTGTCAGTCACAAGTACCTTGTCAGTCACAAGTACTATGTCAGTCACAAGTACCCTGTCAGTCACAAGTACTATGTCAGTCACAAGTACTATGTCAGTCACAAGTACCATGGCAGTCACAAGTACCCTGTCAGTCACAAGTACACTGTCACTCACAAGTACTATGTCAGTCACAAGTACCCTGTCAGTCACAAGTACACTGTCAGTCACAAGTACCCTGTCAGTCACAAGTACCCTGTCACTCACAAGTACCCTGTCAGTCACAAGTACTATGTCAGTCACAAGTACTATGTCAGTCACAAGTACCATGGCAGTCACAAGTACCCTGTCAGTCACAAGTACACTGTCACTCACAAGTACTATGTCAGTCACAAGTACCATGTCAGTCACAAGTACACTGTCAGTCACAAGTACTATGTCAGTCACAAGTACCCTGTCAGTCACAAGTACGCTGTCAGTCACAAGTACACTGTCACTCACAAGTACCCTGTCAGTCACAAGTACTATGTCAGTCACAAGTACACTGTCACTCACAAGTACTATGTCAGTCACAAGTACCCTGTCAGTCACAAGTACACTGTCACTCACAAGTACACTGTCACTCACAAGTACTATGTCAGTCACAAGTACACTGTCACTCACAAGTACCCTGTCACTCACAAGTACCCTGTCAGTCACAAGTACCCTGTCAGTCACAAATACACTGTCACTCACAAGTACTATGTCAGTCACAAGTACTATGTCAGTCACAAGTACCCTGTCAGTCACAAGTACCATGGCAGTCACAAGTACTATGTCAGTCACAAGTACCCTGTCAGTCACAAGTACTATGTCAGTCACAAGTACACTGTCAGTCACAAGTACTATGTCAGTCACAAGTACACTGTCACTCACAAGTACCCTGTCACTCACAAGTACACTGTCAGTCACAAGTACTATGTCAGTCACAAGTACACTGTCAGTCACAAGTACACTGTCAGTCACAAGTACCCTGTCACTCACAAGTACCCTGTCAGTCACAAGTACCCTGTCAGTCACAAGTACTGTCAGTCACAAGTACACTGTCAGTCACAAGTACTATGTCAGTCACAAGTACACTGTCACTCACAAGTACCCTGTCACTCACAAGTACCCTGTCACTCACAAGTACTATGTCAGTCACAAGTACCCTGTCAGTCACAAGTACACTGTCACTCACAAGTACTATGTCAGTCACAAGTACTATGTCAGTCACAAGTACCCTGTCAGTCACAAGTACCCTGTCAGTCACATGTACTATGTCAGTCACAAGTACCCTGTCAGTCACAAGTATCCTGTCAGTCACAAGTACTGTCAGTCACAAGTACACTGTCAGTCACAAGTACTATGGCAGTCACAAGTACACTGTCACTCACAAGTACCCTGTCACTCACAAGTACCCTGTCAGTCACAAGTACTATGTCAGTCACAAGTACCATGTCAGTCACAAGTACCCTGTCAGTCACAAGTACCCTGTCAGTCACAAGTACTATGTCAGTCACAAGTACACTGTCACTCACAAGTACCCTGTCACTCACAAGTACCCTGTCAGTCACAAGTACCCTGTCAGTCACAAGTACGCTGTCAGTCACAAGTACACTGTCACTCACAAGTACTATGTCAGTCACAAGTACTATGTCAGTCACAAGTACCCTGTCAGTCACAAGTACTATGTCAGTCACAAGTACACTGTCACTCACAAGTACCCTCTCACTCACAAGTACCCTGTCAGTCACAAGTACACTGTCAGTCACAAGTACACTGTCAGTCACAAGTACCCTGTCACTCACAAGTACCCTGTCAGTCACAAGTACCCTGTCAGTCACAAGTACTGTCAGTCACAAGTACACTGTCAGTCACAAGTACTATGTCAGTCACAAGTACACTGTCACTCACAAGTACCCTGTCACTCACAAGTACCCTGTCAGTCACAAGTACTATGTCAGTCACAAGTACCCTGTCAGTCACAAGTACACTGTCACTCACAAGTACTATGTCAGTCACAAGTACTATGTCAGTCACAAGTACCCTGTCAGTCACAAGTACCCTGTCAGTCACATGTACTATGTCAGTCACAAGTACCCTGTCAGTCACAAGTATCCTGTCAGTCACAAGTACCATGGCAGTCACAAGTACTATGTCAGTCACAAGTACCATGGCAGTCACAAGTACCCTGTCAGTCACAAGTACACTGTCACTCACAAGTACTATGTCAGTCACAAGTACCCTGTCAGTCACAAGTACACTGTCAGTCACAAGTACCCTGTCAGTCACAAGTACACTGTCAGTCACAAGTACTATGTCAGTCACAAGTACTATGTCAGTCACAAGTACCCTGTCAGTCACAAGTACACTGTCACTCACAAGTACCCTGTCAGTCACAAGTACTATGTCAGTCACAAGTACCCTGTCAGTCACAACTACACTGTCACTCACAAGTACACTGTCACTCACAAGTACCCTGTCAGTCACAAGTACCCTGTTAGTCACAAGTACACTGTCAGTCACAAGTACACTGTCACTCACAAGTACCCTGTCAGTCACAAGTACCCTGTCAGTCACAAGTACTGTCAGTCACAAGTACAATGTCAGTCACAAGTACTATGTCAGTCACAAGTACACTGTCACTCACAAGTACCCTGTCACTCACAAGTACCCTGTCAGTCACAAGTACTATGTCAGTCACAAGTACCCTGTCAGTCACAAGTACACTGTCACTCACAAGTACTATGTCAGTCACAAGTACTATGTCAGTCACAAGTACCCTGTCAGTCACAAGTACCCTGTCAGTCACAAGTACTATGTCAGTCACAAGTACACTGTCACTCACAAGTACCCTGTCAGTCACAAGTACTATGTCAGTCACAAGTACCCTGTCAGTCACAAGTACACTGTCTCTCACAAATACTATGTCAGTCACAAGTACTATGTCAGTCACAAGTACCCTGTCAGTCACAAGTACCCTGTCAGTTACAAGTACGATGTCAGTCACAAGTACCCTGTCAGTCACAAGTACCCTGTCAGTCACAAGTACCCTGTCAGTCACAAGTACACTGTCACTCACAAGTACCCTGTCAGTCACAAGTACTATGTCAGTCACAAGTACCCTGTCAGTCACAAGTACCCTGTCAGTCACATGTACTATGTCAGTCACAAGTACCCTGTCAGTCACAAGTATCCTGTCAGTCACAAGTACTGTCAGTCACAAGTACACTGTCAGTCACAAGTACTATGGCAGTCACAAGTACACTGTCACTCACAAGTACCCTGTCACTCACAAGTACCCTGTCAGTCACAAGTACTATGTCAGTCACAAGTACCATGTCAGTCACAAGTACCCTGTCAGTCACAAGTACCCTGTCAGTCACAAGTACTATGTCAGTCACAAGTACACTGTCACTCACAAGTACCCTGTCACTCACAAGTACCCTGTCAGTCACAAGTACCCTGTCAGTCACAAGTACGCTGTCAGTCACAAGTACACTGTCACTCACAAGTACTATGTCAGTCACAAGTACTATGTCAGTCACAAGTACCCTGTCAGTCACAAGTACTATGTCAGTCACAAGTACACTGTCACTCACAAGTACCCTGTCACTCACAAGTACCCTGTCAGTCACAAGTACACTGTCAGTCACAAGTACACTGTCAGTCACAAGTACCCTGTCACTCACAAGTACCCTGTCAGTCACAAGTACCCTGTCAGTCACAAGTACTGTCAGTCACAAGTACACTGTCAGTCACAAGTACTATGTCAGTCACAAGTACACTGTCACTCACAAGTACCCTGTCACTCACAAGTACCCTGTCAGTCACAAGTACTATGTCAGTCACAAGTACCCTGTCAGTCACAAGTACACTGTCACTCACAAGTACTATGTCAGTCACAAGTACTATGTCAGTCACAAGTACCCTGTCAGTCACAAGTACCCTGTCAGTCACATGTACTATGTCAGTCACAAGTACCCTGTCAGTCACAAGTATCCTGTCAGTCACAAGTACTGTCAGTCACAAGTACTATGGCAGTCACAAGTACTATGGCAGTCACAAGTACACTGTCACTCACAAGTACCCTGTCAGTCACAAGTACTATGTCAGTCACAAGTACTATGTCAGTCACAAGTACCCTGTCAGTCACAAGTACACTGTCAGTCACAAGTACTATGTCAGTCACAAGTACTATGTCAGTCACAAGTACCCTGTCAGTCACAAGTACACTGTCACTCACAAGTACCCTGTCAGTCACAAGTACTATGTCAGTCACAAGTACCCTGTCAGTCACAACTACACTGTCACTCACAAGTACACTGTCACTCACAAGTACCCTGTCAGTCACAAGTACCCTGTTAGTCACAAGTACACTGTCAGTCACAAGTACACCGTCACTCACAAGTACCCTGTCAGTCACAAGTACCCTGTCAGTCACAAGTACTGTCAGTCACAAGTACAATGTCAGTCACAAGTACTATGTCAGTCACAAGTACACTGTCACTCACAAGTACCCTGTCACTCACAAGTACCCTGTCAGTCACAAGTACTATGTCAGTCACAAGTACCCTGTCAGTCACAAGTACACTGTCACTCACAAGTACTATGTCAGTCACAAGTACTATGTCAGTCACAAGTACCCTGTCAGTCACAAGTACCCTGTCAGTCACAAGTACTATGTCAGTCACAAGTACACTGTCACTCACAAGTACCCTGTCAGTCACAAGTACTATGTCAGTCACAAGTACCCTGTCAGTCACAAGTACACTGTCTCTCACAAATACTATGTCAGTCACAAGTACTATGTCAGTCACAAGTACCCTGTCAGTCACAAGTACCCTGTCAGTTACAAGTACGATGTCAGTCACAAGTACCCTGTCAGTCACAAGTACCCTGTCAGTCACAAGTACTATGTCAGTCACAAGTACACTGTCACTCACAAGTACCCTGTCAGTCACAAGTACTATGTCAGTCACAAGTACCCTGTCAGTCACAAGTACCCTGTCAGTCACATGTACTATGTCAGTCACAAGTACCCTGTCAGTCACAAGTATCCTGTCAGTCACAAGTACTGTCAGTCACAAGTACACTGTCAGTCACAAGTACTATGGCAGTCACAAGTACACTGTCACTCACAAGTACCCTGTCACTCACAAGTACCCTGTCAGTCACAAGTACTATGTCAGTCACAAGTACCATGTCAGTCACAAGTACCCTGTCAGTCACAAGTACCCTGTCAGTCACAAGTACTATGTCAGTCACAAGTACACTGTCACTCACAAGTACCCTGTCACTCACAAGTACCCTGTCAGTCACAAGTACCCTGTCAGTCACAAGTACGCTGTCAGTCACAAGTACACTGTCACTCACAAGTACTATGTCAGTCACAAGTACTATGTCAGTCACAAGTACCCTGTCAGTCACAAGTACTATGTCAGTCACAAGTACACTGTCACTCACAAGTACCCTGTCACTCACAAGTACCCTGTCAGTCACAAGTACACTGTCATTCACAAGTACACTGTCAGTCACAAGTACCCTGTCACTCACAAGTACCCTGTCAGTCACAAGTACCCTGTCAGTCACAAGTACTGTCAGTCACAAGTACACTGTCAGTCACAAGTACTATGTCAGTCACAAGTACACTGTCACTCACAAGTACCCTGTCACTCACAAGTACCCTGTCAGTCACAAGTACTATGTCAGTCACAAGTACCCTGTCAGTCACAAGTACACTGTCACTCACAAGTACTATGTCAGTCACAAGTACTATGTCAGTCACAAGTACCCTGTCAGTCACAAGTACCCTGTCAGTAACATGTACTATGTCAGTCACAAGTACCCTGTCAGTCACAAGTATCCTGTCAGTCACAAGTACTGTCAGTCACAAGTACTATGACAGTCACAAGTACTATGGCAGTCACAAGTACACTGTCACTCACAAGTACCCTGTCAGTCACAAGTACTATGTCAGTCACAAGTACTATGTCAGTCACAAGTACCCTGTCAGTCACAAGTACACTGTCAGTCACAAGTACTATGTCAGTCACAAGTACTATGTCAGTCACAAGTACCCTGTCAGTCACAAGTACACTGTCACTCACAAGTACCCTGTCAGTCACAAGTACTATGTCAGTCACAAGTACCCTGTCAGTCACAACTACACTGTCACTCACAAGTACACTGTCACTCACAAGTACCCTGTCAGTCACAAGTACCCTGTTAGTCACAAGTACACTGTCAGTCACAAGTACACTGTCACTCACAAGTACCCTGTCAGTCACAAGTACCCTGTCAGTCACAAGTACTGTCAGTCACAAGTACAATGTCAGTCACAAGTACTATGTCAGTCACAAGTACACTGTCACTCACAAGTACCCTGTCACTCACAAGTACCCTGTCAGTCACAAGTACTATGTCAGTCACAAGTACCCTGTCAGTCACAAGTACACTGTCACTCACAAGTACTATGTCAGTCACAAGTACTATGTCAGTCACAAGTACCCTGTCAGTCACAAGTACCCTGTCAGTCACAAGTACTATGTCAGTCACAAGTACACTGTCACTCACAAGTACCCTGTCAGTCACAAGTACTATGTCAGTCACAAGTACCCTGTCAGTCACAAGTACACTGTCTCTCACAAATACTATGTCAGTCACAAGTACTATGTCAGTCACAAGTACCCTGTCAGTCACAAGTACTATGTCAGTCACAAGTACACTGTCACTCACAAGTACCCTGTCAGTCACAAGTACTATGTCAGTCACAAGTACCCTGTCAGTCACAAGTACTATGTCAGTCACAAGTACCCTGTCAGTCACAAGTACACTGTCACTCACAAGTACACTGTCACTCACAAGTACCCGGTCAGTCACAAGTACCCTGTCAGTCACAAGTACACTGTCAGTCACAAGTACACTGTCACTCACAAGTACCCTGTCAGTCACAAGTACACTGTCACTCACAAGTACACTGTCACTCACAAGTACCCGGTCAGTCACAAGTACCCTGTCAGTCACAAGTACACTGTCAGTCACAAGTACACTGTCACTCACAAGTACCCTGTCAGTCACAAGTACTATGTCAGTCACAAGTACACTGTCACTCACAAGTACACTGTCAGTCACAAGTACACTGTCAGTCACAAGTACCCTGTCAGTCACAAGTACAATGTCAGTCACAAGTACCCTGTCAGTCACAAGTACACTGTCAGTCACAAGTACCATGGCAGTCACAAGTACACTGTCAGTCACAAGTACACTTTCACTCACAAGTACCCTGTCAGTCACAAGTACCCTGTCAGTCACAAGTGCCATGGCAGTCACAAGTACACTGTTAGTTATAAGTGCCATGTCAGTCACAAGTACCATGTAAGTCACATGTACACTGTCAATTTCAAGTGCCATGTCAGTCTCAAGTGTCATGTCAGTCACAAGTTTCCTGTCAGTCACAAGTATACTGTCTGTCACAAGTACACTGTCAGTCACAAGTACACTGCCAGTCACAAGTACACTGCCAGTCACAAGTACACTATCAGTCACAAGTGCCATGTCAGTCACAAGTACACTGTCAGTCACAAGTACCCTGTCAGTCACAAGTACACTGCCAGTCACAAGTGCACTATCAGTCACAAGTGCCATGTCAGTCACAGGTACACTGTCAGTCACAATTGCCATGTCCGTCACAAGTACACTTTCAGTCAAAAGTACATTGTCAGTCACAAGTGCCGAGTCAGGTGTGCAATGTCAGTTGCAAGTGCCATGTCAGTTAGAAGTGCCATGTCAGTCACAATTGCCTTGTCCGTCACAAATGCCATGCCAGTCACAAGTGCCATGCCAGCCACAAGTGCCATGTCAGTCACAGGTACCTTGTCAGTCACAAGTACCATGTCCGTCACAAGTACCCTGTCAGTCACAAGTGTCATGTCAGTCATGAATATCAGTCATATCAGTCTTTGAGGGGCAGATAAGAAAAAGAATCGTGCAAATGGTGATAAAAGCACCAAATTTGGCATAATGACTTCTAAGGGGATACTTAAAAAATCCACCCGATTGGCCACTTAACATTCCAAGATGGCGGCCATTATTCAAGATAATAAGGATTTTTCGCATTTACAGGGATGTACATGGTCAATTGGAGTGATCATGGTGTCAATATATATGACTTTTGGCATGCTGAATTCAATGTGTCTAGCTCTACAATTTTCAGAGTACCAGTTGTGCCAGCAAATGATAAATTAAGAACAGCAATACACATTTAGTTTAATTGTTTTATTTATTTTTTGTTTTTAAGGTTTGTTACTTTATAACAAATTTTAAAATTACCGAAGTAATGACACCAACAAGAAAAAAACAATATTGAGTGTGCCAATAACATTGTAGTATGATGAATTTTGTTCTTTTTCAATTAAATGAACATTTTGTTGATAGCTATGGTTTATTGCTTGCTGAATTAATTTTTCCTTGTTTTACAACCTTCAGAGTAACAACAGAGTAACAACAGTAATAACAATAAAACACAACAAATAGTAAAACATCTTAAAACCGTCCAATAAAGCATTATGCAAACTTTAAATAATGAGAAATGTTGTCCTTTGTTTACTGTTCACTCACGAAGCATAGAGCAGGGCAGGAGAGTCCTGAGCAAAAGCACTTACATCTCCAGTTGCAGCCTTTCTTGCAAGAGCATTTGGTCCGTTCCTGGCAGATTTTTGCAACTGGTGAAATAGTTGACCTACATACCTCCATGTCTCAAGTACTATGTCAGTCACAAGTACCCTGTCAGTCACAAGTACACTGTCACTCACAAGTACACTGTCACTCACAAGTACACTGTCAGTCACAAGTACACTGTCAGTCACAAGTACCATGGCAGTCACAAGTACACTGTTAGTTACAAGTGCCATGTCAGTCACAAGTACCATGTAAGTCACATGTACACTGTCAATTTCAAGTGCCATGTCAGTCTCAAGTGTCATGTCAGTCACAAGTTTCCTGTCAGTCACAAGTATACTGTCAGTCACAAGTACACTGCCAGTCACAAGTACACTGCCAGTCACAAGTACACTATCAGTCACAAGTGCCATGTCAGTCACAAGTACACTGTCAGTCAAAAGTACCCTGTCTGTCACAAGTACACTGCCAGTCACAAGTACACTATCAGTCACAAGTGCCATGTCAGTCACAGGTACACTGTCAGTCACAATTGCCATGTCCGTCACAAGTACACTTTCAGTCAAAAGTACATTGTCAGTCACAAGTGCCGTTTCAGTTAGGTGTGCAATGTCAGTTGCAAGTGCCATGTCAGTTAGAAGTGCCATGTCAGTCACAATTGCCTTGTCCGTCACAAATGCCATGCCAGTCACAAGTGCCATGCCAGCCACAAGTGCCATGTCAGTCACAAGTACCTTGTCAGTCACAAGTACCATGTCCGTCACAAGTACCCTGTCAGTCACAAGTGTCATGTCAGTCATGAATATCAGTCATATCAGTCTTTGAGGGGCAGATAAGAGAAAAAATCGTGCAAATGGTGATAAAAGCACCAAATTTGGCATAATGACTTCTAAGGGGATACTTAAAAAATTCACCCGATTGGTCACTTAACATTCCAAGATGGCGGCCATTATTCAAGATAATAAGGGTTTTTCGCATTTACAGGGATGTACATGGTCAATTGGAGTGATCATGGTGTCAATATATATGACTTTTGGCATGCTGAATTCAATGTGTCTAGCTCTACAATTTTCAGAGTACCAGTTGTGCCAGCAAATGATAAATTAAGAACAGCAATACACATTTAGTTTAATTGTTTTATTGTTTTATTTATTTTTTGTTTTTAAGGTTTGTTACTTTATAACAAATTTTAAAATTACCGAAGTAATGACACCAACAAGAAAAAAACAATATTGAGTGTGCCAATAACATTGTAGTATGATGAATTTTGTTCTTTTTCAATTAAATGAACATTTTGTTGATAGCTATGGTTTATTGCTTGCTGAATTAATTTTTTCTTGTTTTACAACCTTCAGAGTAACAACAGAGTAACAACAGTAATAACAATAAAACACAACAAATAGTAAAACATCTTAAAACCGTCCAATAAAGCATTATGCAAACTTTAAATAATGAGAAATGTTGTCCTTTGTTTACTGTTCACACACGAAGCATAGAGCAGGGCAGGAGAGTCCTGAGCAAAAGCACTTACATCTCCAGTTGCAGCCTTTCTTGCAAGAGCATTTGGTCCGTTCCTGGCAGATTTTTGCAACTGGTGAAATAGTTGACCTACATACCTCCATGTCTCCCCTGTCCATGTCCATCCCCAGTCATCAGGTTGTTGATTTTGGGGTTTGGGATAGTTGCCTGACCTCAGATGAATCCACACTGGTAGGCAGTACGCTTTGCATGTTCTATGAGGGCAGCTGTGGTTCGCGGGATTGCATCATTTGACCCCTATTTACGAGCAAAGTGGCGTAACCTTGCCTTGTTTACACTAGCTGCAGCACTGAATCTGTAATACATGAGAACAACAAATTTCTCTAGCTTCTGGGGGTCACCATCAGACACTCCTTCCAGGCAGTTTCGTGAAGGTGTCAGACACTTCCCTGCAGACATCTCATGTCAGCCATGCTGTTTTTTTTTCCTTCACCAGTGGAAAGCAGAGACAACTCACACCCAGTGAAAGCATGAAAGTATAGATTCCCACTGGATTTCTTGGGTCCTATTACAGAGACAATATCATGGACTGGAATCCACCTAGCGTTGATGCTTTGTCCAAAATCCACATGCTTTCAAAACCAAGCTCCTGTAGTAATGACAGTGACGACACTGCTGTTACGACCACATTGGCTTTTATGATGGGGGACTTGCTGTCTTATAGGGTTGTGTTTCTGGCATGCACATACATTCTAGTATCAGCTTCCTCATGAGAGCATGGGGCAACACCATCCAGGGACTCCCTTCTGTTGCTGATGGCATCAACTTTTCTTGTCACGATAACAGTGCTTTCTGTTCCAGCCTCACACATTTTCTCTGCAAGATAATGAAACAGCTCTGTCTTGATGCTATCATCCTACAGAAAGCTTCTCCAGTTTGTTGGGTTCTTGGTTGTTTCTGTCACTCTTCTCCTGATACCTTTCCCTATTTTCGAGCTGGTTTCTGACTTCAGACTTGATGTTTTGTATACAGCAATTACTATGTTCATTCGCTTGTATTTGGCGCCATACGATTTCAGCATGGGAACAATGTCTTCACTGGCATATTCACCAAACATTTTTGAGCTCCTCGAGATGTAGCGTTGACACGGGCTGAGCCATCCATGATGATAGTATCTCCATCTGGCTCTGTGTCTGGTAGGGTCAATTGTGATTGAAGTATGGCAACGAGCTGTGACTTCTGGCACATATGAAGTTTGCCACTGTCATTGAGAGGGGCAGGAGCTAACTGGTTCTCATGCTTGAACAATTCTTGTAAGTCACACTGTCTGACTTGGCAGGAGATGAACAGTATTGAGAATAGCTGGCAGTTATCTTTTGGCACCTTCTCCTCGGAACTGCTAGCAGCCTGCTCGTGTTCGAAAAAAGAAACCTCGTTCTTCTTAATTATATGGTAGAATGAACATTCTCCCTCTTTCTTGAAGCCTTCCATGAATGACTGAAACTGTTGTTTTCTTCTGGCGTGATATGTGTGAACCAACTCATCAAGGACTGGATCTGGAATGTTCTTTGTGTCTAGTACTGGTATATCTGCTTACATTTCTTGGAAAGGATTAGACATCTCCTTCAGTACTGTTTGAAGTGTTCCCACCTTTCAAAGAAACACATTTGGCTGCTTAAAGTCTGCTCATGATGTTTGGACATGGTTTCATAGGCAGCAACCAGGCGACTTACTTCTGGGCCAGCCGCCATCCTTCTACAAAGTGCCCCTGGGTCCTCAGTCAGTCCAATTGCTCCTCCATCACTTTTGATGACTGCATATTTGATCATGGGCTTGGTCAGTGACCAAGGCAGAAAACTCTCTTTTAGTCTTCTGTACAACAAAGTTTTCTCTGTTAAACTCCCTGCTGTTGCTCCAGGGACATCATCTTCCTGGGATGAATTGGAAGCCACCTGCCATAATTCACATTGTGATTTGCAAAGAAGTACAGGGTCAGCTGTGTTGGTGCTTCTCGGTACTGTTCAAAGTTTCCTTCTGAAGAAGCGCATCAGAAGAAACATGAAAAGTTCCATATCCAACACCAGATTCCTGATCATGCCAGTCTTCAAAGGTCAGAGTTGCCTTGCCAACTTCCCAGACGCTTAACAGTAGTCTTGGTATGCCTGCCTCATCAGTGAATACAGGCTGCATGATGTGATCTGGTGGGCTAGTGTTGTTCTGGTAACACATGACACAAGCAGACTCTGCTCTACCAGATGACACAACTCCCGCTTCAGCAATCCTACTAGTCCAGCCACTGCAGCCACTGTCGTCTTCTAACATGTGAACTTCTCTATGTGAAGACCCCCAAACATTATGAAGAACTTGTCTTCACCATAGAAAAGTTTCCCAAAGCAAACAATGGCTGATCAGCACCCTGTCAGTCACGACGAGTGCTCTGTCAGTCACATCAACGACCGAAAATTTATTCACTATGGGAAACAGTGATGGCAGAGTTATCAAAATTAAACTTTTCCGAATAGTTCGATGGCGATCCCCGACTTTTTGTAGCTAACATCTTTCAAGTGACTTTCGGTACAATGTCAACAAAGATGGTAATCAAGAGTACTTTTCATTTGTAATTAGAATAAGATTATTATATTTCATTAAAGACTCTATACTGACACATCTAGAATGATTATAATTCAATCAGGGATCTATACTGGCACCTCTAAAATTAGAATTTGATTCGACTGATCAGTTCCACCGCCAACGGCTACAGATGCAATGTGCGTGATGAAGGTAAATCTGGTTTGTTTCATGTCAGGGCTAACTCGTTGAGAGTCAGACTTACGTTGTGAATATGGATGAGTACCAAGAAATAATTACGACACAATTATGGAAAATTGTATGACAGAATAGTTGAAAAAAAAGTAGAGCATGTGTCGCAATCCGAATGTAATAATAAATTAATTAAGGTAAATAAGTAGAAAAAATATTACTGATAGAATATTACGGTATGTTGCAGCCACACTTTAAATTGATTATCTTTTCGTAAGGAAATTTAATTGGTGAAAAGTTCAATCGGCTCTTCACCTACAATCTACGTAATTATTCGAAAATCGCCATGTTGTAAAATCTGATCACAATACTATTAACTTTATATGTTAATTCGTTGTGTATATCCCCTCTATCACCTCACAACAAGTAACTATAGCACAATTAATACTAATAAGCAATATATTGCTCTACATACAAACTTAGTTTGGGCTTTACTTATTTTATTTTGATGATTGAAATGTGCATCACGGATCCCGGTTAAGGCGTGCATAATGACATAAGAGCGATCCGTATAATCGTGCATTTGTGAAACGTGGCATTAGAACGAAAGGTGATCATACTGTTGTGATATCACCTGGCACCTAGTTTGCAGTTTTATCATGTTTTCAATTTGGCGGTAATTGCTAGAGAAAATATCACAATACCTGTACCAATTACATGTGACGTCTCTTTGTGTCTGAAATACAGAAAAAGTGTGTAATCCTTAATCGACAGACTCCAATTCTTAATTTATATAATATTAACCTTAGTGGAACGCGTAGTCTGCCAATATATGGGTATATAATATTATATTTCAGTGGAGCGCGTAACAGTAAGTGTATGACAAACCAGTAAAAAAGTAATTACAATTAGGTATACTGTACAGTTCTTACAATAATAGTTTAGTTTAGTAAACATTGACTGCTCCAAATTGTCAAGACTCATTGAATATTTTGCAACCAGTAATACCTGTCGTAACCGAACACGACATCGGGACACAACTCAATATATTTTATGGCGTCAGTGGGCTGCTATTAGACTTACGATCAAACAAGACTTATCGTTCATAGGATATTTTATTTCAACAGGGTTCCATTAAGGCACATATAGAGTGGTTATACTCCAATCAGGGCTTTATTCTGGCACCTCTAAGATGGTTATATTTCAATCATAACTCTATACTGGCACTTCTAGAATGATTATAATTCAATCAGGATCTATACTGGCACCTCTATAATTATTATATTTCAATCATGACTCTATACTGGCACATCTAGAATGACTATAATTCAATCAGGGATCAATACTGGCACTTCTAATATTATTATATTTCAATCATGACTCTATACTGGCACATCTAGAATGACTATAAATCAATCAGGGATCTATACTGGCACCTCTAATATTATTATATTTCAATAAAGACTCTATACTGGCACATCTATAATGACTATAATTCAATCAGGGATCTACACTGGCACCTCTAATATTATTATATTTCAATAAAGACTCTATACTGGCACTTCTAGAATGACTATAATTCAATCAGGGATCAATACTGGCACCTCTAATATTATTATATTTAAATAAAGACTCTATACTGGCACATCTATAATGACTATAATTCAATCAGGGATCTACACTGGCACCTCTAATATTATTATATTTCAATAAAGACTCTATACTGGCACATCTATAATGACTATAATTCAATCAAAGATCTAAACTGGCACCTCTAATATTATTATATTTCAATAGAGACTCTATACTGGCACTTCTAGAATGATTATAATTCAATCAGGGATCAATACTGGCACCTCTAATATTATTATATTTCAATAAAGACTATACTGACACATCTAGAATGACTATAATTCAATCAGGGATCTATACTGGCACCTCTAATATTATTATATTTCAATAAAGACTCTATACTGGCACATCTATAATGACTATAATTCAATCAGGGATCAATACTGGCACCTCTAAGATTATTATATCTCAATAGAGACTCTATACTGGCACATCTAGAATGACTATAATTCAATCAGGGATCAATACTGGCACCTCTAATATTATTATTGTTTATTATTTAATCAGGGTTTTATTCTGGCACTTCCAAACTGAATATATTCTAATCATAACTCTATACTGGCACATCTAGAATGGGTATAGAATTGTGCAGCTTTGGTCTTTCTCAGCTACTCTGACCAAGAGTGTGACATCATATCCGATAATTATTTGTGTTTGAATGGACATAGTAACGATTACAAGTAATTAATATCACAGAGCCTACCTCTTTACAGCAAGTCTAAGTAATAATTGGACAGCGAATTTGCAAACTCGCCAGTAAATTATCTAACTGCTCGGGTTTTGCCTGAACAGTTGGTTTTCAAATCTCGCTTCAACTGATGGCCGCGTCCACACTGGGCGAGGCTATATTGCAGTATGTGACATAGAATGCTTTTACGTAGCCTGGTACCTGTTTAAGATTCTCATTTCAAAGGTGATTTGCTTTACTACCCGAGAACTGATTATGTAAAAGTAGTTTAATCATTAGGAGTACGAGTAATTTACAAAAACTTTGCACATCTGATCCTATCAAATACTGAGTCATTCTGTAATAATCACGTTCTTCCCACGCCTTTTCCTGGTCAGATGACGTACAAGTGATTATAAGATAAATGCGATTAATACACCGATATTTACTATATGGAGGCAGATATATAGAATACGATTTGAAACTAAATAAAGAGACAAGTTGCAAAACGGGTTTTTCAGTTTCATTCAAATCAGGGGGAAAATAACAAACGTTCACAACCAAACGATCCATTGGGGAACATTAAGCCAACCGCTAATAAAATTCGACTGAATTCGTTTTTGCGTGGAAAATCCCTTGCATACACTGTTAATCTTCGGTGAACTTTTGTGTTTTTCATTAAAACACACTGTGTGCAATCTATCGACATATTTATCCGAACAAAATGCCCGCACATCATTGTCAGCAGACATACGGTGCACGAAGCGATAAATTTATTGATTTTAGTATTTAAAAAAAATAAATAAACAGCTTTATATATTCATGTATTTTGCCCGTATGTCTACTATGTACGTGTCATAGGTTCAGTAACATATGTACGGAGCTCAAGTTAGTAAACTGAATGAAGCAGCGCTGGACTGTGATCCAATAGACCTATTTTCTATTAGCGGAGTCTGAATGTTGAATTCCATCTAATATGGTGATTATTACACCCCTGTGCTCTGCCAATTTGGGCATAATTTAAATCTTTAATAATATATAATATAAACAACAATATTTCACAATTATTCAAAAAATTCACAAATACAATACAATATGAAAACTAATATTGAACAATTATTTAGGTTGCTACTTTTTAGTGAGACACCTTTCGTAAACTAGGTGTTCACCATAAACACTTTTTACGTGTTCAAGTAACTGGTAACTTGTGTCGTGTGTACGCCCATTCAACGATTCGATTATACTATCCGAAGCATGTGGACAGGTGGCATGATCGTTAAAGAAGAAACAACAGTTTGGACCAATTTCCTTTTAGATTTACTGAGATTTAAAGAGAAAGTGAATGAGATGAAATGGATGTAGTGTGGATATGTGGATTTGGTGAGAATGGAATAGGAATTGAGTAAAATTATATCTAGTGGGCAGGTGATTTTTTTATTTGTTCTTCCATGTTTTCTTTTTCTCAGGAATTTGATGTGTGCTCGATGAGACTGCATTCGAGACAACAATACCACGGGCCAAGAGATTGGGCAACTTAATTTATATCAAAGAAGAACAAGCTGTTTGTTTCAGAGTTTGTTTTAGTATATTACTAGTGTCCGTTTTATACATAACATTTTCTTATTAATGCTTATATAATAAATATTTACTTTATGTGATTTGTAAATTGTATGTTATGATTATTGTGCAATCGTGCAAAGTGCTTTATATTTTTTGCACATCAGCACTTTCCAAATATATATTTCAGATACAGATAATGATAAAATGTGTCGTTCATACAATCACTTTTCAATATGTAGATTGTATTTTGCGTGAAAGCATTTTTCAAAAATATTTTATTTTGAAACAGTAGTGTTGTAATATAACCCAGTTACGATTTTAAAAAACGTAATGTGTTTAATTATAAAACACTTAAAGTGATTTTAAAGTGGGGACAAAAATGGGTTACATTTTAAATCACTTAGATTTATAGTGTACGAACATCTCTTTACAGGGAGATCATAGAACATAGATTTATATTCAATCGAATATAATCAAATAATTTGAAAAAAATAGGTAAAACAAATTGTTTATATATAAAATTATTGTGTGTCCTCCCTACTGTACTATAGATTCGCCCATAGTGGGCGTAATCATAATATGGCGCCAGCGGGATTCGAAAACCAACTGTTTAACCAAAAAACAAGCAGTTAGCCAATTCGCTAGCGAGTTTGAAATTGGCTCACATAACACATAAACACATAAATAATGAGATTCCATTTATTGTAAGACAATCACGCTACATGCGGTACGCTGATATTGAGATATTATCAGAATATAAACATTAAAACGACGTTGGATGTTATAAAGACCTTGCTTACATTGGAAATGAAATTGTTTTTGTTTCTACTCGTTAAGTATAGAGTACATTATCGCTGAAGTTATTACACGCTTTACAAATACTGTGACTTCAACTTACAAAATTCCGGATGGAAATTTGGAGATCGATTTAAATTTCCGGTGAGGTTGGCAGGATCGAGGACCGTGTTCAGATAATTTGCGGTATCCATTTACGTGTCGAGTTGTCCGTCAATATTGACAGCTGCTGGATTTAGAACGCAGCACTCGAGGTTAACCTGGAAATGCCGAGTAACACAATAATTTGGAGAGAAACTGAGAGAGAAAAGTGACTAACTAGTCAGTTTATAAGTACCATTACAGATAGTAAATATGTTCCTTTGCATGTCGAGTGTTTCCCTGGATAATTCCCAGGGTTTGGACAGTACCATCTTGCAGCCCTTTAGTACTTTTGCCAGGAAAATGCTGGAAGGTATATTCGGACCAAAATATATACATTATTAGAAAGCATTTGGCCTGATATTGTCGAAAACCAGTTTTATTGCAGAACATATGTCTGTTTAGAGCCCGTTAACACATACTGGATGCATTTATGTTGTTGTGCATGGCAACCATGACCTTTTGTCGCCGAAATCTAACTAAGCATGTATATAACGAATAGAGGCGACCCCTGTTTTTTTTAGTTCTATTTCAATTGTAAGCACCGCAGTCTATTCAACTGAATGTTACTTTAATTTATTTAACTAATTAAGATTAAATAATACGATTTAATTTATTCATTTGTTTTGTTAACTATATTGGATTCATTTTGTTTAAATTGTTTATGACAGATCATATAAAATATGTTGATAAAAAGATTACCATTTATAACCCTCATATTGTGTATACTAAGACAGTAGAGCTCATTCACATTGAAAACGTTGTCCCGGATAACAATCCGAAAACTAGGCTTTATGGCTTCAGTTCGATGTGTGATACATGATGTCATACTTTACCCATAATCCTTTGCTTGAAAATCAACATGGCTGACTACATAATACTTATGAAAAGGTGAATATCTAGAGAATGAAAAGTGATATAAAAAACTGTAAATAGCGTTCTTCTACATTTGTGGAGCTTTTTCTTTAGAGGTCATTGTGTTGTTTGGATTGATGTTTCCTTTAAATTCTTAGTTAGTCATAGTTGTTTGATGCCCAGGTATGATCAGGTGCGATTAGTATTTTAGGATTTTGTCATTTTAGCTTTTGGTTTCACCACAGAAACTGATCACGATTTCGTGATTTCGCGGTACATCCTCACACTTTGAACTGGTTTAGTCCATAATCAAAATGTGCATGGTTAGCATCACAAACAAATAACATTCTTATGATACCGGGAAATATTAGATAGATACAGTGAATATCTTTCCTTATACAGGGATCAAATAAGGACCATATAAAATCATCCCTATAGGGAACATGAACATGCATAGGGAACATCGAAATGATATTCTTTCGTTTTATGCATCGATTCAGTATTTTCACTAAGTAAAATCAAATCGTATTTATTAAAGCTCAAACATAAGCTGTTGCACACACTGTTGAACACACTACATAATTTTTGATTTTATTCAGCTTTTTGCAGTCATAATTCAAGACAAATAAAATGCAAAAATAAAGAGAATTTAACGAATTATCTTTTTTCGGTAAAATTCTTATGTAATCGGTAATTATGAATGTCATATGTTTAATTATTTAGATTTTTTGTCAAAATCATTTTCTGGCAGGTTTTCCCGCCAAAACAAATGAATGTCACAATACGGAAAACGGAAAATCTTTATTTTAGTGTACCTAGTTTACCGATCACTTTATTCACAGGTAGGCAACATATAGGTACACTTGGGCAAAATAGACTTACCAGGAACAACATTGACCTTGACACAAAGCCGAATCAGGAACAACATTGACCCTGACACAAAGCCGAATCAGGAACAACATTGACCCTGACACAAAGCCGAATCAGGAACAACATTGACCCTGACACAAAGCCGAATCAGGAACAACATTGATCTTGACATAAAGCCGAATCAGGAACAAAATTGACCCTGACACAAAACCGAATCAGGAACAACATTGACTTTGACACAAGGCCGAATCAGGAACAACATTGATCCTGACACAAAGCCGAATCAGGAACAACATTGACCCTGACACAAAGCCGAATCAGGAACAACATTGACCCTGACACAGAGCTGAATCAGGAACAACATTGACCCTGACACAAAGCCGTATCAGGAACAATATTGACCCTAACACAAAGCCGAATCAGGAACAACATTGACCCTGACACAAAGCCGAACCAGGAAAAACATTGACCCTGACACAAAGCCGAATCAGGAACAACATTGACCTTGACACAAAGCCGAATCAGGAACAACATTGACCCTGACACAAAGCCGAATCAGGAACAGCATTTTATATGATTTATTTCACCAATAATACTAACAATTCTAGTAATCTTATAATAATAATAATAATTTCTTGGTGTGGACCACAGAGGTAGTTCATCCGAACTAATCTAGTCTGTGGCCCAATCCTAACCAATATACATTTCTATGCAGGCTATATATATATATATATATATATATATATATATATGCACACACATACATATATACACATACAAACAAAAAACAAAATCTCCAGAAATAAATAAGTAAAATAATAATAATAAAAAAAAAATGAGAGAAAAAAAGAAAGAAAAAAAAATGGAGCTGTTAATGCGCTACTCTGCACATCATATTATTAGTGGAACAATCGTGGGCAAGTACAAATAAAGTTTAGCTGCAAATAATATTTGTATCATACATATGATAAAGCTAGTATTTAAATATTAAAGTACGGTGTTCAGTATATGTTGTTTTAGGGAACTTTTGAAAGTTATTCTATTAGTAATTTGTTTGATTGGCTCAGGTAGAGAATTCCAATGTTTTACGGCTGTATATTTTAAAGTATGTTGGGAAAGTGAAAGATTCATCCTGGGGACATAGTAGTTATTACCTGACGCAAGTCGTGTTGGATATAAATGAGGTAGAGGGGAGAGATAGTCATTGATAGTATGGGCATAGCGGTTGCTTTTCAGATCATAAATGAACAGACATATCTTAAATTTACACAACTTGTGAATATCAAGTATGCCCAGTTTTTTTAAATAGAGGGGCAGTATGTGCATTGTAAACAGCAAATGAGATAAGCCGTACAACTTTCTTTTGCAAAAGAAGGATAGGCTCTAATAGTGTATGATAGGCGTTTCCCCATACTTCTAAACAATAACTGATATGCGGGAGAATCAGGGAATTGTATAACAAAAGTAAAACTGATTTGGGCACATAATGTCTGATCTGGGAGATAATACCAACTTTGGGGGCAATTATTTTTTTTTACTTTTTCAATGTGAGGTTTCCAGTTGAGGTGCTGGTCAATGGACACGCCAAGATAATTGATTGAACAAACGCCCTCTATCTCAAACCCATTTATATCCAAGCTGCCCTCAATGCCCAGGTGTTTATGAGGCGTTTTAATAGTCATGCATTTGGTTTTTTCTACATTGACTGTAAGTTTGTTGGCACTGCACCATTCACAGATTCTTTGAAAATCGTTGTTAGTATGTGCAAGTTTGATTGTGTTACTTTTAATATACTGAAAGAGGTTAGTATCGTCTGCAAATAGGCGAAAGTCAAAAGCATTAGTTGAGTTATTGATATCATTTATGTAAATTAGGAATAAAAGTGGGCCGAGAATCGATCCTTGTGGAACACCACACTTTATTGGTTTATATGTAGATGTAATATTGTTAATTTTCACTGATTGATAACGGACAGAAAGGTAGTTTTTAAACCAGAGTAGCGGGAGCCCTCTGATCCCATAATATTGTAATTTGTGGAACAGAATATTGTGATCTATAGTATCAAAGGCTTTTTTCAGGTCGATAAAAAATCCAAAAGTAATATAACCTTTGTCCAGTTTCTCGGCTATGTCTGAGATCAGGTCGGCTAGGGCAAGTGTTGCGCTGTGTTTTTTACGAAAACCAAATTGTGTTTTGATAAGTATACTTTTTTTCTCTATGAAATTAATCAGCTGTTTATTAACAATTGATTCAACAATTTTACTAAATGTAGGCAGAATAAATATGGGTCTGTAATTGTTGGTATCTGTAGTAGGTCCTTTTTTATAAATTGGGGTAATTTTAGCAGTTTTGAGAGAGTCTGGAAAAATGCCTTGGCTCAGTGAACAATTGATAATATGTGCGAGAGGATGAGAGATTAGGTGCGCGGCGTCTCTTGCTAGTTTTGGGTGAATGCTGTCATGTCCAACAGATTTTTTCGGGTCAAGGGAAATAATTTCTTTGAAAACGTCGATGTCGCTTACAGGATGAAAGAAGAAAGAGTTTAGAAAATTGCCAGTGAGGTAATCAATGAAATCACCAGAGCTAGTAATTTGAGCGGCAAGATTTGGACCGATATTAACAAAGTGGTCATTGAACTCATCTGCAATATCTGAACTAGTGGTCAGTATTTTGCCAGAATTGCCTGAAATTAATTTCTGTGGAGCGGTTGAACGATTAGACTTATTAAGGACTTCGTTGACCACTTGCCATGTTTTGTTGCTATTGCCACGGGATGCTGAAAATTTGTTTGAATAATACCGTTTCTTGGCCAATTTTAGTAATTTAGTTAACACGTTTCTGTAGGTTTTATATTTTTTTAACAATTTAATATCAGTTGGTTTGTTTTTCAATTTGCCAAATAATTTATGTTTGGTTTTGACCGATTTAAGGAGACCTTGGGATAGCCAGGTTTTTCGAAGAGATTTAGATTTAACGTGAATGGTTTTAATTGGAAGATGTTTAGATGAAATACCGTAGTAAATATTATAAAATAATGTGTACGCGACATTAGGATCGGTACAATTATAAACTGACTGCCAAGATGCATCACTTAAGTCGGTCAAAAACCCGTCTTTATTATAGTAGGAAAAGTCGTATTTCTGAACATGATTATCTGTCTGAAACACGTGATTAAGACATTCAATGACACCAAATATGGGGTAGTGGTCAGTAATATCGGTTTGAATAGTACCGCAATCGAAGAAATAATTTGTAATGTTAGTAAGGAGGTGATCGATGGTCGTGCTTGTCTTGTCAGTGACGCGTGTTGGGATGTTAATTACCTGGGTAAAATTGTAAGTAGTTGTTAATGTTAGATATTGGGAGGCAGATGGTGACCCTGACACAAAGCCAAATCAGGAACAACATTGACCCTGACACAAAGCCGTATCAGGAACAACATTGACCTTGACACAAAGCCGAATCAGGAACAACATTGACCCTGACACAAAGTCGTATCAGGAACAACATTGACCCTGACACAAAGCCGAATCAGGAACAATATTGACCCTGACACAGAGCCGTATCAGGAACAACATTGACCCTGACACAAAGCCGTATCAGGAACAACATTGACCCTGACACAAAGCCGTATCAGGAACAACATTGACCCTGACACAAAGCTGAATCAGGAACAACATTGACCCTGACACAAAGCCGAATCAGGAACAACATTGACCCTGACACAAAGCCGAATCAGGAACAACATTGACCCTGACACAAAGCCGAATCAGGAACAACATTGACCCTGACACAAAGCTGAATCAGGAACAACATTGACCCTGACACAAAGCCGAATCAGGAACAACATTGACACTGACACAAAGCCGAACCAGGAACAACAATGAACCTGACACAAAGCCGAATCAGGAACAACATTAACCCTGACACAAAGCCGTATCAGGAACAACATTGACCCTGACACAAAGCCGTATCAGGAACAAAATTGACCATGACACAAAGCCGAATCAGGAACAATATTGACCCTGACACAAATCCGAATCAGGAACAACATTGACCTTGACACATAGCCGAATCAGGAACAGCGTTGACCCTAACACAAAGCCGAATCAGGAACAACATTGACCCTGACACAAAGCCGTATCAGGAACAACATTGACCTTGACACAAAGCCGAATCAGGAACAACATTGACCCTGACACAAAGCCGAATCAGGAACAACATTGACCAGGACACAAAGCCGAATCAGGAACAACATTGACCCTGACACAAAGCCGTATCAGGAACAACATTGACCCTGACACAAAGCCGAATCAAGAACAACATTGACCCTGACACAAAGCCGAATCAGGAACAACATTGACCCTGACACAGATCCGAATCAGGAACAACATTGACCCTGAAACAAAGTCGTATCAGGAACAACATTGACCCTGCCATAAAGCCGAATCAGGAACAACATTGACCCTGACACAAAGCCGAATCAGGAGCAACATTTACCTTGACACAGAGCCGAATCAGGAACAATATTGACCCTGACACAAAGCCGTATCAAAAACAACATTGACCCTGGCACAAAGCCGTATCAGGAACAAGATTGACCTTGACACAAAGTCAAATCAGGAACAACATTTACCCTGACACAAAGCCGAATCAGGAACAACATTGACCCCGACACAAAGCCGAATCAGGAACAACATTGACCCTGACACAAAGCCGAATCAGGAACAACATTAACCCTGACACAATGTCGTATCAGGAACAACATTGACCCTGACACAAAGCCGAATCAGGAACAACATTGACCCTGACACAAAGCCGAATCAGGAACAACACTGACCTTGACACAGAGCCGAATCAGGAACAACATTGACCCTGACACAAAGCCGTATCAGGAACAACATCGACCTTGACACAAAGCCAAATCAGGAACAACATTGACCCTGACACAAAGCCGAATCAGGAACAACATTGACCCTGACACAAAGCCGAATCAGGAACAACATTGACCTTGACACAAAGCCGAATCAAAAACAACATTGACCCTGACACAAAGCCGTATCAGGAACAACATTGACCTTGACACAAAGCCAAATTAGGAACAACATTGACCCAGACACAAAGCCGAATCAGGAACAACATTGACCCTGACACAAAGCCGATTCAGGAACAACATTGACCCTGACACAAAGCTGAATCAGGAACAACATTGACCCTGACACAAAGCCGAATCAGGAACAACATTGACACTGACACAAAGCCGAACCAGGAACAACATTGAACCTGACACAAAGCCGAATCAGGAACAACATTAACCCTGACACAAAGCCGTATCAGGAACAACATTGACCCTGACACAAAGCCGTATCAGGAACAAAATTGACCTTGACACAAAGCCGAATCAGGAACAACATTGACCCTGACACAAAGCCGAATCAGGAACAACATTGACCTTGACACATAGCCGAATCAGGAACAGCATTGACCCTAACACAAAGCCGAATCAGGAACAACATTGACCCTGACTCAAAGTCGTATCAGGAACAACATTGACCTTGACACAAAGCCGAATCAGGAACAACATTGACCCTGACACAAAGCCGAATCAGGAACAACATTGACCCTGACACAAAGCCGAATCAGGAACAACATTGACCCTGACACAAAGCCGAATCAGGAACAACATTGACCTTGACACAAAGCCGAATCAGGAACAACATTGACTCTGACACAAAGCCGAATCAGGAACAACATTGACCTTGACACAGAGCCGAATCAGGAACAACATTGACCCTGACACAAAGCCGTATCAGGAACAACATTGACCTTGACACAAAGCCAAATCAGGAACAACATTGACCCTGACACAAAGCCGAATCAGGAACAACATTGACCCTGACACAAAGCCGAATCAGGAACAACATTGACCCTGACACAAAGCTGAATCAGGAACAACATTGACCTTGACACAAAGCCGAATCAGGAACAACATTGACCTTGACACAAAGCCGAATCACGAACAACATTGACCCTGACACAAAGCCTAAACAGGAAAAACATTGACCTGGAAACAAAGCCGAATCAGGAACAACATTGACCCTGATACAAAGCCGAATCAGGAACAACATTGACCTTGACACAAAGCCGAATCAGGAACAACATTGACCCTGACACAAAGCCGAATCAGGAACAACATTGACCTGGACACAAAGACGTATCAGGAACAACATTGACCCTGACACAAAGCCGTATCAGGAACAACGTTGACCCTTACACAAAGCTGAATCAGGAACAACATTGACCTTGACACAAAGCCGAATCAGGAACAACATTGACCCTGACACAAAGCCGAATCAGGAACAACATTGACCCTGACACAAAGCCGAATCAGGAACAACATTGACCCTGACACAAAGTCGCATCAGGAACAACATTGACCCTGACACAAAGCCGAATCAGGAACAACATTGACCCTGACACAAAGCCGAATCAGGAACAACATTGACCTTGACACAGAGCCGAATCAGGAACAATATTGACCCTGACACAGAGCCGTATCAAAAACAACATTGACCCTGACACAAAGCCGTATCAGAAACAACATTGACCTTGACACAAAGCCAAATCAGGAAGAACATTGACCCTGACACAAAGCCGAATCAGGAACAACATTGACCCTGACACAAAGCCGAATCAGGAAAAACATTGACCCTGACACAAAGCCGTATCAGGATCAACATTGACCATGACACAAAGCCGTATCAGGAACAACATTGACCCTGACACAAAGCCGTATCAGGAACAACATTAACCCACACACAAAGCCAAACCAGGAACAACATTGACCCTGACACAAAGCCGAATCAGGAACAACATTGACCTTGACACAAAGCCGAATCAGGAACAACATTGACCCTGACACAAAGCCGAATCAGGAACAACATTGACCTTGACACATAGCCGAATAAGGAACAGCATTGACCCTGACACAAAGCCGAATCAGGAACAACATTGACCCTGACACAAAGCCGTATCAGGAACAACATTGACCTTGACACAAAGCCGAATCAGGAACAACATTGACCCTGACACAAAGCCGAATCAGGAACAACATTGACCCTGACACAAAGCCGAATCAGGAACAACATTGACCCTGACACAAAGCCGTAACAGGAACAACATTGACCCTGACACAAAGCCGTATCAGGAACAACATTGACCCTGACACAAAGCTGAATCAGGAACAACATTGACCCTAACACAAAGCCGAATCAAGAACAACATTGACCCTGACACAAAGCCGAATCAGGAACAACATTGACCCTGACACAGAGCCGAATCAGGAACAACATTGACCCTGACACAAAGTCGTATCAGGAACAACATTGACCCTGCCACAAAGCCGAATCAGGAACAACATTGACCCTGACACAAAGCCGAATCAGGAGCAACATTTACCTTGACACAGAGCCGAATCAGGAACAATATTGACCCTGACACAAAGCCGTATCAAAAACAACATTGACCCTGGCACAAAGCCGTATCAGGAACAACATTGACCTTGACACAAAGTCAAATCAGGAACAACATTTACCCTGACACAAAGCCGAATCAGGAACAAAATTGACCCTGACACAAAGCCGAATCAGGAACAACATTGACCCTGACACAAAGCCGAATCAGGAACAACATTGACCCTGAAACAAAGTCGTATCAGGAACAACATTGACCTTGACACAAAGCCAAATCACGAACAACATTGACCCTGACACAAAGCCGAAACAGGAACAACATTGACCTGGACACAAAGCCGAATCTGGAACAACATTGACCCTGACACAAAGACGTATCAGGAACAACATTGACCCTGACACAAAGCCGTATCAGGAACAACGTTGACCCTTACACAAAGCTGAATCAGGAACAACATTGACCCTGACACAAAGCCGAATCAGGAACAACATTGACCCTGACACAAAGCCGAATCAGGAACAACATTGACCCTGACACAAAGCCGAATCAGGAACAACTTTGACCCTGACACAAAGTCGCATCAGGAACAACATTGACCCTGACACAAAGCCGAATCAGGAACAACATTGACCCTGACACAAAGCCGAATCAGGAACAACATTGACCTTGACACAGAGCGGAATCAGGAACAATATTGACCCTGACACAGAGCCGTATCAAAAACAACATTGACCCTGACACAAAGCCGTATCAGGAACAACATTGACCTTGACACAAATCCAAATCAGGAACAACATTGACCCTGACACAAAGCCGAATCAGGAACAACATTGACCCTGACACAAAGCCGAATCAGGAACAACATTGACCCTGACACAAAGCCATATCAGGAACAACATTGACCTTGACACAACGCCGAATCACGAACAACATTGACCCTGACACAAAGCCGAAACAGGAACAACATTGACCTGGACACAAAGCCGAATCAGGAACAACATTGACCCTGACACAAAGCCGTATCAGGAACAACATTGACCCTGACACAAAGCCGTATCAGGAACAACATTGACCCTGACACAAAGCCGAATCAGGAAGAACATTGACCCTGACACAAAGCCGAATCAGAAACAACATTGACCTTGACACAAAGCCGAATCAGGAACAACATTGACCCTGACAAAAAGCCGTATCAGGAACAACATTGACCCTGACACAAAGCCGTATCAGACGCAACATTGACCTTGACACAAAGCCGAATCACGAACAACATTGACCCTGACACAAAGCCAAATCAGGAACAACATTGACCCTGACACAAAGCCGAATCAGAAACAACATTGACCTTGACACAAAGCCGAATCAGGAACAATATTGACCCTGACACAAAGCCGAATCAGGAACAACATTGACCCTGACACAAAGCCGTATCAGGAGCAACATTGACCCTGACACAAAGCCGAATCACGAACAACATTGACCCTGACACAAAGACGAATCAGGAACAACATTGACCCTGACACAAAGCCGCACAAGGAACAACATTGACCCTGACACAAAGCCGTATCAGGAACAACATTGACCCTGACACAAAGCCGAATCAGGAACAACATTGACCCTGATACAAAGCTGAATCAGGAACAATATTGACCCTGACACAGAGCCGTATCAAAAACAACATTGACCCTGACACAAAGCTGTATCAGGAACAACATTGACCTTGACACAAAGCCAAATCAGGAACAACATTGACCCTGACACAAAGCCGAATCAGGTACAACATTGACCCTGACACAAAGCCGAATCAGGAACAACATTGACCCTGACACAAAGCCGTATCAGGAACAACATTGACCTTGACACAAAGCCGAATCACGAACAACATTGACCCTGACACAAAGCCGAAACAGGAACAACATTGACCTGGGAACAAAGCCGAATCAGGAACAACATTGACCCTGATACAAAGCCGTATCAGGAACAAAATTGACCCTGACACAAAGCCGTATCTGGAACAACATTGACCCTGACACAAAGCCGAATCAGGAAGAACATTGACCCTGACACAAAGCCGAATCAGAAACAACATTGACCTTGACACAAAGCCGAATCAGGAACAACATTGACCCTGACAAAAAGCCGTATCAGGAACAACATTGACCCTGACACAAAGCCGTATCAGGAACAACATTGACCTTGACACAAAGCCGGATCACGAACAACATTGACCCTGACACAAAGCCGAAACAGGAACAACATTGACCTGGACACAAAGCCGAATCAGGAACAACATTGACCCTGACACAAAGCCGTATCAGGAACAACATTGACCCTGACACAAAGCCGTATCAGGAACAACATTGACCCTGACACAAAGCCGAATCAGGAACAACATTGACCCTGACACAAAGCCGAATCAGAAACAACATTGACCTTGACACAAAGACGAATCAGGAACAACATTGACCCTGACACAAAGCCGTATCAGGAACAACATTGACCCTGACACAAAGCCGAATCAGGAACAACATTGACCCTGACACAAAGC
The DNA here is from genome assembly GCF_978046115.1 of Saccoglossus kowalevskii. Taxonomy (NCBI): domain Eukaryota; kingdom Metazoa; phylum Hemichordata; class Enteropneusta; family Harrimaniidae; genus Saccoglossus; species Saccoglossus kowalevskii. The sequence goes on along the minus strand of NC_140656.1, from coordinate 739,296 downwards.
CGTATCAGGAACAACATTGACCCTGACACAAAGCCGAATCAGGAACAACATTGACCCTGACACAAAGACGAATCAGGAACAACATTGACCCTGACACAAAGCCGCACAAGGAACAACATTGACCCTGACACAAAGCCGTATCAGGAACAACATTGACCCTGACACAAAGCCGAATCAGGAACAACATTGACCCTGACACAAAGCTGAATCAGGAACAATATTGACCCTGACACAGAGCCGTATCAAAAACAACATTGACCCTGACACAAAGCTGTACCAGGAACAACATTGACCTTGACACAAAGCCAAATCAGGAACAACATTGACCCTGACACAAAGCCGAATCAGAAACAACATTGATCCTGACACAAAGCCGAATCAGGAACAACATTGACCCTGACACAAAGCCGTATCAGGAACAACATTGACCTTGACACAAAGCCGAATCACGAACGACATTGACCCTGACACAAAGCCGAAACAGGAACAACATTGACCTGGACACAAAGCCGAATCAGGAACAACATTGACCCTGACACAAAGCCGTATCAGGAACAACATTGACCCTGACACAAAGCCGTATCAGGAACAACATTGACCCTGACACAAAGCCGAATCAGGAACAACATTGACCCTGACACAAAGCCGAATCAGAAACAACATTGACCCTGACACAAAGCCGAATCAGGAACAACATTGACCCTGACACAAAGCCGTATCAGGAACAACATTGACCCTGACACAAAGCCGAATCAGGAACAACATTGACCCTGACACAAAGCCGAATCAGAAACAACATTGACCCTGACACAAAGCCGAATCAGGAACAACATTGACCCTGACACAAAGCCGAATCAGGAACAACATTGACCCTGACACAACGCCGAATCAGGAACAACATTGACCCTGACACAAAGCCGAATCAGGAACAACATTTACCCTGACACAAAGCCGAATCAGGAACAACATTGACCCTGACACAAAGCCGTATCAGGAACAACATTGACCCTGACACAAAGCCGAATCAGGAACAACATTGACCCTGACACAACGCCGAATCAGGAACAACATTGACCCTGACACAAAGCCGAATCAGGAACAACATTGACCTTGACACAAAGCCGAATCAGGAACAATATTGACCCTGACACAAAGCCGAATCAGAAACAACATTGACCCTGACACAAAGCCGTATCAGGAACAACATTGACCCTGACACAAAGCCGAATCAGAAACAACATTGACCCTGACACAACGCCGAATCAGGAACAACATTTACCCTGACACAAAGCCGAATCAGGAACAACATTGACCCTGACACAAAGCCGTATCAGGAACAACATTGACCCTGACACAAAGTCGTATCAGGAACAACATTGACCCTGGCACAAAGCCGAATCAGGAACAATATTGACCCTGACACAAACTCGAATCAGAAACAACATTGACCCTGACACAAAGCCGTATCGGGAACAACATTGACCCTGACACAAAGCCGAATCAGGAACAACATTGACCCTGACACAACGCCGAATCAGGAACAACATTTACCCTGACACAAAGCCGAATCAGGAACAACATTGACCCTGACACAAAGCCGTATCAGGAACAACATTGACCCTGACACAAAGCCGAATCAGGAACAACATTGACCCTGACACAAAGCCGAATCAGGAACAACATTGACCTTGACACAAAGCCAAATCAGGAACAACATTGACCCTGACACAAAGCCGAATCAGGAACAACATTGACCCTGACACAAAGCCGAATCAGGAACAACATTGACCCTGACACAAAGCCGTATCAGGAACAACATTGACCTTGCCACAAAGCCGAATCACGAACGACATTGACCCTGACACAAAGCCGAAACAGGAACAACATTGACCTGGGCACAAAGCCGAATCAGGAACAACATTGACCCTGACACAAAGCCGTATCAGGAACAACATTGACCCTGACACAAAGCCGTATCAGGAACAACATTGACCCTGACACAAAGCCGAATCAGGAACAACATTGACCCTGACACAAAGCCGAATCAGAAACAACATTGACCCTGACACAAAGCCGAATCAGGAACAACATTGACCCTGACACAAAGCCGTATCAGGAACAACATTGACCCTGACACAAAGCCGAATCATGAACAACATTGACCCTGACACAAAGCCGAATCAGAAACAACATTGACCCTGACACAAAGCCGAATCAGGAACAACATTGACCCTGACACAAAGCCGAATCAGGAACAACATTGACCCTGACACAACGCCGAATCAGGAACAACATTGACCCTGACACAAAGCCGAATCAGGAACAACATTTACCCTGACACAAAGCCGAATCAGGAACAACATTGACCCTGACACAAAGCCGTATCAGGAACAACATTGACCCTGACACAAAGCCGAATCAGGAACAACATTGACCCTGACACAAAGCCGAATCAGGAACAACATTGACCCTGACACAAAGCCGAATCAGGAACAACAATGACCTTGACACAAAGCCGAATCAGGAACAATATTGACCCTGACACAAAGCCGAATCAGAAACAACATTGACCCTGACACAAAGCCGTATCAGGAACAACATTGACCCTGACACAAAGCCGAATCAGGAACAACATTGACCCTGACACAACGCCGAATCAGGAACAACATTTACCCTGACACAAAGCCGAATCAGGAACAACATTGACCCTGACACAAAGCCGTATCAGGAACAACATTGACCCTGACACAAAGTCGTATCAGGAACAACATTGACCCTGGCACAAAGCCGAATCAGGAACAACATTGACCCTGACACAAAGCCGAATCAGGAACAACATTGACCTTGACACAAAGCCGAATCAGGAACAATATTGACCCTGACACAAAGCCGAATCAGAAACAACATTGACCCTGACACAAAGCCGTATCGGGAACAACATTGACCCTGACACAAAGCCGAATCAGGAACAACATTGACCCTGACACAACGCCGAATCAGGAACAACATTTACCCTGACACAAAGCCGAATCAGGAACAACATTGACCCTGACACAAAGCCGTATCAGGAACAACATTGACCCTGACACAAAGTCGTATCAGGAACAACATTGACCCTGGCACAAAGCCGAATCAGGAACAACATTGACCCTGACACAAAGCCGAATCAGGAACAACATTGACCTTGACACAAAGCCGAATCAGGAACAATATTGACCCTGACACAAAGCCGAATCAGGAACAACATTGACCCTGACACAAAGCCGTATCTGGAACAACATTGACCCTGACACAAAGCCGAATCAGGAACAACATTGACCCTGACACAACGCCGAATCAGGAACAACATTGACCCTGACACAAAGCCGTATCAGGAACAACATTGACCTTGACACAAAGCCGAATCACGAACAACATTGACCCTGACACAAAGCCGTATCAGGAACAACATTGACCCTGACACAAAGTCGTATCAGGAACAACATTGACCCTGGCACAAAGCCGAATCAGGAACAACATTGACCCTGACACAAAGCCGAATCAGGAACAACATTGACCTTGACACAAAGCCGAATCAGGAACAATATTGACCCTGACACAAACCCGAATCAGAAACAACATTGACCCTGACACAAAGCCGTATCGGGAACAACATTGACCCTGACACAAAGCCGAATCAGGAACAACATTGACCCTGACACAACGCCGAATCAGGAACAACATTTACCCTGACACAAAGCCGAATCAGGAACAACATTGACCCTGACACAAAGCCGAATCAGGAACAACATTGACCTTGACACAAAGCCAAATCAGGAACAACATTGACCCTGACACAAAGCCGAATCAGGAACAACATTGACCCTGACACAAAGCCGAATCAGGAACAACATTGACCCTGACACAAAGCCGTATCAGGAACAACATTGACCTTGCCACAAAGCCGAATCACGAACGACATTGACCCTGACACAAAGCCGTATCAGGAACAACATTGACCCTGACACAAAGCCGAATCAGAAACAACATTGACCCTGACACAACGCCGAATCAGGAACAACATTTACCCTGACACAAAGCCGAATCAGGAACAACATTGACCCTGACACAAAGCCGTATCAGGAACAACATTGACCCTGACACAAAGTCGTATCAGGAACAACATTGACCCTGGCACAAAGCCGAATCAGGAACAACATTGACCCTGACACAAAGCCGAATCAGGAACAACATTGACCTTGACACAAAGCCGAATCAGGAACAATATTGACCCTGACACAAACCCGAATCAGAAACAACATTGACCCTGACACAAAGCCGTATCGGGAACAACATTGACCCTGACACAAAGCCGAATCAGGAACAACATTGACCCTGACACAACGCCGAATCAGGAACAACATTTACCCTGACACAAAGCCGTATCAGGAACAACATTGACCCTGACACAAAGCCGAATCAGGAACAACATTGACCCTGACACAAAGCCGAATCAGGAACAACATTGACCTTGACACAAAGCCAAATCAGGAACAACATTGACCCTGACACAAAGCCGAATCAGGAACAACATTGACCCTGACACAAAGCCGAATCAGGAACAACATTGACCCTGACACAAAGCCGTATCAGGAACAACATTGACCTTGCCACAAAGCCGAATCACGAACGACATTGACCCTGACACAAAGCCGAAACAGGAACAACATTGACCTGGGCACAAAGCCGAATCAGGAACAACATTGACCCTGACACAAAGCCGTATCAGGAACAACATTGACCCTGACACAAAGCCGTATCAGGAACAACATTGACCCTGACACAAAGCCGAATCAGGAACAACATTGACCCTGACACAAAGCCGAATCAGAAACAACATTGACCCTGACACAAAGCCGAATCAGGAACAACATTGACCCTGACACAAAGCCGTATCAGGAACAACATTGACCCTGACACAAAGCCGAATCATGAACAACATTGACCCTGACACAAAGCCGAATCAGAAACAACATTGACCCTGACACAAAGCCGAATCAGGAACAACATTGACCCTGACACAAAGCCGAATCAGGAACAACATTGACCCTGACACAACGCCGAATCAGGAACAACATTGACCCTGACACAAAGCCGAATCAGGAACAACATTTACCCTGACACAAAGCCGAATCAGGAACAACATTGACCCTGACACAAAGCCGTATCAGGAACAACATTGACCCTGACACAAAGCCGAATCAGGAACAACATTGACCCTGACACAAAGCCGAATCAGGAACAACATTGACCCTGACACAAAGCCGAATCAGGAACAACAATGACCTTGACACAAAGCCGAATCAGGAACAATATTGACCCTGACACAAAGCCGAATCAGAAACAACATTGACCCTGACACAAAGCCGTATCAGGAACAACATTGACCCTGACACAAAGCCGAATCAGGAACAACATTGACCCTGACACAACGCCGAATCAGGAACAACATTTACCCTGACACAAAGCCGAATCAGGAACAACATTGACCCTGACACAAAGCCGTATCAGGAACAACATTGACCCTGACACAAAGTCGTATCAGGAACAACATTGACCCTGGCACAAAGCCGAATCAGGAACAACATTGACCCTGACACAAAGCCGAATCAGGAACAACATTGACCTTGACACAAAGCCGAATCAGGAACAATATTGACCCTGACACAAAGCCGAATCAGAAACAACATTGACCCTGACACAAAGCCGTATCGGGAACAACATTGACCCTGACACAAAGCCGAATCAGGAACAACATTGACCCTGACACAACGCCGAATCAGGAACAACATTTACCCTGACACAAAGCCGAATCAGGAACAACATTGACCCTGACACAAAGCCGTATCAGGAACAACATTGACCCTGACACAAAGTCGTATCAGGAACAACATTGACCCTGGCACAAAGCCGAATCAGGAACAACATTGACCCTGACACAAAGCCGAATCAGGAACAACATTGACCTTGACACAAAGCCGAATCAGGAACAATATTGACCCTGACACAAAGCCGAATCAGGAACAACATTGACCCTGACACAAAGCCGTATCAGGAACAACATTGACCCTGACACAAAGCCGAATCAGGAACAACATTGACCCTGACACAACGCCGAATCAGGAACAACATTGACCCTGACACAAAGCCGTATCAGGAACAACATTGACCTTGACACAAAGCCGAATCACGAACAACATTGACCCTGACACAACGCCGAATCAGGAACAACATTTACCCTGACACAAAGCCGAATCAGGAACAACATTGACCCTGACACAAAGCCGTATCAGGAACAACATTGACCCTGACACAAAGTCGTATCAGGAACAACATTGACCCTGGCACAAAGCCGAATCAGGAACAACATTGACCCTGACACAAAGCCGAATCAGGAACAACATTGACCTTGACACAAAGCCGAATCAGGAACAATATTGACCCTGACACAAACCCGAATCAGAAACAACATTGACCCTGACACAAAGCCGTATCGGGAACAACATTGACCCTGACACAAAGCCGAATCAGGAACAACAGACATTGACCCTGACACAAAGCCGAAACAGGAACAACATTGACCTGGGCACAAAGCCGAATCAGGAACAACATTGACCCTGACACAAAGCCGTATCAGGAACAACATTGACCCTGACACAAAGCCGTATCAGGAACAACATTGACCCTGACACAAAGCCGAATCAGGAACAACATTGACCCTGACACAAAGCCGAATCAGAAACAACATTGACCCTGACACAAAGCCGAATCAGGAACAACATTGACCCTGACACAAAGCCGTATCAGGAACAACATTGACCCTGACCCAAAGCCGAATCATGAACAACATTGACCCTGACACAAAGCCGGATCAGAAACAACATTGACCCTGACACAAAGCCGAATCAGGAACAACATTGACCCTGACACAAAGCCGAATCAGGAACAACATTGACCCTGACACAAAGCCGAATCAGGAACAACATTGACCCTGACACAAAGCCGAATCAGGAACAACATTTACCCTGACACAAAGCCGAATCAGGAACAACATTGACCCTGACACAAAGCCGCATCAGGAACAACATTGACCCTGACACAAAGCCGAATCAGGAACAACATTGACCCTGACACAAAGCCGAATCAGGAACAACATTGACCCTGACACAAAGCCGAATCAGGAACAACAATGACCTTGACACAAAGCCGAATCAGGAACAATATTGACCCTGACACAAAGCCGAATCAGAAACAACATTGACCCTGACACAAAGCCGTATCAGGAACAACATTGACCCTGACACAAAGCCGAATCAGGAACAACATTGACCCTGACACAACGCCGAATCAGGAACAACATTTACCCTGACACAAAGCCGAATCAGGAACAACATTGACCCTGACACAAAGCCGTATCAGGAACAACATTGACCCTGACACAAAGTCGTATCAGGAACAACATTGACCCTGGCACAAAGCCGAATCAGGAACAACATTGACCCTGACACAAAGCCGAATCAGGAACAACATTGACCTTGACACAAAGCCGAATCAGGAACAATATTGACCCTGACACAAAGCCGAATCAGAAACAACATTGACCCTGACACAAAGCCGTATCGGGAACAACATTGACCCTGACACAAAGCCGAATCAGGAACAACATTGACCCTGACACAACGCCGAATCAGGAACAACATTTACCCTGACACAAAGCCGAATCAGGAACAACATTGACCCTGACACAAAGCCGTATCAGGAACAACATTGACCCTGACACAAAGTCGTATCAGGAACAACATTGACCCTGGCACAAAGCCGAATCAGGAACAACATTGACCCTGACACAAAGCCGAATCAGGAACAACATTGACCTTGACACAAAGCCGAATCAGGAACAATATTGACCCTGACACAAAGCCGAATCAGGAACAACATTGACCCTGACACAAAGCCGTATCAGGAACAACATTGACCCTGACACAAAGCCGAATCAGGAACAACATTGACCCTGACACAACGCCGAATCAGGAACAACATTGACCCTGACACAAAGCCGTATCAGGAACAACATTGACCTTGACACAAAGCCGAATCACGAACACCATTGACCCTGACACAAAGCCGAATCAGGAACAACATTTACCCTGACACAAAGCCGAATCAGGAACAACATTGACCTTGGTCAAATATGACCATGCTGATCATCTACATTTGGTGTGCCAGCTTATTTCATTTACGCATGTGTCCTTAAATAAAGGGAATTCCTCGCGCATGATGAAAATACAACAGTAGCTTGAACATTTACTATTGCGCATGCGTATCACTAAGTGCAAGATAGTTAATCAAGAAATTCTTCAACCAGAAACAATTTCCATGTAAAATCTATATCAATGATCAATATATGAAGTTGTGGTATTGAAACAAACGTGTCATGATATTTCAGATAATATTGCAAATAAAGTAAATAGAAAGTTTATAGGACCAGCTGAATAAATTGTACACATTTGAATTGCTTTAGTTTACATAATCGGTGTTATATGAGCGCATCGTACGGACAAAGAAGCAACAAATAGGCGAGCAATCGTGTCGTGCACGTGGAAATATCATCTAAAATTTGAACTTAACACCTGAAAGAATACGTGTCTATGCAATAGGCTTGTTAGTCGTTCAGTCCCGGATCAATAATCTCACAGATATGTGATCTTATTAAGTCGAATACATCAATCTAATTTGTATGTAGTCAGGCAGAAACAAAAGTAGACGTTATATTATATATACGACGTTGTTCATAATTGAGTCGTCTCCTGGGACTGGTCATATTAGGATAGATTTATAAAGCAAGTTCAGTTTTATGATCCGGATAACTGAAACTAAATGCGGCAAAATGTGATGGTCTTTCTTCAATAAATGAACTTATATTCTTGTACACGTCAAAAAAGACGTCTAATTGATTTGGTTGAACTATGTCCAAAACTACGATAGTGTCTACGTCTGTATGATAGTGATAACTTTTCTGGCAGTTTTCGAAGGGTGCAATCACTAGAGTTGAATTTGATAAACAAAAAAGACTTCATGAAATTGTGAAAAAATAGCGATGTTTTTTTAGAAAACCAGTCTGAAATTATCGCTGAAAAATATGCTAGCGTACGGGTGATAGCAAAGAATAGTTTGGCGGAAAAAAAAACATTTGCGGCGTCGTTCAATACGATTAAACTGCATTAGGATTTATTGAAATTTCTCGAGCAATAAGTAAAAAAAATAACTTAGATACCAGGGAGCAAATATATCACCAACAAGTTAAGGGGTTAAATACAACAGTAAGTTAGGGAGTGAATATCCACTTTTCTTTAGAAAAAAAATAAATCGTAACGAAAGCGTTAAGTCAGTTAATCGGAATTATTTAGAAGTCGCGTGATTTACACAATGTTTTACTAGGGTTTAGCCGTCAGTTCCCTGGGTCAAAATCGATAGAGAAATTATCATCGATATAAGTTCAACTCGCAATCAAATATATGTTAGGAAAGCCAAATAGAGAGGTCGACTAGATTGTTAAGAATAAAGTTGAGAAATAATCACTCAAAAGAAGCGTATACTTAAGCATTCAAAAATTAGAATTCGGAGCTGCAATTTAAATTTATTTTTACAGACAAAGTAAAATTATGTTTCGTTGAATTGTGTTAATAATTGGCCTGTGTATGCTTTACACAAGTCGTTTTGTTTTCAAAAAGCATTCGCGTTACCCCAGCAGAGACGGAAATGTCTAATTTGGTATGAAAAGAATCTATTAGAGGATGTCAGTATACAATCAGACATGATGTTGATTGAAATTGACGTTTATAGATTGACACGTGACTAAAACAACATGTTTCAATCTTTTTAAATACACTAGTGACACTCGTCACACGGAACATCCGGAGCATTTGAACTTCATAACTCACGTGAACTCGGTTTCATGGCAGGCGTGAAACTGGCATTGCGTGAGTATATAGCCATTCGGTCAATAACTTTTGTCGTTTGCTCCTGAAGATCATTTTCTCTATATTTAGTATATTCTACCTCTTCAAATTTAATGGCCAGTGCTTTGTGAGTAATTAAATGTATTACTTATTTTTTTCATTTTTAACATTGTGACAAAACGTGCTAAGATGTAATGAAATGTTTGAAATGATGGTTCTAAGCCTGTTATATAACTTATATACATGACATTTAGCACCAATTATATATTAACAAAGATCACTATGCACACAAAATATTATTTAAAAAAACATCTTATTAATATTTTGAGTTGGTGCATTGTCAACAGAATGTATGGAACGATTTGACATGTATGATTTCAAACTTTAGTTAAAAGCGACCATGTTTAGTGTAAAAACAGATGCCTGAAATCGAAAAACCAACAAAGTGACGTTCAAAAATTATTAATAAGAAAAAATAGATTAACAATACGTAACGCGATAATTTAATTGAAACCTGAGAAACAAAATCCACGTGACAAATAAAACTCTAATACTGACACAAATTGATCTAAGTTTGACAAAACTGAGTACCATCCGTCAAAACCCATGTCAGCTCCGTGTATGTCCATAGTGCGTTGATTTGTACACAGTAAATAACCCATGTTACAACTGAATAAACAACAGTAATGTCGTATATATACTCAGTCCATTGTTACACACCTATACCACAACTCACATAGCAAATACATCGCATTTCCTCCTGTAATTGATATCTTTGTATCATATTGCGTGCAAACCTTTACGATCCAGCTGTTTTTACAAGTGCTCTATGTTTTTAATACAACCATTAGTACAAGTAAGACTAACTACGTTTAGAATGTCACGTGCACTTTCACACTATACACAGTTGTGTGTTACTAATGTATTATTGTTGGATTATCCATTACTGAAATCAAATAGTGTTTTAATTTGTAATTGCAAATATCTAATTATTGTAATTATCACAAACTTCCTGTTCAAACCGTACGTTTATCATAAGAATATGATAAATTTTACTATCACCGTTGTGATACATTATTTTATGTAACTTATTCAAGATACAAGTGGAACAGGTACGTACGGTACTGGAACTCATCGCTAAGCATTTTCTTATTTGGTCGATGAGCGGTGAAAATGTCGTATTCAAACTATGTCTTCAATATTACGTATTTTTATCAAATTATTAAAATTATTAATGAACAAATAGCAACGCGGTCAATGAACTCCTTGCGTGTTTTACGCAAATTAAATGACAATAGTGTCGTATAGGTACGGGCTGTTATGCCAACATTTCGCGTTGTCTTCGGTTTGTCGTGATTCAAGTAATCCAATTCCTAGGTGTCGTCTATGTTCATTTCAATCCATTTTACAAATAGTGTTTGCTATTGTCTTTTAGGTAGTGTTGCCATGGGACACAATCTCACAAGATATCCGGCAATAATGGGTCACAATCTCACAAGATATCCGGCAATAATGGGTCGGATGTAATGGTTAAACCTTGGAACAAAATAATGTTTTCAATATTCCTTTTAAGTATACCTACTGTGTGCATTGGTCTATATTAAGCAGTCACATGTGCAGCGGGCAGTCACGTGCGTTAAATTAATTAATAATAATTATATCCTTCGCACACTTACTTGGATAGTGGAATTATGTTCCATTCTTGGGTAAAATAATGGTTTGCCAAATTGGTTGATATTTATTGGTCAGAGAGCAGCCATGCAGGAGTAGTTACAGCGTAATTAAAGTGTACTCAAGGGTGAAATCTTCGTAATAACATTTTTTATTTTACGTTTTTTGTAGATATTTTCTATTTCTGGCAACGCTAAAGGTGTTAGTAAATACGAGGCGCATGAATGAAAGAGTTTAGTTACAGATACCTGCTGTACATAGGGTGAATAAAAAGAGCAGAGGATGTTCACGTGACCCATCAGTTGTAATTTTCAATATTACTGCGATACAAGAGGAACCGTAACAGACGGCGAATGTGAATTTAATTGTCGCCGCTCAATTAATTTATTATTTCTGTATCAAAGTACATATCGACCCACTAATAAATATAGTGTTGTCATAACATCGCTTGATTTTTTTTCCATCAGGACTCACCCAACCTAGCTTGCATCAAGAGTGTGTCCATTGAAGGTCATGTGACCTCTTTTTAATACGGTGTAAATTAAAGCAGGGGATTTGGAAAGGGGATTAGTCAGGGAATCCAGGCATACCGGGAAAGTAATATCAATCCTTTTGCTCTATCAGGTGTAAGTCCGATACCGTGTTCAGTCCGCCGCCTAGACTTTGATGTTGCAGTGATGAAATAAATGCTCTGTTATTACATTACGTGATTCTTGGCATAGTGAAACAATGAAAACTTACCTCCTCCATTTTTGTAGCATAGATACGGGAACCTCCATACATTGGCGAGATCGATACAAAACCCAATAACCGAGAGAAGGAAGTCCACTTTTTTGCTCCACGTCTCGCGCCCATCTTTTGGTCCCCCTGTTTGGTCTGCCCTCATCAATGTACACTCAATGACTTCCGCCTCCTTACTGTTTGTTATTGCTTCTTTCTCCGAATTTACTGCAAAACACAAACAAACCAATAAGTAAACTAACACAAACTACTCAGTTCATTCTTTTAAAACCGGGAAGATAATTGATATGAAGTTTTTTCTCCTTTAAATTGTTATTATGGAAACATATTTTTTTGGCTTAATCAACTATATTAGAATCAGTACAGACACGCACTAATGTGTGCTAATTACATTTAAATTTCAAGGAAATGTTCTTATCTAGTTCATTGAATGTACACTTGGGTTGTGTTTAAATTGCTGACTCAACAGCCGAAGTCGCAGAACGCTTCAACTATGCAGAAAAATCTTGGTAATCAGTGGGATATAAGACTGAAGAGTCCTGAAACATCAGCGGTTAGTCACACCATACAATCTAACTAGTTTTGTGACAATGGTGACCACGTGGGAGGTACATGAGCAATCACAGTATCGTGTATCTGTTAGTATGAAAAACGTCTAAGGATCAAACACACGTGGTTTTAAGTGATTTCTCCATTTATTTATTTGTCAATTATACTCCTGATAGCATTGAAATTGACTTTTAATTGTAGTTGAACATGAAGGCATCTGAACTATGTTTCATGATTGTTAAAATGTCACGTTCTATTGGTAAGCGCCACTTCAAACAGTGTACATTACCGATCTTCTCGCCTTCGCCTCAACTTACATATGAATAAATTAGACATGATTGGGAGGGTACCCTGGACTAAATGAACATTTCCATTCTGAAACTGGTGTTGGTTTAATTATATATGTTTGGGAGGGTACTCCTATGCATGATCGATAAAGCCGAGGCGATAGTTAAGTATGAACACTAAGTGTAGGTTTTGCATTGACATATTGATGGAGTTCCACTCATGATGACACACAAGAGGAGGTGGAATTTACACACAAGATGGCTGCTCAAACACGAATTTAGACGTCATGGGACAATTAACCACTATTAAATATATGCGTAATTATTTATAGAACATTTTATCGTCAAAAAACTGAACGGGATGAATAAATTATTCTCAAATGTAGTTTTTATCACTGGTACACGCCGAGGCATCTACGCGTTTTTATACAAAAATGTCCAAATTCATTCAGATTACAAGCACTTGATGCTGTATCAATGTGTGGAGATGAAGCACATCGAGGTTACAATCATACATAATATACAGAATTATAGAAACATAAAAGGGTTGGGTAACGAATTATGTAATTCCCTTCACAACTAATCCGTTCCTACTGATTTCGCTTCTAAAGCCACTGAAACCAAGATTCGACATTCATATCGAAGAAACGGGTTGTAATTAAACTGAGAAATACAAAAATACCATACGGCGATTATTAAAAAGACCGTGACGATATCGAGCACCGAAGTATTTTTTCCCGTTAGGTGTGAACTGCGTCTTTTAAAAGTGTATTATTTTGTGTGATGTGTTTTAATAACAACGTGGTTCATCGCTGAATCTATCGCATTAATCTGAGAACAATACAAGCATATATACGTTAATAGAATAAGAAAGGTGTTCTGAGAAGAAAATGCTGAGCTTTCAATGCAATAGCATCCTATCTGAACTGACACGACACTAAACAGTAGAAAATGCTCACTACTTACGTCGGTATTTCTTTATATTTGACTCGACAGTGACAATATTGTCATCATCACTCCAGCAAGTGTAACGCTTCATTTCGATTCCTCACAAAAACAAGTGGGCTTTTCACGCGACAGACGCCAATGCTGAACAGTAGTCAAATGCGTTAAATGTACAATGTGTTGCATGCATAATGAATCTGTGAACCGCAATTTTTAAGCAGCTATATTATGCCGGCTTAAGTTGTGACAGTTGAAGAGGTTGGGTATTTGGTGGCATTTATTTCCACTCGTCGACTGTCACAAATGAAATATAAATAGGTTTTGATTTCGCTGTTTCCTCACTGTGTTGGGCGTTTCCTGGCTAATCACACCCGGTGATTTGTCACTCCGCCGAGCACGTTCCTATTCAGGGGACAGTGTACTCAATATTGTGGAACTAATCACGGACTTAGTAACCTTGCAACAGGTTGATCAGAGCACAGTTTGTCATTCTGGTCTTTAACTTAATTCAATAAATGCCTGAGTAAAACATTCCAAATAGTTTTCCATGTTCAACGCAAATCAACATTCTGGCGGTGTTTATTTAATTTATTATCCAAGCGCCACTGCTTTCTCTGCAGTTATTCATGAACAATCATAGCGATGCTATTGAATTGAAAATTGCGTACAATGGGAATTCGACAAAACATTACATTTTGGCCGTTGAACGATCTTTGCGATATCAAATTCTTCAAACCCAGTCGCACAAAGACAGCGTACGAACTCTTTGCTTATCTAGAGCATAATAAGTATTCGATTGGCCGGATGCTATCCAGTACAATCATAGCTACAAGCAAGACGCGTAACAAAATGTTCCACCAAACATACGAAATCTAGACAATGACGTAAGAATAGCAGAAACGCGAATCTCCCAAAATAACTAATATATTCTACAGTTTAAATACACTTTCAGTACGATCAATATCGTAGCAATCGACGGATCACATCTAGCAACGTTTCATTCACCAGGGATTTAAACAACAGACACGTGTTAGATATACTCACTGTCGACACTTTCAAGTCCTATTCTCCCGTAATTTGGCGATTTTCCATAACTGTCCTTCTCTCCTTCGACCATTTTGCAGCAATTTTGAAAACCTTTACGTCGCAAGGGGTAGCCAATGGTACGACAATAAAAGTGACTTCGACTAAGCCAGTGTCCTGTTGGCACCTATTGGAGGTGAAAAAAGATTGAGAGAGATGGCAGCAAAGTAGAAATGGTACGTCACACGGTGAAAGCTTAACGGTCGGTAAACGACATGCGGACGAATAAGAACACCAATATAACATTTCCCAAGCTTCAAGTTCAGTTTATTTGTTTGTGAACTCCTAATATACCCTTCTTTTAGGATTTACTTCAAATTGCACGTATATGTTTCGGCGATTGGGACGGTGGGATGGGGATGGTCTGGCGTAGTGGGAGGGGTAATTCTCCCCAGGGTCCGAGTACGCAATAATGTGACTTAACTACCGATCTGACAAATCATTTTGCGTGTGCTTCCATGAAAATATCGCCTTTATTTAATAATAAATATACATGCTAAGCATTATATAATTTCGTATTTTGAGCCACAAATATTTGTTGCACTGATACCCACATTTCAAGGTAGTCTAAAGGTTGTTCTGCTCAAATACTGAACCGATTGTAGTAGATACGTCATTCCGAAAAACGATTTCATAACTGTAATTAAAATCTCCGTATTCTCGCCATGGATTAAAACATCTCCACATTCCACGTATGTGCTTTTTTTTTTTTACAAATCGTCCGTTACTGCTGCCATGGACAACACGTTGTAGAATATGCGTTTATTTAATCACGCTGATAAATGCTCTAAGTCGCTCACGGTTACCAGGTTGTGGCGGAGTGGCCGATAATCCATTTAATTGATCACACCTCATATAAGGTAACTATGTTACGAGAAAAGTAACAAGAAAGATTGAAAGCTCAGTCTGGAGTAAACTGTATATTTTGTTAGAAACGTACTCCTACCTGTTGATGAGACGCCAGCGGCGATGGACGGATTAAAAGGGCTGATTCAGCGCTATCTCGACGATACGAGAAACTCGCAACAAGTGTGCTATACGCGTGCTTGTCAGGCTAATCCGAGATTGGATAGTTCAAATTACATGGAGTGTTCAATCGAGTCGCTGCAAGGGTCTACACATTTGCTGAAGTTTGATTGGATTGGTCTAAAGCATCGCGCACACTAAATTGTGCAAGCAATTGTACTATTTAAAGCTATTGAGCGTCTAATTTATCAGTAATGGCCATTTCCCGCCCTCGTTTCTATAACTCTGTTCAATTTCCTCTCCTCCACCGTTTGACAGTATAAAATATACCTTTCTCTATAAATTCACCTCATTGTGTGAGACATTACTAGAAAAATAGCTGTATCTCTAAGCGTTGTAGTTATCTAATGCATAACACTCGGACGGGTGACCTTCGAATAACTCTTAGACAGTGCTTCTGTAAAGTGACAGGAAACGGGAAATCAAAACGACCCCGACAACATCCTGGGACTGTAGGTATTCTTCATGGGAAATGTTTCTTTTTTATGAAGTATATTTACTCAAAGTTAGGGAAAATAATATGAAGAATCGCTGTATTCATAAATGAAAACCTGGCGAGTTGAATGTTGCTAATAACGCATGCGCACTGTGTGGGAATACACACAAGAGTCAAAGTCGGGAAGATTGTTAGATTAACATATCGAGTAAAGCGGCACGGTCGTCATATTGTAAACAAACGATATATTGTACACTCAATGTACACATCGCATGGGACCCATGTAAATGGGGTAATTATTCAGTTTTAATTTTGCTTATTTCGAAAATGCATTAAATTAAAACACAGTGAATAGGTAAAAAAAATAGCATTGAATACATTATCTAAATGATGAAACCGTGAATTTAAAACTGAATATGCCTGAAATGGTAAATCAGCGAAATTTAAGCCCATTATAACGCATTGTGACAATTGTAGCTCTTTGGCTGTTGATGCCATCTTTGGGAGCAATTGTCCTGACTTTGTTTTTATTTCATAACGTATGTTGCTGGTACAGCCAACTCCAAAGTTTATCTGAACGGAGACTTACATTTCAGTCACCGCGTGTACGTGCGTCCATGCGAGTGCGTCCGTCCAGAGCCGTATTTCTGTTGTTTTTTTCTAATTTTGCCATTCAAAGATGGACGGCTAATGACAATTTTAGTATAAAAATAGAATCAGGTATTTTTGGCATGTGTTGTTTGGTTTAAACTTGGTGGAGAAAGTAACCATTACTGGAGGTTAATGCAAAGTCTACTCAAGATTGATGAACCGATCTTACAGGTCACTCAAGTACTTCAACATGACATGCTTTTTGCATATGCACAATTTTTAAAGTTATAGAATAGCAATGTAAAAAAAATGTGCATAGTTTTGATATAGAGCATAAATAAATTATGTATTGACAAATCCTGATGATTACATAACATTTTGGTGTCGTTCTGAGCAATCACATAACCTTAATTGCACTTATGGACAAAAATTTGCTTTGGCAAAGATTGTTTAAATTGTAACAACAGTTTTCAGATTGCACCAATTGCTTACGGATTATAAACATAGTTTAGATTGTACCAGGATAGGATAGGATATCACATGTTCAGCAACAAATGTGCAACATATTTATTTTACTATTTTCGTGAACGAAAATAATAATGGATGAAAAACTTTTCCCATAGATGAATTGAACTATACGAAAAATTAAAAAAACAAAAAAAACAATTAAGTGTGGCTTAACTCCGAGTACACGCCGGTTAGCCCGCGAAATCGAGGATGTTTTACAAAGCCGGACGTGATTGTTATGGATGTATGCCATGTTACGACTGCGATGCGCATGGTACACCTTCTACATGTATATATCATTCCATTAACAGTCACCTGCTTAGCCGTGTCAGTATCCACGAATTGGCTGATGTGAAGATACAGGGTTCGGGTCCCTCCCTGACGTATGTAGATAAATTCATGCATAATGCAACTGATTCAATCAACTCATTTTGTAGTGTCAATGTCACGCATTATATTTTTTTTTTCATTTACAGAAAATATTAATAAAATGTATCAATGTGTCTACCACCGACTGTATTGCAATGTTTCCTTGTGACGAATCCGTTCAACTGTAAGTTAGCGTTTGGTAATGGATTTGAAATACGTGTAGCATTGCAAAGATTTAATGTATAACATTGTTTTTTTGTTCTCGCGATGATATTGATACTGCAATGTTGACGTTCACCTTGTTACTTGGCATGCCATGCATTCAACACTTTATTGGTTGTATACTCCACATCGAATTGACGGAGAACTAATTATCACTCTCATCGCTATTGTATCACGATATGTCGTGTCGAAGTGTGCCAAATACTAAGACATCGACTAAAACTGCAATAGTATGCCAAATTCTGAACCTCTTCATATGAAACACGACTGTATAATCAAGATTAAAGGCAGCTATTATTCGCATCATCCAATCGCATCACAGTTAATCTGAATATATACAGAAATCATGATTGTAATTAAGAACACTGATATTACATCTAAGCATGTCAATGTGTCATGTGAAGACAAATTACACAGAACTATTGCATGCAAATTTTGTTTCATTGAATCATATATCATATCCCCAAAATCAGTGTGCTCAGAACACGACAGCTCACAGTCTGCAGAATTTAAGAACAAAACATTGATTAACTACTTAGTCTAGCTAACATTTGTTGATAATCATGTTGTATCTGTCGTGTATCGGACATGTAAGGTAATATGTGTTGCTAGTATTGCATATTTCGATCACCGGCTGAACGTCTATCATTGTTCCTTGACTTGTTTCTATGGAAACCTCACTGCCAGGACACGTCTAAGGATGCCAACTTCCGTCTGTTTTTCCATGAGTGTGTTTGCTGCGTTCCCATAGGAACTTTAAAGGAGAACTCTCAATGTGACAGTTGTTTTCAGCGTTTTATCCAAAACCATGAATGTTCGTTTTTTCTTCATACAAATAGTTAATAGGTTACGACGAGAAGCCACAGAGAGGCATTGTCAACATACTAATGGTAGTATCGGTAGACAATGTGTAAATCTCAATAACCTTATTAATATAATAAACCGCTTTTATACTGCCACAAAGAAAGTTGAGTATTCAGAGTACGATATCAAGGAAATTATTGAGTAGGAAAATGAATCACGTCGTGTGTAGAGCACCGGATCAGCTACGACGCCATGATTACAGCGGACTTACACTGCTCAGATAAATTCAATCAAAATGTGTTTATATTCAAAGAGAATTCGTTTGATAATCGTCGGCTATGCAGAGATGGATTATAAATGTAGCAGTTAATAAGACACATACTCTATACAATGTTACTAGAATTGAAAATTACTCTTGCAATTTATACATTTTTACTAGCGCATACACACATGATTCAATTGCCTTCCATAGTTTACTAGCATCAGTAGTTCTTGGCAGCACACGACACCGCTAATTCATGATACATAGTTAAACTGTTAATATTGGAAGGTAGGAAATAACCGCCAAGTGAAACGATGACACGTGAAGGGACCACCACTAAACCACGGTTTGCAACACTATTTTGAATTAAACTGCAATCCTATACAGGATTGCTTTTTAATTAAACTCGAATAAATTGCAACTCTATATAAGCACGGTTACTAGTAACCGTGATATAAGGTTTCTTTTTAATATTGAATTAAATTCAAGGTAGTAGTAATAAACAAATTGTAATTTGACTTATAATGGTTTGCGTAGGTTAGGGTTAAAGAAAAGGGAGTAGGGTGTGGTACAGGTTACCATACCTTACTATTTTCTATAACCCTAAGATACACAAACTTGGATAAAATGTTAATAAATTGCAAATGGTGTTTTAGTGGTGGCCACGTGAGCATGTAACTGATGTGGCGATGTGACGTGTGACCCATGATAAATAAGTGCGTGAAATGAGTATTGAGACTGCTATTTGTTTTTCTTGGCGGACCTAGGCGATTAACTGAGCATCATGTTCTCTGTGGTTTACCGAAATAAACCGTGCTAATATGGGTAAATATCCATGACCGTGCACTTTGTATCTGTTATATCAATAAGATCATTTCTGTGTTCTGTGATCATGTCACAGTTTATTGGTTTCAAACGGAGGGTGTTCTTCTATGCTAAAAGTAAATAAGTAAATTCGTCCCCACTTTTTGAAATACATATCTTCTCTAGTTGTAAGAATCAGAATTAGAACCCAAACGACTGATGATAGAGTGCGTGTCTATCATCCGGGTCCTTTTGTTTTGATAATCTATCCATTGCTAATCTATACAATAGAAAATACATGAGATACAGCAACCATGACGGAGTTTGTGGAAAATCATAAAAACTATATAACACAGTTAAATGTGGTTTATTTCCATAAACCTCCTTGTACCCATCGGTTAGCTCCAGTAAACCCACATACATTATATGTAGATTGTAAACCGATATGGCTGTATTCATATGTAGATTGAAAAACCGATATGGCTGTCTTTATATGTAGATTGTAAACCGATATGGATGTATTTATATGTAGATTGTAAACCGATATGGCTGTCTTCATAAGTACATTGTAAACCGATATGGCTGTATTCATATGTACATTATAAACCGATATGGCTGTATTCATATGTACATTGTAAAGCGTTATGGCTGTATTCATATGTAGATTGTAAGCCGATATGGCTGTATTCATACGTACATTGTAAAGCGTTATGGCTATATTCATATGTAGATTGTAAGCCGATATGGCTGTATTCATATGTAGATTATAAGCCGATATGGCTGTATTCATATGTACATTGTAAAGCGTTATGGCTATATTCATATGTAGATTGTAAACCGATATGGCTGTATTCATATGTAGATTATAAGCTGATATGGCTGTATTCATATGTACATTGTAAAGCGTTATGGCTATATTCATATGTACATTGCAAGCCGATATGGATGTATTCATATGTACATTGTAAACCGTTATGGTTGTATTCATATGTAGATTGTTAACCGATATGGCTGTATTCATATGTACATCATAGACCGTTATGGCTGTATTCTTATGTAGATTGTAAACCAATATGGCTGTATTCATATGCACATTGTAAACCGTTATGGCTGTCTTTATATGTAGATTGTAAACCAATATGGCTGTCTTTATATGTAGATTGTAAACCAATATGGCTGTCTTTATATGTAGATTGTAAACCGATATGAC
Source organism: Saccoglossus kowalevskii (assembly GCF_978046115.1). Classification (NCBI taxonomy): domain Eukaryota; kingdom Metazoa; phylum Hemichordata; class Enteropneusta; family Harrimaniidae; genus Saccoglossus; species Saccoglossus kowalevskii. The sequence continues at coordinate 717,791 of NC_140656.1, read as the reverse complement.
TGTCTTGATATGTAGATTGTAAACCGATAGGGCTGTCTTTATATGTAGACTGTAAACCGATATGGCTGTCTTTATATGTAGATTGTAAACTGATATGTCTGTCTTTATATGTAGATTGTAAACCGATACGGTTGTCTTTATATGTGGATTGTAAACCGATATGGCTGTCTTTATATGTAGATTGTAAACCAATATGGCTGTCTTTATATGTAGATTGTAAACCAATATGGCTGTCTTTATATGTAGATTGTAAACCGATATGACTGTCTTGATATGTAGATTGTAAACCGATAGGGCTGTCTTTATATGTAGACTGTAAACCGATATGGCTGTCTTTATATGTAGATTGTAAACTGATATGTCTGTCTTTATATGTAGATTGTAAACCGATACGGTTGTCTTTATATGTAGATTGTAAACCGATAGGGCTGTCTTTATATGTAGATTGTAAACCGATAGGGCTGTCTTTATATGTAGACTGTAAACCGATATGGCTGTCTTTATATGTAGATTGTAAACCGATACGGTTGTCTTTATATGTAGATTGTAAACCGATATGTCTGTCTTTATATGTAGATTGTAAACCGATATGGCTGTATTTATATATAGATTGTAAACCGATATGGCTGTATTCATATGTAGATTGTAAACCGATATGGCTGTCTTTATATGTAGATTGTAAACCGATATGGCTGCCTGTATATGTAGATTGTAAACCGATATATCTGTCTTTATATGTAGATTGTAAACCGATAAGGTTGTCTTTATATGTAGATTGTAAACCGATATGTCTGTGTTTATACGTAGATTGTAAACCGATATGGCTGTCTTTATATGTAGATTGTAAACCGATATGGCTGTCTTTATATGTGGATTGTAAACCGATATGGCTGTCTTTATATATAGATTGTAAACCGATATGGCTGTATTCATATGTAGATTGCAAACCGATATGGCTGTCTTTATATGTAGATTGTAAACCGATATGGATTTCTTTATATGTAGATTGTAAACCGATAGGGCTGTCTTTATATGTAGATTGTAAACCGATATGGCTGTCTTTATATGTAGATTGTAAACCGATATGTCTGTCTTTATATGTAGATTGTAAACCGATATGTCTGTCTTTATATGTAGATTGTAAACTGATATGGCTGTCTTTATATGTAGATTGTAAACTGATATGGCTGTCTTTATATGTAGATTGTAAACCGATAGGATTGTCTTTATATATAGATTGTAAACCGATATGGCTGTCTTTATATGTAGACTGTAAACCGATATGGCTGTCTTTATATGTATTCGTAAGAAGATTGTAAACTTAACATACTATTGTAGAATGTAAATTACCCACGCTTTGCAACTCGACCAAGGTCTGAAAATAGAGTTTATTCTCTCCATTGTAAAATAAGGCCAACGGTTTTGCTCAAGTCTACGAATCCATCTACGATTGTACATCGAGATGCACATATTAGCTTTAGTGACGTAATGACAAAGCAATTAATGAACCATTGTAATTTAACGTAACTTACAAGCAGGAGTTACAGTCAGTGTCGTAACGTTATCAGATATCATCACAACAACTATGACCGTATTTATTGAGTTTCAAATTAAAGGTTACTAACTAAACTGAGTGAATTGCAGTACCGAGCACTTGGTGTACGAGTAAAAACAAAAGCGCCCTCATACGACAAGTGTGCACAATTAGCGCATTTCGCCCGGCAAACAATATATATGAGTGAAGCATTGGCATGCACAGTAGTAATGTAACGTTGTGTAATGATGGACCATTGACCTTCAGGGACTGCAACAATACGTGTCCGTTTATATATTGTGCTTCATTTAAAGTGGAACGTAAACAGTAAAACAGTAATATTTATCTAATGCCACACGCCGGTGGTAAAACAAACAGTTAGCACGTGACGATTGGGGCTATAAATAGGTGTATTGAGTATGCCACAATATTAACGAGTGGCAAATAGGTCAAATTGTTGGGTCCTCTCGAGCGCTCCCTTTGTATCACTACCCGCTTATACATGCCATACGTGTAACGATCGATTGAATCATATAGTTATAAAACTCTAGTTTTCGGTCAAGTGAGATATAATAAATATTTAAAACGATATCTGATATCTTTTGTTATAATATCATATTTGACACTTATTTGGCATTACCATTCACGTGTTAATTGTATTTGAATATAAATGAAACAACTGGGACTAGTTTGGGACTAACACTTTCATGGGATTTGGAATCAAACTGTTCAACCTAAAATACTGCCAATAATGTCAACTTGGTAAGGTTCCTTATTTCATTACCGATGTCACTTTAGTTTGTATGAATTGTAAATTTTACGTAAACACGATTACAGTTGCCCGTCACTGACGTCTAAACAATCTGGTTCACTTTAATTCAGATTGTCTTGTTAATGAAATGTTGATACAATTTTAACCAGAGAATAGGTGACATATTTAATGTACCTCACTCAGGTGACCAGACAAGGAAGGTAATTATTTTTATTGTGAAAACATTGTGCACTTAATGTCGTACAAGGGTGTTTCGTTATTGTCACTATTAAATACGTTTTTCAAACAATTACAGTACCCCGATCACTACTGACACTGTTCTAGTTGTCATTCCCCACATTTTGTTGATTCAATTTCAAGGACAACTTTTCAGCCAGTTCCACAGATGTGTTTCTATCCGATGGTACTGTCATGTCATTGGTAGGTGTTCATACCACTTTTCTGCAGTCTTGATCTTATAATGTCTGCAGATCTTCCAGTGCACGTATGTAGCTGTCCTTTTGTGTCTTTGAATGTATTCTGTCTTTGCTAATTCTGGACAGCCAGATACAATATGATCGATGCTCTCCTCATATCTGCCACATATTCTACACTAGGAGTCTGTGATATCTTTGATGAAACGGCGATATGATCTAGTTGCTAGGCTCTGGTCTTGTGCTGCAACAATCAGTCCTGTTTCTGCTTTTCAGTCCACCACTTCGCAGCCATTGATTGGTCTTGTTTTGGTCAACATCTGATTATTTCAATCTCTTTGGATACTTGCCATGCATTACCTTCTTTTCCTATTTCTTAAGTAGTATATCTTGAGCACGTTGCTTCATTCCCTCATTTCTATTTTGACGGGTTTTACTCCTCATTCCCAGCTCCAATTTGTATTTTCTTGCTTCTTTTGAGGTCGAGTAAATTTTCTTTTTTTTCTGTGTTGTATTTGCTAGGAATGTGTCAAGACCGATGGTGGTTGTCTTAGAGGACATTTCCAGTAGAGTCACACCTCTTTCTGCTGCTGTTCTTGGTAGGTAAAGGCGGTCCACATCAGATTTTTAGTGGAGCAATCTTTCCATAATGAGGAATTTGCGTGTTTTGGTATCTAACCTCTTGATCTCACTTAGTTTACAGTTGATAATGTTAAAGCTGTATGTTACAACTGGTATGGCTGGGTGTTTATAGCTTCAAATCTGTTGGTAGTATTGCGTTCACTCCTTAAATCATTCTTATCCGTCTGTAAGATTCTTTCCTGACTGTTTCTTTTATGGCAGAGTGTTGTATGCCACCTCCTTCATTGATTCCTTATGGATATGGCAATATAACTGCTATATACGTGTATAGATATTTTAATATTATGATTTTGTATGCTGATGTTGTTGTCAATGTTGCGGACATACTGTATTATGTTACAACGAAAATTAAACCATTTGAACATTTTTTGTAATGACTGGGGTTAGATGGCTAATCTAGACAAAACACAAATCATGTTTTGTGGTTTTTTTTTAATTATTTTTTTAAACGGACAGACTCTGAAATCAGATGAAAAGTATTTCAGCATGTTTTTTCATCAAGCTTGTCATGGACACTGGGTCAATAAAAACTTGATTTCAAGAGAAACAAATGTAATTCGATTTTATTGGTTGTACTTGGAGCCGAATTAAACGAATACTCACTGACTGTGAAAAGAGTTTTGTTTCTGTTGATATGTATTAGGGCTAAATCAAATGTTATGACGGAACCGTTGTTTTATGTGTGTTTCTTCTTTTCCTTTTTGTATTTATATAGATCGTTTATTCCAATTGGTTGAAATTATATAATTTGATACACCATGACATCCTAGTGCATGTTATGGACATGTTTTATCCTGCTAATTTATCTGCTTTCCTGACACTCTGAGAAATATTTATGAGCGGAGTAATGTGAATCCAATTAATTAAAATCATTAGAGTCATTAGATATAATAATAATAAACTTTATTGACATCGTATCCTTTATAGGATCTTGAGTTAAATTACAATAAAGTGTGGATGAAAGGAAAAACAAGAAAGACAATAAGATAAAATAACATAAAAATGATGATAATAACAAAAAGGAAAAAAAAACTATGCAGATATGCCTTGATATTAATATTGTGGTTTATTTGGATGAGAATAAAGGCATTTTCATGTTATTTTCTCTAATTTTGAAACACTCATAAATGTATTTAGCTAGTTTTATAAAATTGTTTTATTTTCATTGTTGTTTATCATAGCTATCATGTTTTCTTCATCTGTCGTGTTTGGGAGTGAAATTTTTGACTTAGTGTTTAGTTGGTTTCCTTCATTTTCATATACTTTGCAGTTAAGCAGAACATGTTTTTCATCTTCAATTTCGTCTATACCATACACAGGGCATTTTATTGTAGCGACCCATTTCTATTTGCATGCATGAGCACTAATTCTTGGTTTTGTTAGTGCTGATCTATGTTTAGAGTCTTTTATTACGGAAAGATATTGCTCATATGAGCAGTATTTTTTTAACATTTTGTATGTGCGCAATTTTTTGTTTTTGTTTTTTTCCTTTATTGTCATTCTGCATTTTTTCTTGACTGTTAATTTTGAATATTTGTTGTAGATTGTCCATAACCTTTTTGTTGTAGAGGCAGCATTATGCAGATATTGTTTCGCCCACACAATGTTTGCATTTACATATTTTATTATGCTTTTCACACCAGTTACCCAGTTAGGTGTATTGTTTTTGTCAAGCTCCATTCCAAGTTGATATGCTTCATGGACTAGAGTATTTTCATTTTTATTTTTCATTTTTAGCCAATAATTCATTAAGTGCTTTATGCTCGTTAGAAGTAGGGGATACCTACCAAGTTCTAATATACATGCTAAATTACTAGCTTTATAATTAACTTGTAACACATATTTACAGAATTTGGTGTGTAGCTTCTCTATAGGAAGCATATTATTATGAAGATCTTCGGATTGTAGTATGCAATCACTAGCCCATATTTCACTGCAATAGAGTAGGACTGGTTTGATTGTGCTGTCAAATAGTTTCAGGTGTGTTTTTATTGGGATGTTATTTTCTGAGTATTATAGCTGTTGCTCTGTGTCTTCGATCTTCCTGTGCTTTACTGAGTTTACCTGAAGAATTTATTTTCAGTTCTAAACAGGTATATGATGTTACGTTTTCCAATTCTTGTCCATTTATTTAAATTTATTTTTTGATAACATTTTCCCAGATTTGTTGAAAATTATTATTTTTGATTTCGATGCATTGACATCCAGCTTCCACTGTTTGCAATATTCCCTGTCTAATCCCTCTGTTTACTGAGAAAGAGGCCCTGTTTTTTGTTTTGACACAACCAAGAGAAATTTGATAGATTGATTCTATGATATTGTAGAATTTACCGGAGATGTTGTTTTTACGGAGTTTGTAAAGTAAGCCTTGGTGCCAGATTGAATCAAAAGCCTTTTTAAAGTCAATGAAACATGCAAAGATTAGCTTTTTACTTTTTAAATATTTACTCAGTAACTACGATCAGCTGTTCTGAATTTTGGCATGAAGCCAATCTGTTCTTTCATTATAATGTTATTTTGATTGATATGTTTATTAAGTCTCTTTTTTAGTACAGAGTTGAAGAGTTTACTCAGACTATTTAGAAGAGTAATTTCTCGATAATTTTCTGGGTCTGCTCGCTCCCCCTTTTTTAAAGATTGGCGTGATAATTCCCATATTCCAGGCACTAGGAAAGTGACCACTATTGAGGATGTGGTTAAACAGTTTTTGTAGAGGCTTTATCAGGACATTTCTACCAGTTTAAATCATTTCATTTGTTATGCGGTTTGTTGTACGGATTAGATGATAATTTAATTGGCATTTTATGAACTTCTTTCTTGCGCTTAGTCAATTCATTAGTGTACCACTTAGGATTATTTTTCTTATTCTAATTTTTTTTTTTTTTTGTCTTTACCTTACGTTTTGTTAGACTTTTACAGACTGCAGCATGGTAAATATTCGAGAGAAGATCTGTGGCTTTATCGACTGCCTATTAAATTAAAGTTATTGATTAAGTTACACATATCTTTGCAATGTAATGCTTTATTAAAGAGAAATTTTGATTTCTCGTTCCAAATATATGTGCATGTTTGCTGTTTTGGGGGCACCTGTGTGCAACATATCAGTGGTAGAGATTTTTAGCAAAGCATTTGTTTGAATGTGGTAAGATATCTGGCAGTGATCTGACAAGGTTAAATTCAAAGGATGTACATAGAACAAAGAAATACTTTTAAATATATTTCTACTAACTATTGTATAATCTACAATGCTACTACCCTGACTCTGGTAACATGTATATTTACCAGTAAGATCCCCTATGGATCTTCCATTAAGTAGGACAGTGTCTGTGGCAATACATAGATCAAAAAGTTTATTGCCATATTGGTTCTTAACGTAGATGTCTTGAGGGGCTTGTTTTTTGAAGCAATTGTCTGTATTTGTAGAAACTAATATTGAATTGTCAAAAATTGCCACATCTTTTTCACTTTTGGTACGTGCATTAAAGTCCCCCGTTAGAACTACTGAGCCAAATTTTGAATATTACTGATATCTTTTTCCAACAGTCTGATTCTTTCCAATCAAATATGCTGGAGTGTTGTAGACACAAGTAAAGTGTGCAAAGGAAAACGTTTTCGGCGAGGTTGAGGAAATCCTTGTCTAAACAATCCCGGATAAAATCTTTACTACTACTTGGTAATTGTTTTATGCCATTTGAATAGATTTTTTCGTAATAAAAGACAATTCCTCCAGAATTGAATCGGGCTTTTTATGTTTTTTACATAGTGCAAATATGGGAATTTGGGGATTGTTAAGTTTGAGTCTCTATCTGTTTTAGTTTCTGCTAGGCTGAACAATTCTGAAGTACTAATTATAGCTATAAAACACGGGCCATTAATTTTGTTAACTAAACTACCATAAATATTCCAATAGTTTTCTTTTCCGAAGAAATAGTCATATTAATTAGCTAGATTGGGGAAGGACAAAGTGAAGGAATAAAATTCAGTGCGTACTAAGATTTTGTTTCTTCCGTCTACAAAGTTGTGGTGGATATAGTGGTAGTTATCATTAGATGACTGTTCGCTGATTGATTGTAGAATTGTATTGAATCTTTGTGCATTATATCTGAATTCAACATTGTCTAATCTTGGAAGTATACTTGACAGAAAAATCTTGCTGGTTGAATACATTTTACAAGTTGTGTGTAGTAGTTCTTCAGCGTTCCTTGGTCTATGTCATTTGAGCCAATATGAAGGACAATGTTTTTTTGGACCTTTAAATGATGAGTTTCTAATGAAGGCAGTAACATGTTCCATCCCTTTCCCACTCAGAGCTTTGACATAAGTTTTTCTTACCGTAGAGAATTTTTCAGTAACTATATGTTTGACTGTTGAATCCCATATGATGACTGTGTTGTAGCTACTTTTGTAGGGTTTATGAGAATTGTTTGTCACTGTGTTTCTTGGTTGTGAGCCTGTTGTCATTGGGAGCTTGTTCAGTTGTGTTTCTTGTAGACTGTGTATCTTGTAGCATGGGTGGGAGGTGCGATATTGTCTTTGTTTGTGTTTACATTCTTTGATGTGGGAGTTGTATCTGTGATATCTTGGGACTTTTCATCCTTCTCCTCATCCTCCTCTTCCAAGACTCTATAATAATTGCTACTTGGTACATGTGGTATAAATTCTTCCACGTTCGCATTGAGGTGTGATTGGTGATGCTTATCAGGTATCTCAGACCCAGAGACTGTTTGGGTAGCAATGCTAGCCATAGATTTGTCTGTAGTCTGGGAGGCTGATTCAGTATTTCTGGCGATGATATGTGGTTGGTTATCTTGGTTGTCATTATTGGTTTTATTTAGTGAAGCTTGAATACCGGAGATGGTCTTTCTAACTTCCGCTTTAACGTTTGTAATTGATGCGTCTTATCTGTTTAATTGTGTTGAAGCATATAGTTTATCTTGTTGCGAATTATCTAACCGACTTGATAGGTTTTTGTACTGATTCTCAATTGCTTCTATTGTCTCCATAAACTCGGATTCTTTGTGTGATACAACACTTCTTGCTTTATTCATGGTTTTGTTGTTGCTTACCGTCTACTGCGTTGATTTGGTCGGTCGCGCAATCGGTTTGCGCGATACAGGCTGTGTGCGTCGATACTCTTGGACCTTTAGTTTTAGGGCTGGATATCCATTGACGACCCATTCTTCATTCTTCAATATACTTTCCCTGAATAAATATGACCCCAGATGTATGATGACAGCAGACTGTAACTTGCTTACTCTTGTCATCGGGATCATCTCGATTATCTCGGTGTCTGTCCAACCATTTCATTTGTGTTCCAGATTTAAGTTTACACAATTTTGATCAGCAAACTCACAATTATATCTTTCTTTAGTTACCTGGATCTGGGAGTCAATTGTTACTGGCGTCGTTCTAAAGCAGATGTCGTTCACTTCATGTTGACCATGTAACCCTTGTTTCCAATGCGTTACGCAATCAGTTTCGTCTGGGTTGAGGTCCTTTCCCTTTCGTTGTTTTACCGGTAAAGTTGTCGAAGCTTGTTTGTCAATCAGTGTGTGTTTCTTCTTGTCTTTCAGTGTGTGTTTCGGGTTATACATGGAATCGTTGTCTTTCGTAGAACGGATAGGTCGTTTACTTCTCTGAAAGTCGTGTTCAATTTCAAGTCCTTTTTCAAGTTCTTTGTCAAACATTGCGTCATCCATCTTGTGAGAACACTCAAAACATTTTCGCTTGAAAATTATCGTCTTCGGATGATGTTTTCAAAAATATTTCCTCGATGGATGACTCCAACTTAGTGTACGAATATGTATGTTTCTTAGACCTAGAATGGTACTATATACGCATTAAAATCTACTCACATTGACGAGCGAATCGAACACGTGACATTGTAGTACTCTGGATATGTATGATATAACTGAGTGACTGTGATGGGATATAACTGCGTGACTGTGATGGGATAGAACTAAGTGACTGTGATGGGATGGACTGAGTGGCTGTGATGGGATATAACTGTGTGACTGTGCTGGGATAGAAATGCGTGACTGTGATAGGATAGAACTGAGTGACTGTGATGGGATGGCACTGAGTGACTGATGGGATAGAACTGAGTGACTGTGAAGGGATAGAACTGAGTGACTGTGATGGGATAGAACTGAGTGACTGCTATGGGATAGAATTGAGCGACTGTGAAGGGATAGAACTGAGTGATTGTGATGGGATAGAACGGAGTGACTGTCATGGGATAGAAATGAGTGACTGCTATGGGATAGAACTGAGTGACTGTGATGGGACAGAACTGAGTGACTGTGAAGGGATAGAACTGAGTGACTGCTATGGGATAGAACTGAGTGACTGTGATGGGATAGAAATGTGTGACTGTGATGGGATAGAACTGAGTGACTGTGATGGGATAGAAATGAGTGACTGTGAATGGATAAAACTGAGTGACTGTGATGGGATAGAACTGAGTGACTGTGATGGGATAGAACTGAGTGATTGTGATGGGATAGAAGTGAGTGACTGTGATGGGATAGAAATGAGTGACTGTGATGGGCTAGAACTGAGTGACTGCTATGGGATAGAACTGAGTGACTGTGATGGGATAGAACTGAGTGACTGCTATGGGATAGAAATGAGTGACTGTGATGGGATAGAACTGAGTGACTGCTATGGGATAGAAATGGGTGACTGTGATGGGATAGTACTGAGTGACTGCTATGGGATAGAACTGAGTGACTGTGATGGGATAGAAGTGAGAGACTGCTATTGGATAGAAATGAGTGACTGTGATGGGATAGAACTGAGTGACTGCTATGGGATAGAAATGAGTGACTGTGATGGGATAGAACTGAGTGACTGCTATGGGATAGAACTGAGTGACTGTGATGGGATAGAAGTGAGTGACTGTGAAGGGATAGAACTGAGTGACTGTGATGGGATAGAAATGAGTGACTGTGATGGGATAGAACTGAGTGACTGCTATGGGATAGAACTGAGTGACTGTGATGGGATAGAACTGAGTGACTGTGAAGGGATAGAACTGAGTGACTGTGATGGGATAGAAATGAGTGACTGTGATGGGATAGAACTGAGTGACTGCTATGGGATAGAACTGAGTGACTGTGATGGGATGGAACTGAGTGACTGTGAAGGGATAGAACTGAGTGACTGCTATGGGATAGAACTGAGTGACTGTGATGGGATAAAACTGAGTGACTGTGAAGGGATAGAACTGAGTGACTGCTATGGGATAGAACTGAGTGACTGTGATGGGATAGAACTGAGTGACTGTGATGGGATAGAAGTGAGTGACTGCTATGGGATAGAACTGAGTGACTGTGATGGGATAAAACTGAGTGACTGTGAAGGGATAGAACTGAGTGACTGCTATGGGATAGAACTGAGTGACTGTGATGGGATAGAACTGAGTGACTGTGATGGGATAGAACGGAGTGACTGTGATGGGATAGAACTGAGTGACTGATGGGATATAATTGAGTGACTGTGATGGGATGGACTGAGTGACTGGGTTTGGTTAGAACTGAGTGACTGAGATGGGATAGAACTGAGTGATTGTGATGGGATAGAAGTGAGTGACTGTGATGGGATAGAACGGAGTGACTGTGATGGGATAGAACTGTGTGACTGTGATGGGATAGAACTGAGTGACTGCTATGGGATAGAACTGAGTGATTGTGATGGGATAGAACGGAGTGACTGGTGGGATAGAATTGATTGACTGTGATGGGATAGAAATGAGTGACTGTGATGGGATAGAACGATGTGATTGTGATTGGATAGAACTGAGTGACTCTGATGGGATAGAACTGAGTGACTGTGATGGGAAAGAACTGAGTGACTGTGATGGGATGGCACTGAGTGACTGTGATGGGATGGCACTGAGTGATTGTGATGGGATAGAACTGAGTCACTGTGATGCGATAGAACTGAGTGGCTGTGATTTCATATAACTGGGTGACTCTGATGGGATAGAACTGAGTGATTGTGATGGGATAGTACTGAGTGACTGTGATGGGATAGAACTGAGTGACTGTGAATGGACAGAACTGAGTGATTGTGATGGGATAGAACTGAGTGACTGTGATGGGATAGAACTGAGTGACTGTGATGGGATAGAAATGAGTGACTGTGAATGGATAAAACTGAGTGAATGTGATGGGATAGAACTGAGTGACTGTGATGGGATAGAACTGAGTGATTGTGATGGGATAGAACTGAGTGTCTGTGATGGGATAGAAATGAGTGACTGTGAAGGGATAGAACTCAGTGACTGTGATGGGATAGAAATGAGTGACTGCTATGGGATAGAACTGAGCGATTGTGATGGGATAGAACTGAGTGACTGTGATGGGATAGAACTGAGCGATTGTGATGGGATAGAACGGAGTGGCTGTGATGCGATAGAATTGATTGACTGTGATGGGATAGAACGGAGTGACTGTGACGGAATAAAACTGTGTGACTGATGGGATAGAACTGAGTGACTGCAATGGGTTAGAACTGATTGACTGTGATGGGATAGAACTGAGTGACTGTGATGGGATAGAAATGAGTGACTGTGATGGGATAGAACTGAGTGACTGTGATGGGATAGAACTGAGTGACTGTGATGGGATAGAACTGAGTGATTGTGATGGGATAGAAGTGAGTGACTGTGATGGGATAGAAATAAGTGACTGTGAAGGAATAGAACTGAGTGACTGTGATGGGATAGAACTGAGTGACTGTGATGGGATAGAACTGAGTGACTGCTATGGGATAGAACTGAGTGACTGTGATGGGATAGAACTGAGTGATTGTGATGGGATAGAAGTGAGTGACTGTCATGGGATAGAAGTGAGTGACTGCTATGGGATAGAACTGAGTGACTGTGATGGGATAGAAATGAGTGACTGTGAAGGGATAGAACTGAGTGACTGTGATGGGATAGAACTGAGTGATTGTGATGGGAGAGAACTGAGTGATTGTGATGGGATAGAACTGAGTGACTGTGAAGGGATATAACTAAGTGACTGCTATGGGATAGAACTGAGTGACTGTGATGGGATAGAACTGAGTGACTGTGATGGGATAGAAGTGAGTGACTGTAATAGGATAGAACTGAGTGACTGTGATGGGATAGAACGGAGTGACTGTGATGGGATAGAACTGAGTGACTGATGGGATATAATTGAGTGACTGTGATGGGATGGACTGAGTGACTGGGTTTGGTTAGAACTGAGTGACTGAGATGGAATAGAACTGAGTGATTGTGATGGGATAGAAGTGAGTGACTGATGGGATAGAACGGAGTGACTGTGATGGAATAGAACTGTGTGATTGTGATGGGATAGAACGGAGTGACTGGTGGGATAAAATTGATTGACTGTGATGGGATAGAAATGAGTGACTGTGATGGGATAGAGCGATGTGACTGTGATTGGATAGAACTGAGTGACTCTGATGGGATAGAACTGAGTGACTGTGATGGGAAAGAACTGAGTGACTGTGATGGGATGGCACTGAGTGACTGTGATGGGATGGCACTGAGTGATTGTGATGGGATAGAACTGAGTCACTGTGATGTGATAGAACTGAGTGACTGTGATGGGATAGAACGGAGTGACTGGTGGGATAGAATTGATTGACTGTGATGGGATAGAAATGAGTGACTGTGATGGGGTAGAACGATGAGACTGTGATTGGATAGAACTGAGTGACGCTGATGGGATAGAACTGAGTGACTGTGATGGGAAAGAACTGAGTGACTGTGATGGGATAGAAATGAGTGACTGTGAATGGATAAAACTGAGTGACTGTGATGGGATAGAACTGAGTGACTGTGATGGGATAGAAGTGAGTGATTGTGATGGGATAGAAGTGAGTGGCTGTGATGGGATAGAAATGAGTGATTGTGATGGGATAGTACTGAGTAACTGTGATGGGATATCACTGAGTGACTGTGATGGGATAGAACTGAGTCATTGTGATGGGATAGAACTGAGTGACTGTGATGGGATAGAACTGAGCGATTGTGATGGGATAGAACGGAGTGGCTGTGATGCGATAGAATTGATTGACTGTGATGGGATAGAACGGAGTGACTGTGATGGAATAAAACTGTGTGACTGATGGGATAGAACTGAGTGACTGCAATGGGTTAGAACTGATTGACTGTGATGGGCTAGAACTGAGTGACTGTGATGGGATAGAAATGAGTGACTGTGATGGGATAGAACTGAGTGATTGTGATGGGATAGAACTGAGTGACTGTGATGGGATAGAACTGAGTGATTGTGATGGGATAGAAGTGAGTGACTGTGATGGGATAGAAATAAGTGAATGTGAAGGGATAGAACTGAGTGACTGTGATGGGATAGAACTGAGTGACTGTGATGGGATAGAACTGAGTGACTGCTGTGGGATAAAACTGAGTGACTGTGATGGGATAGAACTGAGTGATTGTGATGGGATAGAAGTGAGTGACAGTCATGGGATAGTAGTGAGTGACTGCTATGGGATAGAACTGAGTGACTGTGATGGGATAGAAATGAGTGACTGTGAAGGGATAGAACTGAGTGACTGTGATGGGATAGAACTGAGTGATTGTGATGGGATAGAAGTGAGTGACTGTGATGGGATAGAAGTGAGTGACTGTGATTGGATAGAAGTGAGTGACTGTGATGGGATAGAAATGAGTGCCTGTGAAGGGATAGAACTGAGTGACTGTGATGGGATAGAACTGAGTGACTGTGATGGGATAGAACTGAGTGACTGTGATGGGATAGAACTGAGTGATTGTGATGGGATGGCACTGAGTGACTGTGATGGGATAGAAGTGAGTGACTATGACAGGATAGAAATGAGTGACTGTGAAGGGATAGAACGGAGTGACTGTGATGGGATAGAACTGAGCGATTGTGATGGAATAGAACGGAGTGACTGTGATGGGATAGAATTGATTGACTGTGATGGGATAGAACGGAGTGACTGTGATGGGATAGAATTCAGTGACTGTGATGGGATAGAACTGAGTGACTGTGATTGGATAGAACTGTGTGACTGTGATGGGATAGAACGGAGTGACTGATGGGATAGAATTGATTGACTGTGATGGGATAGAAATGAGTGACTGTGATGGGATAGAACTGGGTGACTGTGATGAGATAGAACCGAGTGACTGTGATGGGATGGCACTGACAGACTCTGATGGGACAGAACTGAGTGACTGTGTTTGGTTAGAACTGAGTGACTGTGGTGGGATAGAACGGAGTGACTGTGATGGGATAGAACTGTGTGACTGTGATGGGATAGAACTGAGTGACAGCTATGTGATAGAACTGAGTGACTGTGATGGGATGGCACTGAGTGACTGTGATGGCATGGCACTGAGTGACTGTGATGGGATAGAACTGAGTCACTGTGATGTGATAGAACTGAGTGATTCTGATGGGATAGAACTGAGTGATTGTGATGGGATAGTACTGAGTGACTGTGATGGGAAAGAAATGAGTGATTGTGATGGGATAGAACTGAGTGACTGTGATGGGAGTGAACTGAGTGACTGTGATGGGATAGAACTGAGTGACTGTGATGGGATAGAACTGAGTGACTGTGATGGGATAGAACTGAGTGACTGTGATGGGATAGAACTGAGTGATTGTGATGGGATAGAATTGATTGACTGTGATGGGATAGAAATGAGTGACTGTGAAGGGATAGAACTGAGTGACTGTGATGGGATAGAACTGAGTGACTGCTATGGGATAGAACTGAGCGATTGTGATGGGATAGAACGGAGTGACTGTGATGGGATAGAATTGATTGACTGTGATGGGATAGAACTGAGTGACTGTGATGGGATAGAACTGAGTGACTGTGATGGGATAGAACGAAGTGACCGTGAAGGGATAGAACTGAGTGACTGTGATGGGATAGAACTGAGTGACTGCTATGGGATAGAACTGAGCGATTGTGATGGGATAGAACTGAGTGACTGCTATGGGATAGAACTGAGCGATTGTGATGGGATAGAACGGAGTGACTGTGATGGGATAGAACGGAGTGACTGTGATGGGATAGAAAGGAGTGACTGTGATGGTATAGAACTGAGTGACTGTGATGGGATAGAACTGAGTGACTGCTATGGGATAGAACTGAGCGATTGTGATGGGCTAGAACTGAGTGACTGTGATGGGAATGAATTGATTGACTGTGATGGGATAGAACTGAGTGACTGTGATGGTATAGAACTGAGTGACTGTGATGGAATAGAACTGTGTGACTGTGATGGGATAGAATTGAGTGACTGCAATGGGTTAGAACTGAGTGATTGTGATGGGATAGAACGGAGTGACTGATGGGATAGAATTGATTGACTGTGATGGGATAGAAATGAGTGACTGTGATGGGATAGAACTGAGTGACTGTGATGGGATAGAACTGAGTGACTGTGATGGGATAGAACTGAGTGACTGCTGTGGGATAGAACTGAGTGACTGTGATGGGATAGAACTGAGTGATTGTGATGGGATAGTACTGAGTGACTGTGATGGGAAAGAAATGAGTGATTGTGATGGGATAGAACTGAGTGACTGTGATGGGAGTGAACTGAGTGACTGTGATGGGATAGAACTGAGTGATTGTGATGGGATAGAACTGAGTGACTGTGATGGGATAGAACTGAGTGACTGTGATGGGATAGAACTGAGTGATTGTGATGGGATAGAATTGATTGACTGTGATGGGATAGAAATGAGTGACTGTGAAGGGATAGAACTGAGTGACTGTGATGGGATAGAACTGAGTGACTGCTATGGGATAGAACTGAGCGATTGTGATGGGATAGAACGGAGTGACTGTGATGGGATAGAATTGATTGACTGTGATGGGATAGAACTGAGTGACTGTGATGGGATAGAACGGAGTGACCGTGAAGGGATAGAACTGAGTGACTGTGATGGGATAGAACTGAGTGACTGCTATGGGATAGAACTGAGCGATTGTGATGGGATAGAACTGAGTGACTGCTATGGGATAGAACTGAGCGATTGTGATGGGATAGAACGGAGTGACTGTGATGGGATAGAACGGAGTGACTGTGATGGGATAGAAAGGAGTGACTGTGATGGAATAGAACTGTGTGACTGTGATGGGATAGAATTGAGTGACTGCAATGGGTTAGAACTGAGTGATTGTGATGGGATAGAACGGAGTGACTGATGGGATAGAATTGATTGACTGTGATGGGATAGAAATGAGTGACTGTGATGGGATAGAAATGAGTGACTGTGATGGGATAGAACTGAGTGACTGTGATGGGATAGAACTGAGTGACTGCTGTGGGATAGAACTGAGTGACTGTGATGGGATAGAACTGAGTGATTGTGATGGGATAGTACTGAGTGACAGTGATGGGAAAGAAATGAGTGATTGTGATGGGATAGAACTGAGTGACTGTGATGGGAGTGAACTGAGTGACTGTGATGGGATAGAACTGAGTGATTGTGATGGGATAGAACTGAGTGACTGTGATGGGATAGAACTGAGTGACTGTGATGGGAGAGAACTGAGTGATTGTGATGGGATAGAATTGATTGACTGTGATGGGATAGAAATGAGTGACTGTGAAGGGATAGAACTGAGTGACTGCTATGGGATAGAACTGAGCGATTGTGATGGGATAGAACGGAGTGACTGTGATGGGATAGAATTGATTGACTGTGATGGGATAGAACTGAGTGACTGTGATGGGATAGAACTGAGTGACTGTGATGGGATAGAACGGAGTGACCGTGAAGGGATAGAACTGAGTGACTGTGATGGGATAGAACTGAGTGACTGCTATGGGATAGAACTGAGCGATTGTGATGGGATAGAACTGAGTGACTGCTATGGGATAGAACTGAGCGATTGTGATGGGATAGAACGGAGTGACTGTGATGGGATAGAACGGAGTGACAGTGATGGGATAGAAAGGAGTGACTGTGATGGTATAGATCTGAGTGACTGTGATGGGATAGAAAGGAGTGACTGTGATGGTATAGAACTGAGTGACTGTGATGGGATAGAACTGAGTGACTGCTATGGGATAGAACTGAGCGATTGTGATGGGCTAGAACTGAGTGACTGTGATGGGAATGAATTGATTGACTGTGATGGGATAGAACTGAGTGACTGTGATGGTATAGAACTGAGTGACTGTGATGGAATAGAACTGTGTGACTGTGATGGGATAGAATTGAGTGACTGCAATGGGTTAGAACTGAGTGATTGTGATGGGATAGAACGGAGTGACTGATGGGATAGAAATGAGTGACTGTGATGGGATAGAACTGAGTGACTGTGATGGGATAGAACTGAGTGACTGCTCTGGGATAGAACTGAGTGACTGTGATGGGATAGAAATGAGTGACTGTGAAGGGATAGAACTGAGCGACTGTGATGGGATAGAACTGAGTGATTGTGATGGGATAGAAGTGAGTGACTGTGAAGGGATAGAAATGAGTGACTGTGATGGGATTGAACTGAGTGAATGTGATGGGATAGAACTGAGTGACTGTGATGGGATAGAACTGAGTGATTGTGATGGGATAGAAGTGAGTGACCGATGGGATAGAACTGAGTGACTGTGATGGGATAGAAGTGAGTGACTGTGATGGGATAGAAATGAGTGCCTCTGAAGGGATAGAACTGAATGACTGTGATGGGCTAGAACTGAGTGACTGCTATGGGATAGAACTGATCGATTGTGATGGAATAGAACGGAGTGACTGTGATGGGATAGAATTGATTGACTGTGATGGGATAGAACGGAGTTACTGTGATGGGATAGAACTGAGTGACTGCTATGGGATAGAACTGAGCGATTGTGATGGAATAGAACGGAGTGACTGTGATGGGATAGAATTGATTGACTGTGAAGGGATAGAACTGAGTGACTGTGATGGGCTAGAACTGAGTGACTACTATGGGATTGAACTGAGCGATTGTGATGGGATAGAACTGAGTGATTGTGATGGGATAGAAATGAGTGACTGTTATGGGATAGAACGGAGAGACTGTGATGGGATAGAAGTGAGTGACTGTGATGGGATAGAACTGAGTGACTGCAATGGGTTAGAACTGAGTGATTGTGATGGGATAGAACTGAGTGACTGTGATGGGATAGAACTGAGTGACTGTGATGGGATAGAACTGAGTGATTGTGATGGGATGGCACTGAGTGACTGTGATGGGATTGAAGTGAGTGACTATGACAGGATAGAAATGAGTGACTGTGAATGGATAGAACGGAGTGACTGTGAAGGGATAGAACTGAGCGATTGTGATGGAATAGAACGGAGTGAATGTGATGGGATAGAATTGATTGACTGTGATGGGCTAGAACTGAGTGACTGCTATGGGATAGAACTGAGCGATTGTGATGGGATAGAACGGAGTGACTGTGATGGGATAGAACGGAGTGACTGTGATGGGATAGAAAGGAGTGACTGTGATGGTATAGAACTGAGTGACTGTGATGGGATAGAACTGAGTGACTGCTATGGGATAGAACTGAGCGATTGTGATGGGATAGAACAGAGTGACTGTGATGGGAATGAATTGATTGACTGTGATGGGATAGAACTGAGTGACTGTGATGGTATAGAACTGAGTGACTGTGATGGAATAGAACTGTGTGACTGTGATGGGATAGAATTGAGTGACTGCAATGGGTTAGAACTGAGTGATTGTGATGGGATAGAACGGAGTGACTGATGGGATAGAATTGATTGACTGTGATGGGATAGAAATGAGTGACTGTGATGGGATAGAACTGAGTGACTGTGATGGGATAGAACTGAGTGACTGTGATGGGATAGAACTGAGTGACTGCTGTGGGATAGAACTGAGTGACTGTGATGGGATAGAACTGAGTGATTGTGATGGGATAGTACTGAGTGACTGTGATGGGAAAGAAATGAGTGATTGTGATGGGATAGAACTGAGTGACTGTGATGCGAGTGAACTGAGTGACTGTGATGGGATAGAACTGAGTGATTGTGATGGGATAGAACAGAGTGACTGTGATGGGATAGAACTGAGTGACTGTGATGGGATAGAACTGAGTGATTGTGATGGGATAGAATTGATTGACTGTGATGGGATAGAAATGAGTGACTGTGAAGGGATAGAACTGAGTGACTGTGATGGGATAGAACTGAGTGACTGCTATGGGATAGAACTGAGCGATTGTGATGGGATAGAACGGAGTGACTGTGATGGGATAGAATTGATTGACTGTGATGGGATAGAACTGAGTGACTGTGATGGGATAGAACTGAGTGACTGTGATGGGATAGAACGGAGTGACCGTGAAGGGATAGAACTGAGTGACTGTGATGGGATAGAACTGAGTGACTGCTATGGGATAGAACTGAGCGATTGTGATGGGATAGAACTGAGTGACTGCTATGGGATAGAACTGAGCGATTGTGATGGGATAGAACGGAGTGACTGTGATGAGATAGAACGGAGTGACTGTGATGGGATAGAAAGGAGTGACTGTGATGGAATAGAACTGTGTGACTGTGATGGGATAGAATTGAGTGACTGCAATGGGTTAGAACTGAGTGATTGTGATGGGATAGAACGGAGTGACTGATGGGATAGAATTGATTGACTGTGATGGGATAGAAATGAGTGACTGTGATGGGATAGAAATGAGTGACTGTGATGGGATAGAACTGAGTGACTGTGATGGGATAGAACTGAGTGACTGCTGTGGGATAGAACTGAGTGACTGTGATGGGATAGAACTGAGTGATTGTGATGGGATAGTACTGAGTGACTGTGATGGGAAAGAAATGAGTGATTGTGATGGGATAGAACTGAGCGATTGTGATGGGAGTGAACTGAGTGACTGTGATGGGATAGAATTGATTGACTGTGATGGGATATAACTGAGTGACTGTGATGGGATAGAACTGAGTGACTGTGATGGGATAGAACGGAGTGACCGTGAAGGGATAGAACTGAGTGACTGTGATGGGATAGAACTGAGTGACTGCTATGGGATAGAACTGAGCGATTGTGATGGGATAGAACTGAGTGACTGCTATGGGATAGAACTGAGCGATTGTGATGGGATAGAACGGAGTGACTGTGATGGGATAGAACGGAGTGACTGTGATGGGATAGAAAGGAGTGACTGTGATGGTATAGATCTGAGTGACTGTGATGGGATAGAACTGAGTGACTGCTATGGGATAGAACTGAGCGATTGTGATGGGATAGAACAGAGTGACTGTGATGGGAATGAATTGATTGACTGTGATGGGATAGAACTGAGTGACTGTGATGGTATAGAACTGAGTGACTGTGATGGAATAGAACTGTGTGACTGTGATGGGATAGAATTGAGTGACTGCAATGGGTTAGAACTGAGTGATTGTGATGGGATAGAACGGAGTGACTGATGGGATAGAATTGATTGACTGTGATGGGATAGAAATGAGTGACTGTGATGGGATAGAAATGAGTGACTGTGATGGGATAGAACTGAGTGACTGTGATGGGATAGAACTGAGTGACTGCTGTGGGATAGAACTGAGTGACTGTGATGGGATAGAAATGAGTGACTGCAATGGGTTAGAACTGAGTGATTGTGATGGGATAGAACGGAGTGACTGATGGGATAGAATTGATTGACTGTGATGGGATAGAAATGAGTGACTGTGATGGGATAGAACTGAGTGACTGTGATGGGATAGAACTGAGTGACTGTGATGGGATAGAACTGAGTGACTGCTGTGGGATAGAACTGAGTGACTGTGATGGGATAGAACTGAGTGATTGTGATGGGATAGTACTGAGTGACTGTGATGGGAAAGAAATGAGTGATTGTGATGGGATAGAACTGAGTGACTGTGATGCGAGTGAACTGAGTGACTGTGATGGGATAGAACTGAGTGATTGTGATGGGATAGAACTGAGTGACTGTGATGGGATAGAACTGAGTGACTGTGATGGGATAGAACTGAGTGATTGTGATGGGATAGAATTGATTGACTGTGATGGGATAGAAATGAGTGACTGTGAAGGGATAGAACTGAGTGACTGTGATGGGATAGAACTGAGTGACTGCTATGGGATAGAACTGAGCGATTGTGATGGGATAGAACGGAGTGACTGTGATGGGATAGAATTGATTGACTGTGATGGGATAGAACTGAGTGACTGTGATGGGATAGAACTGAGTAACTGTGATGGGATAGAACGGAGTGACCGTGAAGGGATAGAACTGAGTGACTGTGATGGGATAGAACTGAGTGACTGCTATGGGATAGAACTGAGCGATTGTGATGGGATAGAACTGAGTGACTGCTATGGGATAGAACTGAGCGATTGTGATGGGATAGAACGGAGTGACTGTGATGAGATAGAACGGAGTGACTGTGATGGGATAGAAAGGAGTGACTGTGATGGAATAGAACTGTGTGACTGTGATGGGATAGAATTGAGTGACTGCAATGGGTTAGAACTGAGTGATTGTGATGGGATAGAACGGAGTGACTGATGGGATAGAATTGATTGACTGTGATGGGATAGAAATGAGTGACTGTGATGGGATAGAAATGAGTGACTGTGATGGGATAGAACTGAGTGACTGTGATGGGATAGAACTGAGTGACTGCTGTGGGATAGAACTGAGTGACTGTGATGGGATAGAACTGAGTGATTGTGATGGGATAGTACTGAGTGACTGTGATGGGAAAGAAATGAGTGATTGTGATGGGATAGAACTGAGCGATTGTGATGGGAGTGAACTGAGTGACTGTGATGGGATAGAATTGATTGACTGTGATGGGATATAACTGAGTGACTGTGATGGGATAGAACTGAGTGACTGTGATGGGATAGAACGGAGTGACCGTGAAGGGATAGAACTGAGTGACTGTGATGGGATAGAACTGAGTGACTGCTATGGGATAGAACTGAGCGATTGTGATGGGATAGAACTGAGTGACTGCTATGGGATAGAACTGAGCGATTGTGATGGGATAGAACGGAGTGACTGTGATGGGATAGAACGGAGTGACTGTGATGGGATAGAAAGGAGTGACTGTGATGGTATAGATCTGAGTGACTGTGATGGGATAGAACTGAGTGACTGCTATGGGATAGAACTGAGCGATTGTGATGGGATAGAACAGAGTGACTGTGATGGGAATGAATTGATTGACTGTGATGGGATAGAACTGAGTGACTGTGATGGTATAGAACTGAGTGACTGTGATGGAATAGAACTGTGTGACTGTGATGGGATAGAATTGAGTGACTGCAATGGGTTAGAACTGAGTGATTGTGATGGGATAGAACGGAGTGACTGATGGGATAGAATTGATTGACTGTGATGGGATAGAAATGAGTGACTGTGATGGGATAGAAATGAGTGACTGTGATGGGATAGAACTGAGTGACTGTGATGGGATAGAACTGAGTGACTGCTGTGGGATAGAACTGAGTGACTGTGATGGGATAGAAATGAGTGACTGTGAAGGGATAGAACTGAGCGACTGTGATGGGATAGAACTGAGTGATTGTGATGGGATAGAAGTGAGTGACTGTGAAGGGATAGAAATGAGTGACTGTGATGGGATTGAACTGAGTGACTGTGATGGGATAGAACTGAGTGACTGTGATGGGATAGAACTGAGTGATTGTGATGGGATAGAAGTGAGTGACCGATGGGATAGAACTGAGTGACTGTGATGGGATAGAAGTGAGTGACTGTGATGGGATAGAAATGAGTGCCTCTGAAGGGATAGAACTGAGTGACTGTGATGGGCTAGAACTGAGTGACTGCTATGGGATAGAACTGAGCGATTGTGATGGAATAGAACGGAGTGACTGTGATGGGATAGAATTGATTGACTGTGATGGGATAGAACGGAGTTACTGTGATGGGATAGAACTGAGTGACTGCTATGGGATAGAACTGAGCGATTGTGATGGAATAGAACGGAGTGACTGTGATGGGATAGAATTGATTGACTGTGAAGGGATAGAACTGAGTGACTGTGATGGGCTAGAACTGAGTGACTACTATGGGATTGAACTGAGCGATTGTGATGGGATAGAACTGAGTGATTGTGATGGGATAGAAATGAGTGACTGTTATGGGATAGAACGGAGAGACTGTGATGGGATAGAAGTGAGTGACTGTGATGGGATAGAACTGAGTGACTGCAATGGGTTAGAACTGAGTGATTGTGATGGGATAGAACTGAGTGACTGTGATGGGATAGAACTGAGTGACTGTGATGGGATAGAACTGAGTGATTGTGATGGGATGGCACTGAGTGACTGTGATGGGATAGAAGTGAGTGACTATGACAGGATAGAAATGAGTGACTGTGAATGGATAGAACGGAGTGACTGTGATGGGATAGAACTGAGCGATTGTGATGGAATAGAACGGAGTGAATGTGATGGGATATAATTGATTTACTGTGATGGGATAGAACGGAGTGACTGTGATGGGAGTGAACTGAGTGACTGTGATGGGATAGAACTGAGTGATTGTGATGGGATAGAACTGAGTGACTGTGATGGAATAGAACTGAGTGACTGTGATGGGATAGAACTGAGTGATTGTGATGGGATAGAATTGATTGACTGTGATGGGATAGAAATGAGTGACTGTGAAGGGATAGAACTGAGTGACTGTGATGGGATAGAACTGAGTGACTGCTATGGGATAGAACTGAGCGATTGTGATGGGATAGAACGGAGTGACTGTGATGGGATAGAATTGATTGACTGTGATGGGATAGAACTGAGTGACTGTGATGGGATAGAACTGAGTGACTGTGATGGGATAGAGCGGAGTGACTGTGAAGGGATAGAACTGAGTGACAGTGATGGGATAGAACTGAGTGACTGCTATGGGATAGAACTGAGCGATTGTGATGGGATAGAACGGAGTGACTGTGATGGGATAGAACGGAGTGACTGTGATGGGATAGAATTGATTGACTGTGATGGGATAGAACGGAGTGACTGTGATGGGATAGAAAGGAGTGACTGTGATGGTATAGAACTGAGTAACTGTGATGGGATAGAACTGAGTGACTGCTATGGGATAGAACTGAGCGATTGTGATGGGATAGAACAGAGTGACTGTGATGGGATAGAATTGATTGACTGTGATGGGATAGAACTAAGTGACTGTGATGGTATAGAACTGAGTGACTGTGATGGAATAGAACTGTGTGACTGTGATGGGATAGAACTGAGTGACTGCAATGGGTTAGAACTGAGTGATTGTGATGGGATAGAACGGAGTGACTGATGGGATAAAATTGATTGACTGTGATGAGATAGAAATGAGTGACTGTGATGGGATAGAAATGAGTGACTGTGATGGGATAGAACTGAGTGACTGTGATGGGATAGAACTGTGTGACTGCTGTGGGATAGAACTGAGTGACTGTGATGGGATAGAAATGAGTGACTGTGAAGGGATAGAACTGAGCGACTGTGATGGGATAGAACTGAGTGATTGTGATGGGATAGAAGTGAGTGACTGTGAAGGGATAGAAATGAGTGACTGTGATGGGCTTGAACTGAGTGACTGTGATGGGATAGAACTGAGTGACTGTGATGGGATAGAACTGAGTGATTGTGATGGGATAGAACTGAGTGACTGTGATGGGATAGAACTGAGTGACTGTGATGGGATAGAAATGAGTGACTGTGAAGGGATAGAACTGAGTGACTGTGATGGGATAGAACTGAGTGACTGTGATGGGATAGAACTGAGTGATTGTGATGGGATAAAAGTGAGTGACTGTGATGGGATAGAACTGAGTGACTGTGATGGGATAGAAATGAGTGACTGCTATGGGATAGAACTGAGCGATTGTGATGGGATAGAACTGAGTGATTGCGATGGGATAGAACGGAGTGACTGTGATGGGATAGAATTGATTGACTGTGATGGGATAGAACGGAGTGACTGTGATGGGATGGAACGGAGTGACTGCGATGGTATAGAACTGAGTGACTGTGATGGGATAGAACTGTGTGACTGTGATGGGATAGAACTGAGTGACTGCAATGGGTGAGAACTGAGTGACTGTGATGGGATAGAACGGAGTGACTGATGGGATAGAAATGAGTGACTGTGATGGGATAGAAATGAGTGACTGTGATGGGATAGAACTGAGTGATTGTGATGTGATAGAAATGAGTGACTGTGATGGGATAGAACTGAGTGACTGCTATGGGATAGAACTGAGTGACTGTGATGGGATAGAAATGAGTGACTGTGATGGGATAGAAATGAGTGACTGTGATGGGATAGAACGGAGTGACTGCTATGGGATAGAAATGAGTGACTGCTATGGGATAGAAATGAGTGACTGTGATGGGCTAGAACTGAGCGACTGTGATGGGATAGAACTGAGTGATTGTGATGGGATATAAGTGAGTGACTGTGAAGGGATAGAAATGAGTGACTGTGATGGGATTGAACTGAGCGACTGTGATAGGATAGAACTGAGTGATTGTGATGGGATAGAAGTGAGTGACTGTGAAGGGATAGAAATGAGTGACTGTGATAGGATTGAACTGAGTGACTGATGGGATAGAACTGAGTGATTGTGATGGGATAGAAGTGAGTGACCGATGGGATAGAACTGAGTGACTGTGATGGGATAGAAGTGAGTGACTGTGATGGGATAGAAATGAGTGCCTGTGAAGGGATAGAACTTAGTGACTGTGATGGGATAGAAGTGAGTAACTGTGATGGGATAGAAATGAGTGCCTTTGAAGGGATAGAAATGAGTGGCTGTGATGGGATAGAACTGAGTGACTGTGATGGGATAGAACTGAATGACTGTGATGGGATAGAACTGAGTGATTGTGATGGGATGGCACTGAGTGACTGTGATGGTATAGAAGTGAGTGACTATGATGGGATAGAAGTGAGTGACTGTGATGGGATAGAAATGAGTGCCTGTGAAGGGATAGAACTGAGTGACTGTGATGGGATAGAAATGAGTGACTGTGATGGGATAGAAGTGAGTGACTGTGATGGGATAGAAGTGAGTGACTGTGATGGGATAGAAATGAGTGCCTGTGAAGGGATAGAAATGAGTGACTGTGATGGGATAGAACTGAGTGACTGTGATGGGATAGAACTGAATGACTGTGATGGGATAGAACTGAGTGATTGTGATGGGATGGCACTGAGTGACTGTGATGGGATAGAACTGAGTGTCTGTGATGCGATGGAACTGAGTGTCTGCTATGGGATAGAACTGAGTGATTGTGATGGGATAGAACTGGGTGACTGTGATGGGATAGAACTGAGTGACTGCAATGGATTAGAACTGAGTGATTGTGATGGGATAGAACGGAGTGACTGTGATGGGATAGAATTGATTGACTGTGAAGGGATAGAACTGAGTGACTGTGATGGGCTAGAACTGAGTGACTACTATGGGATTGAACTGAGCGATTGTGATGGGATAGAACTGAGTGATTGTGATGGGATAGAAATGAGTGACTGTTATGGGATAGAACGGAGAGACTGTGATGGGATAGAAGTGAGTGACTGTGATGGGATAGAACTGAGTGACTGCAATGGGTTAGAACTGAGTGATTGTGATGGGATAGAACTGAGTGACTGTGATGGGATAGAACTGAGTGACTGTGATGGGATAGAACTGAGTGATTGTGATGGGATGGCACTGAGTGACTGTGATGGGATTGAAGTGAGTGACTATGACAGGATAGAAATGAGTGACTGTGAATGGATAGAACGGAGTGACTGTGAAGGGATAGAACTGAGCGATTGTGATGGAATAGAACGGAGTGAATGTGATGGGATAGAATTGATTGACTGTGATGGGCTAGAACTGAGTGACTGCTATGGGATAGAACTGAGCGATTGTGATGGGATAGAACGGAGTGACTGTGATGGGATAGAACGGAGTGACTGTGATGGGATAGAAAGGAGTGACTGTGATGGTATAGAACTGAGTGACTGTGATGGGATAGAACTGAGTGACTGCTATGGGATAGAACTGAGCGATTGTGATGGGATAGAACAGAGTGACTGTGATGGGAATGAATTGATTGACTGTGATGGGATAGAACTGAGTGACTGTGATGGTATAGAACTGAGTGACTGTGATGGAATAGAACTGTGTGACTGTGATGGGATAGAATTGAGTGACTGCAATGGGTTAGAACTGAGTGATTGTGATGGGATAGAACGGAGTGACTGATGGGATAGAATTGATTGACTGTGATGGGATAGAAATGAGTGACTGTGATGGGATAGAACTGAGTGACTGTGATGGGATAGAACTGAGTGACTGTGATGGGATAGAACTGAGTGACTGCTGTGGGATAGAACTGAGTGACTGTGATGGGATAGAACTGAGTGATTGTGATGGGATAGTACTGAGTGACTGTGATGGGAAAGAAATGAGTGATTGTGATGGGATAGAACTGAGTGACTGTGATGCGAGTGAACTGAGTGACTGTGATGGGATAGAACTGAGTGATTGTGATGGGATAGAACTGAGTGACTGTGATGGGATAGAACTGAGTGACTGTGATGGGATAGAACTGAGTGATTGTGATGGGATAGAATTGATTGACTGTGATGGGATAGAAATGAGTGACTGTGAAGGGATAGAACTGAGTGACTGTGATGGGATAGAACTGAGTGACTGCTATGGGATAGAACTGAGCGATTGTGATGGGATAGAACGGAGTGACTGTGATGGGATAGAATTGATTGACTGTGATGGGATAGAACTGAGTGACTGTGATGGGATAGAACTGAGTGACTGTGATGGGATAGAACGGAGTGACCGTGAAGGGATAGAACTGAGTGACTGTGATGGGATAGAACTGAGTGACTGCTATGGGATAGAACTGAGCGATTGTGATGGGATAGAACTGAGTGACTGCTATGGGATAGAACTGAGCGATTGTGATGGGATAGAACGGAGTGACTGTGATGAGATAGAACGGAGTGACTGTGATGGGATAGAAAGGAGTGACTGTGATGGAATAGAACTGTGTGACTGTGATGGGATAGAATTGAGTGACTGCAATGGGTTAGAACTGAGTGATTGTGATGGGATAGAACGGAGTGACTGATGGGATAGAATTGATTGACTGTGATGGGATAGAAATGAGTGACTGTGATGGGATAGAAATGAGTGACTGTGATGGGATAGAACTGAGTGACTGTGATGGGATAGAACTGAGTGACTGCTGTGGGATAGAACTGAGTGACTGTGATGGGATAGAACTGAGTGATTGTGATGGGATTGTACTGAGTGACTGTGATGGGAAAGAAATGAGTGATTGTGATGGGATAGAACTGAGCGATTGTGATGGGAGTGAACTGAGTGACTGTGATGGGATAGAATTGATTGACTGTGATGGGATATAACTGAGTGACTGTGATGGGATAGAACTGAGTGACTGTGATGGGATAGAACGGAGTGACCGTGAAGGGATAGAACTGAGTGACTGTGATGGGATAGAACTGAGTGACTGCTATGGGATAGAACTGAGCGATTGTGATGGGATAGAACTGAGTGACTGCTATGGGATAGAACTGAGCGATTGTGATGGGATAGAACGGAGTGACTGTGATGGGATAGAACGGAGTGACTGTGATGGGATAGAAAGGAGTGACTGTGATGGTATAGATCTGAGTGACTGTGATGGGATAGAACTGAGTGACTGCTATGGGATAGAACTGAGCGATTGTGATGGGATAGAACAGAGTGACTGTGATGGGAATGAATTGATTGACTGTGATGGGATAGAACTGAGTGACTGTGATGGTATAGAACTGAGTGACTGTGATGGAATAGAACTGTGTGACTGTGATGGGATAGAATTGAGTGACTGCAATGGGTTAGAACTGAGTGATTGTGATGGGATAGAACGGAGTGACTGATGGGATAGAATTGATTGACTGTGATGGGATAGAAATGAGTGACTGTGATGGGATAGAAATGAGTGACTGTGATGGGATAGAACTGAGTGACTGTGATGGGATAGAACTGAGTGACTGCTGTGGGATAGAACTGAGTGACTGTGATGGGATAGAAATGAGTGACTGTGAAGGGATAGAACTGAGCGACTGTGATGGGATAGAACTGAGTGATTGTGATGGGATAGAAGTGAGTGACTGTGAAGGGATAGAAATGAGTGACTGTGATGGGATTGAACTGAGTGACTGTGATGGGATAGAACTGAGTGACTGTGATGGGATAGAACTGAGTGATTGTGATGGGATAGAAGTGAGTGACCGATGGGATAGAACTGAGTGACTGTGATGGGATAGAAGTGAGTGACTGTGATGGGATAGAAATGAGTGCCTCTGAAGGGATAGAACTGAGTGACTGTGATGGGCTAGAACTGAGTGACTGCTATGGGATAGAACTGAGCGATTGTGATGGAATAGAACGGAGTGACTGTGATGGGATAGAATTGATTGACTGTGATGGGATAGAACGGAGTTACTGTGATGGGATAGAACTGAGTGACTGCTATGGGATAGAACTGAGCGATTGTGATGGAATAGAACGGAGTGACTGTGATGGGATAGAATTGATTGACTGTGAAGGGATAGAACTGAGTGACTGTGATGGGCTAGAACTGAGTGACTACTATGGGATTGAACTGAGCGATTGTGATGGGATAGAACTGAGTGATTGTGATGGGATAGAAATGAGTGACTGTTATGGGATAGAACGGAGAGACTGTGATGGGATAGAAGTGAGTGACTGTGATGGGATAGAACTGAGTGACTGCAATGGGTTAGAACTGAGTGATTGTGATGGGATAGAACTGAGTGACTGTGATGGGATAGAACTGAGTGACTGTGATGGGATAGAACTGAGTGATTGTGATGGGATGGCACTGAGTGACTGTGATGGGATAGAAGTGAGTGACTATGACAGGATAGAAATGAGTGACTGTGAATGGATAGAACGGAGTGACTGTGATGGGATAGAACTGAGCGATTGTGATGGAATAGAACGGAGTGAATGTGATGGGATATAATTGATTTACTGTGATGGGATAGAACGGAGTGACTGTGATGGGAGTGAACTGAGTGACTGTGATGGGATAGAACTGAGTGATTGTGATGGGATAGAACTGAGTGACTGTGATGGAATAGAACTGAGTGACTGTGATGGGATAGAACTGAGTGATTGTGATGGGATAGAATTGATTGACTGTGATGGGATAGAAATGAGTGACTGTGAAGGGATAGAACTGAGTGACTGTGATGGGATAGAACTGAGTGACTGCTATGGGATAGAACTGAGCGATTGTGATGGGATAGAACGGAGTGACTGTGATGGGATAGAATTGATTGACTGTGATGGGATAGAACTGAGTGACTGTGATGGGATAGAACTGAGTGACTGTGATGGGATAGAGCGGAGTGACTGTGAAGGGATAGAACTGAGTGACTGTGATGGGATAGAACTGAGTGACTGCTATGGGATAGAACTGAGCGATTGTGATGGGATAGAACGGAGTGACTGTGATGGGATAGAACGGAGTGACTGTGATGGGATAGAATTGATTGACTGTGATGGGATAGAACGG
This sequence comes from Saccoglossus kowalevskii, assembly GCF_978046115.1. Lineage (NCBI taxonomy): Eukaryota > Metazoa > Hemichordata > Enteropneusta > Harrimaniidae > Saccoglossus > Saccoglossus kowalevskii. The sequence continues at coordinate 686,785 of NC_140656.1, read as the reverse complement.
AGTGACTGTGATGGGATAGAAAGGAGTGACTGTGATGGTATAGAACTGAGTAACTGTGATGGGATAGAACTGAGTGACTGCTATGGGATAGAACTGAGCGATTGTGATGGGATAGAACAGAGTGACTGTGATGGGATAGAATTGATTGACTGTGATGGGATAGAACTAAGTGACTGTGATGGTATAGAACTGAGTGACTGTGATGGAATAGAACTGTGTGACTGTGATGGGATAGAACTGAGTGACTGCAATGGGTTAGAACTGAGTGATTGTGATGGGATAGAACGGAGTGACTGATGGGATAGAATTGATTGACTGTGATGAGATAGAAATGAGTGACTGTGATGGGATAGAAATGAGTGACTGTGATGGGATAGAACTGAGTGACTGTGATGGGATAGAACTGTGTGACTGCTGTGGGATAGAACTGAGTGACTGTGATGGGATAGAAATGAGTGACTGTGAAGGGATAGAACTGAGCGACTGTGATGGGATAGAACTGAGTGATTGTGATGGGATAGAAGTGAGTGACTGTGAAGGGATAGAAATGAGTGACTGTGATGGGCTTGAACTGAGTGACTGTGATGGGATAGAACTGAGTGACTGTGATGGGATAGAACTGAGTGATTGTGATGGGATAGAACTGAGTGACTGTGATGGGATAGAACTGAGTGACTGTGATGGGATAGAAATGAGTGACTGTGAAGGGATAGAACTGAGTGACTGTGATGGGATAGAACTGAGTGACTGTGATGGGATAGAACTGAGTGATTGTGATGGGATAAAAGTGAGTGACTGTGATGGGATAGAACTGAGTGACTGTGATGGGATAGAAATGAGTGACTGCTATGGGATAGAACTGAGCGATTGTGATGGGATAGAACTGAGTGATTGCGATGGGATAGAACGGAGTGACTGTGATGGGATAGAATTGATTGACTGTGATGGGATAGAACGGAGTGACTGTGATGGGATGGAACGGAGTGACTGCGATGGTATAGAACTGAGTGACTGTGATGGGATAGAACTGTGTGACTGTGATGGGATAGAACTGAGTGACTGCAATGGGTGAGAACTGAGTGACTGTGATGGGATAGAACGGAGTGACTGATGGGATAGAAATGAGTGACTGTGATGGGATAGAAATGAGTGACTGTGATGGGATAGAACTGAGTGATTGTGATGTGATAGAAATGAGTGACTGTGATGGGATAGAACTGAGTGACTGCTATGGGATAGAACTGAGTGACTGTGATGGGATAGAAATGAGTGACTGTGATGGGATAGAAATGAGTGACTGTGATGGGATAGAACGGAGTGACTGCTATGGGATAGAAATGAGTGACTGCTATGGGATAGAAATGAGTGACTGTGATGGGCTAGAACTGAGCGACTGTGATGGGATAGAACTGAGTGATTGTGATGGGATATAAGTGAGTGACTGTGAAGGGATAGAAATGAGTGACTGTGATGGGATTGAACTGAGCGACTGTGATAGGATAGAACTGAGTGATTGTGATGGGATAGAAGTGAGTGACTGTGAAGGGATAGAAATGAGTGACTGTGATAGGATTGAACTGAGTGACTGATGGGATAGAACTGAGTGATTGTGATGGGATAGAAGTGAGTGACCGATGGGATAGAACTGAGTGACTGTGATGGGATAGAAGTGAGTGACTGTGATGGGATAGAAATGAGTGCCTGTGAAGGGATAGAACTTAGTGACTGTGATGGGATAGAAGTGAGTAACTGTGATGGGATAGAAATGAGTGCCTTTGAAGGGATAGAAATGAGTGGCTGTGATGGGATAGAACTGAGTGACTGTGATGGGATAGAACTGAATGACTGTGATGGGATAGAACTGAGTGATTGTGATGGGATGGCACTGAGTGACTGTGATGGTATAGAAGTGAGTGACTATGATGGGATAGAAGTGAGTGACTGTGATGGGATAGAAATGAGTGCCTGTGAAGGGATAGAACTGAGTGACTGTGATGGGATAGAAATGAGTGACTGTGATGGGATAGAAGTGAGTGACTGTGATGGGATAGAAGTGAGTGACTGTGATGGGATAGAAATGAGTGCCTGTGAAGGGATAGAAATGAGTGACTGTGATGGGATAGAACTGAGTGACTGTGATGGGATAGAACTGAATGACTGTGATGGGATAGAACTGAGTGATTGTGATGGGATGGCACTGAGTGACTGTGATGGGATAGAACTGAGTGTCTGTGATGCGATGGAACTGAGTGTCTGCTATGGGATAGAACTGAGTGATTGTGATGGGATAGAACTGGGTGACTGTGATGGGATAGTACTGAGTGACTGCAATGGATTAGAACTGAGTGATTGTGATGGGATAGAACGGAGTGACTGATGGGATAGAATTGATTGACTGTGATGGGATAGAAATGAGTGACTGTGATGGGATAGAACTGGGTGACTGTGATGAGATAGAACCGAGTGACTGTGATGGGATGGCACTGACAGACTCTGATGAGACAGAACTGAGTGACTGTGTTTGGTTAGAACTGAGTGACTGTGGTGGGATAGAACGGAGTGACTGTGATGGGATAGAACTGTGTGACTGTGATGGGATAGAACAGAGTGATTGTGATGGGATAGAAGTGAGTGACTGTGATGGGATAGAACGGAGTGACTGGTGGGATAGAATTTATTGACTGTGATGGGATAGAAATGAGTGACTGTGATGGGATTGAACTGAGTGACTGTGATGGGATAGAACTGAGCGATTGTGATGGGATAGAAGTGAGTGACCGATGGGATAGAAGTGAGTGACTGTGATGGGATAAAAGTGAGTGACTGTGATGGGATAGAAATGAGTGACTGTGAAGGGATAGAACTGAGTGACTGCTATGGGATAGAACTGAGTGACTGTGATGGGATAGAAATGTGTGACTGTGATGGGATAGAACTGAGTGACTGTGATGGGATAGAAATGAGTGACTGTGAATGGATAAAACTGAGTGACTGTGATGGGATAGAACTGAGTGACTGTGATGGGATAGAACTGAGTGATTGTGATGCGATAGAAGTGAGTGACTGTGATGGGATAGAAATGAGTGACTGTGATGGGCTAGAACTGAGTGACTGCTATGGGATAGAACTGAGTGACTGTGATGGGATAGAACTGTGTGACTGTGATGGGATAGAACTGAGTGACTGCTATGGGATAGAACTGAGTGACTGTGATGGGATAGAACTGAGTGACTGCTATGGGATAGAAATGAGTGACTGTGATGGGATAGAACTGAGTGACTGCTATGGGATAGAAATGGGTGACTGTGATGGGATAGAACTGAGTGACTGCTATGGGATAGAACTGAGTGACTGTGATGGGATAGAAGTGAGTGACTGCTATTGGATAGAAATGAGTGACTGTGATGGGATAGAACTGAGTGACTGCTATGGGATAGAAATGAGTGACTGTGATGGGATAGAACTGAGTGACTGCTATGGGATAGAACTGAGTGACTGTGATGGGATAGAAGTGAGTGACTGTGAAGGGATAGAACTGAGTGACTGTGATGGGATAGAAATGAGTGACTGTGATGGGATAGAACTGAGTGACTGCTATGGGATAGAACTGAGTGACTATGATGGGATAGAACTGAGTGACTGTGAAGGGATAGAACTGAGTGACTGTGATGGGATAGAAATGAGTGTCTGTGATGGGATAGAACTGAGTGACTGCTATGGGATAGAACTGAGTGACTGTGATGGGATGGAACTGAGTGACTGTGAAGGGATAGAACTGAGTGACTGCTATGGGATAGAACTGAGTGACTGTGATGGGATAGAACTGTGTGTCTGTGATGGGATAGAACTGAGTGACTGTGATGGGATAGAACTGTGTGACTGTGATGGGATAGAACTGAGTGACTGCTATGGGATGGAACTGAGTGACTGTGATGGGATAGAACTGAGTGACTGTGAAGGGATAGAACTGAGTGACTGTTATGGGATAGAACTGAGTGACTGTGATGGGATAGAACTGAGTGACTGTGAAGGGATAGAACTGAGTGACTGCTATGGGATAGAACTGAGTGACTGTGATGGGATAGAACTGAGTGACTGTGATGGGATAGAAGTGAGTGACTGTGATAGGATAGAACTGAGTGACTGTGATGGGATAGAACGGAGTGACTGTGATGGGATAGAACTGAGTGACTGATGGGATATAATTGAGTGACTGTGATGGGATGGACTGAGTGACTGGGTTTGGTTAGAACTGAGTGACTGAGATGGGATAGAACTGAGTGATTGTGATGGGATAGAAGTGAGTGACTGTGATGGGATAGAACGGAGTGACTGTGATGGGATAGAACTGTGTGACTGTGATGGGATAGAACTGAGTGACTGCTATGGGATAGAACTGAGTGATTGTGATGGGATAGAACGGAGTGACTGGTGGGATAGAATTGATTGACTGTGATGGGATAGAAATGAGTGACTGTGATGGGATAGAACGATGTGATTGTGATTGGATAGAACTGAGTGACTCTGATGGGATAGAACTGAGTGACTGTGATGGGAAAGAACTGAGTGACTGTGATGGGATGGCACTGAGTGACTGTGATGGGATGGCACTGAGTGATTGTGATGGGATAGAACTGAGTCACTGTGATGCGATAGAACTGAGTGGCTGTGATTTCATATAACTGGGTGACTCTGATGGGATAGAACTGAGTGATTGTGATGGGATAGTACTGAGTGACTGTGATGGGATAGAACTGAGTGACTGTGAATGGATAGAACTGAGTGATTGTGATGGGATGGAACTGAGTGACTGTGATGGGATAGAACTGAGTGACTGTGATGGGATAGAAATGAGTGACTGTGAATGGATAAAACTGAGTGAATGTGATGGGATAGAACTGAGTGACTGAGATGGGATAGAACTGAGTGATTGTGATGGGATAGAACTGAGTGTCTGTGATGGGATAGAAATGAGGGACTGTGAAGGGATAGAACTCAGTGACTGTGATGGGATAGAAATGAGTGACTGCTATGGGATAGAACTGAGCGATTGTGATGGGATAGAACTGAGTGACTGTGATGGGATAGAACTGAGCGATTGTGATGGGATAGAACGGAGTGGCTGTGATGCGATAGAATTGATTGACTGTGATGGGATAGAACGGAGTGACTGTGACGGAATAAAACTGTGTGACTGATGGGATAGAACTGAGTGACTGCAATGGGTTAGAACTGATTGACTGTGATGGGATAGAACTGAGTGACTGTGATGGGATAGAAATGAGTGACTGTGATGGGATAGAACTGAGTGACTGTGATGGGATAGAACTGAGTGACTGTGATGGGATAGAACTGAGTGATTGTGATGGGATAGAAGTGAGTGACTGTGATGGGATAGAAATAAGTGACTGTGAAGGGATAGAACTGAGTGACTGTGATGGGATAGAACTGAGTGACTGTGATGGGATAGAACTGAGTGACTGCTATGGGATAGAACTGAGTGACTGTGATGGGATAGAACTGAGTGATTGTGATGGGATAGAAGTGAGTGACTGTCATGGGATAGAAGTGAGTGACTGCTATGGGATAGAACTGAGTAACTGTGATGGGATAGAAATGAGTGACTGTGAAGGGATAGAAGTGAGTGACTGTAATAGGATAGAACTGAGTGACTGTGATGGGATAGAACGGAGTGACTGTGATGGGATAGAACTGAGTGACTGATGGGATATAATTGAGTGACTGTGATGGGATGGACTGAGTGACTGGGTTTGGTTAGAACTGAGTGACTGAGATGGAATAGAACTGAGTGATTGTGATGGGATAGAAGTGAGTGACTGATGGGATAGAACGGAGTGACTGTGATGGGATAGAACTGTGTGACTGTGATGGGATAGAACTGAGTGACTGCTATGGGATAGAACTGAGTGATTGTGATGGGATAGAACGGAGTGACTGGTGGGATAGAATTGGTTGACTGTGATGGGATAGAAATGAGTGACTGTGATGGGATAGAGCGATGTGACTGTGATTGGATAGAACTGAGTGACTCTGACGGGATAGAACTGAGTGACTGTGATGGGAAAGAACTGAGTGACTGTGATGGGATGGCACTGAGTGACTGTGATGGGATGGCACTGAGTGATTGTGATGGGATAGAACTGAGTCACTGTGATGCGATAGAACTGAGTGACTGTGATGGGATAGAACGGAGTGACTGGTGGGATAGAATTGATTGACTGTGATGGGATAGAAATGAGTGACTGTGATGGGATAGAGCGATGAGACTGTGATTGGATAGAACTGAGTGACGCTGATGGGATAGAACTGAGTGACTGTGATGGGAAAGAACTGAGTGACTGTGATGGGATATCACTGAGTGACTGTGAATGGATAAAACTGAGTGACTGTGATGGGATAGAACTGAGTGACTGTGATGGGATAGAAGTGAGTGATTGTGATGGGATAGAAGTGAGTGGCTGTGATGGGATAGAAATGAGTGATTGTGATGGGATAGTACTGAGTGACTGTGATGGGATATCACTGAGTGACTGTGATGGGATAGAACTGAGTCATTGTGATGGGATAGAACTGAGTGACTGTGATGGGATAGAACTGAGCGATTGTGATGGGATAGAACGGAGTGGCTGTGATGCGATAGAATTGATTGACTGTGATGGGATAGAACGGAGTGACTGTGATGGAATAAAACTGTGTGACTGATGGGATAGAACTGAGTGACTGCAATGGGTTAGAACTGATTGACTGTGATGGGCTAGAACTGAGTGACTGTGATGGGATAGAAATGAGTGACTGTGATGGGATAGAACTGAGTGACTGTGATGGGATAGAACTGAGTGACTGTGATGGGATAGAACTGAGTGATTGTGATGGGATAGAAGTGAGTGACTGTGATGGGATAGAAATAAGTGAATGTGAAGGGATAGAACTGAGTGACTGTGATGGGATAGAACTGAGTGACTGTGATGGGATATAACTGAGTGACTGCTATGGGATAGAACTGAGTGACTGTGATGGGATAGAACTGAGTGATTGTGATGGGATAGAAGTGAGTGACAGTCATGGGATAGTAGTGAGTGACTGCTATGGGATAGAACTGAGTGACTGTGATGGGATAGAAATGAGTGACTGTGAAGGGATAGAACTGAGTGATTGTGATGGGATAGAACTGAGTGATTGTGATGGGACAGAAGTGAGTGACTGTGATGGGATAGAAGTGAGTGACTGTGATTGGATAGAAGTGAGTGACTGTGATGGGATAGAAATGAGTGCCTGTGAAGGGATAGAACTGAGTGACTGTGATGGGATAGAACTGAGTGACTGTGATGGGATAGAACTGAGTGACTGTGATGGGATAGAACTGAGTGATTGTGATGGGATGGCACTGAGTGACTGTGATGGGATAGAAGTGAGCGACTATGACAGGATAGTAATGAGTGACTGTGAAGGGATAGAACGGAGTGACTGTGATGGGATAGAACTGAGCGATTGTGATGGAATAGAACGGAGTGACTGTGATGGGATAGAATTGATTGACTGTGATGGGATAGAACGGAGTGACTGTGATGGGATAGAATTCAGTGACTGTGATGGGATAGAACTGAGTGACTGTGATTGGATAGAACTGTGTGACTGTGATGGGATAGAACGGAGTGACTGATGGGATAGAATTGATTGACTGTGATGGGATAGAAATGAGTGATTGTGATGGGATATCACTGAGTGACTGTGAATGGATAAAACTGAGTGACTGTGATGGGATAGAACTGAGTGACTGTGATGGGATAGAAGTGAGTGATTGTGATGGGATAGAAGTGAGTGGCTGTGATGGGATAGAAATGAGTGATTGTGATGGGATAGTACTGAGTGACTGTGATGGGATATCACTGAGTGACTGTGATGGGATAGAACTGAGTCATTGTGATGGGATAGAACTGAGTGACTGTGATGGGATAGAACTGAGCGATTGTGATGGGATAGAACGGAGTGGCTGTGATGCGATAGAATTGATTGACTGTGATGGGATAGAACGGAGTGACTGTGATGGAATAAAACTGTGTGACTGATGGGATAGAACTGAGTGACTGCAATGGGTTAGAACTGATTGACTGTGATGGGCGAGAACTGAGTGACTGTGATGGGATAGAAATGAGTGACTGTGATGGGATAGAACTGAGTGACTGTGATGGGATAGAACTGAGTGACTGTGATGGGATAGAACTGAGTGATTGTGATGGGATAGAAGTGAGTGACTGTGATGGGATAGAAATAAGTGACTGTGAAGGGATAGAACTGAGTGACTGTGATGGGATAGAACTGAGTGACTGTGATGGGATAGAACTGAGTGACTGCTATGGGATAGAACTGAGTGACTGTGATGGGATAGAACTGAGTGATTGTGATGGGATAGAAGTGAGTGACTGTCATGGGATAGAAGTGAGTGACTGCTATGGGATAGAACTGAGTAACTGTGATGGGATAGAAATGAGTGACTGTGAAGGGATAGAAGTGAGTGACTGTAATAGGATAGAACTGAGTGACTGTGATGGGATAGAACGGAGTGACTGTGATGGGATAGAACTGAGTGACTGATGGGATATAATTGAGTGACTGTGATGGGATGGACTGAGTGACTGGGTTTGGTTAGAACTGAGTGACTGAGATGGAATAGAACTGAGTGATTGTGATGGGATAGAAGTGAGTGACTGATGGGATAGAACGGAGTGACTGTGATGGGATAGAACTGTGTGACTGTGATGGGATAGAACTGAGTGACTGCTATGGGATAGAACTGAGTGATTGTGATGGGATAGAACGGAGTGACTGGTGGGATAGAATTGGTTGACTGTGATGGGATAGAAATGAGTGACTGTGATGGGATAGAGCGATGTGACTGTGATTGGATAGAACTGAGTGACTCTGACGGGATAGAACTGAGTGACTGTGATGGGAAAGAACTGAGTGACTGTGATGGGATGGCACTGAGTGACTGTGATGGGATGGCACTGAGTGATTGTGATGGGATAGAACTGAGTCACTGTGATGCGATAGAACTGAGTGACTGTGATGGGATAGAACGGAGTGACTGGTGGGATAGAATTGATTGACTGTGATGGGATAGAAATGAGTGACTGTGATGGGATAGAGCGATGAGACTGTGATTGGATAGAACTGAGTGACGCTGATGGGATAGAACTGAGTGACTGTGATGGGAAAGAACTGAGTGACTGTGATGGGATATCACTGAGTGACTGTGAATGGATAAAACTGAGTGACTGTGATGGGATAGAACTGAGTGACTGTGATGGGATAGAAGTGAGTGATTGTGATGGGATAGAAGTGAGTGGCTGTGATGGGATAGAAATGAGTGATTGTGATGGGATAGTACTGAGTGACTGTGATGGGATATCACTGAGTGACTGTGATGGGATAGAACTGAGTCATTGTGATGGGATAGAACTGAGTGACTGTGATGGGATAGAACTGAGCGATTGTGATGGGATAGAACGGAGTGGCTGTGATGCGATAGAATTGATTGACTGTGATGGGATAGAACGGAGTGACTGTGATGGAATAAAACTGTGTGACTGATGGGATAGAACTGAGTGACTGCAATGGGTTAGAACTGATTGACTGTGATGGGCTAGAACTGAGTGACTGTGATGGGATAGAAATGAGTGACTGTGATGGGATAGAACTGAGTGACTGTGATGGGATAGAACTGAGTGACTGTGATGGGATAGAACTGAGTGATTGTGATGGGATAGAAGTGAGTGACTGTGATGGGATAGAAATAAGTGAATGTGAAGGGATAGAACTGAGTGACTGTGATGGGATAGAACTGAGTGACTGTGATGGGATATAACTGAGTGACTGCTATGGGATAGAACTGAGTGACTGTGATGGGATAGAACTGAGTGATTGTGATGGGATAGAAGTGAGTGACAGTCATGGGATAGTAGTGAGTGACTGCTATGGGATAGAACTGAGTGACTGTGATGGGATAGAAATGAGTGACTGTGAAGGGATAGAACTGAGTGATTGTGATGGGATAGAACTGAGTGATTGTGATGGGACAGAAGTGAGTGACTGTGATGGGATAGAAGTGAGTGACTGTGATTGGATAGAAGTGAGTGACTGTGATGGGATAGAAATGAGTGCCTGTGAAGGGATAGAACTGAGTGACTGTGATGGGATAGAACTGAGTGACTGTGATGGGATAGAACTGAGTGACTGTGATGGGATAGAACTGAGTGATTGTGATGGGATGGCACTGAGTGACTGTGATGGGATAGAAGTGAGCGACTATGACAGGATAGTAATGAGTGACTGTGAAGGGATAGAACGGAGTGACTGTGATGGGATAGAACTGAGCGATTGTGATGGAATAGAACGGAGTGACTGTGATGGGATAGAATTGATTGACTGTGATGGGATAGAACGGAGTGACTGTGATGGGATAGAATTCAGTGACTGTGATGGGATAGAACTGAGTGACTGTGATTGGATAGAACTGTGTGACTGTGATGGGATAGAACGGAGTGACTGATGGGATAGAATTGATTGACTGTGATGGGATAGAAATGAGTGATTGTGATGGGATATCACTGAGTGACTGTGAATGGATAAAACTGAGTGACTGTGATGGGATAGAACTGAGTGACTGTGATGGGATAGAAGTGAGTGATTGTGATGGGATAGAAGTGAGTGGCTGTGATGGGATAGAAATGAGTGATTGTGATGGGATAGTACTGAGTGACTGTGATGGGATATCACTGAGTGACTGTGATGGGATAGAACTGAGTCATTGTGATGGGATAGAACTGAGTGACTGTGATGGGATAGAACTGAGCGATTGTGATGGGATAGAACGGAGTGGCTGTGATGCGATAGAATTGATTGACTGTGATGGGATAGAACGGAGTGACTGTGATGGAATAAAACTGTGTGACTGATGGGATAGAACTGAGTGACTGCAATGGGTTAGAACTGATTGACTGTGATGGGCGAGAACTGAGTGACTGTGATGGGATAGAAATGAGTGACTGTGATGGGATAGAACTGAGTGACTGTGATGGGATAGAACTGAGTGACTGTGATGGGATAGAACTGAGTGATTGTGATGGGATAGAAGTGAGTGACTGTGATGGGATAGAAATAAGTGAATGTGAAGGGATAGAACTGAGTGACTGTGATGGGATAGAACTGAGTGACTGTGATGGGATATAACTGAGTGACTGCTATGGGATAGAACTGAGTGACTGTGATGGGATAGAACTGAGTGATTGTGATGGGATAGAAGTGAGTGACAGTCATGGGATAGTAGTGAGTGACTGCTATGGGATAGAACTGAGTGACTGTGATGGGATAGAAATGAGTGACTGTGAAGGGATAGAACTGAGTGATTGTGATGGGATAGAACTGAGTGATTGTGATGGGATAGAAGTGAGTGACTGTGATGGGATAGAAGTGAGTGACTGTGATTGGATAGAAGTGAGTGACTGTGATGGGATAGAAATGAGTGCCTGTGAAGGGATAGAACTGAGTGACTGTGATGGGATAGAACTGAGTGACTGTGATGGGATAGAACTGAGTGACTGTGATGGGATAGAACTGAGTGATTGTGATGGGATGGCACTGAGTGACTGTGATGGGATAGAAGTGAGCGACTATGACAGGATAGTAATGAGTGACTGTGAAGAGATAGAACGGAGTGACTGTGATGGGATAGAACTGAGCGATTGTGATGGAATAGAACGGAGTGACTGTGATGGGATAGAATTGATTGACTGTGATGGGATAGAACGGAGTGACTGTGATGGGATAGAATTCAGTGACTGTGATGGGATAGAACTGAGTGACTGTGATTGGATAGAACTGTGTGACTGTGATGGGATAGAACGGAGTGACTGATGGGATAGAATTGATTGACTGTGATGGGATAGAAATGAGTGATTGTGATGGGATAAAACTGGGTGACTGTGATGAGATAGAACCGAGTGACTGTGATGGGATGGCACTGACAGACTCTGATGGGACAGAACTGAGTGACTGTGTTTGGTTAGAACTGAGTGACTGTGGTGGGATAGAACGGAGTGACTGTGATGGGATATAACTGTGTGACTGTGATGGGATAGAACTGAGTGACAGCTATGTGATAGAACTGAGTGACTGTGATGGGATGGCACTGAGTGACTGTGATGGCATGGCACTGAGTGACTGTGATGGGATAGAACTGAGTCACTGTGATGCGATAGAACTGAGTGATTCTGATGGGATAGAACTGAGTGATTGTGATGGGATAGTACTGAGTGACTGTGATGGGAAAGAAATGAATGATTGTGATGGGATAGAACTGAGTGACTGTGATGGGAGTGAACTGAGTGACTGTGATGGGATAGAACTGAGTGACTGTGATGGGATAGAACTGAGTGACTGTGATGGGATAGAACTGAGTGACTGTGATGGGATAGAACTGAGTGATTGTGATGGGATAGAATTGATTGACTGTGATGGGATAGAAATGAGTGACTGTGAAGGGATAGAACTGAGTGACTGTGATGGGATAGAACTGAGTGACTGCTATGGGATAGAACTGAGCGATTGTGATGGGATAGAACGGAGTGACTGTGATGGGATAGAATTGATTGACTGTGATGGGATAGAACTGAGTGACTGTGATGGGATAGAACTGAGTGACTGTGATGGGATAGAACGGAGTGACCGTGAAGGGATAGAACTGAGTGACTGTGATGGGATAGAACTGAGTGACTGCTATGGGATAGAATTGAGCGATTGTGATGGGATAGAACTGAGTGACTGCTATGGGATAGAACTGAGCGATTGTGATGGGATAGAACGGAGTGACTGTGATGGGATAGAACGGAGTGACTGTGATGGGATACAAAGGAGTGACTGTGATGGTATAGAACTGAGTGACTGTGATGGGATAGAACTGAGTGACTGCTATGGGATAGAACTGAGCGATTGTGATGGGATAGAACAGAGTGACTGTGATGGGAATGAATTGATTGACTGTGATGGGATAGAACTGAGTGACTGTGATGGTATAGAACTGAGTGACTGTGATGGAATAGAACTGTGTGACTGTGATGGGATAGAATTGAGTGACTGCAATGGGTTAGAACTGAGTGATTGTGATGGGATAGAACGGAGTGACTGATGGGATAGAATTGATTGACTGTGATGGGATAGAAATGAGTGACTGTGATGGGATAGAACTGAGTGACTGTGATGGGATAGAACTGAGTGATTGTGATGGGATAGAACTGAGTGACTGTGATGGGATAGAACTGAGTGATTGTGATGGGATAGTACTGAGTGACTGTGATGGGAAAGAAATGAGTGATTGTGATGGGATAGAACTGAGTGACTGTGATGGGAGTGAACTGAGTGACTGTGATGGGATAGAACTGAGTGATTGTGATGGGATAGAACTGAGTGACTGTGATGGGATAGAACTGAGTGACTGTGATGGGATAGAACTGAGTGATTGTGATGGGATAAAATTGATTGACTGTGATGGGATAGAAATGAGTGACTGTGAAGGGATAGAACTGAGTGACTGTGATGGGATAGAACTGAGTGACTGCTATGGGATAGAACTGAGCGATTGTGATGGGATAGAACGGAGTGACTGTGATGGGATAGAATTGATTGACTGTGATGGGATAGAACTGAGTGACTGTGATGGGATAGAACTGAGTGACTGTGATGGGATAGAACGGAGTGACCGTGAAGGGATAGAACTGAGTGACTGTGATGGGATAGAACTGAGTGACTGCTATGGGATAGAACTGAGCGATTGTGATGGGATAGAACTGAGTGACTGCTATGGGATAGAACTGAGCGATTGTGATGGGATAGAACGGAGTGACTGTGATGGGATAGAACGGAGTGACTGTGATGGGATAGAAAGGAGTGACTGTGATGGTATAGAACTGAGTGACTGTGATGGGATAGAACTGAGTGACTGCTATGGGATAGAACTGAGCGATTGTGATGGGATAGAACAGAGTGACTGTGATGGGAATAAATTGATTGACTGTGATGGGATAGAACTGAGTGACTGTGATGGTATAGAACTGAGTGACTGTGATGGAATAGAACTGTGTGACTGTGATGGGATAGAATTGAGTGACTGCAATGGGTTAGAACTGAGTGATTGTGATGGGATAGAACGGAGTGACTGATGGGATAGAATTGATTGACTGTGATGGGATAGAAATGAGTGACTGTGATGGGATAGAAATGAGTGACTGTGATGGGATAGAACTGAGTGACTGTGATGGGATAGAACTGAGTGACTGCTGTGGGATAGAACTGAGTGACTGTGATGGGATAGAAATGAGTGACTGTGAAGGGATAGAACTGAGCGACTGTGATGGGATAGAACTGAGTGATTGTGATGGGATAGAAGTGAGTGACTGTGAAGGGATAGAAATGAGTGACTGTGATGGGATTGAACTGAGTGACTGTGATGGGATAGAACTGAGTGACTGTGATGGGATAGAACTGAGTGATTGTGATGGGATAGAAGTGAGTGACCGATGGGATAGAACTGAGTGACTGTGATGGGATAGAAGTGAGTGACTGTGATGGGATAGAAATGAGTGCCTCTGAAGGGATAGAACTGAGTGACTGCGATGGGCTAGAACTGAGTGACTGCTATGGGATAGAACTGAGCGATTGTGATGGAATAGAACGGAGTGACTGTGATGGGATAGAATTGATTGACTGTGATGGGATAGAACGGAGTTACTGTGATGGGATAGAACTGAGTGACTGCTATGGGATAGAACTGAGCGATTGTGATGGAATAGAACGGAGTGACTGTGATGGGATAGAATTGATTGACTGTGAAGGGATAGAACTGAGTGACTGTGATGGGCTAGAACTGAGTGACTACTATGGGATTGAACTGAGCGATTGTGATGGGATAGAACTGAGTGATTGTGATGGGATAGAAATGAGTGACTGTTATGGGATAGAACGGAGAGACTGTGATGGGATAGAAGTGAGTGACTGTGATAGGATAGAACTGAGTGACTGCAATGGGTCAGAACTGAGTGATTGTGATGGGATAGAACTGAGTGACTGTGATGGGATAGAACTGAGTGACTGTGATGGGATAGAACTGAGTGATTGTGATGGGATGGCACTGAGTGACTGTGATGGGATAGAAGTGAGTGACTATGACAGGATAGAAATGAGTGACTGTGAAGGGATAGAACGGAGTGACTGTGATGGGATAGAACTGAGCGATTGTGATGGAATAGAACGGAGTGAATGTGATGGGATAGAATTGATTGACTGTGATGGGATAGAACGGAGTGACTGTGATGGGAGTGAACTGAGTGACTGTGATGGGATAGAACTGAGTGATTGTGATGGGATAGAACTGAGTGACTGTGATGGAATAGAACTGAGTGACTGTGATGGGAAAGAACTGAGTGATTGTGATGGGATGGGATAGAATTGATTGACTGTGATGGGATAGAAATGAGTGACTGTGAAGGGATAGAACTGAGTGACTGTGATGGGATAGAACTGAGTGACTGCTATGGGATAGAACTGAGCGATTGTGATGGGATAGAACGGAGTGACTGTGATGGGATAGAATTGATTGACTGTGATGGGATAGAACTGAGTGACTGTGATGGGATAGAACTGAGTGACTGTGATGGGATAGAACGGAGTGACTGTTAAGGGATAGAACTGAGTGACTGTGATGGGATAGAACTGAGTGACTGCTATGGGATAGAACTGAGCGATTGTGATGGGATAGAACGGAGTGACTGTGATGGGATAGAACGGAGTGACTGTGATGGGATAGAATTGATTGACTGTGATGGGATAGAACGGAGTGACTGTGATGGGATAGAAAGGAGTGACTGTGATGGTATAGAACTGAGTAACTGTGATGGGATAGAACTGAGTGACTGCTATGGGATAGAACTGAGCGATTGTGATGGGATAGAACAGAGTGACTGTGATGGGATAGAATTGATTGACTGTGATGGGATAGAACTGAGTGACTGTGATGGTATAGAACTGAGTGACTGTGATGGGATAGAACTGAGTGACTGTGATGGGATAGAACTGTGTGACTGCTGTGGGATAGAACTGAGTGACTGTGATGGGATAGAAATGAGTGACTGTGAAGGGATAGAACTGAGCGACTGTGATGGGATAGAACTGAGTGATTGTGATGGGATAGAAGTGAGTGACTGTGAAGGGATAGAAATCAGTGACTGTGATGGGCTTGAACTGAGTGACTGTGATGGGATAGAACTGAGTGACTGTGATGGGATAGAACTGAGTGATTGTGATGGGATAGAACTGAGTGACTGTGATGGGATAGAACTGAGTGACTGTGATGGGATAGAAATGAGTGACTGTGAAGGGATAGAACTGAGTGACTGTGATGGGATAGAACTGAGTGACTGTGATGGGATAGAACTGAGTGATTGTGATGGGATAAAAGTGAGTGACTGTGATGGGATAGAACTGAGTGACTGTGATGGGATAGAAATGAGTGACTGCTATGGGATAGAACTGAGCGATTGTGATGGGATAGAACTGAGTGATTGCGATGGGATAGAACGGAGTGACTGTGATGGGATAGAATTGATTGACTGTGATGGGATAGAACGGAGTGACTGTGATGGGATGGAACGGAGTGACTGCGATGGTATAGAACTGAGTGACTGTGATGGGATAGAACTGTGTGACTGTGATGGGATAGAACTGAGTGACTGCAATGGGTGAGAACTGAGTGACTGTGATGGGATAGAACGGAGTGACTGATGGGATAGAAATGAGTGACTGTGATGGGATAGAAATGAGTGACTGTGATGGGATAGAACTGAGTGATTGTGATGTGATAGAAATGAGTGACTGTGATGGGATAGAACTGAGTGACTGCTATGGGATAGAACTGAGTGACTGTGATGGGATAGAAATGAGTGACTGTGATGGGATAGAAATGAGTGACTGTGATGGGATAGAACGGAGTGACTGCTATGGGATAGAAATGAGTGACTGCTATGGGATAGAAATGAGTGACTGTGATGGGCTAGAACTGAGCGACTGTGATGGGATAGAACTGAGTGATTGTGATGGGATATAAGTGAGTGACTGTGAAGGGATAGAAATGAGTGACTGTGATGGGATTGAACTGAGCGACTGTGATGGGATAGAACTGAGTGATTGTGATGGGATAGAAGTGAGTGACTGTGAAGGGATAGAAATGAGTGACTGTGATGGGATTGAACTGAGTGACTGTGATGGGATAGAACTGAGTGATTGTGATGGGATAGAAGTGAGTGACCGATGGGATAGAACTGAGTGACTGTGATGGGATAGAAGTGAGTGACTGTGATGGGATAGAAATGAGTGCCTGTGAAGGGATAGAACTGAGTGACTGTGATGGGATAGAAGTGAGTAACTGTGATGGGATAGAAATGAGTGCCTTTGAAGGGATAGAAATGAGTGACTGTGATGGGATAGAACTGAGTGACTGTGATGGGATAGAACTGAATGACTGTGATGGGATAGAACTGAGTGATTGTGATGGGATGGCACTGAGTGACTGTGATGGTATAGAAGTGAGTGACTATGATGGGATAGAAGTGAGTGACTGTGATGGGATAGAAATGAGTGCCTGTGAAGGGATAGAACTGAGTGACTGTGATGGGATAGAAATGAGTGACTGTGATGGGATAGAAGTGAGTGACTGTGATGGGATAGAAGTGAGTGACTGTGATGGGATAGAAATGAGTGCCTGTGAAGGGATAGAAATGAGTGACTGTGATGGGATAGAACTGAGTGACTGTGATGGGATAGAACTGAATGACTGTGATGGGATAGAACTGAGTGATTGTGATGGGATGGCACTGAGTGACTGTGATGGGATAGAACTGAGTGACTGTGATGCGATAGAACTGAGTGTCTGCTATGGGATAGAACTGAGTGATTGTGATGGGATAGAACTGGGTGACTGTGATGGGATAGAACTGAGTGACTGCAATGGATTAGAACTGAGTGATTGTGATGGGATAGAACGGAGTGACTGATGGGATAGAATTGATTGACTGTGATGGGATAGAAATGAGTGACTGTGATGGGATAGAACTGGGTGACTGTGATGAGATAGAACCGAGTGACTGTGATGGGATGGCACTGACAGACTCTGATGAGACAGAACTGAGTGACTGTGTTTGGTTAGAACTGAGTGACTGTGGTGGGATAGAACGGAGTGACTGTGATGGGATAGAACTGTGTGACTGTGATGGGATAGAACAGAGTGATTGTGATGGGATAGAAGTGAGTGACTGTGATGGGATAGAACGGAGTGACTGGTGGGATAGAATTTATTGACTGTGATGGGATAGAAATGAGTGACTGTGATGGGATTGAACTGAGTGATTGTGATGGGATAGAACTGAGTGATTGTGATGGGATAGAAGTGAGTGACCGATGGGATAGAAGTGAGTGACTGTGATGGGATAGAAGTGAGTGACTGTGATGGGATAGAAATGAGTGCCTGTGAAGGGATAGAAGTGAGTGACTGTGATGGGATAGAAGTGAGTGACT
Source organism: Saccoglossus kowalevskii (assembly GCF_978046115.1). Taxonomy (NCBI): domain Eukaryota; kingdom Metazoa; phylum Hemichordata; class Enteropneusta; family Harrimaniidae; genus Saccoglossus; species Saccoglossus kowalevskii. Next base: position 668,146 of record NC_140656.1, on the reverse strand, counting down.
GTGATGGGATAGAAATGAGTGCCTTTGAAGGGATAGAAATGAGTGACTGTGATGGGATAGAACTGAGTGACTGTAATGGGATAGAACTGAATGACTTTGATGGGATAGAACTGAGTGATTGTGATGGGATGGCACTGAGTGACTGTGATGGTATAGAAGTGAGTGACTATGATGGGATAGAAGTGAGTGACTGTGATGGGATAGAAATGAGTGCCTGTGAAGCGATAGAAGTGAGTGACTGTGATGGGATAGAAGTGAGTGACTGTGATGGGATAGAAATGAGTGCCTTTGAAGGGATAGAAATGAGTGACTGTGATGGGATAGAACTGAGTGACTGTGATAGGATAGAACTGAGTGATTGTGATGGGATAGAAGTGAGTGACCGATGGGATAGAACTGAGTGACTGTGATGGGATAAAAGTGAGTGACTGTGATGGAATAGAAATGAGTGCCTGTGAAGGGATAGAACTGAGTGACTGTGATGGGATAGAAGTGAGTAACTGTGATGGGATAGAAATGAGTGCCTTTGAAGGGATAGAAATGAGTGACTGTGATGGGATAGAACTGAGTGACTGTGATGGGATAGAACTGAATGACTGTGATGGGATAGAACTGAGTGATTGTGATGGGATGGCACTGAGTGACTGTGATGGTATATAAGTGAGTGACTATGATGGGATAGAAGTGAGTGACTGTGATGGGATAGAAATGAGTGCCTGTGAAGGGATAGAACTGAGTGACTGTGATGGGATAGAAATGAGTGACTGTGATGGGATAGAAGTGAGTGACTGTGATGGGATAGAAGTGAGTGACTGTGATGGGATAGAAATGAGTGCCTGTGAAGGGATAGAAATGAGTGACTGTGATGGGATAGAACTGAGTGACTGTGATGGGATAGAACTGAATGACTGTGATGGGATAGAACTGAGTGATTGTGATGGGATGGCACTGAGTGACTGTGATGGGATAGAACTGAGTGACTGTGATGCGATAGAACTGAGTGTCTGCTATGGGATAGAACTGAGTGATTGTGATGGGATAGAACTGGGTGACTGTGATGGGATAGAACTGAGTGACTGCAATGGATTAGAACTGAGTGATTGTGATGGGATAGAACGGAGTGACTGATGGGATAGAATTGATTGACTGTGATGGGATAGAAATGAGTGACTGTGATGGGATAGAACTGGGTGACTGTGATGAGATAGAACCGAGTGACTGTGATGGGATGGCACTGACAGACTCTGATGAGACAGAACTGAGTGACTGTGTTTGGTTAGAACTGAGTGACTGTGGTGGGATAGAACAGAGTGATTGTGATGGGATAGAAGTGAGTGACTGTGATGGGATAGAACGGAGTGACTGGTGGGATAGAATTTATTGACTGTGATGGGATAGAAATGAGTGACTGTGATGGGATTGAACTGAGTGACTATGATGGGATAGAACTGAGTGATTGTGATGGGATAGAAGTGAGTGACCGATGGGATAGAAGGGAGTGACTGTGATGGGATAGAAGTGAGTGACTGTGATGGGATAGAAATGAGTGCCTGTGAAGGGATAGAAGTGAGTGACTGTGATGGGATAGAAGTGAGTGACTGTGATGGGATAGAAATGAGTGCCTTTGAAGGGATAGAAATGAGTGACTGTGATGGGATAGAACTGAGTGACTGTGATGGGATAGAACTGAATGACTTTGATGGGATAGAACTGAGTGATTGTGATGGGATGGCACTGAGTGACTGTGATGGTATAGAAGTGAGTGACTATGATGGGATAGAAGTGAGTGACTGTGATGGGATAGAAATGAGTGCCTGTGAAGGGTAGAACTGAGTGACTGTGATGGGATAGAACTGAGTGACTGTGATGGGATAGAACTGAATGACTGTGATGGGATAGAACTGAGTGATTGTGATGGGATGGCACTGAGTGACTGTGATGGGATAGAACTGAGTGACTGTGATGCGATAGAACTGAGTGACTGCTATGGGATAGAACTGAGTGATTGTGATGGGATAGAACTGGGTGACTGTGATGGTATAGAACTGAGTGACTGCAATGGATTAGAACTGAGTGATTGTGATGGGATAGAACGGAGTGACTGATGGGATAGAATTGATTGACTGTGATGGGATAGAAATGAGTGACTGTGATGGGATAGAACTGGGTGACTGTGATGAGATAGAACCGAGTGACTGTGATGGGATGGCACTGACAGACTCTGATGAGACAGAACTGAGTGACTGTGTTTGGTTAGAACTGAGTGACTGTGGTGGGATAGAACGGAGTGACTGTGATGGGATAGAACTGTGTGACTGTGATGGGATAGAACTGAGTGATTGTGATGGGATAAAAGTGAGTGACTGTGATGGGATAGAACTGAGTGACTGTGATGGGATAGAAATGAGTGACTGCTATGGGATAGAACTGAGCGATTGTGATGGGATAGAACTGAGTGATTGCGATGGGATAGAACGGAGTGACTGTGATGGGATAGAATTGATTGACTGTGATGGGATAGAACGGAGTGACTGTGATGGGATGGAACGGAGTGACTGCGATGGTATAGAACTGAGTGACTGTGACGGGATAGAACTGTGTGACTGTGATGGGATAGAACTGAGTGACTGCAATGGGTTAGAACTGAGTGACTGTGATTGGATAGAACGGAGTGACTGATGGGATAGAACTGAGTGATTGTGATGGAATGGCACTGAGTGACTGTGATGGTATAGAAGTGAGTGACTATGATGGGATAGAAGTGAGTGACTGTGATGGGATAGAAATGAGTGCCTGTGAAGGGATAGAACTGAGTGACTGTGATGGGATAGAAGTGAGTGACTGTGATGGGATAGAAGTGAGTGACTGTGATGGGATAGAAATGTGTGCCTATGAAGGGATAGAAATGAGTGACTGTGATGGGATAGAAATGAGTGACTGTGATGGGATAGAACTGAGTGACTGTGATGGGATAGAACTGAATGACTATGATGGGATAGAACTGAGTGATTGTGATGGGATGGCACTGAGTGACTGTGATGGTGTAGAAGTGAGTGACTATGATGGGATAGAACTGAGTGACTGTGATGGGATAGAACTGAATGACTGTGATGGGATAGAACTGAGTGATTGTGATGGGATGGCACTGAGTGACTGTGATGGGATAGAACTGAGTGACTGCTATGGGATAGAACTGAGTGATTGTGATGGGATAGAACTGGGTGACTGTGATGGGATAGAACTGAGTGACTGCAATGGATTAGAACTGAGTGATTGTGATGGGATAGAACGGAGTGACTGATGGGATAGAATTGATTGACTGTGATGGGATAGAAATGAGTGACTGTGATGGGATAGAACTGTGTGACTGTGATGGGATAGAACTGAGTGATTGTGATGGGATAAAAGTGAGTGACTGTGATGGGATAGAACTGAGTGACTGTGATGGGATAGAAATGAGTGACTGCTATGGGATAGAACTGAGCGATTGTGATGGGATAGAACTGAGTGACTGCGATGGGATAGAACGGAGTGACTGTGATGGGATAGAATTGATTGACTGTGATGGGATAGAACGGAGTGACTGTGATGGGATGGAACGGAGTGACTGCGATGGTATAGAACTGAGTGACTGTGATGGGATAGAACTGTGTGACTGTGGTGGGATAGAACTGAGTGACTGCAATGGGTAAGAACTGAGTGACTGTGATGGGATAGAACGGAGTGACTAATGGGATAGAAATGAGTGACTGTGATGGGATAGAAATGAGTGACTGTGATGGGATAGAACTGAGTGACTGTGATGGGATAGAACTGAGTGATTGTGATGTGATAGAAATGAGTGACTGTGATGGGATAGAACTGAGTGGCTGCTATGGGATAGAACTGAGTGACTGTGATGGGATAGAAATGAGTGACTGTGATGGGATAGAAATGAGTGACTGTGATGGGATAGAACGGAGTGACTGCTATGGGATAGAAATGAGTGACTGCTACGGGATAGAAATGAGTGACTGTGATGGGCTAGAACTGAGCGACTGTGATGGGATAGAACTGAGTGATTGTGATGGGATATAAGTGAGTGACTGTGAAGGGATAGAAATGAGTGACTGTGATGGGATTGAACTGAGCGACTGTGATGGGATAGAACTGAGTGATTGTGATGGGATAGAAGTGAGTGACTGTGAAGGGATAGAAATGAGTGACTGTGATGGGATTGAACTGAGTGACTGTGATGGGATAGAACTGAGTGATTGTGATGGGATAGAAGTGAGTGACCGATGGGATAGAACTGAGTGACTGTGATGGGACAGAAGTGAGTGACTGTGATGGGATAGAAATGAGTGCCTGTGAAGGGATAGAACTGAGTGACTGTGATGGGATAGAAGTGAGTGACTGTGATGGGATAGAAATGAGTGACTGTGATGGGATAGAAATGAGTGACTGTGATGGGATAGAACGGAGTGACTGCTATGGGATAGAAATGAGTGACTGCTATGGGATAGAAATGAGTGACTGTGATGGGCTAGTACTGAGCGACTGTGATGGGATAGAACTGAGTGATTGTGATGGGATATAAGTGAGTGACTGTGAAGGGATAGAAATGAGTGACTGTGATGGGATTGAACTGAGCGACTGTGATGGGATAGAACTGAGTGATTGTGATGGGATAGAACTGAGTGATTGTGATGGGATAGAAGTGAGTGACTGTGAAGGGATAGAAATGAGTGACTGTGATGGGATTGAACTGAGTGACTGTGATGGGATAGAACTGAGTGATTGTGATGGGATAGAAGTGAGTGACCGATGGGATAGAACCGAGTGACTGTGATGGGATAGAAGTGAGTGACTGTGATGGGATAGAAATGAGTGCCTGTGAAGGGATAGAACTGAGTGACTGTGATGGGATAGAAGTGAGTGACTGTGATGGGATAGAACTGAGTGACTGCAATGGATTAGAACTGAGTGATTGTGATGGGATAGAACGGAGTGACTGATGGGATAGAATTGATTGACTGTGATGGGATAGAAATGAGTGACTGTGATGGGATAGAACTGTGTGACTGTGATGGGATAGAACTGAGTGATTGTGATGGGATAAAAGTGAGTGACTGTGATGGGATAGAACTGAGTGACTGTGATGGGATAGAAATGAGTGACTGCTATGGGATAGAACTGAGCGATTGTGATGGGATAGAACTGAGTGACTGCGATGGGATAGAACGGAGTGACTGTGATGGGATAGAATTGATTGACTGTGATGGGATAGAACGGAGTGACTGTGATGGGATGGAACGGAGTGACTGCGATGGTATAGAACTGAGTGACTGTGATGGGATAGAACTGTGTGACTGTGATGGGATAGAACTGAGTGACTGCAATGGATTAGAACTGAGTGATTGTGATGGGATAGAACGGAGTGACTGATGGGATAGAATTGATTGACTGTGATGGGATAGAAATGAGTGACTGTGATGGGATAGAACTGTGTGACTGTGATGGGATAGAACTGAGTGGTTGTGATGGGATAAAAGTGAGTGACTGTGATGGGATAGAACTGAGTGACTGTGATGGGATAGAAATGAGTGACTGCTATGGGATAGAACTGAGCGATTGTGATGGGATAGAACTGAGTGACTGCGATGGGATAGAACGGAGTGACTGTGATGGGATAGAATTGATTGACTGTGATGGGATAGAACGGAGTGACTGTGATGGGATGGAACGGAGTGACTGCGATGGTATAGAACTGAGTGACTGCAATGGGTAAGAACTGAGTGACTGTGATGGGATAGAACGGAGTGACTGATGGGATAGAAATGAGTGACTGTGATGGGATAGAAATGAGTGACTGTGATGGGATAGAACTGAGTGACTGTGATGGGATAGAACTGAGTGATTGTGATGTGATAGAAATGAGTGACTGTGATGGGATAGAACTGAGTGACTGCTATGGGATAGAACTGAGTGACTGTGATGGGATAGAAATGAGTGACTGTGATGGGATAGAAATGAGTGACTGTGATGGGATAGAACGGAGTGACTGCTATGGGATAGAAATGAGTGACTGCTATGGGATAGAAATGAGTGACTGTGATGGGCTAGAACAGAGCGACTGTGATGGGAGAGAACTGAGTGATTGTGATGGGATATAAGTGAGTGACTGTGAAGGGATAGAAATGAGTGACTGTGATGGGATTGAACTGAGCGACTGTGATGGGATAGAACTGAGTGATTGTGATGGGATAGAAGTGAGTGACCGATGGGATAGAACTGAGTGACTGTGATGGGACAGAAGTGAGTGGCTGTGATGGGATAGAAATGAGTGCCTGTGAAGGGATAGAACTGAGTGACTGTGATGGGATAGAAGTGAGTGACTGTGATGGGATAGAAATGAGTGACTGTGATGGGATAGAAATGAGTGACTGTGATGGGATAGAACGGAGTGACTGCTATGGGATAGAAATGAGTGACTGCTATGGGATAGAAATGAGTGACTGTGATGGGCTAGTACTGAGCGACTGTGATGGGATAGAACTGAGTGATTGTGATGGGATATAAGTGAGTGACTGTGAAGGGATAGAAATGAGTGACTGTGATGGGATTGAACTGAGCGACTGTGATGGGATAGAACTGAGTGATTGTGATGGGATAGAACTGAGTGATTGTGATGGGATAGAACTGAGTGACTGTGATGGGATAGAAATGAGTGACTGCTATGGGATAGAACTGAGCGATTGTGATGGGATAGAACTGAGTGATTGCGATGGGATAGAACGGAGTGACTGTGATGGGATAGAATTGATTGACTGTGATGGGATAGAACGGAGTGACTGTGATGGGATGGAACGGAGTGACTGCGATGGTATAGAACTGAGTGACTGTGATGGGATAGAACTGTGTGACTGTGATGGGATAGAACTGAGTGACTGCAATGGGTGAGAACTGAGTGACTGTGATGGGATAGAACGGAGTGACTGATGGGATAGAAATGAGTGACTGTGATGGGATAGAAATGAGTGACTGTGATGGGATAGAACTGAGTGATTGTGATGTGATAGAAATGAGTGACTGTGATGGGATAGAACTGAGTGACTGCTATGGGATAGAACTGAGTGACTGTGATGGGATAGAAATGAGTGACTGTGATGGGATAGAAATGAGTGACTGTGATGGGATAGAACGGAGTGACTGCTATGGGATAGAAATGAGTGACTGCTATGGGATAGAAATGAGTGACTGTGATGGGCTAGAACTGAGCGACTGTGATGGGATAGAACTGAGTGATTGTGATGGGATATAAGTGAGTGACTGTGAAGGGATAGAAATGAGTGACTGTGATGGGATTGAACTGAGCGACTGTGATGGGATAGAACTGAGTGATTGTGATGGGATAGAAGTGAGTGACTGTGAAGGGATAGAAATGAGTGACTGTGATGGGATTGAACTGAGTGACTGTGATGGGATAGAACTGAGTGATTGTGATGGGATAGAAGTGAGTGACCGATGGGATAGAACTGAGTGACTGTGATGGGATAGAAGTGAGTGACTGTGATGGGATAGAAATGAGTGCCTGTGAAGGGATAGAACTGAGTGACTGTGATGGGATAGAAGTGAGTAACTGTGATGGGATAGAAATGAGTGCCTTTGAAGGGATAGAAATGAGTGACTGTGATGGGATAGAACTGAGTGACTGTGATGGGATAGAACTGAATGACTGTGATGGGATAGAACTGAGTGATTGTGATGGGATGGCACTGAGTGACTGTGATGGTATAGAAGTGAGTGACTATGATGGGATAGAAGTGAGTGACTGTGATGGGATAGAAATGAGTGCCTGTGAAGGGATAGAACTGAGTGACTGTGATGGGATAGAAATGAGTGACTGTGATGGGATAGAAGTGAGTGACTGTGATGGGATAGAAGTGAGTGACTGTGATGGGATAGAAATGAGTGCCTGTGAAGGGATAGAAATGAGTGACTGTGATGGGATAGAACTGAGTGACTGTGATGGGATAGAACTGAATGACTGTGATGGGATAGAACTGAGTGATTGTGATGGGATGGCACTGAGTGACTGTGATGGGATAGAACTGAGTGACTGTGATGCGATAGAACTGAGTGTCTGCTATGGGATAGAACTGAGTGATTGTGATGGGATAGAACTGGGTGACTGTGATGGGATAGAACTGAGTGACTGCAATGGATTAGAACTGAGTGATTGTGATGGGATAGAACGGAGTGACTGATGGGATAGAATTGATTGACTGTGATGGGATAGAAATGAGTGACTGTGATGGGATAGAACTGGGTGACTGTGATGAGATAGAACCGAGTGACTGTGATGGGATGGCACTGACAGACTCTGATGAGACAGAACTGAGTGACTGTGTTTGGTTAGAACTGAGTGACTGTGGTGGGATAGAACGGAGTGACTGTGATGGGATAGAACTGTGTGACTGTGATGGGATAGAACAGAGTGATTGTGATGGGATAGAAGTGAGTGACTGTGATGGGATAGAACGGAGTGACTGGTGGGATAGAATTTATTGACTGTGATGGGATAGAAATGAGTGACTGTGATGGGATTGAACTGAGTGATTGTGATGGGATAGAACTGAGTGATTGTGATGGGATAGAAGTGAGTGACCGATGGGATAGAAGTGAGTGACTGTGATGGGATAGAAGTGAGTGACTGTGATGGGATAGAAATGAGTGCCTGTGAAGGGATAGAAGTGAGTGACTGTGATGGGATAGAAGTGAGTGACTGTGATGGGATAGAAATGAGTGCCTTTGAAGGGATAGAAATGAGTGACTGTGATGGGATAGAACTGAGTGACTGTAATGGGATAGAACTGAATGACTTTGATGGGATAGAACTGAGTGATTGTGATGGGATGGCACTGAGTGACTGTGATGGTATAGAAGTGAGTGACTATGATGGGATAGAAGTGAGTGACTGTGATGGGATAGAAATGAGTGCCTGTGAAGCGATAGAAGTGAGTGACTGTGATGGGATAGAAGTGAGTGACTGTGATGGGATAGAAATGAGTGCCTTTGAAGGGATAGAAATGAGTGACTGTGATGGGATAGAACTGAGTGACTGTGATAGGATAGAACTGAGTGATTGTGATGGGATAGAAGTGAGTGACCGATGGGATAGAACTGAGTGACTGTGATGGGATAAAAGTGAGTGACTGTGATGGAATAGAAATGAGTGCCTGTGAAGGGATAGAACTGAGTGACTGTGATGGGATAGAAGTGAGTAACTGTGATGGGATAGAAATGAGTGCCTTTGAAGGGATAGAAATGAGTGACTGTGATGGGATAGAACTGAGTGACTGTGATGGGATAGAACTGAATGACTGTGATGGGATAGAACTGAGTGATTGTGATGGGATGGCACTGAGTGACTGTGATGGTATATAAGTGAGTGACTATGATGGGATAGAAGTGAGTGACTGTGATGGGATAGAAATGAGTGCCTGTGAAGGGATAGAACTGAGTGACTGTGATGGGATAGAAATGAGTGACTGTGATGGGATAGAAGTGAGTGACTGTGATGGGATAGAAGTGAGTGACTGTGATGGGATAGAAATGAGTGCCTGTGAAGGGATAGAAATGAGTGACTGTGATGGGATAGAACTGAGTGACTGTGATGGGATAGAACTGAATGACTGTGATGGGATAGAACTGAGTGATTGTGATGGGATGGCACTGAGTGACTGTGATGGGATAGAACTGAGTGACTGTGATGCGATAGAACTGAGTGTCTGCTATGGGATAGAACTGAGTGATTGTGATGGGATAGAACTGGGTGACTGTGATGGGATAGAACTGAGTGACTGCAATGGATTAGAACTGAGTGATTGTGATGGGATAGAACGGAGTGACTGATGGGATAGAATTGATTGACTGTGATGGGATAGAAATGAGTGACTGTGATGGGATAGAACTGGGTGACTGTGATGAGATAGAACCGAGTGACTGTGATGGGATGGCACTGACAGACTCTGATGAGACAGAACTGAGTGACTGTGTTTGGTTAGAACTGAGTGACTGTGGTGGGATAGAACAGAGTGATTGTGATGGGATAGAAGTGAGTGACTGTGATGGGATAGAACGGAGTGACTGGTGGGATAGAATTTATTGACTGTGATGGGATAGAAATGAGTGACTGTGATGGGATTGAACTGAGTGACTATGATGGGATAGAACTGAGTGATTGTGATGGGATAGAAGTGAGTGACCGATGGGATAGAAGGGAGTGACTGTGATGGGATAGAAGTGAGTGACTGTGATGGGATAGAAATGAGTGCCTGTGAAGGGATAGAAGTGAGTGACTGTGATGGGATAGAAGTGAGTGACTGTGATGGGATAGAAATGAGTGCCTTTGAAGGGATAGAAATGAGTGACTGTGATGGGATAGAACTGAGTGACTGTGATGGGATAGAACTGAATGACTTTGATGGGATAGAACTGAGTGATTGTGATGGGATGGCACTGAGTGACTGTGATGGTATAGAAGTGAGTGACTATGATGGGATAGAAGTGAGTGACTGTGATGGGATAGAAATGAGTGCCTGTGAAGGGTAGAACTGAGTGACTGTGATGGGATAGAACTGAGTGACTGTGATGGGATAGAACTGAATGACTGTGATGGGATAGAACTGAGTGATTGTGATGGGATGGCACTGAGTGACTGTGATGGGATAGAACTGAGTGACTGTGATGCGATAGAACTGAGTGACTGCTATGGGATAGAACTGAGTGATTGTGATGGGATAGAACTGGGTGACTGTGATGGTATAGAACTGAGTGACTGCAATGGATTAGAACTGAGTGATTGTGATGGGATAGAACGGAGTGACTGATGGGATAGAATTGATTGACTGTGATGGGATAGAAATGAGTGACTGTGATGGGATAGAACTGGGTGACTGTGATGAGATAGAACCGAGTGACTGTGATGGGATGGCACTGACAGACTCTGATGAGACAGAACTGAGTGACTGTGTTTGGTTAGAACTGAGTGACTGTGGTGGGATAGAACGGAGTGACTGTGATGGGATAGAACTGTGTGACTGTGATGGGATAGAACTGAGTGATTGTGATGGGATAAAAGTGAGTGACTGTGATGGGATAGAACTGAGTGACTGTGATGGGATAGAAATGAGTGACTGCTATGGGATAGAACTGAGCGATTGTGATGGGATAGAACTGAGTGATTGCGATGGGATAGAACGGAGTGACTGTGATGGGATAGAATTGATTGACTGTGATGGGATAGAACGGAGTGACTGTGATGGGATGGAACGGAGTGACTGCGATGGTATAGAACTGAGTGACTGTGACGGGATAGAACTGTGTGACTGTGATGGGATAGAACTGAGTGACTGCAATGGGTTAGAACTGAGTGACTGTGATTGGATAGAACGGAGTGACTGATGGGATAGAACTGAGTGATTGTGATGGAATGGCACTGAGTGACTGTGATGGTATAGAAGTGAGTGACTATGATGGGATAGAAGTGAGTGACTGTGATGGGATAGAAATGAGTGCCTGTGAAGGGATAGAACTGAGTGACTGTGATGGGATAGAAGTGAGTGACTGTGATGGGATAGAAGTGAGTGACTGTGATGGGATAGAAATGTGTGCCTATGAAGGGATAGAAATGAGTGACTGTGATGGGATAGAAATGAGTGACTGTGATGGGATAGAACTGAGTGACTGTGATGGGATAGAACTGAATGACTATGATGGGATAGAACTGAGTGATTGTGATGGGATGGCACTGAGTGACTGTGATGGTGTAGAAGTGAGTGACTATGATGGGATAGAACTGAGTGACTGTGATGGGATAGAACTGAATGACTGTGATGGGATAGAACTGAGTGATTGTGATGGGATGGCACTGAGTGACTGTGATGGGATAGAACTGAGTGACTGCTATGGGATAGAACTGAGTGATTGTGATGGGATAGAACTGGGTGACTGTGATGGGATAGAACTGAGTGACTGCAATGGATTAGAACTGAGTGATTGTGATGGGATAGAACGGAGTGACTGATGGGATAGAATTGATTGACTGTGATGGGATAGAAATGAGTGACTGTGATGGGATAGAACTGTGTGACTGTGATGGGATAGAACTGAGTGATTGTGATGGGATAAAAGTGAGTGACTGTGATGGGATAGAACTGAGTGACTGTGATGGGATAGAAATGAGTGACTGCTATGGGATAGAACTGAGCGATTGTGATGGGATAGAACTGAGTGACTGCGATGGGATAGAACGGAGTGACTGTGATGGGATAGAATTGATTGACTGTGATGGGATAGAACGGAGTGACTGTGATGGGATGGAACGGAGTGACTGCGATGGTATAGAACTGAGTGACTGTGATGGGATAGAACTGTGTGACTGTGGTGGGATAGAACTGAGTGACTGCAATGGGTAAGAACTGAGTGACTGTGATGGGATAGAACGGAGTGACTAATGGGATAGAAATGAGTGACTGTGATGGGATAGAAATGAGTGACTGTGATGGGATAGAACTGAGTGACTGTGATGGGATAGAACTGAGTGATTGTGATGTGATAGAAATGAGTGACTGTGATGGGATAGAACTGAGTGACTGCTATGGGATAGAACTGAGTGACTGTGATGGGATAGAAATGAGTGACTGTGATGGGATAGAAATGAGTGACTGTGATGGGATAGAACGGAGTGACTGCTATGGGATAGAAATGAGTGACTGCTACGGGATAGAAATGAGTGACTGTGATGGGCTAGAACTGAGCGACTGTGATGGGATAGAACTGAGTGATTGTGATGGGATATAAGTGAGTGACTGTGAAGGGATAGAAATGAGTGACTGTGATGGGATTGAACTGAGCGACTGTGATGGGATAGAACTGAGTGATTGTGATGGGATAGAAGTGAGTGACTGTGAAGGGATAGAAATGAGTGACTGTGATGGGATTGAACTGAGTGACTGTGATGGGATAGAACTGAGTGATTGTGATGGGATAGAAGTGAGTGACCGATGGGATAGAACTGAGTGACTGTGATGGGACAGAAGTGAGTGACTGTGATGGGATAGAAATGAGTGCCTGTGAAGGGATAGAACTGAGTGACTGTGATGGGATAGAAGTGAGTGACTGTGATGGGATAGAAATGAGTGACTGTGATGGGATAGAAATGAGTGACTGTGATGGGATAGAACGGAGTGACTGCTATGGGATAGAAATGAGTGACTGCTATGGGATAGAAATGAGTGACTGTGATGGGCTAGTACTGAGCGACTGTGATGGGATAGAACTGAGTGATTGTGATGGGATATAAGTGAGTGACTGTGAAGGGATAGAAATGAGTGACTGTGATGGGATTGAACTGAGCGACTGTGATGGGATAGAACTGAGTGACTGCAATGGATTAGAACTGAGTGATTGTGATGGGATAGAACGGAGTGACTGATGGGATAGAATTGATTGACTGTGATGGGATAGAAATGAGTGACTGTGATGGGATAGAACTGTGTGACTGTGATGGGATAGAACTGAGTGATTGTGATGGGATAAAAGTGAGTGACTGTGATGGGATAGAACTGAGTGACTGTGATGGGATAGAAATGAGTGACTGCTATGGGATAGAACTGAGCGATTGTGATGGGATAGAACTGAGTGACTGCGATGGGATAGAACGGAGTGACTGTGATGGGATAGAATTGATTGACTGTGATGGGATAGAACGGAGTGACTGTGATGGGATGGAACGGAGTGACTGCGATGGTATAGAACTGAGTGACTGTGATGGGATAGAACTGTGTGACTGTGATGGGATAGAACTGAGTGACTGCAATGGATTAGAACTGAGTGATTGTGATGGGATAGAACGGAGTGACTGATGGGATAGAATTGATTGACTGTGATGGGATAGAAATGAGTGACTGTGATGGGATAGAACTGTGTGACTGTGATGGGATAGAACTGAGTGGTTGTGATGGGATAAAAGTGAGTGACTGTGATGGGATAGAACTGAGTGACTGTGATGGGATAGAAATGAGTGACTGCTATGGGATAGAACTGAGCGATTGTGATGGGATAGAACTGAGTGACTGCGATGGGATAGAACGGAGTGACTGTGATGGGATAGAATTGATTGACTGTGATGGGATAGAACGGAGTGACTGTGATGGGATGGAACGGAGTGACTGCGATGGTATAGAACTGAGTGACTGCAATGGGTAAGAACTGAGTGACTGTGATGGGATAGAACGGAGTGACTGATGGGATAGAAATGAGTGACTGTGATGGGATAGAAATGAGTGACTGTGATGGGATAGAACTGAGTGACTGTGATGGGATAGAACTGAGTGATTGTGATGTGATAGAAATGAGTGACTGTGATGGGATAGAACTGAGTGACTGCTATGGGATAGAACTGAGTGACTGTGATGGGATAGAAATGAGTGACTGTGATGGGATAGAAATGAGTGACTGTGATGGGATAGAACGGAGTGACTGCTATGGGATAGAAATGAGTGACTGCTATGGGATAGAAATGAGTGACTGTGATGGGCTAGAACAGAGCGACTGTGATGGGAGAGAACTGAGTGATTGTGATGGGATATAAGTGAGTGACTGTGAAGGGATAGAAATGAGTGACTGTGATGGGATTGAACTGAGCGACTGTGATGGGATAGAACTGAGTGATTGTGATGGGATAGAAGTGAGTGACCGATGGGATAGAACTGAGTGACTGTGATGGGACAGAAGTGAGTGGCTGTGATGGGATAGAAATGAGTGCCTGTGAAGGGATAGAACTGAGTGACTGTGATGGGATAGAAGTGAGTGACTGTGATGGGATAGAAATGAGTGACTGTGATGGGATAGAAATGAGTGACTGTGATGGGATAGAACGGAGTGACTGCTATGGGATAGAAATGAGTGACTGCTATGGGATAGAAATGAGTGACTGTGATGGGCTAGTACTGAGCGACTGTGATGGGATAGAACTGAGTGATTGTGATGGGATATAAGTGAGTGACTGTGAAGGGATAGAAATGAGTGACTGTGATGGGATTGAACTGAGCGACTGTGATGGGATAGAACTGAGTGATTGTGATGGGATAGAACTGAGTGATTGTGATGGGATAGAAGTGAGTGACTGTGAAGGGATAGAAATGAGTGACTGTGATGGGATTGAACTGAGTGACTGTGATGGGATAGAACTGAGTGATTGTGATGGGATAGAAGTGAGTGACCGATGGGATAGAACCGAGTGACTGTGATGGGATAGAAGTGAGTGACTGTGATGGGATAGAAATGAGTGCCTGTGAAGGGATAGAACTGAGTGACTGTGATGGGATAGAAGTGAGTGACTGTGATGAGATAGAACTGAGTGACTGCAATGGATTAGAACTGAGTGATTGTGATGGGATAGAACGGAGTGACTGATGGGATAGAATTGATTGACTGTGATGGGATAGAAATGAGTGACTGTGATGGGATAGAACTGTGTGACTGTGATGGGATAGAACTGAGTGATTGTGATGGGATAAAAGTGAGTGACTGTGATGGGATAGAACTGAGTGACTGTGATGGGATAGAAATGAGTGACTGCTATGGGATAGAACTGAGCGATTGTGATGGGATAGAACTGAGTGACTGCGATGGGATAGAACGGAGTGACTGTGATGGGATAGAATTGATTGACTGTGATGGGATAGAACGGTGTGACTGTGATGGGATGGAACGGAGTGACTGCGATGGTATAGAACTGAGTGACTGTGATGGGATAGAACTGTGTGACTGTGATGGGATAGAACTGAGTGACTGCAATGGGTTAGA
Source organism: Saccoglossus kowalevskii (assembly GCF_978046115.1). NCBI lineage: Eukaryota > Metazoa > Hemichordata > Enteropneusta > Harrimaniidae > Saccoglossus > Saccoglossus kowalevskii. The sequence continues at coordinate 652,291 of NC_140656.1, read as the reverse complement.
ACTGAGTGACTGTGATGGGATATAACGGAGTGACTGATGGGATAGAAATGAGTGACTGTGATGGGATAGAAATGAGTGACTGTGATGGGATAGAACTGAGTGACTGTGATGGGATAGAACTGAGTGATTGTGATGTGATAGAAATGAGTGACTGTGATGGGATAGAACTGAGTGACTGCTATGGGATAGAACTGAGTGACTGTGATGGGATAGAAATGAGTGACTGTGATGGGATAGAAATGAGTGACTGTGATGGGATAGAACGGAGTGACTGCTATGGGATAGAAATGAGTGACTGCTATGGGATAGAAATGAGTGACTGTGATGGGCTAGAACTGAGCGACTGTGATGGGATAGAACTGAGTGATTGTGATGGGATATAAGTGAGTGACTGTGAAGGGATAGAAATGAGTGACTGTGATGGTATTGAACTGAGTGACTGTGATGGGATAGAACTGAGTGATTGTGATGGGATAGAAGTGAGTGACCGATGGGATAGAACTGAGTGACTGTGATGGGATAGAAATGAGTGCCTGTGAAGGGATAGAACTGAGTGACTGTGATGGGATAGAAATGAGTGCCTTTGAAGGGATAGAAATGAGTGACTGTGATGGGATAGAACTGAGTGACTGTGATGGGATAGAACTGAATGACTGTGATGGGATAGAACTGAATGATTGTGATGGGATGGCACTGAGTGACTGTGATGGTATAGAAGAGAGTGACTATGATGGGATAGAACGGAGTGACTGCTATGGGATAGAAATGAGCGACTGCTATGGGATAGAAATGAGTGACTGTGATGCTGTGATGGGCTAGAACTGAGCGACTGTGATGGGATAGAACTGAGTGATTGTGATGGGATATAAGTGAGTGACTGTGAAGGGATAGAAATGAGTGACTGTGATGGGATTGAACTGAGCGACTGTGATGGGATAGAACTGAGTGATTGTGATGGGATAGAACTGAGTGATTGTGATGGGATAGAAGTGAGTGACTGTGATGGGATAGAACTGAGTGATTGTGATGGGATAGAAGTGAGTGACCGATGGGATAGAACTGCGTGACTGTGATGGGATAGAAGTGAGTGACTGTGATGGGATAGAAATGAGTGCCTGTGAAGGGATAGAACTGAGTGACTGTGATGGGATAGAAGTGAGTGACTGTGATGGGATAGAAATGAGTGCCTTTGAAGGGATAGAAATGAGTGACTGTGATGGGATAGAACTGAGTGACTGTGATGGGATAGAACTGAATGACTGTGATGGGATAGAACTGAGTGATTGTGATGGGATGGCACTGAGTGACGGTGATGGTATAGAAGTGAGTGACTATGATGGGATAGAAGTGAGTGACTGTGATGGGATAGAAATGAGTGCCTGTGAAGGGATAGAACTGAGTGACTGTGATGGGATAGAAGTGAGTGACTGTGATGGGATAGAAGTGAGTGACTGTGATGGGATAGAAGTGAGTGACTGTGATGGGATAGAAATGAGTGCCTGTGAAGGGATAGAACTGAGTGACTGTGATGGGATAGAAGTGAGTGACTGTGATGGGATAGAACTGAGTGACTGTGATGGGATAGAACTGAGTGATTGTGATGTGATAGAAATGAGTGACTGTGATGGGATAGAACTGAGTGACTGCTATGGGATAGAACTGAGTGACTGTGATGGGATAGAAATGAGTGACTGTGATGGGATAGAAATGAGTGACTGTGATGGGATAGAACGGAGTGACTGCTATGGGATAGAAATGAGTGACTGTGATGGGCTAGAACTGAGCGACTGTGATGGGATAGAACTGAGTGATTGTGATGGGATATAAGTGAGTGACTGTGAAGGGATAGAAATGAGTGACTGTGATGGTATTGAACTGAGTGACTGTGATGGGATAGAACTGAGTGATTGTGATGGGATAGAAGTGAGTGACCGATGGGATAGAACTGAGTGACTGTGATGGGATAGAAATGAGTGCCTGTGAAGGGATAGAACTGAGTGACTGTGATGGGATAGAAATGAGTGCCTTTGAAGGGATAGAAATGAGTGACTGTGATGGGATAGAACTGAGTGACTGTGATGGGATAGAACTGAATGACTGTGATGGGATAGAACTGAATGATTGTGATGGGATGGCACTGAGTGACTGTGATGGTATAGAAGAGAGTGACTATGATGGGATAGAACGGAGTGACTGCTATGGGATAGAAATGAGCGACTGCTATGGGATAGAAATGAGTGACTGTGATGCTGTGATGGGCTAGAACTGAGCGACTGTGATGGGATAGAACTGAGTGATTGTGATGGGATATAAGTGAGTGACTGTGAAGGGATAGAAATGAGTGACTGTGATGGGATTGAACTGAGCGACTGTGATGGGATAGAACTGAGTGATTGTGATGGGATAGAACTGAGTGATTGTGATGGGATAGAAGTGAGTGACTGTGATGGGATAGAACTGAGTGATTGTGATGGGATAGAAGTGAGTGACCGATGGGATAGAACTGCGTGACTGTGATGGGATAGAAGTGAGTGACTGTGATGGGATAGAAATGAGTGCCTGTGAAGGGATGGAACTGAGTGACTGTGATGGGATAGAAGTGAGTGACTGTGATGGGATAGAAATGAGTGCCTTTGAAGGGATAGAAATGAGTGACTGTGATGGGATAGAACTGAGTGACTGTGATGGGATAGAACTGAATGACTGTGATGGGATAGAACTGAGTGATTGTGATGGGATGGCACTGAGTGACGGTGATGGTATAGAAGTGAGTGACTATGATGGGATAGAAGTGAGTGACTGTGATGGGATAGAAATGAGTGCCTGTGAAGGGATAGAACTGAGTGACTGTGATGGGATAGAAGTGAGTGACTGTGATGGGATAGAAGTGAGTGACTGTGATGGGATAGAAGTGAGTGACTGTGATGGGATAGAAATGAGTGCCTGTGAAGGGATAGAAATGAGTGACTGCTATGGGATAGAACTGAGTGATTGTGATGGGATAATGGGATAGAACTGAGTGACTGTGATGGGATAGAACTGAGTGACTGCAATGGATTAGAACTGAGTGATTGTGATGGGATAGAACGGAGTGACTGATGGGATAGAATTGATTGACTGTGATGGGATAGAAATGAGTGACTGTGATGGGATAGAACTGGGTGACTGTGATGAGATAGAACCGAGTGACTGTGATGGGATGGCACTGACAGACTCTGATGAGACAGAACTGAGTGACTGTGTTTGGTTAGAACTGAGTGACTGTGGTGGGATAGAACGGAGTGACTGTGATGGGATAGAACTGTGTGACTGTGATGGGATAGAACAGAGTGATTGTGATGGGATAGAAGTGAGTGACTGTGATGGGATAGAACGGAGTGACTGGTGGGATAGAATTGATTGACTGTGATGGGATAGAAATGAGTCACTGTGATGGGATTGAACTGAGTGACTGTGATGGGATAGAACTGAGTGATTGTGATGGGATAGAAGTGAGTGACCGATGGGATAGAACTGAGTGACTGTGATGGGATAGAAGTGAGTGACTGTGATGGGATAGAAATGAGTGCCTGTGAAGGGATAGAACTGAGTGACTGTGATGGGATAGAAGTGAGTGACTGTGATGGGATAGAACGGAGTGACTGTGATGGGATAGAACTGTGTGACTGTGATGGGATAGAACTGAGTGACTGCTATGGGATAGAACTGAGTGATTGTGATGGGATAGAGCGGAGTGACTGGTGGGATAGAATTGTTTGACTGTGATGCGATAGAAATGAGTGACTGTGTGACTGTGATGGGATAGAACGATGTGACTGTGATTGGATAGAACTGAGTGACTGTTATGGGATGGCATTGAGTGACTGTGATGGGATGGCACTGAGTGACTGCGATGGGATAGAACTGAGTGACTGTGATGGGATAGAAATGAGTGATTGTGATGGGATAGAACTGAGTGACTGTGATGGGATAGAACTGAGTGACTGTGATGGGATAGAACTGAGTGAATATGATGAGATAGAACTGAGTGACTGTGATGGGATAGAACTGAGTGACTGTGATGGGATAGAACTGAGTGATTGTGATGGGATAGAACTGAGTGACTGTGATGGGATAGAAGTGAGTGACTGTGATGGGATAGAAATGAGTGACTGTGAATGGACAAAACTGAGTGACTGTGATGGGATAGAACTGAGTGACTGTGATGGGATAGAACTGAGTGATTGTGATGGGATAGAAGTGAGTGACTGTGAAGGGATATAACTGAGTGATTGTGATGGGATAGAACTGAGTAACTGTGATGGGATAGAACTGGGTGACTCTGATGGGATAGAACTGAGTGACTGTGATTTCATATAACTGAGTGATTGTGATGGGATAGAACTGAGTGACTGTGATTTCATATAACTGGGTGACTCTGATGGGATAGAACTGAGTGATTGTGATGGGATAGTACTGAGTGACTGTGATGGGATAGAAATGAGTGACTGTGATGGGATAGAACTAAGTGATTGTGATGGGATAGAACTGAGTGACTGTGATGGGATAGAACTGAGTGACTGTGATGGGATAGAAATGAGTGACTGTGAATGGATAAAACTGAGTGACTGATGGGATAGAACTGAGTGATTGTGATGGGATAGAACTGAGTGATTGTGATGGGATAGAAGTGAGTGACTGTGATGGGATAGAACTGAGTGACTGTGATGGGATAGAACTGAGTGATTGTGATGGGATAGAACTGAGTGATTGTGATGGGATAGAAGTGAGTGACTGTGATGGGATAGAACTGAGTGACTGTGATGGGATAGAACTGAGTGATTGTGATGGGATTGAACTGAGTGACTGTGATGGGATAGAACTGAGTGACTGTGATGGGATAGAACTGAGTGACTGTGATGGGATAGAAATGAGTGACTGTGAATGGATAAAACTGAGTGACTGGGATAGAACTGAGTGACTGTGATGGGATAGAACTGAGTGATTGTGACGGGATAGAAGTGAGTGACTGTGATGGGATATAAATGAGTGACTGTGATGGGATAGAACTGAGTGATTGTGATGGGATAGAACTGAGTGATTGTGATGAGAGAGAACTGAGTGACTGTGATGGGATAGAACTGAGTGACTGTGATGGGATAGAACTGAGTGATTGAGATGGGATAGAACTGAGTGACTGTGATGGGATAGAACCGAGTGACTGTGATGGGATGGAAATGAGTGACTGTGAATGGGATAGAACTGAGTGACTGTGATGGGATAGAACTGAGTGACTGTGATGGAATAGAAATGAGTGACTCTGAATGGATAAAACTGAGTGACTGTGATGGTATAGAACTGAGTGACTGTGATGGGATAGAACTGAGTGATTGTGGTGGGATAGAAGTGAGTGACTGTGATGGGATAGAAATGAGTGACTGTGATGGGATAGAACTGAGTGATTGTGATGGGATAGAACTGAGTGATTGTGGTGAGATAGAACTGAGTGACTGTGATGGGATAGAACTGAGTGACTGTGATGGGATAGAACTGAGTGATTGTGATGGGATAGAACTGAGTGACTGTGGTGGGATAGAACTGAGTGATTGTGATGGGATAGAAAGGAGTAACTGTGATGGGATAGAAATGAGTGACTGTGAAGGGATAGAACTAAGTGATTGTGATGGGATAGAACTGAGTGACTGTGATGGGATATAAATGGGTTACTGTGATGGAATAGAACTGAGTGACTGAGATTTCATATAACTGAGTGACTGTGATGGGATAGAACTGAGTGATTGTGATGGGATAGTACTGAGTGACTGTGATGGGATAGAAATGAGTGACTGTGATGGGATAGAACTGAGTGATTGTGATGGGATAGAACTGAGTGACTGTGATGGGATAGAACTGAGTGACTGTGATGGGATAGAAATGAGTGACTGTGAATGGATAAAACTGAGTGACTGATGGGATAGAACTGAGTGACTGTGATGGGATAGAACTGAGAGATTGTGATGGGATAGAAATGAGTGACTGTGATGGGATAGAACTGAGTGACTGTGATGGGATAGAACTGAGTGATTGTGATGGGATAGAAGTGAGTGACTGTGATGGGATAGAACTGAGTGACTGTGATGGGAGAGAACTGAGTGATTGTGATGGGATAGAACTGAGTGATTGTGATGGGATAGAAGTGAGTGACTGTGATGGGATAGAACTGAGTGACTGTGATGGGATAGAACTGAGTGATTGTGATGGGATAGAACTGAGTGACTGTGATGGGATAGAACTGAGTGACTGTGATGGGATAGAACTGAGTGACTGTGATGGGATAGAACTGAGTGACTGTGATGGAATAGAAATGAGTGACTCTGAATGGATAAAACTGAGTGACTGTGATGGGATAGAACTGAGTGACTGTGATGGGATAGAACTGAGTGATTGTGATGGGATAGAAGTGAGTGACTGTGAAGGGATATAACTGAGTGACTGTGATGGGATAGAACTGAGTAACTGTGATGGGATAGAACTGGGTGACTCTGATGGGATAGAACTGAGTGACTGTGATTTCATATAACTGAGTGATTGTGATGGGATAGAACTGAGTGACTGTGATTTCATATAACTGGGTGACTCTGATGGGATAGAACTGAGTGATTGTGATGGGATAGTACTGAGTGACTGTGATGGGATAGAAATGAGTGACTGTGATGGGATAGAACTAAGTGATTGTGATGGGATAGAACTGAGTGACTGTGATGGGATAGAACTGAGTGACTGTGATGGGATAGAAATGAGTGACTGTGAATGGATAAAACTGAGTGACTGATGGGATAGAACTGAGTGATTGTGATGGGATAGAACTGAGTGATTGTGATGGGATAGAAGTGAGTGACTGTGATGGGATAGAACTGAGTGACTGTGATGGGATAGAACTGAGTGATTGTGATGGGATAGAACTGAGTGATTGTGATGGGATAGAAGTGAGTGACTGTGATGGGATAGAACTGAGTGACTGTGATGGGATAGAACTGAGTGATTGTGATGGGATTGAACTGAGTGACTGTGATGGGATAGAACTGAGTGACTGTGATGGGATAGAACTGAGTGACTGTGATGGGATAGAAATGAGTGACTGTGAATGGATAAAACTGAGTGACTGGGATAGAACTGAGTGACTGTGATGGGATAGAACTGAGTGATTGTGACGGGATAGAAGTGAGTGACTGTGATGGGATATAAATGAGTGACTGTGATGGGATAGAACTGAGTGATTGTGATGGGATAGAACTGAGTGATTGTGATGAGAGAGAACTGAGTGACTGTGATGGGATTGAACTGAGTGACTGTGATGGGATAGAACTGAGTGATTGAGATGGGATAGAACTGAGTGACTGTGATGGGATAGAACCGAGTGACTGTGATGGGATGGAAATGAGTGACTGTGAATGGGATAGAACTGAGTGACTGTGATGGGATAGAACTGAGTGACTGTGATGAAATAGAAATGAGTGACTCTGAATGGATAAAACTGAGTGACTGTGATGGGATAGAACTGAGTGACTGTGATGGGATAGAACTGAGTGATTGTGGTGGGATAGAAGTGAGTGACTGTGATGGGATAGAAATGAGTGACTGTGATGGGATAGAACTGAGTGATTGTGATGGGATAGAACTGAGTGATTGTGGTGAGATAGAACTGAGTGACTGTGATGGGATAGAACTGAGTGACTGTGATGGGATAGAACTGAGTGATTGTGATGGGATAGAACTGAGTGACTGTGGTGGGATAGAACTGAGTGATTGTGATGGGATAGAAAGGAGTAACTGTGATGAAATAGAAATGAGCGACTGTGAAGGGATAGAACTAAGTGATTGTGATGGGATAGAACTGAGTGACTGTGATGGGATATAAATGGGTGACTGTGATGGAATAGAACTGAGTGACTGAGATTTCATATAACTGAGTGACTGTGATGGGATAGAACTGAGTGATTGTGATGGGATAGTACTGAGTGACTGTGATGGGATAGAAATGAGTGACTGTGATGGGATAGAACTGAGTGATTGTGATGGGATAGAACTGAGTGACTGTGATGGGATAGAACTGAGTGACTGTGATGGGATAGAAATGAGTGACTGTGAATGGATAAAACTGAGTGACTGATGGGATAGAACTGAGTGACTGTGATGGGATAGAACTGAGAGATTGTGATGGGATAGAAATGAGTGACTGTGATGGGATAGAACTGAATGACTGTGATGGGATAGAACTGAGTGATTGTGATGGGATAGAAGTGAGTGACTGTGATGGGATAGAACTGAGTGACTGTGATGGGATAGAACTGAGTGATTGTGATGGGATAGAACTGAGTGATTGTGATGGGATAGAAGTGAGTGACTGTGATGGGATAGAACTGAGTGACTGTGATGGGATAGAACTGAGTGATTGTGATGGGATAGAACTGAGTGACTGTGATGGGATAGAACTGAGTGACTGTGATGGGATAGAACTGAGTGACTGTGATGGGATAGAACTGAGTGACTGTGATGGAATAGAAATGAGTGACTCTGAATGGATAAAACTGAGTGACTGTGATGGGATAGAACTGAGTGACTGTGATGGGATAGAACTGAGTGATTGTGATGGGATAGAAGTGAGTGACTGTGATGGGATAGAAATGAGTGACTGTGATGGGATAGAACTGAGTGATTGTGATGGGATAGAACTGAGTGATTGTGGTGAGATAGAACTGAGTGACTGTGATGGGATAGAACTGAGTGACTGTGATGGGATAGAACTGAGTGATTGTGATGGGATAGAACTGAGTGACTGTGGTGGGATAGAACTGAGTGATTGTGATGGGATAGAAATGAGTAACTGTGATGGGATAGAAATGAGTGACTGTGAAGGGATAGAACTAAGTGATTGTAATGGGATAGAACTGAGTGACTGTGATGGGATATAACTGGATGACTGTGATGGAATAGAACTGAGTGACTGAGATTTCATATAACTGAGTGACTGTGATGGGATAGAACTGGGTGATTGTGATGGGATAGTACTGAGTGACTGTGATGGGATAGAAATGAGTGACTGTGATGGGATAGAACTGAGTGATTGTGATGGGATAGAACTGAGTGACTGTGATGGGATAGAACTGAGTGACTGTGATGGGATAGAAATGAGTGACTGTGAATGGATAAAACTGAGTGACTGATGGGATAGAACTGAGTGACTGTGATGGGATAGAACTGAGAGATTGTGATGGGATAGAAATGAGTGACTGTGATGGGATAGAACTGAGTGACTGTGATGGGATAGAACTGAGTGATTGTGATGGGATAGAAGTGAGTGACTGTGATGGGATAGAACTGAGTAACTGTGATGGGATAGAACTGAGTGATTGTGATGGGATAGAACTGAGTGATTGTGATGGGATAGAAGTGAGTGACTGTGATGGGATAGAACTGAGTGACTGTGATGGGATAGAACTGAGTGATTGTGATGGGATAGAACTGAGTGACTGTGATGGGATAGAACTGAGTGACTGTGATGGGATAGAACTGAGTGACTGTGATGGGATAGAAATGAGTGACTGTGAATGGATAAAACTGAGTGACTGGGATAGAACTGAGTGACTGTGATGGGATAGAACTGAGTGATTGTGACGGGATAGAAGTGAGTGACTGTGATGGGATATAAATGAGTGACTGTGATGGGATAGAACTGAGTGATTGTGATGGGATAGAACTGAGTGATTGTGATGAGATAGAACTGAGTGACTGTGATGGGATAGAACTGAGTGACTGTGATGGGATAGAACTGAGTGATTGTGATGGGTTAGAAATGAGTGACTGTGATGGGATAGAACTGAGTGACTGTGATGGGATGGAAATGAGTGACTGTGAATGGGATAGAACTGAGTGACTATGATGGGATAGAACTGAGTGACTGTGATGGAATAGAAATGAGTGACTGTGAATGGATAAAACTGAGTGACTGATGGGATAGAACTGAGTGACTGTGATGGGATAGAACTGAGTGATTGTGATGGGATAGAAGTGATTGACTGTGATGGGATAGAAATGAGTGACTGTGATGGGATAGAACTGAGTGATTGTGATGGGATAGAACTGAGTGATTGTGGTGAGATAGAACTGAGTGACTGTGATGGGATAGAACTGAGTGACTGTGATGGGATAGAACTGAGTGATTGTGATGGGATAGAACTGAGTGACTGTGGTGGGATAGAACTGAGTGACTGTGATGGGATAGAAATGAGTGACTGTGAATGGATAAAGCTGAGTGACTGTGATGGGATAGAACTGAGTGACTGTGATGGGATAGAACTGAGTGATTGTGATGGGATAGAACTGAGTGACTGTGATGGGATGGAAATGAGTGACTGTGAATGGGATAGAACTGAGTGACTATGATGGGATAGAACTGAGTGACTGTGATGGAATAGAAATGAGTGACTGTGAATGGATAAAACTGAGTGACTGATGGGATAGAACTGAGTGACTGTGATGGGATAGAACTGAGTGATTGTGATGGGATAGAAGTGATTGACTGTGATGGGACAGAAATGAGTGACTGTGATGGGATAGAACTGAGTGATTGTGATGGGATAGAACTGAGTGATTGTGGTGAGATAGAACTGAGTGACTGTGATGGGATAGAACTGAGTGACTGTGATGGGATAGAACTGAGTGATTGTGATGGGATAGAACTGAGTGACTGTGGTGGGATAGAACTGAGTGACTGTGATGGGATAGAAATGAGTGACTGTGAATGGATAAAGCTGAGTGACTGTGATGGGATAGAACTGAGTGACTGTGATGGGATAGAACTGAGTGATTGTGATGGGATAGAAATGAGTAACTGTGATGGGATAGAAATGAGTGACTGTGAAGGAATAGAACTAAGTGATTGTGATGGGATAGAACTGAGTGACTGTGATGGGATAGAACTGGGTGACTGTGATGGAATAGATCTGAGTGACTGTGATTTCATATAACTGAGTGACTGTGATGGGATAGAACTGAGTGATTGTGATGGGATAGTACTGAGTGACTGTGATGGGATAGAAATGAGTGACTGTGATGGGATAGAACTGAGTGATTGTGATGGGATAGAACTGAGTGACTGTGATGGGATAGAACTGAGTGACATGATGGGATAGAAATGAGTGACTGTGAATGGATAAAACTGAGTGACTGATGGGATAGAACTGAGTGACTGTGATGGGATAGAACTGAGTGATTGTGATGGGATAGAAGTGAGTGACTGTGATGGGATAGAACTGAGTGACTGTGATGGGATAGAACTGAGTGATTGTGATGGGATAGAACTGAGTGACTGCGATGGGATAGAATTGAGTGACTGTGATGTGATAGAACTGAGTGATTGTGATGGGATAGAACTGAGTGACTGTGAATGGATAAAACTGAGTGACTGTGATGGGATAGAACTGAGTGACTGTGATGGGATAGAACTGAGTGACTGTGATGGGATAGAAGTGAGTGACTGTGATGGGATAGAACTGAGTGATTGTGATGGGATAGAAGTGAGTGACTGTGATGGGAGAGAAATGTGTGACTGTGAAGGGATAGAACTGAGTGACTGTGATGGGATAGAACTGAGTGACTGCTATGGGATAGAACTGAGTGACTGTGATGGGATAGAAATAAGTGACTGTGATGGGATAGAACTGAGTGACTGTGATGGGATAGAACTGAGCGATTGTGATGGGATAGAACGGAGTGGCTGTGATGGGATAGAAATGAGTGACTGTGAAGGGATAGAACGGAGTGACTGTGATGGGATAGAAATGAGTGACTGTGAATGGATAAAACTGAGTGACTGTGATGGGATAGAACTGAGTGACTGTGATGGGATAGAACTGAGTGATTGTGATGGGATAGAAGTGAGTGACTGTGATGGGATAGAAATGAGTGACTGCTGTGGGATAGAACTGAGTGACTGCGATGGGTTAGAACTGTGTGAATGTGATGGGATAGAACGCAGTGACTGATGGGATAGAATTGATTGACTGTGATGGGATAGAAATGAGTGACTGTGGTGGGATAGAAATGAGTGACTGTGATGGGATAGAACTGAGTGACTGTGATGGGATAGAACTGAGTGACTGTGATGGTATAGAACTGAGTGATTGTGATGGATAGAAGTGAGTGACTGTGATGGGATAGAAATGAGTGACTGTGAAGAGATAGAACTGAGTGACTGTGATGGGATAGAACTGAGTGACGGTTATGGGATAGAACTGAGTGACTGCTATGGGATAGAACTGAGTGACTGTGATGGGATAGAACTGAGTGATTGTGATGGGATAGAAGTGAGTGACGGATGGGACAGAACTGAGTGACTGTGATGGGATGGAAGTGAGTGACTGTGATGGGATAGAAATGAGTGACTTTGAAGGGATAGAAATGAGTGACTGTGATGGGATAGAACTGAGTGACTGCGATGGGATAGAACTGAGTGATTGTGATGGGATAGAACTGAGTGACTGTGATGGGATAGAACTGAGTAATTGTGATGGGATAGAAGTGAGTGACTGTGATGGGATAGAACTGAGTGATTGTGATGGGATATAACTGAGTGACTGTGATGGGATAGAACTGAGTGATTGTGATGGGATAGATCTGAGTGACTGCAATGGGTTAGAACTGAGTGATTGTGATGGGATAGAACGGAGTTACTGATGGGATAGAATTGATTGACTGTGATGGGATAGAAATGAGTGACTGTGATGGGATAAAACTGAGTGACTGTGATGGGATAAAACAGCGATTGTGATGGGATAGAACTGAGTGACTGTGATGGGATAGAACTGAGTGACTGATGGGATACAACTGAGGGACTGTGATGGGATAGAACTGAGTGACTATGATGGGATAGAACGGAGTGACTGTGATGGGATAGAACTGAGTGACTGTGATGGGATAAAACTGAGTGACTGTGGTGAGATAGAACTGAGTGACTGTGATGGGATAGAACTGAGTGATTGTGATGGGATAGAACTGATTGATTGTGATTGAATAGAACTGGGTGATTGTGATGGGATATAATTGAGTGACTGTGATGGGATAGAACTGAGTGATTGTGATGGGATAGAACTGAGTGATTGTGTTTGAATAGAACTGAGTGATTGTGATGGGATAGAACTGAGTGACTGTGATGGGATAGAACTGAGTGATTGTGATGGGATAGAATTGAGTGACAGTGATGGGATGGGATAGAACTGAGCGATTGTGATGGGATAGAACAGAGTGACTGTGATGGGATGGAAATGAGTGACTGTGAATGGGATAGAACTGAGTGACTATGATGGGATAGAACTGAGTGACTGTGATGGAATAGAAATGAGTGACTGTGAATGGATAAAACTGAGTGACTGATGGGATAGAACTGAGTGACTGTGATGGGATAAAACTGAGTGACTGTGGTGAGATAGAACTGAGTGACTGTGATGGGATAGAACTGAGTGATTGTGATGGGATAGAACTGATTGATTGTGATTGAATAGAACTGGGTGATTGTGATGGGATATAATTGAGTGACTGTGATGGGATAGAACTGAGTGATTGTGATGGGATAGAACTGAGTGATTGTGTTTGAATAGAACTGAGTGATTGTGATGGGATAGAACTGAGTGACTGTGATGGGATAGAACTGAGTGATTGTGATGGGATAGAATTGAGTGACAGTGATGGGATGGGATAGAACTGAGCGATTGTGATGGGATAGAACAGAGTGACTGTGATGGGATGGAAATGAGTGACTGTGAATGGGATAGAACTGAGTGACTATGATGGGATAGAACTGAGTGACTGTGATTGAATAGACATGAGTGACTGTGAATGGATAAAACTGAGTGACTGATGGGATAGAACTGAGTGACTGTGATGGGATAGAACTGAGTGATTGTGATGGGATAGAAGTGAGTGACTGTGATGGGATAGAAATGAGTGACTGTGATGGGATAGAACTGAGTGATTGTGATGGGATAGAACTGAGTGATTGTGGTGAGATAGAACTGAGTGACTGTGATGGGATAGAACTGAGTGACTGTGATGGGATAGAACTGAGTGATTGTGATGGGATAGAACTGAGTGACTGTGGTGGGATAGAACTGAGTGACTGTGATGGGATAGAAATGAGTGACTGTGAATGGATAAAACTGAGTGACTGTGATGGGATAGAACTGAGTGACTGTGATGGGATAGAACTGAGTGATTGTGATGGGATAGAAATGAGTAACTGTGATGGGATAGAAATGAGTGACTGTGAAGGGATAGAACTAAGTGATTGTGATGGGATAGAACTGAGTGACTGTGATGGGATAGAACTGGGTGACTGTGATGGAATAGATCTGAGTGACTGTGATTTCATATAACTGAGTGACTGTGATGGGATAGAACTGAGTGATTGTGATGGGATAGTACTGAGTGACTGTGATGGGATAGAAATGAGTGACTGTGATGGGATAGAACTGAGTGATTGTGATGGGATAGAACTGAGTGACTGTGATGGGATAGAACTGAGTGACTGTGATGGGATAGAAATGAGTGACTGTGAATGGATAAAACTGAGTGACTGATGGGATAGAACTCAGTGACTGTGATGGGATAGAACTGAGTGATTGTGATGGGATAGAAGTGAGTGACTGTGATGGGATAGAACTGAGTGACTGTGATGGGATAGAACTGAGTGATTGTGATGGGATAGAACTGAGTGACTGCGATGGGATAGAATTGAGTGACTGTGATGGGATAGAACTGAGTGATTGTGATGGGATAGAACTGAGTGACTGTGAATGGATAAAACTGAGTGACTGTGATGGGATAGAACTGAGTGACTGTGATGGGATAGAACTGAGTGATTGTGATGGGATAGAAGTGAGTGACTGTGATGGGATAGAAATGAGTGACTGTGATGGGATAGAACTGAGTGATTGTGATGGGATAGAACTGAGTGACTGTGATGGGATAGAACTGAGTGACTGTGAATGGATAAAACTGAGTGACTGTGATGGGATAGAAGTGAGTGACTGTGATGGGATAGAACTGAGTGATTGTGATGGGATAGAAGTGAGTGACTGTGATGGGAGAGAAATGTGTGACTGTGAAGGGATAGAACTGAGTGACTGTGATGGGATAGAACTGAGTGACTGCTATGGGATAGAACTGAGTGACTGTGATGGGATAGAAATAAGTGACTGTGATGGGATAGAACTGAGTGACTGTGATGGGATAGAACTGAGCGATTGTGATGGGATAGAACGGAGTGGCTGTGATGGGATAGAAATGAGTGACTGTGAAAGGATAGAACGGAGTGACTGTGATGGGATAGAAATGAATGACTGTGAATGGATAAAACTGAGTGACTGTGATGGGATAGAACTGAGTGACTGTGATGGGATAGAACTGAGTGATTGTGATGGGATAGAAGTGAGTGACTGTGATGGGATAGAAATGAGTGACTGCTGTGGGATAGAACTGAGTGACTGCGATGGGTTAGAACTGTGTGAATGTGATGGGATAGAACGCAGTGACTGATGGGATAGAATTGATTGACTGTGATGGGATAGAAATGAGTGACTGTGATGGGATAGAAATGAGTGACTGTGATGGGATAGAACTGAGTGACTGTGATGGGATAGAACTGAGTGACTGTGATGGTTTAGAACTGAGTGATTGTGATGGATAGAAGTGAGTGACTGTGATGGGATAGAAATGAGTGACTGTGAAGAGATAGAACTGAGTGACTGTGATGGGATAGAACTGAGTGACGGTTATGGGATAGAACTGAGTGACTGCTATGGGATAGAACTGAGTGACTGTGATGGGATAGAACTGAGTGATTGTGATGGGATAGAAGTGAGTGACGGATGGGACAGAACTGAGTGACTGTGATGGGATGGAAGTGAGTGACTGTGATGGGATAGAAATGAGTGACTTTGAAGGGATAGAAATGAGTGACTGTGATGGGATAGAACTGAGTGACTGCGATGGGATAGAACTGAGTGATTGTGATGGGATAGAACTGAGTGACTGTGATGGGATAGAACTGAGTAATTGTGATGGGATAGAAGTGAGTGACTGTGATGGGATAGAACTGAGTGATTGTGATGGGATATAACTGAGTGACTGTGATGGGATAGAACTGAGTGATTGTGATGGGATAGATCTGAGTGACTGCAATGGGTTAGACCTGAGTGATTGTGATGGGATAGAACGGAGTGACTGATGGGATAGAATTGATTGACTGTGATGGGATAGAAATGAGTGACTGTGATGGGATAGAACGGGGTGACTGTGATGGGATAGAACTGAGTGACTGTGATGGGATAAAACTGAGTGACTGTGATGGGATAAAACAGCGATTGTGATGGGATAGATCTGAGTGACTGCAATGGGTTAGAACTGAGTGATTGTGATGGGATAGAACGGAGTGACTGATGGGATAGAATTGATTGACTGTGATGGGATAGAAATGAGTGACTGTGATGGGATAGAACGGGGTGACTGTGATGGGATAGAACTGAGTGACTGTGATGGGATAAAACTGAGTGACTGTGATGGGATAAAACAGCGATTGTGGTGGGATAGAACTGAGTGACTGTGATGGGATAGAACTGAGTGACTGATGGGATACAACTGAGGGACTGTGATGGGATAGAACTGAGTGACTATGATGGGATAGAACTGAGTGACTGTGATGGGATAGAACTGAGTGACTGTGATGGGATAAAACTGAGTGACTGTGGTGAGATAGAACTGAGTGACTGTGATGGGATAGAACTGAGTGATTGTGATGGGATAGAACTGATTGATTGTGATTGAATAGAACTGGGTGATTGTGATGGGATATAATTGAGTGACTGTGATGGGATAGAACTGAGTGATTGTGATGGGATAGAACTGAGTGATTGTGTTTGAATAGAACTGAGTGATTGTGATGGGATAGAACTGAGTGACTGTGATGGGATAGAACTGAGTGATTGTGATGGGATAGAATTGAGTGACAGTGATGGGATGGGATAGAACTGAGCGATTGTGATGGGATAGAACAGAGTGACTGTGATGCGATAGAACTGAGTGACTGTGATGGGATAGAACGGGGTGACTGTGATGGGATAGAACTGAGTGACTGTGATGGGATAAAACTGAGTGACTGTGATGGGATAAAACAGCGATTGTGGTGGGATAGAACTGAGTGACTGTGATGGGATAGAACTGAGTGACTGATGGGATACAACTGAGGGACTGTGATGGGATAGAACTGAGTGACTATGATGGGATAGAACTGAGTGACTGTGATGGGATAGAACTGAGTGACTGTGATGGGATAAAACTGAGTGACTGTGGTGAGATAGAACTGAGTGACTGTGATGGGATAGAACTGAGTGATTGTGATGGGATAGAACTGATTGATTGTGATTGAATAGAACTGGGTGATTGTGATGGGATATAATTGAGTGACTGTGATGGGATAGAACTGAGTGATTGTGATGGGATAGAACTGAGTGATTGTGTTTGAATAGAACTGAGTGATTGTGATGGGATAGAACTGAGTGACTGTGATGGGATAGAACTGAGTGATTGTGATGGGATAGAATTGAGTGACAGTGATGGGATGGGATAGAACTGAGCGATTGTGATGGGATAGAACAGAGTGACTGTGATGCGATAGAACTGAGTGACTGTGATTTCATATAACTGGATGACTCTGATGGGATAGAACTGAGTGTCTGTGATGGGATAAAACTGAGTGACTGATGGGATGAAACTGAGTGACTGATGGGATGAAACTGAAGGACTGTGATGGGATAGAACTGAGTGAATGTGATGGGATAAAACTGAGTGACTGATGGAATAAAACGGAAAGACTGCGTGGAATAGAACTGAGTGACTGTGATGCATTTGTTATCATATCAAAGTGTACTATTATAAACAGAAGTGGTCAACAGCCTTATAACTTTCTGACAAACTGCACAGATATGTACAATTAAATCCTTGAACGAGAACTGTAAGTTTAAATTTGTGGACCATGGCTGGACCATGTCGCTTAAAAGTGGAACAGGTGTGTCATCATATCCTAGTAAATCTGCTTCATTTAAGACAATGAATTTACTGTCATAAAAAGAATATATATATATATAGGACGACAGTAATTTCCTTATGTTTTGTGCACTTTATGGACAATGTAGGATAGAGAAAATCACAAGACAGTTCATAATCAGCCCAACAACGTAATATAAATATTTTGCCATGTTCCATCTAAGTACCCAGTAAATACAACATAATCTTTCAATGTATGTTTTTTATTTATTTTGTGATTGTTTCCTCCAATCATTGGAGGCTGACGATGGTGTATATATTTCTCACTTTATATATTGTGTGATGAACGGAAGCCTAACATTTTGAACTACACGGTCAATGTAATACCTAAAAAAGTAGATCAATTTGATTTGTGAGAATTGTAAATGTGAATACACTACAAGAATTTATAATTTATAAATTGATAAATATTTTTCATGCGAACACACATAATATCGCGATTTCAATCACTTTCTACATTTCCTCTTCCCCAATATTTAGTAGTACTATTTACCTACATGGACATATTATCTTGTGTGCAGGCAAAGGCGTGTTATCGAACGGTTGGTTAACATTTATTTGACAGATATAAAAGGGGTTGTTGTTGACGCGATGTTCACGTGGATCTGTAAATGAGTTACATCGTCATTACAAATTATATATTTCATATTTTATATGCAACGACTATAACTCTTTACTACAGCGAACGTATTTTATAATGTAAATAACATTAATGGAAACATTAACGAAATGACATATATAACACGTTTTCCATACGCAGAGCAATCTCTAGGTTATATTTATATAGACTTAGTTGTGTATTATATACAACCCCCACGCAGAAAACATAAAATTAACTTAATGACAACAGTTCGTATTACTCTTACACGGATTTAGCGACTGTACTCAGTGAGTGGGTTGAGCCACTTCAAAGCCAGCACTCATCACAATCACACACACGAGACGATGCCAATTTACGCACTACAAGCCGCTATAAAAAGTAACGTTTTCAATTTTCCATTGACGTTAAAACAATCATAAAAGCAAAGTGAACTGATTGATTTGATCGTGTTTGACCTATAAACGTTATTTAATTTGAAATATCCATTGGTATAGCCAATATAAGAAACAGCTCGTACGATTTCGAGTTATATCGGTATGAATGAATTGTTTCAGTTTTATTACAGTTCGGTTAAATGGGACAGATCAAAAGAGACGTTTGAAGGAGTCTTGTACGTCCCACCAAGGACAAGGTGCTCGTGCATATTATGATCAATTACGCCATGATAATCTATTATACACTTCATTATACCAGCACTTATTTTGATCTGATGTGACCACTTGTGTCTCTATTGCAGCTGCAACATGACATCGATACTACTATTGCTTTACATAATTGCTTTGTAATACGTTGTATAGTTAATATAGTGACTAAATTGTGTAACGGGTTGATGGAATCAAATGAATTTATAAAGTGACTTCATTTTGTAATACGTTGTTGTAATTAAGTGAATTAATATAGTGACTAAATTGTGTAACAGGTTGATGGAATCAAATGAATTTATAAAGTGACTTCATTTTGTAATACGTTGTTGTAATTAAGTGAATTAATAAAGTTTCTTGTGGTTACGTACTTGCTGTTGACCCCCCATAGTTTCTATAGGCGTTGGGTATGACCCAGTGTCACTGTTAATACAGACATCATTGTGTCCGTAGCTATAAATGGCTACATGCGCAAGATGCAACCGTTCCCTTCTGTGTCGTGTGCGCAATTATATCCGCGTGTCTGTTCAGTGTATATCGAAAGCAGTGGCCAAATGCACGCTTTCTTTGATGTAGGGTTTCTCTTAATGGCAATCCCCAAGTGCAGACTAAACCCTTCCAGTAACACTCAAATGCTTGGCTACTTTAAAAACGCGATATTAAAGATATATTTGACGCCATTTATAAGAAAGGGTCAAAGGCTGGCTTTCAATAAAACCAAACGTTACACACAGTTTACGCATCATAATAAATCACACGTTAACGGCTTTGATACGATGTCGTTAATAGGACAATTACGCAAAACAACTACATTAGTACACAGTCCCTCTTGATAGATAGAGGGGGCTGTGGTTATTATGAAACTTGTTGGGAGATGAAAGGATATAATTTGTAATAATGACTCATAATCGGCCGACAACCACATTCGAATGTAAATTTACAAGTGATTTATTATCTTGCCGACTTTCTTTCATTTAATAAATTAACATTGTTAGTCTTATGAAAAACTAACTTACTTACTACGAAATAAAAAGCATATATATAAATTGGACACTTTAAACATGGAAATATTTAAAACACGTATGCAGTTAATGTTCGCCCCTTCTAGCATTTTATTTGTTGGAACTACTCGTCTAAAACGCTCATCTCGTCACGCTTTGGTCTGAGATGGGGAAGAGTCTGATTTGTGAAATGCACTTGAAAAGGTGTGGTTGTCACCTAAACATACCAAAAAGGTGGAAATCATTATGAACTAGGCAGTTCTCTCAAATTTGAAACGAAAATCCTCCATAAAAAGTACTGACCAATAAAAAACGAAAGTTTCATACGTAATACACATAAAATGACGTGTACGTTATTCTCTCAGTCCAACTTTGTATCACATATGATGAATGCGTGTTAAAAACTACTCCAGAAACCAACGTTTAAAGTGATTCGATTGGGTGCATATTTTGGTGAAATGTACAACCATAATATTAAATATATATATTTAGATTTAACGAAGGCAACTAAATGAAGCCATTTTATTTATTTATTCAGTTTTGGTTTGGATCGTGTAACAATGTCATCGATATAACGATGTATGTTATATGTAGCAAGTTACTTAATCTAAACTGTTGTGCTAGTACTTCTGATTCAAAGACCGTGTTTGTAAGAGACCGGTAATCGCACAATCTAGTATATCGTTATATGTGGCGCATATCTTGGACGATCTACATGATTTAACTGAAATTTAACATTGAAGCCAATATCATTGACTGTGACCATTTTTAGTATCGTCTCAAATTTGACTTGTTTTACACTCAACTATCGATGCATGAATATTTGATGCATGAACTTTGGCAGTGGGCTAATGTTAAGGTGATTTCAAATACAGAGAATTTATTAATTTTTCAATAAATTGTACTTCCGGGCATTATAAGAATATTGACCTAAAAAAAGTTGGGGGTCACCAGGTTAATTTTCGCGAAAATCATGGTTGTATTTTAGTGAATAGCGACTGTTTTGGTAGTATTGTATTGCTTTTACCATAGGTTCCTATGGCAGAAATATTATGTCATATCTCAAATTGTAGGGTAGTGACATAAGCTGAAAAAATTATATATTGTAAATGATGGGGTACTTTTAGTTTTCCTGATTTTTTCAAAAATGTGGGTTTTAAAAAGTGTCGAAAAATGCAAATGTTATTTAACATTGCGCTCTATGGAATTGTTCTAAAAATAGCGATTTTTGAAAAATATTAGGACAAGTTTCTCAAAATACGTCACTGTAACACACAAAAGAATGTTATTTTATCGTGCCATTGGACAATAGCTCCATAATTTTACATAATACATTTATTGCCATGCGATTTATGACGAACTTTTTCAATAATGGTGAGTAGATTTCTACCTTAAGTTAAGATATATTTAGTATAAATAAAGCATGGGTCATCTTCCTCCAGGTTGTTACATGTACACTACAATAGCGGCGCTTTTAATAAGAATTAGTCTAATAGCAAGACTCGCATTGACAATCCATTACAGGAGAAGAAAATAGTGGATTTGAAAGTCTCGGGAAATCAAGAAATCTTATGAACACCCTAAAATGGCTAAATGCATGTACATTATGTAAAGACATGAAAAGTCCGTACTAAGTATACATTTCTCAGAATTGCCTCTTAACTTCATATTAATAACAATAATTTGTTATTTATGCTTGATGTTAATTTTTTAGCATGGTCGACATGCATATTTAGCAGTGTGTCATTTATTTTTCCAAAACTCAAAAAATATTATTTCAGTTCCTTTATAGAAGGACTGTCACTGGAAGCAAGAAGGAAAGATTCAACCAGAGCTATAGCTAATCGCATTCGAACTCGTAGCGTCGTCTGTCTCACTGTTGCCTCATTCGAACTCGTAGCGTCGTCTGTCTCACTGTTGCCTCATTCGTCGAACTCGTAGCGTCGTCTGTCTCACTGTTGCCTCGTTCGATTGTAATAGCTGAATGAGTTTGAACAAACTAAACAATTGTTGCAAAAAAACAAAATATTTTACGCTTCAAACTAAAATATATTTCAAAATCCAACTATTTCATAACACAATACTTGAATAACAAAAATCCACACATAAATTACATGGGAAACTGAATTCCAATACTGAACGAGGATACGCTTAGTCACAAATGACACCGGACGCAGTAAATATGGTGTTGATGTATATTATTTGCAAGCTTACGGGTGTTATCTGTTGGCTCCTCCCACTTCGACTCCATTATCTCCAGCTTAAAAATGTAATGTTTATTTGCTAAGAAGGGCAATGTACATACTACTTCACATTCACTATTGAATTTCTACCTACAAGGTTTGTGCAGGACTATCCTGGCACGGTGGTATTATAGAGCTTAACTTTTATAATGTACGTTACATATTCACTATATGAATATAATAATAAAACATTGAATTGAATGGAGCTCACTTTTATTTTATACGTATTCAGTAAAGGCAGCCTACCATATTAGACAAAATATCACTCATTCACACTTGATAGAAAAAACTTGAATGACACAAAAGGTTTGATGTACGTGAATTATACGCTATTCATAGATAAGATATTCTTATTACGAAATACTGAAACGAACATGCTAATTGACTTAACTGTACACCAGCTGTTCAACAAACAATTCAGTTATATTATTAGAAGATAATATTTGGTAATCGTAGTCCTAAATAACTATTAAAAATAGCTAGACGTTTCGAGCAATGGCTCTTTATCGATAGCATAGAAGTAAGTGTTATAACGTACAGGTAGAACATATGCACGTAAGAGCGCGCATGAACTATAAGTTAGAATCACAAAAAATTCCACATTAGTGGAAACGTAGAACTTGTCTTCTCGCTGGTCTGTAAAATGTGAAAATGTTTGTACATAATGTTTTTAATCCTGACATTTAAAGGATGGTACGTAAGTGCCAAAATTACACGATCCTGATTGTCACGGGAAACCGTAGAACCAATACAATCCGTTCTTGACATTGACACAACCTTGGCCAATGCTTTCCCAGTGACATTACGAGGATAACCCCGTTTTCTGAAATAATTACATAAATTCCTCGCCTGGTTGGTGACGGTGGTGCTCCAAATAAACGAGCGTTGTGAATAGTATCCATGTCCTGGCTAGCTTCATCGCGATCGCGATCAGCGTCCTGCGCATGGTACTCTTTCAGTCTTAGTCGGCGAAAAAAACTGTCAGCGTCGCGTTTCACCTGAAATTCATTTACTCTAGATTTAACCGGAATGAAATTCAGTCCCCGACTCAATACGCTACGTTCGGATACACTAAGAGGGAGGTCCTCAGGGATAGTGACCACCCGGCAAATATATTTGCGCTCAGCAACAGGCAACCTGTACTCACCCTTTTCTTCATACTTACCTGCACAGAGTCTGTTCAATTTCATTAATTTGCGTCTCCGCAAAGCATGGTATAAACGCATATTCAGAGAATGAACAGCCGTAAAAATTGCACTTATCTGGGTTGGTCGGCACAGGTTATATAGTGAATATAATGAATCGAGACGCTGTTTATGGTGAAGCTTACATTTAAAAACATTGTCCCGAATAGTAGAATTCATCAGGCTGCGCGAACACCTATTAAGGCGTTGATTACAGTGTCGTAGAAAAGCGTCCGATACACTGCTACTTGCCGCTCTGAAGTTAAGTCTAAATCCAACAGGAATCACTTTTTTCCGAAGGCAAGCATCAATGAAAAATATGTGGCTAGTACATCTAGTCTTCCCAAAAGTCGCCTTGCAAAAGCTGACCGCGACAGTTCTTACATTTTCCGGCAGACCCCTAGTACTCTCCACAAACAAACGATGTGCACGGCGTTGATGGAAATTCTTACCCGATGACATAATTAAGATAGCAGCAAATAGAAAAATCGTATAGTAGTTTATAAATAAATAAACGCTGCTCGGACTGATAAATATGATATATAGAAGATAATATTTGGTAATCGTAGTCCTAAATAACTATTAAAAATAGCTAGACGTTTCGCTATTTTTAATAGTTATTTAGGACTATTATTTATATTATTATCTGCGTTTTGTTATTTTAAATAATAAAATTTACAGACATACAGTTCAAGAGCAACATACATTTTTCAGTGTTATTTTCAACATAACTGTAGTCGTAGCTGTATTCCCAGTCCTATAAAAAGAGTTCAGAACGTTTAACCTGGAACGGTTTTGGTTTTATGATTTCTATATATAAGGTTTAAAAACACTAGTAAAATTTTGATAATTATGCATATTATTCTTGGATTTTCTAATCGTCAATTTTCTACTTGTGGTGTTTGGGTGTACATACTCTGCTAAAAATACCGAATAATTGCTAACTCCCATAGTCAAATGTACTACGTTACATATAGATGTATGCTTTAAGACCTCAAATTCTTATAATTGCTATATTTCAAGATTTATAAATACAATTTGCTGATTGTTGTTGCATTATTTGATTTATTCATAATGAAAATAAAAGTATCGATTGATATGGTCCGTGCCATGCTCCATTAATGCCTTCTCTAGTTACGTCACGAGCTGAATTATGTCTTACACAATTGCACTCAGAACTATGTGTAACGTATTTCAGCACTGTGTATGAATAAATTCATCTAATATATTAAACATATTGAATCATTGCAACCGTCAACGTAACTTGGAAAACAAATAGATGCGTTCAGCGAGAAGTAGTAGTAGTAGGACTGTACGATAAACACATGGATTGCAGTGCAATTAAGGGAAGCCGTTTAATATTACTGTACACTTGCATTACAATCATGCGGTACTTGGTAGCTGTGTGAGTAATACTCACAACGAAGTCATACAATTCACTTCTCGTCAGCTAAACTATGTCGTATTTATGTTAGCTTTGAACAAACTGTGAACATGTCCGAAAATCGGCCATGGAGAGTTATTATCGTGGTATTACGATATTACGGTCCACTTTACAATGCTGATGAGTCATCAAGCAAAACGTCATAGACTGTTCTATCGACTCATATTAGGCACAATTACGTCACATTATCGGCGGGCTATATACGAAATGAAATCATGTAATCATATTGGACACTGTACATATCAAATGAAGAGGCAGCGTATCCACCAACTTGCTCCTATTTGTGTACAGTACATGACAATGTCATTTTATGCAGTACAAAATCCAAGTCAATGTGTGTAGTACTGGATCCAAGTCAATGCGTGTAGTACATGGTCGAAGTCAATGTGTGTAGTACATGATCCAAGTCAATGCGTGTAGTACATGATCCAAGTCAATGTGTTCAGTACTGGATCCAAGTGAATGTGTGTAGTACATGATCCAAGTCAATGTGTTCAGTACTGGATCCAAGTGAATGTGTGTAGTACATGATCCAAGTCAATGCGTGTAGTACATGATCCAAGTCAATGTGTGTAGTACATGATCCAAGTCAATGTGTACAGTACATGATCCAAATCAATGTGTGTAGTACATAACCAATGTCAATGTATGTAGTAAATGATCCAAGTCAATGTGTGTAGTACATGATCCAAGTCAATGTGTGTAGTACAGGATCAATGTCAATGTATGTAGTACAGGATCCAAGTCAATGTGTGTAGTACATGATCCAAGTCAATGTGTGTAGTACATGATCCAAGTCAATGTGTGTAGTACATGATCCAAGTCAATGTGTTCAGTACATGATTCAAGTCAATGTGTGTTGTACAGGATCCAAGTCAATGTGTGCAGTACATGATCCAAGTCAATGTATGTGGTACAGGATCCAAGTCAATGTGTGTAGTACATGATCCAAGTCAATGTGTACAGTACATGATCCAAATCAATGTGTGTAGTACATAACCAATGTCAATGTATGTAGTAAATGATCCAAGTCAATGTGTGTAGTACATGATCCAAGTCAATGTGTGTAGTACAGGATCAATGTCAATGTATGTAGTACAGGATCCAAGTCAATGTGTGTAGTACATGATCCAAGTCAATGTGTGTAGTACATGATCCAAGTCAATGTGTGTAGTACATGATCCAAGTCAATGTGTTCAGTACATGATTCAAGTCAATGTGTGTTGTACATGATCCAAGTCAATGTGTGTAGTACATGATCCAAGTCAATGTGTGTAGTACATGATCCAAGTCAATGTGTGTAGTACATGATCCAAGTCAATGTGTGCAGTACATGATCCAAGTCAATGTATGTGGTACAGGATCCAAATCAATGTGTGTAGTACATGATCCAAGTCAATGTGTGTAGTACATGATCCAAGTCAATGTGTGTAGTACATGATCCAAGTCAATGTGTGTAGTATATGATCCAAGTCAATGTGTGCCCTACTGACTCAAAGTCCATATGTTCAGTACATGATCCAAGTCAATTGGTGTAGTACATGATCCAAGTCAAATTTTGTATTACAAAATCCAAGTCAATGTGTTCAGTACATGATCCAAGTCAATGCATGTAGTACATGATCCAAGTCAATGTGTGAAGAACATAACCAATGTCAATGTATGTAGTACAGGATCCAAGTCAATGTATGTAGTACATGATCCAAGTCAATGTATGTAGTACAGGATCCAAGTCAATGTGTGTAGTACATGATCCAAGTCAATGTGTGTAGTACATGATCCAAGTCAATGTGTGTAGTACATGATCCAATCAATGAGGGTAGTACATAATCCAAGTCAATGTGTATTGTACAGGATCCAAGTCAATGTGTGTAGTACATGATCAATGTCAATGTATGTAGTACAGGATCCAAGTCAATGTGTGTAGTACATGACTCAAGTCAATGTGTGCAGTGCATGATCCAAGTCAATGTGTGTAGTACATGATCCAAGTCAATGTGTTCAGTACATGATTCAAGTCAATGTGTGTTGTACAGGATCCAAGTCAATGTGTTCAGCGCATGATCCAAGTCAATGCGTGTAGTACATGATCCAAGTCAATGTGTGCAGTACATGATCCAAGTCAATGTATGTGGTACAGGATCCAAGTCAATGTGTGTAGTACATGATCAATGTCAATGCGTGTAGTACATGATCCAAGTCAATGTGTGCAGTACATGATCCAAGTCAATGTATGTGGTACAGGATCCAAATCAATGTGTGTAGTACATGATCCAAGTCAATGTGTGTAGTATATGATCCACGTCAATGTGTGCCCTACTGACTCAAAGTCCATATGTTCAGTACATGATCCAAGTCAATTGGTGTAGTACATGATCCAAGTCAAATTTTGTATTACAAAATCCAAGTCAATGTGTTCAGTACATGATCCAAGATAATGGGTGTAGTACATGATCCAAGTCAATGTGTGTAGTACATGATCCAAGTCAAATTTTGTATTACAAAATCAAAGTCAATGTGTTCAGTACACGATCGAAGCCAATGGGTGTAGTACATGATCCAAGTCAATGTGTATAGTACATGATCCAAGTCAATGCATGTAGTACATGATCCAAGTCAATGTGTGTAGAACATAACCAATGTCAATGTATGTAGTACAGGATCCAAGTCAATGTGTGTAGTACATGATCCAAGTCAATGTATGTAGTACAGGATCCAAGTCAATGTGTGTAGTACATGATCCAAGTCAATGTGTGTAGTACATGATCCAAGTCAATGTGTGTAGTACATGATCCAATCAATGAGGGTAGTACATAATCCAAGTCAATGTGTATTGTGCAGGATCCAAGTCAATGCATGTAGTACACGATCCAAGTCAATGTGTGTAGTACACAACCAATGTCAATGTATGTAGTACAGGATCCAAGTCAATGTGTGTAGTACATGATCAATGTCAATGTATGTAGTACAGGATCCAAGTCAATGTGTGTAGTACATGACTCAAGTCAATGTGTGCAGTGCATGATCCAAGTCAATGTATGTAGTACAGGATCCAAGTCAATGTGTGTAGTACATGATCCAAGTCAATGTGTGTAGTACACGATCCAAGTCAATGTGTGTAGTACATGATCCAATCAATGAGGGTAGTACATAATCCAAGTCAATGTGTATTGTACAGGATCCAAGTCAATGTGTTTCGTACATGATCCAAGTCAATGCGTGTAGTACATGATCCTAGTCAATATATGCAGAACATGGTGCAAGCCAATGCGTTCAGTGCATGATCCCAGTCAATGTGTGTAGTACATCATGTAAGTCAAAGTGTTCAGTGCAGGATTCAAGTCAATATGTTAAGTACAGTATGCAAGCGAATGTGTGTAGTACGAGATCCAAGTCAATGTGTTCAGCACATCATACAAGTCAATGTGTGTAGTACATGATCGAAGTCAATGTGTGCCCTACTGACCCAAGTCAACATGTTCAGTACATGATCCAAGTCAATGGTTATAGTAAATGATTCAAGTCAATGTGTGTAGTACATGATTCAAGTCAATGTGTGTAGTACATGATCCAAGTCAATGTGTTCAGTACATGATCCAAGTCAATGTGTTCAGTATATGATCCACGTCAATGTGTGTAGTACATGATCCAAGCCAATGTGTGTAGTACATGATCTAAGTCAATGTGTGTAGTACATGATCCAAGTCAATGCGTGTAGTACATGATCCAAGCCAATGTGTGCAGAACATGATGCAAGTCAATGAGATCAGTGCATGATCTCAGTCAATGTGTGTAGTACATGGTCCTAGTCAATGCGTGTAGTAAATGATCCCAGTAAATGTGTGTAGTACATGATGCGAGTCAATGTGTGTTGTACATGATCCAAGTCAATGTGTGCACTACTGACTCCAAGTCAATGTGTATAGTACATGATCCAAGTCAATGCGTGTAGTACATGATCCCAGTCAATGTGTGTAGTAGAGGATGAGTGTCAATGCGTTCAGTACAGGATCCAAGCCAATGTGTGTAGTACATGATACAAGTCAATGTGTGTAGTACATGATCCAAGTCAATGTGTATAGGACATGATCCAAGTCAATGCGTGTATTACATGATCCAAGTCAATGTGGTCAGAACATGATCCAAGTCAATTGGTGTAGTACATGATCCAACTCAAATTTTGTAGTACAGAATTCAAGTCAATGTGTCAGTACATGATCCAAGTCAATGGTATAGTAAATGATCCAAGTCAATGTGTGTATTACATGATCCAAGGCAATGTGTGTAGTACATGATCCAATCAATGTGGTCAGTACATAATCTAAGTCAATGTGTATTGTACAGGATCCAAATCAATGTGTTCAGTACATGATCCAAGTCAATGTGTGTAGTACATGATCCAAGTCAATGTGTTCAGTACATGATCCAATTCAATGTGTATAGTAAATGATCCAAATCAATGTCCTTTGTACATGGTGCAAGTCAATGTGTTCGGTACATGATCCAAGTGAATGGGTGTAGTACATGATCCAAGTCAATGTGTATAGTACATGATCCATGTCAATGTGTGTAGTACAGGATGAGTGTCAATGCGTTCAGTACAGGATCCAAGCCAATGTGTGTAGTACATGATCCAAGTCAATGTGTGTAGTACATGATCCAAGTCAATGTGTATAGGACATGATCCAAGTCAATGCGTGTATTACATGATCCAAGTCAATGTGTTCAGAACATGATCCAAGTCAATTGGTGTAGTACATGATCCAAGTCAATTTTGTAGTACGGAATTCAAGTCAATGTGTCAGTACATGATCCAAGTAAATGGATATAGTAAATGATCCAAGTCAATGTGTGTATTACATGATCCAAGTCAATGTGTGTAGTACATGATCCAATCAATGTGTATAGTACATGATCCAAGTCAATGTGTGTAGTACATGATCCAAGTCATGGTGTATAGTACATGATCCAAGTCAATTCGTGTAGTACAAGATTCAAGTCTATGTGTATTGTACAGGATCCAAGTCAATGTGTTCAGTACATGATCCAAGTCAATGCGTGAAGTACCTGATCCTAGTCAATATATGCAGAACATGATGCAAGCCAATGTGTGTAGTACATGATCCAAGTCAATGTGTATAGTACATGATCCAAGTCAATGCGTGTAGTACATGATCCAAGTCAATGTGTGTAGTACATGATCCAATCAATGTGGTCAGTACATAATCTAAGTCAATGTGTATTGTACAGGATCCAAGTCAATGTGTTCAGTACATGATTCAATTCAATGTGTATAGTAAATGATCCAAATCAATGTTCTTTGTACATGATGCAAGTCAATGTGTTCGGTACATGTCCAAGTCAATGAGTGTAGTACATGATCCAAGTCAATGTGTGTAGTACAGGATGAGTGTCAATGCGTTCAGTACAGGATCCAAGCCAATGTGTGTAGTACATGATCCAAGTCAATGTGTGTAGTACATGATCCAAGTCAATGTGTGCACTACTGACTCCAAGTCAATGTGTATAGTACATGATCCAAGTCAATGCGTGTAGTACATGATCCCAGCCAATGTGTGTAGTAGAGGATGAGTGTCAATGCGTTCAGTACAGGATCCAAGCCAATGTGTGTAGTACATGATCCAAGTCAATGTGTGTAGTACATGATCCAAGTCAATGTGTATAGGACATGATCCAAGTCAATGCGTGTATTACATGATCCAAGTCAATGTGGTCAGAACATGATCCAAGTCAATTGGTGTAGTACATGATCCAACTCAAATTTTGTAGTACAGAATTCAAGTCAATGTGTCAGTACATGATCCAAGTCAATGGTATAGTAAATGATCCAAGTCAATGTGTGTATTACATGATCCAAGGCAATGTGTGTAGTACATGATCCAATTAATGTGGTCAGTACATAATCTAAGTCAATGTGTATTGTACAGGATCCAAATCAATGTGTTCAGTACATGATCCAAGTCAATGTGTGTAGTACATGATCCAAGTCAATGTGTTCAGTACATGATCCAATTCAATGTGTATAGTAAATGATCCAAATCAATGTCCTTTGTACATGGTGCAAGTCAATGTGTTCGGTACATGATCCAAGTGAATGGGTGTAGTACATGATCCAAGTCAATGTGTATAGTACATGATCCATGTCAATGTGTGTAGTACAGGATGAGTGTCAATGCGTTCAGTACAGGATCCAAGCCAATGTGTGTAGTACATGATCCAAGTCAATGTGTGTAGTACATGATCCAAGTCAATGTGTATAGGACATGATCCAAGTCAATGCGTGTATTACATGATCCAAGTCAATGTGTTCAGAACATGATCCAAGTCAATTGGTGTAGTACATGATCCAAGTCAATTTTGTAGTACGGAATTCAAGTCAATGTGTCAGTACATGATCCAAGTCAATGGGTATCGTAAATGATCCAAGTCAATGTGTGTATTACATGATCCAAGTCAATGTGTGTAGTACATGATCCAATCAATGTGTATAGTACATGATCCAAGTCAATGTGTGTAGTACATGATCCAAGTCAATGTATATAGTACATGATCCAAGTCAATTCGTGTAGTACAAGATTCAAGTCTATGTGTATTGTACAGGATCCAAGTCAATGTGTTCAGTACATGATCCAAGTCAATGCGTGAAGTACCTGATCCTAGTCAATATATGCAGAACATGATGCAAGCCAATGTGTGTAGTACATGATTCAAGTCAATGTGTATAGTACATGATCCAAGTCAATGCGTGTAGTACATGATCCAAGTCAATGTGTTTAGAGCATGATCCAAGTCAATTGGTGTAGTACATGATCCACGTCAAATTTTGTAGTACAGAATCCAAGTCAATGTGTGTAGTACATGATCCAATCAATGTGGTCAGTACATAATCTAAGTCAATGTGTATTGTACAGGATCCAAGTCAATGTGTTCAGTACATGATCCAATTCAATGTGTATAGTAAATGATCCAAATCAATGTTCTTTGTACATGATGCAAGTCAATGTGTTCGGTACATGTCCAAGTCAATGAGTGTAGTACATGATCCAAGTCAATGTGTGTAGTACAGGATGAGTGTCAATGCGTTCAGTACAGAATCCAAGCCAATGTGTGTAGTACATGATCCAAGTCAATGTGTGTAGTACATGATCCAAGTCAATGTGTGCACTACTGACTCCAAGTCAATGTGTATAGTACATGATCCAAGTCAATGCGTGTAGTACATGATCCCAGACAATGTGTGTAGTAGAGGATGAGTGTCAATGCGTTCAGTACAGGATCCAAGCCAATGTGTGTAGTACATGATCCAAGTCAATGTGTGTAGTACATGATCCAAGTCAATGTGTATAGTACATGATCCAAATCAATGTCCTTTGTACATGGTGCAAGTCAATGTGTTCGGTACATGATCCAAGTGAATGGGTGTAGTACATGATCCAAGTCAATGTGTATAGTACATGATCCATGTCAATGTGTGTAGTACAGGATGAGTGTCAATGCTTTCAGTACAGGATCCAAGCCAATGTGTGTAGTACATGATCCAAGTCAATGTGTGTAGTACATGATCCAAGTCAATGTGTATAGGACATGATCCAAGTCAATGCGTGTATTACATGATCCAAGTCAATGTGTTCAGAACATGATCCAAGTCAATTGGTGTAGTACATGATCCAAGTCAATTTTGTAGTACGGAATTCAAGTCAATGTGTCAGTACATGATCCAAGTCAATGGGTATCGTAAATGATCCAAGTCAATGTGTGTATTACATGATCCAAGTCAATGTGTGTAGTACATGATCCAATCAATGTGTATAGTACATGATCCAAGTCAATGTGTGTAGTACATGATCCAAGTCAATGTATATAGTACATGATCCAAGTCAATTCGTGTAGTACAAGATTCAAGTCTATGTGTATTGTACAGGATCCAAGTCAATGAGTTCAGTACATGATCCAAGTCAATGCGTGAAGTACCTGATCCTAGTCAATATATGCAGAACATGATGCAAGCCAATGTGTGTAGTACATGATCCAAGTCAATGTGTATAGTACATGATCCAAGTCAATGCGTGTAGTACATGATCCAAGTCAATGTGTTTAGAGCATGATCCAAGTCAATTGGTGTAGTACATGATCCACGTCAAATTTTGTAGTACAGAATCCAAGTCAATGTGTGTAGTACATGATCCAATCAATGTGGTCAGTACATAATCTAAGTCAATGTGTATTGTACAGGATCCAAGTCAATGTGTTCAGTACATGATCCAATTCAATGTGTATAGTAAATGATCCAAATCAATGTTCTTTGTACATGATGCAAGTCAATGTGTTCGGTACATGTCCAAGTCAATGAGTGTAGTACATGATCCAAGTCAATGTGTGTAGTACAGGATGAGTGTCAATGCGTTCAGTACAGAATCCAAGCCAATGTGTGTAGTACATGATCCAAGTCAATGTGTGTAGTACATGATCCAAGTCAATGTGTGCACTACTGACTCCAAGTCAATGTGTATAGTACATGATCCAAGTCAATGCGTGTAGTACATGTTCCCAGACAATGTGTGTAGTAGAGGATGAGTGTCAATGCGTTCAGTACAGGATCCAAGCCAATGTGTGTAGTACATGATCCAAGTCAATGTGTGTAGTACATGATCCAAGTCAATGTGTATAGTACATGATCCAAGTCAATGTGTTCAGAACATGATCCAAGTCAATTGGTGTAGTACATGATCCAAGTCAAATTTTGAAGTACAGAATTCAAGTCAATGTGTCAGTACATGATCCAAGTCAATGGGTATAGTAAATGATCCAAGTCAATGTGTGTAGTACATGATCCAAGTCAATGTGTGTAGTACATGATCCAAGTCATTGCGTGTAGTACATGATCCCAGTCAATGTGTGTAGTAGAGGATGAGTGTCAATGCGTTCAGTACAGGATCCAAGCCAATGTGTGTAGTACATGATCCAAGTCAATGTGTGTAGTACATGATCCAAGTCAATGTGTATAGTACATGATCCAAGTCAATGCGTGTATTACATGATCCAAGTCAATGTGTGTAGTACTGGATCCAAGTCAATGTGTGTATTACATGATCCAAGGCAATGTGTGTAGTACATGATCCAATCAATGTGGTCAGTACATAATCTAAGTCAATGTGTATTGTACAGGATCCAAATCAATGTGTTCAGTACATGATCCAAGTCAATGTGTGTAGTACATGATCAAAGTCAATGTGTTCAGTACATGATCCAATTCAATGTGTATAGTAAATGATCCAAATCAATGTCCTTTGTACATGGTGCAAGTCAATGTGTTCGGTACATGATCCAAGTGAATGGGTGTAGTACATGATCCAAGTCAATGTGTATAGTACATGATCCATGTCAATGTGTGTAGTACAGGATGAGTGTCAATGCGTTCAGTACAGGATCCAAGCCAATGTGTGTAGTACATGATCCAAGTCAATGTGTGTAGTACATGATCCAAGTCAATGTGTATAGGACATGATCCAAGTCAATGCGTGTATTACATGATCCAAGTCAATGTGTTCAGAACATGATCCAAGTCAATTGGTGTAGTACATGATCCAAGTCAATTTTGTAGTACGGAATTCAAGTCAATGTGTCAGTACATGATCCAAGTCAATGGGTATAGTAAATGATCCAAGTCAATGTGTGTATTACATGATCCAAGTCAATGTGTGTAGTACATGATCCAATCAATGTGTATAGTACATGATCCAAGTCAATGTGTGTAGTACATGATCCAAGTCAATGTGTATAGTACATGATCCAAGTCAATTCGTGTAGTACAAGATTCAAGTCTATGTGTATTGTACAGGATCCAAGTCAATGTGTTCAGTACATGATCCAAGTCAATGCGTGAAGTACCTGATCCTAGTCAATATATGCAGAACATGATGCAAGCCAATGTGTGTAGTACATGATCCAAGTCAATGTGTGCACTACTGACTCCAAGTCAATGTGTATAGTACATGATCCAAGTCAATGAGTGTAGTACATGATCCCAGCCAATGTGTGTAGTAGAGGATGAGTGTCAATGCGTTCAGTACAGGATCCAAGCCAATGTGTGTAGTACATGATCCAAGTCAATGTGTGTAGTACATGATCCAAGTCAATGTGTATAGTACATGATCCAAGTCAATGCGTGTATTACATGATCCAAGTCAATGTGTTCAGAACATGATCCAAGTCAATTGGTGTAGTACATGATCCAAGTCAAATTTTGTAGTACAGAATTCAAGTCAATGTGTCAGTACATGATCCAAGTCAATGGGTATAGTAAATGATCCAAGTCAATGTGTGTAGTACATGATCCAAGTCAATGTGTGTAGTACATGATCCAAGTCATTGCGTGTAGTACATGATCCCAGTAAATGTGTGTAGTACATGATGCGAGTCAATGTGTGTAGTACATGATCCAAGTCAATGTATGCACTACTGACTCCAAGTCAATGTGTATAGTACATGATCCAAGTCAATGCGTGTACTACTTGATCCCAGTCAATGTGTTTAGTAGAGGATGAGTGTCAATGCGTTCAGTACAGAATCCAAGCCAATGTGTGTAGTACATGATCCAAGTCAATGTGTGTAGTACATGATCCAAGTCAATGTGTATTGTACATGATCCAAGTCAATGCGTGTATTACATGATCCAAGTCAATGTGTTCAGAACATGATCCAAGTCAATTGGTGTAGTACATGATCCAAGTCAAATTTTGTAGTACAGAATTCAAGTCAATGTGTCAGTACATGATCCAATCAATGTGGTCAGTACATAAAGTAAGTCAATGTGTATTGTACAGGATCCAAGTCAATGTGTTCCGTACATGATCCAAGTCAATGTGTGTAGTACATGATGCAAGTCAATGTGTTCAGTACATGATCCAATTCAATGTGGATAGTAAATGATCCAAATCAATGTCTATTGTACATGATGCAAGTCAATGTGTTCGGTACATGATCCAAGTCAATGTGTATAGTACATGATCCAAGTCAATGTGTGTAGTACAGGATGAGTGACAATGCGTTCAGTACAATATCCAAGCCAATGTGTGTAGTACATGATCCACGTCAAATTTTGTAGTACAGAATCCAAGTCAATGTGTGTAGTACATGATCCAATCAATGTGGTCAGTACATAATCTAAGTCAATGTGTATTGTACAGGATCCAAGTCAATGTGTTCAGTACATGATCCAATTCAATGTGTATAGTAAATGATCCAAATCAATGTTCTTTGTACATGATGCAAGTCAATGTGTTCGGTACATGTCCAAGACAATGAGTGTAGTACATGATCCAAGTCAATGTGTGTAGTACAGGATGAGTGTCAATGCGTTCAGTACAGAATCCAAGCCAATGTGTGTAGTACATGATCCAAGTCAATGTGTGTAGTACATGATCCAAGTCAAGGTGTGCACTACTGACTCCAAGTCAATGTGTATAGTACATGATCCAAGTCAATGCGTGTAGTACATGATCCCAGACAATGTGTGTAGTAGAGGATGAGTGTCAATGCGTTCAGTACAGGATCCAAGCCAATGTGTGTAGTACATGATCCAAGTCAATGTGTGTAGTACATGATCCAAGTCAATGTGTATAGTACATGATCCAAGTCAATGCGTGTATTACATGATCCAAGTCAATGTGTTCAGAACATGATCCAAGTCAATTGGTGTAGTACATGATCCAAGTCAAATTTTGTAGTACAGAATTCAAGTCAATGTGTCAGTACATGATCCAAGTCAATGGGTATAGTAAATGATCCAAGTCAATGTGTGTAGTACATGATCCAAGTCAATGTGTGTAGTACATGATCCAAGTCATTGCGTGTAGTACATGATCCCAGTAAATGTGTGTAGTACATGATCCAAGTCAATGTGTATAGTACATGATCCAAGTCAATTCGTGTAGTACAAGATTCAAGTCTATGTGTATTGTACAGGATCCAAGTCAATGTGTTCAGTACATGATCCAAGTCAATGCGTGAAGTACCTGATCCTAGTCAATATATGCAGAACATGATGCAAGCCAATGTGTGTAGTACATGATCCAAGTCAATGTGTGTACTACTGACTCCAAGTCAATGTGTATAGTACATGATCCAAGTCAATGAGTGTAGTACATGATCCCAGCCAATGTGTGTAGTAGAGGATGAGTGTCAATGCGTTCAGTACAGGATCCAAGCCAATGTGTGTAGTACATGATCCAAGTCAATGTGTGTAGTACATGATCCAAGTCAATGTGTATAGTACATGATCCAAGTCAATGCGTGTATTACATGATCCAAGTCAATGTGTTCAGAACATGATCCAAGTCAATTGGTGTAGTACATGATCCAAGTCAAATTTTGTAGTACAGAATTCAAGTCAATGTGTCAGTACATGATCCAAGTCAATGGGTATAGTAAATGATCCAAGTCAATGTGTGTAGTACATGATCCAAGTCAATGTGTGTAGTACATGATCCAAGTCATTGCGTGTAGTACATGATCCCAGTAAATGTGTGTAGTACATGATGCGAGTCAATGTGTGTAGTACATGATCCAAGTCAATGTATGCACTACTGACTCCAAGTCAATGTGTATAGTACATGATCCAAGTCAATGCGTGTACTACTTGATCCCAGTCAATGTGTGTAGTAGAGGATGAGTGTCAATGCGTTCAGTACAGAATCCAAGCCAATGTGTGTAGTACATGATCCAAGTCAATGTGTGTAGTACATGATCCAAGTCAATGTGTATAGTACATGATCCAAGTCAATGCGTGTATTACATGATCCAAGTCAATGTGTTCAGAACATGATCCAAGTCAATTGGTGTAGTACATGATCCAAGTCAAATTTTGTAGTACAGAATTCAAGTCAATGTGTCAGTACATGATCCAATCAATGTGGTCAGTACATAAAGTAAGTCAATGTGTATTGTACAGGATCCAAGTCAATGTGTTCCGTACATGATCCAAGTCAATGTGTGTAGTACATGATGCAAGTCAATGTGTTCAGTACATGATCCAATTCAATGTGGATAGTAAATGATCCAAATCAATGTCTATTGTACATGATGCAAGTCAATGTGTTCGGTACATGATCCAAGTCAATGTGTATAGTACATGATCCAAGTCAATGTGTGTAGTACAGGATGAGTGACAATGCGTTCAGTACAATATCCAAGCCAATGTGTGTAGTACATGATCCACGTCAAATTTTGTAGTACAGAATCCAAGTCAATGTGTGTAGTACATGATCCAATCAATGTGGTCAGTACATAATCTAAGTCAATGTGTATTGTACAGGATCCAAGTCAATGTGTTCAGTACATGATCCAATTCAATGTGTATAGTAAATGATCCAAATCAATGTTCTTTGTACATGATGCAAGTCAATGTGTTCGGTACATGTCCAAGACAATGAGTGTAGTACATGATCCAAGTCAATGTGTGTAGTACAGGATGAGTGTCAATGCGTTCAGTACAGAATCCAAGCCAATGTGTGTAGTACATGATCCAAGTCAATGTGTGTAGTACATGATCCAAGTCAATGTGTGCACTACTGACTCCAAGTCAATGTGTATAGTACATGATCCAAGTCAATGCGTGTAGTACATGATCCCAGACAATGTGTGTAGTAGAGGATGAGTGTCAATGCGTTCAGTACAGGATCCAAGCCAATGTGTGTAGTACATGATCCAAGTCAATGTGTGTAGTACATGATCCAAGTCAATGTGTATAGTACATGATCCAAGTCAATGCGTGTATTACATGATCCAAGTCAATGTGTTCAGAACATGATCCAAGTCAATTGGTGTAGTACATGATCCAAGTCAAATTTTGTAGTACAGAATTCAAGTCAATGTGTCAGTACATGATCCAAGTCAATGGGTATAGTAAATGATCCAAGTCAATGTGTGTAGTACATGATCCAAGTCAATGTGTGTAGTACATGATCCAAGTCATTGCGTGTAGTACATGATCCCAGTAAATGTGTGTAGTACATGATGCGAGTCAATGTGTGTAGTACATGATCCAAGTCAATGGGTATAGTAAATGATCCAAGTCAATGTGTGTAGTACATGATCCAAGTCAATGTGTGTAGTACATGATCCAAGTCATTGCGTGTAGTACATGATCCCAGTAAATGTGTGTAGTACATGATGCGAGTCAATGTGTGTAGTACATGATCCAAGTCAATGTATGCACTACTGACTCCAAGTCAATGTGTATAGTACATGATCCAAGTCAATGCGTGTACTACTTGATCCCAGTCAATGTGTGTAGTAGAGGATGAGTGTCAATGCGTTCAGTACAGAATCCAAGCCAATGTGTGTAGTACATGATCCAAGTCAATGTGTGTAGTACATGATCCAAGTCAATGTGTATAGTACATGATCCAAGTCAATGCGTGTATTACATGATCCAAGTCAATGTGTTCAGAACATGATCCAAGTCAATTGGTGTAGTACATGATCCAAGTCAAATTTTGTAGTACAGAATTCAAGTCAATGTGTCAGTACATGATCCAATCAATGTGGTCAGTACATAAAGTAAGTCAATGTGTATTGTACAGGATCCAAGTCAATGTGTTCCGTACATGATCCAAGTCAATGTGTGTAGTACATGATGCAAGTCAATGTGTTCAGTACATGATCCAATTCAATGTGGATAGTAAATGATCCAAATCAATGTCTATTGTACATGATGCAAGTCAATGTGTTCGGTACATGATCCAAGTCAATGTGTATAGTACATGATCCAAGTCAATGTGTGTAGTACAGGATGAGTGACAATGCGTTCAGTACAATATCCAAGCCAATGTGTGTAGTACATGATCCACGTCAAATTTTGTAGTACAGAATCCAAGTCAATGTGTGTAGTACATGATCCAATCAATGTGGTCAGTACATAATCTAAGTCAATGTGTATTGTACAGGATCCAAGTCAATGTGTTCAGTACATGATCCAATTCAATGTGTATAGTAAATGATCCAAATCAATGTTCTTTGTACATGATGCAAGTCAATGTGTTCGGTACATGTCCAAGACAATGAGTGTAGTACATGATCCAAGTCAATGTGTGTAGTACAGGATGAGTGTCAATGCGTTCAGTACAGAATCCAAGCCAATGTGTGTAGTACATGATCCAAGTCAATGTGTGTAGTACATGATCCAAGTCAATGTGTGCACTACTGACTCCAAGTCAATGTGTATAGTACATGATCCAAGTCAATGCGTGTAGTACATGATCCCAGACAATGTGTGTAGTAGAGGATGAGTGTCAATGCGTTCAGTACAGGATCCAAGCCAATGTGTGTAGTACATGATCCAAGTCAATGTGTGTAGTACATGATCCAAGTCAATGTGTATAGTACATGATCCAAGTCAATGTGTTCAGAACATGATCCAAGTCAATTGGTGTAGTACATGATCCAAGTCAAATTTTGAAGTACAGAATTCAAGTCAATGTGTCTTTACATGATCCAAGTCAATGGGTATAGTAAATGATCCAAGTCAATGTGTGTAGTACATGATCCAAGTCAATGTGTGTAGTACATGATCCAAGTCATTGCGTGTAGTACATGATCCCAGTCAATGTGTGTAGTAGAGGATGAGTGTCAATGCGTTCAGTACAGGATCCAAGCCAATGTGTGTAGTACATGATCCAAGTCAATGTGTGTAGTACATGATCCAAGTCAATGTGTATAGTACATGATCCAAGTCAATGCATGTATTACATGATCCAAGTCAATGTGTGTAGTACTGGATCCAAGTCAATGTGTGTATTACATGATCCAAGGCAATGTGTGTAGTACATGATCCAATCAATGTGGTCAGTACATAATCTAAGTCAATGTGTATTGTACAGGATCCAAATCAATGTGTTCAGTACATGATCCAAGTCAATGTGTGTAGTACATGATCAAAGTCAATGTGTTCAGTACATGATCCAATTTAATGTGTATAGTAAATGATCCAAATCAATGTCCTTTGTACATGGTGCAAGTCAATGTGTTCGGTACATGATCCAAGTGAATGGGTGTAGTACATGATCCAAGTCAATGTGTATAGTACATGATCCATGTCAATGTGTGTAGTACAGGATGAGTGTCAATGCGTTCAGTACAGGATCCAAGCCAATGTGTGTAGTACATTATCCAAGTCAATGTGTGTAGTACATGATCCAAGTCAATGTGTATAGGACATGATCCAAGTCAATGCGTGTATTACATGATCCAAGTCAATGTGTTCAGAACATGATCCAAGTCAATTGGTGTAGTACATGATCCAAGTCAATTTTGTAGTACGGAATTCAAGTCAATGTGTCAGTACATGATCCAAGTCAATGGGTATAGTAAATGATCCAAGTCAATGTGTGTATTACATGATCCAAGTCAATGTGTGTAGTACATGATCCAATCAATGTGTATAGTACATGATCCAAGTCAATGTGTGTAGTACATGATCCAAGTCAATGTGTATAGTACATGATCCAAGTCAATTCGTGTAGTACAAGATTCAAGTCTATGTGTATTGAACAGGATCCAAGTCAATGTGTTCAGTACATGATCCAAGTCAATGCGTGAAGTACCTGATCCTAGTCACTATATGCAGAACATGATGCAAGCCAATGTGTGTAGTACATGATCCAAGTCAATGTGTGCACTACTGACTCCAAGTCAATGTGTATAGTACATGATCCAAGTCAATGAGTGTAGTACATGATCCCAGCCAATGTGTGTAGTAGAGGATGAGTGTCAATGCGTTCAGTACAGGATCCAAGCCAATGTGTGTAGTACATGATCCAAGTCAATGTGTGTAGTACATGATCCAAGTCAATGTGTATAGTACATGATCCAAGTCAATGCATGTATTACATGATCCAAGTCAATGTGTGTAGTACTGGATCCAAGTCAATGTGTGTATTACATGATCCAAGGCAATGTGTGTAGTACATGATCCAATCAATGTGGTCAGTACATAATCTAAGTCAATGTGTATTGTACAGGATCCAAATCAATGTGTTCAGTACATGATCCAAGTCAATGTGTGTAGTACATGATCAAAGTCAATGTGTTCAGTACATGATCCAATTTAATGTGTATAGTAAATGATCCAAATCAATGTCCTTTGTACATGGTGCAAGTCAATGTGTTCGGTACATGATCCAAGTGAATGGGTGTAGTACATGATCCAAGTCAATGTGTATAGTACATGATCCATGTCAATGTGTGTAGTACAGGATGAGTGTCAATGCGTTCAGTACAGGATCCAAGCCAATGTGTGTAGTACATGATCCAAGTCAATGTGTGTAGTACATGATCCAAGTCAATGTGTATAGTACATGAT
Source organism: Saccoglossus kowalevskii (assembly GCF_978046115.1). Taxonomy (NCBI): domain Eukaryota; kingdom Metazoa; phylum Hemichordata; class Enteropneusta; family Harrimaniidae; genus Saccoglossus; species Saccoglossus kowalevskii. The sequence continues at coordinate 609,662 of NC_140656.1, read as the reverse complement.
CCAAGTCAATGCGTGTAGTACATGATCCAAGTCAATGTGTTTAGAGCATGATCCAAGTTAATTGGTGTAGTACATGATCCAAGCCAAATTTTGTAGTACAGAATCCAAGTCAATGTGTCAGTACATGATCCAAGTCAATGGGTATTGTAAATGATCTAAATCAATGCGTATAGTACATGATCAATGTCAATGTATGTAGTACATGATCCAAGTCAATGTGTATAGGACATGATCCAAGTCAATGCGTGTATTACATGATCCAAGTCAATGTGTTCAGAACATGATCCAAGTCAATTGGTGTAGTACATGATCCAAGTCAAATTTTGTAGTACAGAATTCAAGTCAATGTGTCAGTACATGATCCAAGTCAATGGGTATAGTAAATGATCCAAGTCAATGTGTGTAGTACATGATCCAAGTCAATATGTGTAGTACATGATCCAAGTCATTGCGTGTAGTACATGATCCCAGTAAATGTGTGTAGCACATGATGCGAGTCAATGTGTGTAGTACATGATCCAAGTCAATGTATGCACTACTGACTCCAAGTCAATGTGTATAGTACATGATCCAAGTCAATGCGTGTACTACATGATCCCAGTCAATGTGTGTAGTAGAGGATGAGTGTCAATGCGTTCAGTACAGGATCGAAGCCAATGTGTGTAGTACATGATCCAAGTCAATGTGTGTAGTACATGATCCAAGTCAATGTGTATAGTACATGATCCAAGTCAATGCGTGTATTACATGATCCAAGTCAATGTGTTCAGAACATGATCCAAGTCAATTGGTGTAGTACATGATCCAAGTCAAATTTTGTAGTACAGAATTCAAGTCAATGTGTCAGTACATGATCCAATCAATGTGGTCAGTACATAAAGTAAGTCAATGTGTATTGTACAGGATCCAAGTCAATGTGTTCCGTACATGATCCAAGTCAATGTGTGTAGTACATGATGCAAGTCAATGTGTTCAGTACATGATCCAATTCAATGTGGATAGTAAATGATCCAAATCAATGTATATTGTACATGATGCAAGTCAATGTGTTCGGTACATGATCCATGTCAATGTGTATAGTACATGATCCAAGTCAATGTGTGTAGTACAGGATGAGTGACAATGCGTTCAGTACAATATCCAAGCCAATGTGTGTAGTACATGATCTAAGTCAATGTGTGTAGTACATGATGCAAGCCAATGTGTTCAGTGCATGATCCCAGTCAATGTATGTAGTATAGGATGCAAGTCAATGCGTGCAGTACAGGATGTAAGTCAATGTGTTAAGAACAGGATACAAGTCAATATGTTCAGTACAGTATGCAAGCCGATGTCTGTAGTACATGATCCAAGTCAATGTGTATAGTACATGATCCAAGTCAATGCGTGTAGTACATGATCCAAGTCAATGTGTTTAGAGCATGATCCAAGTTAATTGGTGTAGTACATGATCCAAGCCAAATTTTGTAGTACAGAATCCAAGTCAATGTGTCAGTACATGATCCAAGTCAATGGGTATTGTAAATGATCTAAATCAATGCGTATAGTACATGATCAATGTCAATGTATGTAGTACATGATCCAAGTCAATGTGTTCAGTACATGATTCAAGTCAATGTGTATTGTACAGGATCCAAGTCAATGTGTATAGTGCATGATCCAAGTCAATGCGTGTAGTACATTATCCATGTCAATGTGTGCAGTACATGATCCAAGTCAATGTATGTAGTGCAGGATCCAAGTCAATGTGTGTAGTACATGATCCAAGTCAATGTGTGTAGTACATGATCCAAGACAATGTGTGTAGTACATGATCCAAGTCAATGTGTATAGTACATGATCCCAAACAATGTATGTAGTACATGATGCAAGTCAATGCGTGCAGTACAGGATGTAAGTCAATGTGTTCAGCACATCATTCAAGTCAATGTGTGTAGAACATGATCGAAGTCAATGTGTGCAGAAAATGATGTAAGTCAATGTGTGCCCTACCGACCCCAAGTCAATATGTTCAGTACATGATCGAAGTCAATTGGTGTAGTACATGATCCAAGTCAAATTTTGTAGTACATGATTCAAGTCAATGCATGTAGTACATGATCCAAGACAATGTGTGTAGTACAGGATCCAAGTCAATGTGTGTAGAACATGATCAAAGTCAACGTGTGTAGTACATGATCTAAGTCAATGTGTTCAGTACATGAATCAAGTCAATGTGTGTTGTACAGGATCCAAGACAATGTGTTCAGTGCATGTTCCAAGTCAATGCGTTTAGTACATGATCCAAGTCAATGGGTTCAGTACATGATGCAAGTCAATGTGTTCGGTACATGATCCAAGTCAATGGGTGTAGTACATGATCCAAGTCAATGTGTATAGTACATGGTCCAAGTCAATGTGTGTAGTACATGATCCCAGTCAATGTGTGTAGTACAGGATGAGTGTCAATGCGTTCAGTACAGGATCCAAGCCAATGTGTGTAGTACATGATCCAAGTCAATGTGTGTAGTACATGATCCAAGTCAATGCGTGTAGTACATGACCCAAGTCAATGCGTGCAGTACATGATCCCAGTCAATGTGTGTAGTATATGATGAGTGTCAATGCGTTCAGTACAGGATCCAAGCCAATGTATGTAGTACAGGATCCAAGCCAATGTGTGTTGTACATGATCCAAGTCAATGTGTGTAGTACATGATCCAAGTCAATGCGTGTAGTACATGACCCAAGTCAATGCGTGCAGTACATGATCCCAGTCAATGTGTGTAGTACATGATGCGAGTCAATGTGTGTAGTACATGATCCAAGTCAATGTGTGCACTACTGACTCCAAGTCAATGTGTTCAGAACATGATCCAAGTCAATTGGTGTACTACATGATCCAAGTCAAATTTTGTAGTACAGAATCCAAGTCAATGTGTCAGTACATGATCCAAGTCAATGGGTATAGTAAATGATCCAAGTCAATGTGTATAGTATATGATCCAAGTCAATGTGTAGTACATGATCCAAGTCAATGCGTGTAGTACATTATCCAAGTCAATGTGTGCAGTACATGATCCAAGTCAATGTATGTAGTGCAGGATCCAAGTCAATGTGTGTAGTACATGATCCAAGTCAATGTGTGTAGTACATGATCCAAGTCAATGTGTGTAGTACATGATCCAAGTCAATGTGTATAGTACATGATCCCAAACAATGTATGTAGTACATGATGCAAGTCAATGCGTGCAGTACAGGATGTAAGTCAATGTGTTCAGCACAGGATACAAGCCATATGTTCAGTACAGTATGCAAGCTAATGTGTGTAGCACGAGATCTAAGTCAATGTGTTCAGCACATCATTCAAGTCAATGTGTGTAGAACATGATCGAAGTCAATGTGTGCAGAAAATGATGTAAGTCAATGTGTGCCCTACCGACCCCAAGTCAATATGTTCAGTACATGATCGAAGTCAATTGGTGTAGTACATGATCCAAGTCAATGCGTGTAGTACATGACCCAAGCCAATGCGTGCAGTACATGATCCCAGTCAATGTGTGTAGTACATGGTCCAAGTCAATGTGTGTAGTACATGATCCCAGTCAATGTGTGTAGTACAGGATGAGTGTCAATGCGTTCAGTACAGGATCCAAGCCAATGTGTGTAGTACATGATCCAAGTCAATGTGTGTAGTACATGATCCAAGTCAATGCGTGTAGTACATGACCCAAGTCAATGCGTGCAGTACATGATCCCAGTCAATGTGTGTAGTATATGATGAGTGTCAATGCGTTCAGTACAGGATCCAAGCCAATGTATGTAGTACAGGATCCAAGCCAATGTGTGTTGTACATGATCCAAGTCAATGTGTGTAGTACATGATCCAAGTCAATGCGTGTAGTACATGACCCAAGCCAATGCGTGCAGTACATGATCCCAGTCAATGTGTGTAGTACATGATCCAAAGCAATGTGTGTAGTACATGATCCAAGTCAATGTGTTCAGTACATGATTCAAGTCAATGTGTGTTGTACAGGATCCAAGTCAATGTGTTGAGTGCATGATCCAAGTCAATGCGTGTAGTACATGATCCAAGTCAATGTGTGCTGCACATGATCCAAGTCAATGTATGTAGTGCAGGATCCAAGTCAATGTGTGTAGAACATGATCCAAGTCAATGTGTGTAGTACATGATCCAAGTCAATGTGTGTGGCACATGATCCAGGTCAATGTGTTCAGTACATGATCCAAGTCAATGTGTATAGTACATGATCCAAGTCAATGCGTGTAGTACATGATCCCAGTCAATGTGTGTAGTAGAAGATGAGTGTCAATGCGTTCAGTACAGGATCCAAGCCAATGTGTGTAGTACATGATACAAGTCAATGTGTGTAGTACATGATCCAAGTCAATGTGTATAGGACATGATCCAAGTCAATGCGTGTATTACATGATCCAAGTCAATGTGGTCAGAACATGATCCAAGTCAATTGGTGTAGTACATGATCCAACTCAAATTTTGTAGTACAGAATTCAAGTCAATGTGTCAGTACATGATCCAAGTCAATGGTATAATAAATGATCCAAGTCAATGTGTGTATTACATGATCCAAGGCAATGTGTGTAGTACATGATCCAATTAATGTGGTCAGTACATAATCTAAGTCAATGTGTATTGTACAGGATCCAAATCAATGTGTTCAGTACATGATCCAAGTCAATGTGTGTAGTACATGATCCAAGTCAATGTGTTCAGTACATGATCCAATTCAATGTGTATAGTAAATGATCCAAATCAATGTCCTTTGTACATGGTGCAAGTCAATGTGTTCGGTACATGATCCAAGTGAATGGGTGTAGTACATGATCCAAGTCAATGTGTATAGTACATGATCCATGTCAATGTGTGTATTACATGATCCAAGTCAATGTGTTCAGAACATGATCCAAGTCAATTGGTGTAGTACATGATCCAAGTCAATTTTGTAGTACGGAATTCAAGTCAATGTGTCAGTACATGATCCAAGTCAATGGGTATAGTAAATGATCCAAGTCAATGTGTGTATTACATGATCCAAGTCAATGTGTGTAGTACATGATCCAATCAATGTGTATAGTACATGATCCAAGTCAATGTGTGTAGTACATGATCCAAGTCAATGTGTATAGTACATGATCCAAGTCAATTCGTGTAGTACAAGATTCAAGTCTATGTGTATTGTACAGGATCCAAGTCAATGTGTTCAGTACATGATCCAAGTCAATGCGTGAAGTACCTGATCCTAGTCAATATATGCAGAACATGATGCAAGCCAATGTGTGTAGTACATGATCCAAGTCAATGTGTATAGTACATGATCCAAGCCAATGCGTGTAGTACATGATCCAAGTCAATGTGTTTAGAGCATGATCCAAGTCAATTGGTGTAGTACATAATCCACGTCAAATTTTGTAGTACAGAATCCAAGTCAATGTGTGTAGTACATGATCCAATCAATGTGGTCAGTACATAATCTAAGTCAATGTGTATTGTACAGGATCCAAGGCAATGTGTTCAGTACATGATCCAATTCAATGTGTATAGTAAATGATCCAAATCAATGTTCTTTGTACATGATGCAAGTCAATGTGTTCGGTACATGTCCAAGTCAATGAGTGTAGTACATGATACAAGTCAATGTGTGTAGTACATGATCCAAGTCAATGTGTATAGGACATGATCCAAGTCAATGCGTGTATTACATGATCCAAGTCAATGTGGTCAGAACATGATCCAAGTCAATTGGTGTAGTACATGATCCAACTCAAATTTTGTAGTACAGAATTCAAGTCAATGTGTCAGTACATGATCCAAGTCAATGGTATAGTAAATGATCCAAGTCAATGTGTGTATTACATGATCCAAGGCAATGTGTGTAGTACATGATCCAATTAATGTGGTCAGTACATAATCTAAGTCAATGTGTGTAGTACATGATCCAAGTCAATGTGTATAGTACAGAATCCAAGTCAATGTGTGTAGTACATGATCCAATCAATGTGGTCAGTACATAATCTAAGTCAATGTGTATTGTACAGGATCCAAGTCAATGTGTTCAGTACATGATCCAATTCAATGTGTATAGTAAATGATCCAAATCAATGTTCTTTGTACATGATGCAAGTCAATGTGTTCGGTACATGTCCAAGTCAATGAGTGTAGCACATGATCCAAGTCAATGTGTGTAGTACAGGATGAGTGTCAATGCGTTCAGTACAGAATCCAAGCCAATGTGTGTAGTACATGATCCAAGTCAATGTGTGTAGTACATGATCTAAGTCAATGTGTGCACTACTGACTCCAAGTCAATGTGTATAGTACATGATCCAAGTCAATGTGTATAGTACATGATCCAAGTCAATGTGTTCAGAACATGATCCAAGTCAATTGGTGTAGTACATGATCCAAGTCAAATTTTGTAGTACAGAATTCAAGTCAATGTGTCAGTACATGATTCAAGTCAATGGGTATAGTAAATGATCCAAGTCAATGTGTGTAGTACATGATCCAAGTCAATGTGTGTAGTACATGATCCAAGTCATTGCGTGTAGTACATGATCCCAGTAAATGTGTGTAGTACATGATGCGAGTCAATGTGTGTAGTACATGATCCAAGTCAATGTGTGCACTACTGACTCCAAGTCAATGTGTATAGTACATGATCCAAGTCAATGCGTGTACTACATGATCCCAGTCAATGTGTGTAGTAGAGGATGAGTGTCAATGCGTTCAGTACAGGATCCAAGCCAATGTGTGTAGTACATGATCCAAGTCAATGTGTGTAGTACATGATCCAAGTCAATGTGTATAGTACATGATCCAAGTCAATGCGTGTATTACATGATCCAAGTCAATGTGTGTAGTACTGGATCCAAGTCAATGTGTGTATTACATGATCCAAGGCAATGTGTGTAGTACATGATCCAATCAATGTGGTCAGTACATAATCTAAGTCAATGTGTATTGTACAGGATCCAAATCAATGTGTTCAGTACATGATCCAAGTCAATGTGTGTAGTACATGATCCAAGTCAATGTGTTCAGTACATGATCCAATTCAATGTGTATAGTAAATGATCCTTTGTACATGGTGCAAGTCAATGTGTTCGGTACATGATCCAAGTGAATGGGTGTAGTACATGATCCAAGTCAATGTGTATAGTACATGATCCATGCCAATGTGTGTAGTACAGGATGAGTGTCAATGCATTCAGTACAGGATCCAAGCCAATGTGTGTAGTACATGATCCAAGTCAATGTGTGTAGTACATGATCCAAGTCAATGTGTATAGGACATGATCCAAGTCAATGCGTGTATTACATGATCCAAGTCAATGTGTTCAGAACATGATCCAAGTCAATTGGTGTTGTACATGATCCAAGTCAATTTTGTAGTACGGAATTCAAGTCAATGTGTCAGTACATGATCCAAGTCAATGGGTATAGTAAATGATCCAAGTCCATGTGTGTATTACATGATCCAAGTCAATGTGTGTAGTACATGATCCAATCAATGTGTATAGTACATGATCCAAGTCAATGTGTGTAGTACATGATCCAAGTCAATGTGTATAGTACATGATCCAAGTCAATTCGTGTACTACAAGATTCAAGTCTATGTGTATTGTACAGGATCCAAGTCAATGTGTTCAGTACATGATCCAAGTCAATGCGTGAAGTACCTGATCCTAGTCAATATATGCAGAACATGATGCAAGCCAATGTGTGTAGTACATGATCCAAGTCAATGTGTATAGTACATGATCCAAGTCAATGCGTGTAGTACATGATCCAAGTCAATGTGTTTAGAGCATGATCCAAGTCAATTGGTGTAGTACATGATCCACGTCAAATTTTGTAGTACAGAATCCAAGTCAATGTACATGATCCAATCAATGTGGTCAGTACATAATCTAAGTCAATGTGTATTGTACAGGATCCAAGTCAATGTGTTCAGTACATGATCCAATTCAATGTGTATAGTAAATGATCCAAATCAATGTTCTTTGTACATGATGCAAGTCAATGTGTTCGGTACATGTCCAAGTCAATGAGTGTAGTACATGATCCAAGTCAATGTGTGTAGTACAGGATGAGTGTCAATGCGTTCAGTACAGGATCCAAGCCAATGTGTGTAGTACATGATCCAAGTCAATGTGTGTAGTACATGATCCAAGTCAATGTGTGCACTACTGACTCCAAGTCAATGTGTATAGTACATGATCCAAGTCAATGCGTGTAGTACATGATCCCAGCCAATGTGTGTAGTAGAGGATGAGTGTCAATGCGTTCAGTACAGGATCCAAGCCAATGTGTGTAGTACATGATCCAAGTCAATGTGTGTAGTACATGATCCAAGTCAATGTGTTCAGAACATGATCCAAGTCAATTGGTGTAGTACATGATCCAAGTCAAATTTTGTAGTACAGAATTCAAGTCAATGTGTCAGTACATGATCCAAGTCAATGGGTATAGTAAGTGATCCAAGTCAATGTGTGTAGTACATGATCCAAGTCAATGTGTATAGTACATGATCCAAGTCAATGCGTGTATTACATGATCCAAGTCAATGTGTTCAGAACATGATCCAAGTCAATTGGTGTAGTACATGATCCAAGTCAAATTTTGTAGTACAGAATTCAAGTCAATGTGTCAGTACATGATCCAAGTCAATGGGTATAGTAAGTGATCCAAGTCAATGTGTGTAGTACATGATCCAAGTCAATGTGTGTAGTACATGATCCAAGTCATTGCGTGTAGTACATGATCCCAGTAAATGTGTGTAGTACATGATGCGAGTCAATGTGTGTAGTACATGATGCGAGTCAATGTGTGTAGTACATGATCCAAGTCAATGTGTGCACTACTGACTCCAAGTCAATGTGTATAGTACATGATCCAAGTCAATGCGTGTACTACATGATCCCAGTCAATGTGTGTAGTAGATGATGAGTGTCAATGGGTTCAGTACAGGATCCAAGCCAATGTGTGTAGTACATGATCCAAGTCAATGTGTGTAGTACATGATCCAAGTCAATGTGTATAGTACATGATCCAAGTCAATGCGTGTATTACATGATCCAAGTCAATGTGTTCAGAACATGATCCAAGTCAATTGGTGTAGTACATGATCCAAGTCAAATTTTGTAGTACAGAATTCAAGTCAATGTGTCAGTACATGATCCAATCAATGTGGTCAGTACATAAAGTAAGTCAATGTGTATTGTACAGGATCCAAGTCAATGTGTTCCGTACATGATCCAAGTCAATGTGTGTAGTACATGATGCAAGTCAATGTGTTCAGTACATGATCCAATTCAATGTGGATAGTAAATGATCCAAATCAATGTCTATTGTACATGATGCAAGTCAATGTGTTCGGTACATGATCCAAGTCAATGTGTATAGTACATGATCCAAGTCAATGTGTGTAGTACAGGATGAGTGTCAATGCGTTCAGTACAATATCCAAGCCAATGTGTGTAGTACATGATCCAAGTCAATGTGTGTAGTACATGATCCAAGTCAATGTGTATAGTACATGATCCAAGTCAATTCGTGTAGTACATGATCCAAGTCAATGTGTATTGTACAGGATCCAAGTCAATGTGTTCAGTACATGATCCAAGTCAATGCGTGTAGTACCTGATCCTATTCAATATATGCAGAACATGATGCAAGCCAATGTGTTCAGTGCATGATCCCAGTCAATGTATGTAGTATAGGATGCAAGTCAATGCGTGCAGTACAGGATGTAAGTCAATGTGTTAAGAACAGGATACAAGTCAATATGTTCAGTACAGTATGCAAGCCAATGTCTGTAGTACATGATCCAAGTCAGTGTGTATAGTACATGATCCAAGTCAATGCGTGTAGTACATGATCCAAGCCAATGTGTTTAGAGCATGATCCAAGTTAATTGGTGTAGTACATGATCCAAGCCAAATTTTGTAGTACAGAATCCAAGTCAATGTGTCAGTACATGATCCAAGTCAATGGGTATTGTAAATGATCCAAATCAATGTGTATAGTACATGATCAATGTCAATGTATGTAGTACATGATCCAAGTCAATGTGTTCAGTACATGATTCAAGTCAATGTGTGTTGTACAGGATCCAAGTCAATGTGTATAGTGCATGATCCAAGTCAATGCGTGTAGTACATTATCCAAGTCAATGTGTGCAGTACATGATCCAAGTCAATGTATGTAGTGCAGGATCCAAGTCAATGTGTGTAGTACATGATCCAAGTCAATGTGTGTAGTACATGATCCAAGACAATGTGTGTAGTACATGATCCAAGTCAATGTGTATAGTACATGATCCCAAACAATGTATGTAGTACATGATGCAAGTCAATGCGTGCAGTACAGGATGTAAGTCAATGTGTTCAGCACAGGATACAAGCCATATGTTCAGTACAGTATGCAAGCTAATGTGTGTAGCACGAGATCTAAGTCAATGTGTTCAGCACATCATTCAAGTCAATGTGTGTAGAACATGATCGAAGTCAATGTGTGCAGAAAATGATGCAAGTCAATGTGTGCCCTACCGACCCCAAGTCAATATGTTCAGTACATGATCGAAGTCAATTGGTGTAGTACATGATCCAAGTCAAATTTTGTAGTACATGATCCAAGTCAATGCATGTAGTACATGATCCAAGACAATGTGTGTAGTACAGGATCCAAGTCAATGTGTGTAGAACATGATCAAAGTCAACGTGTGTAGTACATGATCCAAGTCAACGTGTGTAGTACATGATCTAAGTCAATGTGTTCAGTGCATGTTCCAAGTCAATGCGTTTAGTACATGATCCAAGTCAATGGGTTCAGTACATGATCCAAGTCAATGTGTATAGTACATGATCCAAATCAATGTGAATTGTACATGATGCAAGTCAATGTGTTCGGTACATGATCCAAGTCAATGGGTGTAGTACATGATCCACGTCAATGTGTATAGTACATGGTCCAAGTCAATGTGTGTAGTACATGATCCCAGTCAATGTGTGTAGTACAGGATGAGTGTCAATGCGTTCAGTACAGGATCCAAACCAATGTGTGTTGTACATGATCCAAGTCAATGTGTGTAGTACATGATCCAAGTCAATGCGTGTAGTACATGACCCAAGTCAATGTGTGCAGTACATGATCCCAGTCAATGTGTGTAGCACATGATGCGAGTCAATGTGTGTAGTACATGATCCAAGTCAATGTGTGCACTACTGACTCCAAGTCAATGTGTTCAGAACATGATCCAAGTCAATTGGTGTACTACATGTTCCAAGTCAAATTTTGTAGTACAGAATCCAAGTCAATGTGTCAGTACATGATCCAAGTCAATGGGTATAGTAAATGATCCAAGTCAATGTGTATAGTATATGATCCAAGTCAATGTGTAGTACATGATCCAAGTCAATGTGTGTAGTACATAATCCAAGTCAATGTGTATAGTACATGATCCAAGTCAATGCGTGTAGTACGTGATCCAAGCCAATGTGTGTAGTACATGATGCGAGTCAATGTGTGTAGTACATGGTCCAAGTCAATGGGTGTAGTACATGATCCAAGTCAATGCGTGTATTACATGATCCAAGTCAATGTGTTCAGAACATGATCCAAGTCAATTGGTGTACTACATGATCCAAGTAAAATTTTGTAGTACAGAATCCAAGTCAATGTGTCAGTACATGATCCAAGTCAATGGGTATAGTAAATGATCCAAGTCAATGTGTATAGTATATGATCTAAGTCAATGTGTGGTACATGATGCAAGTCAATGTGTGTAGTACATGATCCAAGTCAATATGTTCAGTACATGATCCAGGTCAACGTGTGTAGTACATGATGCAGGTCAATGTGTGTAGTACATGATCCAAGTCAATGTGTGTTGTACATGATCCAAGTCAATGTGTGTAGTACATGATCCAAGTCAATGCGTGTAGTACATGACCCAAGTCAATGCGTGCACTACTGACTCCAAGTCAATGTGTTCAGAACATGATCCAAGTTAATTGGTCCACTACATGATCCAAGTCAAATTTTGTAGTACAGAATCCAAGTCAATGTGCCAGTACATGATCCAAGTCAATGGGTAGAGTAAATGGTCCAAGTCAATGTCTATAGTATATGATCCAAGTCAATGTGTGTAGTACATGATGCAAGTCAATGTGTGTAGTACATGATCCAAGTCAATGTGTTCAGTATATGATCCACGTCAATGTGTGTAGTACATGATGCAAGTCAATGTGTGTAGTACATGAACCAAGTCAATGTGTTCAGTACATGATCCAGGTCAATGTGTGTAGTACATGATGCAAGTCAATGTGTGTAGTACATGATCCAAGTCAAATTTTGTAGTACAGAATCCAAGTGAATGTGTCAGTACATGATCCAAGTCAATGTGTATAGTACATGATCCAAGTCAATGCGTGTAGTACATGATCCCAGTCAATGTGTGTAGTACATGATGCGAGTCAATGTGTGTAGTACATGATCCAAGTCAATATGTGCACTACTGACTCCAAGTCAATGTGTTCAGAACATGATCCAAGTCAATTGGTGTACTACATGATCCAAGTCAAATTTTGTAGAATAGAATCCAAGTCAATGTGTCAGTACATGATCCAAGTCAATGGGTAGAGTAAATGAGCCAAGTCAATGTGTATAGTATATGATCCAAGTCAATGTGTGTAGTACATGATGCAAGTCAATGTGTGTAGTACATGATTCAAGTCAATGTGTTCAGTACATGATCCAGGTCATTGTGTGTAGTACATGATGCAAGTCAAAGTGTGTAGTACATGATGCAAGTCAATTGGTGTAGTACATGATCCAAGTCAAATTTTGTAGTACAGAATCCACGTCAATGTGTCAGTACATGATCCAAGTCAAAGGGTATAGTAAATGATCCAAGTCAATGTGTGTAGTACATGATGCAAGTCAATGTGTGTAGTACATGATCCAAGTCAATGTGTTCAGAACATGATCAATGTCAATGTATGTAGTACAGGATCAAAGTCAATGTGTGTAGTACATGATCCAAAGCAATGTGTGTAGTACATGATCCAAGTCAATGTGTTCAGTACATGATTCAAGTCAATGTGTGTTGTACAGGATCCAAGTCAATGTGTTGAGTGCATGATCCAAGTCAATGCGTGTAGTACATGATCCAAGTCAATGTGTGCTGTACATGATCCAAGTCAATGTATGTAGTGCAGGATCCAAGTCAATGTGTGTAGAACATGATCCAAGTCAATGTGTGTAGTACATGATCCAAGTCAATGTGTGTGGCACATGATCCAATCAATGAGGGTAGTACATAATCCAAGTCAATGTGTCAGTACATGATCCAAGCCAATGTGTGTAGAACATGATGTAAGTCAATGAGATCAGTGCATGATCCAAGTCAATGTGTGTAGTACATGATCCAAGTCAATGTGTTCAGTACATGATCCAGGTCAATGTGTTCAGTACATGATCCAAGTCAATGTGTATAGTACATGATCCAAGTCAATGCGTGCAGTACATGATCCAAGTCAATGTGTTTAGAGCATGATCCAAGGCAATTGGTGTAGTACATGATCCAAGTCAAATTTTGTAGTACAGAATCCAAGTCAATGTGTGTAGTACATGATCCAATCAATGTGGTCAGTACATGATCCAAGTCAATGTGTGTAGTACATGATCCAAGTCAATGTGTTCAGTACATGATCCAATTCAATGTGTATAGTAAATGATCCAAATCAATGTCCTTTGTACATGATGCAAGTCAATGTGTTCGGTACATGATCCAAGTCAATGAGTGTAGTACATGATCCAAGTCAATGTGTGTAGAACATGATCCAAGTCAATGTGTGCAGAACATGATCCAGGTCAGATCGAAGTCAATGTGTGCAGAACATGATCCAGGTCAATGTGTGTAGTACATGATGCAAGTCAATGAGTGTAGAACATGATGCAAGTCAATGTCTGTAGTACATGATCCAAGTCAATGTGTTCAGTATATGATCCTCGTCAATGTATGTAGTACATGATCCAGGTCAATGTGTATAGTACATGATCCAAGTCAATGTGTTCAGTACATGATCCAGGTCAATGTGTGTAGTACATGATGCAAGTCAATGTGTGTAGTACATGATCCAAGTCAAATTTTGTAGCACAGAATCCAAGTGAATGTGTCAGTACATGATCCAAGTCAATGGGTATAGTAAATGATCCAAGTGAATGTGTATAGTACATGATCAATGTCAATGTATGTAGTACAGGATCCAAGTCAATGTGTGTAGTACATGATCCAAAGCAATGTGTGTAGTACATGATCCAAGTCAATGTGTTCAGTATATGATTCAAGTCAATGTGTGTTGTACAGGATCCAAGTCAATGTGTTGAGTGCATGATCCAAGTCAATGCGTGTGGTACATGATCCAAGAAAATGTGTGCAGTACATGATCCAAGTCAATGTGTATAGTACATGATCCAAGTCAATGCGTGTAGTACATGATCCCAGTCAATGTGTGTAGTACATGATGCGAGTCAATGTGTGTAGTACATGATCCAAGTCAATGTGTGCACTACTGACTCCAAGTCAATGTGTTCAGAACATGATCCAAGTCAATTGGTGTACTACATGATCCAAGTCAAATTTTGTAGTACAGAATACAAGTCAATGTGTCAGTACATGATCCAAGTCAATGGGTAGAGTAAATGAGCCAAGTCAATGTGTATAGTATATGATCCAAGTCAATGTGTGTAGTACATGATGCAAGTCAATGTGTGTAGTACATGATTCAAGTCAATGTGTTCAGTACATGATCCAGGTCATTGTGTGTAGTACATGATGCAAGTCAATGTGTGTAGTACATGATGCAAGTCAACTGGTGTAGTACATGATCCAAGTCAAATTTTGTAGTACAGAATCCACGTCAATGTGTCAGTACATGATCCAAGTCAATGGGTATAGTAAATGATCCAAGTCAATGTGTGTAGTACATGATGCAAGTCAATGTGTGTAGTACATGATCCAAGTCAATGTGTTCAGTACATGATCAATGTCAATGTATGTAGTACAGGATCAAAGTCAATGTGTGTAGTACATGATCCAAAGCAATGTGTGTAGTACATGATCCAAGTCAATGTGTTCAGTACATGATTCAAGTCAATGTGTGTTGACCAGGATCCAAGTCAATGTGTGCAGTACATGATCCAAGTCAATGTATGTAGTACAGGATCAAAGTCAATGTGTGTAGTACATGATCCAAAGCAATGTGTGTAGTACATGATCCAAGTCAATGTGTTCAGTACATGATTCAAGTCAATGTGTGTTGTACAGGATCCAAGTCAATGTGTTGAGTGCATGATCCAAGTCAATGCGTGTAGTACATGATCCAAGTCAATGTGTGCTGTACATGATCCAAGTCAATGTATGTAGTGCAGGATCCAAGTCAATGTGTGTAGAACATGATCCAAGTCAATGTGTGTAGTACATGATCCAAGTCAATGTGTGTGGCACATGATCCAATCAATGAGGGTAGTACATAATCCAAGTCAATGTGTCAGTACATGATCCAAGCCAATGTGTGTAGAACATGATGTAAGTCAATGAGATCAGTGCATGATCCAAGTCAATGTGTGTAGTACATGATCCAAGTCAATGTGTTCAGTACATGATCCAGGTCAATGTGTTCAGTACATGATCCAAGTCAATGTGTATAGTACATGATCCAAGTCAATGCGTGCAGTACATGATCCAAGTCAATGTGTTTAGAGCATGATCCAAGGCAATTGGTGTAGTACATGATCCAAGTCAAATTTTGTAGTACAGAATCCAAGTCAATGTGTGTAGTACATGATCCAATCAATGTGGTCAGTACATGATCCAAGTCAATGTGTGTAGTACATGATCCAAGTCAATGTGTTCAGTACATGATCCAATTCAATGTGTATAGTAAATGATCCAAATCAATGTCCTTTGTACATGATGCAAGTCAATGTGTTCGGTACATGATCCAAGTCAATGAGTGTAGTACATGATCCAAGTCAATGTGTGTAGAACATGATCCAAGTCAATGTGTGCAGAACATGATCCAGGTCAGATCGAAGTCAATGTGTGCAGAACATGATCCAGGTCAATGTGTGTAGTACATGATGCAAGTCAATGAGTGTAGAACATGATGCAAGTCAATGTCTGTAGTACATGATCCAAGTCAATGTGTTCAGTATATGATCCTCGTCAATGTATGTAGTACATGATCCAGGTCAATGTGTATAGTACATGATCCAAGTCAATGTGTTCAGTACATGATCCAGGTCAATGTGTGTAGTACATGATGCAAGTCAATGTGTGTAGTACATGATCCAAGTCAAATTTTGTAGCACAGAATCCAAGTGAATGTGTCAGTACATGATCCAAGTCAATGGGTATAGTAAATGATCCAAGTGAATGTGTATAGTACATGATCAATGTCAATGTATGGTGTACAGGATCCAAGTCAATGTGTGTAGTACATGATCCAAAGCAATGTGTGTAGTACATGATCCAAGTCAATGTGTTCAGTATATGATTCAAGTCAATGTGTGTTGTACAGGATCCAAGTCAATGTGTTGAGTGCATGATCCAAGTCAATGCGTGTGGTACATGATCCAAGAAAATGTGTGCAGTACATGATCCAAGTCAATGTGTATAGTACATGATCCAAGTCAATGCGTGTAGTACATGATCCCAGTCAATGTGTGTAGTACATGATGCGAGTCAATGTGTGTAGTACATGATCCAAGTCAATGTGTGCACTACTGACTCCAAGTCAATGTGTTCAGAACATGATCCAAGTCAATTGGTGTACTACATGATCCAAGTCAAATTTTGTAGTACAGAATACAAGTCAATGTGTCAGTACATGATCCAAGTCAATGGGTAGAGTAAATGAGCCAAGTCAATGTGTATAGTATATGATCCAAGTCAATGTGTGTAGTACATGATGCAAGTCAATGTGTGTAGTACATGATTCAAGTCAATGTGTTCAGTACATGATCCAGGTCATTGTGTGTAGTACATGATGCAAGTCAATGTGTGTAGTACATGATGCAAGTCAACTGGTGTAGTACATGATCCAAGTCAAATTTTGTAGTACAGAATCCACGTCAATGTGTCAGTACATGATCCAAGTCAATGGGTATAGTAAATGATCCAAGTCAATGTGTGTAGTACATGATGCAAGTCAATGTGTGTAGTACATGATCCAAGTCAATGTGTTCAGTACATGATCAATGTCAATGTATGTAGTACAGGATCAAAGTCAATGTGTGTAGTACATGATCCAAAGCAATGTGTGTAGTACATGATCCAAGTCAATGTGTTCAGTACATGATTCAAGTCAATGTGTGTTGACCAGGATCCAAGTCAATGTGTGCAGTACATGATCCAAGTCAATGTATGTAGTGCAGGATCCAAGTCAATGTGTGTAGTACATGATCCAAGTCAATGTGTGTAGTACATGATCCAAGTCAATGTGTGTGGTGCATGATCCAATCAATGAGGGTAGTACATAATCCAAGTCAATGTGTCAATACATGATCCAAGCCAATGTGTGCAGAACATGATGCAAGTCAATGAGTTCAGTGCATGATCCAAGTCAATGAGTTGTACATGATCCAAGTCAATGTGTTCAGTACATGATCCAGGTCAATGTGTTCAGTACATGATCCAAGTCAATGTGTATAGTACATGATCCAAGTCAATGCGTGTAGTACATGATCCAAGTCAATGTGTTTAGAGCATGATCCAAGTCAATTGGTGTAGTACATGATCCAAGTCAAATTTTGTAGTACAGAATCCAAGTCAATGTGTGTAGAACATGATCCAATCAATGTGGTCAGTACATAATCTAAGTCAATGTGTATTGTACAGGATCCAAGTCAATGTGTTCAGTACATGAACCAAGTCAATGTGTGTAGTACATGATCCAAGTCAATGTGTTCAGTACATGATCCAATTCAATGTGTATAGTAAATGATCCAAATCAATGTCCTTTGTACATGATGCAAGTCAATGTGTTCGGTACATGATCCAAGTCAATGAGTGTAGTACATGATCCAAGTCAATGTGTGTAGAACATGATCGAAGTCAATGTGTGCAGAACATGATCCAGGTCAATGTGTGTAGTACATGATGCAAGTCAATGAGTGTAGAACATGATGCAATTCAATGTGTGTAGTACATGATCCAAGTCAATGTGTTCAGTACATGATCAATGTCAATGTATGTAGTACAGGATCAAAGTCAATGTGTGTAGTACATGATCCAAAGCAATGTGTGTAGTACATGATCCAAGTCAATGTGTTCAGTACATGATTCAAGTCAATGTGTGTTGTACAGGATCCAAGTCAATGTGTTGAGTGCATGATCCAAGTCAATGCGTGTAGTACATGATCCAAGTCAATGTGTGCAGTACATGATCCAAGTCAATGTATGTAGTGCAGGATCCAATTCAATGTGTGTAGTACATGATCCAAGTCAATGTGTGTAGTACATGATCCAAGTCAATGTGTGTGGTGCATGATCCAATCAATGAGGGTAGTACATAATCCAAGTCAATGTGTCAGTACATGATCCAAGCCAATGTGTGCAGAACATGATGCAAGTCAATGAGTTCAGTGCATGATCCAAGTCAATGTGTATAGTACATGATCCAAGTCAATGCGTGTAGTACATGATCCAAGTCAATGTGTTTAGAGCATGATCCAAGTCAATTGGTGTAGTACATGATCCAAGTCAAATTTTGTAGTACAGAATCCAAGTCAATGTGTGTAGTACATGATGCAATCAATGTGGTCAGTACATAATCTAAGTCAATGTGTATTGTACAGGATCCATGTCAATGTGTTCAGTACATGAACCAAGTCAATGTGTGTAGTACATGATCCAAGTCAATGTGTTCAGTACATGATCCAATTCAATGTGTATAGTAAATGATCCAAATCAATGTCCTTTGTACATGATGCAAGTCAATGTGTTCGGTACATGATCCAAGTCAATGAGTGAAGTACATGATCCAAGTCAATGTGTGTAGAACATGATCGAAGTCAATGTGTGCAG
Organism: Saccoglossus kowalevskii; assembly: GCF_978046115.1. Taxonomy (NCBI): domain Eukaryota; kingdom Metazoa; phylum Hemichordata; class Enteropneusta; family Harrimaniidae; genus Saccoglossus; species Saccoglossus kowalevskii. Next base: position 590,544 of record NC_140656.1, on the reverse strand, counting down.
AACATGATCCAGGTCAATGTGTGTAGTACATGATGCAAGTCAATGAGTGTAGAACATGATGCAAGTCAATGTGTGTAGTACATGATCCAAGTCAATGTGTTCAGTATATGATCCTCGTCAATGTATGTAGTACATGATCCAGGTCAATGTGTGTAGTACATGATGCAAGTCAATGTTTGTAGTACAAGATCCAAGTCAATGTGTGTAGTACATGATCCAAGTCAATGTGTTCAGTACATGATCCAGGTCAATGTGTGTAGTACATGATGCAAGTCAATGTGTGTAGTACATGATCCAAATCAATGCGTGTAGTACATGATCCAAGCCAATGTGTGCAGAACATGATGCAAGTCAATGAGTTCAGTGCATGATCTCAGTCAATGTGTGTAGTACATGGTCCAAGTAAATGGGTGTAGTACATGATCCAAGTAAATGTGTATAGTACATGATCCAAGTCAATGCGTGTAGTACATGATCCCAGTCAATGTGTGTAGTACATGATGCGAGTCATTGAGTTCAGTGCATGATCTCAGTCAATGTGTGTAGTACATGGTCCAAGTAAATGGGTGTAGTACATGATCCAAGTCAATGTGTATAGTACATGATCCAAGTCAATGCGTGTAGTACATGATCTCAGTCAATGTGTGTAGTACATGGTCCAAGTAAATGGATGTAGTACATGATCCAAGTCAATGTGTATAGTACATGATCCAAGTCAGTGCGTGTAGTACATGATCCCAGTCAATGTGTGTAGTACATGATGCGAGTCAATGTGTGTAGTACATGATCCAAGTCAATGTGTTCAGTACATGATCCAGGTCAACGTGTGTAGTACATGATGCAGGTCAATGTGTGTAGTACATGATCCAAGTCAATGTGTTCAGTATATGATCCACGTCAATGTGTGTAGTACATGATGCAAGTCAATGTGTGTAGTACATGATCCAAGTCAATGTGTTCAGTACATGATCCAGGTCAATGTGTGTAGTACATGATGCAAGGCAATGTGTGTAGTACATGATGCAAGTCAATGTGTGTAGTACATGATCCAAGTCAATGTGTTCAGTATATGATCCACGTCAATGTGTGTAGTACATGATGCAATTCAATGTGTGTAGTACATGATCCAAGTCAATGTGTTCAGTACATGATCTCAGTCAATGTGTGTAGTACATGGTCCAAGTCAATGGGTGTAGTACATGATCCAAGTCAATGTGTATAGTACATTATCCAAGTCAATGCGTGTAGTACATGATCCCAGTCAATGTGTTTAGTACATGATGCGAGTCAATGTGTGTAGTACATGATTCAAGTCAATGTGTGCACTACTGACTCCAAGTCAATGTGTTCAGAACATGATCCAAGTCAATTGGTGTACTACATGATCCAAGTCAAATTTTGTAGTACAGAATCCAAGTCAATGTTTCAGTACATGATCCAAGTCAATAGGTATAGTAAATGATCCAAGCCAATGTGTATAGTATATGATCCAAGTCAATGTGTAGTACATGATCCAAGTCAATGTGTGTAGTACATAATCCAAGTCAATGTGTATAGTACATGATCCAATCAATGCGTGTAGTACGTGATCCAAACCAATGTGTGTAGTACATGATACGAGTCAATGTGTGTAGTACATGGTCCAAGTCAATGGGTGTAGTACATTATCTAAGTCAATGCGTGTAGTACATGATCCCAGTCAATGTGTGTAGTACATGATGCGAGTCAATGTGTGTAGTACATGATTCAAGCCAAGGTGGGCACTACTGACTCCAAGTCAATGTGTTCAGAACATGATCCAAGTCAATTGGTGTACTACATGATCCAAGTAAAATTTTGTAGTACAGAATCCAAGTCAATGGGTATAGTAAATGATCCAAGTCAATGTGTATAGTATATGATCTAAGTCAATGTGTTCAGTACATGATCCAGGTCAACGTGTGTAGTACATGATGCAGGTCAATGTGTGTAGTACATGATCCAAGTCAATGTGTTCAGTACATGATCCAGGTCAACGTGTGTAGTACATGATGCAGGACAATGTGTGTAGTACATGATCCAAGTCAATGTGTTCAGTACATGATCCAAGTCAATGTGTGTAGTACATGATGCAAGTCAATGTGTGTAGTACATGATCCAAGTCAATGTGTTCAGTACATGATCCAGGTCAATGTGTTCAGTACATGATCCAGGTCAATGTGTGTAGTACATGATGCAAGTCAATGTGTGTAGTACATGATGCAAGTCAATGTGTGTAGTACATGATCCAAGTCAATGTGTTCAGTATATGATCCACGTCAATGTGTGTAGTACATGATGCAAGTCAATGTGTGTAGTACATGATCCAAGTCAATGTGTTCAGTACACGATCCAGGTCAACGTGTGTAGTACATGATGCAAGTCAATGTGTGTAGTACATGATCCAAGTCAATGTGTTCAGTATATGATCCAAGTCAATGTGTGTAGTACATGATGCAAGTCAATGTGTGTAGTACATGATCCAAGTCAATGTGTTCAGTACATGATCCAGGTCAATGTGTTCAGTACATGATCCAGGTCAATGTGTGTAGTACATGATGCAAGTCAATGTGTGTAGTACATGATGCAAGTCAATGTGTGTAGTACTTGATCCAAGTCAATGTGTTCAGTATATGATCCACGTCAATGTGTGTAGTACATGATGCAAGTCAATGTGTGTAGTACATGATCCAAGTCAATGTGTTCAGTATATGATCCAAGTCAATGTGTGTAGTACATGATGCAAGTCAATGTGTGTAGTACATGATCCAAGTCAATGTGTTCAGTACATGATCCAGGTCAATGTGTTCAGTACATGATGCAAGTCAATGTGTTCAGTATATGATCCAAGTCAATGTGTGTAGTACATGATGCAAGTCAATGTGTGTAGTACATGATCCAAGTCAATGTGTTCAGTACATGATCCAGGTCAATGTGTGTAGTACATGATCCAAGTCAATGTGTGTAGTACATGATCCAAGTCAATGTGTTCAGTACCAAGTCAATGTGTGTAGTACATGATCTAAGTCAATGTGTGTAGTACAGGATCCAAGTCAATGTGTTCAGTATATGATACACATCAATGTGTGTAGTACAGGATCAAAGTCAATGTGTGTAGTACATGATCCAAGTCAATGTGTGTAGTACGGGATCCAAGTCAATGTGTGTAGTACTGGATCCAAGTCAATGTGTGTAGTACATGATGCAATTCAATGTGTGTAGTACAGAATCCAAGTCATTATGTTCAGTACATGAGCCAAGTCAATGTGTGTAGTACATGATCCAAGTCAATGTGTGTAGTACAGGATCCAAGTCAATGCGTGTAGTACGTGATCCAAGCCAATGTGTGCAGAACATGATGCAAGTCAATGAGTTCAGTGCATGATCTCAGTCAATGTGTGTAGTACATGGTCCAAGTCAATGGGTGTAGTACATGATCCAAGTCAATGTGTATAGTACATTATCCAAGTCAATGCGTGTAGTACACGATCCCAGTCAATGTGTTTAGTACATGATGCGAGTCAATGTGTGTAGTACATGATTCAAGTCAATGTGTGCACTACTGACTCCAAGTCAATGTGTTCAGAACATGATCCAAGTCAATTGGTGTACTACATGATCCAAGTCAAATTTTGTAGTACAGAATCCAAGTCAATGTGTCAGTACATGATCCAAGTCAATGGGTATAGTAAATGATCCAAGTCAATGTGTATAATATATGATCCAAGTCAATGTGTAGTACATGATCCAAGTCAATGTGTTCAGTACATGATCCAGGTCAATGTGTGTAGTACATGATGCAAGTCAATGTGTGTAGTACATGATCCAAGTCAATGTGTTCAGTATATGATCCAAGTCAATGTGTGTAGTACATGATGCAAGTCAATGTGTGTAGTACATGATCCAAGTCAATGTGTTCAGTACATGATCCAGGTCAATGTGTTCAGTACATGATCCAGGTCAATGTGTGTAGTACATGATGCAAGTCAATGTGTGTAGTACATGATGCAAGTCAATGTGTGTAGTACATGATCCAAGTCAATGTGTTCAGTATATGATCCACGTCAATGTGTGTAGTACATGATGCAAGTCAATGTGTGTAGTACATGATCCAAGTCAATGTGTTCAGTATATGATCCAAGTCAATGTGTGTAGTACATGATGCAAGTCAATGTGTGTAGTACATGATCCAAGTCAATGTGTTCAGTACATGATCCAGGTCAATGTGTTCAGTACATGATGCAAGTCAATGTGTGTAGTACAGGATCCAAGTCAATGTGTGTAGTACATGATCCAAGTCAATGTGTGTAGTACAGGATCCAAGTCAATGTGTTCAGTACCAAGTCAATGTGTGTAGTACATGATCTAAGTCAATGTGTGTAGTACAGGATCCAAGTCAATGTGTTCAGTATATGATACACATCAATGTGTGTAGTACAGGATCAAAGTCGATGTGTGTAGTACATGATCCAAGTCAATGTGTGTAGTACATGATCCAAGTCAATGTGTGTAGTACGGGATCCAAGTCAATGTGTGTAGTACTGGATCCAAGTCAATGTGTGTAGTACATGATCCAAGTCAATGTGTGTAGTACAGGATCCAAGTCAATGCGTGTAGTACGTGATCCAAGCCAATGTGTGCAGAACATGATGCAAGTCAATGAGTTCAGTGCATGATCTCAGTCAATGTGTGTAGTACATGGTCCAAGTCAATGGGTGTAGTACATGATCCAAGTCAATGTGTATAGTACATTATCCAAGTCAATGCGTGTAGTACACGATCCCAGTCAATGTGTTTAGTACATGATGCGAGTCAATGTGTGTAGTACATGATTCAAGTCAATGTGTGCACTACTGACTCCAAGTCAATGTGTTCAGAACATGATCCAAGTCAATTGGTGTACTACATGATCCAAGTCAAATTTTGTAGTACAGAATCCAAGTCAATGTGTCAGTACATGATCCAAGTCAATGGGTATAGTAAATGATCCAAGTCAATGTGTATAATATATGATCCAAGTCAATGTGTAGTACATGATCCAAGGCAATGTGTTCAGTACATGATCCAGGTCAATGTGTGTAGTACATGATGCAAGTCAATGTGTGTAGTACATGATCCAAGTCAATGTGTTCAGTATATGATTCACGTCAATGTGTGTAGTACATGATGCAAGTCAATGTGTGTAGTACATGATCCAAGTCAATGTGTTCAGTACATGATCCAGGTCAATGTGTGTAGTACATGATGCAAGTCAGTGTGTGTAGTACATGATGCAAGTCAATGTGTGTAGTACATGATCCAAGTCAATGTGTTCAGTATATGATCCACGTCAATGTGTGTAGTACATGATGCAAGTCAATGTGTGTAGTACATGATCCAAGTCAATGTGTTCAGTACATGATCCAGGTCAATGTGTGTAGTACATGATGCAAGTCAATGTGTGTAGTACACGATCCAAGTCAATGTGTGTAGTACACGATCCAAGTCAATGTGTGTAGTACAGGATCCAAGTCAATGTGTTCAGTACATGTTCCAAGTCAATGTGTATAGTACATGATCTAAGTCAATGTGTGTAGTACAGGATCCAAGTCAATGTGTTCAGTATATGATACACATCAATGTGTGTAGTACAGTATCAAAGTCAATGTGTGTAGTACATGATCCAAGTCAATGTGTGTAGTACGGGATCCAAGTCAATGTGTGTAGTACTGGATCCAAGTCAATGTGTGTAATACATGATGCAATTCAATGTGTGTAGTACAGGATCCAAGTCATTATGTTCAGTACATGACCCAAGTCAATGTGTGTAGTACATGATCCAAGTCAATGTGTGAAGTACAGGATCCAAGTCAATGTGTGTAGTACTGGATCCAAGTCAATGTGTGTAGTACATGATGCAATTCAATGTGTGTAGTACAGTATCCAAGTCAATATGTTCAGTACATGATCCAAGTCAATGTTTTCAGTACATGATCCAAGCCAATGTTTTTAGAACATGATCCAAGTCAATGTGTACAAAAAGGAACAAAGACAAAGCGTGGAGTACAAAATTGGAAACGATGCTTGCAGTATAGAGAGTTCATTAAAATATTCAAAAAAGGTACATGACCTCGGTCAGCGTGTGTAGTACATGATCTAATATGGACTTGATTGAAGATTGCATTAACCCAATGCCTTTTTTGCAAATCATTATATTTTTTATTTTATTTTTGAAATTGAAATAATAGTTATTGTTTTTATATTACCGCTTCGCATATTTTACGGAGTGGTGCATTGTGTATGTTTGTGGATAAGATAATATTGACTTACATTTGGTTTGATGGGTCTGTTCTTTGGAATAGATTTGCAGGAACAATCAGGAAACTATCAGACCATCATGTTAGTTTTAGCAAAGGAGCTTCATACTTATACAAGATTAGTTTAAAAAAGTCCCTGAATGGTTGATCGATAATTCGAAAAACATGACAAGTTTTTCATCTTGTAAACAATGTTTTGAATTATTACATGTAGGAAAACAAAAAACAATAAAATTGAATTTTACTCATGTGTAATTAAAAGCATACGAACCCTTGTGGTTTTCTTTTAGCATATTCAAACTTGGTCATTGTGTCATATTTGTATTTGTCCTTGGACACGTTATGAGAACATATGCGGTTAAAAGTCCTAGCTTATGTGTGAACAAAGAAGTTTGATTCGAGAAAAAGAGTCAGACTCGAGAAAAAAATATATTGCATACAAATTTTTGCAACATAACTATTCTGATTGAGATGCACTAGGTTTGTTTTGTACCCATTACAGTTTGTATATGAGTATAACTGTAGTGTTTTAAGTAGATTCACAGTAATTATGTACAATTCAAAATACACATCGATAAATGCATATGCATTTCTTTTAAATGAAACTAGTGCACAATTTGTATAACAATTTGTAATTAACATCAATGCAAATATAGAATACTGTCTCTCATATTGAAAGTACTGTCCTATGTACATACAACATAGAATAGAATAGAATAGAATAGAATAGAATAGAATAGAATAGAATAGAATAGAATAGAATAGAATAGAATAGAATAGAATAATGTTCACCTTTTCTTTTTTTCTTTTGTAGGCTTTCTGTATGTAATTTAATAACCCGAGTAGACATTGTTTGTTAGTTGTGTTTAAACTGTGTATAAATTTATCTTTGTTTTAATTTTTGAAATTTGGATTGGAGAATAGACTATATAAATCATGTCTATTTTTCTGTATAGAGATCACACTCAGTGATGAAATGAATTTCATCCTCAATCACATTACATTTGTCACATTTCCTGTCTTGAATTTTTGTTTTTGGTTGTGTGTGTCTACCCACTTCTATGTACAGTTGGTGGCAGCTAATTCTAAATTTGCTCATTGTTTGAATCGCTTGCCCATCAGTTAACTGTTGTAAATAACATTCCTGTTTAATGTTTTTTTTGAAAAAACCTCAGTTTAGATTCTGTACTTTGCATGTCTCTGTTCCATTTGTCAATGCAGTACTTTGCTGTCATTTTGTTGAAGTTTTGTTTTGTGATATTCATATGGATTTGATGTTCATTCACTATTTTGTTGAATCTTGTTAGCCAGTAATCATTTTTTTTAGTTTGTTTCCATTTCCTTCATAGCATGGAAAGCTATGTTGTCTGCAATGAAATTTAAAATTTGTACATAGTTATTGCCTTAGAGTATAGTAAGTGTAACAATGGTAATCTACCAGTATCCATTCTTACTGCAATGTTGCTTGATCATTCTGTTATTCACATTTAGAATGTGCCTACAGAATCTGAGGTGGACTTTTTCTGTTTCTGTCCCAGTTTTTGTTCGTACATACTCCCCATATTTCAACCCCATATGTTAATATTGGTATTTGTGTGGTGTCAAACAATTTTCTTTTAATAGTAATATTGTTTCTATTGTTATTATAGATAGGTGCTTGTGCCCTTTCTGCTCTCTTTGCTTTTTTGCTAGTGTTGACATTGTTAAGTCCATAGACCCATTACTATTAAAATTAACCACCCAGATAGGTGAACTTTGTTGTTTTCTCAATTCTATCATTTCCATATCTTATATTTAGTTTCTCTGTATTGTAACTATTTCTATTAAATATAATTGATTTTGTTCCCTTTATGTTTACTTGTAGTCCCCATTTGTTTGCATACCTATGTAGACAATTCATGGAATTTTGCAGTCCATCTTTACTTTGTGACATAAGGATGATGTCATCTGCATATAACAGACATGGAATTGGTGTGTTATATAATTGTGGGAGACTGTCTTCTTTATCCAACTCGTCAATTAAGTCATTAATGTAGATATTAAATAGTGTTGGACTCAGTGGACAGCCTTGTTTTACACCGTTTTCCAGCTTGAATGTCAGGGTTACTTTATCTTCAAGTTTGACTGCACATTTCTTGTTCAGATACATATGTTTTATGATATTGTTGGTTTGCATATTATAAATTACACCAGTATCGAAGCATTTCCTGAGATCAATAAAACTGCAGTAAAGTTCCCTTTTCTGTGCTTGATATTTTTTTATTATCGTGTGCAGGTTTGAATGAATGATGATGTTCTCATCTAGAAACTGGATTAGTCTACTATTAATGATGGAATTAAATAGTTTTCCAATGTTGCTACATAATGATATTCCCCTATAGTTATTGGTGTCATGTTTATCACATTGTTTATGCAGTGGAGTCAATAGACTGACGTTCCAGTTATTTGGATATTTTTCAGTTTGTAGTACATGATTGAACAGCTTTTGTAGTGCATCTTTTAGTGCATATAGTAAACTGTATGTTGCAACCCAAACAGTTCATTAAGTAAGGTAAGCAGTTTATTCTTATACTATATTGAACTATACTAACTAAAATTATACTTATTTTACTTTAACTGTTAATTATACTCTCTTTGTATGGTGTTTACTTTTGATAGCAGTACTAAGAAAGTACTCTTTTTTGTTTACTAGGAAAAAGATGTTTCTTTTTATTTTGTATTAATAGACTGTTTTTTTTTTCAAAATGAGTTGTACTCACATTATCCAGTACAATTTACTCCTCTCTATTAAAACTAAGATATTTTATTGTGCTTCAACATCTTGGACTCGAATAAATAATTCTCAGATCAACAACCTGGATGATGCAGTAACTCTACTGAATGTTTTGAGCAGGTGCTTTATGAGATGAGCACACAATCCATGGTTATCATCATATCTTTGTAGCTACTCTCATTAATTACATTTCGTACTATAATTATCGGTTATACCACTCTCGTCTTATTTTTCTGTGATGGGCATTTTTTTTTAGAAATTATGAGTGCATTTTCTTCTCTCTATTTAAAAGAGATATGTTTAACGTGCCTATAATATGATTTGCATTAAGTGCCCCCCCCCCACCTCGGGGTTAAATCAAGTTTCCTCAGATGAGTCAAGTCATGGAGTGGTAACTCTACTGATTGATCCAAGCAGGAAGTAATGCACACAACGATTATGATGGGGTTTGTAAAAAATCCAATGAACTCATCAGATTTTCTGTATAACACAGTAACCTGTATAAAGCTATAAGATTGTATTTAGGCTTGAGTGGCACTATATTGATCATACTTCGATTATAAATTTATTTTCTTAAAATTCATATTCATAGCAAAGTAGGTTCATAGACTAATTGCCCAATCAGATTACTGCTGCTTGCATTTTTGTTTGTATAGGTAAGTACACAGGTTCGCGTAGGTTTACAATTCTAGCACAAAAAACAGGCACGCGAGCACACGCAAATAGCAGCGAGATATGCATGTCCGTGCTCAGGATCGAAAAATATTAGGAAAGTAATTATCGTATGTTTAAGTGTACTGACCAATTTGCTTTATTGAATAGCTCGTTCACCAAGTGCGTAACTCTACGTGTAGGCTGTGGTTTTCGGTGATAATGTTGTAGTTAGGCATCGCCCGTCAGTGTGGTACCCCCCCCCCGCACACACACAGTAAACGTGTGTACGGTTACCGAGTGGGAAAAGTAGTATACGATGTCCTTATCAACTTATAAACCAGGATAATCAGTTCAAATACGAGGGAATATCGATATCAATTCAAAATTCAATTTGGACTAAAACTACTGCCATATTCGAATTGTAAAAAATATTTGTGATGTGATTTTCAAATCAGAGGTTGCCTAGCTCAACATCACTCCTTTACAAAAAAAAGACTCATGTACACTTCTATAAAAAATTGTATTACACGTCTATATTGGTGTTTATCAATCCCGTTAAATCAGTTGAATTGTGAGACATGTATTTTTGTATTTATATCTATTCATATTAGTGTTTCAATAAGCGCAATGTAACGTTGGTTCTAAAAATAAATTACTTCGTCGTGGTCGTCGCGTGTTAGGATATCAGGTGAACAATGTATTTAACACGAGTTGTTTCATATTGAACAGGGCGCGATGCCCTTAAATCGCAGCCGATAAACTAGCCGCAATGCACGTTCAAGGAGCGGCGTTGATGTATGCGAATGAATAAAAGGAACCGCAACGCCTAGGACGCATACGCAGATATCATTCCAATGTTAGCTTTTGTTGGCGAAACAGCTGAGAATGCTGTGATAAATAGGATATCAAAATTCGTAGAAAAATGTCGTATTCTTACGATAAATACGGTATTACAATGTCACTTCATATATACTGCACAGTGTGCCATATACTAGTTGTCCGTATCTATATCTAATAGGATGACCTATAAAACCCTTATGAAGCGTCTCTATGGAAACGTATAGGTTTACCTTTAGAAATCTATAGATTTACCTATAGTAATAGTATTTGACTATAGTAACATACATTATTGTCTGTAGAAATATTGGGAGAAAGGTTGCACCCTTTACTTAAATCGTGGGAAAAATTAAAAAAATCCTTACACAGTGAACAGGTATTATAAGTAAACGGGACTGAATTGAATAAAGAAAGAGTACTATCCTAGTAAATGATGACAAAGGACGCTGAACAAAAACTGTCCGCTATCGAAGCAGACTTTTAGAAAAATATTCACAAGCCGAACATGTTGTTCAGCTTGCAATTTTAGTATCAAGAGATGTTTAACATTGACGTGGTATTCCCGAGATGAGCCGTAACTAAGGAAGCAAGAATGGCCGTCTAACAAACAATTATCCATATTTCCCTCTCATCGTCATTAAAAGGTTAACATTTTAAGCTAAATGTAACTATTTGTAAATACAAAATGCTTGGGAGCTTAATATCACCTCCAACCGAGTCAACACTTCATTAAAAGCATTATATTCCAAGTGGCATAAGTGCCGATATTTGAGCCGAGTATAACCCGAAACAGATTGTATCAAGTCAGAATTCCATCACGTGACTCGAATTCCAATTTAATGTGAAATTATTTACAATGTGGCCGAAACTCACTAACTCGGAATAAGAGATGACCTACTAACACAACCCATCCACTATTTACTTTGATCATTTGAAAGTGTCAAATGTTTTAGTTTAACCCAATTCGTAGTTTCCCGTCGATAGACTGCCCAGACAGTAGCTTTACATGTTCCGGGTGCCACCGTGTATTATCCCTGCAACTGTGTGACGTCACAATAAATTGTACAAGGGAGAACTGAAATAAGATAAGCGGGGCTGTCAAGATTACACGTCTACTCGTGTGATTATTTTGTGGATAATTTACGACATTTCTGTACGATTAAAATATATTGTATCACTGACACTATTGGCGTGAAGGTCGTCCCAGATAATCTCGTCAATTGGTTTAGCAAATGATCATGTAAGCTGCGAATTGACGTCATCGATACACATGTTCAAATGCAACTTTGAAGTTCATGTTTACGTAGATTCTTTGTATAATTAACAAACCAAAAATCTGGTCCGATATATAATTGTGTATAAGCGTTTAGTTGTTTTGTCTAAAGACCACCCAGCCGTGATATCTAGATAAGAACAATGCTAACGTATAGAGCATTTAACCCAACTCTTGTAATGATTGATATTTATTGGGTGGTTTATGGCCTTTCGGGTATTCCACTGTTTCTGAAAAAACACCAAATAAGCTGAGAAGAACAAAACATTTTCGGATTGAAAGTCAGTTGCGTATTGCTATGCACGGAATCGAATTCCGAGTAATGTGCGCCAAATCGTGGTCAACGTCTGTGAAATATTGTTGGAGACGACTAAGACTGGCCCGGGGAGTAAACCGATACGACACGTTGACTGTTTGTTTTCTAACTATGACGCAAATGTAGATAAACGACAGTATAAGTAAATAAAAGACTGCGCGCAAGATAAACACGATGTGACAGTTATTGGAAGCCAATACCGTAGTAATGAGTGTTAACAGCAATGGTCTTGTTAAACATAAACCAACGTCTGCAATGAAAAGAAAAAAACACTTTAAACTTACCTAAATTATTGGCTTTACTGTAAGCAGTGCAAGTTTGGGTTCATTTACTGGCAACGACTTGAACTAGTGAAGTACGGTGTGGCAGAAATTAAATTACTGGCGCACAATCTCTTCATTTGTAGAAGCTTTCTGATTTGACCGATAACTTTGTTTGACCAGTATAAACTACAGTGTTTAGAGTATCATCTCCCCGAGCAAACAATAGTCAGTGGTGAGTATTTGTGCCGTGATCTTTCTCGCTGGCTCTATCGAAACTGTAAACGTCTTTGTAATCAGTTGAAAAGTCCACTTTTATGTCACTTCATTAAAACCATGTAATAGTGGTCTCGGTGATCTTGCAGTCTACGATGCTAATGGAGCTCTAGTGGAGTGCAGGTAATCGTAACGTTATATGTATACTACCTTTGGCTACCGTCTGCTAGACTACGTCGATGTCACTCACACATGTACATGGATTACAATAAAGTTCTGGTTGTGGACGTATTCACCAAACATGCCAATAAACCAACGAATCACTCTTCTCTGTCAAACCGTTGGGAGCGCTGTTTATCATGGACGGTGTAACTGAATATACACATGGGTGCCATATGATAGCAACGTATGCCGTAATTCACTGCGCATAGTCAACTTAAGTAGACTCGTAAACCTCCTCGGAGACATTAATATGTGATGAGGGTTTCTACTAGGTCAAATCTATTTAGTTTGTAGTACAAATGGACACTATGAAACAATGAATACATCAATAATTATAAAAAAAAAGTCAAATCAACCCATCTGAGGGCAAATCAAACACTAAGATTGGCAGTCCAATATTCATAACTGAAAAATTACACTAAAACCGAGTCTAATTAAACTTATCGCGTGAAACTACGATTATAGGTTCAATATAATACCTGATTATAGATTTAATATTGCATGGGACTAGAATTAATTCAGTAAGACATATTCTTATGTACGGACTTAATCAAATAAATTAGATAGTTATTTAACCATGACCAAAACCCACAATATCAATAATATATACTAGTACTCTAGTAAAGTTATGATGTAAAATAACAACACAATTGCCCTGGCTAAAACAGAGCCATTTTAGATTACAGGATTCCTATGACCATTTTCTGTGAATAGATTATATAACCTCGGCGATCATGATATCCAGTGGATACGTAATTATTTTGATTGAGTAATACATTGTCACGTTATACTACTAATGAACGATGGGAACGCAATTGGACAACGCTGTTGTGATAAAATAATGTGGAATATATACACCATATTCCCTTCTGCACATGTTTACTTGTTTCGCCAATGAAGTGCTTACCAACTTATTATTAGTCACGATTCACGGAGCTTTATTCGTGACATGCTTGGTAGCGGGAAAGCCTCTTTCGATTACTACGGTAACCGGTGGTAGAACACGCAAAAGGAATAGAAAAGTAAATAAACTGAGAAAATTGTTGCTATATATCATCATATTAAAATGACACACCCATTGTGATATACTAGTAAGGGTAGAAGTCGTCTCATATTTAATTATTTGGATATAACACTGTTATCATCGGGTTACTGGACACACGCTCAGCATGTTCTGCCAAATAGCGCGATTAAAGCAGTGAATGTATTAAGCCAGTTTAAGGATGTTAAAATTACTATTGCCATGGGGATTTTTGACGTCGAAATTTTTTTACGTAAAATTTGAGAATTCAACGTTGGAGAAAATATTGAAAAAGTTCATATCTCTTTATATTAAATGTTGGTCATAATACCTGTAACGCTGCTACACTTGGTAGATTTTCGTTGAGATTCCTCAGGGTGTCTCGTATTGTTAGATAGTAAATTTTGCTATAATTACCAATTTGTAATGACTAAAAAGGGTGACAAGTGCTGGGCATATAATGTAAAGAAACTGTTGTTTATTTTTGGTTTTTGGTATTGCCTGGGATATGCACGGGGTTGGCAATGTAAATGAGTTTGTTTTATCTATGCAGATTTCGTGTTTCTTGTCACAGATTGCGCATCGAGAGTGGTAGGGAGGAAAATATTCCCAAAGAAAAAAGAATCTACACTTTATGTGCTTTACAGAAAGTTGAAGACGAATTTCATTTTTGTTGTGAATGTCCCTTATACAAACATGTGCCAGAAATACTATTACAAATACCCATCATTTATAAAAATGTATTTCACTTTCAATTTCTCATAACCCGTTTGTTCTTCTGTCTTTATCAAAGTATCTATTCCACGGCTTTAAATTAAGAGACAATACTATTTCCAGAGTTGATTAAGATGGCATGATTATTCCTTTGTTTTTGTAAACTTGTTGTAAATGAGACTAACGGCCCACTATACTGCAATAAAATATATATGAAAGTATGAACGATATACTAGTAACATCGGTTGTAGCGCCCTCTATACTTGGAATTGAAAATTATTATATATTCGAAAAATCAATTTATATTATTTTTAGAATTGTATTTTAGCGATTATGTTGGCAACGTTGTTTAAGAAGGTCAAAATTCAGATTAGAAAAATTGTCATTTGGCGTGGTTTTCATTGAAACATTACGTTGTGTAGTTTTGTTTCAACTACATATATAAATCAGTTATAACGAATCTGATGCTTTTAATGTGACTGAAACCTATGGTCGATATGTTGCTGATTGCTTCGACGTGTTTACTAAAAAGATTTCTTTGAATCGGATTAGAAGTGAGGCATCGATTTTTTTTTCGAAATTTGAGCTGCCTGAGATGGTGTAAAGTCATTGAACGAAATGTGGCTGTTCTGTTTTCATCCCATATCACATATTTACATTGTCTCATCTTGTCATATGAATGCTTGGTGATAAATTATATTATGCAAGATGCATTATCAAACAGTTACTTAAAAATAATCGAAACATACTTAAATTTATTTCAATGTTTCAGTAGCAAGTCTCTGGTTATCAGGAGAAACATTTCAATTGTCTAGTTGAGCATACTGGCCAGAGGAACAATAAAACAATCAATTAAGAAACTGTTTAAGCATATGTAGGGTGACCAGAAATTCCCATATCATAATATAATATCATTTGTTATAATTTGTTATTTACTAAGCGGTCAATCAATTTTAGCGTGGTGATGTGGCTTTGATATTATCGAAAATACTATTTTGTCAACTGACCTAATGAACACAGGTCAAGTGGCGCTTTTTTTCGGTATCCAACTCAGTGGCTAATCAGTGAGGTCTTAGATAACGATTTCGGTTACAATTTTCCCCGGCTAAGGGTTCTGGGTTCTTCGTGTAATGTATTTTTTATATACCAGGGATTTTTCCACGGAAAAAGTTTGAATACAGTTGCATTTTGTTCAAAGTTAGCGGTTGACTTAATGTTTCCCACATTTTTGCCCTGATTTGTAGGAATCTGACGCGCTTCTCAACTTGTCCCTTTATTTAGTTTCTGTCACAGGAGCGGAGTTAGCCATGATGGGGGCAAATAATCAAAGATATTATAGTCGGGGAAAATAAACTACATCAACTATAAGTTCGCGCCATTAACCGGAAGTAGAACTTGAACATCCAGGGAGTAGTGGCGGATCCAGAGGGGGCCCATGGCCCCCTCCAAACGCATGCAAATGCATCTGGATTATGCATAACATCGTCCGAATCGCACGGTTCCCCCCCAATACATTTTGCTGGATCCGCCCCTGCTAGGGACTTTTATTATATACAACTGTAGGTGGCGCTAGACTGCACCTGTATACAGTTCTTAAAGTACAATACAATTTAGATCACAGCTACATTCTAACAACCCCACTTGATCTAACATTGTTCTGAAATAACTACCCTGTTAACTGTATATGTCTGTCACATACCGGTAACTCAAACCAAATTATTTTCCGTCAAAATAAGAAATTGTTAAACTTTTGTAGTTTGAATTTGGTTGTAGGCTTAGTCATTATATCAGCCACCATATCACCAATAGGACAATACACAATAACTATTTTACCACTATTTACTTCACTGAAAATAAAATGGTATCGGAAGTCAATATGTTTTGACCTTTGGTGGTGTACTGGGTTCTTGGCTAATGAAATTGTGCCTTGGTTATCCTCCAGTTTATAAGCAGGACTATATTTATAGTCTCCATCAATATCACTCAACAATTGAATAAGATACAAATTCTCCTGAACAGTAGCTGCTAGTGCAATATATTTAGCCTCACATGATGACAGGGCAACTGTAGGCTGTTTTCTTGATTTCCAGGAAATTTAAGGACCAGCTTTTGACAAGCTAAAACAATACTCAGTAGTACTACGTCTATCATCTGTAGACGATGCCCAATCAGCATCACTATAACCAATTAACTTCAGAGTTTCACATTTTCTATAACACAATTCATAATCATGTTTAACTGCCAGCTACCTACTGCTTCACGATATTACAAATTCATCACAATCACAATAAATTTTCTGCTCAGTAGGCGTTGATTTATGTTTAAAATCAAGCATGTAAAATCTTTCAAGCACTTTACATAAGTATCTCTTTTGATTCATTTTTACAAAATTGTCACCTTGTTCAAAATCAATGCCCAAGAGGTAGGAAAGTTTACCTAAATCTTTCATTTTGAATTTCGCATTTAAGATTTGTTTGACATCATTCATTAGTATTTCATTATTTGCCCCTATAACAATATCATCTACCCATACAAGTATGACAATCATTTCACTCTCTACATGTTTTATGTACAAACAATGGTCAACAGAACTTTGTACAAAAACACTTTCTAACAAGTAGTTATGCAATAAATTGTTCCAATTTCTACCAGACTGTTTTAATCCATATAAGGATTTATTTAGTTTGTACACTAGTCTTCCTTCACATTTAGAAGACACATCAAAACCTTCAACTTGCTCCATATATATTCCACAATCAATTGGAGCATTAAGATATGCAGTTTTCACATCCATTTGATGCAAAATTAAATCATGCTGTGCAGCTATTTGCATTAAAATGCGCATTGAGGTAAGATTGGCAGTTGGAGCAAAAGTTTCCTTATATATCTTGCTTTATAAGTTTGAGAACCATCTGGACTTTCTTTGACAGTGTATACCCAATGACCCCCCCCCCCTCTCTATTTTTCTAACTGGTGGTAATGAGGTCAGGGTAAAGGTATTATTTTCTTTCAGGGAATTCATCTCATCTCTCATTGCTCCCTTCCTATACTCACAATTTGGTGATTCTATAGCTTCCTTATAAGTTTGAGGAAAATCAGATACTCTATTGCAATAATCAATAGTAGACATTAATTGATCATCGTCCTCAAAATCAGTAACATAATCATTGAGATGTGGCGGAGGCTTTCTTTCCCTCTCGGGATATCGTACACTTTTGTTGCATGTTTCTAAAGCTACCCCAGTCCCAGTATCATTTTAGGGTCTTCTATAGATTCAGCTCCCTCTCCAGAATAAGTTACATCTTCGGGTTCATATTCCTCTACGAACTGGCCATTATTATTCTCTGACCTACCAACACGAGGCGATTTGTCACTACTGTGTGTGTTCATTTCACTAATAGAAGTGCCCTCTCTAATACATTTCACAACTCTATACTTAAATATTTTGCCTGTTTCTGGGAAATACACTAAATACGCTGGGCTACCCTTATCATATCCCACATAATCCCCTTTGTACATGTATCTAGTTTCTTAGCATTTTGTTTATATGCATAAATTCGGATCCAAATACTCACATATTAGACAAGTCAGGCTTACGGCCTGTTAGAACAAAGTATGGCGTTTGATTTATACACTTATTAAAACAGCGATTTCGTATGTATGCAGATGTCATTACTGCATACAGCCACATTTCTTTACTTAATTTGGACTGAGTGAGTAAACACCTATCAATTTCAAATAGGGTTCTCCAGTGTCGCTCCGCAGTTTGTGGGAATTGTTAAGAAGAGTAGGTTCAAGTTCAGGAATGGAAGAAAAAAACGCGTATGAACTGCAATAGATGACTTTATTGAACGAACTATGAACGAACCATGAACGAACAAAACGAGCCAAAAAGAAGAGTCGTTTCGTCTCCTATTTATATTCTCAAAGTGAATATTGGCCTTGTTCATGAATGGTTACAATAAATATGGCCTTGTACATGATTGGTGAAAAGATAAAGGAGCTGATTGGTTGAAATTAAAACAATCTCATTCAGTTCCATTCTGATGAGGGGAATAAGGTGCAGAAGTATCATACCTTATTCGGTTCTTTTCAAGAAGCACATTGAAAGCTCTTGAAGTAAATTCTGAACTATTATCTGACCTAATACATTTAATATTGGCAAATGGGGCCAATTCGGCTAAGAACCTTTCAGTAGCAGCCACATTATCATTTTTACCTTTCAGAAAGTATACAAATACGGTCCCAGAATAATCATCAGTGAACATCATGGCGTATCTAAAACCCACTTTGGAGATTGGGTCTATCGGTCCCGCTAGATCAGTATGTACCAACTCTAATGGAGTAGTTGAGCGAACATGTGGTTTTCTACTTTTACCTTTGGTCATTTTGCCAAGCACTCAAATATCACAATCATCTGGCTTAAAAGTTTGACCAGTTATCTTCATGCCCTCAACTACATTTTCTAATCGCAAGATTTTATCATTATTACAGTGACCCATTATTTTATGCCGACTTCTAAGATCACACACATACTTAAGAGTGTCAGTGTCTTACATGTATTAAGAAAGTCTACCGTGTTTCTCAATGTTGAACTTTGTATCATCTCTGTTGATTAACTCAGCAGAATCTGGCGAAATGTCACTGTAGCACCCTTTTCAGTCGCAGCTTGAACAGAAAAAATGTTCTGAGGATATGATGGAATACACAATGCATTTTTCAGTGATACATTAACACATGTACCATCATTATCCATGATTGACACTTTCACGTCACCTCTCTTAAGTGCAATATTTTTGGACTTGGTACCATTCGCCAAATCAATATAATGTTTATCAGGCTTGAATGACTCATCAAAATGAGTGAATTTTGATTTATCTGTGATGATATGCGTTGTCGCACCACAGTCTACCAACAGCATGTCTGGCTGTACACCGCTCATATTATCAATGTGTTCCCTGGCCTTAAATGCAAAAGAGTGTTCTTGTTCATCATTTGCTTCACCTGTTTGAACATCAGCAACATGACCCACCTTGTCTTTAATTTTGCGACACGTATTTTCGTTATGCGTGGAATTTCGGCAGATTCTACACCACAACTTATTTTTGGGTTTTCTACATTTCTGGGCCTTGTGTCTAATCTTACCACAATTGTAACATGCACACATAAGCCTTGGCGATAAATTTGTGTTCACATGTTCTGCATGTGATGGGCAGTGGTCACAATAATCAATACGGCGATAATACTTTAACAGGAAGAACTTTATTCGCCTGACATGGCGGACTAACTACACAATATAAACTACATACGATAATATAAAACTCGAGAGGGCGCTATGATAGATTGACCATGACCATGGAACTCCATCTTTGATTAACTGTCTCAGTGGCTCTGTCAGTTGAGCTTTGTTGGGAATAAAAGGTGAGAGGTAGTTGATCATTCCAAGGAGTCGCATTTGTGCTTGTTTGTTGTCTGGATCGGGTATGTTTTCTATGGCTGTGATCTCGCTCTTGTCTGGCTGTATGTCTTGTCTGGAGAGCTTCATACCATGGTATACCACTTCATCTTTCTTGAATTGTAGTCTCTTGGCATGGAATTTGATATCATTTCTTTGAGCTCTGTCGAACACGTTGCGAATGGCTGTGTCGTGTTTCTCCTCTGTGTGGGAGGCTATTAGCATGTCATCAGACATTATGTGGACATCTTCAATGTCGCCAAACATTTGGAATGCTTTCTTCTGTAGAACTTCACTTGCACTCGAGATCCCAAATGGAATGTAGTTAAGTCCCTTGACTCTTCATCGAATTGTACTTGCCAAAAGGCCCATGAATGATCGATGATCGTGAAGTAATTAGGGTTGTCTAATTGGATATGATCTCTTCAAAAGTTGGTGCTCCCGTTTGATATACTTGTTCAACTGTTTTTTCTCAGTACAAACTGTGCTGTTCACCCATTCTGTTGGATGTTCAACCTCTTCTATGACGTCTTGTTGCTTCATTTCTTTGAGTTTCTGTTTGAGCTGAACCCTGATTGGGGTATGCGCCGTGGCGGGTTTATTCTTGGTTCAGCCTCTTCAGTTAATCTAATTTTATACTGTCCTGGATACTTCCCTAGCTTGCCATCCAGCACTGATGCATAGTCTTGTCGTACTCGTGCTTCAGTCAAGCCATCATAGGCTGCTGCCATGACTGCATTGATGTGATGAGCTTAGTTCACACCTGACTTAACCAATCCCAAGTTGATAGCAGTATTTTGGCATAAAATTAGACAGTTGCCTTGCTTGGTAATGAAGACTTCTGCTTCTGTTTCTGTGTTGTTTACTCTGAAGATGGCTTTAGTTGATCCTATGTGTTGTATGGTTCCACCATCCAGTGCTTGTAGTGTTGCGCTAGATCGAGTCAGTTGTAACCTGCAGGGAATCTTTTTCCATAAGTTGTATGGGATCAGGTTAGCTTCAACTCCAGTGTGAATCTTGAGATTGAATTGAGTGACTTCAACCTCAACAGGTTCCCACCAAGCCTGCTTGCTCTCTGGTTTAAGTTGCCTACAATAAGTATGCTATCCATTTCAAATGAGATGTCTGGGTCCATAGGTTGGACCGCTGTCGCATGTATGGCTTTGTTTTTCTGTTTTGAACTTCTGCATTTTCTAGAATAATGATTTTTTTGTGACAGAGGTGACACTCTTTGTCATATGATGGTCATTTTCTTGGCTCATGTCTTGTACCACAGTTGCTGCATGTGTCTGCTCGAGTGTTGCTGCGTGTATCGGTGCCTCTAGTTTGTTGGTGTCTACCTGCTGATTTCATGTACCGTCTTCTTACTGTATCTATATTTCTATCTTCTGTTCTGCCTGATGTCATTTGTTTAATTTCTTTTCTGGTTGTCTCCGCTGCGATGCATTTGTCACGAATGTTGTCCAGTGTTATGTCATCAGCTTCTAACAATTTCTCTTTTAGCTCATTGTCAGTCAGTGAAAATAGTATCTCATCACGTATCATACTATCTTTCTCTGTGAACTCACAATGGCCTGCCAGCTTTGTGAAGTAATTAATAAAATCAACACCTTCTTTCTACTTACAGGTCCAGAATCTGTATCTATTGAAAACTATTCTTTTCTTCCCCTGGAAGTGCGTCTCAAATTTATTGAGAACAATGTCATATTTGGTGTTGTCTTCATCATGTCCCCATGCAAATTGATTGTAGCGGTCACGTGCATCCTATTACATTCAGCAGTCTGGCGATTTTGACTGCATCTGGTTTCTTATCTGCCTCTGAGGCCAGCATATATATTTCTGAATTTCTGAATTTTACAAAGCTGAGCAAAACAAAATAGTGAATTTCCGGTTGCATGGAATGAAGTAAGACGTTTGAAATCTTTGAAATCTACCAATCAAAATAATCACCCTATCTGATACTGTGGGCGTAGTAGTGTCTCTGCGATTTGATTAGTCTTTTAGACTGCAATGAAGTGAAATGACGTTGTTTTTCAAACATACCATACTGCAGGCTTCCGTGATCAATTTCACCCGAGGTCCCTGTCTTGATCTTCGTTTCTTGCAAGAAGTAGCTCGTTATTGTCTTTTGCAGACACAACTGTTGGAACCGCTGGACATCGATCCCGCTTCTGACACCATATGATGGGCAGTGGTCACAATAAACAATACGACGATAACACTTTACCAGGAAGAACTTTATTCGCCTGTCATGGCGGACTAACTAAACAATATAAACTACATACGATACTAGTAATATAAAACTCGAGAGGGCGCTATGATAGGTTACGGGAATAATGTCTGTATAATGATGATGACATAATGATGTTATGATATTGATATGATAATGTCCCTAGGCAAACCATCACACTGCATTCACTGTCTTCATAATCCAATCATCACAAGTTGCACTTCTGGCACGCTCGGTATCTTCAAAACTGTGTAACGCTACTTAGAATTCACTGAATGTCTGCTTTTTATCACTTTGGGTAATAACTACAATAAACGGTTTGTAATTATCTAGCAAACCTTTCATTACCATAACAATTAGAAGACTGTCACCCACAATTTCTCCGGCATTTTTTAATGGTACTCACTAAAACGAAGGACCGCGAAGGACCGAAGGACCTAACCGAAAGACCGAAGGACTTAAACGAGTGTAATGACTATAAAACGCTGATACGAATTACGTTGTTACACGTTGCATTTGTTCACAAATTATGCAGTAGCAATTAAATTTACAAAAATAATAAAAAAAGCGAAGGACCACAATTATATTATAAATATGAGCGAAGGACCTCGTTTTTATTGTAAATATGAGCGAATGACCATGATGACGTGATAAAAATGAGCGAAGGACCACGTTTATATTATAAATATGAGCGAAGGACCACGGTTATATTATAAATATGAGCGAAGGACCACGATTTTATTATAAATATGAGCGAAAGACCATGATTACGTGATAAAAATGAGCGAAGATCGACGTTTATATTATAAAAATGAGCGAAGGACCACGATTATATTATAAATAAGAGCGAAGGACCGTGATAACGTGACAAATATGAGCGAAAGACCATGATTACGTGACAAATATGAGCGAAGGACCAAGTTTATATTATACATATGAGCGAAGGACCACGTTTATATTATAAATATGAGCGAAGGACCACGATTATATTATCAATAAGAGCGAAGGACCATGATTACGTGATAAAAATGAGCGAAGGACCACGTTTATATTATCATATGAGCGAAGGACCACGATTATATTATAAAAATGAGCGAAGGACGACGTTTATATTATAAAAATGAGCGAAGGACCACGATTATATTATAAATAAGAGCGAAGGACCGTGATTACGTGACCAATTTGAGCGAAGGACCATGATTACGTGACAAATATCAGCGAAGGACCACGTTTATATTATACATATGAGTGAAGGACCACGTTTATATTATAAATATGAGCGAAGGACCACGATTATACTAGTATTATAAATAAGAGCGAAGGACCACGATTATATTATAAATAAGAGCGAAGGACCGTGATTACGTGACCAATTTGAGCGAAGGACCATGATTACGTGACAAATATCA
Organism: Saccoglossus kowalevskii; assembly: GCF_978046115.1. Taxonomy (NCBI): domain Eukaryota; kingdom Metazoa; phylum Hemichordata; class Enteropneusta; family Harrimaniidae; genus Saccoglossus; species Saccoglossus kowalevskii. The sequence continues at coordinate 566,850 of NC_140656.1, read as the reverse complement.
GCGAAGGACCACGTTTATATTATACATATGAGCGAAGGACCACGTTTATATTATAAATATGAGCGAAGGACCACGATTATATTATAAATAAGAGCGAAGGACCCCGATTACATGATAAATATGAGCGAAGGACCACGTTTATATTATAAATAAGAGCGAAGGTCCACGATTATATTATAAATAAGAGCGAAGGACCGTGATAACGTGACAAATATGAGCGAAGGACCATGATTACGTGACAAATATGAGCGAAGGACCACGTTTATATTATACATATGAGCGAAGGACCACGTTTATATTATAAATATGAGCGAAGGACCACGATTATATTATCAATAAGAGCGAAGGACCACAATTATATTATAAATATGAGCGAAGGACCTCGTTTTTATTGTAAATATGAGCGAATGACCATGATTACGTGATAACAATGAGCGAAGGACTACGTTTATATAATAAATATGAGTGAAGGACCACGGTTATATTATAATTATGAGCGAAGGACCACGATTATATTATAAATGTGAGCAAAAGACCATGATTACGTGATAAAAATGAGCGAAGATCGACGTTTATATTATAAAAATGAGCGAAGGACCACGATTATATTATAAATAAGAGCGAAGGATCGTGATAACGTGACAAATATGAGCGAAGGACCATGATTACGTGACAAATATTAGCGAAGGACCAAGTTCATATTATACATATGAGCGAAGAACCACGTTTATATTATAAATATGAGCGAAGGACTACGATTATATTATCAATAAGAGCGAAGGAGCACAATTATATTATAAATATGAGCGAAGGACCTCGTTTTTATTGTAAATATGAGCGAATGACCATGATTACGTGATAAAAATGAGCGAAGGACTACGTTTATCTTATAAATATGAGCGAAGGACCACGGTTATATTGTAATTATGAGCGAAGGACCACGATTATATTATAAATGTGAGCGAAAGACCATGATTACGTGATAAAAATGAGCGAAGATCGACGTTTATATTATAAAAATGAACGAAGGACCACGATTATATTATAAATAAGAGCGAAGGACCGTGATAACGTGACAAATATGAGCGAAGGACCATGATTACGTGACAAATATGAGCGAAGGACCAAGTTTATATTATACATATGAGCGAAGGACCACGTTTATATTATAAATATGAGCGAAGGACCACGATTATATTATCAATAAGAGCGAAGGACCAAGATTACGTGATAAAAATGAGTGAAGGACCACGTTTATATTATACATATGAGCGAAGGACCACGATTATATTATAAATATCAGCGAAGGACCACGTTTATATTATAAATATGAGCGAAGGACCACGATTATATTATCAATAAGAGCGAAGGACCATGATTTCGTGATAAAAATGAGCGAAGGACCACGTTTATATTATACATATGAGCGAAGGACCACGATTATATTATAAATATGAGGGAAGGACCACGATTATATTATAAATAAGAGCGAAGGACCCCGATTATATTATAAATAAGAGCGAAGGACCGTGATAACGTGACAAATATGAGCGAAGGACCATGATTACGTGACAAATATGAGTGAAGGACCACGTTTATATTATACATATGAGCGAAGGACTACGTTTATATTATAAATATGAGCGAAGGACCACGGTTATATTATAATTATGAGCGAAGGACCACGATTATATTATAAATAAGAGCGAAGGACCGTGATAACGTGACAAATATGAGCGAAGGACCATGATTACGTGCCAAATATGAGCGAAGGTCCAAGTTTATATTATACATATGAGCGAAGGACCACGTTTATATTATAAATATGAGCGAAGGACCACGATTATATTATCAATAAGAGCGAAGGACCATGATTACGTGATAAAAATGAGCGAAGGACCACGTTTATATTATACATATGAGCGAAGGACCACGATTATATTATAAATATGAGCGAAGGACAACGTTTATATTATACATATGAACGAAGGACCACGTTTATATTATAAATTTGAGCGAAGGACCACGATTATATTATCAATAAGAGCGAAGGACCACAATTATATTATAAATATGAGCGAAGGACCTCGTTTTTATTGTAAATATGAGCGAATGACCATGATTACGTGATAACAATGAGCGAAGGACTACGTTTATATTATAAATATGAGCGAAGGACCACGTTTATATTATCAATAAGAGCGAAGGACCACAATTATATTATAAATATGAGCGAAGGACCTCGTTTTTATTGTAAATATGAGCGAATGACCATGATTACGTGATAAAAATGAGCGAAGGACTACGTTTATATAATAAATATGAGCGAAGGACCACGGTTATATTATAATTATGAGCGAAGGACCACGATTATATTATAAATGTGAGCAAAAGACCATGATTACGTGATAAAAATGAGCGAAGATCGACGTTTATATTATAAAAATGAGCGAAGGACCACGATTATATTATAAATAAGAGCGAAGGATCGTGATAACGTGACAAATATGAGCGAAGGACCATGATTACGTGACAAATATTAGCGAAGGACCAAGTTCATATTATACATATGAGCGAAGAACCACGTTTATATTATAAATATGAGCGAAGGACTACGATTATATTATCAATAAGAGCGAAGGAGCACAATTATATTATAAATATGAGCGAAGGACCTCGTTTTTATTGTAAATATGAGCGAATGACCATGATTACGTGATAAAAATGAGCGAAGGACTACGTTTATCTTATAAATATGAGCGAAGGACCACGGTTATATTGTAATTATGAGCGAAGGACCACGATTATATTATAAATGTGAGCGAAAGACCATGATTACGTGATAAAAATGAGCGAAGATCGACGTTTATATTATAAAAATGAACGAAGGACCACGATTATATTATAAATAAGCGCGAAGGACCGTGATAACGTGACAAATATGAGCGAAGGACCATGATTACGTGACAAATATGAGCGAAGGACCAAGTTTATATTATACATATGAGCGAAGGACCACGTTTATATTATAAATATGAGCGAAGGACCACGATTATATTATCAATAAGAGCGAAGGACCAAGATTACGTGATAAAAATGAGTGAAGGACCACGTTTATATTATACATATGAGCGAAGGACCACGATTATATTATAAATATCAGCGAAGCACCACGTTTATATTATAAATATGAGCGAAGGACCACGATTATATTATCAATAAGAGCGAAGGACCATGATTTCGTGATAAAAATGAGCGAAGGACCACGTTTATATTATACATATGAGCGAAGGACCACGATTATATTATAAATATGAGGGAAGGACCACGATTATATTATAAATAAGAGCGAAGGACCCCGATTATATTATAAATAAGAGCGAAGGACCGTGATAACGTGACAAATATGAGCGAAGGACCATGATTACGTGACAAATATGAGTGAAGGACCACGTTTATATTATACATATGAGCGAAGGACTACGTTTATATTATAAATATGAGCGAAGGACCACGGTTATATTATAATTATGAGCGAAGGACCACGATTATATTATAAATAAGAGCGAAGGACCGTGATAACGTGACAAATATGAGCGAAGGACCATGATTACGTGCCAAATATGAGCGAAGGTCCAAGTTTATATTATACATATGAGCGAAGGACCACGTTTATATTATAAATATGAGCGAAGGACCACGATTATATTATCAATAAGAGCGAAGGACCATGATTACGTGATAAAAATGAGCGAAGGACTACGTTTATATAATAAATATGAGCGAAGGACCACGGTTATATTATAATTATGAGCGAAGGACCACGATTATATTATAAATGTGAGCAAAAGACCATGATTACGTGATAAAAATGAGCGAAGATCGACGTTTATATTATAAAAATGAGCGAAGGACCACGATTATATTATAAATAAGAGCGAAGGATCGTGATAACGTGACAAATATGAGCGAAGGACCATGATTACGTGACAAATATTAGCGAAGGACCAAGTTCATATTATACATATGAGCGAAGAACCACGTTTATATTATAAATATGAGCGAAGGACAACGATTATATTATCAATAAGAGTGAAGGAGCACAATTATATTATAAATATGAGCGAAGGACCTCGTTTTTATTGTAAATATGAGCGAATGACCATGATTACGTGATAAAAATGAGCGAAGGACTACGTTTATCTTATAAATATGAGCGAAGGACCACGGTTATATTGTAATTATGAGCGAAGGACCACGATTATATTATAAATGTGAGCGAAAGACCATGATTACGTGATAAAAATGAGCGAAGATCGACGTTTATATTATAAAAATGAACGAAAGACCACGATTATATTATAAATAAGAGCGAAGGACCGTGATAACGTGACAAATATGAGCGAAGGACCATGATTACGTGACAAATATGAGCGAAGGACCAAGTTTATATTATACATATGAGCGAAGGACCACGTTTATATTATAAATATGAGCGAAGGACCACGATTATATTATCAATAAGAGCGAAGGACCAAGATTACGTGATAAAAATGAGTGAAGGACCACGTTTATATTATACATATGAGCGAAGGACCACGATTATATTATAAATATCAGCGAAGGACCACGTTTATATTATAAATATGAGCGAAGGACCACGATTATATTATCAATAAGAGCGAAGGACCATGATTTCGTGATAAAAATGAGCGAAGGACCACGTTTATATTATACATATGAGCGAAGGACCACGATTATATTATAAATATGAGGGAAGGACCACGATTATATTATAAATAAGAGCGAAGGACCCCGATTATATTATAAATAAGAGCGAAGGACCGTGATAACGTGACAAATATGAGCGAAGGACCATGATTACGTGACAAATATGAGTGAAGGACCACGTTTATATTATACATATGAGCGAAGGACTACGTTTATATTATAAATATGAGCGAAGGACCACGGTTATATTATAATTATGAGCGAAGGACCACGATTATATTATAAATAAGAGCGAAGGACCGTGATAACGTGACAAATATGAGCGAAGGACCATGATTACGTGCCAAATATGAGCGAAGGTCCAAGTTTATATTATACATATGAGCGAAGGACCACGTTTATATTATAAATATGAGCGAAGGACCACGATTATATTATCAATAAGAGGGAAGGACCATGATTACGTGATAAAAATGAGCGAAGGACCACGTTTATATTATACATATGAGCGAAGGACCACGATTATATTATAAATATGAGCGAAGGACCACGTTTATATTATACATATGAACGAAGGACCACGTTTATATTATAAATTTGAGCGAAGGACCACGATTATATTATCAATAAGAGCGAAGGACCACAATTATATTATAAATATGAGCGAAGGACCTCGTTTTTATTGTAAATATGAGCGAATGACCATGATTACGTGATAAAAATGAGCGAAGGACTACGTTTATATTATAAATATGAGCGAAGGACCACGGTTATATTATAAATATGAGCGAAGGACCATGATTACGTGACAAATATGAGCGAAGGACCACGTTTATATTATAAATATGAGCGAAGGACCTCGTTTTTATTGTAAATATGAGCGAATGACCATGATTACGTGATAAAAATGAGCGAAGATCGACGTTTATATTATAAATATGATCGAAGGACCACGATTATATTATAAATAAGAGTGAAGGACCGTGATTACGTGACAAATATGAGCGAAGGACCATGATTACGTGATAAAAATGAGCGAAGATCGACGTTTATATTATAAAAATGAACGAAAGACCACGATTATATTATAAATAAGAGCGAAGGACCGTGATAACGTGACAAATATGAGCGAAGGACCATGATTACGTGACAAATATGAGCGAAGGACCAAGTTTATATTATACATATGAGCGAAGGACCACGTTTATATTATAAATATGAGCGAAGGACCACGATTATATTATCAATAAGAGCGAAGGACCAAGATTACGTGATAAAAATGAGTGAAGGACCACGTTTATATTATACATATGAGCGAAGGACCACGATTATATTATAAATATCAGCGAAGGACCACGTTTATATTATAAATATGAGCGAAGGACCACGATTATATTATCAATAAGAGCGAAGGACCATGATTTCGTGATAAAAATGAGCGAAGGACCACGTTTATATTATACATATGAGCGAAGGACCACGATTATATTATAAATATGAGGGAAGGACCACGATTATATTATAAATAAGAGCGAAGGACCCCGATTATATTATAAATAAGAGCGAAGGACCGTGATAACGTGACAAATATGAGCGAAGGACCATGATTACGTGACAAATATGAGTGAAGGACCACGTTTATATTATACATATGAGCGAAGGACTACGTTTATATTATAAATATGAGCGAAGGACCACGGTTATATTATAATTATGAGCGAAGGACCACGATTATATTATAAATAAGAGCGAAGGACCGTGATAACGTGACAAATATGAGCGAAGGACCATGATTACGTGCCAAATATGAGCGAAGGTCCAAGTTTATATTATACATATGAGCGAAGGACCACGTTTATATTATAAATATGAGCGAAGGACCACGATTATATTATCAATAAGAGGGAAGGACCATGATTACGTGATAAAAATGAGCGAAGGACCACGTTTATATTATACATATGAGCGAAGGACCACGATTATATTATAAATATGAGCGAAGGACCACGTTTATATTATACATATGAACGAAGGACCACGTTTATATTATAAATTTGAGCGAAGGACCACGATTATATTATCAATAAGAGCGAAGGACCACAATTATATTATAAATATGAGCGAAGGACCTCGTTTTTATTGTAAATATGAGCGAATGACCATGATTACGTGATAAAAATGAGCGAAGGACTACGTTTATATTATAAATATGAGCGAAGGACCACGGTTATATTATAAATATGAGCGAAGGACCATGATTACGTGACAAATATGAGCGAAGGACCACGTTTATATTATAAATATGAGCGAAGGACCTCGTTTTTATTGTAAATATGAGCGAATGACCATGATTACGTGATAAAAATGAGCGAAGATCGACGTTTATATTATAAATATGATCGAAGGACCACGATTATATTATAAATAAGAGTGAAGGACCTTGATTACGTGACAAATATGAGCGAAGGACCATGATTTCGTGACAAATATGAGCGATGGACCAAGTTTATATTATACATATGAGGGAAGGACCACGTTTATATTATAAATATGAGCGAAGGACCACGATTATATTATAAATAAGAGCGAAGGACCCCGATTACATGATAAATATGAGCGAAGGACCACGTTTATATTATAAATAAGAGCGAAGGACCACGATTATATTATAAATAAGAGCGAAGGACCGTGATAACGTGACAAATATGAGCGAAGGACCATGATTACGTGACGAATATGAGCGAAGGACCACGTTTATATTATACATATGAGCGAAGGACCACGATTATATTATAAATATGAGGGAAGGACCACGATTATATTATAAATAAGAGCGAAGGACCCCGATTATATTATAAATAAGAGCGAAGGACCGTGATAACGTGACAAATATGAGCGAAGGACCATGATTACGTGACAAATATGAGTGAAGGACCACGTTTATATTATACATATGAGCGAAGGACTACGTTTATATTATAAATATGAGCGAAGGACCACGGTTATATTATAATTATGAGCGAAGGACCACGATTATATTATAAATAAGAGCGAAGGACCGTGATAACGTGACAAATATGAGCGAAGGACCATGATTACGTGCCAAATATGAGCGAAGGTCCAAGTTTATATTATACATATGAGCGAAGGACCACGTTTATATTATAAATATGAGCGAAGGACCACGATTATATTATCAATAAGAGCGAAGGACCATGATTACGTGATAAAAATGAGCGAAGGACCACGTTTATATTATACATATGAGCGAAGGACCACGATTATATTATAAATATGAGCGAAGGACCACGTTTATATTATACATATGAACGAAGGACCACGTTTATATTATAAATTTGAGCGAAGGACCACGATTATATTATCAATAAGAGCGAAGGACCACAATTATATTATAAATATGAGCGAAGGACCTCGTTTTTATTGTAAATATGAGCGAATGACCATGATTACGTGATAAAAATGAGCGAAGGACTACGTTTATATTATAAATATGAGCGAAGGACCACGGTTATATTATAAATATGAGCGAAGGACCATGATTACGTGACAAATATGAGCGAAGGACCACGTTTATATTATAAATATGAGCGAAGGACCTCGTTTTTATTGTAAATATGAGCGAATGACCATGATTACGTGATAAAAATGAGCGAAGATCGACGTTTATATTATAAATATGATCGAAGGACCACGATTATATTATAAATAAGAGTGAAGGACCGTGATTACGTGACAAATATGAGCGAAGGACCATGATTACGTGATAAAAATGAGCGAAGATCGACGTTTATATTATAAAAATGAACGAAAGACCACGATTATATTATAAATAAGAGCGAAGGACCGTGATAACGTGACAAATATGAGCGAAGGACCATGATTACGTGACAAATATGAGCGAAGGACCAAGTTTATATTATACATATGAGCGAAGGACCACGTTTATATTATAAATATGAGCGAAGGACCACGATTATATTATCAATAAGAGCGAAGGACCAAGATTACGTGATAAAAATGAGTGAAGGACCACGTTTATATTATACATATGAGCGAAGGACCACGATTATATTATAAATATCAGCGAAGGACCACGTTTATATTATAAATATGAGCGAAGGACCACGATTATATTATCAATAAGAGCGAAGGACCATGATTTCGTGATAAAAATGAGCGAAGGACCACGTTTATATTATACATATGAGCGAAGGACCACGATTATATTATAAATATGAGGGAAGGACCACGATTATATTATAAATAAGAGCGAAGGACCCCGATTATATTATAAATAAGAGCGAAGGACCGTGATAACGTGACAAATATGAGCGAAGGACCATGATTACGTGACAAATATGAGTGAAGGACCACGTTTATATTATACATATGAGCGAAGGACTACGTTTATATTATAAATATGAGCGAAGGACCACGGTTATATTATAATTATGAGCGAAGGACCACGATTATATTATAAATAAGAGCGAAGGACCGTGATAACGTGACAAATATGAGCGAAGGACCATGATTACGTGCCAAATATGAGCGAAGGTCCAAGTTTATATTATACATATGAGCGAAGGACCACGTTTATATTATAAATATGAGCGAAGGACCACGATTATATTATCAATAAGAGCGAAGGACCATGATTACGTGATAAAAATGAGCGAAGGACCACGTTTATATTATACATATGAGCGAAGGACCACGATTATATTATAAATATGAGCGAAGGACCACGTTTATATTATACATATGAACGAAGGACCACGTTTATATTATAAATTTGAGCGAAGGACCACGATTATATTATCAATAAGAGCGAAGGACCACAATTATATTATAAATATGAGCGAAGGACCTCGTTTTTATTGTAAATATGAGCGAATGACCATGATTACGTGATAAAAATGAGCGAAGGACTACGTTTATATTATAAATATGAGCGAAGGACCACGGTTATATTATAAATATGAGCGAAGGACCATGATTACGTGACAAATATGAGCGAAGGACCACGTTTATATTATAAATATGAGCGAAGGACCTCGTTTTTATTGTAAATATGAGCGAATGACCATGATTACGTGATAAAAATGAGCGAAGATCGACGTTTATATTATAAATATGATCGAAGGACCACGATTATATTATAAATAAGAGTGAAGGACCGTGATTACGTGACAAATATGAGCGAAGGACCATGATTACGTGATAAAAATGAGCGAAGATCGACGTTTATATTATAAAAATGAACGAAAGACCACGATTATATTATAAATAAGAGCGAAGGACCGTGATAACGTGACAAATATGAGCGAAGGACCATGATTACGTGACAAATATGAGCGAAGGACCAAGTTTATATTATACATATGAGCGAAGGACCACGTTTATATTATAAATATGAGCGAAGGACCACGATTATATTATCAATAAGAGCGAAGGACCAAGATTACGTGATAAAAATGAGTGAAGGACCACGTTTATATTATACATATGAGCGAAGGACCACGATTATATTATAAATATCAGCGAAGGACCACGTTTATATTATAAATATGAGCGAAGGACCACGATTATATTATCAATAAGAGCGAAGGACCATGATTTCGTGATAAAAATGAGCGAAGGACCACGTTTATATTATACATATGAGCGAAGGACCACGATTATATTATAAATATGAGGGAAGGACCACGATTATATTATAAATAAGAGCGAAGGACCCCGATTATATTATAAATAAGAGCGAAGGACCGTGATAACGTGACAAATATGAGCGAAGGACCATGATTACGTGACAAATATGAGTGAAGGACCACGTTTATATTATACATATGAGCGAAGGACTACGTTTATATTATAAATATGAGCGAAGGACCACGGTTATATTATAATTATGAGCGAAGGACCACGATTATATTATAAATAAGAGCGAAGGACCGTGATAACGTGACAAATATGAGCGAAGGACCATGATTACGTGCCAAATATGAGCGAAGGTCCAAGTTTATATTATACATATGAGCGAAGGACCACGTTTATATTATAAATATGAGCGAAGGACCACGATTATATTATCAATAAGAGGGAAGGACCATGATTACGTGATAAAAATGAGCGAAGGACCACGTTTATATTATACATATGAGCGAAGGACCACGATTATATTATAAATATGAGCGAAGGACCACGTTTATATTATACATATGAACGAAGGACCACGTTTATATTATAAATTTGAGCGAAGGACCACGATTATATTATCAATAAGAGCGAAGGACCACAATTATATTATAAATATGAGCGAAGGACCTCGTTTTTATTGTAAATATGAGCGAATGACCATGATTACGTGATAAAAATGAGCGAAGGACTACGTTTATATTATAAATATGAGCGAAGGACCACGGTTATATTATAAATATGAGCGAAGGACCATGATTACGTGACAAATATGAGCGAAGGACCACGTTTATATTATAAATATGAGCGAAGGACCTCGTTTTTATTGTAAATATGAGCGAATGACCATGATTACGTGATAAAAATGAGCGAAGATCGACGTTTATATTATAAATATGATCGAAGGACCACGATTATATTATAAATAAGAGTGAAGGACCTTGATTACGTGACAAATATGAGCGAAGGACCATGATTTCGTGACAAATATGAGCGATGGACCAAGTTTATATTATACATATGAGGGAAGGACCACGTTTATATTATAAATATGAGCGAAGGACCACGATTATATTATAAATAAGAGCGAAGGACCCCGATTACATGATAAATATGAGCGAAGGACCACGTTTATATTATAAATAAGAGCGAAGGACCACGATTATATTATAAATAAGAGCGAAGGACCGTGATAACGTGACAAATATGAGCGAAGGACCATGATTACGTGACGAATATGAGCGAAGGACCACGTTTATATTATACATATGAGCGAAGGACCACGATTATATTATAAATATGAGGGAAGGACCACGATTATATTATAAATAAGAGCGAAGGACCCCGATTATATTATAAATAAGAGCGAAGGACCGTGATAACGTGACAAATATGAGCGAAGGACCATGATTACGTGACAAATATGAGTGAAGGACCACGTTTATATTATACATATGAGCGAAGGACTACGTTTATATTATAAATATGAGCGAAGGACCACGGTTATATTATAATTATGAGCGAAGGACCACGATTATATTATAAATAAGAGCGAAGGACCGTGATAACGTGACAAATATGAGCGAAGGACCATGATTACGTGCCAAATATGAGCGAAGGTCCAAGTTTATATTATACATATGAGCGAAGGACCACGTTTATATTATAAATATGAGCGAAGGACCACGATTATATTATCAATAAGAGCGAAGGACCATGATTACGTGATAAAAATGAGCGAAGGACCACGTTTATATTATACATATGAGCGAAGGACCACGATTATATTATAAATATGAGCGAAGGACCACGTTTATATTATACATATGAACGAAGGACCACGTTTATATTATAAATTTGAGCGAAGGACCACGATTATATTATCAATAAGAGCGAAGGACCACAATTATATTATAAATATGAGCGAAGGACCTCGTTTTTATTGTAAATATGAGCGAATGACCATGATTACGTGATAAAAATGAGCGAAGGACTACGTTTATATTATAAATATGAGCGAAGGACCACGGTTATATTATAAATATGAGCGAAGGACCATGATTACGTGACAAATATGAGCGAAGGACCACGTTTATATTATAAATATGAGCGAAGGACCTCGTTTTTATTGTAAATATGAGCGAATGACCATGATTACGTGATAAAAATGAGCGAAGATCGACGTTTATATTATAAATATGATCGAAGGACCACGATTATATTATAAATAAGAGTGAAGGACCGTGATTACGTGACAAATATGAGCGAAGGACCATGATTACGTGATAAAAATGAGCGAAGATCGACGTTTATATTATAAAAATGAACGAAAGACCACGATTATATTATAAATAAGAGCGAAGGACCGTGATAACGTGACAAATATGAGCGAAGGACCATGATTACGTGACAAATATGAGCGAAGGACCAAGTTTATATTATACATATGAGCGAAGGACCACGTTTATATTATAAATATGAGCGAAGGACCACGATTATATTATCAATAAGAGCGAAGGACCAAGATTACGTGATAAAAATGAGTGAAGGACCACGTTTATATTATACATATGAGCGAAGGACCACGATTATATTATAAATATCAGCGAAGGACCACGTTTATATTATAAATATGAGCGAAGGACCACGATTATATTATCAATAAGAGCGAAGGACCATGATTTCGTGATAAAAATGAGCGAAGGACCACGTTTATATTATACATATGAGCGAAGGACCACGATTATATTATAAATATGAGGGAAGGACCACGATTATATTATAAATAAGAGCGAAGGACCCCGATTATATTATAAATAAGAGCGAAGGACCGTGATAACGTGACAAATATGAGCGAAGGACCATGATTACGTGACAAATATGAGTGAAGGACCACGTTTATATTATACATATGAGCGAAGGACTACGTTTATATTATAAATATGAGCGAAGGACCACGGTTATATTATAATTATGAGCGAAGGACCACGATTATATTATAAATAAGAGCGAAGGACCGTGATAACGTGACAAATATGAGCGAAGGACCATGATTACGTGCCAAATATGAGCGAAGGTCCAAGTTTATATTATACATATGAGCGAAGGACCACGTTTATATTATAAATATGAGCGAAGGACCACGATTATATTATCAATAAGAGCGAAGGACCATGATTACGTGATAAAAATGAGCGAAGGACCACGTTTATATTATACATATGAGCGAAGGACCACGATTATATTATAAATATGAGCGAAGGACCACGTTTATATTATACATATGAACGAAGGACCACGTTTATATTATAAATTTGAGCGAAGGACCACGATTATATTATCAATAAGAGCGAAGGACCACAATTATATTATAAATATGAGCGAAGGACCTCGTTTTTATTGTAAATATGAGCGAATGACCATGATTACGTGATAAAAATGAGCGAAGGACTACGTTTATATTATAAATATGAGCGAAGGACCACGGTTATATTATAAATATAAGCGAAGGACCATGATTACGTGACAAATATGAGCGAAGGACCACGTTTATATTATAAATATGAGCGAAGGACCTCGTTTTTATTGTAAATATGAGCGAATGACCATGATTACGTGATAAAAATGAGCGAAGATCGACGTTTATATTATAAATATGATCGAAGGACCACGATTATATTATAAATAAGAGTGAAGGACCGTGATTACGTGACAAATATGAGCGAAGGACCATGATTTCGTGACAAATATGAGCGATGGACCAAGTTTATATTATACATATGAGGGAAGGACCACGTTTATATTATAAATATGAGCGAAGGACCACGATTATATTATAAATAAGAGCGAAGGACCCCGATTACATGATAAATATGAGCGAAGGACCACGTTTATATTATAAATAAGAGCGAAGGACCACGATTATATTATAAATAAGAGCGAAGGACCGTGATAACGTGACAAATATGAGCGAAGGACCATGATTACGTGACGAATATGAGCGAAGGACCACGTTTATATTATACATATGAGCGAAGGACCACGTTTATTTTATAAATATGAGCGAAGGACCACGATTATATTATCAATAAGAGCGAAGGACCACAATTATATTATAAATATGAGCGAAGGACCACGATTATGTTATAAATATGAGCGAAGGACCATGATTACGTGATAAAAATGAGCGGAGATCGACGTTTATATTATAAAAATGAGCGAAGGACCATGATTATATTATAAATAAGAGTGAAGGACCGTGATTACGTGACAAATATGAGCGAAGGACCATGATTACGTGACAAATATGAGCGAAGGACAATGATTACGTGATAAAAATGAGCGAAGGACCACGTTTATGTTATACATATTAGCGAAGGACCACGATTATATTATAAATATGAGCGAAGGACCACGTTTATATTATAAATATGAGCGAAGGACCATGATTACGTGATAAAAATGAGCGAAGGACGACGTTTTATTATTAAAATGAGCGAAGGACCACGATTATATTATAAATAAGAGCGAAGGACCGTGATTACGTGACAAATATGAGCGAAGGACCATGATTACGTGACAAATATGAGCGAAGGACCACGTTTATATTATACATATGAGCGAAGGACCACGTTTATATTATAAATACGAGCGAAGGACCACGATTATATTATAAGTAAGAGCGAAGGATCATGATTACGTGATAAAAATGAGCGAAGGACCACGTTTATATTATACATGTGAGCGAAGGACCACGATTATATTATAAATATGAGCGAAGGATCACGTTTATATTATAAATATGAGCGAAGGACCATGATTACGTGATAAAAATGAGCGAAGGACGACGTTGATATTATAAAAAATGAGCGAAGGACCACGATTATATTATAAATAAGAGCGAAGGACCGCGATAACGTGACCAATATGAGCGAAGGACCATGATTACGTGATAAAAATGAGCGAAGGACCACGTTTATGTTATAAATATGAGCGAAGGACCACGATTATATTATAAATATGAGCGAAGGACCACGTTTATATTATAAATATAAGCGAAGGACCATGATTACGTGACAAATATGAGCGAAGGACTACGTTTATATTATAAATATGAGCGAAGGACCACGGTTATATTATAAATATGAGCGAAGGACCATGATTACGTGACAAATATGAGCGAAGGACCACGTTTATATTATAAATATGAGCGAAGACCTCGTTTTTATTGTAAATATGAGCGAATGACCATGATTACGTGATAAAAATGAGCGAAGGTCGACGTTTATATTATAAAAATGAGAGAAGGACCATGATTATTTATAAATAAGAGTGAAGGACCGTGATTACGTGACAAATATGAGCGAAGGACAATGATTACGTGACAAATATGAGCGAAGAACCAAGTTTATATTATACATATGAGCGAAGGACCACGTTTATATTATAAATATGAGCGAAGGACCACGATTATATTATAAATATGAGCGAAGGACAATGATTACGTGATAAAAATGAGCGAAGGACCACGTTTATGTTATAAATATGAGCGAAGGACCACGATTATATTATAAATATGAGCGAAGGACCACGTTTATATTATAAATATGAGCGAAGGACCATGGTTACGTGATAAAAAATGAGCGAAGGACGACATTTTATTATTAAAATGAGCGAAGGACCACTATTATATTATAAATAAGAGCGAAGGACCGTGATTACGTGACAAATATGAGCGAAGGACCATGATTACGTGACAAATATGAGCGAAGGACCACGTTTATATTATACATATGAGCGAAGGACCACGTTTATATTATAAATACGAGCGAAGGACCACGATTATATTATAAATAAGAGCGAAGGACCATGATTACGTAACAAAAATGAGCGAAGGACCACGATTATATTATAAATATGAGCGAAGGACCACGTTTATATTATAAATATGAGCGAAGGACCACGATTATATTATCAATAAGAGCGAAGGACCATGATTTCGTGATAAAAATGAGCGAAGGACCACGTTTATATTATACAGATGAGCGAAGGACCACGATTATATTATAAATATGAGGGAAGGACCACGATTATATTATAAATAAGAGCGAAGGACCCCGATTATATTATAAATAAGAGCGAAGGACCGTGATAACGTGACAAATATGAGCGAAGGACCATGATTACGTGACAAATATGAGTGAAGGACCACGTTTATATTATACATATGAGCGAAGGACTACGTTTATATTATAAATATGAGCGAAGGACCACGGTTATATTATAATTATGAGCGAAGGACCACGATTATATTATAAATAAGAGCGAAGGACCGTGATAACGTGACAAATATGAGCGAAGGACCATGATTACGTGCCAAATATGAGCGAAGGTCCAAGTTTATATTATACATATGAGCGAAGGACCACGTTTATATTATAAATATGAGCGAAGGACCACGATTATATTATCAATAAGAGCGACGGACCATGATTACGTGATAAAAATGAGCGAAGGACCACGTTTATATTATACATATGAGCGAAGGACCACGATTATATTATAAATATGAGCGAAGGACCACGTTTATATTATACATATGAACGAAGGACCACGTTTATATTATAAATTTGAGCGACGGACCACGATTATATTATCAATAAGAGCGAAGGACCACAATTATATTATAAATATGAGCGAAGGACCTCGTTTTTATTGTAAATATAAGCGAATGACCATGATTACGTGATAAAAATGAGCGAAGGACTACGTTTATATTATAAATATGAGCGAAGGACCACGGTTATATTATAAATATGAGCGAAGGACCATGATTACGTGACAAATATGAGCGATGGACCAAGTTTATATTATACATATGAGGGAAGGACCACGTTTATATTATAAATATGAGCGAAGGACCACGATTATATTATAAATAAGAGCGAAGGACCCCGATTACATGATAAATATGAGCGAAGGACCACGTTTATATTATAAATAAGAGCGAAGGACCACGATTATATTATAAATAAGAGCGAAGGACCGTGATAACGTGACAAATATGAGCGAAGGACCATGATTACGTGACGAATATGAGCGAAGGACCACGTTTATATTATACATATGAGCGAAGGACCACGTTTATTTTATAAATATGAGCGAAGGACCACGATTATATTATCAATAAGAGCGAAGGACCACAATTATATTATAAATATGAGCGAAGGACCTCGTTTTTATTGTAAATATGAGCGAATGACCATGATTACGTGATAAAAATGAGCGAAGGACTACGTTTATTTTATAAATATGAGCGAAGGACCACGTTTATATTATAAATATGAGCGAAGGACCACGATTATGTTATAAATATGAGCGAAGGACCATGATTACGTGATAAAAATGAGCGAAGATCGACGTTTATATTATAAAAATGAGCGAAGGACCATGATTATATTATAAATAAGAGTGAAGTACCGTGATTACGTGACAAATATGAGCGAAGGACCATGATTACGTGACAAATATGAGCGAAGGACCAAGTTTATATTATCAACAAGAGCGAAGGACAATGATTACGTGATAAAAATGAGCGAAGGACCACGTTTATATTATACATATTTGCGAAGGTCCACGATTATATTATAAATATGAGCGAAGGACCACGTTTATATTATAAATATGAGCGAAGGACCATGATTACGTGATAAAAATGAGCGAAGGACGACGTTTTATTATTAAAATGAGCGAAGGACCACGATTATATTATAAATAAGAGCGAAGGACCGTGATTACGTGACAAATATGAGCGAAGGACCATGATTACGTGACAAATATGAGCGAAGGACCACGTTTATATTATACATATGAGCGAAGGACCACGTTTATATTATAAATACGAGCGAAGGACCACGATTATATTATAAGTAAGAGCGAAGGATCATGATTACGTGATAAAAATGAGCGAAGGACCACGTTTATATTATACATGTGAGCGAAGGACCACGATTATATTATAAATATGAGCGAAGGACCACGATTATATTATAATTAAGAGCGAAGGACCCCGATTACATGATAAATATGAGCGAAGGACCACGTTTATATTATAAATAAGAGCGAAGGACCACAATTATATTATAAATAAGAGCGAAGGACCGTGATAACGTGACAAATATGAGCGAAGGACCATGATTACGTGACGAATATGAGCGAAGGACCACGTTTATATTATACATATGAGCGAAGGACCACGTTTATTTTATAAATATGAGCAAAGGACCACGATTATATTATCAATAAGAGCGAAGGACCACAATTATATTATAAATATGAGCGAAGGACCTCGTTTTTATTGTAAATATGAGCGAATGACCATGATTACGTGATAAAAATGAGCGAAGGACTACGTTTATATTATAAATATGAGCGAAGGACCACGTTTATATTATAAATATGAGCGAAGGACCACGATTATGTTATAAATATGAGCGAAGGACCATGATTACGTGATAAAAATGAGCGAAGATCGACGTTTATATTATAAAAATGAGCGAAGGACCATGATTATATTATAAATAAGAGTGAAGTACCGTGATTACGTGACAAATATGAGCGAAGGACCATGATTACGTGACAAATATGAGCGAAGGACCAAGTTTATATTATCAACAAGAGCGAAGGACCATGATTACGTGACAAATATGAGCGAAGGACCACGTTTATATTATACATATGAGCGAAGGACCACGTTTATATTATAAATACGAGCGAAGGACCACGATTATATTATAAATAAGAGCGAAGGACCATGATTACGTAACAAAAATGAGCGAAGGACCACGATTATATTATAAATATGAGCGAAGGACCACGTTTATATTATAAATATGAGCGAAGGACCACGATTATATTATCAATAAGAGCGAAGGACCATGATTTCGTGATAAAAATGAGCGAAGGACCACGTTTATATTATACAGATGAGCGAAGGACCACGATTATATTATAAATATGAGGGAAGGACCACGATTATATTATGAATAAGAGCGAAGGACCCCGATTATATTATAAATAAGAGCGATGGACCGTGATAACGTGACAAATATGAGCGAAGGACCATGATTACGTGACAAATATGAGTGAAGGACCACGTTTATATTATACATATGAGCGAAGGACTACGTTTATATTATAAATATGAGCGAAGGACCACGGTTATATTATAATTATGAGCGAAGGACCACGATTATATTATAAATAAGAGCGAAGGACCGTGATAACGTGACAAATATGAGCGAAGGACCATGATTACGTGCCAAATATGAGCGAAGGTCCAAGTTTATATTATACATATGAGCGAAGGACCACGTTTATATTATAAATATGAGCGAAGGACCACGATTATATTATCAATAAGAGCGAAGGACCATGATTACGTGATAAAAATGAGCGAAGGACCACGTTTATATTATACATATGAGCGAAGGACCACGATTATATTATAAATATGAGCGAAGGACCACGTTTATATTATACATATGAACGAAGGACCACGTTTATATTATAAATTTGAGCGACGGACCACGATTATATTATCAATAAGAGCGAAGGACCACAATTATATTATAAATATGAGCGAAGGACCTCGTTTTTATTGTAAATGTGAGCGAATGACCATGATTACGTGATAAAAATGAGCGAAGGACTACGTTTATATTATAAATATGAGCGAAGACCACGGTTATATTATAAATATGAGCGAAGGACCATGATTACGTGACAAATATGAGCGATGGACCAAGTTTATATTATACATATGAGGGAAGGACCACGTTTATATTATACATATTTGCTAAGGACCACGATTATATTATAAATATGAGCGAAGGACCACGTTTATATTATAAATATGAGCGAAGGACCATGATTACGTGATAAAAATGAGCGAAGGACGACGTTTTATTATTAAAATGAGCGAAGGACCACGATTATATTATAAATAAGAGCGAAGGACCGTGATTACGTGACAAATATAAGCGAAGGACCATGATTACGTGACAAATATGAGCGAAGGACCACGTTTATATTATACATATGAGCGAAGGACCACGTTTATATTATAAATACGAGCGAAGGACCACGATTATATTATAAGTAAGAGCGAAGGATCATGATTACGTGATAAAAATGAGCGAAGGACCACGTTTATATTATACATGTGAGCGAAGGACCACGATTATATTATAAATATGAGCGAAGGACCACGATTATATTATAAATAAGAGCGAAGGACCCCGATTACATGATAAATATGAGCGAAGGACCACGTTTATATTATAAATAAGAGCGAAGGACCACGATTATATTATAAATAAGAGCGAAGGACCGTGATAACGTGACAAATATGAGCGAAGGACCATGATTACGTGACGAATATGAGCGAAGGACCACGTTTATATTATACATATGAGCGAAGGACCACGTTTATTTTATAAATATGAGCAAAGGACCACGATTATATTATCAATAAGAGCGAAGGACCACAATTATATTATAAATATGAGCGAAGGACCTCGTTTTTATTGTAAATATGAGCGAATGACCATGATTACGTGATAAAAATGAGCGAAGGACTACGTTTATATTATAAATATGAGCGAAAAACCACGTTTATATTATAAATATGAGCGAAGGACCACGATTATGTTATAAATATGAGCGAAGGACCATGATTACGTGATAAAAATGAGCGAAGATCGACGTTTATATTATAAAAATGAGCGAAGGACCATGATTATATTATAAATAAGAGTGAAGTACCGTGATTACGTGACAAATATGAGCGAAGGACCATGATTACGTGACAAATATGAGCGAAGGACCAAGTTTATATTATCAACAAGAGCGAAGGACAATGATTACGTGATAAAAATGAGCGAAGGACCACGTTTATATTATACATATTTGCGAAGGACCACGATTATATTATAAATATGAGCGAAGGACCACGTTTATATTATAAATATGAGCGAAGGACCATGAATACGTGATAAAAATGAGCGAAGGACGACGTTTTATTATTAAAATGAGCGAAGGACCACGATTATATTATAAATAAGAGCGAAGGACCGTGATTACGTGACAAATATGAGCGAAGGACCATGATTACGTGACAAATATGAGCGAAGGACCACGTTTATATTATACATATGAGCGAAGGACCACGTTTATATTATAAATACGAGCGAAGGACCACGATTATATTATAAGTAAGAGCGAAGGATCATGATTACGTGATAAAAATGAGCGAAGGACCACGTTTATATTATACATGTGAGCGAAGGACCACGATTATATTATAAATATGAGCGAAGGACCACGATTATATTATAAATAAGAGCGAAGGACCCCGATTACATGATAAATATGAGCGAAGGACCACGTTTATATTATAAATAAGAGCGAAGGACCACGATTATATTATAAATAAGAGCGAAGGACCGTGATAACGTGACAAATATGAGCGAAGGACCATGATTACGTGACGAATATGAGCGAAGGACCACGTTTATATTATACATATGAGCGAAGGACCACGTTTATTTTATAAATATGAGCAAAGGACCACGATTATATTATCAATAAGAGCGAAGGACCACAATTATATTATAAATATGAGCGAAGGACCTCGTTTTTATTGTAAATATGAGCGAATGACCATGATTACGTGATAAAAATGAGCGAAGGACTACGTTTATATTATAAATATGAGCGAAAAACCACGTTTATATTATAAATATGAGCGAAGGACCACGATTATGTTATAAATATGAGCGAAGGACCATGATTACGTGATAAAAATGAGCGAAGATCGACGTTTATATTATAAAAATGAGCGAAGGACCATGATTATATTATAAATAAGAGTGAAGTACCGTGATTACGTGACAAATATGAGCGAAGGACCATGATTACGTGACAAATATGAGCGAAGGACCAAGTTTATATTATCAACAAGAGCGAAGGACAATGATTACGTGATAAAAATGAGCGAAGGACCACGTTTATATTATACATATTTGCGAAGGACCACGATTATATTATAAATATGAGCGAAGGACCACGTTTATATTATAAATATGAGCGAAGGACCATGAATACGTGATAAAAATGAGCGAAGGACGACGTTTTATTATTAAAATGAGCGAAGGACCACGATTATATTATAAATAAGAGCGAAGGACCGTGATTACGTGACAAATATGAGCGAAGGACCATGATTACGTGACAAATATGAGCGAAGGACCACGTTTATATTATACATATGAGCGAAGGACCACGTTTATATTATAAATACGAGCGAAGGACCACGATTATATTATAAGTAAGAGCGAAGGATCATGATTACGTGATAAAAATGAGCGAAGGACCACGTTTATATTATACATGTGAGCGAAGGACCACGATTATATTATAAATATGAGCGAAGGATCACGTTTATATTATAAATATGAGCGAAGGACCATGATTACGTGATAAAAATGAGCGAAGGACGACGTTTATATTATAAAAATGAGCGAAGGACCACGATTATATTATAAATAAGAGCGAAGGACCGCGATAACGTGACCAATATGAGCGAAGGACCATGATTACGTGATAAAAATGAGCGAAGGACCACGTTTATGTTATAAATATGAGCGAAGGACCACGATTATATTATAAATGTGAGCGAAGGACCACGTTTATATTATAAATATGAGCGAAGGACCATGATTACGTGATAAAAATGAGCGAAGGACGACGTTTATATTATAAAAATGAGCGAAGGACCGTGATTACGTGACAAATATGAGCGAAGGACCATGATTACGTGACAAATATGAGCGAAGGACCACGTTTATATTATACATATGAGCGAAGGACCACGTTTATATTATACATATGAGCGAAGGACCACGGTTATATTATAATTATGAGCGAAGGACCACGATTATATTATAAATAAGAGCGAAGGACCGTGATAACGTGACAAATATGAGCGAAGGACCATGATTACGTGCCAAATATGAGCGAAGGTCCAAGTTTATATTATACATATGAGCGAAGGACCACGTTTATATTATAAATATGAGCGAAGGACCACGATTATATTATCAATAAGAGCGACGGACCATGATTACGTGATAAAAATGAGCGAAGGACCACGTTTATATTATACATATGAGCGAAGGACCACGATTATATTATAAATATGAGCGAAGGACCACGTTTATATTATACATATGAACGAAGGACCACGTTTATATTATAAATTTGAGCGACGGACCACGATTATATTATCAATAAGAGCGAAGGACCACAATTATATTATAAATATGAGCGAAGGACCTCGTTTTTATTGTAAATATAAGCGAATGACCATGATTACGTGATAAAAATGAGCGAAGGACTACGTTTATATTATAAATATGAGCGAAGGACCACGGTTATATTATAAATATGAGCGAAGGACCATGATTACGTGACAAATATGAGCGATGGACCAAGTTTATATTATACATATGAGGGAAGGACCACGTTTATATTATAAATATGAGCGAAGGACCACGATTATATTATAAATAAGAGCGAAGGACCCCGATTACATGATAAATATGAGCGAAGGACCACGTTTATATTATAAATAAGAGCGAAGGACCCCGATTATATTATAAATAAGAGCGAAGGACCGTGATAACGTGACAAATATGAGCGAAGGACCATGATTACGTGACAAATATGAGTGAAGGACCACGTTTATATTATACATATGAGCGAAGGACTACGTTTATATTATAAATATGAGCGAAGGACCACGGTTATATTATAATTATGAGCGAAGGACCACGATTATATTATAAATAAGAGCGAAGGACCGTGATAACGTGACAAATATGAGCGAAGGACCATGATTACGTGCCAAATATGAGCGAAGGTCCAAGTTTATATTATACATATGAGCGAAGGACCACGTTTATATTATAAATATGAGCGAAGGACCACGATTATATTATCAATAAGAGCGACGGACCATGATTACGTGATAAAAATGAGCGAAGGACCACGTTTATATTATACATATGAGCGAAGGACCACGATTATATTATAAATATGAGCGAAGGACCACGTTTATATTATACATATGAACGAAGGACCACGTTTATATTATAAATTTGAGCGACGGACCACGATTATATTATCAATAAGAGCGAAGGACCACAATTATATTATAAATATGAGCGAAGGACCTCGTTTTTATTGTAAATATAAGCAAATGACCATGATTACGTGATAAAAATGAGCGAAGGACTACGTTTATATTATAAATATGAGCGAAGGACCACGGTTATATTATAAATATGAGCGAAGGACCATGATTACGTGACAAATATGAGCGATGGACCAAGTTTATATTATACATATGAGGGAAGGACCACGTTTATATTATAAATATGAGCGAAGGACCACGATTATATTATAAATAAGAGCGAAGGACCCCGATTACATGATAAATATGAGCGAAGGACCACGTTTATATTATAAATAAGAGCGAAGGACCACGATTATATTATAAATAAGAGCGAAGGACCGTGATAACGTGACAAATATGAGCGAAGGACCATGATTACGTGACGAATATGAGCGAAGGACCACGTTTATATTATACATATGAGCGAAGGACCACGTTTATTTTATAAATATGAGCGAAGGACCACGATTATATTATCAATAAGAGCGAAGGACCACAATTATATTATAAATATGAGCGAAGGACCTCGTTTTTATTGTAAATATGAGCGAATGACCATGATTACGTGATAAAAATGAGCGAAGGACTACGTTTATTTTATAAATATGAGCGAAGGACCACGTTTATATTATAAATATGAGCGAAGGACCACGATTATGTTATAAATATGAGCGAAGGACCATGATTACGTGATAAAAATGAGCGAAGATCGACGTTTATATTATAAAAATGAGCGAAGGACCATGATTATATTATAAATAAGAGTGAAGTACCGTGATTACGTGACAAATATGAGCGAAGGACCATGATTACGTGACAAATATGAGCGAAGGACCAAGTTTATATTATCAACAAGAGCGAAGGACAATGATTACGTGATAAAAATGTGCGAAGGACCACGTTTATATTATACATATTTGCGAAGGACCACGATTATATTATAAATATGAGCGAAGGACCACGTTTATATTATAAATATGAGCGAAGGACCATGATTACGTGATAAAAATGAGCGAAGGACGACGTTTTATTATTAAAATGAGCGAAGGACCACGATTATATTATAAATAAGAGCGAAGGACCGTGATTACGTGACAAATATGAGCGAAGGACCATGATTACGTGACAAATATGAGCGAAGGACCACGTTTATATTATACATATGAGCGAAGGACCACGTTTATATTATAAATCCGAGCGAAGGACCACGATTATATTATAAGTAAGAGCGAAGGATCATGATTACGTGATAAAAATGAGCGAAGGACCACGTTTATATTATACATGTGAGCGAAGGACCACGATTATATTATAAATATGAGCGAAGGACCACGATTATATTATAATTAAGAGCGAAGGACCCCGATTACATGATAAATATGAGCGAAGGACCACGTTTATATTATAAATAAGAGCGAAGGACCACAATTATATTATAAATAAGAGCGAAGGACCGTGATAACGTGACAAATATGAGCGAAGGACCATGATTACGTGACGAATATGAGCGAAGGACCACGTTTATATTATACATATGAGCGAAGGACCACGTTTATTTTATAAATATGAGCAAAGGACCACGATTATATTATCAATAAGAGCGAAGGACCACAATTATATTATAAATATGAGCGAAGGACCTCGTTTTTATTGTAAATATGAGCGAATGACCATGATTACGTGATAAAAATGAGCGAAGGACTACGTTTATATTATAAATATGAGCGAAGGACCACGTTTATATTATAAATATGAGCGAAGGACCACGATTATGTTATAAATATGAGCGAAGGACCATGATTACGTGATAAAAATGAGCGAAGATCGACGTTTATATTATAAAAATGAGCGAAGGACCATGATTATATTATAAATAAGAGTGAAGTACCGTGATTACGTGACAAATATGAGCGAAGGACCATGATTACGTGACAAATATGAGCGAAGGACCAAGTTTATATTATCAACAAGAGCGAAGGACCATGATTACGTGACAAATATGAGCGAAGGACCACGTTTATATTATACATATGAGCGAAGGACCACGTTTATATTATAAATACGAGCGATGGACCACGATTATATTATAAATAAGAGCGAAGGACCATGATTACGTAACAAAAATGAGCGAAGGACCACGATTATATTATAAATATGAGCGAAGGACCACGTTTATATTATAAATATGAGCGAAGGACCACGATTATATTATCAATAAGAGCGAAGGACCATGATTTCGTGATAAAAATGAGCGAAGGACCACGTTTATATTATACAGATGAGCGAAGGACCACGATTATATTATAAATATGAGGGAAGGACCACGATTATATTATAAATAAGAGCGAAGGACCCCGATTATATTATAAATAAGAGCGATGGACCGTGATAACGTGACAAATATGAGCGAAGGACCATGATTACGTGACAAATATGAGTGAAGGACCACGTTTATATTATACATATGAGCGAAGGACTACGTTTATATTATAAATATGAGCGAAGGACCACGGTTATATTATAATTATGAGCGAAGGACCACGATTATATTATAAATAAGAGCGAAGGACCGTGATAACGTGACAAATATGAGCGAAGGACCATGATTACGTGCCAAATATGAGCGAAGGTCCAAGTTTATATTATACATATGAGCGAAGGACCACGTTTATATTATAAATATGAGCGAAGGACCACGATTATATTATCAATAAGAGCGAAGGACCATGATTACGTGATAAAAATGAGCGAAGGACCACGTTTATATTATACATATGAGCGAAGGACCACGATTATATTATAAATATGAGCGAAGGACCACGTTTATATTATACATATGAACGAAGGACCACGTTTATATTATAAATTTGAGCGACGGACCACGATTATATTATCAATAAGAGCGAAGGACCACAATTATATTATAAATATGAGCGAAGGACCTCGTTTTTATTGTAAATGTGAGCGAATGACCATGATTACGTGATAAAAATGAGCGAAGGACTACGTTTATATTATAAATATGAGCGAAGACCACGGTTATATTATAAATATGAGCGAAGGACCATGATTACGTGACAAATATGAGCGATGGACCAAGTTTATATTATACATATGAGGGAAGGACCACGTTTATATTATACATATTTGCTAAGGACCACGATTATATTATAAATATGAGCGAAGGACCACGTTTATATTATAAATATGAGCGAAGGACCATGATTACGTGATAAAAATGAGCGAAGGACGACGTTTTATTATTAAAATGAGCGAAGGACCACGATTATATTATAAATAAGAGCGAAGGACCGTGATTACGTGACAAATATGAGCGAAGGACCATGATTACGTGACAAATATGAGCGAAGGACCACGTTTATATTATACATATGAGCGAAGGACCACGTTTATATTATAAATACGAGCGAAGGACCACGATTATATTATAAGTAAGAGCGAAGGATCATGATTACGTGATAAAAATGAGCGAAGGACCACGTTTATATTATACATGTGAGCGAAGGACCACGATTATATTATAAATATGAGCGAAGGACCACGATTATATTATAAATAAGAGCGAAGGACCCCGATTACATGATAAATATGAGCGAAGGACCACGTTTATATTATAAATAAGAGCGAAGGACCACGATTATATTATAAATAAGAGCGAAGGACCGTGATAACGTGACAAATATGAGCGAAGGACCATGATTACGTGACGAATATGAGCGAAGGACCACGTTTATATTATACATATGAGCGAAGGACCACGTTTATTTTATAAATATGAGCAAAGGACCACGATTATATTATCAATAAGAGCGAAGGACCACAATTATATTATAAATATGAGCGAAGGACCTCGTTTTTATTGTAAATATGAGCGAATGACCATGATTACGTGATAAAAATGAGCGAAGGACTACGTTTATATTATAAATATGAGCGAAAAACCACGTTTATATTATAAATATGAGCGAAGGACCACGATTATGTTATAAATATGAGCGAAGGACCATGATTACGTGATAAAAATGAGCGAAGATCGACGTTTATATTATAAAAATGAGCGAAGGACCATGATTATATTATAAATAAGAGTGAAGTACCGTGATTACGTGACAAATATGAGCGAAGGACCATGATTACGTGACAAATATGAGCGAAGGACCAAGTTTATATTATCAACAAGAGCGAAGGACAATGATTACGTGATAAAAATGAGCGAAGGACCACGTTTATATTATACATATTTGCGAAGGACCACGATTATATTATAAATATGAGCGAAGGACCACGTTTATATTATAAATATGAGCGAAGGACCATGAATACGTGATAAAAATGAGCGAAGGACGACGTTTTATTATTAAAATGAGCGAAGGACCACGATTATATTATAAATAAGAGCGAAGGACCGTGATTACGTGACAAATATGAGCGAAGGACCATGATTACGTGACAAATATGAGCGAAGGACCACGTTTATATTATACATATGAGCGAAGGACCACGTTTATATTATAAATACGAGCGAAGGACCACGATTATATTATAAGTAAGAGCGAAGGATCATGATTACGTGATAAAAATGAGCGAAGGACCACGTTTATATTATACATGTGAGCGAAGGACCACGATTATATTATAAATATGAGCGAAGGATCACGTTTATATTATAAATATGAGCGAAGGACCATGATTACGTGATAAAAATGAGCGAAGGACGACGTTTATATTATAAAAATGAGCGAAGGACCACGATTATATTATAAATAAGAGCGAAGGACCGCGATAACGTGACCAATATGAGCGAAGGACCATGATTACGTGATAAAAATGAGCGAAGGACCACGTTTATGTTATAAATATGAGCGAAGGACCACGATTATATTATAAATGTGAGCGAAGGACCACGTTTATATTATAAATATGAGCGAAGGACCATGATTACGTGATAAAAATGAGCGAAGGACGACGTTTATATTATAAAAATGAGCGAAGGACCGTGATTACGTGACAAATATGAGCGAAGGACCATGATTACGTGACAAATATGAGCGAAGGACCACGTTTATATTATACATATGAGCGAAGGACCACGTTTATATTATACATATGAGCGAAGGACCACGTTTATATTATAAATATGAGCGAAGGACCACGATTATATTATAAATAAGAGCAAAGGACCATGATTACGTGATAACAATGAGCGAAGGACCACGTTTATATTGTAAATCAGAGCGAAGGACCGTGATTACGTGACAAATATGAGCGAAGGACCATGATTACGTGACAAATATGAGCGAAGGACCAACTTTATATTATACATATGAGCGAAGGACCACGTTTATATCCTGTTACATTATAAATAGGAGCGAAGGACTATGATTACGTGATAAAAATGAGCGAAGGACCACGTTTATATTATAAATATGAGCGAATGACCGTTATTACGTGGCTAATATGAGCGAAGGACCACGATTATATTATAAATATGAGCGAAGGACCACGATTACGTGATAAATATGAGCGAAGGACCACGATTACGTGATAAATATGACCGAAGGACTATGAGTACGTTATAAATATGAGCGTAGGACCACGTTTATATTATAAATAAGAGCGAAGAACCACGATTACGTGATAAATATGAGCGAGGGACCACTTTTATATTATAAATATGAGCGAAGAACCACGTTCATATTATAAATATGAGCGAAGGACCACGTTCATAAAACATCACAAGGTCGGCACTCAGCTGGAACCCACAGGGCAAAAGGAAAAGGAGCCGTCCAAGAAATACCCGGCGACGGGACCTAGAGGCTGATGTCCGGAGGTTGGGCTATACCTGGAGGGAAGTGGAGTGGCACAGTGGCACAAGACCGGCCTGGTTGGAGAAATCTTGTTGATGTCCCAAGAGGGACGATAGGCATTAATAATAATTAATAATCTATCAATTTGTTTATAATTAGCTTTACAATTCATTAATTAACATTGCATTGGATACTAGCCGTACGTTTTTCGCTCAGGATTTTAAAATATACATGTCAATTGTTTTTTAATTCATACACAATGTTTTGTATCAGAAAAATACTATTACTATATGATGTTGGCAAATGTTTAGCTCCGGGTATGTTGAAAATATATAGTAATATATCATCTTAACAAGTAATGTAACTTTAATATTAATAAAGTGTTTTTGTTTGAAAATGGGAAAAAATATTAATAATATAAAAGACTATTCATACAAAACTTTGGTAATTGTAAATACAAATTATTTCTAGTCGTAGCAAATTATATTTCAGATTATTTTTAAATGGAGTTTCCACGTGTATTGGGTATTGTGGTTTGTGCGTGGTTTCGATATTACTTTCATCTGTATTTTGTGACAATATGATTATTACTACAATTTCTAATGGAAGCAGGTGTTTTTCCACGCGTGGGTGATAGATTGTTGGCTCACATATCTATTTTTTCTACGCCTATATAGGCAATATTGCAACAAAATGTACGAGGTTGAATAAGTTCAGGTACTACATGTTGATAAATGAGTGATAAAA
This sequence comes from Saccoglossus kowalevskii, assembly GCF_978046115.1. Taxonomy (NCBI): domain Eukaryota; kingdom Metazoa; phylum Hemichordata; class Enteropneusta; family Harrimaniidae; genus Saccoglossus; species Saccoglossus kowalevskii. The sequence continues at coordinate 535,533 of NC_140656.1, read as the reverse complement.
ATATACGACCCACTGTCTAACTGTTCATAATACCCGTCAGGGGAAGAGTATATAAAGTGAGTTTCAAAAAGCTCTAAAACTATTATTTAGTTCTGTTTTATTTGTAAGCATTATTTTTGTATAAAATGTGTTATTATTCTTCATCTCTATTCCCACGTCTACTAACAAAAATGCAAATTATCACGATCCACTACTCGTTTTTATCTAAGCAAGCAATTTAATTTACCACTGAATGTTTTGGTTTGCGCAAAATACGTATGTGCGAACACAACAAGTTACCCGAAAAGTCAACTAGTGGTCGAAATTTGTTCATTGCTATTGCTTGTAGGTAATAAGATGTCATTTCAAACGTCACTGTTACGCGTAGAGAATCCGTGGAACTGTCAGTCTGGTAAAACCAGGCTACAGCCAATTGGCCGCCCGTGTCTGGCAAACCATTTAGTTGCTTACATCTCAACATAAAGCAATCCGATGTTGTTGTATATTGGGTACGAGATGAACACATGTGGTGACAATGACCATTCCAGTCCGAAATATTCACATTAGCCCAATACACTTTAATATTCACAATATAGAGTGCGACTATTATTACATGATATAAGTACCAAGATTGGGGTGTGGTTAATGTCAAGCCAATTATTTTAGCAATTATTTCAAACTATGTTATCACGCAGAAGAAGTCCCTGTTTTGTTTTGTTTTAATTCCATTATAATGTAGCCTTGACGCCAGTCATTTAGATTGCCCTTCTCAGTGCATCCGAGAATGGTCTGCTGAATTGCAACGTTAATACGTAGACGGCACAGAATTCTGTGTCATCACTGATTGGATGTCTCTATCACTTCAGTTCATTCTCATGGAAACTCTCATGAGCTGACCGAGTCGTAAATAAGGTCCGCTCACGCCAAGAACGATTTACTAGTCTATTTTATAATCAATGATGTCAATGCCTAAAGAAAACCAAATGATATGACTCCAGTTCATTTCCCCTTGACACTTGATATGATATTAATCCGGAATTAAACCACATTTTCTATTTCTTCACGATTTTTATTGGAAATAATTAATGTTATTTGTTTAATAATTGATAGTTTATATTTGCTATTCTTACAAGCAGGGTATAACTCGTCAAAATAATTACACCGACTGTGGCGTGTTAAAGTTATGTATTTAATGTTCACCAAGTTACGATGTTGTTTGTTTTTGTTTTTATTTTGATTACCAAAATGTGCAATGATTGAGCATTTTGGCACATTTTTCTAACCATGCAGGCCGGGATGTATTGCCGTTGTTTAGGGGATAGTGGGCTCGCATCACATAAGTGAGATATATGAGTTCCATCCGATCCTTAACCATTCCTTCATGTTGAATTACCATATTATAGCACACGGGAAGATTACATACATACATAAACTAATTATTAATTGTTATTTATTTCAGTATCTCAAGAGCTGCATTTTACAGGAAACTCTTCGCTTTAGTGTAGGTTATCAACAATTAAAACAGTTAAATAATCAATCCAATCATGTTAAATAATTGTGCAAATACTTACACAGGGATATAAAGTTGGGTAGCATACTGATGTGATTTTGACAAAATCAAATAATGTACATATCAAGTAGAATGCACGTGCGTGATTTATAGTGGTGATATATAAGGGCATCCCATTCTTGATTCTTGATTATGATATGTGAGCTACTGGTATATTATCAACATGTCAAAATGACGATATTAACACATAAATTACTAGTTTGGATCTATTGCATTCATAGTGCATTATTTTATTTATTGTATACAAAATGAACTCAGTTAAGAATGTACCGTATATTAAATTGTGTTGGCATTGCTTATTAGAGTGACTCTAAATATCTGCACTCTGAAATAATGAGTGATATGAAAAAAAGGTTGAGTTAAATATATTATTAATAAATCCATATCTATTTTGTATTGTTGTTAAAAGTTTATCAAAGACAAAACGGTTAATTCAACATATTCAAAAATCGTCAATAGTACATACATTTGAACTGTCAAAGGTCAAGGAAACACTATATATTATCATTATTATTTCCATTTCTCTAAAGAAATATACCCCATTAACCTGGAGGAACAGGTTACACTGCATATAAAAAATAAAGTTACAAGCGTGACTTTAATCGCCTCAATAAAATAAAATAAAATAAAATATTATAACTCATCTATTAGAGAACTCACACTAACAAACTATATATCTAATCTGAAAAGCTGTGTATACAAATCTTGCAAGGATTTGGATGATTTCATGGTTATCCTGAGAAAATATATATATAAGTTTACTGATAGGCGAAAGGAGCTCAAATTGTGGTTCAATGCAGTTAATTCAATCAAAAATTGGTTTTAGAATATGGTTATATGCTGGACAAACTACCAGAAAATGAATCGCATCTTCAACAGCATCTGTACATATTTGGCAGGTTCTATTTTCCACTGGAGTTCCATAATATCTACCGATCTCAATGTGTAACTTATGATTAGAGAACTGAAAGTTAGTTAAGCTTGGTTGTACAAGGGAACACGAACGATATCCAAATAATTCTCATAAAAAATATTTGTTTTAAATTGGCGAAACGTTCGTAACTTATTTCTACTGTTTGGGGATTTACGAACATCGTCAAATAAAGCACTTTCCAACTTTCGAAATAACAATCTCTCCCTTTCTTTCCAATCAACAACGTTATTTCATCTCCTCAATAAACCTATTCTCCCAAATAGTATGCATATTTTGTTTAATTAATAATTTCTTAATAGCTAAAGCAAAAGATGGCTTTCCTACTAGTGCCAATTTTTCGGACTCTATAGGCTTTGTAAACGAGTGGATTAGATGACATTTCTATATTACGTTTCCAAAATTTAATACGGATTATATTTATGTGGAGATCGTACGAGTTCCCCCATAACTGCATTGCTGGTTGTATTTTGCCCCACACCTAATATATATTTACACCACATTAACTGAACATCTTCAATTGGTTTACAATACCGATTTCCTATAACTGCCGCTCCATAGTTTAAAATTCATTTAATTTTAGAGTTAAATATTTGTTGAAGTCATTTTGGAGAAGTCTCGTTACCAATTCTTTTCCTGACCACGTACGCTGCCTTTGAAGTTTTTCCGGCCAAAATTGCACATGCCAACTTAAATGAACCATTTTCGGCAAAGACAACACCTATATATGTATAATTTACAACAATATCAATTTGATTTCCAAATAGTTTCAAATCCAAGTTATCGTCATCACAGTCACGAATATACTATTGGAGATAATAATTTCAGTTTTAGTGGTGTTTACAAACATTTTCCACGTATAACAATAAAATTGAAATCTGGCAAGTAACAACTGTAAACCCGACATAAGACATGTTAGTGGATAATCATCCATTTCAACCCCATTAAATTGTGCTTTATTCAAAGCCTTTTCTAAATCGTTTAGAAAAAATGCAAATTGGGCCTAATATGCCCTTTGTTGTACCCCAATCTCAGATGTATACGTTTTTGTATAACCATGCGGTAATTTTACATAATATTTAACCACACTGTACACACTCTTTAAAAGATTGACTATTTTACAACTAAAGCTTACTCTAACAAGCTTTAAAAATAAACTAGCTCGGTCAACATAGTCAAACGCTTTTTATAGTCTACAAAACAAACGTAAAATCTCTTTCTAGCGACTCTATATTTCCCAATTAGCGTTGACAGGGTAAAATATTATCCTCAGTGCTGTGATTTGCCCGGACGCCTGCCTGATTATCACTGAGAATATTATTTGTATCAAGCCATTTGACTATTCTTTAGTTAATAATAATTGTAAAAATCTTACCAAAACAACTCAATAGGGAAATGTCACGGTAATTATCGGGGTCGTGTATGTTACTTTTCTTAAAAATTGGACAAATCAGTAATCAAATCTTGATTACAATTTTGAATAACTAATTTCTAAAGCCATCAAATCCGGGTTATTTTTTTTCATTTTTCATTTCTTTATTGCAGCTATCACTTCCTCCGTACTAATCTCCATATCAAGTTGTACAGTATCAATATAATCTTGTCGTGTATTATCATGAGTGGGAATTTCAGAGCCCACTGTCTCGGAAACTGGTGCTTTACTCAAACGCTCAAAATAATTAAACTAATCTGTGTTCGAAATATATGTATGTATATAAAAATCAAATCTCAAAGTATCCTTCCTTGTCATCGCTTCAAATAACGTGATACTGTTGTATTTTCATTTTGCTGGAAGTTTCCCGATGGATGTAGCAGTATCTGTACTGGTTTCAACTCTTCAAAATATTACAATACAAGAAGCTGAGTGTACTCTAACTAAGCGTGTTCATAATAATATGTATTAGAAACGCCACGAGCAAGTGTAGGTTTTAGTGAAAATCACGTAAATGGACAGAGTGTGCTAGCCAAAACTACGGCTGTATTACACAAACAGTCAGCATCAGTGTATTTTGTATATGTGGTTTAAAGGAAATACCAGTACATTTATTAATCTTGTTACGCGTTTAGTGTTATGTACTCGTCAGTGCCTCGGTCATTCGAATAGAGTCACGTGACAGTTTAGCATAGAAAAAAAATAAATGATTAATTTGATAATTGTTGTCTAATAATTTCTCTTTTTTAGCTCCGCTTACGACTTTGTCGATCGGAGATTATCATATAAGTGATTGTCCGCCATAGTTCGTGTCAACTTTTTTATTTTCAACTTATTCTTGAAAACTACAATTCTTATTACAAATGTACTTTGATTCTTGGTATCGTGTACATTGAGCAGACCTCTCTTAGATTTTTTCATTTCGTGTTGACATCCTTAATTCTCCAATTTTGATGAACATTTTTGTCATTTTTGGTAAAAGTGATATTTTGACTTGTTGAAAACCGCAGGTCTGATTGCTTTGATATTATATATATATAGGTACTACATGCATACCTTTCTCAGATTAATTCATTTCGTGACGATATCTTTAATTCTCAAATTTTGATAAATATTTTTGGTAAAAATTGATATTTTTTAATTCTTGTTGAAAACCAAAGTCCGATTACTTTGATATTATACATATACTAATGAAATATTCAGTTCTTTAATTGAAATGTACATTGCTAACAGCGGAGCGGAGCCGACAATACGTGATATTGAATAGCATACATTAAAGTGATTGTTGTTATTTAAGTTTATTGAGTGAATCTACATTATTTTCAACGTGGTCCTTCGCTCATATTTATCACGTAATTGTGGTCCTCGCTCATATTTATAAAATCAACGTGGTCCTTCGCTCATATTTATCACGTAATTGTGGTCCTCGCTCATATTTATAATATCAACGTGGTCCTTCGCTCATATTTATCACGTAATCAAGGTCCTTCGCTCATATTTATAATATAAACGTGGCCCTTCGCTCATTTTTATCACGTAATCATGGTCCTTCGCTCATTTTTATCACGTAATCATGGTCCTTCGCTCATATTTTTAATAAAAACGTGGTCTTTCGCTCATATTTATATCGTACTCATAGTCCTTCGCTCATATTTATCACGTAATTGTGGTCCTCGCTCATATTTATAATATCAACGTGGTCCTTCGCTCATATTTATCACGTAATCAAGGTCCTTCGCTCATATTTATAATATAAACGTGGCCCTTCGCTCATTTATATCACGTAATCATGGTCCTTCGCTCATTTTTATCACGTAATCATGGTCCTTCGCTCATATTTTTAATAAAAACGTGGTCTTTCGCTCATATTTATATCGTACTCATAGTCCTTCGGTCATATTTATCACGTAATCATAGTCCTTCGCTCATATTTATCACGTAATCGTGGTCCTTCGCTCATATTAATAATATATTCGTGGTCCTTCGCTCATATTAGCCACGTAATAACGGTCATTCGCTCATATTTACAATAAAAACGTGGTCCTTTGCTCATTTTTATCACGTAATCATGGTCCTTCGCTCATATTTATCACGTAATCGTGGTCCTTCGCTCTTATTTATAATATAATAGTGGTCCTTCGCTCCTATTTATAATATAAACGTGGTCCTTCGCTCATATTTATAATATAGACGTGGTCCTTCGCTCATATTTATAATATAAACGTGGTCCTTCGCTCATATGTATAATATAAACGTGGTCCTTCGCTCATATTTATAATATATACGTGGTCCTTCGCTCATATTTATAATATAAACGTGGTCCTTCGCTCATGTGTATAATATAAACGTGGTCCTTCACTCATATTTATAATATAAACGTGGTCCTTCGCTCATATGTATAATATAAACGTCGTCCTTCGCTCATATGTATAATATAAACTTGGTCCTTGGCTCATATTTGTCACGTAATCACGGTCCTTCGCTCTTATTAATAATATAATCGTGGTCCTTCGCTCTTATTTATAATATAAATGTGGTCCTTCGCTCATATTTATAATATAAACGTGGTCCTTCGCTCATATGTATAATATAAACGTGGTCCTTCGCTCATATTTATAATATAATCGTGGTCCTTCGCTCATATTTATCACGTAATCGTGGTCCTTCGCTCTTATTTATAATATAAACGTGGTCCTTCGCTAATATTTATAATATAAACGTGGTCCTTCGCTCATATTCATAATATAAACGTGGTCCTTCGCTCATATGTATAATATAAACGTCGTCCTTCGCTCATATTTATAATATAAACGTCGTCCTTCGCTCATATTTATAATATAAACGTGGTCCTTCGCTCATATGTATAATATAAACGTGGTCCTTCGCTCATATTTATAATATAAACGTGGTCCTTCGCTCATATGTATAATATAAACGTGGTCCTTCGCTCATATGAATAATATAAACGTGGTCCTTCGCTCATATTTGTCACGTAATCACGGTCCTTCGCTCTTATTTATAATATAATCGTGGTCCTTCGCTCATTTTTATAATATAAACGTCGTCCTTCGCTCATTTTTATCACGTAATCATGGTCCTTTGCTCATATTCATAATATAATCGTGGTCCTTCGCTCATATTTATCACGTAATCGTGGTCCTTCGCTCTTATTTATAATATAAACGTGGTCCTTCGCTCATATTTATAATATAAACGTGGTCCTTCGCTCATATTCATAATATAAACGTGGTCCTTCGATTATATTTATAATATAAACGTGGTCTTTCGCTTATATTTATAATATAAACGTGGTCCTTCGCTCATATTTATCATCTAATCATGGTCCTTCGCTCATATTTATAATATAATCATGGTCCTTCGCTCTTATTTATAATATAAATGCGGTCCTTCGCTCATATTTATAATATAAACGTGGTCCTTCGCTCATATTCATAATATAAACGTGGTCCTTCGCTCATATGTATAATATAAACGTGGTCCTTCGCTCATATTTATAATATAATCGTGGTCCTTCGCTCATATTTATAATATAAACGTGGTCCTTCGCTCATATGTATAATATAAACGTGGTCCTTCGCTCATATTTATAATATAAACGTGGTCCTTCGCTCATATGTATAATATAAACGTGGTCCTTCGCTCATATGTATAATATAAACGTGGTCCTTCGCTCATATTTGTCACGTAATCACGGTCCTTCGCTCTTATTTATAAAATAATCGTGGTCCTTCGCTCATTTTTATAATATAAACGTCGTCCTTCGCTCATTTTTATCACGTAATCATGGTCCTTCGCTCATATTCATAATATAATCGTGGTCCTTCGCTCATATTTATCACGTAATCGTGGTCCTTCGCTTTTATTTATAATATAAACGTGGTCCTTCGCTCATATTTATAATATAAACGTGGTCCTTCGCTCATATTCATAATATAAACGTGGTCCTTCGATTATATTTATAATATAAACGTGGTCTTTCGCTCATATTTATAATATAAACGTGGTCCTTCGCTCATATTTATCACCTAATCATGGTCCTTCGCTCATATTTATAATATAATCATGGTCCTTCGCTCATATTTATAATATAATCGTGGTCCTTCGCCTATATTTATAACATAATCGTGTCCTTCGCTCTTATTTATAATATAATCGTGGTCCTTCGCTCATATTTATAATATAAACGTGGTCCATCGCTCATTTTTATCACGTAATCATGGTCCTTCGCTCATATTTGTCACGTAATCACGGTCCTTCGCTCATTTATAATATAATCGTGGTCCTTCGCTCAATTTTATAATATAATCGTGGTCCTTCGCTCATATTTATAATATAATCGTGGTCCTTCGCTCATTTTTATAATATAAACGTCGACCTTCGCTCATTTTTATTACGTAATCATGGTCCTTCGCTCATATTTATAATATAATCGTGGTCCTTCGCTCATATTTATAATATAATCGTGCTCGTTCGCTCATATTTATAGTTTAATCGTGGTGATTCGCTCATTTTTATCTCGTAATCATGGTCATTCGCTCATATTTACAATGAAAACGAGGTCCTTCGCTCATATTTATAATATAAACGTGGTTTTTCGCTCATATGTATAATATAAACGTGGTCCTTCGCTCATATTTGTCACGTAATCACGGTCCTTCGCTCTTATTTATAATATAATCGTGGTCCTTCGCTCATTTTTATAATATAAACGTCGTCCTTCGCTCATTTTTATCACGTAATCATGGTCCTTCGCTCATATTCATAATATAATCGTGGTCCTTCGCTAATATTTATCACGTAATCGTGGTCCTTCGCTCTTATTTATAATATAAACGTGGTCCTTCGCTCATATTAATAATATAAACGTGGTCCTTCGATTATATTTATAATATAAACGTGGTCTTTCGCTTATATTTATAATATAAACGTGGTCCTTCGCTCATATTTATCACGTAATCATGGTCCTTCGCTCATATTTATAATATAATCATGGTCCTTCGCTCTTATTTATAATATAAACGTGATCCTTCGCTCATATTTATAATATAAACGTGGTCCTTCGTTCATATTCATAATATAAACGTGATCCTTCGCTCATATGTATAATATAAACGTGGTCCTTCGCTCATATTTATAATATAAACGTGGTCCTTCGCTCATATTTATAATATAAACGTGGTCCTTCGCTCATATGTATAATATAAACGTGGTCCTTCGCTCATATTTATAATATAAACGTGGTCCTTCGCTCATATGTATAATATAAACGTGGTCCTTCGCTCATATGTATAATATAAACGTGGTCCTTCGCTCATATTTGTCACGTAATCACGGTCCTTCGCTCTTATTTATAATATAATCTTGGTCCTTCGCTCATTTTTATAATATAAACGTGGTCCTTCGCTCATATTCATAATATAATCGTGGTCCTTCGCTCATATTTATCACGTAATCGTGGTCCTTCGCTCTTATTTATAATATAAACGTGGTCCTTCGCTCATATTTATAATATAAACGTGGTCCTTCGCTCATATTCATAATATAAACGTGGTCCTTCGATTATGTTTATAATATAAACGTGGTCTTTCGCTCATATTTATAATATAAACGTGGTCCTTCGCTCATATTTATCACCTAATCATGGTCCTTCGCTCATATTTATAATATAATCATGGTCCTTCGCTCATATTTATAATATAATCGTGGTCCTTCGCTTATATTTATATTATAATCGTGTCCTTCGCTCTTATTTATAATATAATCGTGGTCCTTCGCTCATATTTATAATATAAACGTGGTCCATCGCTCATTTTTATCACGTAATCATGGTCCTTCGCTCATATTTGTCACGTAATCACGGTCCTTCGCGCTTATTTATAATATAATCGTGGTCCTTCGCTCAATTTTATAATATAATCGTGGTCCTTTGCTCATATTTATAATATAATCGTGGTCCTTCGCTCATTTTTATAATATAAAAGTCGACCTTCGCTCATTTTTATTACGTAATCATGGTCCTTCGCTCATTTTTATCACGTAATCATGGTCCTTCGCTCATATTTTTAATAAAAACGTGGTCTTTCGCTCATATTTATATCGTACTCATAGTCCTTCGCTCATATTTATCACGTAATTGTGGTCCTCGCTCATATTTATAATATCAACGTGGTCCTTCGCTCATATTTATCACGTAATCAAGGTCCTTCGCTCATATTTATAATATAAACGTGGCCCTTCGCTCATTTATATCACGTACTCATGGTCCTTCGCTCATTTTTATCACGTAATTATGGTCCTTCGCTCATATTTTTAATAAAAACGTGGTCTTTCGCTCATATTTATATCGTACTCATAGTCCTTCGGTCATATTTATCACGTAATCATAGTCCTTCGCTCATATTTATCACGTAATCGTGGTCCTTCGCTCATATTAATAATATATTCGTGGTCCTTCGCTCATATTAGCCACGTAATAACGGTCATTCGCTCATATTTACAATAAAAACGTGGTCCTTTGCTCATTTTTATCACGTAATCATGGTCCTTCGCTCATATTTATCACGTAATCGTGGTCCTTCGCTCTTATTTATAATATAATAGTGGTCCTTCGCTCATATTTATAATATAAACGTGGTCCTTCGCTCATATTTATAATATAAACGTGGTCCTTCGCTCATATTTATAATATAGACGTGGTCCTTCGCTCATATTTATAATATAAACGTGGTCCTTCGCTCATATGTATAATATAAACGTGGTCCTTCGCTCATATTTATAATATATACGTGGTCCTTCGCTCATATTTATAATATAAACGTGGTCCTTCGCTCATGTGTATAATATAAACGTGGTCCTTCACTCATATTTATAATATAAACGTGGTCCTTCGCTCATATGTATAATATAAACGTCGTCCTTCGCTCATATGTATAATATAAACTTGGTCCTTGGCTCATATTTGTCACGTAATCACGGTCCTTCGCTCTTAATAATAATATAATCGTGGTCCTTCGCTCTTATTTATAATATAAATGTGGTCCTTCGCTCATATTTATAATATAAACGTGGTCCTTCGCTCATATTCATAATATAAACGTGGTCCTTCGCTCATATGTATAATATAAACGTGGTCCTTCGCTCATATTTATAATATAATCGTGGTCCTTCGCTCATATTTATCACGTAATCGTGGTCCTTCGCTCTTATTTATAATATAAACGTGGTCCTTCGCTAATATTTATAATATAAACGTGGTCCTTCGCTCATATTCATAATATAAACGTGGTCCTTCGCTCATATGTATAATATAAACGTCGTCCTTCGCTCATATTTATAATATAAACGTCGTCCTTCGCTCATATTTATAATATAAACGTGGTCCTTCGCTCATATGTATAATATAAACGTGGTCCTTCGCTCATATTTATAATATAAACGTGGTCCTTCGCTCATATGTATAATATAAACGTGGTCCTTCGCTCATATGAATAATATAAACGTGGTCCTTCGCTCATATTTGTCACGTAATCACGGTCATTCGCTCTTATTTATAATATAATCGTGGTCCTTCGCTCATTTTTATAATATAAACGTCGTCCTTCGCTCATTTTTATCACGTAATCATGGTCCTTTGCTCATATTCATAATATAATCGTGGTCCTTCGCTCATATTTATCACGTAATCGTGGTCCTTCGCTCTTATTTATAATATAAACGTGGTCCTTCGCTCATATTTATAATATAAACGTGGTCCTTCGCTCATATTCATAATATAAACGTGGTCCTTCGATTATATTTATAATATAAACGTGGTCTTTCGCTTATATTTATAATATAAACGTGGTCCTTCGCTCATATTTATCATCTAATCATGGTCCTTCGCTCATATTTATAATATAATCATGGTCCTTCGCTCTTATTTATAATATAAATGTGGTCCTTCGCTCATATTTATAATATAAACGTGGTCCTTCGCTCATATTCATAATATAAACGTGGTCCTTCGCTCATATGTATAATATAAACGTGGTCCTTCGCTCATATTTATAATATAATCGTGGTCCTTCGCTCATATTTATAATATAAACGTGGTCCTTCGCTCATATGTATAATATAAACGTGGTCCTTCGCTCATATTTATAATATAAACGTGGTCCTTCGCTCATATGTATAATATAAACGTGGTCCTTCGCTCATATGTATAATATAAACGTGGTCCTTCGCTCATATTTGTCACGTAATCACGGTCCTTCGCTCTTATTTATAAAATAATCGTGGTCCTTCGCTCATTTTTATAATATAAACGTCGTCCTTCGCTCATTTTTATCACGTAATCATGGTCCTTCGCTCATATTCATAATATAATCGTGGTCCTTCGCTCATATTTATCACGTAATCGTGGTCCTTCGCTCTTATTTATAATATAAACGTGGTCCTTCGCTCATATTTATAATATAAACGTGGTCCTTCGCTCATATTCATAATATAAACGTGGTCCTTCGATTATATTTATAATATAAACGTGGTCTTTCGCTCATATTTATAATATAAACGTGGTCCTTCGCTCATATTTATCACCTAATCATGGTCCTTCGCTCATATTTATAATATAATCATGGTCCTTCGCTCATATTTATAATATAATCGTGGTCCTTCGCCTATATTTATAACATAATCGTGTCCTTCGCTCTTATTTATAATATAATCGTGGTCCTTCGCTCATATTTATAATATAAACGTGGTCCATCGCTCATTTTTACCACGTAATCATGGTCCTTCGCTCATATTTGTCACGTAATCACGGTCCTTCGCTCTTATTTATAATATAAACGTGATCCTTCGCTCATATGTATAATATAAACGTGGTCCTTTGCTCATATTTATAATATAAACGTGGTCCTTCGCTCATATTCATAATATAAACGTGGTCCTTCGATTATTTTTATAATATAAACGTGGTCTTTCGCTCATATTTATAATATAAACGTGGTCCTTCGCTCATATTTATCACCTAATCATGGTCCTTCGCTCATATTTATAATATAATCATGGTCCTTCGCTCATATTTATAATATAATCGTGGTCCTTCGCTTATATTTATATTATAATCGTGTCCTTCGCTCTTATTTATAATATAATCGTGGTCCTTCGCTCATATTTATAATATAAACGTGGTCCATCGCTCATTTTTATCACGTAATCATGGTCCTTCGCTCATATTTGTCACGTAATCACGGTCCTTCGCGCTTATTTATAATATAATCGTGGTCCTTCGCTCAATTTTATAATATAATCGTGGTCCTTTGCTCATATTTATAATATAATCGTGGTCCTTCGCTCATTTTTATAATATAAACGTCGACCTTCGCTCATTTTTATTACGTAATCATGGTCCTTCGCTCATATTTATAATATAATCGTGGTCCTTCGCTTATATTTATAATATAATCGTGTCCTTCGCTCTTATTTATAATATAATCGTGGTCCTTCGCTCATATTTATAATATAAACGTGGTCCTTTGCTCATATTTATCACCTAATCTTGGTCCTTCGCTCATATTTATAATATAATCATGGTCCTTCGCTCATATTTATAATATAATCGTGGTCCTTCGCTTATATTTATAATATAATCGTGTCCTTCGCTCTTATTTATAATATAATCGTGGTCCTTCGCTCATATTTATAATATAAACGTGGTCCTTCGCTCATATTTGTCACGTAATCACGGTCCTTCGCGCTTATTTATAATATAATCGTGGTCCTTCGCTCAATTTTATAATATAATCGTGGTCCTTTGCTCATATTTATAATATAATCGTGGTCCTTCGCTCATTTTTATAATATATACGTCGACCTTCGCTCATTTTTATTACGTAATCATGGTCCTTCGCTCATATTCATAATATAATCGTGGTCCTTCGCTCATATTTATCACGTAATCGTGGTCCTTCGCTCATATTTATAATATAAACGTGGTCCTTCGCTCATATTTATAATATAAACGTGGTCCTTCGCTCATATTCATAATATAAACGTGGTCCTTCGATTATATTTATAATATAAACGTGGTCTTTCGCCCATATTTATAATATAAACGTGGTCCTTCGCTCATATTTATCACCTAATCATGGTCCTTCGCTCATATTTATAATATAATCATGGTACTTCGCTCTTATTTATAATATAAACGTGGTCCTTCGCTCATATTTATAATATAAACGTGGTCCTTCGCTCATATTCATAATATAAACGTGGTCCTTCGCTCATATGTATAATATAAACGTGGTCCTTCGCTCATATTTATAATATAAACGTCGACCTTCGCTCATTTTTATTACGTAATCATGGTCCTTCGCTCATATTTATAATATAATCGTGGTCCTTCGCTTATATTTATAATATAATCGTGTCCTTCGCACTTATTTATAATATAATCGTGGTCCTTCGCTCATATTTATAATATAAACGTGGTCCTTCGCTCATATTTATCACCTAATCATGGTCCTTCGCTCATATTTATAATATAATCATGGTCCTTCGCTCATATTTATAATATAATCGTGGTCCTTCGCTTATATTTATAATATAATCGTGTCCTTCGCTCTTATTTATAATATAATCGTGGTCTTTCGCTCATATTTATAATATAAACGTGGTCCTTCGCTCATATTTGTCACGTAATCACGGTCCTTCGCGCTTATTTATAATATAATCGTGGTCCTTCGCTCAATTTTATAATATAATCGTGGTCCTTTGCTCATATTTATAATATAATCGTGGTCCTTCGCTCATTTTTATAATATATACGTCGACCTTCGCTCATTTTTATTACGTAATCATGGTCCTTCGCTCATATTCATAATATAATCGTGGTCCTTCGCTCATATTTATCACGTAATCGTGGTCCTTCGCTCATATTTATAATATAAACGTGGTCCTTCGCTCATATTTATAATATAAACGTGGTCCTTCGCTCATATTCATAATATAAACGTGGTCCTTCGATTATATTTATAATATAAACGTGGTCTTTCGCCCATATTTATAATATAAACGTGGTCCTTCGCTCATATTTATCACCTAATCATGGTCCTTCGCTCATATTTATAATATAATCATGGTACTTCGCTCTTATTTATAATATAAACGTGGTCCTTCGCTCATATTTATAATATAAACGTGGTCCTTCGCTCATATTCATAATATAAACGTGGTCCTTCGCTCATATGTATAATATAAACGTGGTCCTTCGCTCATATTTATAATATAAACGTCGACCTTCGCTCATTTTTATTACGTAATCATGGTCCTTCGCTCATATTTATAATATAATCGTGGTCCTTCGCTTATATTTATAATATAATCGTGTCCTTCGCTCTTATTTATAATATAATCGTGGTCATTCGCTCATATTTATAATATAAACGTGGTCCTTCGCTCATATTTATCACCTAATCATGGTCCTTCGCTCTTATTTATAATATAATCATGGTCCTTCGCTCATATTTATAATATAATCGTGGTCCTTCGCTTATATTTATAATATAATCGTGTCCTTCGCTCTTATTTATAATATAATCGTGGTCTTTCGCTCATATTTATAATATAAACGTGGTCCTTCGCTCATATTTGTCACGTAATCACGGTCCTTCGCGCTTATTTATAATATAATCGTGGTCCTTCGCTCAATTTTATAATATAATCGTGGTCCTTTGCTCATATTTATAATATAATCGTGGTCCTTCGCTCATTTTTATAATATAAACGTCGACCTTCGCTCATTTTTATTACGTAATCATGGTCCTTCGCTCATATTCATAATATAATCGTGGTCCTTCGCTCATATTTATCACGTAATCGTGGTCCTTCGCTCTTATTCATAATATAAACGTGGTCCTTCGCTCATATTTATAATATAAACGTGGTCCTTCGCTCATATTCATAATATAAACGTGGTCCTTCGATTATATTTATAATATAAACGTGGTCTTTCGCCCATATTTATAATATAAACGTGGTCCTTCGCTCATATTTATCACCTAATCATGGTCCTTCGCTCATATTTATAATATAATCATGGTCCTTCGCTCTTATTTATAATATAAACGTGGTCCTTCGCTCATATTTATAATATAAACGTGGTCCTTCGCTCATATTCATAATATAAACGTGGTCCTTCGCTCATATGTATAATATAAACGTGGTCCTTCGCTCATATTTATAATATAAACGTGGTCCTTCGCTCATATTTATAATATAAACGTGGTCCTTCGCTCATAGGTATAATATAAACGTGGTCCTTCGCTCATATTTATAATATAAACGTGGTCCTTCGCTCATATGTATAATATAAACGTGGTCCTTCGTTCATATGTATAATATAAACGTGGTCCTTCGCTCATATTTGTCACGTAATCACGGTCCTTCGCTCTTATTTATAATATAATCTTGGTCCTTCGCTCATTTTTATAATATAAACGTCGTCCTTCGCTCATTTTTATCACGTAATCATGGTCCTTCGCTCATATTCATAATATAATCGTGGTCCTTCGCTCATATTTATCATGTAATCGTGGTCCTTCGCTCTTATTTATAATATAAACGTGGTCCTTCGCTCATATTTATAATATAAACGTGGTCCTTCGCTCATATTCATAATATAAACGTGGTCCTTCGATTATTTTTATAATATAAACGTGGTCTTTCGCTCATATTTATAATATAAACGTGGTCCTTCGCTCATATTTATCACCTAATCATGGTCCTTCGCTCATTTTTATAATATAATCATGGTCCTTCGCTCATATTTATAATATAATCGTGGTCCTTCGCTCATTTTTATAATATAAACGTCGCCCTTCGCTCATTTTTATCACGTAATCATGGTCCTTCGCTCATATTTATAATATAATCATGGTCCTTCGCTCTTATTTATAATATAAATGTTGTCCTTCGCTCATATTTATAATATAAACGTTGTCCTTCGCTCATATTCATAATATAAACGTGGTCCTTCGCTCATATGTATAATATAAACGTGGTTCTTCGCTCATATGTATAATATAAACGTGGTCCTTCGCTCATATTTGTCACGTAATCACGGTCCTTCGCTCTTATTTATAATATAATCTTGGTCCTTTGCTCATTTTTATAATATAAACGTCGTCCTTCGCTCATTTTTATCACGTAATCATGGTCCTTCGCTCATATTCATAATATAATCGTGGTCCTTCGCTCATATTTATCACGTAATCGTGGTCCTTCGCTCTTATTTATAATATAAACGTGGTCCTTCGCTCATATTTATAATATAAACGTGGTCCTTCGCTCATATTCATAATATAAACGTGGTCCTTCGATTATTTTTATAATATAAACTTGGTCTTTCGCTCATATTTATAATATAAACGTGGTCCTTCGCTCATATTTATCACCTAATCATGGTCCTTCGCTCATATTTATAATATAATCATGGTCCTTCGCTCATATTTATAATATAATCGTGGTCCTTCGCTCATTTTTATAATATAAACGTCGCCCTTCGCTCATTTTTATCACGTAATCATGGTCCTTCGCTCATATTTATAATATAATCATGGTCCTTCGCTCTTATTTATAATATAAATGTGGTCCTTCGCTCATATTTATAATATAAACGTGGTCCTTCGCTCATATGTATAATATAAACGTGGTCCTTCGCTCATATTTGTCACGTAATCACGGTCCTTCGCTCTTATTTATAATATAATCATGGTCCTTCGCTCATATTTATAATATAATCGTGGTCCTTCGCTTATATTTATAATATAATCGTGTCCTTCGCTCTTATTTATAATATAATCGTGGTCCTTCGCTCATATTTATAATATAAACGTGGTCCTTCGCTCATATTTGTCACGTAATCACGGTCCTTCGCGCTTATTTATAATATAATCGTGGTCCTTCGCTCAATTTTATAATATAATCGTGGTCCTTTGCTCATATTTATAATATAATCGTGGTCCTTCGCTCATTTTTATAATATATACTTCGACCTTCGCTCATTTTTATTACGTAATCATGGTCCTTCGCTCATATTTATAATATAAACGTGGTCCTTCGCTCATATTTATAATATAAACGTGGTCCTTCGCTCATATGTATAATATAAACGTGGTCCTTCGCTCATATTTATAATATAAACGTGGTCCTTCGCTCATATGTATAATATAAACGTGGTCCTTCGCTCATATGTATAATATAAACGTGGTCCTTCGCTCATATTTGTCACGTAATCACGGTCCTTCGCTCTTATTTATAATATAATCTTGGTCCTTCGCTCATTTTTATAATATAAACGTGGTCCTTCGCTCATATTCATAATATAATCGTGGTCCTTCGCTCATATTTATCACGTAATCGTGGTCCTTCGCTCTTATTTATAATATAAACGTGGTCCTTTGCTCATATTTATAATATAAACGTGGTCCTTCGCTCATATTCATAATATAAACGTGGTCCTTCGATTATTTTTATAATATAAACGTGGTCTTTCGCTCATATTTATAATATAAACGTGGTCCTTCGCTCATATTTATCACCTAATCATGGTCCTTCGCTCATATTTATAATATAATCATGGTCCTTCGCTCATATTTATAATATAATCGTGGTCCTTCGCTTATATTTATATTATAATCGTGTCCTTCGCTCTTATTTATAATATAATCGTGGTCCTTCGCTCATATTTATAATATAAACGTGGTCCATCGCTCATTTTTATCACGTAATCATGGTCCTTCGCTCATATTTGTCACGTAATCACGGTCCTTCGCGCTTATTTATAATATAATCGTGGTCCTTCGCTCAATTTTATAATATAATCGTGGTCCTTTGCTCATATTTATAATATAATCGTGGTCCTTCGCTCATTTTTATAATATAAACGTCGACCTTCGCTCATTTTTATTACGTAATCATGGTCCTTCGCTCATATTTATAATATAATCGTGGTCCTTCGCTTATATTTATAATATAATCGTGTCCTTCGCTCTTATTTATAATATAATCGTGGTCCTTCGCTCATATTTATAATATAAACGTGGTCCTTTGCTCATATTTATCACCTAATCATGGTCCTTCGCTCATATTTATAATATAATCATGGTCCTTCGCTCATATTTATAATATAATCGTGGTCCTTCGCTTATATTTATAATATAATCGTGTCCTTCGCTCTTATTTATAATATAATCGTGGTCCTTCGCTCATATTTATAATATAAACGTGGTCCTTCGCTCATATTTGTCACGTAATCACGGTCCTTCGCGCTTATTTATAATATAATCGTGGTCCTTCGCTCAATTTTATAATATAATCGTGGTCCTTTGCTCATATTTATAATATAATCGTGGTCCTTCGCTCATTTTTATAATATATACTTCGACCTTCGCTCATTTTTATTACGTAATCATGGTCCTTCGCTCATATTCATAATATAATCGTGGTCCTTCGCTCATATTTATCACGTAATCGTGGTCCTTCGCTCATATTTATAATATAAACGTGGTCCTTCGCTCATATTTATAATATAAACGTGGTCCTTCGCTCATATTCATAATATAAACGTGGTCCTTCGATTATATTTATAATATAAACGTGGTCTTTCGCCCATATTTATAATATAAACGTGGTCCTTCGCTCATATTTATCACCTAATCATGGTCCTTCGCTCATATTTATAATATAATCATGGTACTTCGCTCTTATTTATAATATAAACGTGGTCCTTCGCTCATATTTATAATATAAACGTGGTCCTTCGCTCATATTCATAATATAAACGTGGTCCTTCGCTCATATGTATAATATAAACGTGGTCCTTCGCTCATATTTATAATATAAACGTCGACCTTCGCTCATTTTTATTACGTAATCATGGTCCTTCGCTCATATTTATAATATAATCGTGGTCCTTCGCTTATATTTATAATATAATCGTGTCCTTCGCTCTTATTTATAATATAATCGTGGTCCTTCGCTCATATTTATAATATAAACGTGGTCCTTCGCTCATATTTATCACCTAATCATGGTCCTTCGCTCATATTTATAATATAATCATGGTCCTTCGCTCATATTTATAATATAATCGTGGTCCTTCGCTTATATTTATAATATAATCGTGTCCTTCGCTCTTATTTATAATATAATCGTGGTCTTTCGCTCATATTTATAATATAAACGTGGTCCTTCGCTCATATTTGTCACGTAATCACGGTCCTTCGCGCTTATTTATAATATAATCGTGGTCCTTCGCTCAATTTTATAATATAATCGTGGTCCTTTGCTCATATTTATAATATAATCGTGGTCCTTCGCTCATTTTTATAATATAAACGTCGACCTTCGCTCATTTTTATTACGTAATCATGGTCCTTCGCTCATATTCATAATATAATCGTGGTCCTTCGCTCATATTTATCACGTAATCGTGGTCCTTCGCTCTTATTCATAATATAAACGTGGTCCTTCGCTCATATTTATAATATAAACGTGGTCCTTCGCTCATATTCATAATATAAACGTGGTCCTTCGATTATATTTATAATATAAACGTGGTCTTTCGCCCATATTTATAATATAAACGTGGTCCTTCGCTCATATTTATCACCTAATCATGGTCCTTCGCTCATATTTATAATATAATCATGGTCCTTCGCTCATATTTATAATATAAACGTGGTCCATCGCTCATTTTTATCACGTAATCATGGTCCTTCGCTCATATTTGTCACGTAATCACGGTCCTTCGCGCTTATTTATAATATAATCGTGGTCCTTCGCTCAATTTTATAATATAATCGTGGTCCTTTGCTCATATTTATAATATAATCGTGGTCCTTCGCTCATTTTTATAATATAAACGTCGACCTTCGCTCATTTTTATTACGTAATCATGGTCCTTCGCTCATATTTATAATATAATCGTGGTCCTTCGCTTATATTTATAATATAATCGTGTCCTTCGCTCTTATTTATAATATAATCGTGGTCCTTCGCTCATATTTATAATATAAACGTGGTCCTTTGCTCATATTTATCACCTAATCATGGTCCTTCGCTCATATTTATAATATAATCATGGTCCTTCGCTCATATTTATAATATAATCGTGGTCCTTCGCTTATATTTATAATATAATCGTGTCCTTCGCTCTTATTTATAATATAATCGTGGTCCTTCGCTCATATTTATAATATAAACGTGGTCCTTCGCTCATATTTGTCACGTAATCACGGTCCTTCGCGCTTATTTATAATATAATCGTGGTCCTTCGCTCAATTTTATAATATAATCGTGGTCCTTTGCTCATATTTATAATATAATCGTGGTCCTTCGCTCATTTTTATAATATATACTTCGACCTTCGCTCATTTTTATTACGTAATCATGGTCCTTCGCTCATATTCATAATATAATCGTGGTCCTTCGCTCATATTTATCACGTAATCGTGGTCCTTCGCTCATATTTATAATATAAACGTGGTCCTTCGCTCATATTTATAATATAAACGTGGTCCTTCGCTCATATTCATAATATAAACGTGGTCCTTCGATTATATTTATAATATAAACGTGGTCTTTCGCCCATATTTATAATATAAACGTGGTCCTTCGCTCATATTTATCACCTAATCATGGTCCTTCGCTCATATTTATAATATAATCATGGTACTTCGCTCTTATTTATAATATAAACGTGGTCCTTCGCTCATATTTATAATATAAACGTGGTCCTTCGCTCATATTCATAATATAAACGTGGTCCTTCGCTCATATGTATAATATAAACGTGGTCCTTCGCTCATATTTATAATATAAACGTCGACCTTCGCTCATTTTTATTACGTAATCATGGTCCTTCGCTCATATTTATAATATAATCGTGGTCCTTCGCTCATATTTATCACGTAATCGTGGTCCTTCGCTCTTATTTATAATATAAACGTGGTCCTTCGCTCATATTTATAATATAAACGTGGTCCTTCGCTCATATTCATAATATAAACGTGGTCCTTCGATTATTTTTATAATATAAACTTGGTCTTTCGCTCATATTTATAATATAAACGTGGTCCTTCGCTCATATTAATAATATAAACGTGGTCCTTCGATTATATTTATAATATAAACGTGGTCTTTCGCTTATATTTATAATATAATCGTGGTCCTTCGCTCATATTTATCACGTAATCATGGTCCTTCGCTCATATTTATAATATAATCATGGTCCTTCGCTCTTATTTATAATATAAACGTGATCCTTCGCTCATATTTATAATATAAACGTGGTCCTTCGTTCATATTCATAATATAAACGTGATCCTTCGCTCATATGTATAATATAAACGTGGTCCTTCGCTCATATTTATAATATAAACGTGGTCCTTCGCTCATATTTATAATATAAACGTGGTCCTTCGCTCATATGTATAATATAAACGTGGTCCTTCGCTCATATTTATAATATAAACGTGGTCCTTCGCTCATATGTATAATATAAACGTGGTCCTTCGCTCATATGTATAATATAAACGTGGTCCTTCGCTCATATTTGTCACGTAATCACGGTCCTTCGCTCTTATTTATAATATAATCTTGGTCCTTCGCTCATTTTTATAATATAAACGTGGTCCTTCGCTCATATTCATAATATAATCGTGGTCCTTCGCTCATATTTATCACGTAATCGTGGTCCTTCGCTCTTATTTATAATATAAACGTGGTCCTTTGCTCATATTTATAATATAAACGTGGTCCTTCGCTCATATTCATAATATAAACGTGGTCCTTCGATTATTTTTATAATATAAACGTGGTCTTTCGCTCATATTTATAATATAAACGTGGTCCTTCGCTCATATTTATCACCTAATCATGGTCCTTCGCTCATATTTATAATATAATCATGGTCCTTCGCTCATATTTATAATATAATCGTGGTCCTTCGCTTATATTTATATTATAATCGTGTCCTTCGCTCTTATTTATAATATAATCGTGGTCCTTCGCTCATATTTATAATATAAACGTGGTCCTTC
Organism: Saccoglossus kowalevskii; assembly: GCF_978046115.1. Taxonomy (NCBI): domain Eukaryota; kingdom Metazoa; phylum Hemichordata; class Enteropneusta; family Harrimaniidae; genus Saccoglossus; species Saccoglossus kowalevskii. The sequence continues at coordinate 512,515 of NC_140656.1, read as the reverse complement.
GCTCATATTCATAATATAAACGTGGTCCTTCGATTATATTTATAATATAAACGTGGTCTTTCGCCCATATTTATAATATAAACGTGGTCCTTCGCTCATATTTATCACCTAATCATGGTCCTTCGCTCATATTTATAATATAATCATGGTACTTCGCTCTTATTTATAATATAAACGTGGTCCTTCGCTCATATTTATAATATAAACGTGGTCCTTCGCTCATATTCATAATATAAACGTGGTCCTTCGCTCATATGTATAATATAAACGTGGTCCTTCGCTCATATTTATAATATAAACGTCGACCTTCGCTCATTTTTATTACGTAATCATGGTCCTTCGCTCATATTTATAATATAATCGTGGTCCTTCGCTTATATTTATAATATAATCGTGTCCTTCGCTCTTATTTATAATATAATCGTGGTCCTTCGCTCATATTTATAATATAAACGTGGTCCTTCGCTCATATTTATCACCTAATCATGGTCCTTCGCTCATATTTATAATATAATCATGGTCCTTCGCTCATATTTATAATATAATCGTGGTCCTTCGCTTATATTTATAATATAATCGTGTCCTTCGCTCTTATTTATAATATAATCGTGGTCTTTCGCTCATATTTATAATATAAACGTGGTCCTTCGCTCATATTTGTCACGTAATCACGGTCCTTCGCGCTTATTTATAATATAATCGTGGTCCTTCGCTCAATTTTATAATATAATCGTGGTCCTTTGCTCATATTTATAATATAATCGTGGTCCTTCGCTCATTTTTATAATATAAACGTCGACCTTCGCTCATTTTTATTACGTAATCATGGTCCTTCGCTCATATTCATAATATAATCGTGGTCCTTCGCTCATATTTATCACGTAATCGTGGTCCTTCGCTCTTATTCATAATATAAACGTGGTCCTTCGCTCATATTTATAATATAAACGTGGTCCTTCGCTCATATTCATAATATAAACGTGGTCCTTCGATTATATTTATAATATAAACGTGGTCTTTCGCCCATATTTATAATATAAACGTGGTCCTTCGCTCATATTTATCACCTAATCATGGTCCTTCGCTCATATTTATAATATAATCATGGTCCTTCGCTCATATTTATAATATAAACGTGGTCCATCGCTCATTTTTATCACGTAATCATGGTCCTTCGCTCATATTTGTCACGTAATCACGGTCCTTCGCGCTTATTTATAATATAATCGTGGTCCTTCGCTCAATTTTATAATATAATCGTGGTCCTTTGCTCATATTTATAATATAATCGTGGTCCTTCGCTCATTTTTATAATATAAACGTCGACCTTCGCTCATTTTTATTACGTAATCATGGTCCTTCGCTCATATTTATAATATAATCGTGGTCCTTCGCTTATATTTATAATATAATCGTGTCCTTCGCTCTTATTTATAATATAATCGTGGTCCTTCGCTCATATTTATAATATAAACGTGGTCCTTTGCTCATATTTATCACCTAATCATGGTCCTTCGCTCATATTTATAATATAATCATGGTCCTTCGCTCATATTTATAATATAATCGTGGTCCTTCGCTTATATTTATAATATAATCGTGTCCTTCGCTCTTATTTATAATATAATCGTGGTCCTTCGCTCATATTTATAATATAAACGTGGTCCTTCGCTCATATTTGTCACGTAATCACGGTCCTTCGCGCTTATTTATAATATAATCGTGGTCCTTCGCTCAATTTTATAATATAATCGTGGTCCTTTGCTCATATTTATAATATAATCGTGGTCCTTCGCTCATTTTTATAATATATACTTCGACCTTCGCTCATTTTTATTACGTAATCATGGTCCTTCGCTCATATTCATAATATAATCGTGGTCCTTCGCTCATATTTATCACGTAATCGTGGTCCTTCGCTCATATTTATAATATAAACGTGGTCCTTCGCTCATATTTATAATATAAACGTGGTCCTTCGCTCATATTCATAATATAAACGTGGTCCTTCGATTATATTTATAATATAAACGTGGTCTTTCGCCCATATTTATAATATAAACGTGGTCCTTCGCTCATATTTATCACCTAATCATGGTCCTTCGCTCATATTTATAATATAATCATGGTACTTCGCTCTTATTTATAATATAAACGTGGTCCTTCGCTCATATTTATAATATAAACGTGGTCCTTCGCTCATATTCATAATATAAACGTGGTCCTTCGCTCATATGTATAATATAAACGTGGTCCTTCGCTCATATTTATAATATAAACGTCGACCTTCGCTCATTTTTATTACGTAATCATGGTCCTTCGCTCATATTTATAATATAATCGTGGTCCTTCGCTCATATTTATCACGTAATCGTGGTCCTTCGCTCTTATTTATAATATAAACGTGGTCCTTCGCTCATATTTATAATATAAACGTGGTCCTTCGCTCATATTCATAATATAAACGTGGTCCTTCGATTATTTTTATAATATAAACTTGGTCTTTCGCTCATATTTATAATATAAACGTGGTCCTTCGCTCATATTAATAATATAAACGTGGTCCTTCGATTATATTTATAATATAAACGTGGTCTTTCGCTTATATTTATAATATAATCGTGGTCCTTCGCTCATATTTATCACGTAATCATGGTCCTTCGCTCATATTTATAATATAATCATGGTCCTTCGCTCTTATTTATAATATAAACGTGATCCTTCGCTCATATTTATAATATAAACGTGGTCCTTCGTTCATATTCATAATATAAACGTGATCCTTCGCTCATATGTATAATATAAACGTGGTCCTTCGCTCATATTTATAATATAAACGTGGTCCTTCGCTCATATTTATAATATAAACGTGGTCCTTCGCTCATATGTATAATATAAACGTGGTCCTTCGCTCATATTTATAATATAAACGTGGTCCTTCGCTCATATGTATAATATAAACGTGGTCCTTCGCTCATATGTATAATATAAACGTGGTCCTTCGCTCATATTTGTCACGTAATCACGGTCCTTCGCTCTTATTTATAATATAATCTTGGTCCTTCGCTCATTTTTATAATATAAACGTGGTCCTTCGCTCATATTCATAATATAATCGTGGTCCTTCGCTCATATTTATCACGTAATCGTGGTCCTTCGCTCTTATTTATAATATAAACGTGGTCCTTTGCTCATATTTATAATATAAACGTGGTCCTTCGCTCATATTCATAATATAAACGTGGTCCTTCGATTATTTTTATAATATAAACGTGGTCTTTCGCTCATATTTATAATATAAACGTGGTCCTTCGCTCATATTTATCACCTAATCATGGTCCTTCGCTCATATTTATAATATAATCATGGTCCTTCGCTCATATTTATAATATAATCGTGGTCCTTCGCTTATATTTATATTATAATCGTGTCCTTCGCTCTTATTTATAATATAATCGTGGTCCTTCGCTCATATTTATAATATAAACGTGGTCCATCGCTCATTTTTATCACGTAATCATGGTCCTTCGCTCATATTTGTCACGTAATCACGGTCCTTCGCGCTTATTTATAATATAATCGTGGTCCTTCGCTCAATTTTATAATATAATCGTGGTCCTTTGCTCATATTTATAATATAATCGTGGTCCTTCGCTCATTTTTATAATATAAACGTCGACCTTCGCTCATTTTTATTACGTAATCATGGTCCTTCGCTCATATTTATAATATAATCGTGGTCCTTCGCTTATATTTATAATATAATCGTGTCCTTCGCTCTTATTTATAATATAATCGTGGTCCTTCGCTCATATTTATAATATAAACGTGGTCCTTTGCTCATATTTATCACCTAATCATGGTCCTTCGCTCATATTTATAATATAATCATGGTCCTTCGCTCATATTTATAATATAATCGTGGTCCTTCGCTTATATTTATAATATAATCGTGTCCTTCGCTCTTATTTATAATATAATCGTGGTCCTTCGCTCATATTTATAATATAAACGTGGTCCTTCGCTCATATTTGTCACGTAATCACGGTCCTTCGCGCTTATTTATAATATAATCGTGGTCCTTCGCTCAATTTTATAATATAATCGTGGTCCTTTGCTCATATTTATAATATAATCGTGGTCCTTCGCTCATTTTTATAATATATACTTCGACCTTCGCTCATTTTTATTACGTAATCATGGTCCTTCGCTCATATTCATAATATAATCGTGGTCCTTCGCTCATATTTATCACGTAATCGTGGTCCTTCGCTCATATTTATAATATAAACGAGGTCCTTCGCTCATATTTATAATATAAACGTGGTCCTTCGCTCATATTCATAATATAAACGTGGTCCTTCGATTATATTTATAATATAAACGTGGTCTTTCGCCCATATTTATAATATAAACGTGGTCCTTCGCTCATATTTATCACCTAATCATGGTCCTTCGCTCATATTTATAATATAATCATGGTACTTCGCTCTTATTTATAATATAAACGTGGTCCTTCGCTCATATTTATAATATAAACGTGGTCCTTCGCTCATATTCATAATATAAACGTGGTCCTTCGCTCATATGTATAATATAAACGTGGTCCTTCGCTCATATTTATAATATAAACGTCGACCTTCGCTCAATTTTATTACGTAATCATGGTCCTTCGCTCATATTTATAATATAATCGTGGTCCTTCGCTTATATTTATAATATAATCGTGTCCTTCGCTCTTATTTATAATATAATCGTGGTCCTTCGCTCATATTTATAATATAAACGTGGTCCTTCGCTCATATTTATCACCTAATCATGGTCCTTCGCTCATATTTATAATATAATCATGGTCCTTCGCTCATATTTATAATATAATCGTGGTCCTTCGCTTATATTTATAATATAATCGTGTCCTTCGCTCTTATTTATAATATAATCGTGGTCTTTCGCTCATATTTATAATATAAACGTGGTCCTTCGCTCATATTTGTCACGTAATCACGGTCCTTCGCGCTTATTTATAATATAATCGTGGTCCTTCGCTCAATTTTATAATATAATCGTGGTCCTTTGCTCATATTTATAATATAATCGTGGTCCTTCGCTCATTTTTATAATATAAACGTCGACCTTCGCTCATTTTTATTACGTAATCATGGTCCTTCGCTCATATTCATAATATAATCGTGGTCCTTCGCTCATATTTATCACGTAATCGTGGTCCTTCGCTCTTATTCATAATATAAACGTGGTCCTTCGCTCATATTTATAATATAAACGTGGTCCTTCGCTCATATTCATAATATAAACGTGGTCCTTCGATTATATTTATAATATAAACGTGGTCTTTCGCCCATATTTATAATATAAACGTGGTCCTTCGCTCATATTTATCACCTAATCATGGTCCTTCGCTCATATTTATAATATAATCATGGTCCTTCGCTCTTATTTATAATATAAACGTGGTCCTTCGCTCATATTTATAATATAAACGTGGTCCTTCGCTCATATTCATAATATAAACGTGGTCCTTCGCTCATATGTATAATATAAACGTGGTCCTTCGCTCATATTTATAATATAAACGTGGTCCTTCGCTCATATTTATAATATAAACGTGGTCCTTCGCTCATAGGTATAATATAAACGTGGTCCTTCGCTCATATTTATAATATAAACGTGGTCCTTCGCTCATATGTATAATATAAACGTGGTCCTTCGTTCATATGTATAATATAAACGTGGTCCTTCGCTCATATTTGTCACGTAATCACGGTCCTTCGCTCTTATTTATAATATAATCTTGGTCCTTCGCTCATTTTTATAATATAAACGTCGTCCTTCGCTCATTTTTATCACGTAATCATGGTCCTTCGCTCATATTCATAATATAATCGTGGTCCTTCGCTCATATTTATCACGTAATCGTGGTCCTTCGCTCTTATTTATAATATAAACGTGGTCCTTCGCTCATATTTATAATATAAACGTGGTCCTTCGCTCATATTCATAATATAAACGTGGTCCTTCGATTATTTTTATAATGTAAACGTGGTCTTTCGCTCATATTTATAATATAAACGTGGTCCTTCGCTCATATTTATCACCTAATCATGGTCCTTCGCTCATTTTTATAATATAATCATGGTCCTTCGCTCATATTTATAATATAATCGTGGTCCTTCGCTCATTTTTATAATATAAACGTCGCCCTTCGCTCATTTTTATCACGTAATCATGGTCCTTCGCTCATATTTATAATATAATCATGGTCCTTCGCTCTTATTTATAATATAAATGTGGTCCTTCGCTCATATTTATAATATAAACGTTGTCCTTCGCTCATATTCATAATATAAACGTGGTCCTTCGCTCATATGTATAATATAAACGTGGTTCTTCGCTCATATGTATAATATAAACGTGGTCCTTCGCTCATATTTGTCACGTAATCACGGTCCTTCGCTCTTATTTATAATATAATCTTGGTCCTTTGCTCATTTTTATAATATAAACGTCGTCCTTCGCTCATATTCATAATATAATCGTGGTCCTTCGCTCATATTTATCACGTAATCGTGGTCCTTCGCTCTTATTTATAATATAAACGTGGTCCTTTGCTCATATTTATAATATAAACGTGGTCCTTCGCTCATATTCATAATATAAACGTGGTCCTTCGATTATTTTTATAATATAAACGTGGTCTTTCGCTCATATTTATAATATAAACGTGGTCCTTCGCTCATATTTATCACCTAATCATGGTCCTTCGCTCATATTTATAATATAATCATGGTCCTTCGCTCATATTTATAATATAATCGTGGTCCTTCGCTTATATTTATATTATAATCGTGTCCTTCGCTCTTATTTATAATATAATCGTGGTCCTTCGCTCATATTTATAATATAAACGTGGTCCATCGCTCATTTTTATCACGTAATCATGGTCCTTCGCTCATATTTGTCACGTAATCACGGTCCTTCGCGCTTATTTATAATATAATCGTGGTCCTTCGCTCAATTTTATAATATAATCGTGGTCCTTTGCTCATATTTATAATATAATCGTGGTCCTTCGCTCATTTTTATAATATAAACGTCGACCTTCGCTCATTTTTATTACGTAATCATGGTCCTTCGCTCATATTTATAATATAATCGTGGTCCTTCGCTTATATTTATAATATAATCGTGTCCTTCGCTCTTATTTATAATATAATCGTGGTCCTTCGCTCATATTTATAATATAAACGTGGTCCTTTGCTCATATTTATCACCTAATCATGGTCCTTCGCTCATATTTATAATATAATCATGGTCCTTCGCTCATATTTATAATATAATCGTGGTCCTTCGCTTATATTTATAATATAATCGTGTCCTTCGCTCTTATTTATAATATAATCGTGGTCCTTCGCTCATATTTATAATATAAACGTGGTCCTTCGCTCATATTTGTCACGTAATCACGGTCCTTCGCGCTTATTTATAATATAATCGTGGTCCTTCGCTCAATTTTATAATATAATCGTGGTCCTTTGCTCATATTTATAATATAATCGTGGTCCTTCGCTCTTATTTATAATATAATCATGGTCCTTCGCTCATTTTTATAATATATACGTCGACCTTCGCTCATATTTATAATATAAACGTGGTCCTTCGCTCATATTCATAATATAAACGTGGTCCTTCGATTATATTTATAATATAAACGTAGTCTTTCGCCCATATTTATAATATAAACGTGGTCCTTCGCTCATATTTATCACCTAATCATGGTCCTTCGCTCATATTTATAATATAATCATGGTACTTCGCTCTTATTTATAATATAAACGTGGTCCTTCGCTCATATTTATAATATAAACGTGGTCCTTCGCTCATATTCATAATATAAACGTGGTCCTTCGCTCATATGTATAATATAAACGTGGTCCTTCGCTCATATCTATATTATAAACGTCGACCTTCGCTCATTTTTATTACGTAATCATGGTCCTTCGCTCATATTTATAATATAATCGTGGTCCTTCGCTTATATTTATAATATAATCGTGTCCTTCGCTCTTATTTATAATATAATCGTGGTCCTTCGCTCATATTTATAATATAAACGTGGTCCTTCGCTCATATTTATCACTTAATCATGGTCCTTCGCTCATATTTATAATATAATCATGGTCCTTCGCTCATATTTATAATATAATCGTGGTCCTTCGCTTATATTTATAATATAATCGTGTCCTTCGCTCTTATTTATAATATAATCGTGGTCTTTCGCTCATATTTATAATATAAACGTGGTCCTTCGCTCATATTTGTCACGTAATCACGGTCCTTCGCGCTTATTTATAATATAATCGTGGTCCTTCGCTCAATTTTATAATATAATCGTGGTCCTTTGCTCATATTTATAATATAATCGTGGTCCTTCGCTCATTTTTATAATATAAACGTCGACCTTCGCTCATTTTTATTACGTAATCATGGTCCTTCGCTCATATTCATAATATAATCGTGGTCCTTCGCTCATATTTATCACGTAATCGTGGTCCTTCGCTCTTATTCATAATATAAACGTGGTCCTTCGCTCATATTTATAATATAAACGTGGTCCTTCGCTCATATTCATAATATAAACGTGGTCCTTCGATTATATTTATAATATAAACGTGGTCTTTCGCCCATATTTATAATATAAACGTGGTCCTTCGCTCATATTTATCACCTAATCATGGTCCTTCGCTCATATTTATAATATAATCATGGTCCTTCGCTCTTATTTATAATATAAACGTGGTCCTTCGCTCATATTTATAATATAAACGTGGTCCTTCGCTCATATTCATAATATAAACGTGGTCCTTCGCTCATATGTATAATATAAACGTGGTCCTTCGCTCATATTTATAATATAAACGTGGTCCTTCGCTCATATTTATAATATAAACGTGGTCCTTCGCTCATAGGTATAATATAAACGTGGTCCTTCGCTCATATTTATAATATAAACGTGGTCCTTCGCTCATATGTATAATATAAACGTGGTCCTTCGTTCATATGTATAATATAAACGTGGTCCTTCGCTCATATTTGTCACGTAATCACGGTCCTTCGCTCTTATTTATAATATAATCTTGGTCCTTCGCTCATTTTTATAATATAAACGTCGTCCTTCGCTCATTTTTATCACGTAATCATGGTCCTTCGCTCATATTCATAATATAATCGTGGTCCTTCGCTCATATTTATCACGTAATCGTGGTCCTTCGCTCTTATTTATAATATAAACGTGGTCCTTCGCTCATATTTATAATATAAACGTGGTCCTTCGCTCATATTCATAATATAAACGTGGTCCTTCGATTATTTTTATAATATAAACGTGGTCTTTCGCTCATATTTATAATATAAACGTGGTCCTTCGCTCATATTTATCACCTAATCATGGTCCTTCGCTCATTTTTATAATATAATCATGGTCCTTCGCTCATATTTATAATATAATCGTGGTCCTTCGCTCATTTTTATAATATAAACGTCGCCCTTCGCTCATTTTTATCACGTAATCATGGTCCTTCGCTCATATTTATAATATAATCATGGTCCTTCGCTCTTATTTCTAATATAAATGTGGTCCTTCGCTCATATTTATAATATAAACGTTGTCCTTCGCTCATATTCATAATATAAACGTGGTCCTTCGCTCATATGTATAATATAAACGTGGTTCTTCGCTCATATGTATAATATAAACGTGGTCCTTCGCTCATATTTGTCACGTAATCACGGTCCTTCGCTCTTATTTATAATATAATCTTGGTCCTTTGCTCATTTTTATAATATAAACGTCGTCCTTCGCTCATTTTTATCACGTAATCATGGTCCTTCGCTCATATTCATAATATAATCGTGGTCCTTCGCTCATATTTATCACGTAATCGTGGTCCTTCGCTCTTATTTATAATATAAACGTGGTCCTTCGCTCATATTTATAATATAAACGTGGTCCTTCGCTCATATTCATAATATAAACGTGGTCCTTCGATTATTTTTATCATATAAACTTGGTCTTTCGCTCATATTTATAATATAAACGTGGTCCTTCGCTCATATTTATCACCTAATCATGGTCCTTCGCTCATATTTATAATATAATCATGGTCCTTCGCTCATATTTATAATATAATCGTGGTCCTTCGCTCATTTTTATAATATAAACGTCGCCCTTCGCTCATTTTTATCACGTAATCATGGTCCTTCGCTCATATTTATAATATAATCATGGTCCTTCGCTCTTATTTATAATATAAATGTGGTCCTTCGCTCATATTTATAATATAAACGTGGTCCTTCGCTCATATTCATAATATAAACGTGGTCCTTCGCTCATATGTATAATATAAACGTGGTCCTTCGCTCATATGTATAATATAAACGTGGTCCTTCGCTCATATTTGTCACGTAATCACGGTCCTTCGCTCTTGTTTATAATATAATCTTGGTCCTTCGCTCATTTTTATAATATAAACGTCGTCCTTCGCTCATTTTTATCACGTAATCATGGTCCTTCGCTCATATTCATAATATAATCGTGGTCCTTCGCTCATATTTATCACGTAATCGTGGTCCTTCGCTCTTATTTATAATATAAACGTGGTCCTTCGCTCATATTTATAATATAAACGTGGTCCTTCGCTCATATTCATAATATAATCGTGGTCCTTCGATTATTTTTATAATATAAACGTGGTCTTTCGCTCATATTTATAATATAAACGTGGTCCTTCGCTCATATTTATCACCTAATCATGGTCCTTCGCTCATATTTATAATATAATCATGGTCCTTCGCTCATATTTATAATATAATCGTGGTCCTTCGCTTATATTTATATTATAATCGTGTCCTTCGCTCTTATTTATAATATAATCGTGGTCCTTCGCTCATATTTATAATATAAACGTGGTCCATCGCTCATTTTTATCACGTAATCATGGTCCTTCGCTCATATTTGTCACGTAATCACGGTCCTTCGCGCTTATTTATAATATAATCGTGGTCCTTCGCTCAATTTTATAATATAATCGTGGTCCTTTGCTCATATTTATAATATAATCGTGGTCCTTCGCTCATTTTTATAATATAAACGTCGACCTTCGCTCATTTTTATTACGTAATCATGGTCCTTCGCTCATATTCATAATATAATCGTGGTCCTTCGCTCATATTTATCACGTAATCGTGGTCCTTCGCTCTTATTCATAATATAAACGTGGTCCTTCGCTCATATTTATAATATAAACGTGGTCCTTCGCTCATATTCATAATATAAACGTGGTCCTTCGATTATATTTATAATATAAACGTGGTCTTTCGCCCATATTTATAATATAAACGTGGTCCTTCGCTCATATTTATCACCTAATCATGGTCCTTCGCTCATATTTATAATATAATCATGGTCCTTCGCTCTTATTTATAATATAAACGTGGTCCTTCGCTCATATTTATAATATAAACGTGGTCCTTCGCTCATATTCATAATATAAACGTGGTCCTTCGCTCATATGTATAATATAAACGTGGTCCTTCGCTCATATTTATAATATAAACGTGGTCCTTCGCTCATATTTATAATATAAACGTGGTCCTTCGCTCATAGGTATAATATAAACGTGGTCCTTCGCTCATATTTATAATATAAACGTGGTCCTTCGCTCATATGTATAATATAAACGTGGTCCTTCGTTCATATGTATAATATAAACGTGGTCCTTCGCTCATATTTGTCACGTAATCACGGTCCTTCGCTCTTATTTATAATATAATCTTGGTCCTTCGCTCATTTTTATAATATAAACGTCGTCCTTCGCTCATTTTTATCACGTAATCATGGTCCTTCGCTCATATTCATAATATAATCGTGGTCCTTCGCTCATATTTATCACGTAATCGTGGTCCTTCGCTCTTAGTTATAATATAAACGTGGTCCATCGCTCATATTTATAATATAAACGTGGTCCTTCGCTCATATTCATAATATAAACGTGGTCCTTCGATTATTTTTATAATATAAACGTGGTCTTTCGCTCATATTTATAATATAAACGTGGTCCTTCGCTCATATTTATCGCCTAATCATGGTCCTTCGCTCATTTTTATAATATAATCATGGTCCTTCGCTCATATTTATAATATAATCGTGGTCCTTCGCTCATTTTTATAATATAAACGTCGCCCTTCGCTCATTTTTATCACGTAATCATGGTCCTTCGCTCATATTTATAATATAATCATGGTCCTTCGCTCTTATTTATAATATAAATGTGGTCCTTCGCTCATATTTATAATATAAACGTTGTCCTTCGCTCATATTCATAATATAAACGTGGTCCTTCGCTCATATGTATAATATAAACGTGGTTCTTCGCTCATATGTATAATATAAACGTGGTCCTTCGCTCATATTTGTCACGTAATCACGGTCCTTCGCTCTTATTTATAATATAATCTTGGTCCTTTGCTCATTTTTATAATATAAACGTCGTCCTTCGCTCATTTTTATCACGTAATCATGGTCCTTCGCTCATATTCATAATATAATCGTGGTCCTTCGCTCATATTTATCACGTAATCGTGGTCCTTCGCTCTTATTTATAATATAAACGTGGTCCTTCGCTCATATTTATAATATAAACGTGGTCCTTCGCTCATATTCATAATATAAACGTGGTCCTTCGATTATTTTTATAATATAAACGTGGTCTTTCGCTCATATTTATAATATAAACGTGGTCCTTCGCTCATATTTATCACCTAATCATGGTCCTTCGCTCATTTTTATAATATAATCATGGTCCTTCGCTCATATTTATAATATAATCGTGGTCCTTCGCTCATTTTTATAATATAAACGTCGCCCTTCGCTCATTTTTATCACGTAATCATGGTCCTTCGCTCATATTTATAATATAATCATGGTCCTTCGCTCTTATTTATAATATAAATGTGGTCCTTCGCTCATATTTATAATATAAACGTTGTCCTTCGCTCATATTCATAATATAAACGTGGTCCTTCGCTCATATGTATAATATAAACGTGGTTCTTCGCTCATATGTATAATATAAACGTGGTCCTTCGCTCATATTTGTCACGTAATCACGGTCCTTCGCTCTTATTTATAATATAATCTTGGTCCTTTGCTCATTTTTATAATATAAACGTCGTCCTTCGCTCATTTTTATCACGTAATCATGGTCCTTCGCTCATATTCATAATATAATCGTGGTCCTTCGCTCATATTTATCACGTAATCGTGGTCCTTCGCTCTTATTTATAATATAAACGTGGTCCTTCGCTCATATTTATAATATAAACGTGGTCCTTCGCTCATATTCATAATATAAACGTGGTCCTTCGATTATTTTTATAATATAAACTTGGTCTTTCGCTCATATTTATAATATAAACGTGGTCCTTCGCTCATATTTATCACCTAATCATGGTCCTTCGCTCATATTTATAATATAATCATGGTCCTTCGCTCATATTTATAATATAATCGTGGTCCTTCGCTCATTTTTATAATATAAACGTGGTCCTTCGCTCATTTTTATCACGTAATCATGGTCCTTCGCTCATATTTATAATATAATCATGGTCCTTCGCTCTTATTTATAATATAAATGTGGTCCTTCGCTCATATTTATAATATAAACGTGGTCCTTCGCTCATATTCATAATATAAACGTGGTCCTTCGCTCATATGTATAATATAAACGTGGTCCTTCGCTCATATGTATAATATAAACGTGGTCCTTCGCTCATATTTGTCACGTAATCACGGTCCTTCGCTCTTATTTATAATATAATCTTGGTCCTTCGCTCATTTTTATAATATAAACGTCGTCCTTCGCTCATTTTTATCACGTAATCATGGTCCTTCGCTCATATTCATAATATAATCGTGGTCCTTCGCTCATATTTATCACGTAATCGTGGTCCTTCGCTCTTATTTATAATATAAACGTGGTCCTTCGCTCATATTTATAATATAAACGTGGTCCTTCGCTCATATTCATAATATAAACGTGGTCCTTCGATTATTTTTATAATATAAACGTGGTCTTTCGCTCATATTTATAATATAAACGTGGTCCTTCGCTCATATTTATCACCTAATCATGGTCTTTCGCTCATATTTATAATATAATCATGGTCCTTCGCTCATATTTATAATATAATCGTGGTCCTTCGCTTATATTTATATTATAATCGTGTCCTTCGCTCTTATTTATAATATAATCGTGGTCCTTCGCTCATATTTATAATATAAACGTGGTCCATCGCTCATTTTTATCACGTAATCATGGTCCTTCGCTCATATTTGTCACGTAATCACGGTCCTTCGCGCTTATTTATAATATAATCGTGGTCCTTCGCTCAATTTTATAATATAATCGTGGTCCTTTGCTCATATTTATAATATAATCGTGGTCCTTCGCTCATTTTTATAATATAAACGTCGACCTTCGCTCATTTTTATTACGTAATCATGGTCCTTCGCTCATATTTATAATATAATCGTGGTCCTTCGCTTATATTTATAATATAATCGTGTCCTTCGCTCTTATTTATAATATAATCGTGGTCCTTCGCTCATATTTATAATATAAACGTGGTCCTTCGCTCATATTTATCACCTAATCATGGTCCTTCGCTCATATTTATAATATAATCATGGTCCTTCGCTCATATTTATAATATTATCGTGGTCCTTCGCTTATATTTATAATATAATCGTGTCCTTCGCTCTTATTTATAATATAATCGTGGTCCTTCGCTCATATTTATAATATAAACGTGGTCCTTCGCTCATATTTGTCACGTAATCACGGTGCTTCGCGCTTATTTATAATATAATCGTGGTCCTTCGCTCAATTTTATAATATAATCGTGGTCCTTTACTCATATTTATAATATAATCTTGGTCCTTCGCTCATTTTTATAATATAAACGTCGTCATTCGCTCATTTTTATCACGTAATCATGGTCCTTCGCTCATATTCATAATATAATCGTGGTCCTTCGCTCATATTTATCACGTAATCGTGGTCCTGCGCTCTTATTTATAATATAAACGTGGTCCTTCGCTCATATTTATAATATAAACGTGGTCCTTCGCTCATATTCATAATATAAACGTGGTCCTTCGATTATTTTTATAATATAAACTTGGTCTTTCGCTCATATTTATAATATAAACGTGGTCCTTCGCTCATATTTATCACCTAATCATGGTCCTTCGCTCATATTTATAATATAATCATGGTCCTTCGCTCATATTTATAATATAATCGTGGTCCTTCGCTCATTTTTATAATATAAACGTCGCCCTTCGCTCATTTTTATCACGTAATCATGGTCCTTCGCTCATATTTATAATATAATCATGGTCCTTCGCTCTTATTATAATATAAATGTGGTCCTTCGCTCATATTTGTCACGTAATCACGGTCCTTCGCTCTTATTTATAATATAATCTTGGTCCTTCGCTCATTTTTATAATATAAACGTCGTCCTTCGCTCATTTTTATCACGTAATCATGGTCCTTCGCTCATATTCATAATATAATCGTGGTCCTTCGCTCATATTTATCACGTAATCGTGGTCCTTCGCTCTTATTTATAATATAAACGTGGTCCTTCGCTCATATTTATAATATAAACGTGGTCCTTCGCTCATATTCATAATATAAACGTGGTCCTTCGATTATTTTTATAATATAAACGTGGTCTTTCGCTCATATTTATAATATAAACGTGGTCCTTCGCTCATATTTATCACCTAATCATGGTCCTTCGCTCATATTTATAATATAATCATGGTCCTTCGCTCATATTTATAATATAATCGTGGTCCTTCGCTTATATTTATATTATAATCGTGTCCTTCGCTCTTATTTATAATATAATCGTGGTCCTTCGCTCATATTTATAATATAAACGTGGTCCATCGCTCATTTTTATCACGTAATCATGGTCCTTCGCTCATATTTGTCACGTAATCACGGTCCTTCGCGCTTATTTATAATATAATCGTGGTCCTTCGCTCAATTTTATAATATAATCGTGGTCCTTTGCTCATATTTATAATATAATCGTGGTCCTTCGCTCATTTTTATAATATAAACGTCAACCTTCGCTCATTTTTATTACGTAATCATGGTCCTTCGCTCATATTTATAATATAATCGTGGTCCTTCGCTTATATTTATAATATAATCGTGTCCTTCGCTCTTATTTATAATATAATCGTGGTCCTTCGCTCATATTTATAATATAAACGTGGTCCTTCGCTCATATTTATCACCTAATCATGGTCCTTCGCTCATATTTATAATATAATCATGGTCCTTCGCTCATATTTATAATATTATCGTGGTCCTTCGCTTATATTTATAATATAATCGTGTCCTTCGCTCTTATTTATAATATAATCGTGGTCCTTCGCTCATATTTATAATATAAACGTGGTCCTTCGCTCATATTTGTCACGTAATCACGGTGCTTCGCGCTTATTTATAATATAATCGTGGTCCTTCGCTCAATTTTATAATATAATCGTGGTCCTTTGCTCATATTTATAATATAATCTTGGTCCTTCGCTCATTTTTATAATATAAACGTCGTCCTTCGCTCATTTTTATCACGTAATCATGGTCCTTCGCTCATATTCATAATATAATCGTGGTCCTTCGCTCATATTTATCACGTAATCGTGGTCCTTCGCTCTTATTTATAATATAAACGTGGTCCTTCGCTCATATTTATAATATAAACGTGGTCCTTCGCTCATATTCATAATATAAACGTGGTCCTTCGATTATTTTTATAATATAAACTTGGTCTTTCGCTCATATTTATAATATAAACGTGGTCCTTCGCTCATATTTATCACCTAATCATGGTCCTTCGCTCATATTTATAATATAATCATGGTCCTTCGCTCATATTTATAATATAATCGTGGTCCTTCGCTCATTTTTATAATATAAACGTCGCCCTTCGCTCATTTTTATCACGTAATCATGGTCCTTCGCTCATATTTATAATATAATCATGGTCCTTCGCTCTTATTTATAATATAAATGTGGTCCTTCGCTCATATTTATAATATAAACGTGGTCCTTCGCTCATATTCATAATATAAACGTGGTCCTTCGCTCAGATGTATAATATAAACGTGGTCCTTCGCTCATATGTATAATATAAACGTGGTCCTTCGCTCATATTTGTCACGTAATCACGGTCCTTCGCTCTTATTTATAATATAATCTTGGTCCTTCGCTCATTTTTATAATATAAACGTCGTCCTTCGCTCATTTTTATCACGTAATCATGGTCCTTCGCTCATATTCATAATATAATCGTGGTCCTTCGCTCATATTTATCACGTAATCGTGGTCCTTCGCTCTTATTTATAATATAAACGTGGTCCTTCGCTCATATTTATAATATAAACGTGGTCCTTCGCTCATATTCATAATATAAACGTGGTCCTTCGATTATTTTTATAATATAAACGTGGTCTTTCGCTCATATTTATAATATAAACGTGGTCCTTCGCTCATATTTTTCACCTAATCATGGTCCTTCGCTCATATTTATAATATAATCATGGTCCTTCGCTCATATTTATAATATAATCGTGGTCCTTCGCTTATATTTATATTATAATCGTGTCCTTCGCTCTTATTTATAATATAATCGTGGTCCTTCGCTCATATTTATAATATAAACGTGGTCCATCGCTCATTTTTATCACGTAATCATGGTCCTTCGCTCATATTTGTCATGTAATCACGGTCCTTCGCGCTTATTTATAATATAATCGTGGTCCTTCGCTCAATTTTAGAATATAATCGTGGTCCTTTGCTCATATTTATAATATAATCGTGGTCCTTCGCTCATTTTTATAATATAAACGTCGACCTTCGCTCATTTTTATTACGTAATCATGGTCCTTCGCTCATATTTATAATATAATCGTGGTCCTTCGCTTATATTTATAATATAATCGTGTCCTTCGCTCTTATTTATAATATAATCGTGGTCCTTCGCTCATATTTATAATATAAACGTGGTCCTTCGCTCATATTTATCACCTAATCATGGTCCTTCGCTCATATTTATAATATAATCATGGTCCTTCGCTCATATTTATAATATTATCGTGGTCCTTCGCTTATATTTATAATATAATCGTGTCCTTCGCTCTTATTTATAATATAATCGTGGTCCTTCGCTCATATTTATAATATAAACGTGGTCCTTCGCTCATATTTGTCACGTAATCACGGTCCTTCGCGCTTATTTATAATATAATCGTGGTCCTACGCTCAATTTTATAATATAATCGTGGTCCTTTGCTCATATTTATAATATAATCGTGGTCCTTCGCTCATTTTTATACTATAAACGTCGACCTTCGCTCATTTTTATTACGTAATCATGGTCCTTCGCTCATATTCATAATATAATCGTGGTCCTTCGCTCATATTTATCACGTAATCGTGGTCCTTCGCTCTTATTTATAATATAAACGTGGTCCTTCGCTCATATTTATAATATAAACGTGGTCCTTCGCTCATATTCATAATATAAACGTGGTCCTTCGATTATATTTATAATATAAACGTGGTCTTTCGCCCATATTTATAATATAAACGTGGTCCTTCGCTCATATTTATCACCTAATCATGGTCCTTCGCTCATATTTATAATATAATCATGGTCCTTCGCTCTTATTTATAATATAAACGTGGTCCTTCGCTCATATTTATAATATAAACGTGGTCCTTCGCTCATATGTATAATATAAACGTGGTCCTTCGCTCATATTTATAATATAAACGTGGTCCTTCGCTCATATTTATAATATAAACGTGGTCCTTCGCTCATATTTATCACCTAATCATGGTCCTTCGCTCATATTTATAATATAATCATGGTCCTTCGCTCATATTTATAATATAATCGTGGTCCTTCGCTTATATTTATATTATAATCGTGTCCTTCGCTCTTATTTATAATATAATCATGGTCCTTCGCTCATATTTATAATATAAACGTGGTCCATCGCTCATTTTTATCACGTAATCATGGTCCTTCGCTCATATTTGTCACGTAATCACGGTCCTTCGCGCTTATTTATAATATAATCGTGGTCCTTCGCTCAATTTTATAATATAATCGTGGTCCTTTGCTCATATTTATAATATAATCGTGGTCCTTCGCTCATTTTTATAATATAAACGTCGACCTTCGCTCATTTTTATTACGTAATCATGGTCCTTCGCTCATATTTATAATATAATCGTGGTCCTTCGCTTATATTTATAATATAATCGTGTCCTTCGCTCTTATTTATAATATAATCGTGGTCCTTCGCTCATATTTATAATATAAACGTGGTCCTTCGCTCATATTTATCACCTAATCATGGTCCTTCGCTCATATTTATAATATAATCATGGTCCTTCGCTCATATTTATAATATTACCGTGGTCCTTCGCTTATATTTATAATATAATCGTGTCCTTCGCTCTTATTTATAATATAATCGTGGTCCTTCGCTCATGTTTATAATATAAACGTGGTCCTTCGCTCATATTTGTCACGTAATCACGGTCCTTCGCGCTTATTTATAATATAATCGTGGTCCTACGCTCAATTTTATAATATAATCGTGGTCCTTTGCTCATATTTATAATATAATCGTGGTCCTTCGCTCATTTTTATAATATAAACGTCGACCTTCGCTCATTTTTATTACGTAATCATGGTCCTTCGCTCATATTCATAATATAATCGTGGTCCTTCGCTCATATTTATCACGTAATCGTGGTCCTTCGCTCTTATTTATAATATAAACGTGGTCCTTCGCTCATATTTATAATATAAACGTGGTCCTTCGCTCATATTCATAATATAAACGTGGTCCTTCGATTATATTTATAATATAAACGTGGTCTTTCGCCCATATTTATAATATAAACGTGGTCCTTCGCTCATATTTATCACCTAATCATGGTCCTTCGCTCATATTTATAATATAATCATGGTCCTTCGCTCTTATTTATAATATAAACGTGGTCCTTCGCTCATATTTATAATATAAACGTGGTCCTTCGCTCATATGTATAATATAAACGTGGTCCTTCGCTCATATTTATAATATAAACGTGGTCCTTCGCTCATAGGTATAATATAAACGTGGTCCTTCGCTCATATTTATAATATAAACGTGGTCCTTCGCTCATATGTATAATATAAACGTGGTCCTTCGCTCATATTTATAATATAAACATGGTCCTTCGCTCATATGTATAATATAAACGTGGTCCTTCGCTCATATTTATAATATAAACGTGGTCCTTCGCTCATATGTATAATATAAACGTGGTCCTTCGCTCATATGTATAATATAAACGTGGTCCTTCGCTCATATTTGTCACGTAATCACGGTCCTTCGCTCTTATTTATAAAATAATCGTGGTCCTTCGCTCATTTTTATAATATAAACGTCGTCCTTCGCTCATTTTTATCACGTAATCATGGTCCTTCGCTCATATTCATAATATAATCGTGGTCCTTCGCTCATATTTATCACGTAATCGTGGTCCTTCGCTCTTATTTATAATATAAACGTGGTCCTTCGCTCATATTTATAATATAAACGTGGTCCTTCGCTCATATTCATAATATAAACGTGGTCCTTCGATTATTTTTATAATATAAAAGTGGTCTTTCGCTCATATTTATAATATAAACGTGGTCCTTCGCTCATATTTATCACCAAATCATGGTCCTTCGCTCATATTTATAATATAATCATGGTCCTTCGCTCATATTTATAATATAATCGTGGTCCTTCGCTTATATTTATATTATAATCGTGTCCTTCGCTCTTATTTATAATATAATCGTGGTCCTTCGCTCATATTTATAATATAAACGTGGTCCATCGCTCATTTTTATCACGTAATCATGGTCCTTCGCTCATATTTGTCACGTAATCACGGTCCTTCGCGCTTATTTATAATATAATCGTGGTCCTTCGCTCAATTTTATAATATAATCGTGGTCCTTTGCTCATATTTATAATATAATCGTGGTCCTTCGCTCATTTTTATAATATAAACGTCGACCTTCGCTCATTTTTATTACGTAATCATGGTCCTTCGCTCATATTTATAATATAATCGTGGTCCTTCGCTTATATTTATAATATAATCGTGTCCTTCGCTCTTATTTATAATATAATCGTGGTCCTTCGCTCATATTTATAATATAAACGTGGTCCTTCGCTCATATTTATCACCTAATCATGGTCCTTCGCTCATATTTATAATATAATCATGGTCCTTCGCTCTTATTTATAATATAAATGTGGTCCTTCGCTCATATTTATAATATAAACGTGGTCCTTCGCTCATATTCATAATATAAACGTGGTCTTTCGCTCATATGTATAATATAAACGTGGTCCTTCGCTCATATTTATAATATAATCGTGGTCCTTCGCTCATATTTATCACGTAATCGTGGTCCTTCGCTCTTATTTATAATATAATCATGGTCCTTCGCTCATATTTATAATATAATCGCGGTCCTTCGCCTATATTTATAATATAATCGTGTCCTTCGCTCTTATTTATAATATAATCGTGGTCCTTCGCTCATATTTATAATATAAACGTGGTCCATCGCTCATTTTTATCACGTAATCATGGTCCTTCGCTCATATTTGTCACG
The DNA here is from genome assembly GCF_978046115.1 of Saccoglossus kowalevskii. Taxonomy (NCBI): domain Eukaryota; kingdom Metazoa; phylum Hemichordata; class Enteropneusta; family Harrimaniidae; genus Saccoglossus; species Saccoglossus kowalevskii. Next base: position 490,675 of record NC_140656.1, on the reverse strand, counting down.
TAATCACGGTCCTTCGCTCTTATTTATAATATAATCGTGGTCCTTCGCTCAATTTTATAATATAATCGTGGTCCTTCGCTCATATTTATAATATAATCGTGGTCCTTCGCTCATTTTTATAATATAAACGTCGACCTTCGCTCATTTTTATTACGTAATCATGGTCCTTCGCTCATATTTATAATATAATCGTGGTCCTTCGCTCATATTTATAATATAATCGTGCTCGTTCGCTCATATTTATAGTTTAATCGTGGTGATTCGCTCATTTTTATCTCGTAATCATGGTCATTCGCTCATATTTACAATGAAAACGAGGTCCTTCGCTCATATTTATAATATAAACGTGGTTTTTCGCTCATATGTATAATATAAACGTGGTCCTTCGCTCATATTTGTCACGTAATCACGGTCCTTCGCTCTTATTTATAATATAATCGTGGTCCTTCGCTCATTTTTATAATATAAACGTCGTCCTTCGCTCATTTTTATCACGTAATCATGGTCCTTCGCTCATATTCATAATATAATCGTGGTCCTTCGCTAATATTTATCACGTAATCGTGGTCCTTCGCTCTTATTTATAATATAAACGTGGTCCTTCGCTCATATTTATAATATAAACGTGGTCCTTCGCTCATATTAATAATATAAACGTGGTCCTTCGATTATATTTATAATATAAACGTGGTCTTTCGCTTATATTTATAATATAAACGTGGTCCTTTGCTCATATTTATAATATAATCGTGGTCCTTCGCTCATTTTTATAATATAAACGTCGACCTTCGCTCATTTTTATTACGTAATCATGGTCCTTCGCTCATATTTATAATATAATCGTGGTCCTTCGCTTATATTTATAATATAATCGTGTCCTTCGCTCTTATTTATAATATAATCGTGGTCCTTCGCTCATATTTATAATATAAACGTGGTCCTTCGCTCATATTTATCACCTAATCATGGTCCTTCGCTCATATTTATAATATAATCATGGTCCTTCGCTCATATTTATAATATTACCGTGGTCCTTCGCTTATATTTATAATATAATCGTGTCCTTCGCTCTTATTTATAATATAATCGTGGTCCTTCGCTCATGTTTATAATATAAACGTGGTCCTTCGCTCATATTTGTCACGTAATCACGGTCCTTCGCGCTTATTTATAATATAATCGTGGTCCTACGCTCAATTTTATAATATAATCGTGGTCCTTTGCTCATATTTATAATATAATCGTGGTCCTTCGCTCATTTTTATAATATAAACGTCGACCTTCGCTCATTTTTATTACGTAATCATGGTCCTTCGCTCATATTCATAATATAATCGTGGTCCTTCGCTCATATTTATCACGTAATCGTGGTCCTTCGCTCTTATTTATAATATAAACGTGGTCCTTCGCTCATATTTATAATATAAACGTGGTCCTTCGCTCATATTCATAATATAAACGTGGTCCTTCGATTATATTTATAATATAAACGTGGTCTTTCGCCCATATTTATAATATAAACGTGGTCCTTCGCTCATATTTATCACCTAATCATGGTCCTTCGCTCATATTTATAATATAATCATGGTCCTTCGCTCTTATTTATAATATAAACGTGGTCCTTCGCTCATATTTATAATATAAACGTGGTCCTTCGCTCATATGTATAATATAAACGTGGTCCTTCGCTCATATTTATAATATAAACGTGGTCCTTCGCTCATAGGTATAATATAAACGTGGTCCTTCGCTCATATTTATAATATAAACGTGGTCCTTCGCTCATATGTATAATATAAACGTGGTCCTTCGCTCATATTTATAATATAAACATGGTCCTTCGCTCATATGTATAATATAAACGTGGTCCTTCGCTCATATTTATAATATAAACGTGGTCCTTCGCTCATATGTATAATATAAACGTGGTCCTTCGCTCATATGTATAATATAAACGTGGTCCTTCGCTCATATTTGTCACGTAATCACGGTCCTTCGCTCTTATTTATAAAATAATCGTGGTCCTTCGCTCATTTTTATAATATAAACGTCGTCCTTCGCTCATTTTTATCACGTAATCATGGTCCTTCGCTCATATTCATAATATAATCGTGGTCCTTCGCTCATATTTATCACGTAATCGTGGTCCTTCGCTCTTATTTATAATATAAACGTGGTCCTTCGCTCATATTTATAATATAAACGTGGTCCTTCGCTCATATTCATAATATAAACGTGGTCCTTCGATTATTTTTATAATATAAAAGTGGTCTTTCGCTCATATTTATAATATAAACGTGGTCCTTCGCTCATATTTATCACCAAATCATGGTCCTTCGCTCATATTTATAATATAATCATGGTCCTTCGCTCATATTTATAATATAATCGTGGTCCTTCGCTTATATTTATATTATAATCGTGTCCTTTGCTCTTATTTATAATATAATCGTGGTCCTTCGCTCATATTTATAATATAAACGTGGTCCATCGCTCATTTTTATCACGTAATCATGGTCCTTCGCTCATATTTGTCACGTAATCACGGTCCTTCGCGCTTATTTATAATATAATCGTGGTCCTTCGCTCAATTTTATAATATAATCGTGGTCCTTTGCTCATATTTATAATATAATCGTGGTCCTTCGCTCATTTTTATAATATAAACGTCGACCTTCGCTCATTTTTATTACGTAATCATGGTCCTTCGCTCATATTTATAATATAATCGTGGTCCTTCGCTTATATTTATAATATAATCGTGTCCTTCGCTCTTATTTATAATATAATCGTGGTCCTTCGCTCATATTTATAATATAAACGTGGTCCTTCGCTCATATTTATCACCTAATCATGGTCCTTCGCTCATATTTATAATATAATCATGGTCCTTCGCTCTTATTTATAATATAAATGTGGTCCTTCGCTCATATTTATAATATAAACGTGGTCCTTCGCTCATATTCATAATATAAACGTGGTCCTTCGCTCATATGTATAATATAAACGTGGTCCTTCGCTCATATTTATAATATAATCGTGGTCCTTCGCTCATATTTATCACGTAATCGTGGTCCTTCGCTCTTATTTATAATATAATCATGGTCCTTCGCTCATATTTATAATATAATCGCGGTCCTTCGCCTATATTTATAATATAATCGTGTCCTTCGCTCTTATTTATAATATAATCGTGGTCCTTCGCTCATATTTATAATATAAACGTGGTCCATCGCTCATTTTTATCACGTAATCATGGTCCTTCGCTCATATTTGTCACGTAATCACGGTCCTTCGCTCTTATTTATAATATAATCGTGGTCCTTCGCTCAATTTTATAATATAATCGTGGTCCTTCGCTCATATTTATAATATAATCGTGGTCCTTCGCTCATTTTTATAATATAAACGTCGACCTTCGCTCATTTTTATTACGTAATCATGGTCCTTCGCTCATATTTATAATATAATCGTGGTCCTTCGCTCATATTTATAATATAATCGTGCTCGTTCGCTCATATTTATAGTTTAATCGTGGTGATTCGCTCATTTTTATCTCGTAATCATGGTCATTCGCTCATATTTACAATGAAAACGAGGTCCTTCGCTCATATTTATAATATAAACGTGGTTTTTCGCTCATATGTATAATATAAACGTGGTCCTTCGCTCATATTTGTCACGTAATCACGGTCCTTCGCTCTTATTTATAATATAATCGTGGTCCTTCGCTCATTTTTATAATATAAACGTCGTCCTTCGCTCATTTTTATCACGTAATCATGGTCCTTCGCTCATATTCATAATATAATCGTGGTCCTTCGCTAATATTTATCACGTAATCGTGGTCCTTCGCTCTTATTTATAATATAAACGTGGTCCTTCGCTCATATTTATAATATAAACGTGGTCCTTCGCTCATATTAATAATATAAACGTGGTCCTTCGATTATATTTATAATATAAACGTGGTCTTTCGCTTATATTTATAATATAAACGTGGTCCTTCGCTCATATTTATCACGTAATCATGGTCCTTCGCTCATATTTATAATATAATCATGGTCCTTCGCTCTTATTTATAATATAAACGTGATCCTTCGCTCATATTTATAATATAAACGTGGTCCTTCGCTCATATTCATAATATAAACGTGATCCTTCGCTCATATGTATAATATAAACGTGGTCCTTCGCTCATATTTATAATATAAACGTGGTCCTTCGGTCATATTTATAATATAAACGTGGTCCTTCGCTCATATGTATAATATAAACGTGGTCCTTCGCTCATATTTATAATATAAACGTGGTCCTTCGCTCATATGTATAATATAAACGTGGTCCTTCGCTCATATGTATAATATAAACGTGGTCCTTCGCTCATATTTGTCACGTAATCACGGTCCTTCGCTCTTATTTATAATATAATCTTGGTCCTTCGCTCATTTTTATAATATAAACGTCGTCCTTCGCTCATTTTTATCACGTAATCATGGTCCTTCGCTCATATTCATAATATAATCGTGGTCCTTCGCTCATATTTATCACGTAATCGTGGTCCTTCGCTCTTATTTATAATATAAACGTGGTCCTTCGCTCATATTTATAATATAAACGTGGTCCTTCGCTCATATTCATAATATAAACGTGGTCCTTCGATTATTTTTATAATATAAAAGTGGTCTTTCGCTCATATTTATAATATAAACGTGGTCCTTCGCTCATATTTATCACCTAATCATGGTCCTTCGCTCATATTTATAATATAATCGTGGTCCTTTGCTCATATTTATAATATAATCGTGGTCCTTCGCTCATTTTTATAATATAAACGTCGACCTTCGCTCATTTTTATTACGTAATCATGGTCCTTCGCTCATATTTATAATATAATCGTGGTCCTTCGCTTATATTTATAATATAATCGTGTCCTTCGCTCTTATTTATAATATAATCGTGGTCCTTCGCTCATATTTATAATATAAACGTGGTCCTTCGCTCATATTTATCACCTAATCATGGTCCTTCGCTCATATTTATAATATAATCATGGTCCTTCGCTCTTATTTATAATATAAATGTGGTCCTTCGCTCATATTTATAATATAAACGTGGTCCTTCGCTCATATTCATAATATAAACGTGGTCCTTCGCTCATATGTATAATATAAACGTGGTCCTTCGCTCATATTCATAATATAAACGTGGTCCTTCGCTCATATGTATAATATAAACGTCGTCCTTCGCTCATATTTATAATATAAACGTCGTCCTTCGCTCATATTTATAATATAAACGTGGTCCTTCGCTCATATGTATAATATAAACGTGGTCCTTCGCTCATATTTATAATATAAACGTGGTCCTTCGCTCATATGTATAATATAAACGTGGTCCTTCGCTCATATGAATAATATAAACGTGGTCCTTCGCTCATATTTGTCACGTAATCACGGTCCTTCGCTCTTATTTATAATATAATCGTGGTCCTTCGCTCATTTTTATAATATAAACGTCGTCCTTCGCTCATTTTTATCACGTAATCATGGTCCTTTGCTCATATTCAAAATATAATCGTGGTCCTTCGCTCATATTTATCACGTAATCGTGGTCCTTTGCTCTTATTTATAATATAAACGTGGTCCTTCGCTCATATTTATAATATAAACGTGGTCCTTCGCTCATATTCATAATATAAACGTGGTCCTTCGATTATATTTATAATATAAACGTGGTCTTTCGCTTATATTTATAATATAAACGTGGTCCTTCGCTCATATTTATCACCTAATCATGGTCCTTCGCTCATATTTATAATATAATCATGGTCCTTCGCTCTTATTTATAATATCAATGTGGTCCTTCGCTCATATTTATAATATAAACGTGGTCCTTCGCTCATATTCATAATATAAACGTGGTCCTTCGCTCATATGTATAATATAAACGTGGTCCTTCGCTCATATTTATAATATAATCGTGGTCCTTCGCTCATATTTGTCACGTAATCACGGTCCTTCGCTCTTATTTATAATATAATCTTGGTCCTTCGCTCATTTTTATAATATAAACGTCGTCCTTCGCTCATTTTTATCACGTAATCATGGTCCTTCGCTCATATTAATAATATAATCGTGGTCCTTCGCTCATATTTATCACGTAATCGTGGTCCTTCGCTCTTATTTATAATATAAACGTGGTCCTTCGCTCATATTTATAATATAAACGTGGTCCTTCGCTCATATTCATAATATAAACGTGGTCCTTCGATTATTTTTATAATATAAACGTGGTCTTTCGCTCATATTTATAATATAAACGTGGTCCTTCGCTCATATTTATCACCTAATCATGGTCCTTCGCTCATATTTATAATATAATCATGGTCCTTCGCTCATATTTATAATATAATCGTGGTCCTTCGCTTATATTTATAATATAATCGTGTCCTTCGCTCTTATTTATAATATAATCGTGGTCCTTCGCTCATATTTATAATATAAACGTGGTCCATCGCTCATTTTTATCACGTAATCATGGTCCTTCGCTCATATTTGTCACGTAATCACGGTCCTTCGCGCTTATTTATAATATAATCGTGGTCCTTCGCTCAATTTTATAATATAATCGTGGTCCTTCGCTCATATTTATAATATAATCGTGGTCCTTCGCTTATATTTATAATATAATCGTGTCGTTCGCTCTTATTTATAATATAATCGTGGTCCTTCGCTCATATTTATAATATAAACGTGGTCCATCGCTCATTTTTATCACGTAATCATGGTCCTTCGCTCATATTTGTCACGTAATCACGGTCCTTCGCGCTTATTTATAATATAATCGTGGTCCTTCGCTCAATTTTATAATATAATCGTGGTCCTTCGCTAATATTTATAATATAATCGTGGTCCTTTGCTCATTTTTATAATATAAACGTCGACCTTCGCTCATTTTTATTACGTAATCATGGTCCTTCGCTCATATTTATAATATAATCGTGGTCCTTCGCTCATATTTATAATATAAACGTGGTCCATCGCTCATTTTTATCACGTAATCATGGTCCTTCGCTCATATTTGTCACGTAATCACGGTCCTTCGCGCTTATTTATAATATAATCGTGGTCCTTCGCTCATATTTATAATATAATCGTGTCCTTCGCTCTTATTTATAATATAATCGTGGTCCTTCGCTCATATTTATAATATAAACGTGGTCCATCGCTCATTTTTATCACGTAATCATGGTCCTTCGCTCATATTTGTCACGTAATCACGGTCCTTCGCGCTTATTTATAATATAATCGTGGTCCTTCGCTCATATTTATAATATAATCGTGTCCTTCGCTTATATTTATAATATAAACGTGGTCCTTCGCTCATATTTATCACCTAATCATGGTCCTTCGCTCATATTTATAATATAATCATGGTCCTTCGCTCTTATTTATAATATAAATGTGGTCCTTCGCTCATATTTATAATATAAACGTGGTCCTTCGCTCATATTCATAATATAAACGTGGTCCTTCGCTCATATGTATAATATAAACGTGGTCCTTCGCTCATATTTATAATATAATCGTGGTCCTTCGCTCATATTTGTCACGTAATCACGGTCCTTCGCTCTTATTTATAATATAATCTTGGTCCTTCGCTCATTTTTATAATATAAACGTCGTCCTTCGCTCATTTTTATCACGTAATCATGGTCCTTCGCTCATATTCATAATATAATCGTGGTCCTTCGCTCATATTTATCACGTAATCGTGGTCCTTCGCTCTTATTTATAATATAAACGTGGTCCTTCGCTCATATTTATAATATAAACGTGGTCCTTCGTTCATATTCATAATATAAACGTGGTCCTTCGATTATTTTTATAATATAAACGTGGTCTTTCGCTCATATTTATAATATAAACGTGGTCCTTCGCTCATATTTATCACCTAATCATGGTCCTTCGCTCATATTTATAATATAATCATGGTCCTTCGCTCATATTTATAATATAATCGTGGTCCTTCGCTTATATTTATAATATAATCGTGTCCTTCGCTCTTATTTATAATATAATCGTGGTCCTTCGCTCATATTTATAATATAAACGTGGTCCATCGCTCATTTTTATCACGTAATCATGGTCCTTCGCTCATATTTGTCACGTAATCACGGTCCTTCGCGCTTATTTATAATATAATCGTGGTCCTTCGCTCAATTTTATAATATAATCGTGGTCCTTCGCTCATATTTATAATATAATCGTGGTCCTTCGCTTATATTTATAATATAATCGTGTCCTTCGCTCTTATTTATAATATAATCGTGGTCCTTCGCTCATATTTATAATATAAACGTGGTCCATCGCTCATTTTTATCACGTAATCATGGTCCTTCGCTCATATTTGTCACGTAATCAAGGTCCTTCGCGCTTATTTATAATATAATCGTGGTCCTTCGCTCAATTTTATAATATAATCGTGGTCCTTCGCTCATATTTATAATATAATCGTGCTCGTTCGCTCATATTTATAGTTTAATCGTGGTGATTCGCTCATTTTTATCTCGTAATCATGGTCATTCGCTCATATTTACAATGAAAACGAGGTCCTTCGCTCATATTTATAATATAAACGTGGTTTTTCGCTCATATGTATAATATAAACGTGGTCCTTCGCTCATATTTGTCACGTAATCACGGTCCTTCGCTCTTATTTATAATATAATCGTGGTCCTTCGCTCATTTTTATAATATAAACGTCGTCCTTCGCTCATTTTTATCACGTAATCATGGTCCTTCGCTCATATTCATAATATAATCGTGGTCCTTCGCTAATATTTATCACGTAATCGTGGTCCTTCGCTCTTATTTATAATATAAACGTGGTCCTTCGCTCATATTTATAATATAAACGTGGTCCTTCGCTCATATTAATAATATAAACGTGGTCCTTCGATTATATTTATAATATAAACGTGGTCTTTCGCTTATATTTATAATATAAACGTGGTCCTTCGCTCATATTTATCACGTAATCATGGTCCTTCGCTCATATTTATAATATAATCATGGTCCTTCGCTCTTATTTATAATATAAACGTGATCCTTCGCTCATATTTATAATATAAACGTGGTCCTTCGCTCATATTCATAATATAAACGTGATCCTTCGCTCATATGTATAATATAAACGTGGTCCTTCGCTCATATTTATAATATAAACGTGGTCCTTCGGTCATATTTATAATATAAACGTGGTCCTTCGCTCATATGTATAATATAAACGTGGTCCTTCGCTCATATTTATAATATAAACGTGGTCCTTCGCTCATATGTATAATATAAACGTGGTCCTTCGCTCATATGTATAATATAAACGTGGTCCTTCGCTCATATTTGTCACGTAATCACGGTCCTTCGCTCTTATTTATAATATAATCTTGGTCCTTCGCTCATTTTTATAATATAAACGTCGTCCTTCGCTCATTTTTATCACGTAATCATGGTCCTTCGCTCATATTCATAATATAATCGTGGTCCTTCGCTCATATTTATCACGTAATCGTGGTCCTTCGCTCTTATTTATAATATAAACGTGGTCCTTCGCTCATATTTATAATATAAACGTGGTCCTTCGCTCATATTCATAATATAAACGTGGTCCTTCGATTATTTTTATAATATAAAAGTGGTCTTTCGCTCATATTTATAATATAAACGTGGTCCTTCGCTCATATTTATCACCTAATCATGGTCCTTCGCTCATATTTATAATATAATCGTGGTCCTTTGCTCATATTTATAATATAATCGTGGTCCTTCGCTCATTTTTATAATATAAACGTCGACCTTCGCTCATTTTTATTACGTAATCATGGTCCTTCGCTCATATTTATAATATAATCGTGGTCCTTCGCTTATATTTATAATATAATCGTGTCCTTCGCTCTTATTTATAATATAATCGTGGTCCTTCGCTCATATTTATAATATAAACGTGGTCCTTCGCTCATATTTATCACCTAATCATGGTCCTTCGCTCATATTTATAATATAATCATGGTCCTTCGCTCTTATTTATAATATAAATGTGGTCCTTCGCTCATATTTATAATATAAACGTGGTCCTTCGCTCATATTCATAATATAAACGTGGTCCTTCGCTCATATGTATAATATAAACGTGGTCCTTCGCTCATATTCATAATATAAACGTGGTCCTTCGCTCATATGTATAATATAAACGTCGTCCTTCGCTCATATTTATAATATAAACGTCGTCCTTCGCTCATATTTATAATATAAACGTGGTCCTTCGCTCATATGTATAATATAAACGTGGTCCTTCGCTCATATTTATAATATAAACGTGGTCCTTCGCTCATATGTATAATATAAACGTGGTCCTTCGCTCATATGAATAATATAAACGTGGTCCTTCGCTCATATTTGTCACGTAATCACGGTCCTTCGCTCTTATTTATAATATAATCGTGGTCCTTCGCTCATTTTTATAATATAAACGTCGTCCTTCGCTCATTTTTATCACGTAATCATGGTCCTTTGCTCATATTCAAAATATAATCGTGGTCCTTCGCTCATATTTATCACGTAATCGTGGTCCTTTGCTCTTATTTATAATATAAACGTGGTCCTTCGCTCATATTTATAATATAAACGTGGTCCTTCGCTCATATTCATAATATAAACGTGGTCCTTCGATTATATTTATAATATAAACGTGGTCTTTCGCTTATATTTATAATATAAACGTGGTCCTTCGCTCATATTTATCACCTAATCATGGTCCTTCGCTCATATTTATAATATAATCATGGTCCTTCGCTCTTATTTATAATATCAATGTGGTCCTTCGCTCATATTTATAATATAAACGTGGTCCTTCGCTCATATTCATAATATAAACGTGGTCCTTCGCTCATATGTATAATATAAACGTGGTCCTTCGCTCATATTTATAATATAATCGTGGTCCTTCGCTCATATTTGTCACGTAATCACGGTCCTTCGCTCTTATTTATAATATAATCTTGGTCCTTCGCTCATTTTTATAATATAAACGTCGTCCTTCGCTCATTTTTATCACGTAATCATGGTCCTTCGCTCATATTAATAATATAATCGTGGTCCTTCGCTCATATTTATCACGTAATCGTGGTCCTTCGCTCTTATTTATAATATAAACGTGGTCCTTCGCTCATATTTATAATATAAATGTGGTCCTTCGCTCATATTCATAATATAAACGTGGTCCTTCGATTATTTTTATAATATAAACGTGGTCTTTCGCTCATATTTATAATATAAACGTGGTCCTTCGCTCATATTTATCACCTAATCATGGTCCTTCGCTCATATTTATAATATAATCATGGTCCTTCGCTCATATTTATAATATAATCGTGGTCCTTCGCTTATATTTATAATATAATCGTGTCCTTCGCTCTTATTTATAATATAATCGTGGTCCTTCGCTCATATTTATAATATAAACGTGGTCCATCGCTCATTTTTATCACGTAATCATGGTCCTTCGCTCATATTTGTCACGTAATCACGGTCCTTCGCGCTTATTTATAATATAATCGTGGTCCTTCGCTCAATTTTATAATATAATCGTGGTCCTTCGCTCATATTTATAATATAATCGTGGTCCTTCGCTTATATTTATAATATAATCGTGTCGTTCGCTCTTATTTATAATATAATCGTGGTCCTTCGCTCATATTTATAATATAAACGTGGTCCATCGCTCATTTTTATCACGTAATCATGGTCCTTCGCTCATATTTGTCACGTAATCACGGTCCTTCGCGCTTATTTATAATATAATCGTGGTCCTTCGCTCAATTTTATAATATAATCGTGGTCCTTCGCTCATATTTATAATATAATCGTGGTCCTTTGCTCATTTTTATAATATAAACGTCGACCTTCGCTCATTTTTATTACGTAATCATGGTCCTTCGCTCATATTTATAATATAATCGTGGTCCTTCGCTCATATTTATAATATAAACGTGGTCCATCGCTCATTTTTATCACGTAATCATGGTCCTTCGCTCATATTTGTCACGTAATCACGGTCCTTCGCGCTTATTTATAATATAATCGTGGTCCTTCGCTCATATTTATAATATAATCGTGTCCTTCGCTCTTATTTATAATATAATCGTGGTCCTTCGCTCATATTTATAATATAAACGTGGTCCATCGCTCATTTTTATCACGTAATCATGGTCCTTCGCTCATATTTGTCACGTAATCACGGTCCTTCGCGCTTATTTATAATATAATCGTGGTCCTTCGCTCATATTTATAATATAATCGTGTCCTTCGCTTATATTTATAATATAAACGTGGTCCTTCGCTCATATTTATCACCTAATCATGGTCCTTCGCTCATATTTATAATATAATCATGGTCCTTCGCTCTTATTTATAATATAAATGTGGTCCTTCGCTCATATTTATAATATAAACGTGGTCCTTCGCTCATATTCATAATATAAACGTGGTCCTTCGCTCATATGTATAATATAAACGTGGTCCTTCGCTCATATTTATAATATAATCGTGGTCCTTCGCTCATATTTGTCACGTAATCACGGTCCTTCGCTCTTATTTATAATATAATCTTGGTCCTTCGCTGATTTTTATAATATAAACGTCGTCCTTCGCTCATTTTTATCACGTAATCATGGTCCTTCGCTCATATTCATAATATAATCGTGGTCCTTCGCTCATATTTATCACGTAATCGTGGTCCTTCGCTCTTATTTATAATATAAACGTGGTCCTTCGCTCATATTTATAATATAAACGTGGTCCTTCGCTCATATTCATAATATAAACGTGGTCCTTCGATTATTTTTATAATATAAACGTGGTCTTTCGCTCATATTTATAATATAAACGTGGTCCTTCGCTCATATTTATCACCTAATCATGGTCCTTCGCTCATATTTATAATATAATCATGGTCCTTCGCTCATATTTATAATATAATCGTGGTCCTTCGCTTATATTTATAATATAATCGTGTCCTTCGCTCTTATTTATAATATAATCGTGGTCCTTCGCTCATATTTATAATATAAACGTGGTCCATCGCTCATTTTTATCACGTAATCATGGTCCTTCGCTCATATTTGTCACGTAATCACGGTCCTTCGCGCTTATTTATAATATAATCGTGGTCCTTCGCTCAATTTTATAATATAATCGTGGTCCTTCGCTCATATTTATAATATAATCGTGGTCCTTCGCTTATATTTATAATATAATCGTGTCGTTCGCTCTTATTTATAATATAATCGTGGTCCTTCGCTCATATTTATAATATAAACGTGGTCCATCGCTCATTTTTATCACGTAATCATGGTCCTTCGCTCATATTTGTCACGTAATCACGGTCCTTCGCGCTTATTTATAATATAATCGTGGTCCTTCGCTCAATTTTATAATATAATCGTGGTCCTTCGCTCATATTTATAATATAATCGTGGTCCTTTGCTCATTTTTATAATATAAACGTCGACCTTCGCTCATTTTTATTACGTAATCATGGTCCTTCGCTCATATTTATAATATAATCGTGGTCCTTCGCTCATATTTATAATATAAACGTGGTCCATCGCTCATTTTTATCACGTAATCATGGTCCTTCGCTCATATTTGTCACGTAATCACGGTCCTTCGCGCTTATTTATAATATAATCGTGGTCCTTCGCTCATATTTATAATATAATCGTGTCCTTCGCTCTTATTTATAATATAATCGTGGTCCTTCGCTCATATTTATAATATAAACGTGGTCCATCGCTCATTTTTATCACGTAATCATGGTCCTTCGCTCATATTTGTCACGTAATCACGGTCCTTCGCGCTTATTTATAATATAATCGTGGTCCTTCGCTCATATTTATAATATAATCGTGTCCTTCGCTTATATTTATAATATAAACGTGGTCCTTCGCTCATATTTATCACCTAATCATGGTCCTTCGCTCATATTTATAATATAATCATGGTCCTTCGCTCTTATTTATAATATAAATGTGGTCCTTCGCTCATATTTATAATATAAACGTGGTCCTTCGCTCATATTCATAATATAAACGTGGTCCTTCGCTCATATGTATAATATAAACGTGGTCCTTCGCTCATATTTATAATATAATCGTGGTCCTTCGCTCATATTTGTCACGTAATCACGGTCCTTCGCTCTTATTTATAATATAATCTTGGTCCTTCGCTCATTTTTATAATATAAACGTCGTCCTTCGCTCATTTTTATCACGTAATCATGGTCCTTCGCTCATATTCATAATATAATCGTGGTCCTTCGCTCATATTTATCACGTAATCGTGGTCCTTCGCTCTTATTTATAATATAAACGTGGTCCTTCGCTCATATTTATAATATAAACGTGGTCCTTCGTTCATATTCATAATATAAACGTGGTCCTTCGATTATTTTTATAATATAAACGTGGTCTTTCGCTCATATTTATAATATAAACGTGGTCCTTCGCTCATATTTATCACCTAATCATGGTCCTTCGCTCATATTTATAATATAATCATGGTCCTTCGCTCATATTTATAATATAATCGTGGTCCTTCGCTTATATTTATAATATAATCGTGTCCTTCGCTCTTATTTATAATATAATCGTGGTCCTTCGCTCATATTTATAATATAAACGTGGTCCATCGCTCATTTTTATCACGTAATCATGGTCCTTCGCTCATATTTGTCACGTAATCACGGTCCTTCGCGCTTATTTATAATATAATCGTGGTCCTTCGCTCAATTTTATAATATAATCGTGGTCCTTCGCTCATATTTATAATATAATCGTGGTCCTTCGCTTATATTTATAATATAATCGTGTCCTTCGCTCTTATTTATAATATAATCGTGGTCCTTCGCTCATATTTATAATATAAACGTGGTCCATCGCTCATTTTTATCACGTAATCATGGTCCTTCGCTCATATTTGTCACGTAATCAAGGTCTTTCGCGCTTATTTATAATATAATCGTGGTCCTTCGCTCAATTTTATAATATAATCGTGGTCCTTCGCTCATATTTATAATATAATCGTTGTCCTTTGCTCATTTTTATAATATAAACGTCGACCTTCGCTCATTTTTATTACGTAATCATGGTCCTTCGCTCATATTTATAATATAATCGTAGTCCTTCGCTCATATTTATAATATAAACGTGGTCCATCGCTCATTTTTATCACGTAATCATGGTCCTTCGCTCATATTTGTCACGTAATCACGGTCCTTCGCGCTTATTTATAATATAATCGTGGTCCTTCGCTCATATTTATAATATAATCGTGTCCTTCGCTCTTATTTATAATATAATCGTGGTCCTTCGCTCATATTTATAATATAAACGTGGTCCATCGCTCATTTTTATCACGTAATCATGGTCCTTCGCTCATATTTGTCACGTAATCACGGTCCTTCGCGCTTATTTATAATATAATCGTGGTCCTTCGCTCAATTTTATAATATAATCGTGGTCCTTCGCTCATATTTATAATATAATCGTGGTCCTTCGCTCATTTTTATAATATAAACGTCGACCTTCGCTCATTTTTATTACGTAATCATGGTCCTTCGCTCATATTTATAATATAATCGTGGTCCTTCGCTCATATTTATAATATAATCGTGCTCGTTCGCTCATATTTATAGTTTAATCGTGGTGATTCGCTCATTTTTATCACGTAATCATGGTCATTCGCTCATATTTACAATAAAAACGAGGTCTTTCGCTCATATTTATAATATAATTGTGGTCCTTTGCTTTTTTATTATTTTTGTAAATTTTATCGCTACTGCATAATTTGTGAACAAATGCAACGTATAACAACGTAATTCGTATCAGCGTTTTATTGTCATTACACCCATTTAAGTCCTTCGGTCTTTCGGTTAGGTCCTTCGGTCCTTCGCGGTCCTTCGTTTTAGTGAGTACCTTTTTTAATGCTGCCACTGCGGTCTCTGCTCTTATGACGTAATCAGTTACAGACTCGCTTGACTGCTTCATGAGCGACGTCAATTCAGTGTATAATGCTATAGGACACACGGTTTACCTGTGCCTGCATAGTGAGTTCTCAGAATTCGTAGTGATTTTCTGCCATCGTCCGAAGCATCTCCCATCACAAGGGAAAGACTCTTGTCATCAATAAATTGAATCAGCTCAGCAAAAGCATCCTCGTTCTTGGCTTCGTCCACCTCCTCGCCTTTCGGTTTCAAGATGGTTTCTTTCAGTTTCTGTAAACGCATGTAACTGAGAAATTAGACTTCCCATTTTCCCGTTCCCATATTTCCGTTCATCCCCATCGAACATCAATCGCCCATATCTTCCATGAAGACCTATACTGGGCCCATAACCTGTCACAGGAGCGGGGTTAGCCATGATGGGGGGAAATAATCAAAGATATTATAGTCAGGGAAAATAAACTACATCAACGATAAGTTCGCGCCATTAACCGGAAATAGAACTTGAACATCCGGGGACTTTTATTATATCCAACTGTAGGTGGCGCTAGACTGCACCTGTATACAGAGTTATTACAGTACAATACAATTTAGACAAGAGAACTGGTGATGGTTGTAGAGCCATAACTGCCTCAGCTCAAAGATTGTTATGTAATACATGGGAATGTGAAGGAGAATGTATTGTAGTGTTACCTCTGTGTAATTTACAATATATCTGAATTAACCTTCACTGTGAAGGACAATATGGGAGTTGACTTAAATTTTGCGAAATAGTAGTAGTAGAATTTCCAGATAAGCAATCGACACATTGTGGGATATCAAAATATGGATAATAAACAGGAAGTGATATTTCCAGAGATGTAGTTGGAATTGAAGCAAAGGAGTGGCCTATTAATCCATGAAACATACTCGCACATATATGTACATATCATCTTGTCTTATTGTGTGTGGGCAAAGCTGTCATGCACACAATCGGAAAAATATGTTATTACTGTAAATAATTATGAACAATGAAAACTGAAATTTAGAAAAAACTATGAACAATTAATAAGGAAAATATGTGATTTGCTGTACAGTTTCCAGAAAATTATTACAAGTCCCAGAAGTGCATAGAGTCGTCAAAACGTACAGTTTGGTGATAGTTGGGAATGATACCAAGATTTAAGAATTCCACGAAAACATCACAATGTTCTTTTAACACATGAAACAGATGTGCATTGGTCGAACTTTGTATGGTTTCAATAGGCATACAAGCACCTGTATATATTTTGACAATAAACCCCTCATTCACATTGTGCAAATACAAACAAGACATTAAACCTTCGTGATAGTAACAAGTAAGTGTTGTATAAACCCGAATGAAAAGTCCAGAGTCACAGTGAATACTTCTAGCGAGTTACCCCTCTAAAACGGCATTACTTTGCCGATGACATTGAACATTGCTCTTCCATAAATCAGCAGTTTCCATCTTCAAATAATCAAAATAACCTTGACACCCTGGCGAAGCATGTCAATTGTTTCACAACAACTGTCCCAAGGAATTTTTGTTTTCTCAATTTCTCAAGATAAATGTCCCAAGGTTGTTTTGTTTACTAGAAGGACATGCCTTTTGGCAGCATTTCTTGTATAAATCTCTATTGCACAAACAAGTAGCAGATACTGTTACTGAAGCACATAATTTGCATGAATTTTTCTCCACGGCCATTCACGCAAACTGCAAACAAAGTATTTTACCTCATCCATAGTTGTTGACACTTTGCAACCGCTTTGATGGATGTATTGTGACGTATTTTGAGCCCGGATTCTGACCTTGCATTCTGGCTACATTTACTGCTCTTTCATACCAATTCAATTTCCTTTCATTATTACATTCAAATTTCATGATATTTAATATTTAAAACAAACTTTATTTCACAGTCACTTTAGTTTTCACTTTTCTAAAATTATTTTACTGATCAAAAGACTTTTCACTCCCATCATGCAATCTTCCATAGTACTTCCGCAGACACAGTGGCGATCGCCAACATAACTCCAAATAACCTCGCTCTCAGGAGCTGAGAAATCACAGCTACATTCTAACAGTTTCACATAGTAAATATCATTCATTTAATTATCACATGTACTCCAGCTGTGGCTTAATGTACCAGTGCTAGGGTAACCTGTGCATTGTCGGATGTGATCGGGGAGGCCGTCCACACCAGCCGGGTGCAGAATATTGATGGGAGTGAAAATACCCTTGAAATTGCTTAGATCAGTCGTGATCATTGTTAGACACTATCCGTTGAACACATGAGAGCCCGAAAAGTCAATCGATCTATGTCTGACTTTATTTGAGTGGGAACTCATGACGTTATAGGCTACTCTGACACTGGCAGTGAGTTGAAGTGAAGTGCTGTACTGTGTGGATTGCCCAAAGTAATATCTTGGCTTGAAACAACGCAGTACGATATCCTGTCATCAGGCGTGGTACAGCTACAGCGACTGAAGTGTTGCAGTTCTGAATGATAATTACTAAAAAGAAACACTAGACTGTTGGTGGATCAAAATCAATATTACTGTTTACTTAACCGGAAATCACGGTTTTAGTGCTTTCGTTTGAGAACTGTTTAGTGTCTAAAATGTCTGTCGAAATTGTCAGTTGGAATCGTGCGTAACAACCCTGTAGATGTTGGCTCTACAATGAAGTGTTAACTCTACGATTTTATAATCAAGAATACTGATAACTAATTTTTTGCTGGTGTGGTTACTTGATCATTGATAGTGTGACTGCAGATTGTCGCGTGCCGGGGGCGCGGTTCACAGTGGTCCACCACTTTCATGGGTGAATGTTGTTTTTTTAACGCGTGACGCGCCCCGCCCGAGCCTTTGTCAAAAATTGCTTAAACTCAAGTATGTCGGATATTACATATACTAACTACAACATTTACAGTATTGTATTACAGTACCTTGGTGGTAAGTAGCCGAACAACTGAGCATTTTTGTATATTCAATTGTAATTGACTTTTCAGGGTCTTAGGTGTCATTAAGTTCACAATACAACTTTGCATTTAAGAACCTTCTAACGTACATGACGATTCTTTATATTTGCCATTAAGTATAATGCGATGCTTCAGAAAATGTAAATGTGAAGGTACCCCACCTACGTAGTCTAATACCCTGCAATCCTCCGTTCTTCAGACAGAAAAGAGCTGTTGTTTGCAAAGAAGGACAGCAGTTAACAAGCATAATACATGGCATTTGTGTGACATACATAGTCTTTGTCATACCACGGTGTTATATATTACTTATTGCCTCCTCTCCAAAATGTGCTGTCAAAACCTTCCCACTTCACATAGATAGGACTAGGTTTGCATAATGTGACAGTCCATCTCAACAACGTCCGTAATTTTCACTGACATGTGGTTTTGTTTGCCTTTTGTGTGAGTAAATATGTTACCATGGCGACCCTGCTATGTCAGTGACTGTTGTTATAAACCTTGGATTTTGTCAGTTAACTTTTCTAAAACTTACCTATTCTGTATTTAGTAGTTCATCATCGGCATGGGGTTAAGCTCATCATCGCATATAGTAAGACATTCTGCTCCAAAAACAGTTGTTCAGTTTTATGATTCCTGATTGTTTCCATAACATGATTAGCATGCACACACCCTTCATACACACATACGTATTTATGCATGTTGAATGTTATGTATATTTTAATCTCCCATCTGCAATACATGTTATGACTAAAATGGCAGTAAAATTAACCAACAGTATAAAGTAAATTTGTGATATGAATAATACTTAGCCTCACAGCACCACTGATCACAATGACATAGCGAACATAATCAGCTACAAATTAAAGTTATGCAGTATTTTATAATTTCGAATTAATACACATGCTTGTATAGAAGTCCAGCATACTCTTTGTTATTAGTTTGTAATAATTCAATTTTACTGATGCATTTATCTAATGCAAATATATGGTTGTCCAATTCAGTGAACGATGACTAGCGCCCTCAGTGTTCATCCATTGTCCAGTAAAATAACTACACAAGATCACTGGATTAATTAAGGCATTTTTGGCAAATATATAAACAGTATATGTTATAGAATAGTATCTGTAAACCATATACTGCCTTCTCATATCCATACTTATACAATGACACTAAACACCAAAGAGAATTTCGCTACAATGCCTTACAAGATTGCACATCTAATAATGTAAATTCTGTTTTGTCTAGAATATTGACTGCTGAAACAGCTGATATATATCGTTTTCATCTATGCCAGTGTCATCCACTGATAAATTTCTTGACGAGTTCTTCATTCTTGCACTCAATATTGTCCAACTTTTGCCTCTGAAAAAATCAAAAGTAAAAATAGACACGTGATGTCTTATAACAGGCACGTGATTATAACTATCCCTTATAAGGCTATACTTGAATGTGGTCACATTAAATATGCTAATACAATATCTATGACGTCACACTTGTTTTAGTATTGTGCGAGTATGCATGTACAGTGATTGACAAGAACCTGTCGGTCGCAAACGAAGATAAAATAACATTGTTATGCACTGTTGTTATTAAATATACCTGCACGTGTCCTGTTATGGGCAATGTTGCCACAGCAAATCGTGAGATTTTGATCAGTGATTTACAAACAGTCACAGTGCGACGGCATATAGGCAATTAATTATCTTTAATATTCCGACAACAGTCATGTAGTGTATATTGTACTTTTATTTTGTCATAATTAGTGGACAGCTTTCAGCCTGTTTATGTCATGCTATGGCACCTGACACCTACCAGCTTTTGGTACGTTTATGTGAGTTATGTTATACAGTACATACCGTGGACAGCTTCATTAACATTGGGATTTCTGGAATTGCTATGTCAGGAAGATTCTTAAAGGCATTGTCAGCGCAATTCCATCTGTAAATACAAAACAAAATATTACAAATAATACAATATTTCACCACTAAAAGATAAACCAGTATTATTGCCATGACTTCAAATTAGAGTTTACACACACAAACAATAATATAAAAAACATAGTTGAACTCTGGTGATCTTGCCCTTAGTTCCCTTTGTTATATAATATTATTCCATTTATCATCGTTTGTTTCAATATGAATATGCATTGTCATAATTAATTTTAATACAAATACAAGTTATGGAGTTGAAACAACAGTGGGGAATCAGTCTACCGAATGTCCTTGATAGATGTAAATATCTTACAAAAACATTGGTGCCTAATTTGTTTAATTATTTTAAGGGACATAATTTCCAGCTTTATTCAAAGTAATTCAGATTTTTTAGTATAAAACAAAAAGGTGCTGCATTTAGACGTGAAAAGATTCATAAACCATGCAAGATATTATAAAATCTTAGCTGGCTTTTGCCCAATTATTTTGTATAGGTGTCTGTCAAAAATTAATGATTCACTGAGACAAATATGAACTGCCTTATTATATTTATTGTGTGACTACTATATTATTTGAAAAGTAAACAAAAACTCCCTCTATGAATACCTATCATGTTGCAAGCTCTGCTTTCTAATGCAAATTTTAGTTAGTTGGTGCCCAGTGGAGAGAGAAGTACTTTGCTTCCTGAGAATCTACATCTTCAAACACTGCAATCTTTGTTTTTAAAGTGCATTTTAAAATTACTATTATAAAAGCTCTATCATTCTGTTCTAGTAGCTGAAACATATTCCTGTGAATTTTCATTTCCATTTTTTTCAAAATGTGGATGCAATGTTTTGCTTTTTATAATTTGTTTATGTATTGTTTTTGATTTGATAACTTTGAACTAAACAGATTTTATATTAGCTTCAGATCTTGAAATTCAGTCTAGTATTCCCATGGGATTTGGGAGATACATTACCTAGGATATTATTACAAGATGAATGATTTGCTTCATTGAACACATAAAACAATGCATATTTCCACTGAGATCAGTGACCTATGATGTGTATCGCCAGTGATCAGTCAAGTAGAAACAGTCAAAATATTTTCACAATTTTTGCATGATATTTTCATACAGGACATCTGTCATTCATACTCAGGGAAGACTTTATACTGATGAATACGGTGACCAAGTTTGAGGTTTGGACTAGAATTAGTAAAGTTATTGTGCACACAATGACAATTATTAATGACAACGATGACAACGACAACGCCGGACAACAACGACAACGCCGGACAGAAATTTGTCCCTTAATATACCTTTCCTTCCCGTCTTTGATGTTACGGGCAAGGTAAAAAGCTGTGACACAAAACATTTTTATTCTGTTAATTGTTGTGATTTTATTGTCATTCATAGTAATCTAATGTATACCATGATGTTTATGGGTATTATAACGTAATATATTGAATAGCTTGAGTTTATGATATCTGTGTTCAGATTGAAATGTGACAATCCGATCATTAGCAAAAACAGCATTTGTCATTACGATGCAATTGGTACGTATATTTGAAAACTGTATACTAGTAAACAATCGTACACTTGAACATTGCTCAAAGATACTATGACAATGGCATTGAGTAATAATTTAATAATGTGATTGACTTTAATAAACATGGCTTTATAATAGTTGTGACTTGTGCAAATTATGGAGAAGCACAAATAATGACAATTTTAATGTAACATGTATCATTGTTTATCTGAAATAAAGAATCATATAGTGGCACTCAATGTTTGTCTATGCCATGGGGCAATTAAACCTGCCAAAGAGTGATACTTATATTAGAATTTATCATGCGTCATCTCGATTTCACAAGAAAACATACTAATCCCGTGACCATAAGTCACACATTCTTTGCTGGGAGACGTTGGTTTTTGTTGGATTCCACTTTGCATAACAGAAAATATTAAGTCATTAGTTATCCCTTCCAGTGTTCTGAAAGGGGACTAAATAATCTAGTTTCATTAATTTGTTTTATTCATTTAGTAATTTTAAATCAAAAGAATCATTGTTTTTTTTATCTACTTTATTTTAGTTTATCTCATCTTGTAATTGGGACCCGCCTGTTATATTGGAAGATAATTGAATAAAAAAACGTAAATATTTGTGTTTAGCATAAATCCTTTTTATTCAAGAAAGTAATGACATCTTAATTTGAGTCATTCCTTTCTGCTGACTTTTTTTTATTTCAAATAGCGACTTTAACGGAATGACTGCAAAACTCAGTTTTCATGGATAGATAATTATCAAATATAGAAATCAAAATACAATGTTTTTGTATGGCTTTATTCGACAGCGTGGATGATTAAATACTTGTGATAGGTCAAGTAAAACGAAACTTACGCTTTTTGGTCTCCTACGATGCAGAGGATGAAGACAGATCCTTCTGGTGCAACATCCAGGCCTTTTTCAATGACTGGGTCAGCTACAACAATAATTAATACTAGATTAATAATTTATTCCAAGATCTGGTCCTGACGTATTTTGAAAATATCACAACATTTTCTATATGTGCAATGCGATACAGTACAACATTTCAATAGGGAAAATACAGACTTCAATCACTTGGCGGACCTCGCATAATACACCACACTATAGTAATAACTATATTACTAGCATTTGTACCAAGCGACCGGCTATAACCACATTACTAGCATCAGTACCAACCTAGTAGCAATAACCACTTTACTAGCATTAGTACCAAGCTAGTAGCAATAACAACATTACTAGCATTAGTACCAACCTAGTAGCAATAACCACATTACTAGCATTAGTACCAAGCTAGTAGCAATAACCACTTTACTAGCATTAGTACCAAGCTAGTAGCAATAACAACATTACTAGCATTAGTACCAAGCTAGTAGCAATAACCACATTACTAGCATTAGTACCAAGCTAGTAGCAATAAACACATTACTAGCATTAGTACCAAGCTAGTAGCAATAACCACATTACTAGTATTAGTACCAAGCTAGTAGCAATAACCACTTTACTAGCATTAGTACTAAGATGGTAGCAATAACAACATTACTAGCATTAGTACCAAACTAGTAGCAAAAACCATATTACTAGCATTAGCACCAAGCTAGTAGCAATAACCACTTTACTAGCATTAGTACCAAGCTAGTAGCAATAACAACATTACTAGCATTAGTACCAAGCTAGTAGCAATAACCACATTACTAGCATTATTACCAAGCTAGTAGCAATAACCACTTTACTAGCATTAGTACTAAGCTGGTAGCAATAACCACATTACTAGAATTAGTACCAAACTAGTAGCAATAACCATATTACTAGCATTAGTACCAAACTAGTAGCAATAACCATATTACTAGCATTAGTACCAAGCTGGCAGCAATAACCACATTACTAGCATTAGTACCAAGCTGGTAGCAATAACCACATTACTACCAAGCTGGTAGCAATAACCACATTACTAGCATTAGCACCAAGCTAATGGCAATAACCACATTACTAACATTAGTACCAAACTAGTAGCAATAACCACTTTACTAGCATTAGTAACAAGCTAGTGGCAATAAGCACTTTACTAGCATTAGTACCAAGCTAGTAGCAATAACCACATTACTAGCATTAGTACCAAGCTAGTAGAAATAACCACTTTACTAGCATTAGTACTAAGCTGGTAGCAATAACCACATTACTAGCATTAGTACCAAACTAGTAGCAATAACCATATTACTAGCATTAGTACTAAGCTAGTAGCAATAACCACATTACTACCAAGCTACTAGCAATAACCACATTACTAGCATTAGTACCAAGCTAGTAGCAATAACCACATTACTAGCATTAGTACCAAGCTAGTAGCAATAATCACATTACTACCAAGCTATTAGCAATAACCACATTACTAGCATTAGTAGCAAGCTGGCAGCAATAACCACATTACTAGCATTACTACCAAGCTATTAGCAATAACCACATTACTAGCATTAGTACCAAGCTGGCAGCAATAACCACATTACTACCAAGCTATTAGCAATAACCACATTACTAGCATTAGTACCAAGCTGGTAGCAATAACCACATTACTACCAAGCTGGTAGCAATAACCACATTACTAGCATTAGAACCAATCTAATGGCAATAACCACATTACTAGCATTAGTACCAAACTAGTAGCAATAATCATATTACTAGCATTAGTAACAAGCTAGTAGCAATAACCACATTGCTAGCATTAATACCAAACTAGTAGCAATAACCATATTACTCGCATTAGTAACAAGTAAGTAGCAATAACCACATTACTAGCATTAGTACCAAGCTAGTAGCAATAACCACATTACTACCAAGCTATTAGCAATAACCACATTACTAGCATTAGTACCAAGCTGGCAGCAATAACCACATTACTAGCATTACTACCAAGCTATTAGCAATAACCACATTACTAGCATTAGTACCAAGCTGGTAGCAATAACCACATTACTCCCAAGCTGGTAGCAATAACCACATTACTAGCATTAGAACCAAGCTAATGGCACTAACCACATTACTAGCATTAATACCAAACTAGTAGCAATAACCATATTACTAGCATTAGTAACAAGTAAGTAGCAATAACCACATTACTAGCATTAGTACCAAGCTAGTAGCAATAACCACATTACTACCAAGCTATTAGCAATAACCACATTACTAGCATTAGTACCAAGCTGGCAGCAATAACCACATTACTAGCACTACTACCAAGCTATTAGCAATAACCACATTACTAGCATTAGTACCAAGCTGGTAGCAATAACCACATTACTCCCAAGCTGGTAGCAATAACCACATTACTAGCATTAGAACCAATCTAATGGCAATAACCACATTACTAGCATTAATACCAAACTAGTAGCAATAATCATATTACTAGCATTAGTAACAAGCTAGTAGCAATAACCACATTGCTAGCATTAATACCAAACTAGTAGCAATAACCATATTACTAGCATTAGTAACAAGTAAGTAGCAATAACCACGTTACTAGCATTAGTACTAAGTTGGTAGCAATAACCACATTACTACCAAGCTATTAGCAATAACCACATTACTAGCATTAGTACCAAGCTGGCAGCAATAACCACATTACTAGCATTACTACCAAGCTATTAGCAATAACCACATTACTAGCATTAGCACCAAGCTAGTAGCAATAACCACATTACTCCCAAGCTGGTAGCAATAACCACATTACTAGCATTAGTACCAAGCTGGTAGCAATAACCACATTACTACCAAGCTATTAGCAATAACCACATTACTAGCATTAGTACCAAGCTGGCAGCAATAACCACATTACTAGCATTACTACCAAGCTATTAGCAATAACCACATTACTAGCATTAGCACCAAGCTAGTAGCAATAACCACGTTACTAGCATTAGTACTAAGCAAGTAGCAATAACCACATTACTAGCATTGGTACCAAGCTAGTAGCAATAACCACATTACTACCAAGCTATTAGCAATAACCACATTACTAGCATTAGTACCAAGCTAGTAGCAATAACCACATTACTACCAAGCTATTAGCAATAACCACATTACTAGCATTAGTACCAAGCTGGAAGCAATAACCACATTACTAGCATTACTACCAAGCTATTAGCAATAACCACATTACTAGCATTAGTACCAAGCTGGTAGCAATAACCACATTACTCCCAAGCTGGTAGCAATAACCACATTACTAGCATTAGAACCAAGCTAATGGCAATAACCACATTACTAACAGTAGTACCAAACTAGTAGCAATAACCACTTTTCTAGCATTAGTGCCAAGCTAGTAGCAATAACCACTTTACTAGCATTAGTACCAAGCTAGTAGCAAAAACAACATTACTAGCATTAGTACCAAGCTAGTAGCAATAACCACTTTACTAGCATTAGTACTAAGCTGGTAGCAATAAGCACATTACTAGCATTAGTACCAAACTAGTAGCAATAACCATATTACTAGCATTAGTAACAAGCGAGTAGCAATAACCACATTACTAGCATTAGTACCAAACTAGTAGCAATAACCACATTACTAGCATTAGTACCAAGCTAGTAGCAATAACCACATTACTACCAAGCTAGTAGCAATAACCACATTACTAGCATTAGTACCAATCTAGTAGCAATAACCACATTACTAGCATTAGTACCAAGCTAGTAGCAATAACTACATTACTAGCATTAGTATCAAGCTAGTAGTAATAAGCACATTACCAGCATCGGTACCAAGCTAGTAGCAATAACCACGTTACTAGCATTAGTACCAAGCTGGTAGCAATAACCACATTACTAGCATTAGTACCAAGCTAGTAGCAATAACCACATTACTAGCAGTAGTACCAAGCTAGTAGCAATAACCACATTAGTACCAAGCTATTAGCAATAACCACATTACTAGCATTAGTACCAAGCTATTAGCAATAACCACATTACTAGCATTAGTACCAAGCTGGTAGCAAAAACCACATCACCAGCATTAGTACTAAGCTGGTAGCAATAAGCACATTACTAGCATTAGTACCAAACTAGTAGCAATAACCATATTACTAGCATTAGTAACAAGCGAGTAGCAATAACCACATTACTAGCATTAGTACCAAACAAGTAGCAATAGCCATATTACTAGCATTAGAAACAAGCTAGTAGCAATAACAACATTACTAGCATAAGTACCAAGCTGGCAGCAATAACCACATTACTACCAAGCTATTAGCAATAACCACATTACTAGCATTAGTACCAAGCTGGTAGCAATAACCACATTACTAGCATTAGTACCAAGCTGACAGCAATAACCACATTACTGCCAAGCTATTAGCAATAACCACATTGCTAGCATTAGTACCAAGCTGGTAGCAATAACCACATTACTACCAAGCTGGTAGCAATAACCACATTACTAGCATTAGAACCAAGCTAATGGCAATAACCACATTACTAACATTAGTACCAAACTAGTAGCAATAACCACGTTACTAGCATTAGTACTAAGTTGGTAGCAATAACCACATTACTACCAATCTATTAGCAATAACAACATTACTAGCATTAGTACCAACCTGGTAGCAATAACCACATTACTAGCATTAATACCAAGCTAGTAGCAATAACCACATTACTAGTATTAGTACCAAGCTATTAGCAATAACCACATTACTAGCATTAGTACCAAGCTGGTAGCAATAACCACATTACTAGCATTAGTACCAAGCTAGTAGCAATAACCACATTACTAGCATTAGTACCAAGCTAGTAGCAATAACCACATTACTACCAAGCTAGTAGCAATAACCACATTACTAGCATTAGTACCAAGCTAGTAGCAATAACCACATTACTAGCATTAGTACCAAGCTAGTAGCTATAACTACATTACTAGCATTAGTATCAAGCTAGTAGTAATAAGCCCATTACCAGCATCGGTACCAAGCTAGTAGCAATAACCACGTTACTAGCATTAGTACCAATCTGGTAGCAATAACCACATTACTAGCATTAGTACCAAGCTAGTAGCAATAACCACATTACTAGCAGTAGTACCAAGCTAGTAGCAATAACCACATTAGTACCAAGCTATTAGCAATAACCACATTACTAGCATTAGTACCAAGCTATTAGCAATAACCACATTACTAGCATTAGTACCAAGCTGGTAGCAATAACCACATTACTAGCATTAGTACCAAGCTAGTAGCAATAACCACATTACTAGCATTAGTACCAAGCTAGTAGCAATAACCACATTACTACCAAGCTAGTAGCAATAACCACATTACTAGCATTAGTACCAAGCTAGTAGCAATAACCACATTACTAGCATTAGTACCAAGCTAGTAGCAATAACTACATTACTAGCATTAGTATCAAGCTAGTAGTAATAAGCACATTACCAGCATTGGTACCAAGCTAGTAGCAATAACCACGTTACTAGCATTAGTACCAAGCTGGTAGCAATAACCACATTACTAGCATTAGTACCAAGCTAGTAGCAATAACCACATTACTACCAAGCTAGTAGCAATAACCACATTACTAGCATTAGTACCAAGCTAGTAGCAATAACCACATTACTAGCATTAGTACCAAGCTAGTAGCAATAACCACGTTACTAGCATTAGTACTAAGCTAGTAGTAATAACCACATTACTAGCATTGGTATCAAGCTAATAGCAATAAACACGTTACTGGCATTAATACCAAGCTGGTAGCAATAACCACATTACTAGCATTAGTACCAAGCTAGTAGCAATAACCACATTACTACCAAGCTAGTAGCAATAACCAAATTACTACCATTAGTACCAACCTAGTAGCAATAACCACATTACTACCAAGTTATAAGCAATAACCACATTACTAGCATTAGTACCAAGCTAGTAGCAATAAACACGTTACTAGCATTAGTACCAAACTAGTAGCAATAACCACATTACTAGCATTAGTACCAAGCTAGCAGCAATAACCACATTACTACCAAGCTAGTAGCAATAACCACATTACTAGCATTAGTACCAACCTAGTAGCAATAACCACATTACTACCAAGCTAGTAGCAATAACCACATTACTAGCATTAGTACCAAACTGGTAGCAATAACCACATTACTAGCAAGCTATTAGGAATAACCACATTACTAGCATTACTACCAAGCTATTAGCAATAACCACATTACTAGCATTAGTACCAAGCTAGTAGCAATAACCACATTACTAGCATTAGTACTAAGCTAGTAGCAATAACCACATTACTAGCATTAGTACTAAGCTAGTAGCAATAACCACATTACTACCAAGCTAGTAGCAATAACCACATTACTAGCATTAGTACCAAGCTAGTAGCAATAACCACATTACTAGCATTAGTACTAAGCTAGTAGCAATAACCACATTACTAGCATTAGTACCAAGCTGGCAGCAATAACCACATTACTAGCATTACTACCAAGCTATTAGCAATAACCACATTACTAGCATTAGTACCAAGCTAGTAGCAATAACCACATTACTAGCATTAGTACCAAGCTAGTAGCAATAACCACATTACTAGCATTAGTACCAAGCTAGTAGCAATAACTACATTACTAGCATTAGTATCAAGCTAGTAGTAATAAGCACATTACCAGCATTGGTACCAAGCTAGTAGCAATAACCACGTTACTAGCATTAGTACCAAGCTGGTAGCAATAACCACATTACTAGCATTAGTACCAAGCTAGTAGCAATAACCACATTACTACCAAGCTAGTAGCAATAACCACATTACTAGCATTAGTACCAAGCTAGTAGCAATAACCACATTACTAGCATTAGTACCAAGCTAGTAGCAATAACCACGTTACTAGCATTAGTACTAAGCTAGTAGTAATAACCACATTACTAGCATTGGTATCAAGCTAATAGCAATAAACACGTTACTGGCATTAATACCAAGCTGGTAGCAATAACCACATTACTAGCATTAGTACCAAGCTAGTAGCAATAACCACATTACTACCAAGCTAGTAGCAATAACCAAATTACTACCATTAGTACCAACCTAGTAGCAATAACCACATTACTACCAAGTTATAAGCAATAACCACATTACTAGCATTAGTACCAAGCTAGTAGCAATAAACACGTTACTAGCATTAGTACCAAACTAGTAGCAATAACCACATTACTAGCATTAGTACCAAGCTAGCAGCAATAACCACATTACTACCAAGCTAGTAGCAATAACCACATTACTAGCATTAGTACCAACCTAGTAGCAATAACCACATTACTACCAAGCTAGTAGCAATAACCACATTACTAGCATTAGTACCAAACTGGTAGCAATAACCACATTACTAGCAAGCTATTAGGAATAACCACATTACTAGCATTACTACCAAGCTATTAGCAATAACCACATTACTAGCATTAGTACCAAGCTAGTAGCAATAACCACATTACTAGCATTAGTACTAAGCTAGTAGCAATAACCACATTACTAGCATTAGTACTAAGCTAGTAGCAATAACCACATTACTACCAAGCTAGTAGCAATAACCACATTACTAGCATTAGTACCAAGCTAGTAGCAATAACCACATTACTAGCATTAGTACTAAGCTAGTAGCAATAACCACATTACTAGCATTAGTACCAAGCTGGCAGCAATAACCACATTACTAGCATTACTACCAAGCTATTAGCAATAACCACATTACTAGCATTAGTACCAAGCTAGTAGCAATAACCACATTACTAGCATTAGTACCAAGCTAGTAGCAATAACCACATTACTAGCATTAGTACCAAGCTAGTAGCAATAACTACATTACTAGCATTAGTATCAAGCTAGTAGTAATAAGCACATTACCAGCATTGGTACCAAGCTAGTAGCAATAACCACGTTACTAGCATTAGTACCAAGCTGGTAGCAATAACCACATTACTAGCAATAGTACCAAGCTAGTAGCAATAACCACATTACTACCAAGCTAGTAGAAATAACCACATTACTAGCATTAGTACCAAGCTAGTAGCAATAACCACATTACTACCAAGCTAGTAGCAATAACCAAATTACTACCATTAGTACCAACCTAGTAGCAATAACCACATTACTACCAAGTTATAAGCAATAACCACATTACTAGCATTAGTACCAAGCTAGTAGCAATAAACACGTTACTAGCATTAGTACCAAACTAGTAGCAATAACCACATTACTAGCATTAGTACCAAGCTAGCAGCAATAACCACATTACTACCAAGCTAGTAGCAATAACCACATTACTAGCATTAGTACCAACCTAGTAGCAATAACCACATTACTACCAAGCTAGTAGCAATAACAACATTACTAGCATTAGTACCAAACTGGTAGCAATAACCACATTACTAGCAAGCTATTAGGAATAACCACATTACTAGCATTACTACCAAGCTATTAGCAATAACCACATTACTAGCATTAGTACCAAGCTAGTAGCAATAACCACATTACTAGCATTAGTACTAAGCTAGTAGCAATAACTACATTACTAGCATTAGTACCAAGCTAGTAGCAATAACCACATTACTACCAAGCTAGTAGCAATAACCACATTACTAGCATTAGTACCAAGCTAGTAGCAATAACCACATTACTAGCATTAGTACTAAGCTAGTAGCAATAACCACATTACTAGCATTAGTACCAAGCTGGCAGCAATAACCACATTACTAGCATTACTACCAAGCTATTAGCAATAACCACATTACTAGCATTAGTACCAAGCTGGTAGCAATAACCACATTACTCCCAAGCTGGTAGCAATAACCACATTACAAGCATTAGAACCAAGCTAATGGCAATAACCACATTACTAACAGTAGTACCAAACTAGTAGCAATAACCACTTTTCTAGCATTAGTGCCAAGCTAGTAGCAATAACCACTTTACTAGCATTAGTACCAAGCTAGTAGCAATAACAACATTACTAGCATTAGTACCAAGCTAGTAGCAATAACCACTTTACTAGCATTAGTACTAAGCTGGTAGCAATAAGCACATTACTAGCATTAGTACCAAACTAGTAGCAATAACCATATTACTAGCATTAGTAACAAGCGAGTAGCAATAACCACATTACTAGCATTAGTACCAAACTAGTAGCAATAGCCATATTACTAGCAGTAGAAACAAGCTAGTAGCAATAACAACATTACTAGCATAAGTACCAAGCTGGCAGCAATAACCACATTACTACCAAGCTATTAGCAATAACCACATTACTAGCATTAGTACCAAGCTGACAGCAATAACCACATTACTGCCAAGCCATTAGCAATAACCACATTATTAGCATTAGTACCAAGCTGGTAGCAATAACCACATTACTACCAAGCTGGTAGCAATAACCACATTACTAGCATTAGAACCAAGCTAATGGCAATAACCACATTACTAACATTAGTACCAAACTAGTAGCAATAACCACGTTACTAGCATTAATACTAAGTTGGTAGCAATAACCACATTACTACCAAGCTATTAGCAATAACAACATTACTAGCATTAGTACCAACCTGGTAGCAATAACCACATTACTAGCATTAATACCAATCTAGTAGCAATAACCACATTACTAGCATTAGTACCAAGCTATTAGCAATAACCACATTACTAGCATTAGTACCAAGCTGGTAGCAATAACCACATTACTAGCATTAGTACCAAGCTAGTAGCAATACCCACATTACTAGCATTAGTACCAAGCTAGTAGCAATAACCACATTACTACCAAGCTAGTAGCAATAACCACATTACTAGCATTAGTACCAAGCTAGTAGCAATAACCACATTACTAGCATTAGTGCCAAGCTAGTAGCAATAACCACTTTACTAGCATTAGTACCAAGCTAGTAGCAATAACAACATTACTAGCATTAGTACCAAGCTAGTAGCAATAACCACATTACTACCAAGCTAGTAGCAATAACCACATTACTAGCATTAGTACCAAGCTAGTAGCAATAACCACATTACTAGCATTAGTACTAAGCTAGTAGCAATAACCACATTACTAGCATTAGTACCAAGCTGGCAGCAATAACCACATTACTAGCATTACTACCAAGCTATTAGCAATAACCACATTACTAGCATTAGTACCAAGCTGGTAGCAATAACCACATTACTCCCAAGCTGGTAGCAATAACCACATTACTAGCATTAGAACCAAGCTAATGGCAATAACCACATTACTAACAGTAGTACCAAACTAGTAGCAATAACCACTTTTCTAGCATTAGTGCCAAGCTAGTAGCAATAACCACTTTACTAGCATTAGTACCAAGCTAGTAGCAATAACAACATTACTAGCATTAGTACCAAGCTAGTAGCAATAACCACTTTACTAGCATTAGTACTAAGCTGGTAGCAATAAGCACATTACTAGCATTAGTACCAAACTAGTAGCAATAACCATATTACTAGCATTAGTAACAAGCGAGTAGCAATAACCACATTACTAGCATTAGTACCAAACTAGTAGCAATAGCCATATTACTAGCATTAGAAACAAGCTAGTAGCAATAACAACATTACTAGCATAAGTACCAAGCTGGCAGCAATAACCACATTACTACCAAGCTATTAGCAATAACCACATTACTAGCATTAGTACCAAGCTGGTAACAATAACCACATTACTAGCATTAGTACCAAGCTGACAGCAATAACCACATTACTGCCAAGCCATTAGCAATAACCACATTACTAGCATTAGTACCAAGCTGGTAGCAATAACCACATTACTACCAAGCTGGTAGCAATAACCACATTACTAGCATTAGAACCAAGCTAATGGCAATAACCACATTACTAACATTAGTACCAAACTAGTAGCAATAACCACGTTACTAGCATTAATACTAAGTTGGTAGCAATAACCACATTACTACCAAGCTATTAGCAATAACAACATTACTAGCATTAGTACCAACCTGGTAGCAATAACCACATTACTAGCATTAATACTGTCAGGTGCTGGGAATCAGCCACCCTAAATACCAAATAGCAAACCGTTGTCGGCCTAAGAGGCAAGAGATCCGTGGTCGGGTATGAGGAGAAACTACACAAGTCCTAGTGCGTATTAAATTAACAAATAAATCAATTTAATCAACAGAATATCGATATCATAACACGTCTTAAATCTATACTTATGCGCACAAGTTAAAGCCCCAACACTACTAAATATAACCTTTGGTAACGAATATAGCAGTACAATTAATCTATATAATATCAGTTCTGGTAACAAGTACAACAGTACAATGTTCACTCTCTATGACTAGTGGTTACTGTTAACGCAATGCAGATATGTCACTTAGCTATGTATCACATTCACGGCGAAACAGTTTCAATGCAGATCAAACTCCTATACAGATTGACGTAGACTCGACGATCCAGAGCATATGACGAATTCCGTACAGGGTAGTCTGGGAACTGTAGTCTTCTTACATCCAGGGAGTCAACAATACCGGACTTTAAGTCACTGGCTGGTTAGTTGGAAGTCTTTAATCTAATGGACGAGAATTCTTTCACACACTTCACGCTCAGCAACGGAGGGTCTAGAGGCCGGTCCCACTGAACCCCGCCTCGAGTTATCCCCAGCAACACCACACCACCACGCCGGTCACACCCAGTACTCAGCCACGCTGCCTGTGTCAAATTGACACAATACTGCTTTTTGGAAGTACCGAACTTACTTCCACTTGAATAGCAGAAAACTGGCTCAGAGAGCACTAGAGCGCAATACACCAATATATGGATACATCGACTGCCTAGAAAAGCTATGGTGCGGAATTTCTTTTAACCCACTGAGCAGAGTAACCTGACTTGTTGCTCCTTCACAGTCCAAAACGAAGTGTGCTTCTAACAGCACTACACTGTACTGGCTAAAACAAAGCCCTACTCATTAGCATAACAATGCCTAATACAGCTTCCACCTCAGCTATGTGGGCACCTGTAATTCCAGTGCCACCCATAATATGACATTTACCCCCTTCTTAAGATAAATGTCCCACATTTATTCATAAATCGGATATCATTCTGTTACAGATCTACTCATGAAATCAGCGCCAATATTGTCCTTTCCTTTAATCGCGACCATTGTGTAGCGATAAGGTTGCAGGGCCAATGCCCAACGCATTATGCGACCATTGGCTACTGCTGAACGCTGCATACATAGTAACGGCTGATGATCTGTCTCCAATTGGAATTCCCGTCCATATAGATACGACTCAAATTTTTGAACAGCCCATACAACTGCATAGCTCTCCTTCTCCATCACTGAGTACCTTGTCTGTGCTGGCAACAACTTTTTGCTAGCATAGGCCACAGGGAACTTTACTTTGTCAAACTCCTGCATTAACACTGCTCCAATTCCTCGTTCAGAAGCATCCGTACGTAGGATAAATGGTTTGCTAGTATCAGGAAGGTGAAGGATAGGTTCCTGTGCCAGTTTTGACTTAAGCGTATGGAAAGCACGTTCTTGGCTTTCTCCCCATTCTATTTTAGTAGGACAACCTTTCTTGGTTTTATCGGTAAGAGGGACTGCCAACGCTGCATAATTTGGAATAAAAGATCTGTAATAGTTGGCAAGGCCTAAAAAGGAACGTAGTTCTGTCTTTGTTCTTGGCCGGGGCGCCTCCTGTATAGACTGGAGTTTTCCAGGATCAGGCTGCAGCACGCCGTGGCCAACCACATGACCTAGGAAATCGATCCGTTCGTAACCCATGTAGCACTTGGTTGGTCTTGCTGTCAACTTTGCCTTTCGCAGTCTACTCATCAATTTTACAAGTGTTTTGATGTGTTCTTCCCATGATGCAGTATGGATAAGTATATCATCAATATAGTTGTCAACATTCTTTACGTCCCTCAACAGCTTCCGCATAATTCTGCTGAACGTTGCGGCACTATTTACGAGCCCGAACGGCATTTTAACAAACTGGTACAAGCCGTCATGTGTAATGAAGGCCGTTAATGGCTTTGCACTTTCTGTTAACGGTACTTGCCAATACCCTTTGCTGAGATCAATCTTGGTAAAAAAATGATCACCAGACAGTTTGGCAAACAATTCATTTGGATCAGGTGTTGGCTCTGCATCAAAAATGGTTATACGATTGAGTTTCCTCATGTCAACACAACAGCGATTTGACCCATCACGTTTCTTGACCATTACCAATGGTGCAGCATATGGACTTTCAGAAGGTTCAGCTACTCCCATCTCAATCATGGACTTCACCTCATCTTTCACTGCTTCGCGGAGTGCATGGGGAATGGGATAAGGTCTGCTACGTACTGGTGTCTGATCATTCAGCTTGATATCATGAAAGCCGAGAGTGGTGCTTCCTGGGACATCAGTCAGTACATCTTTATAATTGTTCAGCACTCTTTTCACCTCTCTCACCTGTATGTCTGACAAGTTGTCACATATATGTACATCTGACGCATATTCTTTCTGCTGAAATGCTGGGGTGCGCAGCAAGTCGTCCCCTTTCATTCCTGTGCCTTCTGGTATTTCAGATGATTCATAGTTGTATTCATCTATGACCGATACACATACCACCTCAAGGAGTCCATTTGCTACTTCCTCTGTTTGCTTGTGCCTTCGGTAGTACCCTTTCAACAAGTTAGCATGGAATGTTTTCACCCGGTGACCAAAATCAATCTTGTAATCCATATTGCCTACTTTCTCTACCACTCGGAATGGGCCCTTCCAGTGCATAAGCAGTTTGTTATGGTCAGTGGGAAGGAGCAGTAACACTTCATCACCTTTGTTGAACTTTCTGCATTTGGTCTTTTTGTCATAGTAGAACTTGTATTTGCCTTGTGACTTGCTCAATTCTTTTCTTGCCAACTCGCACGTCTTCTCCAACTTCTCTTGAAGATCAAGGACATATTGATAGGTAGTCTTGGTTTCTGATTCTGCGATCTTGCTTGTCCACAATTCTCTTAGGATGGCCATTGGTCCCCGCACATTCCTCCCATAAAGTAATTGAAACGGTGCAAAACCAGTGCTAGATTGTGGAGTCTCTCTATATGCAAATAATAAGGCATTCAAATAACGATCCCAATCCATTGGACGTTCCTCACACATCTTTCGAATCATGAGCTTCAGGGTTCCGTTGAACCGTTCAACTAAACCATTGCATGCTGGATGGTATGGCGTGGTAGTCATCTGTTTTATGGACAACAATCTACTGACTTCATGCATCACTTCTGAAGTAAATTGAGTCCCTTGGTCTGTTAGGATTTCACGTGGGCACCCCACTCTTGAGTAGACGTCCAGGAGGGCCTCAGCAACAGTCTTTGTATCAATGTTGGATAATGCAACAGCTTCCGGATAGCGTGTTGCATAGTCAACAATAGTGAGTATATACCTGTTTTTGCGCTGAGTGCATGGATGGATAGGGCCAACTAGATCAACTGCAATACGCTGAAATGGAACATCGATCAATGGCATACTCCCAAGTGGTACCTTGCTTACGCGCCCCTTTGGCAGAGTTCGTTGGCATGAATCACAAGACCGACAGTATCTGGAAACGTCTGCTGCCAGCCCAGGCCAGAAGAAGTTACTGAGAATCTTATCTGTGGTTTTCTTGGCTCCTTGGTGGCCTCCAAGTACAGATTCATGGGCTAGCCTCATCACCTGATTGCGATATATCTCTGGCACTACTACCTGTGATAACTTGTCTCCAAATTGCACCTTTGGAGAGTTGAACTCTCTATACAAGATTCCATCTTTCATGATGAACTTTGATCTTCCACCATTTTTCGTCATTTTCACTTCACCGGAAAGGGCTTTCTCGCGTAGTTTGTTGAGTTGCTGATCTTCTTCTTGAGCTTGTTGAAGTTTTTCTGCAGATACCACCTCACCGACAGCTTTGGGCACTTTCAGTTCTTTGATTGGCTTTAGATTGGCTAGTTTCTGAGCTCTGGTCTCCACAGCATTTGCCAACCCCGGTTGTTCTTGACTACCCATCGTACAGAATCTGCCTGTCACTACTGGTTCTTTCCATGATGTATCCGGGTGGGATGCCTCAGACACACCCTCAATATTCCCCAGTATCAGGTCATACACAGGATTCATCATGCACAATGCAGTTACATCACCAATAAAATAAGGAGTATTCACTTTTATTGTGGCCACTGGCACTTTTCGAATGGTTCCATCAATCAGGACACACGTCTTGTATTCACCGGTCAGCTGTCTACTTGACACTAGACTTTTTCGGACCACCACACTACTGCAACCACTGTCCCGCAAGACACTAACCAGTTTCCCATTGACTGTTCCCTTGGTTACTGGCATTCTTTTCACACCATGTGCACTGCATGCAGCACTCATCACTGGAAGCTTGTGCCCGCATGACAGAAGATACTCTTTACTTTGTGTGGCATTAGTTTCACCTGGCTCCACTGTCACCACCATACATGCATTACCTGTATCACCTCTTATAGACTGTTGGCAGCTGCTGCAGTGAGCACAAACTTGTCCACCATCTCCAGTTAGCAAGGCTGCCGTCTTATGGGCCTTGGGTCTGTTTCTACAATCTTTGGCCACATGACCCACTTTACCACATATAAAGCACTTTCCTCTAAATTGACTGGTTTGGCTAGTCGACTTACCACATTGGCTCGATGAGTTACCAGGCTTTGAGTTTACTGTTCGCTGCTGACCCCGTTGGTTAGGTTTAGCATTCCTTTGCAATCCCCAATTTCCTCGTGCATCCAAATATTTTGAGGCTGAAGAAACCATTTCTTTGGCGTCCTTTGGCCAACGCTCTCTTATAAACAAAGCTAGGTCTTTGGAACATCCACAAACAAATTGTTCTCTGAGCAGTAAATCTGCAAGCCCTTCATAGGTCTTTGGTGTGCTGGATAGTTCTACCCATCTTTCCAAGTAATCGCCAATACGGACCATAAACTGCTGAGCGCTTTCATCACACTCTGGCTTTGATGAACGGAACTTATCATGGAAACTCTCTTCAGTCAGCTGGTATGCCCTCAATAGTTCTGGTTTCAATACATCATAATCATTAGCTGTTGCAGCTGGCATTCGATTATATGTAGATACCCCCTTACCTTGTAACAAAGCACTGAGGTTCACAGCCCAATCACCTCTTTCCCACTTCTGGGCAGTGGCATAGCGTTCAAACCTTTGAAGGTAGGCGTCCATGTCATCGACGTCTTCTCGGAAGTCTTGTAATCTAGGAGCACGTGCCTTAGCAAGATCGAAATGGGCCGCAGGCTGTTCTGCAGCTTCCCCTTTTAATTTCAGTTCTTGCAAATGAATCTGCATCTGCAAAAGTTCTTTTTCATGCGCCTCCCGTCGCCTATGCTCCTCTCTCTCACTAGCCCTGTTGTCCCTCTCTTTTGCCTGCTCTTCTCTAACAAAATCTTTCAAGGCACCCCCTTCCAGTCCAAATTCCTTCCCTAGCCTAGACAGTCTTTCTGCCTCCATACTTTGGTGCAGCGCAGTTTGTATACCCCTCAATTAACTACCCAAGCAGCATTGTACCCACGCCACAGTACTATATGGCAAAACACAAGATAACGCTGACGCACCGCATACAATGACGCAGGGAACAAACAGGCGCATATGTTGCAATAGCACAGTCTCCAAACTCTCAATTGCAGGCACCATATGCAGAATCTCTACCTCCCCAAGCACGGTCTCTATAAATAAATTTCAGACAATGCGTGCTCCCGGACGAGCCCCCATAATGTCAGGTGCTGGGAATCAGCCACCCTAAATACCAAATAGCAAACCGTTGTCGGCCTAAGAGGCAAGAGATCCGTGGTCGGGTATGAGGAGAAACTACACAAGTCCTAGTGCGTATTAAATTAACAAATAAATCAATTTAATCAACAGAATATCGATATCATAACACGTCTTAAATCTATACTTATGCGCACAAGTTAAAGCCCCAACACTACTAAATATAACCTTTGGTAACGAATATAGCAGTACAATTAATCTATATAATATCAGTTCTGGTAACAAGTACAACAGTACAATGTTCACTCTCTATGACTAGTGGTTACTGTTAACGCAATGCAGATATGTCACTTAGCTATGTATCACATTCACGGCGAAACAGTTTCAATGCAGATCAAACTCCTATACAGATTGACGTAGACTCGACGATCCAGAGCATATGACGAATTCCGTACAGGGTAGTCTGGGAACTGTAGTCTTCTTACATCCAGGGAGTCAACAATACCGGACTTTAAGTCACTGGCTGGTTAGTTGGAAGTCTTTAATCTAATGGACGAGAATTCTTTCACACACTTCACGCTCAGCAACGGAGGGTCTAGAGGCCGGTCCCACTGAACCCCGCCTCGAGTTATCCCCAGCAACACCACACCACCACGCCGGTCACACCCAGTACTCAGCCACGCTGCCTGTGTCAAATTGACACAATACTGCTTTTTGGAAGTACCGAACTTACTTCCACTTGAATAGCAGAAAACTGGCTCAGAGAGCACTAGAGCGCAATACACCAATATATGGATACATCGACTGCCTAGAAAAGCTATGGTGCGGAATTTCTTTTAACCCACTGAGCAGAGTAACCTGACTTGTTGCTCCTTCACAGTCCAAAACGAAGTGTGCTTCTAACAGCACTACACTGTACTGGCTAAAACAAAGCCCTACTCATTAGCATAACAATGCCTAATACAGCTTCCACCTCAGCTATGTGGGCACCTGTAATTCCAGTGCCACCCATAATATGACAAATACCAATCTAGTAGCAATAACCACATTACTAGCATTAGTACCAAGCTATTAGCAATAACCACATTACTAGCATTAGTACCAAGCTGGTAGCAATAACCACATTACTAGCATTAGTACCAAGCTAGTAGCAATACCCACATTACTAGCATTAGTACCAAGCTAGTAGCAATAACCACATTACTACCAAGCTAGTAGCAATAACAACATTACTAGCATTAGTACCAAGCTAGTAGAAATAACCACTTTACTAGCATTAGTACTAAGCTGGTAGCAATAAGCACATTACTAGCATTAGTACCAAACTAGTAGCAATAACCATATTACTAGCATTAGTAACAAGCGAGTAGCAATAACCACATTACTAGCATTAGTACCAAACTAGTAGCAATAGCCATATTACTAGCATTAGAAACAAGCTAGTAGCAATAACAACATTACTAGCATAAGTACCAAGCTGGCAGCAATAAGCACATTACTACCAAGCTATTAGCAATAACCACATTACTAGCATTAGTACCAAGCTGGTAACAATAACCACATTACTAGCATTAGTACCAAGCTGGTAGCAATAACCACATTACTACCAAGCTGGTAGCAATAACCACATTACTAGCATTAGAACCAAGCTAATGGCAATAACCACATTACTAACATTAGTACCAAACTAGTAGCAATAACCACGTTACTAGCATTAGTACTAAGTTGGTAGCAATAACCACATTACTACCAAGCTATTAGCAATAACAACATTACTAGCATTAGTACCAACCTGGTAGCAATAACCACATTACTAGCATTAATACCAAGCTAGTAGCAATAACCACATTACTAGTATTAGTACCAAGCTATTAGCAATAACCACATTACTAGCATTAGTACCAAGCTGGTAGCAATAACCACATTACTAGCATTAGTACCAAGCTAGTAGCAATAACCACATTACTAGCATTAGTACCAAGCTAGTAGCAATAACCACATTACTACCAAGCTAGTAGCAATAACCACATTACTAGCATTAGTACCAAGCTAGTAGCAATAACCACATTACTAGCATTAGTACCAAGCTAGTAGCTATAACTACATTACTAGCATTAGTATCAAGCTAGTAGTAATAAGCACATTACCAGCATCGGTACCAAGCTAGTAGCAATAACCACGTTACTAGCATTAGTACCAATCTGGTAGCAATAACCACATTACTAGCATTAGTACCAAGCTAGTAGCAATAACCACATTACTAGCAGTAGTACCAAGCTAGTAGCAATAACCACATTAGTACCAAGCTATTAGCAATAACCACATTACTAGCATTAGTACCAAGCTATTAGCAATAACCACATTACTAGCATTAGTACCAAGCTGGTAGCAATAACTACATTACTAGCGTTAGTATCAAGCTAGTAGTAATAAGCACATTACCAGCATTGGTACCAAGCTAGTAGCAATAACCACGTTACTAGCATTAGTACCAAGCTGGTAGCAATAACCACATTACTAGCATTAGTACCAAGCTAGTAGCAATAACCACATTACTACCAAGCTAGTAGCAATAACCACATTACTAGCATTAGTACCAAGCTAGTAGCAATAACCACATTACTAGCATTAGTACCAAGCTAGTAGCAATAACCACGTTACTAGCATTAGTACTAAGCTAGTAGTAATAACCACATTACTAGCATTGGTATCAAGCTAATAGCAATAAACACGTTACTGGCATTAATACCAAGCTGGTAGCAATAACCACATTACTAGCATTAGTACCAAGCTAGTAGCAATAACCACATTACTACCAAGCTAGTAGCAATAACCAAATTACTACCATTAGTACCAACCTAGTAGCA
Source organism: Saccoglossus kowalevskii (assembly GCF_978046115.1). Lineage (NCBI taxonomy): Eukaryota > Metazoa > Hemichordata > Enteropneusta > Harrimaniidae > Saccoglossus > Saccoglossus kowalevskii. The sequence continues at coordinate 447,541 of NC_140656.1, read as the reverse complement.
ATAACCACATTACTACCAAGTTATAAGCAATAACCACATTACTAGCATTAGTACCAAGCTAGTAGCAATAAACACGTTACTAGCATTAGTACCAAACTAGTAGCAATAACCACATTACTAGCATTAGTACCAAGCTAGCAGCAATAACCACATTACTACCAAGCTAGTAGCAATAACCACATTACTAGCATTAGTACCAACCTAGTAGCAATAACCACATTACTACCAAGCTAGTAGCAATAACCACATTACTAGCATTAGTACCAAACTGGTAGCAATAACCACATTACTAGCAAGCTATTAGGAATAACCACATTACTAGCATTACTACCAAGCTATTAGCAATAACCACATTACTAGCATTAGTACCAAGCTAGTAGCAATAACCACATTACTAGCATTAGTACTAAGCTAGTAGCAATAACCACATTACTAGCATTAGTACCAAGCTAGTAGCAATAACCACATTACTACCAAGCTAGTAGCAATAACCACATTACTAGCATTAGTACCAAGCTAGTAGCAATAACCACATTACTAGCATTAGTACTAAGCTAGTAGCAATAACCACATTACTAGCATTAGTACCAAGCTGGCAGCAATAACCACATTACTAGCATTACTACCAAGCTATTAGCAATAACCACATTACTAGCATTAGTACCAAGCTAGTAGCAATAACCACATTACTAGCATTAGTACCAAGCTAGTAGCAATAACCACATTACTAGCATTAGTACCAAGCTAGTAGCAATAACTACATTACTAGCATTAGTATCAAGCTAGTAGTAATAAGCACATTACCAGCATTGGTACCAAGCTAGTAGCAATAACCACGTTACTAGCATTAGTACCAAGCTAGTAGAAATAACCACTTTACTAGCATTAGTACTAAGCTGGTAGCAATAACCACATTACTAGCATTAGTACCAAACTAGTAGCAATAACCATATTACTAGCATTAGTACTAAGCTAGTAGCAATAACCACATTACTACCAAGCTACTAGCAATAACCACATTACTAGCATTAGTACCAAGCTAGTAGCAATAACCACATTACTAGCATTAGTACCAAGCTAGTAGCAATAATCACATTACTACCAAGCTATTAGCAATAACCACATTACTAGCATTAGTAGCAAGCTGGCAGCAATAACCACATTACTAGCATTACTACCAAGCTATTAGCAATAACCACATTACTAGCATTAGTACCAAGCTGGCAGCAATAACCACATTACTACCAAGCTATTAGCAATAACCACATTACTAGCATTAGTACCAAGCTGGTAGCAATAACCACATTACTACCAAGCTGGTAGCAATAACCACATTACTAGCATTAGAACCAATCTAATGGCAATAACCACATTACTAGCATTAGTACCAAACTAGTAGCAATAATCATATTACTAGCATTAGTAACAAGCTAGTAGCAATAACCACATTGCTAGCATTAATACCAAACTAGTAGCAATAACCATATTACTCGCATTAGTAACAAGTAAGTAGCAATAACCACATTACTAGCATTAGTACCAAGCTAGTAGCAATAACCACATTACTACCAAGCTATTAGCAATAACCACATTACTAGCATTAGTACCAAGCTGGCAGCAATAACCACATTACTAGCATTACTACCAAGCTATTAGCAATAACCACATTACTAGCATTAGTACCAAGCTGGTAGCAATAACCACATTACTCCCAAGCTGGTAGCAATAACCACATTACTAGCATTAGAACCAAGCTAATGGCACTAACCACATTACTAGCATTAATACCAAACTAGTAGCAATAACCATATTACTAGCATTAGTAACAAGTAAGTAGCAATAACCACATTACTAGCATTAGTACCAAGCTAGTAGCAATAACCACATTACTACCAAGCTATTAGCAATAACCACATTACTAGCATTAGTACCAAGCTGGCAGCAATAACCACATTACTAGCATTACTACCAAGCTATTAGCAATAACCACATTACTAGCATTAGTACCAAGCTGGTAGCAATAACCACATTACTCCCAAGCTGGTAGCAATAACCACATTACTAGCATTAGAACCAATCTAATGGCAATAACCACATTACTAGCATTAATACCAAACTAGTAGCAATAATCATATTACTAGCATTAGTAACAAGCTAGTAGCAATAACCACATTGCTAGCATTAATACCAAACTAGTAGCAATAACCATATTACTAGCATTAGTAACAAGTAAGTAGCAATAACCACGTTACTAGCATTAGTACTAAGTTGGTAGCAATAACCACATTACTACCAAGCTATTAGCAATAACCACATTACTAGCATTAGTACCAAGCTGGCAGCAATAACCACATTACTAGCATTACTACCAAGCTATTAGCAATAACCACATTACTAGCATTAGCACCAAGCTAGTAGCAATAACCACATTACTCCCAAGCTGGTAGCAATAACCACATTACTAGCATTAGTACCAAGCTGGTAGCAATAACCACATTACTACCAAGCTATTAGCAATAACCACATTACTAGCATTAGTACCAAGCTGGCAGCAATAACCACATTACTAGCATTACTACCAAGCTATTAGCAATAACCACATTACTAGCATTAGCACCAAGCTAGTAGCAATAACCACGTTACTAGCATTAGTACTAAGCAAGTAGCAATAACCACATTACTAGCATTGGTACCAAGCTAGTAGCAATAACCACATTACTACCAAGCTATTAGCAATAACCACATTACTAGCATTAGTACCAAGCTAGTAGCAATAACCACATTACTACCAAGCTATTAGCAATAACCACATTACTAGCATTAGTACCAAGCTGGAAGCAATAACCACATTACTAGCATTACTACCAAGCTATTAGCAATAACCACATTACTAGCATTAGTACCAAGCTGGTAGCAATAACCACATTACTCCCAAGCTGGTAGCAATAACCACATTACTAGCATTAGAACCAAGCTAATGGCAATAACCACATTACTAACAGTAGTACCAAACTAGTAGCAATAACCACTTTTCTAGCATTAGTGCCAAGCTAGTAGCAATAACCACTTTACTAGCATTAGTACCAAGCTAGTAGCAAAAACAACATTACTAGCATTAGTACCAAGCTAGTAGCAATAACCACTTTACTAGCATTAGTACTAAGCTGGTAGCAATAAGCACATTACTAGCATTAGTACCAAACTAGTAGCAATAACCATATTACTAGCATTAGTAACAAGCGAGTAGCAATAACCACATTACTAGCATTAGTACCAAACTAGTAGCAATAACCACATTACTAGCATTAGTACCAAGCTAGTAGCAATAACCACATTACTACCAAGCTAGTAGCAATAACCACATTACTAGCATTAGTACCAAGCTAGTAGCAATAACCACATTACTAGCATTAGTACCAAGCTAGTAGCAATAACTACATTACTAGCATTAGTATCAAGCTAGTAGTAATAAGCACATTACCAGCATCGGTACCAAGCTAGTAGCAATAACCACGTTACTAGCATTAGTACCAAGCTGGTAGCAATAACCACATTACTAGCATTAGTACCAAGCTAGTAGCAATAACCACATTACTAGCAGTAGTACCAAGCTAGTAGCAATAACCACATTAGTACCAAGCTATTAGCAATAACCACATTACTAGCATTAGTACCAAGCTATTAGCAATAACCACATTACTAGCATTAGTACCAAGCTGGTAGCAAAAACCACATCACCAGCATTAGTACTAAGCTGGTAGCAATAAGCACATTACTAGCATTAGTACCAAACTAGTAGCAATAACCATATTACTAGCATTAGTAACAAGCGAGTAGCAATAACCACATTACTAGCATTAGTACCAAACAAGTAGCAATAGCCATATTACTAGCATTAGAAACAAGCTAGTAGCAATAACAACATTACTAGCATAAGTACCAAGCTGGCAGCAATAACCACATTACTACCAAGCTATTAGCAATAACCACATTACTAGCATTAGTACCAAGCTGGTAGCAATAACCACATTACTAGCATTAGTACCAAGCTGACAGCAATAACCACATTACTGCCAAGCTATTAGCAATAACCACATTGCTAGCATTAGTACCAAGCTGGTAGCAATAACCACATTACTACCAAGCTGGTAGCAATAACCACATTACTAGCATTAGAACCAAGCTAATGGCAATAACCACATTACTAACATTAGTACCAAACTAGTGGCAATAACCACGTTACTAGCATTAGTACTAAGTTGGTAGCAATAACCACATTACTACCAATCTATTAGCAATAACAACATTACTAGCATTAGTACCAACCTGGTAGCAATAACCACATTACTAGCATTAATACCAAGCTAGTAGCAATAACCACATTACTAGTATTAGTACCAAGCTATTAGCAATAACCACATTACTAGCATTAGTACCAAGCTGGTAGCAATAACCACATTACTAGCATTAGTACCAAGCTAGTAGCAATAACCACATTACTAGCATTAGTACCAAGCTAGTAGCAATAACCACATTACTACCAAGCTAGTAGCAATAACCACATTACTAGCATTAGTACCAAGCTAGTAGCAATAACCACATTACTAGCATTAGTACCAAGCTAGTAGCTATAACTACATTACTAGCATTAGTATCAAGCTAGTAGTAATAAGCCCATTACCAGCATCGGTACCAAGCTAGTAGCAATAACCACGTTACTAGCATTAGTACCAATCTGGTAGCAATAACCACATTACTAGCATTAGTACCAAGCTAGTAGCAATAACCACATTACTAGCAGTAGTACCAAGCTAGTAGCAATAACCACATTAGTACCAAGCTATTAGCAATAACCACATTACTAGCATTAGTACCAAGCTATTAGCAATAACCACATTACTAGCATTAGTACCAAGCTGGTAGCAATAACCACATTACTAGCATTAGTACCAAGCTAGTAGCAATAACCACATTACTAGCATTAGTACCAAGCTAGTAGCAATAACCACATTACTACCAAGCTAGTAGCAATAACCACATTACTAGCATTAGTACCAAGCTAGTAGCAATAACCACATTACTAGCATTAGTACCAAGCTAGTAGCAATAACTACATTACTAGCATTAGTATCAAGCTAGTAGTAATAAGCACATTACCAGCATTGGTACCAAGCTAGTAGCAATAACCACGTTACTAGCATTAGTACCAAGCTGGTAGCAATAACCACATTACTAGCATTAGTACCAAGCTAGTAGCAATAACCACATTACTACCAAGCTAGTAGCAATAACCACATTACTAGCATTAGTACCAAGCTAGTAGCAATAACCACATTACTAGCATTAGTACCAAGCTAGTAGCAATAACCACGTTACTAGCATTAGTACTAAGCTAGTAGTAATAACCACATTACTAGCATTGGTATCAAGCTAATAGCAATAAACACGTTACTGGCATTAATACCAAGCTGGTAGCAATAACCACATTACTAGCATTAGTACCAAGCTAGTAGCAATAACCACATTACTACCAAGCTAGTAGCAATAACCAAATTACTACCATTAGTACCAACCTAGTAGCAATAACCACATTACTACCAAGTTATAAGCAATAACCACATTACTAGCATTAGTACCAAGCTAGTAGCAATAAACACGTTACTAGCATTAGTACCAAACTAGTAGCAATAACCACATTACTAGCATTAGTACCAAGCTAGCAGCAATAACCACATTACTACCAAGCTAGTAGCAATAACCACATTACTAGCATTAGTACCAACCTAGTAGCAATAACCACATTACTACCAAGCTAGTAGCAATAACCACATTACTAGCATTAGTACCAAACTGGTAGCAATAACCACATTACTAGCAAGCTATTAGGAATAACCACATTACTAGCATTACTACCAAGCTATTAGCAATAACCACATTACTAGCATTAGTACCAAGCTAGTAGCAATAACCACATTACTAGCATTAGTACTAAGCTAGTAGCAATAACCACATTACTAGCATTAGTACTAAGCTAGTAGCAATAACCACATTACTACCAAGCTAGTAGCAATAACCACATTACTAGCATTAGTACCAAGCTAGTAGCAATAACCACATTACTAGCATTAGTACTAAGCTAGTAGCAATAACCACATTACTAGCATTAGTACCAAGCTGGCAGCAATAACCACATTACTAGCATTACTACCAAGCTATTAGCAATAACCACATTACTAGCATTAGTACCAAGCTAGTAGCAATAACCACATTACTAGCATTAGTACCAAGCTAGTAGCAATAACCACATTACTAGCATTAGTACCAAGCTAGTAGCAATAACTACATTACTAGCATTAGTATCAAGCTAGTAGTAATAAGCACATTACCAGCATTGGTACCAAGCTAGTAGCAATAACCACGTTACTAGCATTAGTACCAAGCTGGTAGCAATAACCACATTACTAGCATTAGTACCAAGCTAGTAGCAATAACCACATTACTACCAAGCTAGTAGCAATAACCACATTACTAGCATTAGTACCAAGCTAGTAGCAATAACCACATTACTAGCATTAGTACCAAGCTAGTAGCAATAACCACGTTACTAGCATTAGTACTAAGCTAGTAGTAATAACCACATTACTAGCATTGGTATCAAGCTAATAGCAATAAACACGTTACTGGCATTAATACCAAGCTGGTAGCAATAACCACATTACTAGCATTAGTACCAAGCTAGTAGCAATAACCACATTACTACCAAGCTAGTAGCAATAACCAAATTACTACCATTAGTACCAACCTAGTAGCAATAACCACATTACTACCAAGTTATAAGCAATAACCACATTACTAGCATTAGTACCAAGCTAGTAGCAATAAACACGTTACTAGCATTAGTACCAAACTAGTAGCAATAACCACATTACTAGCATTAGTACCAAGCTAGCAGCAATAACCACATTACTACCAAGCTAGTAGCAATAACCACATTACTAGCATTAGTACCAACCTAGTAGCAATAACCACATTACTACCAAGCTAGTAGCAATAACCACATTACTAGCATTAGTACCAAACTGGTAGCAATAACCACATTACTAGCAAGCTATTAGGAATAACCACATTACTAGCATTACTACCAAGCTATTAGCAATAACCACATTACTAGCATTAGTACCAAGCTAGTAGCAATAACCACATTACTAGCATTAGTACTAAGCTAGTAGCAATAACCACATTACTAGCATTAGTACTAAGCTAGTAGCAATAACCACATTACTACCAAGCTAGTAGCAATAACCACATTACTAGCATTAGTACCAAGCTAGTAGCAATAACCACATTACTAGCATTAGTACTAAGCTAGTAGCAATAACCACATTACTAGCATTAGTACCAAGCTGGCAGCAATAACCACATTACTAGCATTACTACCAAGCTATTAGCAATAACCACATTACTAGCATTAGTACCAAGCTAGTAGCAATAACCACATTACTAGCATTAGTACCAAGCTAGTAGCAATAACCACATTACTAGCATTAGTACCAAGCTAGTAGCAATAACTACATTACTAGCATTAGTATCAAGCTAGTAGTAATAAGCACATTACCAGCATTGGTACCAAGCTAGTAGCAATAACCACGTTACTAGCATTAGTACCAAGCTGGTAGCAATAACCACATTACTAGCAATAGTACCAAGCTAGTAGCAATAACCACATTACTACCAAGCTAGTAGAAATAACCACATTACTAGCATTAGTACCAAGCTAGTAGCAATAACCACATTACTACCAAGCTAGTAGCAATAACCAAATTACTACCATTAGTACCAACCTAGTAGCAATAACCACATTACTACCAAGTTATAAGCAATAACCACATTACTAGCATTAGTACCAAGCTAGTAGCAATAAACACGTTACTAGCATTAGTACCAAACTAGTAGCAATAACCACATTACTAGCATTAGTACCAAGCTAGCAGCAATAACCACATTACTACCAAGCTAGTAGCAATAACCACATTACTAGCATTAGTACCAACCTAGTAGCAATAACCACATTACTACCAAGCTAGTAGCAATAACAACATTACTAGCATTAGTACCAAACTGGTAGCAATAACCACATTACTAGCAAGCTATTAGGAATAACCACATTACTAGCATTACTACCAAGCTATTAGCAATAACCACATTACTAGCATTAGTACCAAGCTAGTAGCAATAACCACATTACTAGCATTAGTACTAAGCTAGTAGCAATAACTACATTACTAGCATTAGTACCAAGCTAGTAGCAATAACCACATTACTACCAAGCTAGTAGCAATAACCACATTACTAGCATTAGTACCAAGCTAGTAGCAATAACCACATTACTAGCATTAGTACTAAGCTAGTAGCAATAACCACATTACTAGCATTAGTACCAAGCTGGCAGCAATAACCACATTACTAGCATTACTACCAAGCTATTAGCAATAACCACATTACTAGCATTAGTACCAAGCTGGTAGCAATAACCACATTACTCCCAAGCTGGTAGCAATAACCACATTACAAGCATTAGAACCAAGCTAATGGCAATAACCACATTACTAACAGTAGTACCAAACTAGTAGCAATAACCACTTTTCTAGCATTAGTGCCAAGCTAGTAGCAATAACCACTTTACTAGCATTAGTACCAAGCTAGTAGCAATAACAACATTACTAGCATTAGTACCAAGCTAGTAGCAATAACCACTTTACTAGCATTAGTACTAAGCTGGTAGCAATAAGCACATTACTAGCATTAGTACCAAACTAGTAGCAATAACCATATTACTAGCATTAGTAACAAGCGAGTAGCAATAACCACATTACTAGCATTAGTACCAAACTAGTAGCAATAGCCATATTACTAGCAGTAGAAACAAGCTAGTAGCAATAACAACATTACTAGCATAAGTACCAAGCTGGCAGCAATAACCACATTACTACCAAGCTATTAGCAATAACCACATTACTAGCATTAGTACCAAGCTGACAGCAATAACCACATTACTGCCAAGCCATTAGCAATAACCACATTATTAGCATTAGTACCAAGCTGGTAGCAATAACCACATTACTACCAAGCTGGTAGCAATAACCACATTACTAGCATTAGAACCAAGCTAATGGCAATAACCACATTACTAACATTAGTACCAAACTAGTAGCAATAACCACGTTACTAGCATTAATACTAAGTTGGTAGCAATAACCACATTACTACCAAGCTATTAGCAATAACAACATTACTAGCATTAGTACCAACCTGGTAGCAATAACCACATTACTAGCATTAATACCAATCTAGTAGCAATAACCACATTACTAGCATTAGTACCAAGCTATTAGCAATAACCACATTACTAGCATTAGTACCAAGCTGGTAGCAATAACCACATTACTAGCATTAGTACCAAGCTAGTAGCAATACCCACATTACTAGCATTAGTACCAAGCTAGTAGCAATAACCACATTACTACCAAGCTAGTAGCAATAACCACATTACTAGCATTAGTACCAAGCTAGTAGCAATAACCACATTACTAGCATTAGTGCCAAGCTAGTAGCAATAACCACTTTACTAGCATTAGTACCAAGCTAGTAGCAATAACAACATTACTAGCATTAGTACCAAGCTAGTAGCAATAACCACATTACTACCAAGCTAGTAGCAATAACCACATTACTAGCATTAGTACCAAGCTAGTAGCAATAACCACATTACTAGCATTAGTACTAAGCTAGTAGCAATAACCACATTACTAGCATTAGTACCAAGCTGGCAGCAATAACCACATTACTAGCATTACTACCAAGCTATTAGCAATAACCACATTACTAGCATTAGTACCAAGCTGGTAGCAATAACCACATTACTCCCAAGCTGGTAGCAATAACCACATTACTAGCATTAGAACCAAGCTAATGGCAATAACCACATTACTAACAGTAGTACCAAACTAGTAGCAATAACCACTTTTCTAGCATTAGTGCCAAGCTAGTAGCAATAACCACTTTACTAGCATTAGTACCAAGCTAGTAGCAATAACAACATTACTAGCATTAGTACCAAGCTAGTAGCAATAACCACTTTACTAGCATTAGTACTAAGCTGGTAGCAATAAGCACATTACTAGCATTAGTACCAAACTAGTAGCAATAACCATATTACTAGCATTAGTAACAAGCGAGTAGCAATAACCACATTACTAGCATTAGTACCAAACTAGTAGCAATAGCCATATTACTAGCATTAGAAACAAGCTAGTAGCAATAACAACATTACTAGCATAAGTACCAAGCTGGCAGCAATAACCACATTACTACCAAGCTATTAGCAATAACCACATTACTAGCATTAGTACCAAGCTGGTAACAATAACCACATTACTAGCATTAGTACCAAGCTGACAGCAATAACCACATTACTGCCAAGCCATTAGCAATAACCACATTACTAGCATTAGTACCAAGCTGGTAGCAATAACCACATTACTACCAAGCTGGTAGCAATAACCACATTACTAGCATTAGAACCAAGCTAATGGCAATAACCACATTACTAACATTAGTACCAAACTAGTAGCAATAACCACGTTACTAGCATTAATACTAAGTTGGTAGCAATAACCACATTACTACCAAGCTATTAGCAATAACAACATTACTAGCATTAGTACCAACCTGGTAGCAATAACCACATTACTAGCATTAATACCAATCTAGTAGCAATAACCACATTACTAGCATTAGTACCAAGCTATTAGCAATAACCACATTACTAGCATTAGTACCAAGCTGGTAGCAATAACCACATTACTAGCATTAGTACCAAGCTAGTAGCAATACCCACATTACTAGCATTAGTACCAAGCTAGTAGCAATAACCACATTACTACCAAGCTAGTAGCAATAACAACATTACTAGCATTAGTACCAAGCTAGTAGAAATAACCACTTTACTAGCATTAGTACTAAGCTGGTAGCAATAAGCACATTACTAGCATTAGTACCAAACTAGTAGCAATAACCATATTACTAGCATTAGTAACAAGCGAGTAGCAATAACCACATTACTAGCATTAGTACCAAACTAGTAGCAATAGCCATATTACTAGCATTAGAAACAAGCTAGTAGCAATAACAACATTACTAGCATAAGTACCAAGCTGGCAGCAATAAGCACATTACTACCAAGCTATTAGCAATAACCACATTACTAGCATTAGTACCAAGCTGGTAACAATAACCACATTACTAGCATTAGTACCAAGCTGGTAGCAATAACCACATTACTACCAAGCTGGTAGCAATAACCACATTACTAGCATTAGAACCAAGCTAATGGCAATAACCACATTACTAACATTAGTACCAAACTAGTAGCAATAACCACGTTACTAGCATTAGTACTAAGTTGGTAGCAATAACCACATTACTACCAAGCTATTAGCAATAACAACATTACTAGCATTAGTACCAACCTGGTAGCAATAACCACATTACTAGCATTAATACCAAGCTAGTAGCAATAACCACATTACTAGTATTAGTACCAAGCTATTAGCAATAACCACATTACTAGCATTAGTACCAAGCTGGTAGCAATAACCACATTACTAGCATTAGTACCAAGCTAGTAGCAATAACCACATTACTAGCATTAGTACCAAGCTAGTAGCAATAACCACATTACTACCAAGCTAGTAGCAATAACCACATTACTAGCATTAGTACCAAGCTAGTAGCAATAACCACATTACTAGCATTAGTACCAAGCTAGTAGCTATAACTACATTACTAGCATTAGTATCAAGCTAGTAGTAATAAGCACATTACCAGCATCGGTACCAAGCTAGTAGCAATAACCACGTTACTAGCATTAGTACCAATCTGGTAGCAATAACCACATTACTAGCATTAGTACCAAGCTAGTAGCAATAACCACATTACTAGCAGTAGTACCAAGCTAGTAGCAATAACCACATTAGTACCAAGCTATTAGCAATAACCACATTACTAGCATTAGTACCAAGCTATTAGCAATAACCACATTACTAGCATTAGTACCAAGCTGGTAGCAATAACTACATTACTAGCGTTAGTATCAAGCTAGTAGTAATAAGCACATTACCAGCATTGGTACCAAGCTAGTAGCAATAACCACGTTACTAGCATTAGTACCAAGCTGGTAGCAATAACCACATTACTAGCATTAGTACCAAGCTAGTAGCAATAACCACATTACTACCAAGCTAGTAGCAATAACCACATTACTAGCATTAGTACCAAGCTAGTAGCAATAACCACATTACTAGCATTAGTACCAAGCTAGTAGCAATAACCACGTTACTAGCATTAGTACTAAGCTAGTAGTAATAACCACATTACTAGCATTGGTATCAAGCTAATAGCAATAAACACGTTACTGGCATTAATACCAAGCTGGTAGCAATAACCACATTACTAGCATTAGTACCAAGCTAGTAGCAATAACCACATTACTACCAAGCTAGTAGCAATAACCAAATTACTACCATTAGTACCAACCTAGTAGCAATAACCACATTACTACCAAGTTATAAGCAATAACCACATTACTAGCATTAGTACCAAGCTAGTAGCAATAAACACGTTACTAGCATTAGTACCAAACTAGTAGCAATAACCACATTACTAGCATTAGTACCAAGCTAGCAGCAATAACCACATTACTACCAAGCTAGTAGCAATAACCACATTACTAGCATTAGTACCAACCTAGTAGCAATAACCACATTACTACCAAGCTAGTAGCAATAACCACATTACTAGCATTAGTACCAAACTGGTAGCAATAACCACATTACTAGCAAGCTATTAGGAATAACCACATTACTAGCATTACTACCAAGCTATTAGCAATAACCACATTACTAGCATTAGTACCAAGCTAGTAGCAATAACCACATTACTAGCATTAGTACTAAGCTAGTAGCAATAACCACATTACTAGCATTAGTACCAAGCTAGTAGCAATAACCACATTACTACCAAGCTAGTAGCAATAACCACATTACTAGCATTAGTACCAAGCTAGTAGCAATAACCACATTACTAGCATTAGTACTAAGCTAGTAGCAATAACCACATTACTAGCATTAGTACCAAGCTGGCAGCAATAACCACATTACTAGCATTACTACCAAGCTATTAGCAATAACCACATTACTAGCATTAGTACCAAGCTAGTAGCAATAACCACATTACTAGCATTAGTACCAAGCTAGTAGCAATAACCACATTACTAGCATTAGTACCAAGCTAGTAGCAATAACTACATTACTAGCATTAGTATCAAGCTAGTAGTAATAAGCACATTACCAGCATTGGTACCAAGCTAGTAGCAATAACCACGTTACTAGCATTAGTACCAAGCTAGTAGAAATAACCACTTTACTAGCATTAGTACTAAGCTGGTAGCAATAACCACATTACTAGCATTAGTACCAAACTAGTAGCAATAACCATATTACTAGCATTAGTACTAAGCTAGTAGCAATAACCACATTACTACCAAGCTACTAGCAATAACCACATTACTAGCATTAGTACCAAGCTAGTAGCAATAACCACATTACTAGCATTAGTACCAAGCTAGTAGCAATAATCACATTACTACCAAGCTATTAGCAATAACCACATTACTAGCATTAGTAGCAAGCTGGCAGCAATAACCACATTACTAGCATTACTACCAAGCTATTAGCAATAACCACATTACTAGCATTAGTACCAAGCTGGCAGCAATAACCACATTACTACCAAGCTATTAGCAATAACCACATTACTAGCATTAGTACCAAGCTGGTAGCAATAACCACATTACTACCAAGCTGGTAGCAATAACCACATTACTAGCATTAGAACCAATCTAATGGCAATAACCACATTACTAGCATTAGTACCAAACTAGTAGCAATAATCATATTACTAGCATTAGTAACAAGCTAGTAGCAATAACCACATTGCTAGCATTAATACCAAACTAGTAGCAATAACCATATTACTCGCATTAGTAACAAGTAAGTAGCAATAACCACATTACTAGCATTAGTACCAAGCTAGTAGCAATAACCACATTACTACCAAGCTATTAGCAATAACCACATTACTAGCATTAGTACCAAGCTGGCAGCAATAACCACATTACTAGCATTACTACCAAGCTATTAGCAATAACCACATTACTAGCATTAGTACCAAGCTGGTAGCAATAACCACATTACTCCCAAGCTGGTAGCAATAACCACATTACTAGCATTAGAACCAAGCTAATGGCACTAACCACATTACTAGCATTAATACCAAACTAGTAGCAATAACCATATTACTAGCATTAGTAACAAGTAAGTAGCAATAACCACATTACTAGCATTAGTACCAAGCTAGTAGCAATAACCACATTACTACCAAGCTATTAGCAATAACCACATTACTAGCATTAGTACCAAGCTGGCAGCAATAACCACATTACTAGCATTACTACCAAGCTATTAGCAATAACCACATTACTAGCATTAGTACCAAGCTGGTAGCAATAACCACATTACTCCCAAGCTGGTAGCAATAACCACATTACTAGCATTAGAACCAATCTAATGGCAATAACCACATTACTAGCATTAATACCAAACTAGTAGCAATAATCATATTACTAGCATTAGTAACAAGCTAGTAGCAATAACCACATTGCTAGCATTAATACCAAACTAGTAGCAATAACCATATTACTAGCATTAGTAACAAGTAAGTAGCAATAACCACGTTACTAGCATTAGTACTAAGTTGGTAGCAATAACCACATTACTACCAAGCTATTAGCAATAACCACATTACTAGCATTAGTACCAAGCTGGCAGCAATAACCACATTACTAGCATTACTACCAAGCTATTAGCAATAACCACATTACTAGCATTAGCACCAAGCTAGTAGCAATAACCACATTACTCCCAAGCTGGTAGCAATAACCACATTACTAGCATTAGTACCAAGCTGGTAGCAATAACCACATTACTACCAAGCTATTAGCAATAACCACATTACTAGCATTAGTACCAAGCTGGCAGCAATAACCACATTACTAGCATTACTACCAAGCTATTAGCAATAACCACATTACTAGCATTAGCACCAAGCTAGTAGCAATAACCACGTTACTAGCATTAGTACTAAGCAAGTAGCAATAACCACATTACTAGCATTGGTACCAAGCTAGTAGCAATAACCACATTACTACCAAGCTATTAGCAATAACCACATTACTAGCATTAGTACCAAGCTAGTAGCAATAACCACATTACTACCAAGCTATTAGCAATAACCACATTACTAGCATTAGTACCAAGCTGGAAGCAATAACCACATTACTAGCATTACTACCAAGCTATTAGCAATAACCACATTACTAGCATTAGTACCAAGCTGGTAGCAATAACCACATTACTCCCAAGCTGGTAGCAATAACCACATTACTAGCATTAGAACCAAGCTAATGGCAATAACCACATTACTAACAGTAGTACCAAACTAGTAGCAATAACCACTTTTCTAGCATTAGTGCCAAGCTAGTAGCAATAACCACTTTACTAGCATTAGTACCAAGCTAGTAGCAAAAACAACATTACTAGCATTAGTACCAAGCTAGTAGCAATAACCACTTTACTAGCATTAGTACTAAGCTGGTAGCAATAAGCACATTACTAGCATTAGTACCAAACTAGTAGCAATAACCATATTACTAGCATTAGTAACAAGCGAGTAGCAATAACCACATTACTAGCATTAGTACCAAACTAGTAGCAATAACCACATTACTAGCATTAGTACCAAGCTAGTAGCAATAACCACATTACTACCAAGCTAGTAGCAATAACCACATTACTAGCATTAGTACCAAGCTAGTAGCAATAACCACATTACTAGCATTAGTACCAAGCTAGTAGCAATAACTACATTACTAGCATTAGTATCAAGCTAGTAGTAATAAGCACATTACCAGCATCGGTACCAAGCTAGTAGCAATAACCACGTTACTAGCATTAGTACCAAGCTGGTAGCAATAACCACATTACTAGCATTAGTACCAAGCTAGTAGCAATAACCACATTACTAGCAGTAGTACCAAGCTAGTAGCAATAACCACATTAGTACCAAGCTATTAGCAATAACCACATTACTAGCATTAGTACCAAGCTATTAGCAATAACCACATTACTAGCATTAGTACCAAGCTGGTAGCAAAAACCACATCACCAGCATTAGTACTAAGCTGGTAGCAATAAGCACATTACTAGCATTAGTACCAAACTAGTAGCAATAACCATATTACTAGCATTAGTAACAAGCGAGTAGCAATAACCACATTACTAGCATTAGTACCAAACAAGTAGCAATAGCCATATTACTAGCATTAGAAACAAGCTAGTAGCAATAACAACATTACTTGCATAAGTACCAAGCTGGCAGCAATAACCACATTACTACCAAGCTATTAGCAATAACCACATTACTAGCATTAGTACCAAGCTGGTAGCAATAACCACATTACTAGCATTAGTACCAAGCTGACAGCAATAACCACATTACTGCCAAGCTATTAGCAATAACCACATTGCTAGCATTAGTACCAAGCTGGTAGCAATAACCACATTACTACCAAGCTGGTAGCAATAACCACATTACTAGCATTAGAACCAAGCTAATGGCAATAACCACATTACTAACATTAGTACCAAACTAGTAGCAATAACCACGTTACTAGCATTAGTACTAAGTTGGTAGCAATAACCACATTACTACCAATCTATTAGCAATAACAACATTACTAGCATTAGTACCAACCTGGTAGCAATAACCACATTACTAGCATTAATACCAAGCTAGTAGCAATAACCACATTACTAGTATTAGTACCAAGCTATTAGCAATAACCACATTACTAGCATTAGTACCAAGCTGGTAGCAATAACCACATTACTAGCATTAGTACCAAGCTAGTAGCAATAACCACATTACTAGCATTAGTACCAAGCTAGTAGCAATAACCACATTACTACCAAGCTAGTAGCAATAACCACATTACTAGCATTAGTACCAAGCTAGTAGCAATAACCACATTACTAGCATTAGTACCAAGCTAGTAGCTATAACTACATTACTAGCATTAGTATCAAGCTAGTAGTAATAAGCCCATTACCAGCATCGGTACCAAGCTAGTAGCAATAACCACGTTACTAGCATTAGTACCAATCTGGTAGCAATAACCACATTACTAGCATTAGTACCAAGCTAGTAGCAATAACCACATTACTAGCAGTAGTACCAAGCTAGTAGCAATAACCACATTAGTACCAAGCTATTAGCAATAACCACATTACTAGCATTAGTACCAAGCTATTAGCAATAACCACATTACTAGCATTAGTACCAAGCTGGTAGCAATAACCACATTACTAGCATTAGTACCAAGCTAGTAGCAATAACCACATTACTAGCATTAGTACCAAGCTAGTAGCAATAACCACATTACTACCAAGCTAGTAGCAATAACCACATTACTAGCATTAGTACCAAGCTAGTAGCAATAACCACATTACTAGCATTAGTACCAAGCTAGTAGCAATAACTACATTACTAGCATTAGTATCAAGCTAGTAGTAATAAGCACATTACCAGCATTGGTACCAAGCTAGTAGCAATAACCACGTTACTAGCATTAGTACCAAGCTGGTAGCAATAACCACATTACTAGCATTAGTACCAAGCTAGTAGCAATAACCACATTACTACCAAGCTAGTAGCAATAACCACATTACTAGCATTAGTACCAAGCTAGTAGCAATAACCACATTACTAGCATTAGTACCAAGCTAGTAGCAATAACCACGTTACTAGCATTAGTACTAAGCTAGTAGTAATAACCACATTACTAGCATTGGTATCAAGCTAATAGCAATAAACACGTTACTGGCATTAATACCAAGCTGGTAGCAATAACCACATTACTAGCATTAGTACCAAGCTAGTAGCAATAACCACATTACTACCAAGCTAGTAGCAATAACCAAATTACTACCATTAGTACCAACCTAGTAGCAATAACCACATTACTACCAAGTTATAAGCAATAACCACATTACTAGCATTAGTACCAAGCTAGTAGCAATAAACACGTTACTAGCATTAGTACCAAACTAGTAGCAATAACCACATTACTAGCATTAGTACCAAGCTAGCAGCAATAACCACATTACTACCAAGCTAGTAGCAATAACCACATTACTAGCATTAGTACCAACCTAGTAGCAATAACCACATTACTACCAAGCTAGTAGCAATAACCACATTACTAGCATTAGTACCAAACTGGTAGCAATAACCACATTACTAGCAAGCTATTAGGAATAACCACATTACTAGCATTACTACCAAGCTATTAGCAATAACCACATTACTAGCATTAGTACCAAGCTAGTAGCAATAACCACATTACTAGCATTAGTACTAAGCTAGTAGCAATAACCACATTACTAGCATTAGTACTAAGCTAGTAGCAATAACCACATTACTACCAAGCTAGTAGCAATAACCACATTACTAGCATTAGTACCAAGCTAGTAGCAATAACCACATTACTAGCATTAGTACTAAGCTAGTAGCAATAACCACATTACTAGCATTAGTACCAAGCTGGCAGCAATAACCACATTACTAGCATTACTACCAAGCTATTAGCAATAACCACATTACTAGCATTAGTACCAAGCTAGTAGCAATAACCACATTACTAGCATTAGTACCAAGCTAGTAGCAATAACCACATTACTAGCATTAGTACCAAGCTAGTAGCAATAACTACATTACTAGCATTAGTATCAAGCTAGTAGTAATAAGCACATTACCAGCATTGGTACCAAGCTAGTAGCAATAACCACGTTACTAGCATTAGTACCAAGCTGGTAGCAATAACCACATTACTAGCATTAGTACCAAGCTAGTAGCAATAACCACATTACTACCAAGCTAGTAGCAATAACCACATTACTAGCATTAGTACCAAGCTAGTAGCAATAACCACATTACTAGCATTAGTACCAAGCTAGTAGCAATAACCACGTTACTAGCATTAGTACTAAGCTAGTAGTAATAACCACATTACTAGCATTGGTATCAAGCTAATAGCAATAAACACGTTACTGGCATTAATACCAAGCTGGTAGCAATAACCACATTACTAGCATTAGTACCAAGCTAGTAGCAATAACCACATTACTACCAAGCTAGTAGCAATAACCAAATTACTACCATTAGTACCAACCTAGTAGCAATAACCACATTACTACCAAGTTATAAGCAATAACCACATTACTAGCATTAGTACCAAGCTAGTAGCAATAAACACGTTACTAGCATTAGTACCAAACTAGTAGCAATAACCACATTACTAGCATTAGTACCAAGCTAGCAGCAATAACCACATTACTACCAAGCTAGTAGCAATAACCACATTACTAGCATTAGTACCAACCTAGTAGCAATAACCACATTACTACCAAGCTAGTAGCAATAACCACATTACTAGCATTAGTACCAAACTGGTAGCAATAACCACATTACTAGCAAGCTATTAGGAATAACCACATTACTAGCATTACTACCAAGCTATTAGCAATAACCACATTACTAGCATTAGTACCAAGCTAGTAGCAATAACCACATTACTAGCATTAGTACTAAGCTAGTAGCAATAACCACATTACTAGCATTAGTACTAAGCTAGTAGCAATAACCACATTACTACCAAGCTAGTAGCAATAACCACATTACTAGCATTAGTACCAAGCTAGTAGCAATAACCACATTACTAGCATTAGTACTAAGCTAGTAGCAATAACCACATTACTAGCATTAGTACCAAGCTGGCAGCAATAACCACATTACTAGCATTACTACCAAGCTATTAGCAATAACCACATTACTAGCATTAGTACCAAGCTAGTAGCAATAACCACATTACTAGCATTAGTACCAAGCTAGTAGCAATAACCACATTACTAGCATTAGTACCAAGCTAGTAGCAATAACTACATTACTAGCATTAGTATCAAGCTAGTAGTAATAAGCACATTACCAGCATTGGTACCAAGCTAGTAGCAATAACCACGTTACTAGCATTAGTACCAAGCTGGTAGCAATAACCACATTACTAGCAATAGTACCAAGCTAGTAGCAATAACCACATTACTACCAAGCTAGTAGAAATAACCACATTACTAGCATTAGTACCAAGCTAGTAGCAATAACCACATTACTACCAAGCTAGTAGCAATAACCAAATTACTACCATTAGTACCAACCTAGTAGCAATAACCACATTACTACCAAGTTATAAGCAATAACCACATTACTAGCATTAGTACCAAGCTAGTAGCAATAAACACGTTACTAGCATTAGTACCAAACTAGTAGCAATAACCACATTACTAGCATTAGTACCAAGCTAGCAGCAATAACCACATTACTACCAAGCTAGTAGCAATAACCACATTACTAGCATTAGTACCAACCTAGTAGCAATAACCACATTACTACCAAGCTAGTAGCAATAACAACATTACTAGCATTAGTACCAAACTGGTAGCAATAACCACATTACTAGCAAGCTATTAGGAATAACCACATTACTAGCATTACTACCAAGCTATTAGCAATAACCACATTACTAGCATTAGTACCAAGCTAGTAGCAATAACCACATTACTAGCATTAGTACTAAGCTAGTAGCAATAACTACATTACTAGCATTAGTACCAAGCTAGTAGCAATAACCACATTACTACCAAGCTAGTAGCAATAACCACATTACTAGCATTAGTACCAAGCTAGTAGCAATAACCACATTACTAGCATTAGTACTAAGCTAGTAGCAATAACCACATTACTAGCATTAGTAC
The DNA here is from genome assembly GCF_978046115.1 of Saccoglossus kowalevskii. Taxonomy (NCBI): domain Eukaryota; kingdom Metazoa; phylum Hemichordata; class Enteropneusta; family Harrimaniidae; genus Saccoglossus; species Saccoglossus kowalevskii. Next base: position 426,500 of record NC_140656.1, on the reverse strand, counting down.
CAAGCTGGCAGCAATAACCACATTACTAGCATTACTACCAAGCTATTAGCAATAACCACATTACTAGCATTAGTACCAAGCTGGTAGCAATAACCACATTACTCCCAAGCTGGTAGCAATAACCACATTACAAGCATTAGAACCAAGCTAATGGCAATAACCACATTACTAACAGTAGTACCAAACTAGTAGCAATAACCACTTTTCTAGCATTAGTGCCAAGCTAGTAGCAATAACCACTTTACTAGCATTAGTACCAAGCTAGTAGCAATAACAACATTACTAGCATTAGTACCAAGCTAGTAGCAATAACCACTTTACTAGCATTAGTACTAAGCTGGTAGCAATAAGCACATTACTAGCATTAGTACCAAACTAGTAGCAATAACCATATTACTAGCATTAGTAACAAGCGAGTAGCAATAACCACATTACTAGCATTAGTACCAAACTAGTAGCAATAGCCATATTACTAGCAGTAGAAACAAGCTAGTAGCAATAACAACATTACTAGCATAAGTACCAAGCTGGCAGCAATAACCACATTACTACCAAGCTATTAGCAATAACCACATTACTAGCATTAGTACCAAGCTGACAGCAATAACCACATTACTGCCAAGCTATTAGCAATAACCACATTACTAGCATTAGTACCAAGCTAGTAGCAATAACCACATTACTAGCATTAGTACTAAGCTAGTAGCAATAACTACATTACTAGCATTAGTACCAAGCTAGTAGCAATAACCACATTACTACCAAGCTAGTAGCAATAACCACATTACTAGCATTAGTACCAAGCTAGTAGCAATAACCACATTACTAGCATTAGTACTAAGCTAGTAGCAATAACCACATTACTAGCATTAGTACCAAGCTGGCAGCAATAACCACATTACTAGCATTACTACCAAGCTATTAGCAATAACCACATTACTAGCATTAGTACCAAGCTGGTAGCAATAACCACATTACTCCCAAGCTGGTAGCAATAACCACATTACAAGCATTAGAACCAAGCTAATGGCAATAACCACATTACTAACAGTAGTACCAAACTAGTAGCAATAACCACTTTTCTAGCATTAGTGCCAAGCTAGTAGCAATAACCACTTTACTAGCATTAGTACCAAGCTAGTAGCAATAACAACATTACTAGCATTAGTACCAAGCTAGTAGCAATAACCACTTTACTAGCATTAGTACTAAGCTGGTAGCAATAAGCACATTACTAGCATTAGTACCAAACTAGTAGCAATAACCATATTACTAGCATTAGTAACAAGCGAGTAGCAATAACCACATTACTAGCATTAGTACCAAACTAGTAGCAATAGCCATATTACTAGCAGTAGAAACAAGCTAGTAGCAATAACAACATTACTAGCATAAGTACCAAGCTGGCAGCAATAACCACATTACTACCAAGCTATTAGCAATAACCACATTACTAGCATTAGTACCAAGCTGACAGCAATAACCACATTACTGCCAAGCCATTAGCAATAACCACATTATTAGCATTAGTACCAAGCTGGTAGCAATAACCACATTACTACCAAGCTGGTAGCAATAACCACATTACTAGCATTAGAACCAAGCTAATGGCAATAACCACATTACTAACATTAGTACCAAACTAGTAGCAATAACCACGTTACTAGCATTAATACTAAGTTGGTAGCAATAACCACATTACTACCAAGCTATTAGCAATAACAACATTACTAGCATTAGTACCAACCTGGTAGCAATAACCACATTACTAGCATTAATACCAATCTAGTAGCAATAACCACATTACTAGCATTAGTACCAAGCTATTAGCAATAACCACATTACTAGCATTAGTACCAAGCTGGTAGCAATAACCACATTACTAGCATTAGTACCAAGCTAGTAGCAATAACTACATTACTAGCATTAGTATCAAGCTAGTAGTAATAAGCACATTACCAGCATTGGTACCAAGCTAGTAGCAATAACCACGTTACTAGCATTAGTACCAAGCTGGTAGCAATAACCACATTACTAGCATTAGTACCAAGCTAGTAGCAATAACCACATTACTACCAAGCTAGTAGCAATAACCACATTACTAGCATTAGTACCAAGCTAGTAGCAATAACCACATTACTAGCATTAGTACCAAGCTAGTAGCAATAACCACGTTACTAGCATTAGTACTAAGCTAGTAGTAATAACCACATTACTAGCATTGGTATCAAGCTAATAGCAATAAACACGTTACTGGCATTAATACCAAGCTGGTAGCAATAACCACATTACTAGCATTAGTACCAAGCTAGTAGCAATAACCACATTACTACCAAGCTAGTAGCAATAACCAAATTACTACCATTAGTACCAACCTAGTAGCAATAACCACATTACTACCAAGTTATAAGCAATAACCACATTACTAGCATTAGTACCAAGCTAGTAGCAATAAACACGTTACTAGCATTAGTACCAAACTAGTAGCAATAACCACATTACTAGCATTAGTACCAAGCTAGCAGCAATAACCACATTACTACCAAGCTAGTAGCAATAACCACATTACTAGCATTAGTACCAACCTAGTAGCAATAACCACATTACTACCAAGCTAGTAGCAATAACAACATTACTAGCATTAGTACCAAACTGGTAGCAATAACCACATTACTAGCAAGCTATTAGGAATAACCACATTACTAGCATTACTACCAAGCTATTAGCAATAACCACATTACTAGCATTAGTACCAAGCTAGTAGCAATAACCACATTACTAGCATTAGTACTAAGCTAGTAGCAATAACCACATTACTAGCATTAGTACCAAGCTAGTAGCAATAACCACATTACTACCAAGCTAGTAGCAATAACCACATTACTAGCATTAGTACCAAGCTAGTAGCAATAACCACATTACTAGCATTAGTACTAAGCTAGTAGCAATAACCACATTACTAGCATTAGTACCAAGCTAGTAGCAATAACTACATTACTAGCATTAGTATCAAGCTAGTAGTAATAAGCACATTACCAGCATTGGTACCAAGCTAGTAGCAATAACCACGTTACTAGCATTAGTACCAAGCTGGTAGCAATAACCACATTACTAGCATTAGTACCAAGCTAGTAGCAATAACCACATTACTACCAAGCTAGTAGCAATAACCACATTACTAGCATTAGTACCAAGCTAGTAGCAATAACCACATTACTAGCATTAGTACCAAGCTAGTAGCAATAACCACGTTACTAGCATTAGTACTAAGCTAGTAGTAATAACCACATTACTAGCATTGGTATCAAGCTAATAGCAATAAACACGTTACTGGCATTAATACCAAGCTGGTAGCAATAACCACATTACTAGCATTAGTACCAAGCTAGTAGCAATAACCACATTACTACCAAGCTAGTAGCAATAACCAAATTACTACCATTAGTACCAACCTAGTAGCAATAACCACATTACTACCAAGTTATAAGCAATAACCACATTACTAGCATTAGTACCAAGCTAGTAGCAATAAACACGTTACTAGCATTAGTACCAAACTAGTAGCAATAACCACATTACTAGCATTAGTACCAAGCTAGCAGCAATAACCACATTACTACCAAGCTAGTAGCAATAACCACATTACTAGCATTAGTACCAACCTAGTAGCAATAACCACATTACTACCAAGCTAGTAGCAATAACAACATTACTAGCATTAGTACCAAACTGGTAGCAATAACCACATTACTAGCAAGCTATTAGGAATAACCACATTACTAGCATTACTACCAAGCTATTAGCAATAACCACATTACTAGCATTAGTACCAAGCTAGTAGCAATAACCACATTACTAGCATTAGTACTAAGCTAGTAGCAATAACCACATTACTAGCATTAGTACCAAGCTAGTAGCAATAACCACATTACTACCAAGCTAGTAGCAATAACCACATTACTAGCATTAGTACCAAGCTAGTAGCAATAACCACATTACTAGCATTAGTACTAAGCTAGTAGCAATAACCACATTACTATCATTAGTACCAAGCTGGCAGCAATAACCACATTACTAGCATTACTACCAAGCTATTAGCAATAACCACATTACTAGCATTAGTACCAAGCTGGTAGCAATAACCACATTACTCCCAAGCTGGTAGCAATAACCACATTACTAGCATTAGAACCAAGATAATGGCAATAACCACATTACTAACAGTAGTACCAAACTAGTAGCAATAACCACTTTTCTAGCATTAGTGCCAAGCTAGTAGCAATAACCACTTTACTAGCATTAGTACCAAGCTAGTAGCAATAACAACATTACTAGCATTAGTACCAACCTGGTAGCAATAACCACATTACTAGCATTAATACCAAGCTAGTAGCAATAACCACATTACTAGCATTAGTACCAAGCTAGTAGCAATAACCACATTACTACCAAGCTAGTAGCAATAACCACATTACTAGCATTAGTACCAAGCTAGTAGCAATAACCACATTACTAGCATTAGTGCCAAGCTAGTAGCAATAACCACTTTACTAGCATTAGTACCAAGCTAGTAGCAATAACAACATTACTAGCATTAGTACCAAGCTAGTAGCAATAACCACTTTACTAGCATTAGTACTAAGCTGGTAGCAATAAGCACATTACTAGCATTAGTACCAAACTAGTAGCAATAACCATATTACTAGCATTAGTAACAAGCGAGTAGCAATAACCACATTACTAGCATTAGTACCAAACTAGTAGCAATAGCCATATTACTAGCATTAGAAACAAGCTAGTAGCAATAACAACATTACTAGCATAAGTACCAAGCTGGCAGCAATAACCACATTACTACCAAGCTATTAGCAATAACCACATTACTAGCATTAGTACCAAGCTGGTAACAATAACCACATTACTAGCATTAGTACCAAGCTGACAGCAATAACCACATTACTGCCAAGCCATTAGCAATAACCACATTACTAGCATTAGTACCAAGCTGGTAGCAATAACCACATTACTACCAAGCTGGTAGCAATAACCACATTACTAGCATTAGAACCAAGCTAATGGCAATAACCACATTACTAACATTAGTACCAAACTAGTAGCAATAACCACGTTACTAGCATTAATACTAAGTTGGTAGCAATAACCACATTACTACCAAGCTATTAGCAATAACAACATTACTAGCATTAGTACCAACCTGGTAGCAATAACCACATTACTAGCATTAATACCAATCTAGTAGCAATAACCACATTACTAGCATTAGTACCAAGCTATTAGCAATAACCACATTACTAGCATTAGTACCAAGCTGGTAGCAATAACCACATTACTAGCATTAGTACCAAGCTAGTAGCAATAACCACATTACTAGCATTAGTACCAAGCTAGTAGCAATAACCACATTACTACCAAGCTAGTAGCAATAACCACATTACTAGCATTAGTACCAAGCTAGTAGCAATAACCACATTACTAGCATTAGTACCAAGCTAGTAGCAATAACTACATTACTAGCATTAGTATCAAGCTAGTAGTAATAAGCACATTACCAGCATTGGTACCAAGCTAGTAGCAATAACCACGTTACTAGCATTAGTACCAAGCTGGTAGCAATAACAACATTACTAGCATTAGTACCAAGCTAGTAGCAATAACCACATTACTAGCAGTAGTACCAAGCTAGTAGCAATAACCACATTAGTACCAAGCTATTAGCAATAACCACATTACTAGCATTAGTACCAAGCTATTATCAATAACCACATTACTAGCATTAGTACCAAGCTGGTAGCAATAACCACATTACTAGCATTAGTACCAAGCTAGTAGCAATAACCACATTACTAGCATTAGTACCAAGCTAGTAGCAATAACCACATTACTACCAAGCTAGTAGCAATAACCACATTACTAGCATTAGTACCAAGCTAGTAGCAATAACCACATTACTAGCATTAGTACCAAGCTAGTAGCAATAACTACATTACTAGCATTAGTATCAAGCTAGTAGTAATAAGCACATTACCAGCATTGGTACCAAGCTAGTAGCAATAACCACGTTACTAGCATTAGTACCAAGCTGGTAGCAATAACCACATTACTAGCATTAGTACCAAGCTAGTAGCAATAACCACATTACTACCAAGCTAGTAGCAATAACCACATTACTAGCATTAGTACCAAGCTAGTAGCAATAACCACATTACTAGCATTAGTACCAAGCTAGTAGCAATAACCACGTTACTAGCATTAGTACTAAGCTAGTAGTAATAACCACATTACTAGAATTGGTATCAAGCTAATAGCAATAAACACGTTACTGGCATTAATACCAAGCTGGTAGCAATAACCACATTACTAGCATTAGTACCAAGCTAGTAGCAATAACCACATTACTACCAAGCTAGTAGCAATAACCAAATTACTACCATTAGTACCAACCTAGTAGCAATAACCACATTACTACCAATTTATAAGCAATAACCACATTACTAGCATTAGTACCAAGCTAGTAGCAATAAACACGTTACTAGCATTAGTACCAAACTAGTAGCAATAACCACATTACTAGCATTAGTACCAAGCTAGCAGCAATAACCACATTACTACCAAGCTAGTAGCAATAACCACATTACTAGCATTAGTACCAACCTAGTAGCAATAACCACATTACTACCAAGCTAGTAGCAATAACCACATTACTAGCATTAGTACCAAACTGGTAGCAATAACCACATTACTAGCAAGCTATTAGGAATAACCACATTACTAGCATTAGTACCAAACTATTAGCAATAACCATATTACTAGCATTAGTAACAAGCGAGTAGCAATAACCACATTACTACCAAGCTAGTAGCAATAACCACATTACTAGCATTAGTACCAACCTAGTAGCAATAACCACATTACTACCAAGCTAGTAGCAATAACAACATTACTAGCATTAGTACCAAACTGGTAGCAATAACCACATTACTAGCAAGCTATTAGGAATAACCACATTACTAGCATTACTACCAAGCTATTAGCAATAACCACATTACTAGCATTAGTACCAAGCTAGTAGCAATAACCACATTACTAGCACTAGTACTAAGCTAGTAGCAATAACCACATTACTAGCATTAGTACCAAGCTAGTAGCAATAACCACATTACTACCAAGCTAGTAGCAATAACCACATTACTAGCATTAGTACCAAGCTAGTAGCAATAACCACATTACTAGCATTAGTACTAAGCTAGTAGCAATAACCACATTACTAGCATTAGTACCAAGCTGGCAGCAATAACCACATTACTAGCATTACTACCATGCTATTAGCAATAACCACATTACTAGCATTAGTACCAAGCTGGTAGCAATAACCACATTACTCCCAAGCTGGTAGCAATAACCACATTACTAGCATTAGAACCAAGCTAATGGCAATAACCACATTACTAACAGTAGTACCAAACTAGTAGCAATAACCACTTTTCTAGCATTAGTGCCATGCTAGTAGCAATAACCACTTTACTAGCATTAGTACCAAGCTAGTAGCAATAACAACATTACTAGCATTAGTACCAAGCTAGTAGCAATAACCACTTTACTAGCATTAGTACTAAGCTGGTAGCAATAAGCACATTACTAGCATTAGTACCAAACTAGTAGCAATAACCATATTACTAGCATTAGTAATAAGCGAGTAGCAATAACCACATTACTAGCATTAGTACCAAACTAGTAGCAATAGCCATATTACTAGCATTAGAAACAAGCTAGTAGCAATAACAACATTACTAGCATAAGTACCAAGCTGGCAGCAATAACCACATTACTACCAAGCTATTAGCAATAACCACATTACTAGCATTAGTACCAAGCTGGTAACAATAACCACATTACTAGCATTAGTACCAAGCTGACAGCAATAACCACATTACTGCCAAGCTATTAGCAATAACCACATTACTAGCATTAGTACCAAGCTGGTAGCAATAACCACATTACTACCAAGCTGGTAGCAATAACCACATTACTAACATTAGAACCAAGCTAATGGCAATAACCACATTACTAACATTAGTACCAAACTAGTAGCAATAACCACGTTACTAGCATTAATACTAAGTTGGTAGCAATAACCACATTACTACCAAGCTATTAGCAATAACAACATTACTAGCATTAGTACCAACCTGGTTGCAATAACCACATTACTAGCATTAATACCAATCTAGTAGCAATAACCACATTACTAGCATTAGTACCAAGCTATTAGCAATAACCACATTACTAGCATTAGTACCAAGCTGGTAGCAATAACCACATTACTAGCATTAGTACCAAGCTAGTAGCAATAACCACATTACTAGCATTAGTACCAAGCTAGTAGCAATAACCACATTACTACCAAGCTAGTAGCAATAAACACATTACTAGCATTAGTACCAAGCTAGTAGCAATAACCACATTACTAGCATTAGTACCAAGCTAGTAGCAATAACTACATTACTAGCATTAGTATCAAGCTAGTAGTAATAAGCACATTACCAGCATTGGTACCAAGCTAGTAGCAATAACCACGTTACTAGCATTAGTACCAAGCTGGTAGCAATAACCACATTACTAGAATTAGTACCAAGCTAGTAGCAATAACCACATTACTAGCAGTAGTACCAAGCTAGTAGCCATAACCACATTAGTACCAAGCTATTAGCAATAACCACATTACTAGCATTAGTACCAAGCTATTAGCAATAACCACATTACTAGCATTAGTACCAAGCTGGTAGCAATAACCACATTACTAGCATTAGTACCAAGCTAGTAGCAATAACCACATTACTAGCATTAGTACCAAGCTAGTAGCAATAACCACATTACTACCAAGCTAGTAGCAATAACCACATTACTAGCATTAGTACCAAGCTAGTAGCAATAACCACATTACTAGCATTAGTACCAAGCTAGTAGCAATAACTACATTACTAGCATTAGTATCAAGCTAGTAGTAATAAGCACATTACCAGCATTGGTACCAAGCTAGTAGCAATAACCACGTTACTAGCATTAGTACCAAGCTGGTAGCAATAACCACATTACTAGCATTAGTACCAAGCTAGTAGCAATAACCACATTACTACCAAGCTAGTAGCAATAACCACATTACTAGCATTAGTACCAAGCTAGCAGCAATAACCACATTACTAGCATTAGTACCAAGCTAGTAGCAATAACCACGTTACTAGCATTAGTACTAAGCTAGTAGTAATAACCACATTACTAGAATTGGTATCAAGCTAATAGCAATAAACACGTTACTGGCATTAATACCAAGCTGGTAGCAATAACCACATTACTAGCATTAGTACCAAGCTAGTAGCAATAACCACATTACTACCAAGCTAGTAGCAATAACCAAATTACTACCATTAGTACCAACCTAGTAGCAATAACCACATTACTACCAATTTATAAGCAATAACCACATTACTAGCATTAGTACCAAGCTAGTAGCAATAAACACGTTACTAGCATTAGTACCAAACTAGTAGCAATAACCACATTACTAGCATTAGTACCAAGCTAGCAGCAATAACCACATTACTACCAAGCTAGTAGCAATAACCACATTACTAGCATTAGTGCCAACCTAGTAGCAATAACCACATTACTAGCATTAGTACCAAGCTAGTAGCAATAACTACATTACTAGCATTAGTATCAAGCTAGTAGTAATAAGCACATTACCAGCATTGGTACCAAGCTAGTAGCAATAACCACGTTACTAGCATTAGTACCAAGCTGGTAGCAATAACCACATTACTAGCATTAGTACCAAGCTAGTAGCAATAACCACATTACTACCAAGCTAGTAGCAATAACCACATTACTAGCATTAGTACCAAGCTAGTAGCAATAACCACATTACTAGCATTAGTACCAAGCTAGTAGCAATAACCACGTTACTAGCATTAGTACTAAGCTAGTAGTAATAACCACATTACTAGAATTGGTATCAAGCTAGTAGCAATAACCACATTGCTAGCATTAATACCAAACTAGTAGCAATAACCATATTACTAGCATTAGTAACAAGTAAGTAGCAATAACCACGTTACTAGCATTAGTACTAAGTTGGTAGCAATAACCACATTACTACCAAGCTATTAGCAATAACCACATTACTAGCATTAGTACCAAGCTGGCAGCAATAACCACATTACTAGCATTACTACCAAGCTATTAGCAATAACCACATTACTAGCATTAGCACCAAGCTAGTAGCAATAACCACATTACTCCCAAGCTGGTAGCAATAACCACATTACTAGCATTAGTACCAAGCTGGTAGCAATAACCACATTACTACCAAGCTATTAGCAATAACCACATTACTAGCATTAGTACCAAGCTGGCAGCAATAACCACATTACTAGCATTACTACCAAGCTATTAGCAATAACCACATTACTAGCATTAGCACCAAGCTAGTAGCAATAACCACGTTACTAGCATTAGTACTAAGCAAGTAGCAATAACCACATTACTAGCATTAGTACCAAGCTAGTAGCAATAACCACATTACTACCAAGCTAGTAGCAATAACCATATTACTAGCATTAGTAACAAGTAAGTAGCAATAACCACATTACTAGCATTAGTACCAAGCTAGTAGCAATAACCACATTACTACCAAGCTATTAGCAATAACCACATTACTAGCATTAGTACCAAGCTGGCAGCAATAACCACATTACTAGCATTACTACCAAGCTATTAGCAATAACCACATTACTAGCATTAGTACCAAGCTGGTAGCAATAACCACATTACTCCCAAGCTGGTAGCAATAACCACATTACTAGCATTAGAACCAATCTAATGGCAATAACCACATTACTAGCATTAATACCAAACTAGTAGCAATAATCATATTACTAGCATTAGTAACAAGCTAGTAGCAATATCCACATTGCTAGCATTAATACCAAACTAGTAGCAATAACCATATTACTAGCATTAGTAACAAGTAAGTAGCAATAACCACGTTACTAGCATTAGTACTAAGTTGGTAGCAATAACCACATTACTACCAAGCTATTAGCAATAACCACATTACTAGCATTAGTACCAAGCTGGCAGCAATAACCACATTACTAGCATTACTACCAAGCTATTAGCAATAACCACATTACTAGCATTAGCACCAAGCTAGTAGCAATAACCACATTACTCCCAAGCTGGTAGCAATAACCACATTACTAGCATTAGTACCAAGCTGGTAGCAATAACCACATTACTCCCAAGCTGGTAGCAATAACCACATTACTAGCATTAGAACCAAGCTAATGGCAATAACCACATTACTAACAGTAGTACCAAACTAGTAGCAATAACTACTTTTCTAGCATTAGTGCCATGCTAGTAGCAATAACCACTTTACTAGCATTAGTACCAAGCTAGTAGCAATAACAACATTACTAGCATTAGTACCAAGCTAGTAGCAATAACCACTTTACTAGCATTAGTACTAAGCTGGTAGCAATAAGCACATTACTAGCATTAGTACCAAACTAGTAGCAATAACCATATTACTAGCATTAGTAACAAGCGAGTAGCAATAACCACATTACTAGCATTAGTACCAAACTAGTAGCAATAGCCATATTACTAGCATTAGAAACAAGCTAGTAGCAATAACAACATTACTAGCATAAGTACCAAGCTGGCAGCAATAACCACATTACTACCAAGCTATTAGCAATAACCACATTACTAGCATTAGTACCAAGCTGGTAACAATAACCACATTACTAGCATTAGTACCAAGCTGACAGCAATAACCACATTACTGCCAAGCTATTAGCAATAACCACATTACTAGCATTAGTACCAAGCTGGTAGCAATAACCACATTACTACCAAGCTGGTAGCAATAACCACATTACTAACATTAGAACCAAGCTAATGGCAATAACCACATTACTAACATTAGTACCAAACTAGTAGCAATAACCACGTTACTAGCATTAATACTAAGTTGGTAGCAATAACCACATTACTACCAAGCTATTAGCAATAACAACATTACTAGCATTAGTACCAACCTGGTTGCAATAACCACATTACTAGCATTAATACCAATCTAGTAGCAATAACCACATTACTAGCATTAGTACCAAGCTATTAGCAATAACCACATTACTAGCATTAGTACCAAGCTGGTAGCAATAACCACATTACTAGCATTAGTACCAAGCTAGTAGCAATAACCACATTACTAGCATTAGTACCAAGCTAGTAGCAATAACCACATTACTACCAAGCTAGTAGCAATAAACACATTACTAGCATTAGTACCAAGCTAGTAGCAATAACCACATTACTAGCATTAGTACCAAGCTAGTAGCAATAACTACATTACTAGCATTAGTATCAAGCTAGTAGTAATAAGCACATTACCAGCATTGGTACCAAGCTAGTAGCAATAACCACGTTACTAGCATTAGTACCAAGCTGGTAGCAATAACCACATTACTAGAATTAGTACCAAGCTAGTAGCAATAACCACATTACTAGCAGTAGTACCAAGCTAGTAGCCATAACCACATTAGTACCAAGCTATTAGCAATAACCACATTACTAGCATTAGTACCAAGCTATTAGCAATAACCACATTACTAGCATTAGTACCAAGCTGGTAGCAATAACCACATTACTAGCATTAGTACCAAGCTAGTAGCAATAACCACATTACTAGCATTAGTACCAAGCTAGTAGCAATAACCACATTACTACCAAGCTAGTAGCAATAACCACATTACTAGCATTAGTACCAAGCTAGTAGCAATAACCACATTACTAGCATTAGTACCAAGCTAGTAGCAATAACTACATTACTAGCATTAGTATCAAGCTAGTAGTAATAAGCACATTACCAGCATTGGTACCAAGCTAGTAGCAATAACCACGTTACTAGCATTAGTACCAAGCTGGTAGCAATAACCACATTACTAGCATTAGTACCAAGCTAGTAGCAATAACCACATTACTACCAAGCTAGTAGCAATAACCACATTACTAGCATTAGTACCAAGCTAGTAGCAATAACCACATTACTAGCATTAGTACCAAGCTAGTAGCAATAACCACGTTACTAGCATTAGTACTAAGCTAGTAGTAATAACCACATTACTAGAATTGGTATCAAGCTAATAGCAATAAACACGTTACTGGCATTAATACCAAGCTGGTAGCAATAACCACATTACTAGCATTAGTACCAAGCTAGTAGCAATAACCACATTACTACCAAGCTAGTAGCAATAACCAAATTACTACCATTAGTACCAACCTAGTAGCAATAACCACATTACTACCAATTTATAAGCAATAACCACATTACTAGCATTAGTACCAAGCTAGTAGCAATAAACACGTTACTAGCATTAGTACCAAACTAGTAGCAATAACCACATTACTAGCATTAGTACCAAGCTAGCAGCAATAACCACATTACTACCAAGCTAGTAGCAATAACCACATTACTAGCATTAGTGCCAACCTAGTAGCAATAACCACATTACTAGCATTAGTACCAAGCTAGTAGCAATAACTACATTACTAGCATTAGTATCAAGCTAGTAGTAATAAGCACATTACCAGCATTGGTACCAAGCTAGTAGCAATAACCACGTTACTAGCATTAGTACCAAGCTGGTAGCAATAACCACATTACTAGCATTAGTACCAAGCTAGTAGCAATAACCACATTACTACCAAGCTAGTAGCAATAACCACATTACTAGCATTAGTACCAAGCTAGTAGCAATAACCACATTACTAGCATTAGTACCAAGCTAGTAGCAATAACCACGTTACTAGCATTAGTACTAAGCTAGTAGTAATAACCACATTACTAGAATTGGTATCAAGCTAATAGCAATAAACACGTTACTGGCATTAATACCAAGCTGGTAGCAATAACCACATTACTAGCATTAGTACCAAGCTAGTAGCAATAACCAAATTACTACCATTAGTACCAACCTAGTAGCAATAACCACATTACTACCAATTTATAAGCAATAACCACATTACTAGCATTAGTACCAAGCTAGTAGCAATAAACACGTTACTAGCATTAGTACCAAACTAGTAGCAATAACCACATTACTAGCATTAGTACCAAGCTAGCAGCAATAACCACATTACTACCAAGCTAGTAGCAATAACCACATTACTAGCATTAGTGCCAACCTAGTAGCAATAACCACATTACTACCAAGCTAGTAGCAATAACCACATTACTAGCATTAGTACCAAACTGGTAGCAATAACCACATTACTAGCAAGCTATTAGGAATAACCACATTACTAGCATTAGTACCAAACTATTAGCAATAACCATATTACTAGCATTAGTAACAAGCGAGTAGCAATAACCACATTACTAGAATCAGTACCAAGCTAGTAGCAATAAACACGTTACTAGCATTAGTACCAAGCTAGTAGCAATAACCACATTACTAGCATTAGTACCAAGCTAGTAGCAATAACCACATTACTAGCATTAGTACCAAGCTAGTAGTAATAACCACATCACCAGCATTAGTACCAAGCTAGTAGTAATAATTACATTACTAGCATTAGTACCAAGCTAGTAGCAATAACCACATTACTAGCATTAGTATCAAGCTAGTAGTAATAATTACATTACTAGCATTAGTACCAAGCTAGTAGCAATAACTACGTTATGAGCATTAGTACCAAGCTGGCAGCAATAACCACATTACTAGCATTAGTACCAAGCTAGTAGCAATAAACACATTACTACCAAGCTATTAGCAATAACCACATTACTAGCATTAGTACCAAGCTGGTAGCAATAACCACATTACTACCAAGCTGGTAGCAATAACCACAATACTAGCATTAGTACCAATATTAGTACTAAGCTAGTAGCAATAACCACATCACTAACATTAGTACTAAGCTAGTAGCAATAACCACATCACTAACATTAGTACTAAGCAATAACCATATTACTAGATATTACTAGCACTGGTACCAAACTAGTAGCTTTAACCATATTACTAGGTATTACTGCACTGGTACCAAACTAGTAGCTTCAACCATATTACCAGATATTACTAGCACTGGTACTAACCTAGTAGCTTCAACCATATTACTAGATATTACTAGCACTGGTACCAAACTAGTAGCTTTAACCATATTACTAGATATTACTGCACTGGTACCAAACTAGTAGCTTCAACCATATTACTAGATATTACTAGCACTGGTACCAAACTAGTAGCTTTAACCATATTACTAGATATTACTGCACTGGTACTAACCTAGTAGCTTCAACCATATTACTAGATATTACTAGCACTGGTACTAACTTAGTAGCTTTAACCATATTACTATATATTACTAGCACTGGTACCAAACTAGTAGCTTTAACCATATTACTAGATATTACTGCACTGGTACCAAACTAGTAGCTTCAACCATATTACTAGATATTACTCGCACTGGTACCAAACTAGTAGCTTCAACCATATTACTAGATATTACTAGCACTGGTACCAAACTAGTAGCTTTAACCATATTACTAGATATTACTGCACTGGTACTAACCTAGTACCTTCAACCATATTACTAATTATTACTAGCACTGGTACTAACCTAGTAGCTTTAACCATATTACTAGATATTACTAGCACTGGTACTAACTTAGTAGCTTTAACCATATTACTAGATATTACTAGCACTGGTACCAAACTAGTAGCTTTAACCATATTACTAGATATTACTGCACTGGTACTAACCTAGTACCTTCAACCATATTATTAGATATTACTAGCACTGGTACTAACCTAGTAGCTTTAACCATATTACGAGATATTACTAGCACTGGTACCAAACTAGTAGCTTTAACCATATTACTAGATATTACTGCACTGGTACTAACCTAGTACCTTCAACCATATTACTAGATATTACTAGCACTGGTACTAACCTAGTAGCTTTAACCATATTACTAGATATTACTAGCACTGGTACCAAACTAGTAGCTTTAACCATATTACTGGATATTACTGCACTGGTACTAACCTAGTAGCTTTAACCATATTACGAGATATTACTAGCACTGGTACCAAACTAGTAGCTTTAACCATATTACTAGATATTACTGCACTGGTACTAACCTAGTACCTTCAACCATATTACTAGATATTACTAGCACTGGTACTAACCTAGTAGCTTTAACCATATTACTAGATATTACTAGCACTAGTACCAAACTAGTAGCTTTAACCATATTACTAGATATTACTGCACTGGTACTAACCTAGTACCTTCAACCATATTACTAGATATTACTAGCACTGGTACTAACCTAGTAGCTTTAACCATATTACGAGATATTACTAGCACTGGTACCAAACTAGTAGCTTTAACCATATTACTAGATATTACTGCACTGGTACTAACCTAGTACCTTCAACCATATTACTAGATATTACTAGCACTGGTACTAACCTAGTAGCTTTAACCATATTACTAGATATTACTAGCACTGGTACCAAACTAGTACCTTTAACCATATTACTAGATATTACTAGCACTGGTACCAAACTAGTAGCTTTAACCATATTACTGGATATTACTGCACTGGTACTAACCTAGTAGCTTTAACCATATTACGAGATATTACTAGCACTGGTACCAAACTAGTAGCTTTAACCATATTACTAGATATTACTGCACTGGTACTAACCTAGTACCTTCAACCATATTACTAGATATTACTAGCACTGGTACTAACCTAGTAGCTTTAACCATATTACTAGATATTACTAGCACTAGTACCAAACTAGTAGCTTTAACCATATTACTAGATATTACTGCACTGGTACTAACCTAGTACCTTCAACCATATTACTAGATATTACTAGCACTGGTACTAACCTAGTAGCTTTAACCATATTACGAGATATTACTAGCACTGGTACCAAACTAGTAGCTTTAACCATATTACTAGATATTACTGCTCTGGTATTAACCTAGTACCTTCAACCATATTACTAGATATTACTAGCACTGGTACTAACCTAGTAGCTTTAACCATATTACTATATATTACTAGCACTGGTACTAACCTAGTAGCATTAACCATATTACGAGATATTACTAGCACTGGTACCAAACTAGTAGCTTTAACCATATTACTAGATATTACTGCTCTGGTATTAACCTAGTACCTTCAACCATATTACTAGATATTACTAGCACTGGTACTAACCTAGTAGCTTTAACCATATTACTAGATATTACTAGCACTAGTACCAAACTATATATATAGGTGGAGATGTTGAATTGTTTGAGTTATGGAAATTGAGTTACGGATATATATGGTCTGCATTCACAAATTCAAGGTCATTTACACGTACAAGAAGAATATTCGAAAAATAAAAATACTTTACAGAATATTTAAATAAAATTACATATCTCGTTCCTAAGTTTCAATGCATGAAAGATGTGTGCAGCCAGTGGTTGTAAAATGTCAGAATTTTGAGAAGTAACAAAATCATCTATGTCACAAAAAGGGCAAATAAGTTTGTCTCTCTCAATTACACCACGATCTCTTTCAATGCTACTCTATGGGAATAAATTCCAACAGATTTTAAGTATTTTTCTAGCTGCAATGTAACCTTAAATTCCCGATATGTAACCAGTTTGTTTAAGGAACAAATATTAGTAAGCCACTCAAAATGTAGGCATATCCTAAAACGACATGAAAATACATTTACAAATATTGTCAACTTTCTGTGAATACCAAACATGTTCTAATTTACACAAAAAACAATAGTTTTAACCCAGGTAGGTTTCGCCCTCACCCCCGATTTATCGATGTTATACAACATGTTGTAGCATTTACGTGGGTATCTGTTAGTTGGCATATTGATGATTTTTGCCCAATATTTTATGCATCGTTTTGCGGTGTAAAAGAAAATAGACCATCTTCCACACTCGCCCAGTACACAATTGTTAGGTGACCGTGTGGAAACACCAAGGAAATATCTGCAAGCAAAATATTGAATACATCGAATCACAAAAACATCGAGTTATAGAAATGATCACGCCCACAACAACTTTGGTTAACTGTTATTTAAAGTTCGAGTTACTAAATGTGGACGTTCAACAAAAACCAAAATGTATATTGCCCGTAACTCGAAGTTCTGTTAACTGTCAATTGAACACCGACTTACAATTTGGGCATGGTTTCACACATATGGGCGTGGTCATTTCTGTAACTCGATGACATGTGACAGGTTCTTTTCTGGTTGTAGTAAACACAGCCACTTTTTTTTATTTATACATGTCTGATAGTCAAGTGTCGAGTTGTAACATCAACCCATCTTTGTTTAATATTCCCCTGACAATCCACACATTACCAAACTCATACGATAATATCCTATTTCCTTTTAAGAGTGATCCAAGCGTGTCTTCCCTGAGCTTTTAAATTATATAATTTTCGATTGTTTTTTGTATAATTCCTTAAACAATTTAAGTTTCAAAATTTCAGAACCATCATGTAGTGATGAACTGACTTTCGATAGAACGGATTTCGTTTTATGCTAACTTAACTTGCTAAGTCTTTAACAGCTGTAACTACACATTTTTAGTGAGATAAATAAACATATATATATATTTAATAAGATACAGCAACAATTTGTTTTCCACCATAAAACCAATCTAGCCAAGTGTTCACCCACAGTCCATCTATCCCCAATAGAGATACTGTACTGTCCTTTACAAAAGGTTATAACTTTTGTTAAATTTCCTTTATATGCCATTTTAAGAATACAACTTAGTTACTAAAAATAACCACATCGACTGCATAAAAGATTGCTTAACGATCACATTTATATTGTCACAGTTTTAGATAATTTGTTTACTAATATGTATTTTTCCAGGGTTTAATGTTCTAGCTCTCCCAGGAAAAATCCTGAAATGAGGACTCGGCATACAGTCTTGTCTTACTACACCCGATGATACTGATCCTCCACTCTGTGTTCAACATATGACCTAATGTTACTACACATTGCCTGTGTGTGGAGTAACACTGTAAGATAACATTATAAGCTTATACAAGTGATTATTATATCGAATGGCATTGAAAAATCAACGAACGAGTAGTACAGTTGCCTTCGTTTGAAATGATGGAATGCAGAGCCAATATACCGTCCATGGTCGTATAATCCGGACTGAAACAGATATTCCCTCCAACCATTTTATCAAATTCTCATTTAAGAGTGAGTTCAACATTGTATTCAAACATTTAAAATCGAGATCCCGCTATAGTTATTTACATCATTGTTGGTGTATGCAAGATTTGAACTGTGCGTACACTCAAATGCAATGTGCACGTGTGCACACTCGTTATTTTCTTTACGTGCGCGGATCGTGTTTATAAATCCTCGTCCATACCTCAATGTCTTAGCACATTTGTTTCAAATAATTGGATTAAAATAACGAAAACATATAATAATATTCAACATATAATAAAAAGATGTTACATATTGCTCATCTGACGTCACATACTATATATATAACGAACATGAACACAGCATCACATTCCGTGTAAGTAACGTAATACAAACTATGCGTTCCAAGTTCCCATTACCCTGACTTCAATCACACACAGAGTTCAATGACTTATTCAGTTGCCAGACAATCATCAATTCAAGTCAGAAATCACGCGATATTTTAGAATGCTATGGCAATTGAATTGATGACTGAATACGTGTCAAACAGTATGCTTACATTCATAACAGTCTAATATTGCATAAATAAAGGAAGAGGTTCAAAACACTATTATCACGTGAGGACACGGTTATCACGTGACTGTCAAGCTTTGAATTGTTGTCAGCTGGCCCGTAAGTCAGATATTTCCCGGAGTGTATCTTTCCTTACGTAACTTTACTTGTAGTTTGCAATGTATATGTAATTCACACACACGTCATCAAGTTACTCGTAGTTTGCAAAGCATGTTTAATTTACACACACGTCGTCACTTTACTCGTAGTTTACAATGTATGCGCAATTTACACACACGTCATCACTTTACTCGTAGTTTGCAAGGTATGCGCAATTCACACACACGTCATCAATTTACTCGTAGTTTGCAAGGCATGTTTAATTTACACACACGTCGTCACTTTACTCGTAGTTTACAATGTATGCGCAATTTACACACACGTCATCACTTTACTCGTAGTTTGCGATGTATGTTCAATTTACACACACGTCATCACTTTACTCGTAGTTTGCAAGGTACTAGTATGTGTAATTTACACACACGTCACCACTTTACTCGTAGTTTGTAATGTATGCGCAATTTACAAACACGTTTATCAATAACGTCCGAGGTACAAAGCAATACAACATTACGAACTTGACGCTACGGAAATAGCTTTTTATTTGATTTGATTTTCATTTGATAAGGAATAATTAAATATGCAAACCATCTATATAAATAAATACAAACAATGTAGAAAGAAAAAGATGGAAATTGTTTTTTTTACAATATTTCATTTTCGGATAGCGACTGGATTGTTCTGTCCCTTTCATTATGCAGTACGTCACCGTAATGCGCTTGCGCAGTTTTAAATAGCCCATGGAATGGGAATGAGATGCAGGTACGATCCTGCTACGTGTGATTATATTATACAATATACGACTGTATTTCGAAATTAATGCAAGATTTAGGATCGATGACAACGAGTCATTCAAAATCAGCCCGGTCTTATTAAATGGGACTCCTGCTTGGTGGGCACTGGCATGACGTAATGATGACGTGTTGTCAACATATGGCGCACCACCCCGTTGTCAATGCCACGATTATTGTGAATGATATTGAGTGCACATTTTTAAAATATGATATTAAGTGATTCAATATAGTTGCTAAATTGACACATATACTTATTTATCGGTTTCATTGCAATATATTGCTAGCTATTCAAACAGCCGACATTTCACAGTGACCCATTCAAAAGGTCATCGTATTGTCATGAGTGAAAATTTAACAGAGATTTCGCATTTTGTGGTGGACAGGTTCACTGTGGCACAAGCCTAGCGTGCATGTGAAAATGCAAATACCGAGTCATGCCGTCTGTTTTTCTCAGTTATTGTCTGTAATCTAAAGGTGATGCTATCGGCTATATACAGGTGGGGTTCAAAAGGGGTCATTCGTCTCGGGTTACTTAAAGGTATGGCACATAATAGCAAATATAGCAAACGTGTATTGAATACAACATTTTCGTAATGTAGGGAACACGCACAGTAATATTATTTAAATGTATTCAATAATAAAGTATCATACCGTCTTTGCAGTCTTCGCACCAGCTTTCACAGCTCTCACCCAAAGCTCCGGTGAAAAAGATGAACGTATTAGGATTGTTTTTATGTGACTCAATCGCTGAAACCAGATCTTCTTTACACTCCGTGAGCACCTGGTAAACGGTCGACATTTCCACTTTCTCCAATCGATTGTATTCTTTCAATAAAATAGTCGTATGACCCCGAATTGACAAAACAAATGGCAGGGTTTCAGTCGTAATCCATATACGGGATTTCAATCCGACCACACTCACAATTTAGTATTCACCGTATTTAAACATATACGGCGACCTCTCTACCTGTAGTGGCGCTCTAACGCACAGCACATCACGATTACTCAACACATAGGTATGCACCGGGGATTATATGTATCACATCTGCCTCGGAAATTGTGGTAATCATTTGAATTAGAATAGAATTATAGTCTAAAAACCTAAAATGTGAATATATTACAATTGTCACTATGTTTTGTAATGTTTGACGCCATTTCGGGCCACCGTCGCCCGTGACGGAGATACATCTGGGGCCGTACGAATGCATTACTTTTCACGGACTTTTAATGTTTGACGAGAACGGGCTAGTATTCTACTCGCGTTTCTCGGCGATCAGAGTTATGGTAGGAGACACGTACAGGCTAGTATTTCAGCCAACCTTTTAGCTATTTTGAATAACATATACACTACCGTCAATGTGAAAAACACCGTTGTCACCTTCCACGACCCGCCAACTGCCTAGTTTAGAATGGTCTTATACATTCGCGCCCTCTAGTGTCAATGTTATTTTCCGTCGTTCACCGTGGCGTTCAGTTAGCAAATACAAAAGCGTCGTTCAAGTTCAATTACCTGTGTTTCAATAGTGGTTAATTATTTTAATTATGATGGAGTAAATCTTTTATTTAACGACGACGACAGTATTCATGGTTGGAATACTCCCACTTCGGTGTTCAGTAGTTCAACTCTGGGACCACTCTTTAAATTTATGGTTGGGTGGCTTTATGGGGAGACTTCAGATTGGACGGCTCACACGGAGGAGGGGGGCACTGTTGTGGACTTCAAGATGAGTTCAGTCCGCCCACTGGCACTTTTTAAAACTTCAGTTTTGGGGCGACTCTTGGAGGGGGTACATTTTAGCTTTCATGTTAGGTACTCTGGGGTAGAGTTCAGTTTGGGCCGTTTCTACTGGAAGTCACTTTTTAAAGCTTCTTGTTATGAGTCCCCAGGGTGCTTTTTAGCCTTCTTGTTGGGAGTCCCTGGGGTACTTTTTAGCCTTCATGTGGGGAGTCGCTGGGGTACTTTTTAGCCTTCATGTCGGGAGTCCCAGGGGTGCTTTTTAGCCTTCATATTGGGAGTCCCCGGGGTGCTTTTTAGCCTTCATGTCGGGAGTCCCAGGGGTACTTTTTAGCCTTCATGTGGGGAGTCGCTGGGGTACTTTTTAGCCTTCATGTGGGGAGTCGCTGGGGTACTTTTTAGCATTCATGTCGGGAGTCCCAGGGGTGCTTTTTAGCCTTCATGTTGGGAGTCCCTGGGTTTTTTTTTAACCTTCATGTTGGGAGTCCCTGGAGGTACTTTTTAGCCTGCATGTTGGGAGTCCCTAGGGTGCTTTTTAGCCTTCTTGCTAAGAGTCCCTGGGGTTTTTGATCTTCATTTTGGGAGTCCCTGGAGGTACTTTTTAGCCTTCATGTTGAGAGTCCCTGGGGTGCTTTTTAGGCTTCATGCTGGGAGTCCCTGGGGTTCTTTTTAGCCCTCATGTTGGGAGTCCCTGGGGTGCTTTTTAGCCTTCATGTTGGGAGTCCCTGGGGTGCTTTTAAGCCTTCATGTTGGGGGTCCCTGGGGTTTTTAATCTTCATGTTGGGAGTCTCTGGAGTACTTTTTAACCTTCATGCTGGGAGTCCCTGGGTTTTTTTAGTTTATATGTTGGGAGTACCTCTTGTTTTTTAGCCTTCATGTTGGGGAAAATGGTGGGGGGGGGGGGTCAGTTACGGTGGCTACCCCTGGACCATTTTTTAGACTACAGATTGGGACATTTCTACTGGAAAGACTTCATGTTGGGATTTGGGGGGGGGTTACTGTTTATAGCCTTTATGTTGGGGCATTGGGGTACTTTCTGGTAATAAAATATATTTTTCAATTATCAGGGCTTTATGATATAAGTGACTTCTTAAAATATATTTGATGTCCAGAATATATCTATCCATTTGAAATTCTTCAGATATAACAGTTTGAAATCATCAAGTAAACAGTACAGGTACTGTAATAGACACGTTCTACATCACATACAACAGTTCTCTGTGTATTTATGTCAAAAGTGATTTCACCTGCAGTTACGTAAGCTAAATGTTCACATGCTGGTTAAAAAGGCTGTCTTAAAACATGTCATATTATACAAATAATGCTGCATTCACATGGAGCTAACAAAGCCAATAATGCAATATTTTATTGTCATGAAATCACCATGAACCAATCTCAAAATAACATATATTATCAAACATTGTCACCATGAAATGAACAAATCTGATGGTACTGAAGCCAATGTCAAAGCAACATTAATAGCACACCAGTTCATGTCATTGGAAACCAGCAGATACAAAATCAAATGCCATGTGTCAGTGCTGAAATTACATTTACAATCATCATTCACAAAATGTATAATATGCTACTAAAATTTTATGATTTTAACAGCATTCCCAGGTATAAACTTTTCTTAAAGTCCAAAGTGAAATGACATTGTGTTTGCCTTAAGGACCCGAGTGAAATAACACTGCGGTTCCAGTGAAATGTCATTGTCACTGCTACAATAATCATTGTGCTTGTTATCCTTTAGATTATATGACAAATTAGATGTATGCTGATGAGTACAGTTGGCATGGAAATACATAATTTTCTAAAATAAAATTAATTATAGGCAATTGTTTATTTCTATTCTTCAAAAAACATCTGTAGGAGATCTTCTTTCATCAACTGTTCTTCCACCAGTCGTTTTGGCTGACAGGAAAATATAATAAATATAAAATGAGCACATGTAAATAATAAAATGGAAAGTAACTAAATAATTGATAGATCACATCTATTATATATCAACTACTAATAGTGAAAACCTTGTATTTAGTGGTAGTTTCAAACTGTGCTTAAGAACGAAAAGAAAGTGCAGTCGGGTTTTTTTCTCTTGAGTTTGTATTGTATGATAGTCAAAAATATGAATAGAATAAATTTAAAGATTCCCATTTTTAAGCAAGTCATATGTTAACGTTCCGATAATATACATGTATTAAGTATGTTTTCTCATAGACTATCTTCTATATGGTCTATGGTTTTTATATCGGCACTATCTGTTGTACAGTCTACAGTCATTGAATATACCATTAATGGAAAACTATTATCAAAATTGGAACTAATTAAATTAAATATAAGTTTAGTGATGTGCAACAATAATATTAAGAATAATATATGTCATTTTCACAATTTCACTATATACACTCAGGTTTTTTTAAAAATTTTATGGTGATCAAGGATTTGTTTACCTTTTTTTAGTAACCTAATGGCATGAACCAAATAATCAGACATAGAGACATACAATTAGACTTGTCTCTTGTTTATTTTTCTCACATTTGTGATTGCACAAAAACAAGCTTTCACCAAGAACTGAGGAATGCATTTGCATTTTATGTGGGTCAAATAACAGTAGAAGACTGTTCAAAGCACGGTTTATAAAGACAAATCAAATTTCAATTTTGATGAGTTAACACTAATTGGTGGAATATTAATGAACATGTCTATCATTGCATCACACACTGAAGCCAGAGCACTGACAATCATCCCTCGTGTCACAAGAGGGTCACAAGTCGCGGTAACACAAGTTTCGCCATTTACATACTTAACAGGGAAAAAACACCAAAAAATAAACAAGCAATCAAAAAAACAAGTGACCAAAGTCCACCAAATAACCCAAAAAGTTTACAAAGAGCTTTCATGTGCTGAGGGTAGTGGAGAAGGAATTATTAATACTATCCTTTAAAACAAGATGCTTGTTCTGCTTTGATGCACATTGTGAAAGAAATCTGACCCACAGTATGGAAGTTCATAAGGTACTAACAGAAATATTAAAACAATAGAAACAGATTTCATCGTACATCTGTAGTTTGCAAGAACACAAATAGACAAAAATCAGAGAGATGTCCAATTTATGCAAATTATCATGTACAGTTTCAACCTTAATATAAGAATGTCTGTGAATAGCGCAAGCTCACTTATGTATCACATTTCATTGAAATCTAATGGTTATTGAAATATCAGAAAATTGTCTGATTTATGCAAATTAAATAAGTATTCAATATGCACAGATTTCAACCTGAACTAATCAGGTTTGTGAAATGTGGTTCTTAAAGTATTCAAGGAACAGCTACATAAATAGAGATAACAATACAAACACATATATAAAGTCATTAATATGCAGATTTCAAACTTGTAAATTAAACCTACTATTGACAGACACAACTACATGTATCTATAAACTGTTAGATGGCAAATACATTTAAACCTTTTCCAACTACATGTAGTAAACAAATGACAAAATCATATCCCATAAATATTCATGACTGTATGACACAATAATAAAGTATGTTACAAATTTATATCCTGGTCAGAGTGCAAGAGATAATTTTCCCCACCGTTTATATCAAATTAGCGTAGAAGTGAAATTCACAATAATATCAATTCAATAATTATAAATTTGATATTGTAACTTACTGTGCCTATTTGCAGCAATGTTGGTACACCAGTTACTTTGAATTGAGGATGTTTTCTGAAATCATTGCTTTGATCTTTCCAACTGGAAATACAATACACACAAACAAAACATATCAAATATGTATTTTTACAGAAATATGAATAACTAGTCTGAACAGAATATATAAGGGCATACCATTTTAGTCCCAAACCATTATAGCTAAAAATAGTACTTACAAATCTCTGTTACCTACTCCACAGTATATAACAGTTGATCCTTCTGGTGCCAGTGAAAGAGCTTTCTCTACAACTGGGGCAGCTGTAATGACAGAAAATCAAATTTAAAACGTTTTATATTTACCAGTTACTGTGCACTGTAACCATATTAATAATACAGTATTTTACCAGTTACTGTGCACCACAACCATATCAATGATATAGTATTTTACCAGTTACTGTGCACTACAACCATATCAATTATACAGTATTTTACCAGTTACTGTGCACTGTAACCATATTAATAATACAGTATTTTACCAGTTACTATGCACTGCAACCATATCAAGAATACAGTATTTTACCAGTTACTGTGCACTACAACCATATCAATTATACAGTATTTTACCAGTTACTGTGCACTGTAACCATATTAATAATACAGTATTTTACCAGTTACTGTGCACTGCAACCATATCAAGAATACAGTATTTTACCAGTTACTGTGCACTGCAACCATATCAATTATACAGTATTTTACCAGTTACTGTGCACTGTAACCATATTAATAATACAGTATTTTACCAGTTACTGTGCACTGCAACCATATCAATTATACAGTATTTTACCAGTTACTGTGCACTGTAACCATATTAATAATACAGTATTTTACCAGTTACTATGCACTGCAACCATATCAAGAATACAGTATTTTACCAGTTACTGTGCACTACAACCATATCAATTATACAGTATTTTACCAGTTACTGTGCACTGTAACCATATTAATAATACAGTATTTTACCAGTTACTATGCACTGCAACCATATCAAGAATACAGTATTTTACCAGTTACTGTGCACTACAACCATATCAATTATACAGTATTTTACCAGTTACTGTGCACTGTAACCATATTAATAATACAGTATTTTACCAGTTACTGTGCACTGCAACCATATCAAGAATACAGTATTTTACCAGTTACTGTGCACTGCAACCATATCAATTATACAGTATTTTACCAGTTACTGTGCACTGTAACCATATTAATAATACAGTATTTTACCAGTTACTGTGCACTGCAACCATATCAATTATACAGTATTTTACCAGTTACTGTGCACTGTAACCATATTAATAATACAGTATTTTACCAGTTACTATGCACTGCAACCATATCAAGAATACAGTATTTTACCAGTTACTGTGCACTACAACCATATCAATTATACAGTATTTTACCAGTTACTGTGCACTGTAACCATATTAATAATACAGTATTTTACCAGTTACTGTGCACTGCAACCATATCAAGAATACAGTATTTTACCAGTTACTGTGCACTGCAACCATATCAATTATACAGTATTTTACCAGTTACTGTGCACTGTAACCATATTAATAATACAGTATTTTACCAGTTACTGTGCACTGCAACCATATCAAGAATACAGTATTTTACCAGTTACTGTGCACTGTAACCATATTAATTATACATTATTTTACCAGTTACTGTGCACTATAACCATATTGGTAATACATTATTTTACCAGTTACTGTGCACTGTAACCATATCAATAATACAGTATTTTGCCAGTTACTGTGCAAAAAAAATATCCTATTTATTTAACCAAATTAACATCTTAATTACACCAAAAAATGGAATTCAATGATGATTAAAATCGCATGAAATCCAAAATATTACTATAAACTAGTATGTTGACCAAAGTTTGTATATCAGTTGACTACTTAGAGTAAGTTAATGTGTCATCAATGCAGTTCAATAATTAAGCTTCTGTGGTGGCAAGATAATAATGTAAAATATTGGTTTCTTAAATTGTTGATAATTAAAAAGTTTTGCATAATTCCAGAAGACGTACCTACACTTTATGCAATTTTTTCTTTTCATGACGTGGCAGTTTCTGCGCTCATGAATATTCATTAATTTGTGGGTCAATACATTCTAAAAGAGGTGATGTATTATTTTGAGGGGCAAGAGTTAAAAGGGGGAATTAGCAATCCTTAATACAAAAGAAAGGACCAATTTGGAGAGCAGCAACGATCCTTGTGTATGTTGGTGTACATGTGACTTGCAGCTGTTAACCCTATTCCTATTTTGAGGACTGAAGACCAGAGGATTCAAAACTGCAAGCTCTCATATTGCCGACAGTGTACAAATCCAATGAACCATGTGGGTAGTAACACAAATAAATAATTTGTTGTAATACTTAGCTTTATTGCAAGTTAGTGTTTGTTTCCTGATCACTATGTAGACAACTGACCCACAAGACCACAATGGACTGACTTGTCTTTACATTTGATGAGACTATCTAGTGTGTATATATAAAGATATACTACATATTTCCCTTATTGAGTCACAATTGTCAATAATATTGCCAATTTGGTGTTTTTCTCCTTGTGTAAACTATAAGTATGTGATAACCCATTAGTATACACCATGAGTCTCAGCCAATTTGGTGTTTGCCATTTGTGTTGACCATACCTGACCCGACCCTAACCCTAATACCAAGACACGTTCCTGTTAATAATTGTAGCTCAATAATGATACTCTTTTGTGCACTGTCTACTGGTAAGTTGTCAAATGATTAAACAAGTCCTGTTTAATTAATTTCCACCATTACAAGTTGTTAAATTCTGAAAATAAATGTGTGGACGAATATTTGGGACTTATTTTGATGTAATCAACTTCTGCAGAGAGTTCTCCGAACCCGCCTATTCACATAGTTCATACCCACCATAGACTCCGGTCAATCAAAATGACTATTTTGAACTGTAGGCAATAATCAGCAATTCTGCCAATGACTGAGAGATAGAATCTAAGTCAGGGTAAGCAACATGACCCCAAGATTCTTTTCCCTTATTCACTCTGGTTCCTTTCTCTCTGCATCAAGGACTTGGTCCAACGCTATGGAAAGAGTGGGGCTGTTGGGGGGGGGGGGGGGTCTATGGTGGGTATGAAGTATGTGAATAGGCAGGTTCAGAAAACCCTCTGCCTAAATTCACTACGTTCAATTACCCATCATAGACTCTGGTCAGTCAAAATGACTATTCATATGCTGATAGGTGGTGGGTTTTCCGAGCAAACAGAAAATGATGAAAGTCTTTTCCCAGTCCGGGATGAAACACTCTACAACAATCACTCATCACCTAGTTAAGACCCAAAAGAGGGTGGTGTCTTACCTTGCCTGTGCTGTCCCCGGAGCAAGAAGCAAAAAATGCTGCTACGGAGACCCAAAGCTAGACTCAAAACCCTAATTTAGGGGGTAGTATGCTTTCGAAGTAAAGACCAAAGCAGTTCTGCATGAGGGCATAGGTCAAAAAAGCGAGACCTGGGAGCTTCCAGAGAGTGCTGATGGTAGAAAAATCTGTCTGCAAAAATGCTGAGACTGACTTATCGCCTATGCGCAGGGACCCTTGTGGTCGTTCGGGCTGGGTCAGCAATCAAAGTCTGACCCCCTACGACGGGACCCAACCTGAAAAGACCCTGCTCAATAAGCGTTGAAGCAACCGTAAGTAGTCAGCGAACTGTCTCCTTTCCACTTAAATATGTGAGAGAGAGAGAGTGTTCGAGAGTGAACTCCAGTGAAAAACACATGCATTCAAGGAACCCTGCACACAGCCATGACAAAAAGTATATCATATGCGGGTTCTATGCTGGTAAATTCTGAATACAACCATTGCACAGTCAACCCAAAAAACGAGAAGACAAAACAAGCGACAACGAGCTTCTGGTGCTGTCATTACATCTATTCATTTCTAAATACGTAGATCAAGCATAAAATGGAGACAACATGCATGAGGGAAGCGAACTACAGTTGGAAAAGGTGACGTAACGAAATCAACAAGTAATTAAACTACGACGCAGGGTTTTATCTCTTTGTTGTGAAAAATGCTACACACAAAAAAGAAAACGACACAAGGGTAAAAATGACAAGAAAAACTTATCCTACCAGCTGCGGAAACAACCCAAGCTAGAAACCAGGACAGAAAAAAGCAAGCGATCCAGGCAGAGCGCTAGACTTCATCCCCGCTCGATGCGGAGAAAAAGCAGAGAATATCCAGCCAGAATGGCACCGCCATATGGGCTGGGTCACGTGGTTTGTGACGTAAGGGAAAAGAATCTTGGGGTCATGGGGCTTCCCCTGACCTAGATTTTATCTCTCAGTCATTGGCAGGATCGCTGATTAATGCCTACAGTTCAAAATAGTCATTTCGATTGACCGGAGTCTATGGTGGGTAATTCAACGTAGTGAATTTATTTTGGTGTAGACAAGTCACGTTTGATTATTCCCTACAATAACAAGTTGTTAAATTGGGAGAATTAATGTCTCAACAAATATTTAATACTTATTTTGTTGTAAACAACTCATGTTTGATTAATTCCCACAATTAGAAGTTGTTAAATTGAGAGAATAAATGTGTGGACAAATATTTGAGACTTATTTTGGTGTAAACAACTCACGTTTGATTAATTCCCACAATTACAAGTTTTTAAATAGAGAGAATAAATGTCTCAACAAATATTTAAGGATGCTGTACACGTTTTTGGTATTGATTTTCTAAACTGATATTTTCATATAAAATATTTACTGAACCACACAAAGCTATATATTGATGGTAAGCCTATTTCACACTGGATATGAAATCGACAAGATAGTGTGTGTATGGACGTGTATAGACGTGTATAGTCAGGTGAACTCTGTGTAAACACAGAAAGCCATTTTCGGTAAAAAAAAATAATTGAACCAATGAATAAATGAATTTAGTTTTTCAGACGACGCTCACCACCATTCCGCGTTAATTGAGATATATCTACATGATAGTTGGAGAAGAAATAATAATTTAGCTATCTTGAAAAAAACAATGCGATCTGGTTCTTTCCGGTATTCAGAAATTAGAACGTAATTTCGAAACAAATATGAAAATAGAAAAATCCCAGCGCCGTTTGAGAGGGAACATAGATTTTATTTTACTACGCAAGATGTTTCGACGAAGATCTGTATTATCTGATTTGAATGGCAATGAGGGGGGAGAAGTCACAGCGAGTGCTGAACTGAATCAGGAGATGCGATCGCTTGGGTTTAAAATTGTCTGTCGACCGGGTGGTGAAAATTTTCAGTTTGTTTGCTCCGTTATTATTTTGTAGATTTGTAAGATAACCTGTTCGCCATAAATCGTGTTTCTGTTTTTTAGTTCCCAAAACTGTTGTGATAAAATTAGTGCGATGATTCTATTTCCATCTTCAACGCGTAATACATAGTACCGGAACAACTGCTGGCGGGGACTACTGCCGGTATCTTACATTCAGTTCACTTTCTATATCATGTATAACAAATCTAACTTCATTGAATCCGTCAAGTTATTGAGAATGTGAAGACTAAGAAAAATAAAACAAGGGTGCTCACACACAGACCTGTACGTTTTCTTTTACAGCTGCTTGTCTCAGGCTTTGCGTGTGGCCAAGTCCAAGCTAAGTGTTTCACTTCCGACTCATTGTGGTCAACGAGTCCATGACACATAATTTGGTGATGAAAACTAAGTCTGCCATGTGCTCAAATCTACTACCTCCATGGTCTGATCGATTAAATCATGGAAAGGTACTAACGTTAGCACCTTCCATGTTTAAATTTTCATAATACTGTCGATGTTCTTCTCCAAATTTCCTCGGATTCATTTTCTTTTGTCTCTGTCATAGTCGTCCCCAAGACGGTTTTATAGTCGACTGCTTGAAGAGCAAGAAATTCAACAAAATTAAATTTGTGGACGATTGTAAATGGAATGCGTGTAACTTGTACCTCGGACTACTAATACTTGTATTACTAGTCTGAGCTTGTACTGAATGCAAGAGACTGTTTATATTTGCTATGGGTGGTGACTATTATGCAAATTATCTGTCTATTATGTCTTTGGCTGATTAATTAAAACATAGCTTTCAAAACAATGACATGTGCTTTTGTTTTTAATTAACAAAAATTGATTTTTACACCCTATAAAAACATCCAATTCACTTTTTTTCCTACTGAGTGTTTGTACCTTGTAGTCCAGCATTGACAAGCCATGCATGGCAAAGTCCCCGTCAGTTATCAAATTTAAGATATATAGTTTTGTTTATAGTAATATAGCTGGTATATAACCATGTCAGGAACATGATTTTTTAACATTAAAATGATTGACATTTGTATCTGATCGTCAAACAAGTACTTGACCATATTGAGAGATATTGCTCTGGAACAGCATTAAAAATCAGCCATTTTGAATACATGTATATATATATAACATGATGTATAACGAATATATAAAAATTTAAATACAATAAGTCAAAGCATTTAAGGTAGAGATGCAGTTTACATGACAGGTATTTTAATTAGTTAGTTAGGAAACCAAGATGACCTCCCTTGTCCACAAAACTATATATTTTCGGAAAGCTTATTGTATGAATTTTAAAGTTTTGTTAGTATTTTATTTTTATGGACACTGTAGTTTGAAATATGCACAAAAATGTGCTTTTTTGGTCAAAAGTGATTTAAAAAAAATTAGCTTCTAAACCATGCATCTGTTTCCTGTCAAAATTGGTTTATGGGTACATCTGTTTACTATGAAGAAAGCGCCGTTTTGAAAACTGTCTACCAGTTGTCAATTTTGTAGGGCAGCAGCTCAAATTTCACTACTTCAATTTTATGCATAAATTAACACCCAGGCTAGTTGTCTGTACGATTGCTGTAACACTATTCAACTAAAAACAATGACCCGACGGCCTTTTGAAGATTAACACATTGTCAATCATTTGTGAAAATTTCAAAACAAAAGGTCAAAGCGTCTAGGAGCTATTTTTTTTTAAAGTTCTGGAATGTGACCTTAAAAGAAGCTGAGATAATTGCTAGTTTGCATAACAATTCACTCAGTAAGAAGTTTGCTAATGCTCATAATTAAAATGGCTGTTACAGTTTCAAATTTAAATGTATTATCGTTAAGTAAAAAGTTAAATACAGTGCATAATATGGAGATCCCGTCATTACTTTTTTTCACCATTTTTTTTTTATTATTTATGTACAGCCTTGCTAAATCTTGCTAATCATTCAAAAGAGACAATTTTGCACCTGTTATCTATATTTTAAAATCGTTTTTTGAGTATGTTCAACTATTCACAATTCTATAAAATTTCAACAGTCTATAGCCAAGACTTTTTGGATAATAAAAAGCAAAAAAAAAAATTCACTCCCAAGTGCCCTAGAACCTGCATCTTTACCTTAAGAGATATGGCTCTAGAAGCCTAATCATTAAAACAAAATGGCTTCCAAGTCAACCATTTTGAATCCAATCTGAAAAATAAAATGACGAGTATCAGGAACCCGTAATGTCTAATGTATGTACCAAGTTTGAACGAAATCCATTCTTAAATGCTTGATATTTGATGATTTTTTAGCACAAAAATGACCACCATTCGGCCATTTTGAATAGGATAGTCAAACCAATATATCTGTTTATCTATGACATAATGTATAATGAATATTTTATATTTGAAAATATTATCAGTCAAAACAAGTTGGAGATATGGTTCTAGAAGCCCATTCATTAAAACAATATGGCTGCCAGACAGCCATTTTGAACCTGTAATGTCTAATATATGTACCAAGTTTGAACGAAATCCATCCATAAATGCCAGAAATGGTTGATATTTGATGATTGTTTAGTACAAAAAAGGCCACTATTCGGCCATTTTGAATAGGATCGTCAAACCAATATATCTGTATATCTATGACATGATGTATAACAAATATTTAAAATTTGAACATGATAATCAGTGAAAGCAAGTCAGAGATATGGCACGAGAACCAAATTCATTAATACAAAATGGCCGCCAGTCGGCCATTTTGAATCTTATCTGAAAAACAAAATTATTTGCATCAAGGTCCCATAATGTCTAATGTATATACCAAGTTTGAACAAAATCCATCTGTAAACAGCCGAGAAATGGTTGATTTTTAGGATTGTTTAGCACAAAAATGGCCGCCATTCGGCCATTTTGAATCAGATCGTGAAACAAATTGACGTGTATATGTATAATATCATGTACGATGTATGTATGAAGTTTGATTGTGCTTGGTCCAGGCATTTCTAAGATACAGGTCCGGACGCACGCACGCACGCACGCACGCACGCACGCACGCACGCACGCACGCACACACGCACACACAGAGGTCAAAACATAAGTCCCCGTTTTCGGACTGCATCCGAATTTCAATTGAAGAACAGAAGATATCATTAGAAAATGAACAATATGTATAGTATCAAAGCAACGGGACTTGCTGTTTTCAACAAGAATTCAAAAATATCACTTTTCACCAAAAATGACAAAAATGATCAAAATTAAGTAATTGAAGATATCACCACGAACTTAACAAATATCATTACAAAATGAACAAATCTGAAAGAGGTCCACATGTAGTACCTATGTATGTAATAACAAAGCAATTGGACTTACGGTTTTTAACAAGAAGTCAAAAATATCACTTTTTACCAAAAATGACAAAAATATTCACCAAAATTAGAGAATTAAAGATATCATTACAAATTGAACAAATCTGAGAGAGGTCCACATGTAGTACCTATGTATGTAATATCAAAGCAATTGGACTTACGGTTTTTAACAAGAAGTCAAAAATATCACTTTTTACCAAAAATGACAAAAATATTCACCAAAATTAGAGAATTAAAGATATCATTACAAAATGAACAAATCTGAAAGAGGTCCACAAGTAGTACCTATGTATGTAATATCAAAGCAATTGGACTTACGGTTTTTAACAAGAAGTCAAAAATATCACTTTTTACCAAAAATGACAAAAATATTCACCAAAATTAGAGAATTAAAGATATCATTACAAAATGAGCAAATCTGAGAGAGGTCTACCCAAGGTACATATACACCAAGTATCAAAGCATTCAAGAAGTCGAAAAAGTAAAACATTGACACAGACAACGGACAATCACTCATATGATAAGCTCCACTCGACAAAGTCGACAGCAGAGCTAAAAAGTAGAATTTTGGGTTTCAAAGCAAAAAAACATATACAGCATCCTTAATACTTATTTTGCTGTAAACAAGTCAAGTTTAATTAACTTCCACCATTACAAGTTGTTAAATTGTGAAAATAAATGTGTGAACAAATGTTTGAGACTTATTTTGGTGAAGACAACTTTCGTTTAATAATTTTACACCATTACTAGTTGTTAAATTGAGAGAATAAATGTGTGGTGGATAAGTATTCTAAACTTATTTTGGTGTAGACAACTCGCGTTTGATTAATTCCCACAATTACAAGTTGTTAAATTGAGAGAATGAATGTGTTGACAAATATTTGATACTTATTTAGGTGTAAGAACTCGTGTTTGATCAACTTCCACCATTGCAAGTTGTTAAAATAATGAAATAAATATACTGGTATCATTGGATATTTGATTTAATTGTGAAACTTTCTAACCAAATGTTAACTGACTTCGAACCCTCAATCAACAATTCCACAGACACAGTATAAATTCCACAACACCACAGAAAATATTCGTCTGTTGCCTGAATTGTTTTCGTAATATAGGGAACACCATGGACACTTTAACAAAACTTACATGTACCTTGACTTGTCACAATCTGGAAACTATTGAACAAATTGCGCGTCGTCCAGTTAAAGACGCAAGTTATTTTATTTATTCATTCAGTTTTGCATGGTGGAGTTTTGTGAAGTTTATTACTTTTTTGCGACGTTCTTTGTTTACTTGTTATGGTTTGGGGGATTTCAGTTTATTTGATTTACGTTTTTACGGTAGCTCTGAGCGGGACTCGCACCCACTGCCTTTTCAAGCTAATTTTGTTTTATCTCGATGACACGCTTGTGTACCACGCCACAATGTTGGTCACTGAGTGGTGTTCATTTTTTTTAACTATTCCAATGTTCCGATGAGTTGAATGGGAAAGCCAAAACGATTGCTGGTTTCTGATTGCTTCGGTTCTGGTGAGTGTGTATCTAGTGTGATTCGAACCCATGTCGTTTGTATTGGGCGTTTTTTTATTTCCCATGTTGACTATGCCGTAATATGCAACCACTTCCCCGTTTTATTGTGATTTTGTGAGTGTTTAATGATGTCTTCCTCACCCGTCACGCCATGACCCAGTTTCAACCATACAGCCATTTTGTAACGAAGTGTGGACCCTTGGCGTGACCCAACTGACTATATGATCGTTCTGTTCAACTGTTAAGCTAGGATTTATTACCATTATTATCATTATATTGTCACGTAATTTGTTTTACCTTATGTGTAATGATAAATTTATTTATCTTTATTGTAATTTGTATTTACAATTCGTATACACCGAGGAAACAACCCCGATTGAAGGTCATGCATTTTGTGACATTACCAATTCGTGTGTACATGTAGGTATGGCTTATGGAATTGTGCCATAAGTTTTTCCAAATTATAATTCACATGAAAAAATTGAAAATCATGCATTGAATTGTATATGTCCCTAGCTTTAATATAACTGTCACCTTAAAATTAGGTACCATACACTCCAACCAGTCATTTAAATAATAATAAGGTACTGGAAACAAATTTTAGGGTGGGGTCCCTAAAGGAACTCTTACCAAGTCACAATAATTATATTATTTATTTGTTGTCCTCAGCATTTTTATTATATTATTTATTTGTTGTCCTCAGTGTGGAGATAGTTTACCGGCGGAAGTTCATATCAATGTTATACAGAATACAACAGAACTCGGCCAGATTCTAACTCGGCCGGGAAAACAATGCACAACTTGGCCAGTCGTGAATGTCGAGGTGTAAACTGGTCATTTGTCAAAAATTATCACCTTCTTTCATGTCTCTCACCGTGGCGGCATTTCATTTCCAGATTTTATATGCTTCACAACACGCCCGGTCATGGTGACGAATCCGACTGGTTTTGTCTAACTCCTGTAACTATTATGTTGTCGATTTCAACGACGCAAGTTTACACACACGCACACAAAAAATCTTTCCAGGAATGCTCCAGGTTCCCTGACATGTTGTTGATTTCAGTGACGCAAGTTTCCAAAGATACACAGACATGGCACTGGCGACCCATCAGGCTCTGCTATGCAAAACACCAAAATTAATGTTTCAATTTGTAACAATTTTGTATGAAGCAACATTTTATTGTGTGATCCTTAATGCATTTTATTTTTCAGATTCATTACAAAATACTGTGAAGATTTTCGAGTTACATTTAATAAATCACTACTGTATAGAAAAAACTCTATGTTACGGTAAAATAAACTACGAGTAACTATTTTAATTTATTTATTTAATTTTATTAACACTTGCCCTGGAGGGATTGGCAATGGTTACAAAAGTTTACAAACAAATAGATAAAATAATATGTTAATACATTACAGAGAGAGAAAATATTAAGATTAAATTATAATACTACAAAAGATAGAAAACAGAATGCAAAACTTAACCTGTGAAAGAAGATTGTCACTGGGGTTGCTGTCTTGTAATATAATAATGGACTATGCTAGAGTACGATTCAGATGGTCTTGACTCATGTCACCGTAATTAGTTGTTGGTAAATAAATGCAAATACATCGTTCTTGTAAGATACAAGTTATTGGTAAAGAAATGCAAATACATAGTTCTTGTAAGATACAAGTTATTGGTAAATAAATACAAATACATCGTTCTTGTAAGATACGAGTTATTGGTGAATAAGTGCAAATACACCGTTCTTGTAAGATACGAGTTATTGGTGAATAAGTGCAAATACACCGTTCTTGTAAGATACGAGTTATTGGTGAATAAGTGCAAATACACTGTTCTTGTAAGATACGAGTTATTGGTGAATAAGTGCAAATACACCGTTCTTGTAAGATACGAGTTATTGGTGAATAAGTGCAAATACACCGTTCTTGTAAGATACGAGTTATTGGTGAATAAGTGCAAATACACCGTTCTTGTAAGATACGAGTTATTGGTGAATAAGTGCAAATACACTGTTCTTGTAAGATACGAGTTATTGGTGAATAAGTGCAAATACACCGTTCTTGTAAGATACGAGTTATTGGTGAATAAGTGCAAATACACCGTTCTTGTAAGATACGAGTTATTGGTGAATAAGTGCAAATACACTGTTCTTGTAAGATACGAGTTATTGGTGAATAAGTGCAAATACACCGTTCTTGTAAGATACGAGTTATTGGTGAATAAGTGCAAATACACCGTTCTTGTAAGATACGAGTTATTGGTGAATAAGTGCAAATACACCGTTCTTGTAAGATACGAGTTATTGGTGAATAAGTGCAAATACACCGTTCTTGTAAGATACGAGTTATTGGTGAATAAGTGCAAATACACTGTTCTTGTAAGATACGAGTTATTGGTGAATAAGTGCAAATACACTGTTCTTGTAAGATACGAGTTATTGGTAAATAAGTGCAAATACACCGTTCTTGTAAGATACGAGTTATTGGTGAATAAGTGCAAATACACCATTCTTGTAAGATACGAGTTATTGGTAAATAAATGCAAATACATCATTCTTGTAAGATACGAGTTATTGGTTAATGAGAGCAAATACATCGTTCTAGTAAGGTACAAGTTATTGGTAAATCAATGCAAATACGCCGTTCTTGTAAGATACGAGTTATTGGTAAATAAATGCAAATACATCGTTCTTGTAAGATCTGAGTTATTGGTAAATAAATGCAAATACATTGATTTTGTAAGATACGAGTTATTGGTTAATGAGAGCAAATACATCGTTCTTGTAAGATACGAGTTATTGGTAAATGAGAGCAAATACACCATTCTTGTAAGATACGAGTTATTGGTAAATAAGTGCAAATACACTTAGACTGTTCTTGTAATTAAGATACGAGTTATTGGTAAATAAATGCAAATACATTGTTCTTGTAAGATACGAGTTATTGGTTAATGAGAGCAAATACATCGTTCTTGTAAGATACGAGTTATTGGTAAATGAGAGCAAATACACCATTCTTGTAAGATACGAGTTATTGGTAAATAAGTGCAAATACATCGTTCTTGTAAGATACGAGTTATTGGTTAATGAGAGCAAATACATCGTTCTTGTAAGATACGAGTTATTGGTAAATGAGAGCAAATACACCATTCTTGTAAGATATGAGTTATTGGTAAATAAATACAAATACATCGTTCTTGTAAGATACGAGTTATTGGTTAATGAGAGCAAATACATCGTTCTAGTAAGGTACAAGTTATTGGTAAATCAATGCAAATACGCCGTTCTTGTAAGATACAAGTTATTGGTAAATAAGTGCAAATACATTGTTCTTGTAAGATCTGAGTTATTGGTAAATAAATGCAAATACATTGTTCTTGTAAGATACGAGTTATTGGTAAATGAGAGCAAATACATCGTTCTTGTAAGATACAAGTTATTGGTAAATGAGAGCAAATACATCGTTCTTGTAAGATACGAGTTATTGGTAAATAAATGCAAATACATCGTTCTTGTAAGATACGAGTTATTGGTAAATGAGAGCAAATACATCGTTCTTGTAAGATACGAGTTATTGGTAAATGAGAGATAATACACCATTCTTGTAAGGTACGAGTTATTGGTAAATAAATGCAAATACATCGTTCTTGTAAGATACAAGTTATTGGTAAATCAATGCAAATACACCGTTCTTGTAAGGTACAAATTATTGGTAAACAAGACATGACATGTCATGTCATAGCCCCCACTCAGAAAAAATTTTAAAACTTATATTGAATTGGGTTTGTGTCAGAGTGAATTAATTCATTGTGAGCTGTATTAAAATTTCATTATTAATTGTTCAGAATTGATGTTATAATTTTAGGGGGGTGGGGTAAAAAAAAATATTCATTTGGCTTTTCTGAGACAATTTATAACTTGTTAAACATATAATGTGATGTGCACTTGTAAACAATTATAACCTGTCCCTTTACCAACTTTGAACAAAACTGGATGACACATATCTGAGAAAAAGGTTGTTTTTTTAGATTTTTAAGGAAAAAAATGGCCTCCCGGCCGTAAAAATTCAAGCCGTGAATAATCAAACAGGTCATGAATGACACTGCCTTCACTTGTTGTCATTTGAAAGTTGCAACTTATAATTTGTCCAGATTTTTGGCATTTTACTTCCCATGTACTTCATGTACAGATCTACATGTAGTTTGTGGCCCTAAATATGGACAAGAGTACTTCTCATATGACAATGATACAAATAAAGTGCAAGAATCCAGAAAAATATTATCAAGTTTTTATTATCATACAATAATATTAACAAATCGTGTGAAATTGAACTTTTATGTACAAAGAAACACATATTTATGCTTTGGTTCACAGCACTTTTCAAAGTAAAAAAAGAGGACCTGCGAAACTTTATACAATTGTCAGACATGCAGCGAATAGTATGCTTTTGTAATATATGCAGTTCCAGTGGCTTTGCTGTCTGAAAAAAAATTCTGGCTCTGCACCTGAAAAAAACAAAAAAAACATTTAGTCAAAATTAAGCAGAGGTTGTAGCATATGTGCTCCCATTAGCTGTTAAATTTAATTAAAAAAGATATTTGTGCATCGTCTTTTCAGTACGAAAACATATTACTTAATATATTTATACCAGCCAGAAAGAAATTGCATTAGGAATATAAATGGACAACAATTGATGCATGTCTAGCAATATACTGTTTGAAAGGCCGTAAGATGTAATGAAATAGCAAACCAATCACTACTTGAGTCGGACTGGCTGGAAAACTGCACAATACATACAAAAATGTATGTAAATGATATATGAGCAGCTTCACCAAATATAAAAATATTCTTTCCATAGTTATGACTCTAATGTGAATGTGATTTTCCACTCCTTAGCAATACTAGTATTGTATTGTACTGTATCGTAAGTTTATTGTGATTCTATATGTGTTTGTAATATTATTTAGCTTTATTTAGCATTCTGTTTAGTTGGTTAACTTTACTGTATTTTAATGTAGTTTATTTTATTTTTATACGACCATAGAACAACTCACTGTAGTTTGTTTTAATGTTGAATAAATATTATAATATTATTATTATTAAATTCAGTCACTGTACAATGGTGACGTATTGCGCGACAATACTTTTCTCGATTTGCGTGCCGTCGTGCGCCGATAAAAAATGCACGGAATGGTCGGCAGTATTGATCAAGTTCGTCTACTAGTGTGGCCTTCATGGCTGGCAAAAAAGCAAGATGCCGGATAATCTTTTAAATAGGCGTCAAGGAGGAGTGAAAGGCCTTAATTTGGTTCTACAATGGGTGTCATGAAATGTTGGAAAATTACAGTCAATCAAAAAAACTGTTTACATGACAACAAAAAATATTCACTATTTTTAATATGCATTATTTTTTTGTTAGTAGGAAATGATCACGGTACGGTAGCTTACTTGTTTTCGAAGTGTTGCAATTGTTGATTAGTACTCAGTGGTGATTATATTAACCTACAAAAAAAAAAAATTCGTTGAATTGTTTTGAAATGTAAGTAAAATTCAACTTAGTTTTATCGTAAGCAAATGATTTCGGTTACATGCTAACGCTCGATGCCATACAATATCCGCCATGTTATCCATGCACAAGAGGCGTGTTTATTGACCAGATAGGTCAAGTCGCTAATCAACCAATCAAAATGCTGCATGGTGCCCATGTGCTCAAATTACCATAAACATTTAAATATGTTAATGACAGTTCAGCCACCTCATGGTGAAAGCAACACGGAAGAGATTTACCGATGTTTTAGTGCGATCTTTTGGCTTCGTTTTTCATGGGAAAAAGGCATGATTTTTTTTAATCGGCCCGATTTAGAAAAACAAATAAATGTACCATCCCAAATAAGAATGTAACGGGTGGAATTTTTACGGTACGTTTATTTGGGACATGTAGCGTTCTGGGCAAGCATATGGCGTGATCAGTGGATTACGTAAATAAACCAACACTTTCAATGAGTACATGCCGACCCAACTAAACTTGTTGATGGCTGTTTATGAACAGCGAGGATGCATCTCATAGAACAATAGCTGTGGAAATCATAATGTAAATGTTGCGGAAATCAAGCATGGCGATAATGATTTTGAGCGAGGCAGAATCTAGCAAGCGTCTCAGAGCAGCATTGCGTCGACACCACCACGACGTTTGAATCCCGGAGAGAGCACTGCAAACCTCTTAAATCACGAGGTAAACTTTCAATTTACACAATACATAATCAGTTCCTACAACAATAATAAAAAGGCAGTTTTTCTGGCGAAACTC
The DNA here is from genome assembly GCF_978046115.1 of Saccoglossus kowalevskii. Classification (NCBI taxonomy): domain Eukaryota; kingdom Metazoa; phylum Hemichordata; class Enteropneusta; family Harrimaniidae; genus Saccoglossus; species Saccoglossus kowalevskii. The sequence continues at coordinate 383,791 of NC_140656.1, read as the reverse complement.
TCGCCAAGTTAGCAATAGTTTCTCACGATCACCAAACCCGAGACACAAACGATAATTCAAAGTGTATAAATACCATAACAAGCACTGTTTCTTACCTTTGAAATTGACGAGACACAATTTTGTCCATATAAGCGTTGAGCAAATAAAGATACAATTCCGGGATACAATATCCTCACACAAAAATGACTGTGATTTCGACCGGGACGAGAACTGCGTATGAGTCATCAAAACTCGGATTTTAATTCGGGAAAAGTCGGATTTTCCAGCAGTTTTGAAGAAAAAATGTTAAAAATCAAAGAAAAACACAGTGAAACTTGAAAGAATCAAAAAAATAACTTGATGGGCATAATAGCACCATCAATTCCTGTCTCTGTAACAACTCTGAACTGAATTGGATCACACATGTGTGAGAAAAAGCTGGTAACGTGAAAATGTGCACACACAGATGCGCAGACACGACCCAAATTAAACCCCCCGCCCGGATCAAAGATCCGGCGGGGGCTAATAAGTGCAAATACGCCATGCTTATAAGGTACATACATGTAGGGGAAATATATTTTAGTTGTTGAAAGTCTTGGGACAACCTGGCAATATCATGTGTACTTGTGTGTATGTATATCTTGAGTGATCGGCGCAACCCATAAAATATAAAACAGCAGTAGTAAGTTATGTGTTTCAATAAAAGAATTGACATATTTGACATAAAAACCACAACGTTGGTAACACCTTTGACCGACTTGTTAAAAAGGAGCTCCTCCGTCATATGTCGCCCGTTACATTGAAACAATGGAAAGCTTCTAACAATAATCACACCTCGCATGAGGTGTTAATTCGGTCGATTACTTGTTAGTACATCCATGCTTGTAGCTATGACATATTTTACGCACCGATCACACGAACTCCAACGTTTTTGTGACAATAAGGTTACACACACACACAAAAAAAAATTTGACACAAATTGATAATATATATGAAAATATAAAGTGAAAACTGTTATTTCGAATAACGATAGCGCCACACTTACATGTTTACAGCAGGGTGGAGACTGATTCATACATGCAATGTGATAGAGGAGAATGTATTTATTCTGTGATGTAACTTAGAGTTGTCCATGAATCGTGATACATGCATTGCTATAGCCTATTTTATGTTTCATTTCTATTGCAAACTATGCCTTGGAAGCGACATGTCAATATTTAGTCAGGCGGTATCATCAGTCACGTACTCACTTCTATTCAAGTTGTTAACACCTTCTTTTAGCCGTGAATTTTTTTTTTTCAACAATGATCTGCTGCCAACCGACAGGTCATTGTTTGTAATTTTGCGTATAAACAAGTACAAGAAGTCGTGCATTCAACATGGCGACAAAGTGAGGCATCTTGCTACATTGTTACATCCCGACTTCAGTTCCTAGTTTATTCACGCAATTCCTCATTGAAACACTTTCAGGTGGACACTGAGTGGAACTGCAATGTATTGCTCGACAACTAGAAGCACAACATGCAAAGAAACAGTTTATTTGTTTATTTACTATTTTGTCTGCCTACATAAACTGCAACATTCTTTTCCTCTGTCGATTAACATTCTCAATTCATTACGCAACAAACCACAAATGTGCATTCGCACCCTGACTGAAACAGATTGTAATCTGATCATGTGTATTCAAGTTATCTGTCTGTGGGCCACACAGGTCCAAGTGCACAGTGTCAATCACTCGGGACCATATGGTGTTTAGTACAATGCTTAAAATGCGATTATCTTCGGAATATCGAACCTTCGGAATATCGAGTTGTCACTGTATATAATACAGTGTTCTCCACAAGGGGTTTTAAATCACCTAGTAACTCTCAACACCCACCCACCAACGTACATCCAGCTGAAATTATTTGTAAAAAGCTTGCATTGTTCTTCCCAAGCCTAAACAAAAGCGTAGTTACCCAACCCTTTATTTTGCTATTGTTTCAAAAGTCCAAACATAAACAATGACCACTGGAAAACTGCAAGCAGTTATCAGGTGTATTCATGACAATGTTTCAATAGCCTGAATTCATTGTCGCCCGACATTGTTGCCACTTATTGCTCACAATACGCAGCTACAGTGGTATCAGGGGGGAAATTCTTCTCTTCGGGGTTCTCCACACGTGTCAGGGGGGAAACTCGTCTCATCTCTATATCTCGTCCCCTTGAGGTACGGGATCAGGAAAGTCACTTAAGCTTTACAGTCAAATAAGACACACACAATGAAATACGTTTCAACTCTCGTCATAGTCGGTCTTCCGAGCACTCTATAAGACACGGCGCCCTGGGGAAAAATCCCCAAGACTATCACAAGGCTGACCCAAGTCTCTCCAGGACTACACTTGTCCTGGTCTACTCGCCAAGACCAACTAAAACTCTCTTTATTCATTTTCAAAACTCTAACCAATTACAATGCAGTAAAAAGACTCTAGGGCGTAACCTTCAATCATAAAGCCAATCACACTAAGTACTGAATACGTCATATCTTTTGATTAATCGTTCACTACATTAATAACTACGAATACCAACTGTCAAAATTAATAGTCAGAATAGCGATGGTTATCTCGTAATTAGTTCCAAATCACTGAGCCAAGTTCCGTTCAAAACTTCAAATAGGCCTAAACGATGACAGACATAACACAGCAATTCGCTAATAATCAGCTAATTAAGTCGGTCAACAGATACGCAAAAACTAATTCATGACAGTAGTTTCAATTTGCAGCTGTATTTTTAATAATTTTCTTCTGATCACGAAAAAAAGAAGTAAATACGAACAAAATGTATTAGCAAAGAAAATAAACAAATATATTAGCAGATTGCATGTACTCTAACAAAAATTAAAATTCTAGCCGTACTTACAACATTCGCTCGATTTTCATCATGAAAACAGCATGGAGAGAGCAAACAGGTGATCTTTTGGCCTACCCTATTCAACGACCTTCGGCCACCCACCGCTGTTGGCGCTGTAACAATTTAGTATCTAAGTTGTATTGGGGAACAGCGCATTATGGGTGTTCATGTACTGAAATCGGAAAGCGGTAATAAACAACAAACAAGGCTGCCGGATTAGTTTACCACGAGTATTTGTAATTAAATAATATTTTAGTTATGACTAGTGTTCACGTTACACGAAGTACGGGCTAAGATTTAAGCTGATTTAGGCTTATCTAGCATATTTGCATTTCGGCATGTTTCGTTCTAATTTTTAAGCGACGTGCACAGGAATGCGAGGAGAAGACGGACCCAACTTATTTGGGTGCACAGAAACAGTATTCAACGGACGTAACAGAATACAGAGTTTTATTAATGCATGTCGTAGACAGCGAACCAAATTTATTTTGTCTACAATTGGAGCTGCTGTACGCTCTACTACAGCGACCCGATTAGTGTGGAAGCGAGCGCGGAGTAATGACTGGTGGAATAGAGTCGTTATACGAACATGGGACAATTTTTCACACCCAAAGGTCGCCGCAGAGGGCGCTTAGCCCTGGGCTAAGCGTTCACGCTTACTTCGTTAGCCCGTGCTAAGAGTCCAGACCGCGTCTTAAATTCGGATCAGATTTAACCCGTACTTAGCATTCCGTAGCCCGTGCTAAGCGTTCACGCACGTTTTCTTAGCACGGGCTAAGGAATTTGACCTCTTAGCCCGTGCTTAGGAGCTGTGCGTGAACGCAACTAATACAAGAAAAGTATAAACAAAGGTTATTTCCAACTCCTGAAATCTGCAAAAAACATCAACGTAAATTTGTTTTCATTTATGGCAATGTTTTCAAATTATTTTAATAAAATAATTTAACTGACTGCAAAATGTTTTTTTTTTAAATTTTCAAAGATTATGTATATTGTTTTGTTTTTCCCTTCAGACAATACCAGCAATAGTGTACTAGTACTGTACACTGGGAAATCTAATTTAGTAACCATGTATGAACTATATATATTATGCCCATAACATCAAATACCATACAGAATCCCTTTTTCCTGTAAACTAGTATAGATGATATATATGCCTACAGTGTGCAACAGTTCATTTTTCTTTGCGCACAAAAGAAAAAAGTAAAACTCATACTCAAAATAACTTTTAATTTAGCATGGATTTAAACTAAATTTCAATTAAATCTAATATTCTTTGCTCATCTTTGATTTGATTTGAATGAGTTGTAGAGATCAATATAAAGGGGAAGTGAATCTTAATGTATGCACCTAAGATAGGAATAAACAGAAGACACTTATTCGTAGATTCACGTAGAGCTCTTTAGCAAAGGCTAAGAGGTCCAATACGTTAGCCTGTGCTAAAAAAATGTGCATGAATACAGGCTAAGAAATACTAGGTACAGAGTAAATCTGGTTGGTCCAAAGCCTTAGCACAGGCAAAACAAAACATGCATGAACGCTTAGCTCGGCTAAAAAAAACATTGTATTCAATGTTCATTTAGGAGATTTACTACTATATTCATTAACTTTTTATTTCGGTGTGCCATTTCCTGCATGACAATCAACGTTAACACATATAGAGAGATTGACTTGAGAAAAAAATGAACTAATGATGAGACTCTGTGCTACTTCCTGTTATTCTGCAATTTGCACTTTCTGAATTTGCTTTGGTATTGTTTTATAACTGTAGAACTAACCTTCCTAGTTCCTCTAACTGAGCAATCATAGTTAAAATTCTTGAAGATTTTGTCTATTCTTAATAAGTTTGGGCGTTCCTTACCCCGTGCTAACCATAGTTTCCTTTTGTGCATGAACTCAAACATATGAGATTAGCTTAAAGGCCCAATTCACTTGTGAATTGGAGGTGTGGCTATTCTAATGCATGGTGTTAATCACTTGCATAGCCTATGAAGCATCCTGTTTCAGCGGTCCAACATCACGTGACTTTGATTGACAGTAGTAATTATTCAAGATTAGTCGCATCCCTTTCCCCGGTTCATGTTTTTTTACTTCTATCCGCCAAAATCTCAGCTCGTACACTATTTATTGTCATAAATACTACACACAGTCACTGCTGTGATATTCATAGTCACATGCATCCACTTTGGCACGACATAATAGACATGTAAGTTTGAGAAAACACGTTTTTACCGGAGCTTGGCTGGAGCTGTTTACTACAGCATGACAAGCAAGGAAATAATCCCTATTGTTTAGGAGTGTATTTATAGTATACCTGGGCCTTTAAATCTTAGCCCGTACTTTGTGTAGCATGAACACTACTATTGAAGATCCAGGGGGCAAATGGGCGAGACTTAAACAAAATATAATGAAGGTGTAATATGCAGTCAGTAAAAGTCCTGGGCGTTTCTGGATCAGCCAAATTGATCATGGGTACTCTGGCTCAACTTGGACAAAAAATATTTAGTCTATATAATATCATAGACCTTAGAGAATAGGGACATGCTACTGTGGCTACCCCTTTCATGTAACCTTAGTTATAATCCTCTACCAAATTAACACCTTGGAGAAACTGATAATAAATCTATGTCAACACCACTGTTACATAAGCCAAACATGGCTGCCAGGGTGTAGCTACACAAAATGAGACAATTTTGTGGTTGGAATATAATCAGAAAAATAAAATTTGATCAAAACTGAATAGCCAAGTTCATTCTATTGATGCGAGTGAAACTAAAAATTAATAGTTTTTATTCCGCTATGAAATCAGGAAAGAGAAACAAAAATGGTAAGTTTTCTCTGCAAGGAAACAAAAGTGCCTAAAAGCATGGAGGTAGAAAAGAGAAAGAGTAAGGACGCTATTTAAGCCCATGTTAATCTTATAAACATCCTTTGTTTTCGGTCTGGTTAAGCCACTTATTGTTTTTGTTTAGAAGTCGTTTTATCTACATGATGATAGCCGCTTATTTACACAAGAAAACAAGACTAGGACTGAAAAAAATAAATTACGTTTAAACATCGTCTATAAAATTGAATGCGCAAACCATAAATACCAGAATTGTGCATGCGCAATGACCTTTATCGGACCACAAAGGTCATTTCACACTTGTAGATACCGGAAATTCTGCATACGTACGCTACCAAGATGTGTGCTTACTTCTTTTTGATATTTTTTATCGCAATAGTCGTCCAACTTTGGACATTGATTAAAAAATTCCCGCAAATTTCCGCAGTGAAATTTAAAGATACATGATAAGATTATAACAAGATGTGTTGACGAGTCATTTTTCATTGGTGTGCAGAACTGTGCAGATGTCGAAAATCGCGCCTTTTGTTGTAATAGATTTCGGGCGTTGAGTACACTCAGCGTACGTTTTTCGCTGCATTTTGTATTATTGTTATTTGTTTGGGCATGCGCAGTGCGTTGAGAATCTTCGTGAAGCTTCCGAATACAATAATAATAACTTTATTACACTACTATGCCATCAGAGGGCGCAGTATGGTAAATAAAATACAAATCATAAGAAAAAATACAGTAGCTAGACTATAAGATAAAATTAAAAATAAAAGATGTTAAAAGCTTAATAGGAAAAACAAATTAAGGATAGTTACAGGATTCTCCCAATGTAGAGGTGATAGCTATCATATACCTGATTTCTGTTTTGCCTTATTTAGAAACTTTGCCAGGGGTATGAAGCACGTCATTATTTTAATGAAATTATCTGTTTTATTTAGTTTATTTTTAATTCCTATTTCCTGAAACAGCTCCCCTCTTTCTTTATTGAGAAATTCACAATCTAGGATAAAATGTTGTTCGTCCTCAACTGAATTTGTATTACATTTTTTACAAAATCGCTCATCCGCAGGAATTTTTGGTCGTTGTTGTCTGCCTCTTTCAATTTCTAAATTATGATCACTAAGCCTAAATTTACTCACAATTCTCCGAAGGCTGAAGTTTGTTATTTCGGTCAGGTAAGTTTCTATTTTCAAAAACGATTTAAACAATTTATATGTTCTCATTTTATTGCCATGTTTACCATTTTTACTGTGAGGAGAATTTAAGCTTTCTTTCCATAATTTTTCATAATCTTTTGTGAGTTTTATTTTAACAACATTTGAGATTTGATCAATGTTATTTACTTTATGGTTTAATTTTATTGTTTCAAAGTCATTGTGGCCCATTATATTTTCAATATGTTTTATCCAACTAGAATTATTCTTAACTGCTTCATAGAGAGCACATTTAAGTATATGGTTATCAGGTAGGGTATTTAGCCTGAACCAATATTTAGTTGCCAATGTTGACGCCTTAATTCTTATTGGCGTTCTGCCAAGTTCTCCTTTAATACCGATTACTGATGTAGTTTTACTTACACCAAGTATGAAATGATAAAATTGATTACAGGTGTGTTCAAGATCATTGTCATCTTTTAATAAATCACATGCCCAGATTTCTGCCCCGTACATTAAAATTGGTGAGATTAGTTGGTCAAATAACTTTAAACACAGTGAAGGGGACACCATTTTGTGATTTAATATGGTTTGTCGTATAGAGAATAAAGCTTTCATTGCTTTGTTTTTTAACATTAATAAATTTGATTTAAATTTTCCATTTGGTGTGAATATAGTGCCTAAATAACAGAATTCACCCACTGCTGTAATATTTTGGTTATTAATTGAGAAATTTTGATTTTTAAGAATTCTGTTGCCAGTATTAAAAACCATCACTTTTGTTTTCTTTACGTTTACTACAAGGCTCCATTTTTCACAATAGTTGGCTAGTTTATTTAAACAATTTTGTAGACCTTCGGGAGTCTTAGACACCAATACTAAATCATCTGCATATTGGATACAATTTATATGTTTTTTACCAATCGAGACTGGGTCATCATCCTTTTTACCAAATAAATCGGGTAGGTCATTCAGAAATATATTAAATAGGGTTGGAGAAATATTGCATCCTTGCTTAACACCACAAGTAGACTTAAAATCATTTGATACACCATTAGGTAATTTTACTTCGTAGTTTAAACCTGTATACATTGACTTCACAATATTATAAAAATTTCCATTGACCCCTAAGTTTTGCAATTTAAGAAATAATGCATCTCTCCAAACATGATCGAATGCCTTTCTGAAATCTATAAAACAACTGTACAAACGTTTTTGTTTACTGACATTTTCTTTAGTGTATAATGTTTTATTTACTATTGTTTTTAGTAGAAAAATTGCGTCAGTTGTTCTTCTCTGTTTTCTAAATCCAAATTGTAGTTCATTTAATAATTTATTGCTTTCTAAATAGGATGTCAGTCTGTTATTCATAATACTAGTAAATAGTTTTGATAAGCAACTTGATAACGCAATCGCTCTATAATTATCTGGGTTGGATTTGTTGCCAGATTTATGCAAAGGGACCAGTATTGTTGATTTCCAGCTTTCTGGGAATTTACCTTGTGTTAAAATGGAATTAAATAACTTCAGTAAACATTGAACTAGCAGTTGATTGTTCACTTTAAGCATTTCATTCGCTATTCCGTCTTCAGCTGTTGATTTGTTATTTTTTAGTTTTTTAATTGCCATTGTTATTTCACTAATTGTTATTTTTGAATTCAATGTAGAGTTATGTTTTTCCTTTTCTTTTTCCAGTAATGTTTCCTCAAGATTTATATTTTTGACATTTATGTTATTATAAAGTTTACTGAAGTGATCTGTCAAAACGCTACTTGTTAGAATAGGTTCTGTTGTGTTATTGTTTTGTGGACAACGTAACTTTTTAAGTACTGACCAATATTCATTCTGGTTTGTAACCTCGAGCTGTTCCAGATGATTGATCATGTTTTTTTTGAATTCTTTTTTCTTATCTCTAATTAATTTGATGTAGTGTTTTTTGGTTTTATGATAGTTCTGTCTAGCAAAATGATTGTTTGGATTTTTTGATAAAGATTTAGAAATATTAATTAGATCTCGTTTAACTTCACAACACGTCTTATCAAACCACTGCTGTTTAGGTCTTTTTGACTTTCTTGTTTTCTTTGTTATTTTTTTTAAACAATTTTCAGCTGTATTAATTAATATATTTTTTAATTGTTCAGTTGCTGAGTTAATACCTATATTATTCTCACTGTAATTCAAAAAATTCAATAGTTGTGATTTAGTACTTTGGTTTTGTAACTGTTTCTGATATTTATCTTTTGAGTCCTCATTCCAGATGTATTTTGGAGGAAGAGGAGTAAGTTTGTCGTGTTTTTGATTATTTTTTACGTGATTTACTAATAATGAAAAGCTGACAGGGCAATGGTCTGACAAATAACTGACCTCATTTACTTTAAAACATTCTATTTGTTTATGGCATTCTACTGAGCTGATACAATAATCTACCGTACTTGAACCCATTGGGTGATGGTAAGTATAGTTGCCAATTAAATCACCTATTGTTCTACCATTATTAATTATTATATTATTATTTAAGCACATCTCTATTAATTGTTTTCCAAATTTGTTAGAAACTTTATCTTGTGTGTGTCTATTTTTGAACTGATCTGGTGTATAATTATCTGGCAATGGTATATGAGAGTTATCATCGAATGAAACATAATCTACTAGGTTCCCTGTACGGCTATTGAAATCCCCCATAATTATCACCTCCCCCTGTTGGGAGAATCTTGTAATTTCTTTATCTAGTATGTCAAAGTAATCATGATCCAAATGGTATACAGAGTTTTCAGGAGGAATATAAATACATCCCAAATAAATATCAAATTGCAGGGAAAAAAACTCTTTGTGTAGCTTACACCATAAGAAATCATTAATTTCAGAATTAATTTTACTTAAACCGGCTTTCAATTCATTTTTAAATATTAAAGCCACACCCCCTGAATCCCTTCTACTTTTTGGTGATTCTCTTTTCCTATCAGATCTAAAATTACTGTATCTATCGATATCTAATACATTACTACTACTACTAACACCTAACCAAGTTTCTTGTAAACATAAAATGTCAAATCTTTTCAAAATTGATAAAAAATCAACTTCTTCAGTCTTGTCACCTAACCCATGAATGTTCCAACTACCAACTGTAAGATTGGAACTGCTAATTGGTAGATTTTTTATTTTCATGCTGATTGAGAATACAAAGGGTTGTAGGCCGAAACACAATACAAATAAATTAGCATAACATTTTTTTTTTCTTTGTAATGTATGTCACTACTAATACCATACCAGAGTTTTATGTACTTTGAATGTTATTGATACATGTATAAAATAAATTTAGGTTTTTCTGCTACTTTTTTTTTTTTTTTTTACATTACCATTCCTGTAGATACCGTGGTTGACTATGATATGGTTCGCATTTATACCAGCTATCCTGATGCAGATGAGAATGTTTGTTATATTTATTATCACTGTATCTGTCATCATTACATGTATATCTATTTGGATACTGCATGTCGTTGTAATGTTTACTAGGATATCGTCCAGCTTCTTCCTTTTGATTTAACCAATGAGGGTATTGCTTGTATGATTCGTCATAAGGTCCACCTTGGTATTCACGTTGACTGTAGTGATGGTTTTGATTATTTTGATATCGACTATTGACGAAAGATTGGAAAACTTTATTTCCATGTCTGTTTTGCTGTCTTTGTGGTTGTTCAGAATTCTTGGTGAATCTGCTGCTGTGTCTATGACTATCATTGCTGTTTCTGTGTTGTCCTGAGTAGTTACTGCGTTCATGTTGTCTATTAATATTTTGTCCATGTATGGAACTATTTCTTGCTTGATACAAGTGAATATTTCTCACTGTACGTTTGATGTCAGCAACAAATAGTCTAGTACCAGTAGTGTTAAGATGAATCCCATCATTTGTGTACATGTCTTTAGTGTGACTTAGTTTTCTATGTTCTACATAGGTACAGTCAGCTGTTTCACATTTATCTTTCATACTTCGGTTAATTTCATTTATCATGGTGTTCACATTTTCTTCACTGCCATGGCGTGGTAATATGCTTGATATTACAATCCTTGCATTGGTAAACTTGTTCTTGGTGTTATCGACTAACCGGATTAACTGCTTACTAACTAGTTCAGCATTGCTCTTTGCGATATCATTGGTGCCAACATGTAATACCAATAAATTCACTTGGCTGTGATTCTTGACTTTACCTATGTATGAAGAGGCTTCGGCAATGGTTGAAGCACGAATCTTTTTTGTTCTCTGGCCTTTGTACATCATTGTTGGAACTATGTGTTTTGTTATAGAGTCTCCTATAACCAATACATCATATTCTGAGAGGTCATAATTAGAACTGTCTGAGTTACTAATATGGCTTACTTTAGTGATTATGTCAGTTTCATCCAATTTATCTTCAGTGTCTATGTTGTTTTCATTACTGGAATCATGGCTTTGTAATTCTGCTGCAGCGCCCAGACTAACAGTAGATGGTTCTTCCTTCTCATGATTTTCAAGACATGCAAACCGATTAGATGTTTCAATAGAACTAGGTACCAAATTCTTGAAACCATTTTTCATTTCTTCCAGATCACGTTTGAATTCCTTGGATAGGGCTACTTGTCTGTTCTTTGATTCAATTTCCATTCCTGTCTGAGCTGCTATTAAGTTATTACGCCAAGTCTCGTTAATTCCATGTAACTGTTGCTTGAACGCATTTACTTCTAGTGACAGAGCTACATTCTTATCCTTCAGTGTGTTTATTTCGTCCTCTAACCTTTTCTCCTTTTCTTTTGCTGTGTTCCGAATTTGTACAAGTTCAATCGATTGTTGTCCCATGCGATTTTCTAATGCTGTGTACTTATTTGCAATGTCGATGTATTTGTCTTCGATACTTTCTATTATGATTTCGAATTCGGACATAGCCAGATTTCTACGTTCTAAAAGTGGAGTACTTGTACCTTGGTTTACTGTGCGAGCTTTTCCAAGATGGCGTCCATTTCCGAAACATACAGCCGAAACACGTAAGCCGATTAACTGTGACATTGTACAGCGTGTTTGCAAACTAATTACAATGTGTACTGAGTAAACAAATCCAAAGCATCATGAAACCAGCGGAAACAATAGCGTCCTCACTCCTTCTCTTTTCTACCTCCATGCTAAAAGTAAACAATGACCTGTCAAAATTTGTGTCATTATAACAAGTGGATTTTTCATCATATTTAGAACAGATATAGCATAGTGCACTTGTTACACCGACTAATGGGAATACTAGTAAAAACTGTTTCAGATGTATAAATCTTCTAGGTACATGTATTAATGAGATTATACAGGAGGTTATAACCAACATTGCACATAGGAAACTGGATTTCTTTTGTCTCAGACACAAGTTGCATGACCCTGTTTTCTAAGGTCATGCTTAAATCATAACCATCTGAATACCATTATATCACTTTTCAAACTAAACTGTTTTTATATTTTTAATATCATTTTTTTGATTTTGAAAAAAAATATAGAAACAATTTTACACTTACCATAATTACTCTATTAGCAGCACATGCGCTTAGGTAAATTACAGGGATCTTCAATGGTCAAAATATGTAATATTTTCATGATTTAGTATCCACAAATGTAATTTTAGAGCAAATAGAGCAAATATGGTATTGTATTGGATCATAATTATAATACAATTATTTATTTTTTGAAAGTACCAGGGGATCGATGAAGTTGTACATGCATGGTGGCATTCCCATTGTGGAGGGACTCTATAATTTTGTATGTACACAACTTCCTATTATGAAAGACAAAATCATGCAGCTGCATTGTTACATAACATTCTTTTGTCTCTTGTCTTGTAGGAAGTTAAATCCCCCTATTGTTCTCAGAAATTAGGTTCCCAAGTACAGCAATGTACTGTCCACAGAGGGACTGTGTACTGTCCTTGTCTCTCAAGAGACGAAATATGGCACAACCCCTTAATATATTCGGTTAGAAAACAATTTGATTTTATTCTGTTTTATTCGATATTTATATTTTTTCAATCAGAATGTACCGGGTATCATCTTTTTGAAAGTATATCTGAGTTGCATGGGGGAAAAATTAACATATCACAAGATGTCATTTTATCCACATTGCTATTTGTGAGGAAGAAATATGCCAGCATACACAGACACCACAAATTTTTGTATCTGAAATTGGTTACAAAGTGTATTAATTAAAAACTGATTATTGTAAGCTAATAGCAATCTAAATTATTTTTTGCAGATAATGACAATTTCAAAAAAGGAAATACTATATAAATGGGACGTATGAAGTTGAAGAAACAGAATTTATGGACGTTAAGGGGAAAAAAAAGTTTATAAGTTTTACATTCGCACACAGATTTTGAAAGTTCCAAGTGTGTAGAGTCACTGTACATTGCTTTTTCATGTTTTCCCTCAAATAAAAGTGACATCTTTCAACTGGTATTTCATGTTTTTCAGCTATCTTATATAGTTCTTCTTGCTGACCCTTTTGTACACACCCACACTCACTCCACAATCTTTCATCTTTTTAATAATAATTAACAGGAAATATTATTGAAAAAATCCTGTAGAGATCAAAAACATAGAAAAATTTGACACGCCTACATCTTGGAAAAAAAATATTTTACACTAGAAAAAGAGTAGCACAAAAACAAAGAGGAGAAAAAACATTTTGCACAGCCCCCTCCTTAGCTAATCGCCTCTCAAGAAAACTTGATGAAAATCTGGAGGAGTATAACATTGCACACCTAAAACACTATTATCCACTAAAACAGTCTCTATGGCTGTGCACTACATCACGATTTTTCAAAAATAAAACAAAACATGGGATACTTTTAATATTGCTTACATATTCTTGTTTTGTCTAATGTTTTCATTAATTATCCAATTTCTGTACTTCATGTGTTTGTACACTGAGCTGAATAATTAAGATGATGTTTTGAAGCAATGTTTTAACCCCCCCCCCCTCCCCATATGACTTTTTTACTTTGCAAAGCTGTACCTCCCAGATCTTTAGTTGTTTATGCATAGATGGTCTTTGGTTATAAATTATTTACTTTCCAGTCATTTTTTGAAGTGTAAGCCTTTGTCATACTGTAAAATGACTAATTTTCACTGGGTTTAAATTTCACTGATTTACCATTTCAGGCATATTCAGTGGGTTTTAAATTCACGGTTTCGTCATTTAGATAATGTGTTCTATGCTAAATTTTACATATTCACTGTGTTTTAATTTAGCGCATTTTTCCAGTCAGCGAAATAAGCTAAATTAAAACCCAGTGAATAATTACCCCCTTTACAGTACTTTTGGCTGTGTTGACTTCCTGTCACTATGCTTTTGTTTCCCTTTGATTAGCTAAATATATGAACGCTTGTTGAAAATCAAACTTGGAAGTAAAAGTTTCTAATGGAATAGCAAGCAATCTAATCTATTCCTGAAATTGTTAAATTATATATAGTGTTATGTGGAAATGTAAAAATAAACTTCTAGGAATCTGTTATTCAGTTCAAAAATAAACTGGTTGCATGCAGAATCTCACAGAAAAAATTGCATGTACATGCAGGAATGGACGGATGTTGCAGCAGCAGAAGTTTGGGTCTGGACATTCCAGTCGCATTTTTATAATGATTTTAAATAATGTACGTATTCTTAACAAACTGTTACACGAGAGGGGGCAAAGCATGAAATAATATTTTAGTTTTGGAAACTATACAAAGATGTGTGTTCCAGTTCAGTAATTCAATACCTTTGATGAGCCATTATTAAATTAGCACACTAAGGGTTAGATTTGAATAGATTCCTAGTGAGATTGGTGCAGTCTTAATTCAAAAAAACTTAAAAAGTTTTACTGCTACTAAATTATACATATGTTTGATATAATTTATTGTAAAACATTAATGTTGTTGTGAAAATAGTTTCATACAAAACAGTGAAAATTTGCCAGTGATATGCTAGTTTCCATTGTTATTTAAATGTACTCATCAGGGAGGTAATCCATTACAAAACATCACTAGTCCACAGTAGTCTGGTTTCAGGCTACACCAAGTCACAGTCCTTAGAGGGACTTTGACCAAGTGCAGGCTAAGATTTAAAGTGCCTGTGCAATGCCCACCCTCACGTTTCCCATTTTAGATCTGTGTCCCACTGAAATGGGCAGTTATTGATATTTTTGCTGAAAATGATTACTCGTATCCAAGTAAATTTGGGATATTTCTCGTGTTGTAGCCACGCCCACCAATCCTGAAACGGTCGACTGTTTCCGGATTTCCGACTAATTGTTATAGTGTAAGTATTCACACATTTCTAATCGATCCGAAAGTGCGACATCAGTGGACAAAAGCCACTTAACCTCAGCTTCTTTTTTTGTGGAAAAACTGTCCTCGTCCATGAAAAAAAAAACTAGGTTTAAAGAGAAACGCCGACAACATAAACCTGGCGCAACACTTTTGAAAGAGATAGATTCCGGACCATGATCACCGAGGCGGATTTCAGAAGAGAGAGAGATGGCAAGTGTTTCAAATGAGTTGACTTTTTTTGCGATCCTGATTATCGTTTTATAGAGACCATTTAGTCCCTGTTAATGCTTCAATAAATGACACAAGACACAAGGTTTTGGCATAAGTGGAAGGGGGAGCGAATTGCGGACGCAGGCGTCGCAGCGAACAGCTCCATGATGCGACTCGCCTGTGAATTGCATCATGACGCTGAGCGCGTGGTACCTGGTTGCAACCTTCCACCAGCAGAGACTGTACAGGCGGGCGTCATGGCTGGCGTCCCCCTGGCGGGAGCCTGCAGATAGACTCACAACCCCAGGAGGATGGACAGCGTGGGTACCCGTGTAAAGTCTGCTTGGTCTGTGGTGGAAACCCTCAAATTTAAAGGCAGGATGATGTGTTGCGGGAGATGGGCTTTACACGAAGAGTAAAACTAACTGAAAATTTACCAAAAAAAAAAAAAAAAAAATTGAAAAACTTGCACAGCAACATAACGAACATACTGTAAATAAGAAAAAGAAACACGCTAAAGAAACCGATAAAATTACAAAGTCTATCGCGATAAGATAAAACAAAGCATGGTTAGACCGATAAAACATTAAACTAAATACACTGCAAATACACGTAGCGAAAACGAAATGAAATCTCAAAACAAATGACGAAGATACAGTTAAAAGAAGAGCAGTCAGCAATGGACAAGTGACCCGGACCTGATCGGATAATGCTGGGGGGGTGCTAATGTAGGTCTGGTAGGCGTCGCTGCGCCACCTGCCCAGTGCCTTGATCAACCAGTCCGGGAGATTTGCGTCGGCAGCTGTCGTGGCTGCACCACTGCGGAAACTGTGAGTAGTGTAACAGTTAACATCTGGCACAGATGCGCGAGTGAGAAGGTCTTTAATGTGGTTGCTAACAGCTTGCCGCGTGAGGAAAGTACTGTTGGCGAACTGGAATGCAGGTAGGTGAGCGACGGAACTATGTAGTGCTTTGTACGCCTGGTATGCCTGCACAACGCAGACCGATGACTGTGAGGGTGCGATGATGATGTTACATCCCCGGCGGAATGGGTTTGTCTTAGAAGCCTTGAGCGCAATGACGAGGTCTGTGTTGCAAGTGATGTCTGCCGTCAGTAAAGTGCGTTGTGGGTCGAAGGTGGTTGACGCGGGTGCGAAAAATTCGCTGACTCTCAAGAAGCCGAAGAACGCCAGTGTGAAGGCAGACCACAACATAGCTTTGTCATGGTTGCAAATAGTGGGATGGTTTGCGACGGTATCCTTAAGAATTCGCATCAGTGCAATGGTGATTGGAAGTTTTACACGAATTGGCACGCCGTGATGTCTTTTAATGCCTTGCATAGTGAAGTGAAGCAGGAGGTCGTCGCGTATTGATGAGGTGAAGCCAGCTTCGATGTGTGCACGGATGATAGCTGCGAGGTAAACTTTTAGCGTACCATAGGTAAGTGACGACGTTGCGAGATGTGTCATAAACAGAATCGTTGAGCGTTGTGTTAGTGGATAAGGATTCATTCCATACATGCGACAGAAGAGAAGATAGCGAGTTTGTCCCGCATGATATGTCCGTCGTGTACCTGGTGCAATGCTCAGGTTGATGTAGTGGCAGGCTTGTTGTGTGAGGTTGACGGGACTACATCGCACATCGGAGCCGTTAAGAGGGTGCACAGGTCTGGAGTTTTGGTTGGGACCCAACATGAAAGTTATTAGATGCTGCAGTAAAGAACAGCAGTCGGACAAGTTGCATAATCTGTGGATATGATGAGGAGCCTTTTTTCCATATTTGGACGACTGATATGTTATCGCAGTGAAACCGTATTCGAAGACCATACCACAAGTGGCCCCAAATTAAGGAAGATGGTTTTTCGTCTCGGTATCGCGGTGGCTAGTGGCAGTGTGGCCTGCAGAGTGGCAAGACGAACAAATGTGGAGACGATTATACCGGCATGGAGTTTCGCAGCGATCTTGATTGAAATTACAGCACGCTGTATTGTTATAATTGTCAGCAGATTCGTTCACCCATGTATGAGGATTCCTGCTTCGTTGGCATTCCTGTTTGGTATGACCTTTTTTATGACAGTCAGGACATGTTGGAATGAGCAGATGGAGTTTTTGTTGACAGAATTTGTAATCAAGTTGGTTGTTAGGCAAACTCCAGTTCTGTAGCCTAGTAGGCCAGGGTAACGTGAGTAATCTAGACGAAATTCTTTGTCATAGGTGACCCATGCTTCTGGCTTGAACTCAAGAGCTCGGCTGGCGATGTGACGCTGGTAGTTGAATAGATGTACAGCCTCATGGGGAAAATAATGTGCCCTATAGGCAGCAAATGTTGACCAACATTCTAGCCAGTTTGCTAGATCGCGAATTTCATTCTTTTTTGCATGTTTCGAGAGAACAGCGACTGAGGGATCGTCAGAGTCCAAAGCCACTCGGGTGTTTGAGATCTGGGTGGCATTTGGTTTTCTTGAGTCAGGGTGTAAATCGGACAAATCAACAAACTTACCCCGGTTTGCTAGTTGATTGAGTATTTGCTGGTCGACGTATGGTAAAAACAAGTCTGCAGGTGGGATGATAGGAGGAACTGCAATGCTGGCATTGTTCATCATCGGCATCGCCTGTGTCGCAGTGTTGATACCGGAAGCGGAAGTGAGAATGCCCTCGCCGGCGAAACGTTGTATGGGAGCGGCCATGTTGGTTGCGTTGAAATGACCCACGGTAGCAAAACTTTGTTGACTAGGATTAGCGTGAGCTAGCGATGCTTGGCTTGTAGTAGCTGGAAGTTGTTGGTGAAACATCGAATTGTCTTGATGAGCGGTATTATTGTGTACGATCGTATTATGTTGACTAGCTATTGGCCAGGTCATCGGAAGGCTGTTATTTGTGAGAGAGTCAGTTGGCATCGAACTTGATGGTGTTGTTTGGCTTGGATCGCGTGATGATGCGAGGCTTGCCGACAGTTGTGGAGCAGCGGGCGGTTGCGAAATATTATTCGGCTGCGTCTGACAGTTTCCTTGCTGTTGTAGGCTACGAACGAGATCTGCGAGTTCGCTTCTGCTAACTGTGATGACATCGCTGGGGGGGTTCGTTGACTGTACTAGTACAGTGGGATCTCCATTGCGTGCTGACGATTCTTGCGGCGGTGAGTCAGTTACGTCTATAGTCTCAACATTTTGGAAGCGAGCTGGAGTACGACGATTTCGTTGAGACTTGCGACCGCCACGGTTGGTTTTAGATCTTCCGCGTCCTCGAGGCATGTTGGAACTGGATGTCGTGAAGAAAGACTGGTATTTGTGACAAATGAATGGCTGAAATGCTTTAGCAAGGAATTCTGCTGAGACGATGTGTATTGTACGGTGCGGCAAAACGAACTGATGCTTGAAGAGGATGCGAGCACAGATAAGCAAATGAACAGTCTGGCGTTAATTAATGTAAATCCGACTGAAGGACGAAATGTGAGCAAATATTGCATGAAGTACAATGTGGCATGGGAGGTGTCAAAATATGAAAGGGGGATGCCAGCTTGGTCAATGCATGTCATAATTGAGCATTAACACAGATTATAAATTATATTCATAATCATACTATTAAGTAAAGAGTAGCAATGACACGTAGTAGTGACACGAAAACGAAGCGTCGGACAAACAGGAAGTTACACAGCCCTTACACACTGCTAATTGTTTTCATTTTCGAAGGCTAAAAGTTTCTGAATTGTTTGGTGATTGGTGTTGAATGTCAAATTCACACCTCTGTTCTTTTTTTACCTCCATGCTTGCAGCTTGATCTGCGTAATAATTTATGAAATAAGAATCCGGGCTTGGTCAATGTGTTTCCACTAAATAAAGTTTTAATATGATGTTATAATTATGACAATCACGCCATGGATCACGCTAACTCGAATCAACTCCTAATTTATCTGTATGTGTGTCGATCTCGATTATTTTTGTTATCCAATTAAACGCCGCTTTTAACGCACTTGCCCTCGTCGTGACCCGACGCGTTCACCTATTTCAACAAAATTTCAATTTATTTCCACGTGGCTGTCATTTATTTAGTAACTGTGATTTGTCATTTTTTTTATTATTTTATAGTGATCACTATATATGTTCTCTTTTATTTTAATTTTGAAAGTTTTACTCAGACGATCGATAAAATAAAACAGTGTAGTGACGTGCCTAGTAACCTATTTAGTCCAGCGACAGTGTACAAACGTGCGCCGGTGACGATCACAATGACCAGCTATACCAGAACGGACATATTTCGCATCTAACTCAACCCCATGCAACAAAAATTGATACTATGTGTTCATTATGGTCCATTCCTCCTCGACGAACAAGTACATAAGTGAAAATTTAGTCAAAGACGAGAAAACTGCACAAGAAATTTGCCTTATTTACACCTATCGGCAATGCAAGCTGCCATGTGACTTCCCCTTCCGACATCACAAGGGGAATTTCTGTATGCAAATAAGAAGCTAATGAGGAGCCTCGTTTTAAAATACACAAAAATAAAGTTGCGGTAGATTGAGTTTAAGGTAGCGAGACTATTATTTGTGTTGAAAATTACGATTTTCACATTTATTTATTAATTGATGAAATGCGCTATAAACTTTCATGTGATAAAGTCAACATAACATAGAATGTCATGTAAGTTGGTTAAAATGTAGATTTTCTGAAGGGAAGCAAGGCAACTTCAGTAGTGTTTTCCAAAATCAACAACACAGGTTTAATCTGTGTGCCTATAAGTTTCAAAGATAAACTCAAGACAAAGCAATGTTAGGATGTGTTATCAGTAGCTATCTGACACACAATGAGTGTTTCCAAACATTTGAGTGGTTTGTCTCCGCCCCTATTTGTTTCACAGATTAGTTATTTGCATATGAATGTGTCAGACACAAGGTCACACAGCCACTGAAAAAAATCATTGATTTTGGTGTTTTCATCTGCCGATTTTATCCAATTATAGCTATCCCATTCCTTTATTTTTTGGTTTCCAATAGCCTTACACATTTGGATGTCCCTACACATGTTAAAACAGACCTTGATGGGAAAACTAATTGATTGTGCCGATAAACAAGCTTGAAAATCTTTGCTGTTACTTCATGGACGTTTTCTAGGAGTTTATGTTTTTCAAAATACAAGGTCTTTAACAAAAAAATAACGTATACTTATTATTGTCGGATTAACACCAAATTTTCACAGCTTTAAAGGTGACAGTGAGAGGAACTTGAATGTGTCCAGACAAACTATTTCATCGATTATTTACCAACGAGTTGTGGTTTGAGTTGGGGGCAATGCGACTAAAACAGTAATTGAAATTCAGCACACTATTTATTAAAACGCGTTGCTTGAATAAAACTGACCAGACACATTCAATTTACCAGACTATTGAACAACTAGCAAAAGTAAAAAAAATACTTCTTATCGCCAGCATAAATGCGTAATTATTTTTTTTACAGAAAAAGTAATTTTTCACCTTTGGTTGAGTAATACGGGCATGCAAAATACACTTGTGAAAAGCTTGAAGTCTGGCGATTCTAAAAATATATACTTTCCTGGGTCTATTTGTAGTCATTTAGTCACAATTAGAAGATGAAAACAAGTACAATGTATGCAAATAATAGTCCCGCTACCTTAAAACACATTTTTTCACTTAAAAAAATAATTCATGCTTAGAAACATAAAAATTAATAATAGTTATGTATCAATGGATAATTTTATGTGTGAAAATAGCAGCCATTTCACAGGCACTTTAAATGAATCCCAAATGTTTGCATATCAGCTATACCCAATTGTGTTCACTCACAGGAGGGTCCAACAGTTACGGGATCTCGGCATGTGCCGAAATTTGTAATCCGTTGTGTTTGCAGAGGGATTACAGCAGTTGTGTTCACGTTATTCAGGACTCACTTAGGACCGACTGTGGGTTCGTGCCGAAATCACGCTCTCATTCGTGGATCTGTTGGCCCAAACATGGAAAACGATACGCATATGATGATAATAATAATTGTTATAGTGAAATTATATCCATTTGTTGTAATGGTGTTTATTACGAGCCATCGTGCACATGAACGGCAGAGAAGATTCGAAACACAATTATTTTTTTTTCATGTCAATGTAAAATGTGCAAAAAAATAGAGGTTGCAGCAGCACATAAATATGCGTCGCTGACGTCGGTTTGCATTCATTTCATTCATTCCTACAGCATCTGACCATCTACTAGTATATCTGAATTTCCTGTCATCGTCATTTCATGCTAGTATCAATCAACTCATGTTTTTCTTAAATTTACCACCGAGGGCGTGATTTCGGCTCGTGCCGAGCGTTCAGGCAGCAAATCTCGGCACGTGCCGAGTTTCGGTCCCAAGCATCTATCGGGACCGAGACCAAGTTCTTTTCGGCACGTGCCAACTCGGTCTCAACCGTTCACACACAATTTTCGGCACGTGTCGACTCGGTCCTGAGTCTCAGCACGTGCCGAGATCTCTAACGTGAACGCCACTAGTGTTGAGGGTCTGTGCACTGGCTAAGAACACCCAAACTTCTTTCCCAAGGGAGGCAGCAATAATGAACAATTAAACAGCAATGGTACAGTGCCATAACTACACTGTTAACCGAAATAAACCAACCACAAATTATCGAAACAACCATCATATATTTTTCTCCCTTAATATTTTATTTTTTCATTCCTTTTCTATGTTTTATTGATTTATAATGCTTATTTTTTTTTATTAATATCATCACCATTTTTTTCAATTGTTTTTTTTTAAACCATTGTGGTGCTTCCGATACTAGTTTGCTGATAGTTGATAGAAGGAAATTTTTGTGATGTTGATTGGTACACTCAGAAGCACAATATCACATGTGCAATTTACGTTACACCCCAAAACGGCATGCGTGCGCATGCGAAACACCATATCTTCGACTTCTGGGGAAGTCGTCTACTAGTATCCCACCAGTCATTAATTACTCCGTACACGCTTCCACACTGATTGGGTCGCTGTAGTAGAGCATACAACAACTCCAATTTGGTTCGCTGTCTACGACATGCACTAATAAAACTCTGCATTCTGTAACGCCATTATATACTGTTCCTGTGCATCCAAATAAGTCGGTCTGCCTTCGCTCGCGTTCCAGTGCACTTCGCTTCATAAATTAGAACGAAACATGTCAGCAGCAGAAATTTTGCATACGTAAACAGCGCCCCTTAGCCCGTGCTAAGGACTGGCCCTCCCAATGCGTGGATGCAATTGGGTCTGGTCAAAATGCAAACATCAGCTTAAATCTTAGCCTGTACTTCATGTAGCATGAACACTACTATTGTCCAGCATTACAATACCGTGAACAAACAAACATGCCATTCACTGCTAAGTCAGCTAGCTACACATATGGAGCTCTATGCTAGACCCTCCCTATATAACTTACTGAACCACCCAACACTGTTTCGTACACATGTAGTAGTCGTGGAATATTTTCACAGATAATTTTCATATCACATTAAACCATTCATAATAGAGAAAATAGCAAAATATAAAAATAAAGCAGAGCATCATGGGTATTTTTTAGTGGACTGTGTCTAAGCCACTTAAAAATCACCTTCCATCGACCCTTCAACATAAACTTCTACAGTTTATAACACACGTTATGAATATTTACTAGTTAAGTATTTCAATGTAAAATGTTTTAGTTTGGGTGAATATATTTGAATACTAAACTTTAGTTTTTTGTCATTATTAAAATGGGAATTTTGTTTATGTTTGAGCTTAACCCCACTCATAAAGACAGGCTCTTTTTTCGGATTAATAGTTGTGTTCACGTTACACGAAGTACGGGCTAAGATTTAAGCTGATTTAGGCTTATCTAGCATATTTGCATTTCGGCTAGACCCAATTGCGTCCACGCACAGGGAGGGCCAGTCATTAGCACGGGCTAAGGGGCGCCATCAGTCGGTGACCTTTGGCAAGCCGCTATTTACGAACGAAAAATGGATGACAAGCGCGAGGTTCTATTTCTGCTGCTGACATGTTTCGTTCTAATTTTGAAGTGACGTGCACAAGAACGCGAGAGAAGACGGACCCAACTTATTTGGATGCACAGAAACAGTATACAACGGCGTAACACAATACAGAGTTTTATTAATGCATGTCGTTGACAGCGAACCAAATTTATATTGTCTACGATTGGAGCTGCTGTATGCTCTACTACAGCGACGCGATCAGTATGGAAGCGTGTACACTGAGCTCGGTTGCCATTTTGGGAATGAGAAAGTTGGATATATTTGATCACGTGCATAATGTTCACACCCAAAGGTCGCTGCAGAGGGCGCTTAGCCCTGGGCTAAGCGTTCGCGCACACTTCGTTAGCCCGTGCTAAGGGTCTAAAATTCGCATCTTAAATTCGGATCAGATTTAACCCGTACTTAGCATTCCTTGGCCCGTGCTAAGCGTTCACGCACGTTTGCTTAGCACGGGCTAAGGAATTTGACCTCTTAGCTCGTGCTAAGGAGCTGTACGTGCGTGAACGCAACTTATAATTCGCTGTTTATGTGACTTTTTGGACTAACTCCCTGTGACTTTCTGGAGTAACCAGCTGTTTATGTGACTTTTTTTGGTGCAGAGTCAGTTGCTGAGTATTTTGGGGGTTGCACACTTTTCGAAGGTTCAGTAGTGAATGTCTTGTTTGTTTGTTCAAGGTATTAAAATGCTGGACATTGCCTTTATAAGAACAGGATGTAGTACAGAGTCTCATTGTCAGTCCATTTTTATCTCAAGAATAATGTCACAGAATGTGCTTGTATTGATTGTCAAGTTTAGTATATACCGTATTACCCCGGGCACGCGCCCCTCCCTGGGCAAGCGCCCACCCCCTGTTTTCACAAAAGTTATATGTTGGGGACATCCTCGGTTAAACGCCCAGGGTGATTTTTAGCCAAGAACGGGGTCAACAATAAAGTTTTATTTGTCAAACACGAACGCATTTGATTTATTTAAATAGTGTGTTTGTTACGGTAGTTCTCTTTTTGGAGTGTGTGGTGGCCCTGAAAAGGGCCGCTTTGTTTGTGTTTTTACGTAAAAACTCATTGGAACTTAATGACGTAAGATGAACCACGCAGCATGTGGCGCACACGTTCTGCTTTCTCTTCATTCACGATGAATCCAATATTGCAATATTGCAACGATCCATACCTTGGTGAGTGGTTTGAAACACTTAGCTTTGGTTTCAAAACGTAGCATTTCGCTGACTGTGAATCCATAACGGGAGCTAGCACTTTTGAGACATCACGTCGTACTTGCTACTTTCTTTTCATCCTTCATCACAGCATGTGGATTATTTTTCTGTCGTTGAAGAAAAAACATTTTGCCGACCTCAAGTCCATTACGACAACCATAATGAGGCATGCCGACGATGGGAACTTGTTGCATCATCGTTATTTTTGTAATTTTGTCACGTGTGTGGGTGCGTGAATAAATCATGTTAATGAGGTCAACCAGAGTTTATTTTCAGTCTGTTATTTATGTATTGCCATTTGGATATGTTTATGTATTCACAATAGTTTGTAAACATTTCACATCAGTAATAAAAGGTTTATTTGTTTCATAACCCTGTCTGCTATTCTTCAGAAATTACGATGCGATGTATCAATACGTGCGTGAACAAAATTATGCTAATGAGGTCATCGCCATCTTGGATTACAAGCGGTAGTTTTTCCCGGCCGTTTCGACTTGCACTGATCACGGTTACCGGTACTAAAAAAGTAACCGTGCATTGATTACAATACTTACCATACTTTGTCGTCAATTTCAGTGAGTAATACAACTTCATTCGCTGACATAAAACAAG
Source organism: Saccoglossus kowalevskii (assembly GCF_978046115.1). Classification (NCBI taxonomy): domain Eukaryota; kingdom Metazoa; phylum Hemichordata; class Enteropneusta; family Harrimaniidae; genus Saccoglossus; species Saccoglossus kowalevskii. The sequence continues at coordinate 358,578 of NC_140656.1, read as the reverse complement.
TTTTATTCTTGAAATTCGACCCCTGTCTTAGTGTTCCCACAGTTCTTGGCTGAGTGCTCACGTTTATTGAAACCTCGCATAAATCAAGAAATAAGTTCGTGTACAAAGTGTACGAAAGCATTCCTTTATTTGACCTTATCATACGATCACAAAAACAACTTTTTAAAATCTTTTTTGGGGTGGTCCTCGGGTAAGCGCCCACCCCCAATTTTTCTTGATTTTGTATGTTCAGGCCCCTGGGCGCGTGCCCGGGGTAATACGGTAGTTATGAATAAGAATAGTTATGAATATAATAGTTAAATTTTCAAATGGACATCAAGTACAATGGTATTTTGGGTGATTAGCCTGGGCTCAATGTTTGCACACACTTCGTTAGCACCCGTGATAAGGGTCTAGGCCGTATTTTGAAAATGGGTCATCTTCTATGTTTAATAACCTATTGCATTATACTATATATTATTAAGTCAACAGTATCAAGTGCATGATTTGTTGTGATTTTAAAAACAAATTAACCCAAAGATATATAATTCCATATTTTACGTTTACCTACAATTGTACTGGCTTAAAATTGAAGCAAACTGAAGGGAGGGAGGAAAAAGAGGAGAGCTGTCAATCCCCATGTGCCATTACCGGGTATATCTGTGACATGAAAAAAAAAAAATGACCATTTTATTCATGTAATGAAAAATAAAATGATCAGTATAATACCGGTACCCATTAAAAAAATAGGTTGTCACCCACTTCATCATTAAATAATAAATTACTATTATGCTGACCAGTGTAAAAATAGTGGTCATTATAACTACCAGTTTGAAAATACTGGCCAATATTTTGACCGTTAAAACATTTCTGGTTGGTATTCTGGCCATTAAAAAAATAGTGGCCATTACAATGGCCAGAAGTGACTTTTTAAAGGGGTCTGAGGGGTGAAAAGTTAAAGTGAAATGAAAAAATTATTATAACCTCCTCACTAAACTAAAAGCACAAACAAGTCATTGTCAATGACACGTCCCCGTTCCGTTCATATTTGAGTGACATATACATTCAAAGCAGATCATGACCGAAATGCACCTGCATATGTACAACACATTGTACTAAATCTGAACAAAATCCATCCATGCATGACTGAGATCTGGTTCCGGAATTGTGAAAATACGTGATTTTAATGCATTTTCAGTCTTAAAATGGCCATCATTCAGCTATTGTTAAGCGGATCATGAAACAAATGCACATATCTATTTGTGACATGATGCACCATGTGTGTGTGAAGTTTGAACTTGATCAATCCAGACATGTCTTGGATACGGATCCAGAACTGAATTCTTTAAGAAAATGGCCGCCAGTCGGCCATTTTGAACTTGATCCGTAAAAAAAAATTACGTGCATCAAGGTCCTATTATGTTTAATGTAAGTACCAAATTTGAACGAAATCCGTCCATGCATAACTGAGATCCGGGTTCGGAATGGTGAAAATGTGCGATTTCAATGCATTTTCGGCCTTAAAGCGGCCGCCATTTGGCTATCATTAATGGGATCATGAAACAAATGCACATACATATTTGTGACATGATGTACCTTGTGTGTGTGAAGTTTGAACTTGATCAATCCAGACATGTCTCGGATACGGATCCAGAACCGAATTCTTTAAAACAAAATGGCCGCCAGTCGGCCATTTCGAACTTGATCCGGAAAAAAAAATGACGTGCATCAAGGTCCTATTATGTTTAATGTATGTACCAAATTTGAATGAAATCCGTCCATGCATAACTGAGATCTGGGTCCGGAATGGTGAAAATGTGCGATTTCAATGCATTTTCGGCCTTAAAGCGGCCGCCATTTGGCTATCGTTAATGGGATCAGGAAACAAATGCACATACATATTTGTGACATGATGTACCTTGTGTGTGTGAAGTTTGAACTTGATCAATCCAGACATGTCTCGGATACGGATCCAGAACTGAATTCTTTAAGAAAATGGCCGCCAGTCGGCCATTTCAAACTTGATCCGGAAAAAAAATGACGTGCATCAAGGTCCTATTATGTTTAATGTAAGTACCAAATTTGAACGAAATCCGTCCATGCATAACTGAGATCCGGGTCCGGAATGGTGAAAATGTGCGATTTTGATGCATTTTCGGCCTTAAAATGGCCGCTATTCGGCTATCGTTAATCGGATGATGACAAAAATGCATGTGCATATGTCCCATATAATGTGTGATGTATGAGTGAAGTTTGAACTTAATCGGTCCATGCATGTTCGAGATACAGGTGATCACGGACGCACGGACGCACACAGGGCAAAACATAAGAACGGGGACTAATAAATATTCAAAAGTTGTGAAAATTAAATCTTTCCGAATAGAAAGTAATCCGGACGCTGTTCGTTGTACTTTGTAGGAAAATGGCACTGCGCTCGCTGTTGCGTCACTGAAATCGACACTCTTTGATGCCGTGCATTTTTTATATTTTACTGTGATATAGCTCGGGCAGTCTGTAATACAGCGTCACTGAAATCGATAACCTTTTTTTATTAACAAAGCGCGACATACATTGATATGCAAACACTCTTAGAGCCCGACACTCATTCACAAACCCATTAACACATATTAACACAAGATTCAAAGAAATAACCAAGACACCAGAAAGATTCAATTTGAAGACAGACTGATCCAGATATGTCAATCACATCATTTATTAATTCTAAATGGAAGAGTGTGCAGGGATAGAACTGGTCAGTTAATCAGTCACGAGATTTCTGGTTCAAGCACAGTCGACTATGCATTAGCATCCATGGACATGTACCACAACATTATACATTTTAACGTAAATGTATTTAAACCATCCAGTGAACACTGGAATACTCAACAACGGTCAAATTACCAAAGTTCAAGAAGGATGACAGAAGCAACTTAAATCTCAAATATGGAAAGATACACATGGATCCAAAAAACAAAGGAAATATACAAAATCTATTTCCAAACAGAAGAAGGTATTTCCATCATTCAAGACTTTCTACACGCAAGTTGCAAACTTGCATCTTCTAATGATATAGCAGATGACTTTGAAAGTTTACTTCATAGAATAGCTAAAAAATGCCTCATCAGCAAAACAAACTTGAAAATCAAAGAAAGCTTAGAAAGAACTCCCATGTGCTGAGAGTATTGGAGACACATTAAATATAATTCAAAATTACTTGTCAGAGATTGTGATAGTGATGGAAAAGCCGAAAACCAATAATGAAAATCAGAAAATTAATATGAACAAATTTTAATGGAAAACTAATGAGGTCTGCACAATGTAACAGACCATCTATGTACCAAGTTTTATTGAAATGTGATTGGAACCAAAAAAAAATCAAAGAAAGCTTAGAAAGAACTCCTGTGTGCTGAGGGAATAGGGATCATGATGTACTATTCGAGAATATTTGAAAATGATAAGCAAATTATGAATAATCTATTAAATAAGGAGCAACCAGTAGTAATCTACACACATAGACATCGTATACACAAAATGTACCTACAAAGGGCCTACTTAAAAATATGCATAAAAAGTCTACACAAAATTGAAACATTAAAAAGAAATAAAATATTTTAGAAATTTAGTTAACACGGAAAACGTAAAGTAGCAAGAACAACTATGTAAATTTCTGACAAACAATCACAATCTAAATATCTAAAATTCAAACCACTATCATAATATCAATATGTGTGTCAATAAATATTATATTTATTTATTTTTAGTTACGTATATTATAAGGAAGGCATCACAATCTTTAGAGCCCTTTTGATTGGTTCGTATATCCCGAGAATGGACATGGTACAATTACAACCATTGTACAGCTCAGTACCATAACAAATATTAATAATTTACGCCAGACTTCTTGGTACATAAAATTCAAAGTAATCCCCACCGCGTCTCATTTGTTACTGTGTATAAATTAACACTATCTGGGGCACGTCGCACGCGATTAGTACCAACCAAAAATACACATAGGACATTTTAAGTGGCTCGAAACAAAACCTATTCACTAATTTTCGTTTCGAAAACACCTACGACGGCTTAAAAGCCTGCACCCCGTCCCGCATGTTTTTTTTTTTACCAGGCAGGAAATGCCAATCAGCGTGGCGTTGCCCCAGTGGTTTCCACTGTGCATCCAGTAGTTAATGCTGATATCACGGTCTATACATTCCGGGGGACGGCCGATTCGTTCCAAATTACATTCGTCCCAAGTCGATTCGTCCCACAAGTCGATTCGTCCCAAGTAGATTCGTACCACAAGTTAATTCGTCCCAAAGTCGATTCGTCCCACAAGTTGATTCGTCCCACAAGTCGATTAGTCATATTTAAGGTTACCCACTACTAACTCGCCAAATAAGCACAAAAAAATCCAAACAATGAACTGTTTACGTACACGTCATGCACTGACATGCGTAATTGTTCGTTACGCCATTTTGTTTTTGCTAACGTTATATACAAATACACCTTACATGCAACGTAGAGTTATTAGTTAATAAATACAAATACACCTTACATGCAACGTACAAGTTATTAGCTAATAAATACAAATACACCGTACAAGTTATTAGTTAATAAATACAAATACACCGTACAAGTTATTAGTTAATAAACACAAATACACCATTCACGCAACGTGGAGTTATTAGTTAGCGTGTCAGTAACAGTTGTCATAGAAATTGGGACGAATCAACTTGTGGGACGAATGTGTTGGGACGAAAGTGAATTGAGACGAATTGACTGTGAATCATTCATTCCACATGAAGCATGGTATTCAGCTTAACCACATTTTCTTTTTTGCTCCATGGCTTGACTTAATAGGAACAGAAACTCAAGCAATAAATGTGCCTTCCGATTTGAGGGATATCGTGTCTTGTAATATTCAATGAAAAAAAATAGTGCGTTTGCTTCGTTTTTGTACAACACACTGGAAATAACAAAATGGCTGACACCATCGTAAATTGCTGGTCATAAAAAATAGAATAAGCATGCGCATCATTATGCAAATTAGTCCACTCACCGATTCCTTTTAGTTGTATTCATGCAATTGGGCAGAAAAAAAATAATAAAAAAATACATAAAAAAAGCTAAATTGTAATTAAAATGTAAAATAAAACAAGGAATTGCATCAGCCAATCATGAGTTACATTTTTACCAATTTACATAAAAATCGTTTTAATGCTTCTTGAGATATAACTGAAATAGCTTAAAATTCACATATTATGCAGATGAGCTCATTAATATGCATGAATGTCAACCAAAAACTAATAATTTCTGCGCATTGCCCCAGACAAGTTATATACCAAGTTTCATTGAAATCCGAACAGTGGTTCTTGAGATATCGATGGGACACACACACACACACACACACACACACACACACACCCACACCCACACACAGACACACTAACCGCAAAGACTCACATTTTGTGCTTCGCACATAGGAGTCAACAAGTCAAAAAAGGTAATTAAAGGGAGTATCAAATAGTCAGTGTAACAACATGAAAAGAGAACTTGAGAACCTAGCAAGGGAACTACAGCGACATCCATATGACACCAGACTGAGAGAAAGGTACTATAACAAAAAGAAATGTCACAGGTCTCACTGGCGGTGGGGGCCGGAACAGTGATTTGCGTATTTTGAGTGCAGTGTTTAAGCAATTTACGGGAAAACACACACACAAGAGTTCGAGTAATTGTGGTTGCTGATAATAATCTCGGATCTTTATTTTCATTTAGCCTAAGTAACAACAGATCATAGAGGTGAAAGGTCACACAAGCAAAACAGTGCAATTGACCTTTGAGGGCGCCAATCCAAAATAGTTAGGCAAATGCCCTGTTAATGAATACACAAGGTTTCTGGATATAAACAAATACAATTAGTGTTAACAAAGGGGGGATATATTTGAGGTTCAAAGAACCTGGGTCACATCCTCCCCTGTTTTGAAGAAAAACGACATCCTTGTCGTTCCAACAACCCAATGCAATATCTGATAACTAAAAAATAAATAAATTAAAAAATAACAACCACTACTGGCGCTAGTCATGCAGGTCAACAGGGTGTAAAACCAAAATATCCACAAGGTGTGTCCTCCATCAACTCACACTCTTCTTCAGTCTTCAGTGCACTACTTTCCATACCATAATTCTTTATCTTCTTTCCATACCAATATCTTCGTCTTCGCACCACATCTTCTCTTTCATCAATTCAGTGAACTGATTGAGCACACGGTAATTAATGCCTGATTTACAGATAAAATTATTCTAACCAGTGTTCACAGAAAGAACATGGAATGATGACAAAACTTACTGTGACACCAGGAAAGTCCCTCAACCACAAATTTATATCGAGGTACAATTAACTACAATTCATCATAACAGACGTGACCATGAAACATAATGGTACACTGTTCCAAGAACCAAACTAGTCTCAAATCAACACAACTTCAACGATATAAAAGAACACTTCCTCAACAAGGCTAATAAGACGAGCCAAATACCTTTTTCCGCAACCAAACTAGAACTTTTACAACGTTTAAGTAGTTCGCAAACTAGAGCCATGCTATAATAAACAAGTCGGTCAGGGGCTCTTCTGTCTCTACTAGGGTAACATCTAGATTCAGTAACTTGTGGAGTTACAGGTTCACTTTTATCACTAACCAAATATTTTGGTGGGGGGACAGGTTCATGTATAGTCTCGTCAATATTAACTGAGGTATCAGGCAAAGAATTTAATGAAGTATCAGGAGGACATATTATATCTGTTGAGTTTTCTAAGATGGGTTCCAAAGTTACAGACTCACAGGCCGACTCATCAGAATGCTCAGGACAAGAAACATCACAACTACAACTGTATTAAGACTTTTATCTGCAGTTTCAAGTAACTGCCCAACATCAGAAACAGAATCTCTAAACTCAGCTGGCGCCATAATTGGAACATCAAGTGAATTACTGGATAAATCCAAACCAGATATATCTTTTGGAATGCCAGGATCACTTAAAGAATCATTAAGAAAGTACTGAACGGCAAAACAATCATCAGAATCACTATCACAAGTATCTATTTCATTGACAGGACAAACCTCAGTCACATTGCAACTATTGTCGTCATCAAAAGCAACTCTATCTACACAATTTTCCTCATCTGCACTGAGAAAAGTGCAGGGCTTCAACAGGTTTCTGTGTACAGTACGTATTCTCTCCCCTTCTTCACACTTGATAACATACACTGGAAGATTTGTTTTTTTTGAGACAACTACATACGGCACAGCTTCCCATTTATCATGTAGTTTGTGTCTACCTATCACTGGGGTCTTGTCTTGGAAAAGAACCATCTCCAGGTTGAAGCTCCAACAAAGTATTGTTTGACTTTTTATCATAATTGGTCTTTTGTTTGCTCCTCGACAAATCAGCCTGAGCAATTGCTTCGGCATATGATGACTTCAATCTACGGCGAAGGTTGTCAGTATACTCAGAGTAGTCTACTTCATTACCTATAGACTCATCCTCACAAATACCAAAAGCTAAATCAATAGGAAGGCGAGGTGCCCGAACAAACATGAGAAAATAAGGAGTATAGCCAGTTGAGTCATGGCGTGTGCAGTTGTATGCATGTGTCATGGTTCACAAGTACTCCTTCCAGTCTAGTTTCTGGGATGGATCTAGAGTACCAAGCATGTTCATCAATGTATGGTTGAAGCATTCTGTCATTCCATTTCCCTGGGGATGATAGGGTGAGTTTCTGCTTTTCTGTACTCCTGTAAGTGTACACAGCTCATTCACCAAAGCACTCTCAAAGTTCCTACCCTGGTCAGCATGCAGTCTCTTAGGGATACCAAAATTACAAAAGAAGTTATTCCACAACGTCTTTACCACAGTGCTTGCTTTTTGGTCTTTTGTTGCATATGCCTGGGCATATCTGGAAAAGTGATCAGTAACAACCAACACGTTTTCATAACCACCTTTGGAGCGTTCCAGTGATAAATAGTCGATACAGACCAGTTCAAGCGGTTCTGTCGTGCGGATATTTACCAACGGTACTCTGGTTGTAGCAGTGGGTGACTTTCTCAGAACACATCTCTTACAGGAATTGCACCATTGCTTCACAAAAGACTGCATCATGGGCTAATAAAATCGTGATCTAACTAAATCCACGGTTCTATCAAACCCAAAATGACCATTGGCATTTTGAAGACTTGTTAGAGCATCACTTCTAAGCTTCTGTGGTAGGACTACATGTAACTGCTGTATCTCACAACGTTCATTACCTTGGGTTGACCTAAACAGCACACCATTCCTCACTGATAACCTCTCCCACTGTTTCAAAAGAAGTTTAGCCTCCCTAGACTCGTGTGATCTCTCACGTCTACTGGGTCTTCTGTTTTCTTGCTTGTATGCAAGCACTCTTTCAATGGCAGGATCTTGTTTTTGAAGTACGCTCAATTCTTCAGTGGACTTGCCTGGCAATGACTGACTACCACTCTCAGGGTTGACACCGGTGCGAGGCAGGAGATTAGGCTCTGAGAAATTGTTCATTCTTTGCTGAATTACTGTGCTAACTGCTCTCAAGGTCTCTTCAACGTCTTCTCTTGGCATCCTTGACAAACCATCAGCATTAGCATTGCTTTTGCCTGGGCGGTATACAATATCAAAGTCAAACATGGCTAACTGTGATATCCATCGCTGGCCAGTAGCATCTAATCTAGCTGTGGTCTTTGCATATACCAGAGGATTGTTGTCAGTCTGAACTGTGAATCTGTTCCCATGGAGGAAATCTCTAATCTCTAGAGGTAATCAGTCACTGCCCACTTCAAACACAAGAACTCAAGCTTATGAACTGGATACCGTGTCTCAGAGGGGGTTAGTCCGCGGCTTGCAAAGGCTATAACACGTTCTGTTCCATCTTGCACCTATACCAAAACTGCACCAAGACCATCTATGGAGGCATCTGTTTGCAGTATAAATGGAAGGGAGAAGTCGGGATAACCAAGAACTGGCGCAGTTGTGAGCTTTTTTTTCAGTAACAGGAAAGCTGACTCGCATTCACTTGTCCACTCATATGGAGGCCGACTTTTGCTTGGTCCCATCTTACCTTTCTTCTTGCATGCATCTCCAGATGTCAATCTATTCAATGGTGCTGCTATCTTGGAGTAACCCTTCACATACTTCCTATAATAGCCGGTGAATCCTAAAAACTGGAGTAATTCTTTCCTATTAGTAGGTCTTTTCCAGTTTCTCACTTTTTCTATTTTCGCAGGATCTGTGTGTACACCATCAGCTGATACTATGTGACCAAGATATGATACTTCCTTACGCAGGAAATTACATTTCTTTGGCTTCAACTTCAAACCATGCTGCCTTAAACGGTCAAACACTAACTGTAGCCTGGTTAAATGTTCATCAAAGGTTTCTGAGAATACAATTATGTCATCCAAATATATGAGTAGAGTTTCAAAGTTATGATCACCCAAACAACACATCATTAGACGGGAAAAAGATGCAGGTGCATTTTGAAGTCCGAACGGCATACGGTTTGCCTCAAACAGGCCCATTGGAGTAGTGAATGCAGTCTTATGCCGATCCTTCTCAGCCACTTCAACCTGCCAATAACCAGATGTAAGATCCAGTGATGAAAAAAACTTGGACTTGCCCAATGCCTCCAGTGCTTCCTCCATCCTGGGTAAGGGGTATGCATCACGAACTGAGCGAGCATTCAACTGTTGATAGTCAATGCATATACGTAGGCTGCCATCTTTCTTGTGGACGATAACAATGGGAGACGCATAGGGTGAGAGTTGCTAGGGCGAATGGCACCAGCTGCTTCCATGTCCTGGATGTGTTTCCGAACATCTTGACACTGTGATGGTGGGATTCTTCTATGTGGCAGTCGGAAGGGTCTCTCATCCACCAAGGGGATCTCGTGCTGCACTGTTGACGTACAACCAAAATCAAAAGAATGTTGAGAAAACACATCAGAGTTACTATCAATCAATTCTTTTAGTTTTCTAAGCTGAGAGGGGTTGGTGACAGCAGCTTCACTCAAATCCAACTCTGGTACACCCTGTTGTATTGTACTCTGGGATGATACAGGTCTGTTTGGGTCCTGGGGCCGCTTGTGATGCCACTTGTGAGTACCATGGTTCGTACTGTTGCGCTGCTTGGACCTGCTCCTCTCATGTACCAAAATAGACACTGGAATCCTAGAAGGTTCAACTAGGTCTCTTTCCTGATCATGTTTCACATGTACACCAATGTACAAATCAGCCAGAGTTGTGTTGCGATGGATCTTCAAAGGCTTTGTGGACAAATTACACACTTGAACCAGGACTTGACCATCTTTAACTGTGCTCAAGCTCCGACCAGTTACTAAATCATTTAGATCAAATGCATCCCTTGCCCCTTCAACCAGAACTGTATATGGCTGATGGCCACCTTTGCATGGTGCACAACAAGATATATGTGCTTCAGTTCCAGGTTGAATAGTATAAGGACGACACCCATTATACTTGGCAGGCCCAATTCGACCATCTCTACCACCAAGTTCAGCAGATCCTGCCTCTTTATATGCACCATACCAGACTTCAGACTCCTCCTTCACCTTAGTCAAGTAACATCTACCTAAAGAATTTCTGAAATACGTGCGACTTGCCCTAATTACATTTGTACCTACAAGCAGAGGAACGTTTCTCCTGTAATCAGTATCCTTTACAACAAAAGCAGGCACCCTACTGAAAGACTGACCAAGAAACTCAAGACTGAGAGAAATAACACCTAAATATGGAACTACCTCAGCTGACGCTCCTTCAATAACAACACTACTGGGTTTCAATGTTTGATGACAAAGTTCTGGATGCTGAAAGACAAAGGACTCAATTATTGAAGTAATTTGGGACCCAGTATCAATCAGGGCGCAACAAGAAACACCATCAACAACAACAATGTCTTCATTTGGTGGATCAATTAACTGTGAGTCAACTTTCACCGAAGTATCAGTCGTAGTAGACTCACTTTCCGGTTCAAGCTGCAAGTTAGACTGGTGCACACAGGAATTCACAGTAGTTTTCTTAGCAGGGCTACCTTTAATGTGGCCACCCGTGACATGCCCTCCAGCCACGGGTTCTAGTTGTTTAAAGGATTTTGTTTTTCAGCACCATCTTCTATGTCAGCAAAGCACCCAGTACTGATGTGGCCTTCTTTCCCACATTTGAAACAAGCAGCCTATCGGCTGAGATAGCTCCGCTGTTAGAAATGCACATTTCAATTAAAGAACTGAAGACATCATCAGAAAATGAACAATATGTATAGTATCAAAGCAATAGGACTTACAATTTTTAACAAGAAGTCGGAAATATCACTTTCTACCAAAAATGACCAAAATATTCACCAAAATTAGAGAATTAAAGATATCATCACGAAATGAACAAATCTGAGAAAGGTCTACATGTAGTATCTATATATGTAATATCAAAGCAATTGAACTTTTGGTTTTTAACAAGAAGTCGAAAATATCACTTTTTACCAAATATGACAAAAATATTCACCAAAATTATAGAATCCAAGATATCATCACGAAATGAAACAAATCTGAGAAAGGTCTACATGTAGTATCTAAATATGTAATATCAAAGCAATTGAACTATTGGTTTTTAACAAGAAGTCGAAAATATCACTTTTTACCAAAAATTACAAAAATATTCACGACAAGTCATTGTCAATGACACGTCCCCGTTCCGTTCATATTTGAGTGACATATACATTCAAAGCAGATCATGACCGAAATGCACCTGCATATGTACAACACATTGTACTAAATCTGAACAAAATCCATGCATGCATGACTGAGATCCGGTTCTGGAATTGTGAAAATACGTGATTTTAATGCATTTTCGGCCTTAAAATGGCCATCATTCAGCTATTGCTAAGCGGATCATGAAACAAATGCACATATCTATTTGTGACATGATGCACCATGTGTGTGTGAAGTTTGAACTTGATCAATCCAGACATGTCTCGGATACGGATCCAGAACTGAATTCTTTAAAACAAAATGGCCGCCAGTCGGCCATTTCGAACTTGATCTGAAAAAAAAAATGACGTGCATCAAGGTCCTATTATGTTTAATGTATGTACCAAATTTGAATGAAATCCGTCCATGCATAACTGAGATCCGGGTTCGGAATGGTGAAAATGTGCGATTTCAATGCATTTTCGGCCTTAAAGCGGCCGCCATTTGGCTATCGTTAATGGGATCATGAAACAAATGCACATACATATTTGTGACATGATGTACCTTGTGTGTGTGAAGTTTGAACTTGATCAATCCAGACATGTCTCGGATACGAATCCAGAACTGAATTCTTTAAAACAAAATGGCCGCCAGTCGGCCATTTCGAACTTGATCTGAAAAAAAAAATGACGTGCATCAAGGTCCTATTATGTTTAATGTATGTACCAAATTTGAATGAAATCCGTCCATGCATAACTGAGATCTGGGTCCGGAATGGTGAAAATGTGCGATTTCAATGCATTTTCGGCCTTAAAGCGGCCGCCATTTGGCTATCGTTAATGGGATCATGAAACAAATGCACATACATATTTGTGACATGATGTACCTTGTGTGTGTGAAGTTTGAACTTGATCAATCCAGACATGTCTCTGATACGGATCCAGAACTGAATTCTTTAAAACAAAATGGCCGCCAGTCGGCCATTTCGAACTTGATCCGAAAAAAAAAATGACGTGCATCAAGGTCCTATTATGTTTAATGTATGTACCAAATTTGAACGAAATCCGTCCATGCATAACTGAGATCCGGGTCCGGAATGGTGAAAATGTGCCATTTTGATGCATTTTCGGCCTTAAAATGGCCGCTATTCGGCTATCGTTAATCGGATCATGACAAAAATGCATGTGCATATGTCCCATATAATGTGTGATGTATGAGTGAAGTTTGAACATAATCGGTCCATGCATGTTCGAGATACAGGTGATCACGGACGCACGGACGCACGGACGCACGGACGGACGCACACAGGGCAAAACATAAGTCCCCGTTTTCGGACTCCGTCCGAACGGGGACTAAAAATTAGAGAATTGAAGACATCATCACAAAATGAACAAATCTGAGAGAGGTCCACATGTAGTACCTATATATGTAATATCAAAGCAATCGGACTTGTGGTTTTTAACAAGAAGTCGAAAATATCACTTTTTACCAAAAATTACAAAAATATTCACCAAAATTAGAGAATTGAAGATATCATCACAAAATGAACAAATCGGAGAGAGGTCCACATGTAGTACCTATATATGTAGTATCAAAGCAATTGGACTTGCGGTTTTTAACAAGAAGTCGAAAATATCACTTTTTACCAAAAATGACAAAAATATTCACCAAAATTAGAGAATTAAAGATATCATTACAAAATGAACAAATCTGAGAGAGGTCCACATGTAGTACCTATATATGTAATATCAAAGCAATTGCACTTGCGGTTTTTAACAAGAAGTCGAAAATATCACTTTTTACCAAAAATGACAAAAATATTCACCAAAATTAGAGAATTAAAGATATCATTACAAAATGAACAAATCTGAGAGAGGTCCACATGTAGTACTTATATATGTAATATCAAAGCAATTGCACTTGCGGTTTTTAACAAGAAGTCAAAAATATCACTTTTTACCAAAAATGACAAAAATATTCACCAAAATTAGAGAATTGAAGATATCAACATGAAATGAACAAACCTAAGAGAGGTCTACCCAAGGTACATATACACCAAGTATCAAAGCATTCAGGCTTGTAGTTTTCAAGAAGAAGTCGAAAAAGTAAAACATTGACACGGACGACGACGACGACGGACAATCACTCATATGATAAGCTCCGCTCGACAAAGTCGACAGCGGAGCTAACAAACAACTGGGTCGTTATTTTGGCGACGTTGGCGGTTACCATAAAAAGGTTGACGATTATTACTAGGACGTGGTATACTGTTCAGTCTGGACGTCATTGCATCAATTCTCTGCTCCATACTTTGCTTGTTGGCTTGCTCTGCTTGACCACTTGCAATCTGCTTCACTAACTCAGTTAACTCAGCAATTTCAGATTTTGAGCCATCTTTCTTACTCTTGTCAGTTTTCACAGTAGTAGTATTACCAGTGCTGGGAATAACTGCTAGATGACTTTGGGCTTTGCCTGGTTTAGGTGGTACAACAGTTCTTTTTTTCTCATGGGCTAGGCGTCTCAGCTGCTCTTGCACATCCCTGAAACTCATACACCATGGTTGCATTGGGTATAATTTGTTATATATCGCCTCATCATGCAAACCTCTCATTAGCTGGTGGGTAAGACGGTAGTCACGGTCATGCATTGGGCGGCCACCATTCTGTCTCTCCTCGATTGAACGCAGCACTGCTTCTAAAGCTATGGCATAAGAACAAGCTTGTTCATTGGGGCGTTGGGAACAGGTGTAAAAATCAGCCATGGGATCCAGGGTACACTGAGCATCACCATATTCGGCACGCATATTATAATTATGACAATCACGCCATGGATCAAGCTAACTCGAGTCCACTCTGAATTTATCTGTATGTGTGTTGATCTTGATTATTTTTGTTATCCAATTAAACGCCGCTTTTAACGCACTTGCCCTCGCCGTGACCCGACGCATTCACCTATTTCAACAAAATGTCAATTTATTTCCACGCGGCTGTCATTATTTAGTAACTGTTATTTGTCGTTTTTTTTAATTATTTTATAGTGATCACTATAGTCTAATGTTTAGAATGTCAAAATATGTTCTCTTTTATTTTAATTTGAAAGTTTTACTCAGACAATCGATGAAATAAAACAGTGTAGTGACATGCCTAGTAACCTGCTAAATAACGAGATAATTCCGACGTCAAATTCTATTTTGTCCAGCAACAGTGTACACCGGTGTCGGTGACGATCACGCTGACCAGCTACACCAGAACGGACATATTTCGCATCTAACTCAACCCCATGCAACAAAAATTGATACTATGTGTTCATTATGGTCCATTCTTCCTCGACGAACAAGTACATAAGTGACAATATAGTCAAAGACGAGAAAACTGCACACAAGAAATTTGCCTTATTTACACGTATCGGCAATGCAAGCTGTCATGCGACTTCCCCTTCTGACATCACAAGGGGAATTTCTGTATGCAAATGAGAAGCTAATGAGGAGCCTCGTTTTAAAATATACAAAAATAAAGTTGCCGTAGACTGGGTTTAAAACACATTTTTTCACTTAAAAAAAATAATTCATGCTTAGAAACATAAAAATTAATAATATTTATGTATCAATTGATAATTTTAGGCGTGAAAATAGCAGTCATTTCACAGGCACTTTAAAGAAGTTAACAAAAGCAAGCCATGCATGGCACAGTCCTCGTTAGTTATCAAATTTAAGATATATAGTTTTGTTTATAGTAATATAGCTGGAATATAACCATGTCAGGAATATGATTTTTTAACATTAAAATGATTGACATTTGTATCTGATCGTCAAACAAGTACTTGTCCATATTGAGAGATATTGCTCTGGAACAGAATTCAAAATCAGACATTTTGAATACATGTATATATATAACATGGTGTATAACGAATATATAAAATTTAAATATAATAAGTCAAAGCATTTAGGAGATATGGCTCTAAAAGCCCAATCATTAAAACAAAATGGCCGCCAGTCAGCCATTTTGAATCTAATCTGAAAAATAAAAAGTTTGAACGAAATCCACCCATAAATGCTTGATATTTGATGATTTTTTAGCACAAAAATGACCACGATTCGGCCATTTTGAATAGGATAGTCAAACCAATATATCTGTTTATCTATGACATGATGTATAATGAATATTTAAAATTTGAAAATATTATCAGTCAAAACAAGTCGGAGATATGGGTCTAGAAGCCCATTCATTAAAACAAAATGGCAGCCAGACATCCATTTTTAATCCGATCTGAAAAATAAATCATGTGCATCAAGAACCTGTAATGTCTAATATATGTACCAAGTTTGAACGAAATCCATCCATAAATGCCAGAAATGCTTGATATTTGATGATTGTTTAGCACAAAAAAGGCCACCATTTGGCCATTTTGAATAGCATCGTCAAACCAATATGATGATGTATAATAAATATTTAATATTTGAACATAATCAGTGAAAGCAAGTCAGAGATATGGCACGAGAACCATTCATTAATACAGTCGGCCATTTTGAATCTTAAAATTATTTGCATCAAGGTCCCATAATGTCTAATGTATATACCAAGTTTGAACAAAATCCATCTGTAAACAGCTGAGAAATGGTTAATTTTTAGGATTTTTTAGCACAAAAATGGCCGCCATTCGGCCATGTTGAATCAGATCGTAAAAGAAAATGATGTGCATCAAGGTCCTATAATGTCTAATGTATATACCAAGTTTGAACAAAATCCATCTGTAAACAGCAGAGAAATGCTTGATTTTGATGATTTTTAGCACAAAAATGGCCGCCATTCGGCCATCTTGAATCAGATTGTGAAACAAATTGACGTGCATATGTATAATATCATGTATAATGTATGTGTGAAGTTTGATTGTGATTGGTCCAGGCATTTCTAAGATATAGATCCGGACGCACGCACAGATGCACGCACACACGCACACGGAGGTCAAAACATAAGTCCCCGTTTTCGGACTGCATCCAAATGGGGACTAACAAAGTCACTACAAAAGATCAGGAAGAAGAAATAATTAAAAAGCTGGAAGACATAGAACACAGTAATCAAGAAAACATGCAGTGTGCAGTTAAACTATGCAAGAAAATAACACCAAGATTCAACCTGGGAAATGGTGTTAGGCAGGGATGTCCATTAAGTCCCACACTTTTTAACCTCTACACAAATGATTTAATTGGTGAACTAAACAACCAAAACAACTTTCCTCCACAGCTTAATAACAAGTTAATACAATGTTTGTTATATGCAGATGACATTATCATCATGTCAGAAAGTCAAGAAGGTCTACAAACCTCCATGGAGGGCCTGCATAGCTATGCAAACAAATGGGGACTGCAAATAAACGTGAAAAAAAAATCAATGATATTTACAGGATGGATACAATACTGAAAAACTTAACATAATTTGTGGAACAGAACCCATTGAAAAAGTCACAAACTACACCTACATTGGTGTCAACTTCAACACCAATGGCTCATCGGAGTCCACAATGACCAGACTTGCTGAGAAAGCCAGAAAAACAGAAAAAGCACAAACATCAATCTTGAATGCTGATAATAACACTTCAATTAAGACCAAACTTTTTGAAACAACACAAATTCCAATTTTGACACATGCAGGAGAGGTGTGGGGTTTGTGCACAAATAAAAAATGGGATACAACATGTACTGACAAATTTCTCCTCAAATTTTGTAGACATGTTTTAAATGTTAGCAACAACACAAGCAACATAGCAGTTAGAATGGATTCTAGTAGACTGCCACATATCTATTATTTACACTATAAGTCATTTACATATTTCAAACACTTGATTTCATTGAAGGAAGACAATATTGCATACAATGCATTGATTGAAATGCAAAATCACACCCAGAATGGTCATTGGCTGTCAAGACTAACAAAAATTAACAAGCAGCCTTGGCTGAGATAGCTCCGCTGATAGCAATGCACATTTCAATTAAAGAACAGAAGATATCATTAGAAAATGAACAATATGCATAGTATCAATGCAATGGGACTTCAACAAGAATTCAAAAATATAATTTTTAACCATAAATGATTGTGGTTTTTAACAAGAAAATATCACTTTTTACCAAAAATGACAAAAATATTCATCAAAATTAGAGAATTGAAGATATCATCATGAAATGAACAAATTTGAGAGTGATCCATATGTAGTATCTATATATGTAATATCAAAGCAATTGGACTTGTCGTTTTTAACAAGAAGTCGAAAATTCCACTTTTTACCAAAAATGACAAAAATATTTACCAAAATTAGAGAATTAAAGATATCATTACAAAATAAACAAATCTGAGAGAGGTCCACATGTGGTACCTATATATGTAATATCAAAGCAATTGGACCTGCGGCTTTTAACAAGAAGTTGAAAATATCACTTTTTACCAAAAATGACAAAAATATTCACCAAAATTAGAGAATTGAAGATATGATCATGAAATGAACAAATCTGAGAGAGGTCTAACCAAGGTACATATTCACCAAGTATCAAAGCATTCAGGCTTGTAGTTTTCAAGAAGTCGAAAAAGTAAAACATTGACACGGACGCCGGACACCGGACGCCGCCGGACAATCACTCATATGATAAGCTCCGCTCGACAAAGTCGACAGCGGAGCTAAAAAGGAATACAGTATTAACCAAGATGTCACAAAGCTAAACTTTCAAAAAATTTCTGCAAGTCACTGTCTTGATATCTGGAAGAAGGACATGCAAAGGGCTGATTCAAAACTCAGAACATATCAGCTTTTCAAAAATGATATAAAACAAGAAGTCTACATAGATCAGCTTAATGATATTCAGACTGAGCACCACAAATTACATATAGAAACAGGTAGACATACACAACCAAAAACAAATATTGGGGACAGAAAATGCATAAAGTGAGTCCTAGAAGATGAAGTGCACAGAATGTGTACTTTATAAATCTGAAAGACAGGAATTATATTCCTTGTTTGATAACATCAACGGTATCAAAAACAAGGACAAATTTATACCTATTATGAATGCCCATACTAGACAACAATTACTGGGGTTAATTTAAATTAAAACAGTGTATACAATAAGAGAGCAAATAATATTAACACAGTAGTTTACTTTTTCTTGTTTGTTTGTCCATGGACGTACTAGAGATGGACACTGCACGGTGATTCACACCCCATAAGAAGGATTGTCTTTCTATTGTACTCATCTTAAATTTATGAATAGGCAGACGTACTTTCATCTTGGCTGAGTTGCCGCCCGATCTTAGTTTTTATTTTTCACGACAAGATTCAAATCTTAAATTTTATATTATATTCGGTCAAAAAAATAAATACAGACCTTGCCAGTGAGCTGGTGCAATGTTAAGTTGTAAATCCGGTGTGAGCGGATGACGGGTTTTTTATCTGATGTTCAATTAGAGTGAAATTTACAGATGGAACAAAGCTTGAAATGTTCGGAAAAGTTGAACATGGACTTCTTTAACATTAGCTTTCACGTTAATGATGGGCTCTCGCGAGAAACAATACTGCTGTTCGTCTTCTTCAGGGACGGCTGAGTCGACAGTTTCAATGTCCTCAATATCAAAATCATTATTGTCTAATTCTAAAATGTCGGGATCAACAAAATGCGAACCGAAACCAAACTTTCTCTGTTGCCTGTTCGTTGCCATTTTGTTTTCTCTTGACGATCGTAAACAGATCGTTGGGAGTGTTCGGGACAAAACGAAGATGAACCGAGCTATAATCGGGCGTGTTCGTGATCGTTTCCCCGTGGACAGGAAATTATGCAGACACGATCTGGATTAACAGTAATCCGGTGGCGGCAACGCACATACATCAAAGCGAGTAAACACCGTGCAGTGTCCATCTCTAGTACGTCCATGTTTGTCACACTTTTTGTTTTGTTTGTTTTTAACTTTATTACCTTCTACATGTGTAGAAACCAAAAAACAATTGTCAAATTTTCTTTAACGTTGTAATAAAGCAATATTCTATTTTATTCTATTCTATTCATATGCTGGCCGAGTACGGTCACTGGCCGAGAACGGTCACTGCCCGAGTTCGGCGGTCACCGTTATACCATGGACGTACGTCCATGGTTATACATACCAGGGATTAATAATCCTACCTTTTACACAATCAGGACACCAATTCTTGCCATCATCTCCTTTAGATGCAGAGAAGTAAACATAAACATTCTTCTTGGCTTTATATTCTTCAACTTTCGCTAAAAATGCGTCCAAACCCTCAACGTGAACTTTATCCACCATATTGACTTGACTTACAGAAATGACTTACTGGACGCAATGATCCCGGGACCCGCCGTAGGCGGCAGTATTTTCATTCGAGGTCAATTTTGGATCACCAGGTCATTCCTAAACGCGTAATTAGGACTGAGTCGAGAATCAATTTTGGGTGCCAGAAATCATCCAAAGACGTTTATTTGGGTATAATTTGCGCTGTCAAGACAAAGTTCAGGCTAATAAAATATGATTGTCGACGTTTTCCCATGAGAAAAAAGTGAATTATTTGTTGAAAAAGGCAGAGAAAAATTGATACGCAGAAATCGTGACGTTGACTCTGCGCATGCAATGCAGCGTCATGGAAATTGTCTACAGTACACGTACACGCATCTTTCGATGACGTGTTTATTTTGCCAGCCAGCCCAGGACACCGTACAGACATTGTACTAAGGTAAGAGCTTTTGCCCTTTTCCACAAATTTTAATATATTCTTAACAATTGCTTTACCTCTAAAACTCTGCACACCATGCTATGATCATTCAGTGTTTTGTACTAAACGACTCATCGCTTAGCAAAGGCAATTGTCAGGATTTATTGGCACATTATGTCATGAATCAGAGAAACTAATGACCAAAATTAAATATTGCATCGTATATAAATGATGACAGCGATTTACTAGGCCTATGGCCTGTGAACTCGTATGATGTGTGCGCACGGTGCGACTAGTAACAATTACCTAACCTACCGGTTCTTCACGGCCACAGTTGTCGCGATGCATCTCAATAAAATAGCATCTAAAACCAATTAAGGCCGATATGTGTAAATACTTGTACATTAATGCAACCAGCAATAACGACATGCAAGAATGGCATTGGCAAAATGATAACCTCGGATGTAGCCATGTCTAGGGGCATGGATATGATTTATAGTCTTTGCCCATTAATGTAATGTTATAATGTATATGAAGTATGTGATCATGATTAATCTTCATGATCATTTGTGACCACACCATTGATTATGATTCGGCATAGGCTACCACACACTATAATATTGAGCAGAAAGTCATGCAAGAAATTGCATTTGATTCACCACATTGGCATGGCTGGCTGTATTCATTCTTACTTTTTCATGATCATTGTTAGGTTCACTACAAGTTTCTTGTGATTTAGGCGGATTTTTGTCACATGCAAGAAACAGCAAAGGCTGCAATGTGTACATCAGGGGGCTTTTATCATGCTTGTGATGTTGCTATTGTAGGTAAATGGCCACAGCAGGAATGTACATAACTGTCATTTATTAGGCAGAAACTGATAGGGGCCAATTCCTTGTGCTCACTACACACACATGTACATCAGTGAAGGTTTTTCTGTTGCCAGCTGCCATTTTTGAAATGGTGCCACCGATCAACAGTTCATGCCACTCATCTCAACCTTAAACAATGACATGTGTTGTCATTTGTTATTAATTTTATTACTATGGAAATGAGTTACCTTTTTCTAAAATAAACAAAATTTGATAGTAATATCATCATGTATAAAAAAAAATTGTTTAAAATGATTGTATTTGATATAGACTGAACATGTTGGGGAAAAAATAAATCTAAAATAATAAAATCCCTGCCTAACTACCCAATAGTTTTTACCCTAATACTGGAAACACCAAATTTGTTTTTCATTGGCCTTATAATGGTTTGAGATCTTTTTAACATGATCCACATAAATAATGAGGGATGAACTGGGATTCTGTACAAACAGGTCCATGCATTTACATTCTATGTTTCTGGTTTGATGTTGACTCATTTACAGCCCTGTCATTGGTGATACAAGAAGTTTACTCCTTATAGCATGTGTGTGGTCTGTCTTATGCAAACCAACAATGCTGTTTTTGCACATGGTCAATTCACTCTGGTTATATGTCAGTTGACACATTACCATTGCCATGTGATAAATTCATTACTTTTACCGGTTCTATCAGTCTGATGGAATTGATATCATCATTGATAACTCTATGAAGTACAATTACATTCCATATAGTCTCTTTGCACCTACTTTATTTCTTATTCATTCTGAATGGACAGTTGGATGAACATACAATAGCCTAAAAGTAAGGGGGTATATTTGTACAACACCCTGTAACTTTGCATGATATGGGTCTATAATACTGTCTTGTAAACAGTTAACTACTGGTTTTGTACAGTTTATTGTTGCTACACATATACTTATTGAAAACAACAAGATATAGTATTTTCGGCAATATGACTACTACCAAATTGGTCGGTGGTGATACCTATCATTTGGGTCTTCCGTCGACACTTATCTGCTTTTGCACCATGAGTCGTTCCATGCACATCATACCAGATTTAATCATGACACTCTACACTAATTTACCTCATTATAATGTGCATAACCTGTGTTTTCATTGAGAGGATGCTTGAATGCACGGTAGTGCTTTCAGCATCCTCTCACTAGTTATTTACAATGTGCCTCAAGATTTAATTTATGGAAAGTCCAATCATATCCAAAACATTTCAACAATGTTCTTCCTATTAAACATTCCTCTACTCAACACCTTACTCAAATCATTCATTACAATATATAATCCTTACCACTTGTTTTATTATTTTCTTCCAGGCGAGATAATTCAACCATCACCTGTATCTCCTATTGGTTCAACTTTTTACTTTATTCTTACTCGAATTTTTTTGTAAACTTGTTGTATATTGATGGTTAAGATAAAAAATAAAAAAAATATTTTTTCCTTGTTCATTACAGACGTTTATTTTATTCACACTATTTTTACATGGTTGTCTTCCAACTAGTCATGCTGAGTGATGTCTCATTGCAGCTGGCCAAATTACAATCGAGTGGTGGGTGGGTCACAGTCAAGTACAAATAAGCCATTCACTGCCAAAGAACAAATATAATCATTCTTTCCGATCAAGTACTTTAACCCTCTTGATTCAAATGACATAACCAAAAGACGTAAGACATCACCTACTTCCTATAACACACAACACCATATTCACATAATTGTTCATACATTACATGTATACATTGTCACAGCAAAATCAATTACATAAATTTACCAACAGCTCCAGCAAATTATCGGCCCATATTAACTATAGCCTCTTTTGTAATTCCTCTAATACTTCTATTTTGTGTTTCAATTACATAATGTTAGTCCAAAAATGTCAGCTTCTATTATTTGAACACAATCCTATTATCAAGGTCACGTTTGTATTGCGCTGGTCCCGCTAACTCTGGGTCACCAAATGAGGGCGCTTCGCATCATCCAACGATCGACATATCCTCGGGGGCGGAGCTACGTCACGGACGTTCTACGTTGAAAAGACGCGCACCACTGTACCACGTATTTCTATGGGCTTTGTGCGCGCTGCTGTGGAACGCCAGTGGAGCCGGTGAAAACTCGAGAAAACAACACAAACTCAACTTCAAAGTAATCCTGAACAACCAAATTCATATATGTTACACATGTAGGGCTAATCTTGTTACACTGTTCAGGGGACTCTCAACAACCATCGCAAAGTACCGTTTTCTGTGAGTTTTTGGTCTTTGTTTTCACCGCGAAGGTTGCCAGGTGGTAGAAAATGACCGGATGTCCGCCCCCGAGAATCGAGGGTCGACCGTTGTTTAGCGGCGTTTTGCGTCCGGGGAGATATTTTGCCACACATCGTCGTTGCCAGACCCTTACCGGCTGTATACCTTTCGGAATACGGCCAACTGTTTCTCTCCCACTGTCCAAAGATTTACTGACATGGGACACATTCAGCGAACTTATGAAATAAATGTATTAACTGTAGTGACCACAGCACGTATTCTGTGCACTGGTATTACGCTAATCTAGAACTTATGGGGTGAGAATACCGCCAAAATTACCTCGATCAGTTATTTCATTATTATGTGTTTACGTCAATACTAATATTATCACATTATTTACTTTTTTCGACATTATTATTAGGTTAATTTGTCATTATTTGCTTATTTGGTCTTTATTTCAACGTGATTGTATCAGGGGGAAATTCTTCTCCTCTAGGGTTCTCCAAGCGTGTCTAGGGGGGGGATTCTCGTCTCGTCTCTCTATCGCGTCCCCTTGAGGTACGGGATCGGGGAAGTCACTCAAACTTTACAGACTGCCTCTAGACTCGCCCCAAGACTCTCCAGGACTGCGTCTCTTCTGGTGTACTCGCCAAGACCAACTAAAACAACTTTATTCACTTTCAAAACCTTAACCAACTACAAAGCAGTTAAAAGACTCTAAGGCGTAACCTTCAATCATAAAGCCAATCACACTAAGCACTGAACATGTCATATCTTTTGATTAATCGTTCACTACATTAATAATTACGAATACCAACTGTCAGAAATAGTAGTCCGAATAGCGACGGTTATTTCGTAAATAGTTCCAAATCACTAAACCAAGTTCTGTCCAGAACCTCAAATGGGCTGAAACGATGACAGACATAACACAGCAATTCGCTAGTAATCAATTAAATAAGTCGGTCAACAGATACGCAAAAACAAATTCATCACAATTGTGTCATTATTTGGTCTTTATTTCAACATTATTTGCTTATTTGGTCTTTATTTCAACATTATTTCACAATTATTTGCTTATTTGGTCTTTATTTCTTATTTGCTTTTATTTCAACATTATTGTGTTGTTTATTGCTTATTTTAATATTATTTAAACATTATTATTACATACATTTCCTTATTTAAACATTATCTGATGATGTGGTACACGTGACATTCGCTGCGAGTGATATTATTAGGCAGAATGACATTATCATCTTCGTGTGTTTCAATCCATGGTTTGGGGCCTGTTTCCCAGAGTACTGTATACAAAATGTTGCCTGGGTGCTGACGCTCTTGTATGGGGGCCGCCATCTTGAATGCAGCATAAAACTAAATAAGAGACAAGTTGTGAAACGCGTTTTTCAGATTCCTACAAATCAGGACAAAAATACCAATCTTTCACAGAAATACAATTCATTGGGATAATATTAAGCCAGCCGATCAAAAAATTTGGTCGAATTCGTCCTTGTTGTGTGGAAAAATCCCTTAAATATGAACACCTAATTACAAGAAGAACATAAACCAAAAATTGTCATTCCAGCTCAGCAGCCAATCAACGACGGGTTTACAGTTAGATGACAATTTCGGTTTCAAATACCCCAGGAAAGTGTTCTATGTTCTTCATGTAATTAGGCGATCGTATGCAAGGAATTTTCCACACAAAAACGCCGAATTCGGCTGAATTTTGTTATTGGATCGCATTTTTGTGAAAGAGTGGTATTTTTGTTCTGATTTGTAGGAATCTGAAAAACGCGTTTCACAACTTGTCTCTTATTTAGTTTTATGCTGCTTTCAAGATGGCGGCCCCAAATAATAAATATTGTATTTATTATATTATCACGTGTACGCCAGCTGACTGTGGCATAGATGGCTTCTCTCATATGGTAGTGTATTTAAATTGCAGTGATAACAATAGAGCCAATACGGTTTTAGATGATTTCAATACTGCCACACAACTATGCGGTGTGCCATCTCGGGAGAGGGCCGACAAAAATATCAAGAGGTTGCCACTTTCATGTTGTGTCATCCAGAGAGGCCTCGGAAAAGGCAGTTTTATATCTGGTAAAAGCGTTCACAACCAGCACATTGAATGCCTCTGGGGAGATGTATTTTAGGGCTTCTTGTTTAAATATTACCATCTTTTTCATTACTTGGAGGATAAATTAGTATTGAATTGCAATAACGACATAAATATATTGTGTCTCCACTAAAGATACCAAGACATATCATTTTGGCAACATGGTTGTAATCTGCACAAACTTAGCTCCGCTAATAGCACCATCCTCAGGCAGTTGTGGATAAAAAGTTCATTGGAAGCGGCAGATACAGATTATAAAATTAAGAAAGAGCTCTTTGAACTAAGGATTCAGGTTTGTTCAGATTATCTCGTCGTTACAGTATTTGATTTATATTGTAATATACAGTAGAATGTCTGTTTGACAAGATAAGTTGTATGCTGCTGGTAAGATTTACTATTTAACTAGGAAACTAATTAGCGTCATGTTTCCTAACCAGTATTTGTGAGCAAACCTTGTTTCTATGCATAATTTAAACATGTATTGTTCTGTAATAAATAAATTAATTATTACTGTTCACTCTTAAGGATGACATAAATTTGTATGGGATTGACCAGTGCCAGTTGACACCACAGAGACTCCTGTCATATTCCTTGAGTCTGACGCCCACTGCAAGAAAAAGAGTGGGAAGAGTTGGTCAGTACGATTGATCCTCTAAGAGATGATAACACGTATGGTATTTCAATATCTGAAGATGTTTTTACAGAAAGTTGGGGCTGGCCGGAGTATACAATTTCGTTGTCACAAGTAACTATAATTTAGCAGATGCAACCAATGATTTGAATAAAACAACAGCAGTTATAATCAGTCTTAAATGGTGCAACAAATGTAACATACATTTCAAAGGTCACAACAATTGTGTGAAACTATCAACTTATGTATCCATGTAAATTTAATTTTGTAAGAATGATAATGAGCATGTGCATCTATGCATACTTTTTATATGAAAGAGGTATACAGATAATATTTAATATTTTTCCAGTGTACTTCTTATATTTTAGTTTTCTTATTTTTTGTTGTTGTTGCTACTTTTAGATGTTTTTTGTTGTTGTTATATTTTGTTATCTTAGTTCATGTAACTTAATTTCTTTTTGTCTATCAAAAGTTTTTTATCCATAAGTCTTTGAGTGAAATGTATTTTTTTATTTGGTGCAGCTCCTAGTTTACATTGTTTACATCGTCTGTTACAAAAGGGAAGCAATAAATAAATAAATAAATAAAATATGATGGAATATTCAATTGCAGCCAGGCAGCTATATAATCATGATTTGATTATGATGAACACTGATTTGCAAGTATAGTTTTTCTGATCAGAGATAAAATGTTTAGGCTGAAGACCTAAATGTTCTATGCTAAATGATAATGTCCTAGAGAAGCCTGCACACCAGGAATGCATTAGGACAGCATGAAACACATGCACAATTCAACAAATATAAAACAAATTTCACTACTTCAAGTGTATGCATAAATTAACACCTAGGCTAATTGTCTGTATGATTGTTGTAACACTGTTCAACCAAAAACAATGCCCGACAACGTTTTGAAGATAAACACATTGTCAATCATTTGTGAAAATTTCAAAACAAAAGGTCAAGGCGGCTAGGAGCTATTTTTTTAAGTTCTGGAATGTACACTAAAATGAAGCTGAGATAATTGCTAATTGCATAACAATTCACTTAGTAAGAAGTTTGCTAATGCTCATAATTAAAATGGCTGTAACAATTCCAAATTTAAATGTATTATCATTTTGTAAAAAGTTGAATATAGTGCATAATATGGAGATCCCGTCATTTTTTTCACCATGTTTCTTTTTTATTATTTATGTACAACCTTGCAAAAATCTTGCTAAGCATTCAAAAGAGAGAATGTTTGCACCTGTTATCTATATTTTAAAATCGTCTTTTGTGTATGTTCCACTATTCACATTTCTACAAAATGTTAACAGTCTATAGCCAAAATTGTTTGGAAAAAAAAGCAAAAAAAAAAATTCACTCCCAAGTGCCCACAAACCTGCATCTCTACCTTAACTTAACACTACAACTAATGGCATTCCTTATAAAACTACTATAAACATCTAAAGTTTAACAGCTGGTAGCAGACTTTCGCCATTTGTACATTCCCATATTTTATTGAAAAAAAACACCAACAAATAAACAAGAGACTGTATGCAAGTCTAACCATCGACGCAAGAATGAGATGGAGCACTGCAGAAACATCCCAGCCATATGTATTGAAGTTATAGTGCGATGAAAACTTTAAAAATCACACTACAGTAAACGTACATTCAACTGTCTTTATAAAACTAGATATATTTAGGCTATTAAAAACATTGAATTGCATAAAATAATGAAAAATCAGTAAGATACATAGTCGCCTATAAATAAGCATTAACTTACAACATACAAGATTCTCGGGGTAGTCACCAGTAAGCCATTTTGTAAACAATTGGTCAATGAACCCTTGAAATAAATATGTAGTTTAGATCAACAAACTTGTGCAAATGTAACTCCCACAAAAGGAAACAAGTCGTCTGTCACACCTCAATTTGCCTTATGTAATATTTTCGCCATTTACATGTACTGTTTAGTTTGATAAACACAGTACAACTTGTAAGCAGTATAATCATTATATGAACTGCGTCAATGTATTTGATGAAGCTAGTCTCATGAATGATATCATCTGTTTTGACAATTCATCTTATTTATTTATCAGCTTCATAAAATTTAACTGTAACTACATTGATTACTGTGAAAACAACAACATTATGTTACAACTACTATTTAGTATAATAAATCCTGAAGTTTAAAACTTCACCAAAGCCCACTGTATGTATTGATGCACATGTGAATAAATATTTCCAGACTACTATAATGACATGTTGATAAGATAAAAAGATAAAACATACCAAGGCTTATCTGTACTTCAGATTCATCTTCCTCCCCAACATTGATAGGTGTCTTTATATTTCCTGTAAATAAACAATAAAAGATCTCGTATTCAATTTAGGTGCAGTAAATAACATGGATATGTGTATGTATAACAATGATGGCGCTTCATTCGCCACAATGTTAACCTCAGATCTTAGTATAATCATAACTTTTGCACATTTGCAATAAATTCAAACCAATGGTACATATGGTCTTCTGTTTGTCTTTTGTTTGAGCCAACTCAAACTTTTGCACATTTGCAATAAATTCAAACCAATGGTACATAGCTAGCTCTTCTGTTTGTCTTTTGTTTGAGCCAACTCGATTTTACTCCACAGACATTTCCGTCATATAATTTACTGAGGGATTAACATTCCTGTTATCACAGAAGAAATGTTCCAAAGAACCTAAAATAAAAGAGAAGGAAACACTGTTAACATAGCATGATGATAAAGGCCACACAAACAAAGGGTGTGCTATCATGCTGTCGGTACTTTACTACTGAGATGCACACTCTAATCTGAAGTTAGATAATAGCATATCATGATATTTAGAACTTTCTGAGTTTCGGAAATGGGCTAATACTAACATTGTTTTTGCTTGATCTGACTGAGGAACGTAATTCATCAGCATTTTTCTGACATTCCATCTGGGAAAGAAGTCAACTTTAATGTCCTCTCTAAATTAATAAGGTTTGTGCATTGTCTTAGAACATCAATGTACCAAGATTTATTGAAATGGGATAATTAGTACTTGCGATATCAGTGTAAAAGCCAAAAATTAACTAATTATGCAAATTAGTTGATTAATATGAACACATATTTACTTAAAATTAATCAGGTCTTTGGAAAAGTAATGAAGTAATAGTACTTGAAATATCAAAAGCTGAAAATTTATTAATTATGCATATTAGGTAATTAATATTTCACATATCTGTTCACCGAACAGCTAAAAATTAGCTAATTATCATGCAAATACGGTAATTAATATGCAAATCTGCGCATTAGCCAAGAGCATCTATACACCAAATCTCATTAAAAACCAACATATGGTTCTTGAGATATCGTGGAACGAACAGACACATACATACAGGGTAACTGCAAAGACTCCCACTGTGTGCTTCGCACGCGGGATCAAAAATAGCGATACCGATAAGTATGATACCAAATGTCATATAATGGTCAATATTAAAATCCAATATTGTCTAAGTAAATGTGGGAGTATTAGTTTCAGGTGCATGACACACACAATATGTGGGAGAAGTGACCGCATAGTGCTTTCTGTGTGTGGAGAGACTGTCGTCAAATATGCTATTTCAAACAAGCTGGCATCTTCATAATTATAAAATCTATATAAAATACTTCTCCACCAGAAAAAAATTGTACCACTTTTGTGAAAGTATATTTTTAAAAATGGCACGTTAATAAGCTACAATTTGGTGAGCAACTGTTCCAATTGAATTCCACTATTTTACCCAACCTTGAAAATATTTTTAATTGCTTGCCAATATCTTAAGTTTGAATAAAAAAGTTTGACTCTCAATGCACTTGTGTTATCAAGTACATTGCCATCTGATAGGTCATTTTGCCTGTAAGAAAATGATACGAAGTATTGACTAGAGATCTTTACCTATAATTTCATGTCATTTGTGCTGGTACCAACAAATTTCTCTAGTGACATTATTGATAATTTGAAATTTAAATATTTTAGTAAAATCAAGGAGCAGTACCACCAACCATGTAGAATTTCCTAACTCATTCTTCAATTAAAAAGACAATATGGCAAATGAAAACATAATTTTATTTATTTACAAATAGAAAACTTTACAAACTGACCCCTGACCTGTTTAAAGTAGATTCCAGGTGCAGTATCAAGACATTAGGTCAGGGTTTAATCTGTCCACGCTCCTTCAGTTCTTTACAAATACATTTAGAGTCTCTCGATGAATTGGCAGCTTTCAGTTTGGATTCCTCAATGATTTTGCGTGCTGTTGAATGACAACGGATATTTACCAGTAAGTTTTACGCACATACACATAAGTTGTAGTGAAGCACTGTCATTCAAACCAGCTGAAAGCTGTGACCAGTATGTCAAGGCAACCCTCTCTGCCAACATAGACTCTGTCACAGAATCATGTATTTTTCTGTTATGTCTCTGAGTGAAATTGAGCCAAATAAAGTGTTCAAAAGACCACCACGATTTTCCTTCTCAACCCACTTAGTTGTGTAAGAGAGGAATGTCTTTGATTCAGTTCCTGTGGTTTTCATTGCAGAGAGGGTTTTGACCATTGATCCAAAAGCTGGTCCACGGCGCTGTAGTTGCTTTGATAATGCCATTGAGATATACCCACAGGCATACCTCAGTACATTCTCCTCAATATTTGTCATTTTTGTGGCTTGATTATTGTCATCATTTAGCTCCTTCCTTTTACGGGCAAGCAGAATCTCATCAAAAACACTCTGCCAACAATGATAATAGCTGCTGAAACTGGTGCATTCACTTTGTTGAGTCTGCTTTCACTCTGGTGACAATCTCACCGAGTGGTAACTACTGTTGATGGCTTTTCTGCGACTGGTGTAGAGAAGTTTGCCATCTCCTCCAGTTACTGCTGGCCATAGAACTTTAATGAAAGAAATAATCTCTTCTTCCACATCAGCTATCCATCAATTAATGCAGTGATTGCTGTTTTTGTTTTAACCACCCATAATAATATCCTGCTATTCAGAATATCACTTGTCTGTAACTTGCTAATAGCTTGTATAAATCCAGTGTATACAGTGTGTACGTTGGGATAGGTATTCGCCCTGCAAAATTAGAATAAAAAGTTAATACTATAGGCAATAAAATTTGCATGGGTGTCATTCTTATTCATAATGCAAATTCTGTAAATTATTCTATTCTACCCTTGGGGTTTCTGCAGTGCAGTGCAGCTTAGATTTTGCTCCTACTGAAATTTTCACAAATTTATTAAAATGTAAATTAATCATCAATTTTTATCGTTTAATAGAGATCAAGTTATGGAAATTACTTTTGTTTGTCTCTGTCTTGTGACACAGGTAAAAACAAAACAAAAAACAAACACACCCTTGGTTGTTTTTGTACTATTATTTGCATCATTTTTCCAAAACTCAGCAGTGTCACCATAATCTAGAAATAAATATTTATTCCTCGGGATTTAGAAAATGTAGTCATCAATAATGATTGAAGGAAGTATGGAATGAAAATAAAATATTAATAAAAATTATAACATACCTTTGGTCTTTCGATTTTCTTGGTAATGCCTTGCTCTGGACATCTCCCAGGTATTTTAATGTCACCACAAGTATCTATAATAAATTATGAAGCATTATTTTGGCATCAAAACAAATAACATTGGTTTGCTGCAGTTTAGCAGCTCTTATTGGCCGCTTAAGCTATTTTGATATTACTTTGCGGTCATATATCTCTGGTCGCCTCGCAACGTATACCACGACCAAGAGAGCTGCATAAACTGCAGCAAGTCTGAAGTACATGTTCGAGGTCGCGTCTTTCCATCTTCTTCGCCTTTGAGTTATTAAAACTAGGCTCACCCAAATCAAAATCACTGTCATCCCCATCTTTACTTGTCCAATCATTGTCAGAAATGTGATCTAAATTTTCGAAAGCATCTGCAAATTCGCTGTCGTAACTTTCGGGACATTCAATCACATGCGAAGCATTCTTGAAAACAAACTGTACCACTGATTTGCATAATAACAAAAATAATATAAGCTTTATTACACTACCGAACCATCAGCGGGTTCAGTATGGTAAATAAAAAGTATTACAAGACTAGGAGGGTTCTAAATACAATACAATACAATACATTCGGTTGTGGAGTTTTTGTACTTG
This sequence comes from Saccoglossus kowalevskii, assembly GCF_978046115.1. Lineage (NCBI taxonomy): Eukaryota > Metazoa > Hemichordata > Enteropneusta > Harrimaniidae > Saccoglossus > Saccoglossus kowalevskii. The sequence continues at coordinate 326,097 of NC_140656.1, read as the reverse complement.
GGAGAATGAGGTTACCCTTTGCCACAACTACCTCCAGGTCACCCTTGGGCTAGGTGTAGTACCTGTCAGCCTTGGGTGCCAACTTCCCACATAACAAGTTTGGTTGACGTCAGTAAAGGCACACGGTCGTAAAACTCCTGTACAAACAGATCCGCATAGGTGGACAATTTTACAATTTTTCATGTAAATATGTATATATTAGTTTCAGTTGTTCTTAGCATTTGGCAGGGAGGATTTCGTAACCTCTTGTGGTGAAAACCAGTGTGACTGGCCTGCCAACGGGGTGCTAAGGATTTCATTGGAAAAGTTATCAGTTACATCCGTTAATGTAATTTCGTTTTACATACCCTTAAATCAAAAATCACAATACAATACAATAATAGAAAATACAATACAATACAATGCAATACAAGGATAACAAATACAATAATAGAAAATAAGAATAAAAATAAAGACTGAGTTAATAATATTCATGTTAAAAATAATTACTAGAATGAACTGATCTAAAGTACTAGTAATAAAGTACTAGTAATTTAGTCCAACCGACCCCCCCCCCCCCCCATAGGTGAATAACGAACAGGTCATACAGCAAAGACATGTAATTTGCGGGGAGTGGCCTGATTTGCATATTCTCAAATCTACTCTCGTTAACGCAAATCACGCAAATCGGGAGGTTTCGTTGAAGTGCAAATAAACAATCCGAGATAAGACGCGATTCACTCTAATTCCCAATTTTCGAGTTCTCAATTTACATATGCATTTCAAGGTTTCGCCGTGCGGGGGCGTACTCCCAGTGGGGTTGTTTTTTGCTAGAAGCGTAACAATGGAAAATTTGCATTCGAAAAAAAAGTTTCTGAATTACGTCATTTTCTACAAGAACGAGGAATAACTTGTTGTAATACACAAAAGGCCAAGCTGATTGAACTCGTGGAACTTGCAAATGCGTTAAAAGTTCGCCGTTTAGAGCCTGACGATCGCGAAACCGCAAGCAAGCGTTCCCGGGGGGTCACTCTATATTAAAACCTTACACCATGTGCGTTCTTGCTAAAAAAATAATAGGCCCCTAGGGCTGGCAGCACATTGGCAAACCATACCCCCTATTGCGGACGCAATGTAAATGTAGTACCCCCTAGAGCAGACATATTAAAGAAAAATATACCCCCTATTTCAGACACATATTGAAAACATCCTACCCCATATTGCGAGCATTCTCTGCCGTTTTTTTGCAATCAAGTGGAGTGTGATCAACTCAAACAAATTACTGTGTATGCAACTCCTGTTGGTGTCATTCGTTGTTTGATGAAGAAAGATGAGACTATTGACATGGTAGTGAATATGATCATTTATTTTATAGTTTAATATACAATGCACATAACCTTTCCAGGATTCTTATCTTATTCCATAAGATATAATTACGAAATTTTATGTTCACCTCCGAGTGACTTTGGCATGAATACAGGGTAGAAAACCCAGAAAAAAAGCAGGAGCTGGATGCAAATGAGACCGAGGCGCGAAAGAAGTTTCGGAAGTGTGGATGACTCCGGGGAATGACTTTCTGTATGCGGCTTATTGTAATCGACGAATCGAAACAAAACGGGATAACACACGTAATAAAAATGAATCTGTAATCAGTGAAAATGGGTTTTATACGCACAATATTTACATAATATTTGCCGAAAATAATATTTATTACGTATATGGCTCGTTTCGCTAATTACAGATAATCAAAAGTCTGTAATAAGCGAATACACGTACAATATTAACAGCCGTCGGTTGAAACTTGACCAGTATATTCCTTGACCTTTCAGTAGTGTATATATAACAACATAAAACATATTCAAAAATCTGTAATCAGCGAAACAAGGGTCTGACACGTACAATATTAACAATTGTCGGACAAAATATGACCAGTATATTTACCGTTCAGTCGTGTATAACTCAATGAAACATTTTCTGAAAATAACGGGATTTTATAATTAGTGAATGGTTCGTTTCGCTAATTATAGATAATCGTTTTATACACGACTGAAAGTTAAAAATACTGGTCAAGTTTCGTTCGATATTTGTGATTGTTGTATCTGTAATTTAATAAGACCCTGTTTCGCCGCGTGATTGCAGATTTTCGATTATCTGTAATTAGCGAAACGAAACATTTACTGATTATATTGTTATTATCGGCAAATGTTATATTTCGTTATATACTCTTACTGAAAGGTGAATATACTGGTCACTGGTTTCGTCGACAGTTGTGAATTTTGTACGTGTCAGACTGTATATAATAACATAAAAACATTTGCCGAAAATAACGGGATTTTAATTAGTAAATGGTTTGTTTCGCTATTTACAGATAATCGAAATTTGTAATCAGCGAAACAAGAGTCTGGCACGTACGTGTCTTGTTTCGCTGATTACAGATTTCGATTATCTGTAATTATCGAAACAAACCATTTACTAATCAAAATCCCGTTATTTTCGGCAAATGTTTTATGTTATTGTGTACACTACTGAAAGCTAAATATACTGGTCAAGTTTCCACCGACAGTTGTAAATTTTGTACGTGTAAGAGCCTTGTTTCGCTAATTACAGAATTGTATGGCGAAACAAGCCATATACGTATTAAATATTATTATTTTCGGCAAATATTTTGTAAATATTGAGCAACCCATATTCACTGAATACAATTCAATTTTTATTATGTATGTTATCCTGTTTCGTTTCGTTTCTTCAATTACAATAAGTCTTCTCCGTATGCTCGTGTTGGAAGTGGCGGGTAAGTCCCAGTGGGAAAGTTCAGGCGGACGTTCGCGGCCTCGTCGGGGCTATGAGTCCGCCAATTCGGGGCATAGGGCGGTGTATGAGAGTGGTTGTTGGTTGAGAGGGCCTACAACGGGCGCAGCAACCTTGTGAGTTTATTTCTGGGGGCCTATTGCAGACATTAGCATTTTAAAGGGGCATATTTGCCTCTAGCGCGGGCCCGCTCTGGAAGGTGAAAAACACCCCGCTTTCCAGCTAAATTTGGAACGCACATGGGGTAGTAACAGTATATAGAGTGACCCCCGGGCAAGCGTTGCCTACAGTTCAGGACAAGCTTAGGGAATCTACCATGACATTAGAAGATCCGTATACTATCAAATCCTGGGAGAAAAACCTCCATTACATGTCATCATTCAAAACTACAGATATGTTTGCTTATGATGTGACTGGACAGTGTCCAGGTTAAAAGAATATCGACTTGACAATGGTTTTCTTCTGTACAAAGATGGACGTATTGTTTCCGTCAAGCTTCAACATGTTAAAGAAACTGAAATTATTTACATCATGGGTGAGTGTGTTCGAGAAACATCCAAAAAAGAAAAACCTTAGCAATGCTGGTTTCTGGTTGAAACAAGTTCAGAAATAATTTCCGGTGGCTGTAATTGCGTTGCATAAGTCAGTCAGAACTAGACGCAACTACAAGCGTCACTGAACATATGTTTCACTTCCTCTCCTTGTCGACGTGACTTGAAATAAATAAATTGCAAAGGTACGCTAAAATTAATTGAAAACAACCAAATAATTTCACTGAAAAATAAATCACAGAGAGAGGTAACTTGATACATTACGGTAACAACTCTTTTGACGCGCTGACCGCTTCTCCGCGTCTGATGTTTTGCTTTCCTTGTCATAATACTTACTGATTGATGATTTTGTTTTGATTTTTGAGTTTTTTAGCCTGCAACACGGCCACGACCTTTGCTTTTTCCGTGAAAAATGGGGAAGTTTACGTAAATTTGACGGAAATTCCATTTTTTTTAAACTACCGAAGCACACTGTTTAGCACTTCTATTTTTTTCATTTGCCGATTTCTATTCAGAAAAATTCGACCGCTCGAAAATGCACCTTAATTTTGCACTCTTAAAACATGTCAGATTTCCAACACTAATTATTCAAAACCGGTCGAAATTTTTAAACTTTTACGTTAGGAACTGGAGCTCTCTTCTTGCAGGCGACCGTCGCCGGTAGTACAACAGCATGTTTTGTACGTACATCTGTGCGCTGATTGTCTGCGACTGTCTTAGAAAATCCCTGAATAAGGCGTTGCCAAAATCGGAAAAATAAAAAAATGCTTCCTTAAAAAACGAACATAATTCAAATATTTCTTTTAACAAATATGTTGCAGTGGGAAAAATGGGATTGGAAACAATGAACAAAACTTCTGTGCCTCGCGTTTCGATTCTAGGATTACGCGATTATTCATTATTGTGCGTTCGCTTCCTGGAGTTGGTTCTCAATACTATATAAAAATCATCAAGGATAAATAATTTAATATCCCACTTTGTACTCTTCACGGTAAACCATAGGCTCTGAAATACTCGTAGATTTTTTATTGAAAATACATCGAAGAGAAGCCATGATGTTTTGATCGTGATAAAAGGTCACCTTCCTAGGACCTCCCCCTGTTTAATAATTCATGAGATGACGTCATATTTACTGGGCATTGCCACGTGTTTTTACCGACCCCATCAAAACACTGGTATGTATGACGTGTTTCTGATTTATATATTCAAGAGCAGTTGTTCTGGTCCAACGATTTTACATAAAATGTCTATGTCTATACGTCAACTTTCAATTTCAATAGTCTAGAAAGTATGACAAAGTATGACAAAGCAGTAAATCTCGGTTTAACGCGCAAATATGCAAATTAGCCTTTTTCTCGTCTTCTATTTTTGGTGAATTCTTGGGTTTTAAATTAAAATAGCTGATAGACGCTTTGGCCATTTGCCTCGAAATTTTCACACATTATTGACAAGGTGTTCCCCCTTCAAAATGCGTCCGGACAGTTTATTACGGCGAGTGGAACAAAAATAACAAGTCCGCAATTAACATGGATATATAAATTATGCGAAAATGGAAAAGAGTGAACTTTGAGGTCATGCTGTGCGACTTTGAAAGTCGTTAGAGAGATGAGTGGACGCATTTGAATTAGTAGTATACCAAGGTATCCAGTGATGTAATTTTACCCACAAATGGACTTGAAGTTTTTAAGCTAATTTTTTTTAAACCACTTTTGTCCAAAAAAGCATATTTTTGACCCAAAATCAAAAACGCATTCTGGATTCTGGACAAAGTTTGTATAATAAGCTTTCAGAAAATATATAACATGTTGGATATATAATACCATCTTCATTGTCTAATTACTCAATTAAAAAGCAAGCCAAATAAACTGCATCTCTACCTTAATACTCGCTTTAAATTAATGATTGTAACTAAAACTAATTTCCATGAAATTATAATAGAGAACATGGTTCATGTAAACGCTCTGTGGCACTACTATTTAGTATCCAGGATTTTGACTCGCGCCTCAAAGATCGCGCAACACAGGTCGGCACCAATTTTGCATGTATATGGGACAAACCGAGAAAGGAATCCACCCCTGCAAATTGATAATATCGATATAAGACGAAATAAATCGCGTCCAGCCACTGCTAAACCATGGATTAAAGGTGGATTAAAACAAATCCCAACAGACGTTACATCAAAGAAAAGACCGAGTTGCATGTCCTTCTTCTCTATATAGTGTCTTTGGTCAAAGTAATCCACTTATCTACTGCCTCTATTTCATAAACTCTACAATGTAGAATATATGCTGTCAATGTTGTTTTATAAAAAGAAATATTAAGGAAATGAAAATTAAGTCAGTCAGTCAGTGAGTGAAGGAGCAATGGCATTAGAAGTTATGATCATCAGCCAGCAGTAGTTCCCCGCCCATATATACCGGTATGGCAAATTTGATCAAAATCTGTTATGCAGTTTTCAAGATTTTGCTTATTCAGAAGTCTGCATACAGGCCCAATAGTCTCAATGATTCACAGTCAATTCATCCCAATTCACATTCGTCCCAACACATTCGTCCCACAAGTCGATTCGTCCCAATTCACATTCGTCCCACAAGTCGATTCGTCCCAATTCACATTCGTCCCACAAGTCGATTCGTCCCAATTCACATTCGTCCCATTTCACATTTGTCCCAATTCACATTCGTCCATTTTTTTTAATTTTTGGTCAGCGTTACGATCTTGAGCAGGGTCAATTTCTATGCCAACTGTTACTGACACGCTAACTAATAACTCCACGTTGCGTGTACGGTGTATTTGTATTTATTAACTAATATCTCTACGTTGCGTGTGCGGTGTATTTGTATTTATTAACTAATAACTTGTACGTTGCATGTACGATGTATTTGTATTTATTAACTAATAACTTGTACGTTGCATGTACGATGTATTTGTATTTATTAACTAATAACTTTACGTTGCGTGTGCGGTGTATTTGTATTTATTAACTAATAACTTGTACGTTGCGTGTACGGTGTATTTGTATTTATTAACTAATAACTCTACGTTGCGTGTGCGGTGTATTTGTATTTATTAACTAATAACTTGTACGTTGCATATACGATGTATTTGTATTTATTAACTAATAACTCTACGTTGCATGTACGATGTATTTGTATTTATTAACTAATAACTCGACGTTGCATGTAAGGTGTATTTGTATTTATTAACTAATAACTTGTACGTTGCATGTGTGAAACAGGCCTTTGATGTACTTGGTAAACTTAATATTAGATACTCTTTTAGTTTAAGTTACATTCTATCACTCTTGGGCACAACTTTAGCCGTGGGAACTGTCAAGTACTAAGGTAACAACTGTGATTCTATATCACAAGATGATGACAAGTTTCAAGGGCGGTTCCCCTATAAAGTAATTAAAACTGCCCATCTTCCGTAAACAGATACACATGAGAAACTATGTGTTTATTGTTGCATTACCAATGACATTGACCAACAGCTGCTAAACTAACATTTAGTCAGTCCTCGGTGAAACTTTCAGCAGTCTACAGCTCAAGTATGAGACTCCTGCAAGATGACACTGTACGTTGTACTGTTACATACAGTCAATGATAGCTGGAAAGACCACAGACTATAGGGGTTACAAATGACTCTGTATCCAATGATGGAACCTACTCTATGGAGGCTACCTATTCCTGATCTTTGCCAGTACCTTTGTGTCACTGCTTGACTACTTGCTGTCTGCTACCGCATTGAGCTCCAGATCTGAATTTGCTACAATAACTTTACTCAACTGCGCACAGCTACTCTCCTCATCTCCATTGTGTGGGAGAACTACAATGTATACACCGTGGGCTTGACTTTCATCATGTGATCATCACTGAAGTTTGACACTGACTCTTTATTACCATTTTTCACTAAGCTGATCAGATAAGTCTTTCTCTTTATATGCTAGCATATATTAATTGTGATAGGGATATTTAGTATTAAATTTAGTTGTTATTATTTTATTCGAATGTGTATTGTGCTTTATTATGTCAGTCTGCCCCTATAAAAGTTCCATCTTGCCTTCCCGACTCCTTCAGAGACCATTTTGATATCCTAGCCTAGACCGCCAAACCACGTCTACCACAAATGGTGGCATAACGGTGGGATAAATTGATGATTAGAGAAGGCTGGGAAATGACTGACGTAATGATGAACAGTACTCACTTTGATAACCCTTTCGTACAGAGAGTGTATGCATTAGTTTAGACTGAGTGTTAACTTGGGTGTGGTGTATTTCAAAGTTTTATATTATTTTATTATCAATATTGTGGGTGAAAATGGCTGATGCAATGAATGGGAATGATGTCACTCGTGAACCCGGAAATGATAATAAGGAGAATGATAGTGGCAGTGAGAGTGATAGTGATAGTGATACAGAAATTGAATTTAATCTTGGTAAGAATGTGAAGCAGGATGTTGCAAATGAGACAGGTGTTAGTCGTAAAGAGTATGAATGTCTTAATGAGTTGGTTCAAGAAATGAGAGAAAAAATGGATAGACAAGCTAGTGGAATGGATGAGCAAATGATAATTAATAAAGATCTTGAGAGTAGATTAGAGGCCAGTGAGAAAGATAGATTTGTCTTAGAATGTGATAGAAGATGTTTGGAAGAGAAACTGCTAGAATTAGAAGGGGTGGTTGAACAACAGCAAATGATAAGTGGAAGGCGTGTGCATCAATCAGATGATTTGAATTTACCATTTAGTAGAAAGGGTGTGTCTGCAGTTAGAGGCCAAGGGGATTCTCAAACTGAAAGCGCTAGATATAGAGAGGCCCTAAACACAGATAAACTTGATGGGACTAAAACAAATACATATGATAAGTCAGAGACCAGAAGGGGCCCTGATAAATCACACCAGTATGCTAATATTCAAATGAAACATTTTGATGGTACTACACCCTGGGAAGATTATTTGGCTTTGTTCAAGGGAACTGCCTTGTTACATAAATGGGATGCAGAACATAGAGGATTACAATTATTTGTAAATTTGACAGGTGCTGCACTGCAAACAGTTAATGATGAACATCGAGCAGATCCAGATAATGGTCACAATTATGATTTTGATAGATTAGTAAATATTTTAGAAGCTCGTTTTGGGACTGCGAACCAAAGTATGCGATATTTAGCAGAGTTCCGTGCATGCAGGTGGATGCCCGATGAGTCCATAACAGATTTTGGCTACAAAGTACGCCATTTAGCATACCCAGATGCGAGTGTTAAAAATATAAATAAAATGTCTGTCGAGCAGTTTGGAGATGCTGTTGGCAATGAAGGTATAAGAGAATGTTTGAGTGAACAAGCCCCTAAAAGTATGGAGGATGCAGTGGACATTGCAAGGCGCAAGGAGATTTACCAGGCAAAGGTAAGTAAACAAAGAGAGGAAGAAGGAAGAAAAATACAAACTAAATATATCCGTGGACCTATTACTGATTATACCCCCCAAAGTTCAGTAGATACGACGCGTGGTGAAATTCAATGCTGGCGCTGTATAGGAAGTGGTCACAGAGCTGGTGTCTGTCCCAGTATTCCAGATGCAGCCAAGATTCTGACAGGTGAGAAACGTTTCTTATGTCATTATTGCAAAGGAGTAGGTCATCCTGCCAGGAAATGCCCATCAAATCCAAACAGAGAAAAGGTAGTGGGAAACGAAAGGCGATCCAACTCGGGGGTGCAGGATGGATCAACTGAGATGGTACCAGAGTACATTGCACCCAGTACACTTTATGTGCCAGTCAAAGTTTGTGGAATAGCTGCTTCTTTTTGTTTAGATACTGGGGCAACCAATAGTATAATTTCAATAGATTTTTATAGGAGGATTCCTGAGAAAAATCGTCCAACACTGAGACAAGTGAGTCTTAATAATTGGATTTTGGTGGACGGTAGTTCTCTAAAAATTAGTGGAGAAATTGATCTGCCAATATGGGTTGGTAGTAAGGAGGTAGTAATAGTTGTTTTAGTAGCTGATATCAGAAATAATGGCCTCTTGGGAATGGATTTTATGAAGAAAACTGGAAGTGTAATTGATGTAACAGGGGGGTGCGTCAAAATAAATGGTGAAGTGATTCACTGTGATTCAAAATACACAGGTCCAACATGTGCCCGTGTATACTTGAAAAAATCTGTTGTGATCCCTGGTGGCAGTGAACAGATTTTAATGGGAAAGACGTCACGAGCAATTAAAAGTGATGACTGGGGAATTGTGGAACAGACTAAACAGAATCCGATTGCTAACAAAGGGGTGCTTTTGGCTAGAACCTTAGTGATGTCACACAAAAGAACGATACCAATTAGAGTTTTGAATGTCACCAATGAGCCAATCAAGTTGAATGCTGGTAATATGGTAGGTATAATACGTACTTTGGAGGACAATGGAACAGTGAATGTGGTTGATAATGAGACCAATGATAATTGTCATAACTTTAAGACAGAAGGGTCAACAAAACTGGTGGGTCCTGATCAAACTTTACCAGTTCATGTACAAGACCTCTGGAAAGATGCCACAGAACACCTGGGTGAGTATGAATCTAAAAGAGTTAGAGAGTTTTTGACAAAATATCAGGACGTTATCTCAAAGGGTGATATGGATATTGGACGAACGACTCTGGTGAAACACCGGATAGAGACTGGGGACGCTCAGCCTATTCGGCAGCCACCAAGACGTTTGCCATTCCAACAGAGAGATGAGGTAAGTAAACAGGTGGGCGAGTTACTGGATCGGAATTTGATAGAAAGATCGACAAGCCCTTGGTCTTCCCCTGTAGTCTTAGTTCGTAAAAAGGTTGGGACTATGCGCTTTTGCATTGATTATAGACGTTTAAATGACTGTACGATCAAAGATGCATACCCTATCCCCAGGATAGAAGAAAGTTTGCGTTTTTTGGGTGGTGCAAAATGGTTCAGTACACTTGACTTGGCTAGTGGATATTGTCAAATTGAATTGGACCAAGATGCCAAACAGAAATCAGTATTTGTGACACGTGATGGTCTGTTTACATTTAATGTTATGCCCTTTGGACTTAATAATGCCCCTGGGACATTTCAGAGATTGGTTGAGCGGGTTATGGCAGGGTTACAATGGAAAATACTATTGTTATACCTGGATGACATCATAGTGTTTGGTGAGACAATAGACGAATCCAGGTCTTAAGGTAAAAGCCAAGAAATGTCATTTATTTAAACGTAGCGTTATTTATTTGGGACATAAAGTTTCTGCTAAAGGAATTGAAACTGATCCAGATAAGGTGAAGGCAGTCCAGGATTGGCCAGTTCCAAAAAGAGTAAAAGACGTTCGTCAATTTCTTGGATTTGTATCGTACTATAGACGCTTTATAAAAGACTTTGCAAATATATCTAAACCTCTAAACCGATTAACAGAGAAGAAGACTCAGTTTGTGTGGTCTGAGGAGTGCCAGGTAGCTTTTCAGACTCTTAAAGATAAAATGACCAGTTCACCCATTCTAACATACCCACTGCCAGAAGGTGAGTATATATTGGATACGGATGCTAGTCAGTATGCTATAGGAGGTGTTCTATCTCAAAGTCAAAATGGAGTAGAAAGGGTCATTGGATATGCAAGTAAGGCATTGTCCAAACACGAGCGTAATTATAGTGTAACACGTAAAGAGTTGTTAGCACTTGTTACCTATGTGAAGTACTTTCGGCAGTATCTGTGGGGTGTACATTTTCGGGCTAGGACTGATCATGGTGCCCTCACTTGGTTAAGAAACTTTAAGGAGCCAGTGGGACAGGTAGCTCGCTGGATAGAGACTCTAGATACCTATGATATGAAAATAGAGCATAGGGCAGGTAGAAGTCACCAAAATGCAGATGGTATGTCAAGAAGAGAATATGAGGCAGATGAAGGTGAGTCAGATTCTGTAGATTTAATGCCAAATGATGATGTTCCTCAAGCGGTTCGGTCATCTAAAAGGCGTACACAGGGTCGTCAAACTAAGACAAAGAAAGAAAGAAGTGACCAAAAGGTAGAGAATAGGTCACCCAAAGTTAAAAAGAAACCTGAGGATAAGAAATCAGTAAGTACAAGTAGCTACAAAAGGGGTACTGTAGAAAATGGTGTGTATGTGCCATATGTATATGATAGGGATACCGATGAACAAGTTATAAGACTAATAGAAGCCAGATCAAAATGGACAGAAATTGACCAGAGGAGAGCACAATTGGCTGATCCAGACATACAATGGATGGTTGAAGCCAAGGAGGGTGCAAATGGTCGTCCAAATTGGATAGATATATCAGGTCTGTCATATGTAGCTAAATCATATTGGGCAGAATGGGACCTTATGATTATGAAGGAGGGGGTATTGTATCGTCAGTGGCAATCGACTGATGGAAAAACAATACGTAATAAGTTAGTAGTTCCAGATGTGTTTAAACCCATAATATTGGATGAACTGCATGGTGCTAAAACTTCAGGACATCTTGGGGTTAAGAAAACCACTGATAGAATCAGACATAATTATTACTGGCGAGGTATAACAGTGGATGTTAGGAGTTGGATAAGAAATTGTGATAAATGTGCTATAAGAAAGAGACCAACTAGAAAGTCAAGAGGTCCACTCCAACAGTATGCAACTGGGTCACCTATGCAGCGAGTTGCATTAGACTTACTTGGCCCATTTGATACAACTGAGCACGGTAATAAAATTGTCTTGGTTATTGGCGACTACTTTAGCAAATGGATGGAATCACACCCACTTCCTGACCAAAAGGCAGAAACAGTTGCTAAAGTATTTGTCCGTGAATTTGTATGCAAACTCGGAATTCCGCAACAATTGCACTCTGATCAGGGACGAGAGTTTGAGGCGCAGGTGTTTCAGGAAATGACACACTTGCTTGGTTGCGAGAAAACACGCACAGCAGCATACAATCCAAAATCAGACGGAATGGTTGAGCGGTTCAATAAAACAATAGTTGCAATGGTTGGATCATTAATTGACCCAAATTTGAAAGATTGGGATGAGCAGCTAGCGTTTGCAACAATGGCATACAGGAGTACTCCAAATCTGTTGATGCTGGGCAGAGAAACATCCATGCCAATTGAAATTGCAATGAGTGGGGTCATAAATGAGGAAAATGATGACATCGGTACAGAGTATGTACAAGCACTGAGACATAGACTAAAAGAGGCATATGAGCGAGCGAGAATAGTTCTCAGAGTGAGTGCGCGACGTCAAAAACTAGATTATGATCGGAGACTTGTATACAAACCATTGAAGAGAGGTCAATTTGTATGGCTATTCAATCAGCAGAGGAAAAAGGGTGTCTCGATTAAACTTCGACCAATTTGGGAGGGTCCTTACATTATAGTAACTAAGTTGTCTGATGTTCTATACAGAATTCAGAAAAGTCCACGAGCAGTGTCGAAAGTAGTCCATTATGACCGCCTTAAACTTTATACAGGTGATTCAATGCATAGTTGGTTAGAACCAACAGATGATGATGAGTAGTCTAAAAATAGCAATAACCTGGTGTGAAGTAACAGCAACTTTTCTGGATCTTAACTTTATTTGAGATTGGTTTAAATTAGAATAGTTATAGCCTATCTGTGTTTAGTGCATAAAGAAAATATATAGACAATATACAATAGTATCCAGTTTTCCTTTACTGCACAAATTTGGAGAGGGTTTGATTAGATTGTGGGTGGGTGTATGGTTGTTGTACTATTGTTTGAGTATTATTTGAGTATGGATCGAGGAATGCTGGGAAATAGGGAGAAATGTGCGTATGTTGGATGATGTTTGATGTTTTTATACATTTTATTTATATATTATTCTATATTGTATTTTACTTTCTATTTTTAACATATTATTACTGTTGAATATCTGATCACTAGGGACACCCTATTACAGTACATTATGTATCTGATCAAGCCATTTGCTAAGTGGGGGATCACGGCTTGACGGGACGGTCAATGAACTAAGGAAGGTGCCATGTGTGAAACAGGCCTTTGATGTACTGAGTAAACTTAATATTAGACACTCTTTTAGTTTAAGTTACATTCTATCACTCTTGGGCCCAACTTTAGCCGTGGGAACTGTCAAGTACTAAGGTAACAACTGTGATTCTATATCACAAGATGATGACAAGTTTCAAGGGCGGTTCCCCTATAAAGTAATTAAAACTGCCCATCTTCCGTAAACAGATACACATGAGAAACTATGTGTTTATTGTTGCATTACCAATGGCATTGACCAACAGCTGCTAAACTAACATTTAGTCAGTCCTCGGTGAAACTTTCAGCAGTCAACAGCTCAAGTATGAGGCTCCTGCAAGATGACACTGTACGTTGTACTGTTACATACAGTCAATGATAGCTGGAAAGACCACAGACTATAGGGGTTACTAATGACTCTGTATCCAATGATGGAACCTACTCTATGGAGGCTACCTATTCCTGATCTTTGCCAGTACCTTTGTGTCACTGCTTGACTACTTGCTGTCTGCTACCGCATTGAGCTCCAGATCTGAATTTGCTACAATAACTTTACTCAACTGCGCACAGCTACTCTCCTCATCTCCATTGTGTGGGAGAACTACAATGTATACACCGTGGGCTTGACTTTCATCATGTGATCATCACTGAAGTTTGACACTGACTCTTTATTACCATTTTCACTAAGCTGATCAGATAAGTCTTTCTCTTTATATGCTAGCATGTATTAATTGTGATAGGGATATTTAGTATTAAATTTAGTTGTTATTATTTTATTCGAATGTGTATTGTGCTTTATTATGTCAGTCTACCCCTATAAAAGTTCCATCTTGCCTTCCCGACTCCTTCAGAGACCATTTTGAAATCCTATCCTAGACCGCCAAACCACGTCTACCACACATGTACGATGTATTTGTATTTATTAACTAATAACTCTACGTTGCGTGTGCGGTGTATTTGTATTTATTTATTTATTAACTAATAACTTGTACGTTGCATGTAAGGTGTATTTGTATTTATTAACTAATAACTTGTACGTTGCATGTACGATGTATTTGTATTTATTAACTAATAACTTGTACGTTGCGTGTACGGTGTATTTGTATTTATTAACTAATAACTCTACGTTGCGTGTGCGGTGTATTTGTATTTATTAACTAATAACTTGTACGTTGCATGTACGATGTATTTGTATTATTAACTAATAACTCTACGTTGCATGTAAGGTGTGTTTGTATTTATTAACTAATAACTTGTACGTTGCATGTACGATGTATTTGTATTTACTAACTAATAACTCTACGATGCGTGTACGGTGTATTTGTTTATAACATCGGCAAAAACAAAATGGCATAACGAACAATTACGCATGCCAGTGCATGACGTGTACGTGAACAGTTCGTTGTTTGGATTTTTGTGTTTATTTGGCGAGTTAGTAGTGGGCTAACCTTAAATCTGACGAATCGATCGACTTGTGGGGCGAATCGACTTTGGGACGAATCAACTTGTGGGACGAATCGACTTTGGGACGAATTAACTTGTGGGACGAATTGACTTGAGACGAATCGACTTGTGGGACGAATCGACTTGGGACGAATGTGATTTGGGACGAATCGACCATCCCCCGTCTCAATACCCATCTACTGCAAGGTGCCGAGAGGCAGATATCGCGTCCATCTCTCCTTGTTATGCTAAGTGACGGTCAAGAAGTTGATGCATATTTTGATCACAGTGCGACAAACATGTGGAAATAGGCTTCCTTCAGATCCGGGTCCTGTTGATCATAATTTGTGTGCCAAACTGAGTTAAGTGGTGTGATCATCTGAATGAATCCGATAACTGAACCATCGTCTGATTAGAATAAGGAACATGTGGGTGTAAGCCAGTATTGGAGCCTGTGAAAGTGGTGATTGTTCGCAATCTCCATTTGAATTACTAAAGCCCTTACTGGATTCCTAGACGATGGACCATATGATCTTTCATTGCCAGAAGTGGAAAGTGTAATAGAGTTATATACCCATGCTCTACTAATGAAGGTGCGAATGTGACTTATGAGACCAGTGCCACACAAAACAAAAACTGAGGCATAGTCCTACAGAATACGAGGGGGCAGGTGTTGAGACAGTTGTACCTCCAAAAACATACAAATGACCAATTGTGCCAAATGTGTAATCAACAGCAGGGTCTGACCCTGGTGAAAACCTGCAGTGCTGTGTAGAGTGGCACATACAACCTGACACAGCATCATTCATGCAAAGATAATGCAGACTGCAATAGAAGCCTTATAAAGGAGTGAAAGGCATAGCCTGAGTGTTGAAGGGTTAGTTCCCATGTAAGACCAAATAAAGTATGCACATATACTATGGGATGTCTAGAAATTAGGTTTGTCTAGTGTTTCACTGACCCTTGCAAGTTGCTGCTCATACTGTGACCCATTCTCCTTCCCAGAGTTCCTTGCGGTTAGATCACCGAAAGTATCTCTGCCACCACACACCGCCATTTTGTGGTGAAACACCACAAGACTTTTACTATGTGTATTATTTGCGTATTTTTTTTATTAGAGGGATCTTGTGTTGATTTATTCCTACTGATAAACTGATAGTTATACTACCCCTACGAGTAGATTAACGGGAAATAGCGGCTCCTTTTGGAGCCTCGGTCTGGTAAAAGTCCGAGGCGCTACCTGACAGAGGCTCCAAAAGGAGACGCTATTTCCCGTTAATCTACGAGGAGGGGTAGTATAACGAAGTTACACTGCGAATTTGACGAGTTTTGCACGGCTTATTTTAAATCCTGTGGTCATGGCGGATGCTTACAGCGCTATTGTGTAAATCGCAATTCTAAACCAGGTGTAGTCAACCGCAATTATCAGCCGTGCTCATTGGCTATAACAGATGTGTTGAAAAGCTCTAGCCAATCGGCATTTACTCAGCAGAGTTTGTTTTGTTTAACAATAGAATCCACCAACAGTGGACTTTATTGTATTACCATAACCAACACTGATTGGACCACGTAGAATTGCATATAAAACATTCGATCACGTGAATTTGGTGCTTATTTGTGAGAACAGTGTAGCACGTTGTTGGGTGAACTCCGGAGATCCGCCAGAATCATGTCCGCTCAAGAATTTGCTGCTCCGGAAATTGACTGGGATTTGGAAAACTGGTTGTCCCAAATTGATGTGGACGACGCCGAGGACTTTAAACTGAGCGATATTCAGAAAGAATTCCGTTTTTTGCCTCCAGTTGACAGCAAACAAGTCACCGAATACCAGCAGTCACGCAGACAACCAGACAACTCGCAGCGCTACAAAATGGGGCGTCAAAACATGGAATGAGTGGAAAGAGCAAAGCAGATGACTGATATCGCTGGGATAAAAGGTTATCATACTGGGCATTCAGGAAAGGTACGTATTAGAATTTGCACTTTAGTAATGCAATGTTCGATTTCCCCGTTGACGAGAAATAGTCATAACTTTATGTCGAAAATAATCACTACTCGTTAACTCCATTTATTCATGCAAACTGTTTGGTGGAATACCATTTAAATATTATATTCACTAGCACGATATGTCGGATTCATTTCACGCGATAAAGATTTAATGCAAACGGCTTTGGCGTGTTTTAAAAAAGCTGAACGATTGAACGTACTACAACAATATATTGATATTTTACATTGCTATGAGGTGGACTGTTACAGGCTATTGTACTTTCATATTGATACATTGTATTTTATTTTAATTAAACAGGTTACACAGGCAACCAAGCTGTTCCGGCAAAATTTCAACAAGCAGCTAAGAGCAGAAAGAACGGGTCACCCCAGTCTAGCAGCTACAAGCGGACAAGCGGACGAGCGACGAGCAGACGAAAGCGGTGTCAGACGCATTGCAGCCACCCAAACCGAAAACTGCGAAAGAAGCGAAAACGCACGACATATCCACCACCCCAACAGACGAGGACAAATCTAATAACACTGTCATAACCGATTCTTCCCAAGTGTCCGTGAATTTTGTAAAAGGAAATATGAAACTTGAAATACGTTTTTAAAATGTATCGTATAATCGTCATTGCGTATTTAAATAATTAAATGAGAATTCCACCTTGTTCTTTGTTTTCATTCAGTGGCCACCTGTTATGTTAATCAGCTTTTCACTCCTGTTGTGCTCATGAATATTTAAATTAACCCATTCATTATTAACAGTCCCGGCTTGTTAATCTATTGATCAAACAGTACCGTTAACAAGAATGCATAATTAATTAGGTTGAAACTGTCCGCTAACGAAAGTAAGAAACATAGTTAGAACAATGGGGACAAGACAAAAAGTAGTATAACTAGTTTTAAAATATTTCATCGATGGCTGATAATGATTTTTTTGCAAACGTACTAAAAACGATGAAATAGTATAATTTACAAAAGAAAATAATTCCATTGCGTAATAACAGTTACTAAGGTGTTACTCTGTTCATCAAACTGACCTTCCTGTGGATTGCCAGGCGACGAAATATAAACAAACGAAAGCACTTTGTAGTATTGACGACTAAATCGTGCACATCTTTTGTGCTACGGAAAGTAAAAAAAAATTTAGCTTCTCAATTTGAAATTAGCCAGATTCTACGAACAACGTGTACACTTTTGTCAGGTTCGAAAATTTAACACCTGCCTGACAATGTTTTGTTGGGCGTCTTTGTAAGTAGTTCCACTGTATCCACAATATTTAAAAAAAATTGAAACGGCCTCCATTTGGCCATCTTGAATCTGATTGTCAAACTAATACTTGTGCGTATGTGACAAGATGTATATATAAAAATTGAACATGTCAGATATTGCTATTTAACATTCATAAAACAAAATAGCTGCAAGTCGCCCATTGATGTGCATCAAGGTCCCATAATATCCAATGTATTTACCAAGTATGTATTCATATTTTTGAAATCATTCATAAACGACAGATCCGGTTCCGGAATGCAACAAACACTGGATTTTAATGATTTTTAGCACCAAAATGGCCACTATTCAGCAATTTTGAATCAATCATCAAACCAATACATCTGTATATCTATGACATGATGTATAATGAATACATAAAACTTGAACATAATCAGTAAAAGCCTGTCAGAGATATGGCTATTGAACAACATTCATTAAAACAAAATGGCTGCCAGTCGGCCATTTTTAATCCGATCTGAAAAATAGACTTCCATCAAGGTCCCATAATGTCCAATGTATGTACGAAATTTGAACAAACTCCATCTATAACAAAATGCAAGTAATCCTTGATTTTGATGATTTTTCAGCACAAAAATGGTGCCATTCAGCCATCTTGAATCAGTTCATGAAACAAATTAATGTGCATATGTATGATGTTTGTGTGAAGTTTGAATGTAATTGGTCCAGGCATGTCTAAGATATAGATCCAGACACATGCATGCACGCACTTGTACACGCACACGCACGCATTCGAACAAAGGTGAATTCACAGTCCCTCTATGGTGAATTATTCTTCTTGGTACCAAACAAAACAAAAATATTTCAGAGTCAAACAATTTGTCACGAAATTGAATAAACAGACTTTGCTAAATATCATTCTTTTACATGATTGCCCTTTCGCAATGGGATCTTACTGGGCACAACTTACAGTAAACCTTCAACAGACATTCTTGACCCAGTAAATCACAAACCCATGTGTGGTATTAACTGGCTAGTAATGACAACATAGTTGAACTGTGGTGACCTTGCCCTTTGTTATATAATATCATTCCCTTTATCATAGTTTGTTTCAATATAAATATGCATTGTCATAATTAATTTTAATACAAATACAAGTTTTGGGGTTGAACCAACAGTGGGGAATCAGTCTACCGAATGTCCTTTAAAGATGTAAATATCTTACAAAAACATTGGTGCCTTATTTGTTTACCGGTAATTATTTTAAGGGACATAATTTCCAGCTTTATTCAAAGTAAAAAACAAATGCCCCATCGCAAAAAAAAGTGCTGCATTTAGACGTGAATAGATTCATGAAACATGCAAGATAACAGAAAATCTTAGCAGGCTTTTGTCCAAGTATTTTGTACAGGTGTCTGTCAAAAATTAATGATTCACTGAGACAAATATGAACTGCCTCATTGTGTGACTACTGTATTATATGAAAAGTAAAAAAAAATCACCCTTTATGAATAGCTATCATGTTGCAAGCTCTGCTTTGTATGCAAATCAACTTAAATAGTTAGTTGGTGTCCAGTGGAGGGAGAAGTCAACAGTACTGTTGCCTCCTGAGAATCTACATCTTCAAACACTGCAATTTTTGAAGTGCGTTTTTAAACCAGTATTATAAAAACTATCATTCTAATAGCTGAAACATATTCCTGTGAGTTTTCATTTGTCGAATGAACTGTTTGTCAAATACAGAATACATATATTTTAGAACAATTTTCTTTTTAAAATGTGGATGAAATGTTTTGCTTTTTATGTATTTTTTATGTATTGTTTTTGATTTGATAACTTTGAACTAAACAGATTTTCTATTAGCTTCAGATCTTGACGCAATGATCCCGGGACCCGCCGTAGGCGGCAGTATTTTCATTCGAGGTCAATTTTGGATCACCAGGTCATTCCTAAACGCGTAATTAGGACTGAGTCGAGAATCAATTTTGGGTGCCAGAAATCATCCAAAGACGTTTATTTGGGTATAATTTGCGCTGTCAAGACAAAGTTCAGGCTAATAAAATAAGATTGACGACGTTTTCCCATGAGAAAAAAGTGAATTATTTGTTGAAAAAAGCGGAGAAAAATTGATACGCAGAAATCGTGACGTTGACTCTACGCATGCAATGCAGCGTCATGGAAATTGTCGACAGTACACGTACACGCATCTTTCGATGACATGATTATTTTGCCAGCCAGCCCAGGACGCCGTACAGACATTGTACTAAGGTAAGAGCCTTTGCCCTTTTCCACAAATTTTAATATATTCTTAACAATTGCTTTACCTCTAAAACTCTGCACACCATGCTATGATCATTCAGTGTTTTGTACTAAACGACTCATCGCTTAGCAAAGCCAATTTTCAGGATTTATTGGCACATGATGTCATGAATCAGAGAAACTAATGACCAAAAATAAATATTGCATCGTATATAAATGATGACATCGATTTACTAGGCCTATGGCCTGTGAACTCATATGATGTGTGTACACGGTGCAACTAGTAACAATTACCTAACCTACCGGTCCTTCACGGCCACAGTTGTCGCGATGCATCTCAATAAAATAGCATCTAAAACCAATTAAGGCCGATATGTGTAAATACTTGTACATTAATAGTCTATGCAACCAGCAATAATGACATGCAAGAATGTTATTGGCAAAATGATGACCTCGGATGTAGCCATGTCTAGGGGCATGGATATGATTTATAGTCTTTGCCCATTAATGTAATGTTATAATGTATATGAAGTATGTGATCATGATTAATCTTCTTGATCATTTGTGACCACACCATTGATTATTCGGCATAGGCTACCACACACTGTATAATATTGAGCAGAAAGTCATGCAAGAAATTGCATTTGATTCACCACATTGGCATGGCTGGCTGTATTCATTCTTACTTTTTCATGATCATTGTTTGGCTCACTACAAGTTTCTTGTGATTTAGGTGGATTTTTGTCACATGCAAGAAACAGCAAGAGCTGCAATGTGTACATCAGGGGGCTTTTATCATGCTTGTGATGTTGCTACTGTAGGTAAATGACCACAGCAGGAATGTACATAACTGTCATTTATTAGGCAGAAACTGATAGGGGCCAATTCCTTGTGCTCACTACATACACATGTACATCAGTGAGGGTTTTTCTGTTGCCAGCTGCCATTTTTAAAATGGTGCCACCAATCAACAGTTCATGCCACTCACCTCAACCTTAAACAATGACATGTGTTGTCATTTGTTATTAATTTTATTTTTATGGAAATGAGTTACCTTTTTCTAAAATAAACAAAATTTGATAGTAATATCATCATGTATAAAAAAAAATTGTTTAAAATGATTGTATTTGATATAGACTGAACATGTTGGGGAAAAAATAAATCTAAAATAATAAAATCCCTGCCTAACTACCCAATAGTTTTTACCCTAATACTGGAAACACCAAATTTGTTTTTCATTGGCCTCATAATGGCTTGAGATCTTTTTAACATGATCCACATAAATAATGAGGGATGAACTGGGATTCTGTGCAAACAGGTCCATGCATTTACATTCTATGTTTCTGGTTTGATGTTGACTCATTTACAGCCCTGTCATTGGTGATACAAGAAGTTTACTCCTTATAGCATGTGTGTGGGCTGTCTTATGCAACCCAACAATGCTGTTTTTGCACATGGTCAATTCACTCCGGTTATATGTCAGATGACACATTACCATTGCCATGCCATAAATTCATTACTTTACCGGTTCTATCAGTCTGATGGAATTGATATCATCATTGATAACTCTATGAAGTACAATTACATTCCATATAGTCTCTTTGCACCTACTTTATTTCTTATTCATTCTGAATGGACAGTTGGATGAACACACAATAGCCTAAAAGTAAGGGGGTATATTTGTACAACACCCTGTAACTTTGCATGATATGGGTCTACAATACTGTCTTGTAAACAGTTAACTACTGGTTTTGTACAGTTTATTGTTGCTGCACATATACTTATTGAAAACAACAAGATATTATAGTATTTTCGGCAATATGACTACTACCAAATTGGTCGGTGGTGATACCTATCATTTGGGTCTTCCGTCGACACTTATCTGCTTTTGCACCACGAGTCGTTCCATGCACATCATACCAGATTTAATCATGACACTCCGTTTACAACACTAATTTACCTCATTATAATGTGCATAACCTGTGTTTTCATTGAGAGGATGCTTGAATGAACGGTAGTGCTTTCAGCATCCTCTCACTAGTTATTTACAATGTGCCTCAAGATTTAATTTATGGAAAGTCCAATCATATCCAAAGCATTTCAACAATGTTCTTCCTATTGAACATTCCTCTACTCAACACCTTACTCAAATCATTCATTACAATATATAATCCTTACCACTTGTTTTTTTATTTTCTTCCAGGCAAGATAATTCAACCATCACCTGTATCTCCTATTGGTTCAACTTTTTACTTTATTCTTACTCGAATTTGTTTGTAAACTTGTTGTATATTGATGGTTAAGATAAAAAATAAAAACTTTATTTTTTCCTTGTTCATCACAGACGTTTATTCTATTCACACTATTTGTACATGATTGTCTTCTAACTAGTCATGCTTAGTGATGTCTAATAGCAGCTGGCCAAATTACAATCGAGTGGTGGGTGGGTCACAGTCAAGTACAAACAAGCCATTCACTGCCAAAGAACAAATATAATCATTCTTTCCGATCAAGTACTTTAACCCTCTTGATTCAAATGACATAACCAAAAGACGTAAGACATCACCTACTTCCTATAACACACAACACCATATTCACGTAATTGTTCATACATGTATACATTGTCACAGCAAAATCAATTACATAAATTTACCAACAGCTCCAGCAAATTATCGGCCCATATTAACTATAGCCTCTTTTGTAATTCCTCTAATACTTCTATTTTGTGTTTCAATTACATAATGTTAGTCCAAAAATGTCAGCTTCTATTATTTGAACACAATCCTATTATCAAGGTCACGTTTGTATTGCGCTGGTCCCGCTAACTCTGGATCAAAGTTTGGCACCCAGTTCATAGGAGTGCTTATAAAGTTATATTGATTTTCTGACATCTTGTTTTCTGTAAAGATTTTATTGGTAGGTTTGCAAATGTGTATCAGACTGTGCAATCTCTCCATGAATTGGTTTTGAAACCCAGTATGGGATTCTGAGATACATTACCAAGGATATTATTACAAGATAAATCATTTGCTTCATTGAACACATACAACAATGCATATTTCCACTGACATCAGTGACCTTTGATGTGTATCACCAGTGATCAGTCAAGTAGAAACAGTCAAAATATTTTATCAGATTTTCTCAATTTTTGCATGATATTTTCATACAGGACATCTGTTGTTCAAACTCAGGGAAGACTTTATACTAATGAATAAGGTGACCAAGTTTGATGAAGTTTGGAATAGAATTAGTAAAGTTATTATGTACACAATAACAATTATTAACGACGACAACAACAACAACGGACAAAATTTTTCCCTTAATATACCTTTCCCTTCCATCTTTGATGGTACTGGCAAGGTAATAAAACAAAGATGCAAAAATTTAGTAGACATTTTTCATTTTGTGTATAGTGGCAAAAGTCAGGGTTATATTATAAAATACTTGGAATATATTTTTACTGAAGGGATAATTCAGTAAAAATAAAATCCAACAAATATACTTTTTTTTTCATATTTTATATTCAACTTGTCCAAAATAATGGAAAAATAAAATCCATACGAAAAACCCAAAATTATTTTTCAACTAAAATTAATTCCAGCTATAATAAAGTATTTTACAGTAACAACCATGTTATCGCAAGATACAGGCAAATACAATTTATTAGCATTATTGATGTATCAACAATTATTAAATCTTAATTTTATAAGGTAAAGCAAATAGTCCAGACTATTAAAATTGTATTATTAATGGCATATTTAATGTTTGTTTTCATGATAAAATGCTTTACTAGTGACGATACAATAGATAATGTTTGCATAATAGTTAATAATTTGCAAAAGAAAGTCTGCATAAAATTAAATTACAGGATTTATAAATAAATGTTGACATTTATGTATCCAAAAAGATATTCACCATCATAAAAATTCATAGAATATTTAAATTATAATTGAAGAAAGCAAGACATTCATGTAATAAGAGTCTATGCATTAACATGGAGGTCAAATGCCTCAATTAAGTACATGTACAATAAAATTGAAAGTCACATGGTTAATCTGTCTATATAGACTCTGTTGTACATGCATGCATAACCTGTACATTTGGTCTAAGTATCATGCACATTTAAAGAAAGGAGGGGGTATGTTTAAAATAAATATACAGTCACAAAGTAATATTAACTTGCTTTAATCAAACTTTCTGAAAAAGTTTTGTTTTGTTGATCTGCACACGATACATCATTTCTCAGCCTCTTATCAGCCTCAGTAGAATTGACAGTCTACTCTGAAGGGAATAACAAAAATTGTCTAATTTTATGTGAAAGTGTTCATTCAAAGCCGACAAGTTTTCATCTACCAGCAATAGTGTTTAATATATAATTTTTATAATATACAACATAACAGCCGAGTGATTGCAGTGTTGAGTCACATTAAGTCATGCAGTTTTGTGTCAGATTACATGTTATAATTTGCTATAAATGTAGGGTTTATAAAACTTTAGATAGATGGGAACCACAGTTATTAATAAATAATTTAAAGTTTGAAAAAATTCCTTTACTAATGAGCCCAATAAAAGAAGATAGTTATACACTCAACATGCAATAGTAAAAACTCTTTAGATCTGTATTTGGTACATCAGAATATATTTTACAAATTTTATGTTTATAATCATAACATGTGAATGAAATGCCATGCTCTTCCCTAACTATACTGAGAGCAATATGTTTTAAGAAAATAAAAATATTATCATTACACACAACACCAAAAAAGCAAACAAATCAAGGTTAAATTTGCATGCACAAGCTTAGACGATTTCTTCTCTGTTGTGGTCTGTACTCATGGTGAGGACTGGATCTAGATGATATGGTGGCCTTTGGTTGATCTGATAAACTGGTAATTCTCTGTCATCGGACTGCAAGTTAAAAATATAGGTAAGACCATGAGAACTTAAACTTAACAAGCCTCCACCATGCATCCCAGACAACTGTTAACTAAGACTTGCAAAACTGAACTGAACTGAACAAAACTGACAACTGCCAACTGAACCCCGGACAATTGTCAACTGAACCCTGGACAACTATCAATTGAACCCTGGACAATTGTTAACTACACACTGGACAACTATCAATTGAACCCCGGACAATTGTCAACTACACACTGGACAACTATTAATTGAACCCTGGACAACTATCAATTGAACCCTGGACAATTTTCAACTACACACTGGACAACTATCAATTGAACCCTGGACAATTGTCAACTACACACTGGACAACTATCAATTGAACCCTGGACAATTGTCAACTACACACTGGACAACTATCAATTGAACCCTGGACAACTATCAATTGAACCCTGGACAACTATCAATTGAACCCTGGACAATTGCTAACTACACACTGGACAACTATCAATTGAACCCTGGACAATTGCTAACTACACACTGGACAACTATCAATTGAACCCTGGACAATTGCTAACTACACACTGGACAACTATCAATTGAACCCTGGACAACTATCAATTGAACCCTGGACAATTGCTAACTACACACTGGACAACTATCAATTGAACCCTGGATAACTGTCAACTGAACCCTGGACAACTATCAATTGAACCCTGGACAATTGTTAACTAACTACACACTGGACAACTATCAATTGAACCCTGGACAATTGCTAACTGCACACTGGACAACTATCAATTGAACCCTGGACAATTGCTAACTACACACTGGACAACTATCAATTGAACCCTGGACAATTGTTAACTACACACTGGACAACTATCAATTGAACCCTGGACAATTGTTAACTAACTACACACTGGACAACTATCAATTGAACCCTGGACAATTGTTAACTAACTACACACTGGACAACTATCAATTGAACCCTGGACAACTGTCAACTGAACCCTGGACAACTATCAATTGAACCCTGGACAATTGTTAACTAACTACACACTGGACAACTATCAATTGAACCCTGGACAATTGCTAACTGCACACTGGACAACTATCAATTGAACCCTGGACAATTGCTAACTACACACTGGACAACTATCAATTGAACCCCGGACAATTGTTAACTACACACTGGACAACTATCAATTGAACCCTGGACAATTGCTAACTACACACTGGACAACTATCAATTGAACCCTGGACAATTGCTAACCACACACTGGACAACTATCAATTGAACCCTGGACAATTGTTAACTAACTACACACTGGACAACTATCAATTGAACCCTGGACAATTGTTAACTAACTACACACTGGACAACTATCAATTGAACCCTGGACAATTGTTAACTACACACTGGACAACTATCAATTGAATCCTGGACAATTGTTAACTAACTACACACTGGACAACTATCAATTGAACCCTGGACAATTGTTAACTACACACTGGACAACTATCAATTGAACCCCGGACAATTGTTAACTACACACTGGACAACTATCAATTGAACCCTGGACAATTGCTAACTGCACACTGGACAACTATCAATTGAACCCTGGACAATTGCTAACTACACACTGGACAACTATCAATTGAACCCCGGACAATTGTTAACTACACACTGGACAACTATCAATTGAACCCCGGACAATTGTTAACTACACACTGGACAACTATCAATTGAACCCCGGACAATTGTTAACTACACACTGGACAACTATCAATTGAACCCCGGACAATTGCTAACTACACACTGGACAACTATCAATTGAACCCTGGATAACTATCAATTGAACCCTGGACAATTGCTAACTACACACTGGACAACTATCAATTGAACCCTGGACAATTGTTAACTACACACTGGACAACTATCAATTGAACCCCGGACAATTGCTAACTACACACTGGACAACTATCAATTGAACCCTGGACAATTGTTAACTACACACTGGACAACTATCAATTGAACCCCGGACAATTGTTAACTACACACTGGACAACTATCAATTGAACCCTGGATAACTATCAATTGAACCCTGGACAATTGCTAACTACACACTGGACAACTATCAATTGAACCCTGGACAATTGTTAACTACACACTGGACAACTATCAATTGAACCCCGGACAATTGCTAACTACACACTGGACAACTATCAATTGAACCCCGGACAATTGCTAACTGCACACTGGACAACTATCAATTGAACCCCGGACAATTGTTAACTACACACTGGACAACTATCAATTGAACCCTGGACAATTGTTAACTAACTACACACTGGACAACTATCAATTGAACTCTGGACAATTGTTAACTAACTACACACTGGACAACTATCAATTGAACCCTGGACAATTGCTAACTGCACACTGGACAACTATCAATTGAACCCCGGACAATTGTTAACTACACACTGGACAACTATCAATTGAACCCTGGACAAGTGTTAACTACACACTGGACAACTATCAATTGAACCCTGGACAATTGTTAACTAACTACACACTGGACAACTATCAATTGAACCCTGGACAACTGTCAACTGAACCCTGGACAACTATCAATTGAACCCTGGACAATTGTTAACTACACACTGGACAACTATCAATTGAACCCCGGACAATTGCTAACTACACACTGGACAACTATCAATTGAACCCTGGACAATTGCTAACTGCACACTGGACAACTATCAATTGAACCCTGGACAATTGCTAACTACACACTGGACAACTATCAATTGAACCCCGGACAATTGTTAACTACACACTGGACAACTATCAATTGAACCCCGGACAATTGTTAACTACACACTGGACAACTATCAATTGAACCCCGGACAATTGTTAACTACACACTGGACAACTATCAATTGAACCCTGGACAATTGTTAACTACACACTGGACAACTATCAATTGAACCCTGGACAATTGTTAACTAACTACACACTGGACAACTATCAATTGAACCCCGGACAATTGTTAACTACACACTGGACAACTATCAATTGAACCCTGGACAATTGTTAACAACACACTTGACAACTATCAATTGAACCCTGGATAACTATCAATTGAACCCTGGACAATTGCTAACTACACACTGGACAACCATATTGAAGTGTGTATTTGGGACAGTACATTATTATAAATATATTTATGATATATTTGTTAGCAGCTAGTGATAAATTTTTGGCATACTCATTTTC
Organism: Saccoglossus kowalevskii; assembly: GCF_978046115.1. Lineage (NCBI taxonomy): Eukaryota > Metazoa > Hemichordata > Enteropneusta > Harrimaniidae > Saccoglossus > Saccoglossus kowalevskii. The sequence goes on along the minus strand of NC_140656.1, from coordinate 297,655 downwards.
CCTTGATTGAGCTTTAAAAATACTAGCAAAACGTATACATGTACTTTAGAATTGCCAGGATTCACGCTTCTAGAATATGTGATGTAGGTGTCTTTATGTTCTACCATTTTATGACAAGTGACATACATGTACTTAAAAAGTAAAATATTATTTTTTTCATAAAAAATAATGTTTTAGGTATAATTAGTGTACCGAATTCAGAAATTATGTGTTTTAGTCGCATTATCCCTTTCAAACTACAACTAGTATTTGAACTAGTTGACAATCTGAGGCTGTGAAAAGTTAGTGTTAACACATCACCTACTCACTGACACTCTCATATATTAGCTATCTGTGGAGATTTTCAGACGATACATTAATCTGATGATGCTATACACATAAGGCCTCATTTCTGTAAAACAAACTCCTACAAAAATGCCAAAGAAGTATGGCAATGACTTTCAAGCCTGCTTATTGATTTTTTTTTCACCTGAAAACTTGTAACATTTACATGGCATTATGTGAGTGTGAAACTATTGGTAACATGTATTAGAGGGAATGGCTGAGCTATAATTTAATAAAATCATTTGTTGAATTCACTTAAATTGCTAGTTCTTGATGTCAGAGCATGGATTTGAAGAGGGTATATTTATATGCATATGGCAAATCACAGAAAAAAACAATCTGTAATCTCAATGGGCAATTCTTCTTTCAATTGTTCATTATTTTATTTAGTTTTTATTCTTAATTAGTAATATTTTTTAAAATTTATTTTATAAATTCTATTTTTTTTAAATTTTCTGACTGTGACAATGACAAAATGAGGAAAATATAACATTTTAAATTTTATACTGTAGTACATTTTTATATGTGATACCGGTCTTAAATCTGATGATTTATATTGCTACTAAAATTGTTAAAACACTAGGATATGTAATAAAAAATCCTTTCACAGCAAGCCTCATATACTAGTTGTTGCATGCCTGCAAATACCAATTCAAACAATGGTAGATTTATACTATGAGGAGATAAAGCTAGGGGAAAATCTATATTTACTACTATTATCACTACAAGTGCTTAATGAAGAGAATAAAATGGGTGAAATCAATTAAACATGCACCATATTTGTATGAACACCCTCACAAATAATATAATGAAAATAAATTTACACCTCATTATGCAAAGTAAACTTGTCATCTTCATTGTAGAACACAATAGGTTCAGTATTACCAATAGAAACCCCTCTGTGATGCTTGTATGATCAATAAACATGATATGATGAGTCAGCATGAATATTTAACAAACATATCACAACCACTACCATTATATATAATGTAGTTATGCAAGATTCTTTGTACCAAACAGTTAATGTATTCTCTCTATTAGTAGTGCATATGCTTACATAAAAGTGTGTCCATAGCCAAACTATACAAACCATACATTAAATAAAACTATGAGCATTTCTATCGGATACTAGTAATGCGCTTCTAATAGAGCAAATATGATAATCTGTTAAAAACACAGACCAAAAACTAATAATTCATCACCCATAGCAGGGAGGTATAAGCAGATGGAGTCACAACTGGTTTAAACCTATTAAATTCCCTTTGTTTCTAGTCGAGTTAATCGTCCTATCTTGTCTGTTTAAACGTCCTTTGAACCTCATGATCATTTTCGACACTCACATTCACTGTCCTCATTTCCAAGGGCGAGCCTTTTTATTTCTCGATTGCTATGCAGTGTTTTACGAGAATAAGCGTAAATTTACTTGTGCGATGCGTCTAAAAAGAATGCCATTGTTATGACAAGTGTATTCATGTTTGAATTTTTTAAATCAGCCGATCTATCAGTAAGTTATGTTGTTTTTTCCCGTGGAATTTTTATCGGTCATTTTAACGGCTGTTTTGACAGGGTTGCACCAAATTGGCCCACGATCTTTGCAATGGTGTTAAAACTATGTCTCTCCGGAGTACTCAGCCTATGCAGTAGACGACAGACACTTGAACTGTTTCGATTGAAAGTTAGAGTCCTTGAAGAGTTTGTTGACAGTAAGCCTAAGGGGTTGCAACTGATTGGTACAGCAGGCCAAAACAAACAGTACGATTTTGTTGTCGTGTAGTATTTCAGGTAACCGAAACTTCTGGCGTGACGATGTCACATATGGAATGATAACAGTGTCTAAAAAACCGATGCACTGTTTCCCGTATTTTTTACTTGGCAAAATGGTTGCCGCGCTGAGTGTGAACTGCAGTAACAATAGCAATAATCAGACGTGTGTTTGCTAGTGAATGTGTAACACTTGTTTTTAATGTGTGAATTACTAACAGGCATTGAATAATACAGTTGAAATAACTCGTCTGCAAGGAAAACGTGAATTAGACACAAGTTTCTTTCACACACAAATTTCATTGTGTGAAAATTCCCCGTCCCACAGTATGTTAAATTGATAACTTGTTGTTTGCTGCTAGATTAACAAGCAAATATTATGATCACTGAGTAAATGGCGGAAATGATCATGGAATCTTTGATCTTAAACCAGTTGTGACTTCTGCTTATACTTCTATGCCCATAGTCAGTGTTTGTTGAATAGATCATAAAAGTTAAAATGTAAAGCACATTTGAAAACAATATGTCTTGTTTGAACCTTCACCAGTATTGTCATGAAATATGAATGAATGAATGAATGAATGAATGAAGTTCTAACTGAATCCCTTACCAGTGAATTTCTTTTTCTCTGTTCTATCTCATCCTCCAAACCATCATCATCATCATCGTCATCATTGTACTCATCTAGCAAGTTCATAGTTGAAGGTGCTGCCACTGATTCTTGAAGACTAATGCATATGTAAAGGAAAATAAAGCTGTTCTACAGCACTAACTGTACCATCCATTTACATGTTTTCAAGTGGAAACTATTCACAAAATGAACTGACCAATGATAATACTAAAGGACTATATATGACCTCTTCGACCATTACCTCACCTTAATACCTTGGCATAATTTCCACTATGAACCTGTATGACGAAATCAAATATAACAGCACATGCTCCGGTACGTTTCCATGGTAAATGGAAAACAGGTCAGGTGTTGTTGCATGTTTCCATGATTGTTCAGATGCTTGTTTTTGTGAGAGTAAAATTAATGAAATCAGCTTGCTAAGGAAGCAACCATAACACACTTTGAGTACAGGATAGCTTACTACTTGGATCAAGTGTTGTTTATGTCAGTATTTTGTCTGATAAATCTGACTGGTGTACATTGGGTATATGATGAAACCATCATCAAAAGGATACGAAGCCTTTGCACTTCTTTTCTTTTTCCTCTGAAACCTCTTTGCCAACTGAGCAAATTTCTTTTTAGTAGCTGAAAAAGCAAGTGTGTACAGGATCCTTTGAGTGAAAGAACAATATACCTATGGGTGACAACACAGTCCTTTTTCAATGTTTTTTTTTTTAATTTGAGAAGCAGTCATAGCATCTCTTGAGGCAGTGTAGTTATTTGAATGCATTATCATAATTCAAGAAGCAGTCACAGCATCTCTTGAGGCAGTGTAGTTATTTGAATGCATTATCATAATTCAAGAAGCAGTCACAGCATCTCTTGAGGCAGTGTAGTTATTTGAATGCATTATCATAATTCAAGAAGCAGTCACAGCATCTCTTGAGGCAGTGTAGTTATTTGAATGCATTATCATAATTCAAGAAGCAGTCACAGCATCTCTTGAGGCAGTGTAGTTATTTGAATGCATTATCATAATTCAAGAAGCAGTCACAGCATCTCTTGAGGCAGTGTAGTTATTTGAATGCATTATCATAATTCAAGAAGCAGTCACAGCACCCTCAAGAGTTAGTACTTACATTTTCCCATGTGTAACAATTTATCTTTGAATGCTGGGTCTTCAGAGTTACCATAAGCACCTGCCATATCTGGACTGCCACCAAAAGCACAAGTATTGAACTGATTTGTTTGAGAAGACACACTGCCATTTGTTGCTGCTCTCTGATCTAGGAGTGAACAACAAATACAATAAAGTCATCAAGTCAATAACAATAACAATAACAATTAAAAAAAACTTTGATTGTGAAATTGTGTTTACCAATATATGTAATACATTTTGCATTACCTATATGTGAAATAGGTCAATGTATTGCCAATAACAGGAAAAAAACATATTTTTCACTTTATTTTGTTGAGACCCAAAAAAACCCTTAAAACCTTTGTCACCATTCACAAATTACAACCCACATAATTGTTTTCATAGGCAAAAAATGATTAAATAATTAATAAATATAAAAATTATATTATGTATTGTGCAGTACCTATATGTGAATTTTAAATGAAGGTGAGTAATGTATTGTCAAGAACAGACAAAAATATATATTTTGAACTGAATAGATTACTTTGTTAGACTTTGATTTAAACAATTATTTCTATCAATCATTTATTTTGCAACGTCTATATGTAAAAATGACCATAGACACATCTCTATCATAGATGCTACTACATGTAATAGAACAAATATGGTATTTATAAATGTAGTTATGTAAATGATTTCTGAATCAGCTGTCAGGCATATATACTATTATCATAGTATGATGCAAGACCAAACGGATTCTGATTAGAATACTGGGATATAACCAAGTACATATAGGTAACATTAAAGTGTAGAATATGATATACATGCATATGCGTAATTTCAATGCAATCATTTATTTTCAGTATCAAAATTACTGAAAAGAATTGCCTAATTCATTTTATCTTATTTTTCAAGTTTTAAAATTAAATGAGATAACAGTTTACAAGTACCGGTAATTTTATATTTTCCAAATTTGGAGAGGATTCTCCAAATAAACAAGTTTTATGTTGTATTCATTTACATGTATTTATATCTAACCTCTTTCCAAAGAAGCAATGAATTCTGGGTGGCGTTGTAAATCTGATAAAAACTCTTCATTTTGCAGCATTATTGCTAACTGCTCATCTTCCAACATTTGTTTTAATTCCACATCATCATTGTCTACCTCACTGCGCTGTTGTCTGTTCTGTTCCAACTGTTTCTGCAATTGTACTGTGACCATTGGCTGTGTGGAGAATGATATATCACAACACTATACATCTATTTTGGCCAGACAGGACAATTTGGTACAGTTCAGTGATTGTAAACCACTGTATTGTACTCATATGAAGATTGCAAACTACACACTTATTCCTATGGATACTGTAAACCACACAATTGTGTTCATATGAATACTGTAAACTACACACTTATATTCATATGGAGATTACAAACCGGACTTGTATTCATATGTAGATTGTAAACCACACACTTGTATTGACATGTAGATTGTAAACCACACACTTGTATTGACATGTAGATTGTAAACCACACACTTGTATTGACATGTAGATTGTAAACCACAGACTTGTATTGACATGTAGATTGTAAACCACACACTTGTATTGACATGTAGATTGTAAACCACACACTTGTATTGACATGTAGATTGTAAACCACACACTTGTATTGACATGTAGATTGTAACCACACACTTGTATTGACATGTAGATTGTAAACCACACACTTGTATTGACATGTAGATTGTAAACCACACACTTGTATTGACATGTAGATTGTAAACCACACACTTGTATTGACATGTAGATTGTAAACCACACACTTGTATTGACATGTAGATTGTAAACCACACACTTGTATTGACATGTAGATTGTAAACCACACACTTGTATTGACATGTAGATTGTAAACCACACACTTGTATTGATATGTAGATTGTAAACCACACACTTGTATTGATATGTAGATTGTAAACCACACACTTGTATTGATATGTCGATTGTAAACCACACTTGTATTGATATGTAGATTGTAAACCACACACTTGTATTGATACGTATATTGTAAACCACACACTTGTATTGATATGTATATTGTAAACCACACATTAGTATTCATGTATGGATTGTAAACCACACTTTTATTCCTATGGAGATTATAACCACCCATTTGTATTTATATGCAGATTATAAATGTTCACACTTGTATTCATGGAGGCTTTCATAATGGTCAAGGGCCAAGGGAATTGGTGCCACTGATGGTTCAAGACTACACATATCAATTTTTTGCATTTTGAGAGTACACTGTACAATGTAAATTCACAGTGCATTCACAAGGATTACAGTGTGTCTACTCAAGTAAATATTTACAGGACAGCATTATATAATCCTCTATCTCCCAAGTCTTACTTACTATGGTGCATCATTTGTCAGTCCCTCAGTCTGACAGACATATCTGAAGTCTAACTTACTACATGGCAACTATAAATCTATTGGGAATTGTACCAAGTACCACTTAGTGAGAAATTGGTATTTGAACACCCCCAGGGAGAAAGTAAACAATCTATGCTGATATGCTAGGAGATCGCAAAGCAAACATACTTAGCATCATTTGACAGTGTAGAGCAAAGAAAGACACAGCTTTTTGGTGCTCCTGTTCGATACTTTTTCAGCATTGTGATACTGACTGAATTCAACTTGAGCCATGGGCAAATCAAGTAAGTATAAATTGGGTTGTTTTATAACTTACTATGTTCAAACTGGGCCGTCTTTGCTAAAAATGAATTGAACTTGAACGAACTTGAAACTTACTAAGTTCAGATTGGGTAGGCATAGCTACAAGTGAATTCAATCTGAATGGTTATAAATTATGATGGAGTTAGACTTGGGAGTCTGCAAATACAAATGAATTCAGCTTGATTTGTCATAAATGCTGAATGAGTTATATTTGAGTTGTCTGCAGATAAATGAAATGTAATTGCATTGGGCTTGGCAAACTATAGGTTGACCCTGAAGGTCTCATGCCACTAATTAACCAATGGCTGCTCGTAGCCCTCAATTTAAATGCCTAGCAAGAACCAATGAAATTTTTTAAATATTATTTTTCTCAGGTGCTCCCTGTTTGAGGGCGTAATCACATGGGTCAGAGGTGAGACCAACATGTGGTCTTTTGTTTACTACTTAGCGGCTGTGTACCTGTGGGTATATTGTGTGTGGGAATGGATGTTCTAATCTTGGTGTTTTTCCAGTGATTTCTCTTGGTGCAATCCAAATACAGTAGGTGTGTCTTGTTTACCTGAGATTTGCAAGAGTTTGAGCTGGCCAACATGTTAGTTTTTTTCATATGGTTGATTACTGGCATGTTGATTTCCCATTTTTGAGCCATATTTTCAACTTTCTTTGTCATTTTCATATAGCAATCTCGTCATATGTTAACATTGTCGTCTATGGAAATTCAATTAGTGGTATGAGTCCTGAAATGCGACTCTGCTCATAATTTAGGCTAGTCTGTTTGCATTGCAAATAAACAAAGTGGACTAATGCATTATATAACTTGGGTGACACTGAAATGTGACTTGGCTTGCTGTACATAACTTTGCTTCACAACATTTACTGTAAATAAGAGTAAATTTTGCAGAAGTGTTAAGTAAATGACTACATGTATCTTTGGAATTATGGGCTAATGTAGTTTTATTATTACTGTCTTTGCAGACAGTCCACTAGTCCCAAAGTCCTTGCATGAAATATGACTTTACAGTGCCTGTGCAATGCCCACCCACACGTTTACCATTTTAGATCTGCGCCCCACTGAAATGGGCAGTTATTGATTTTTTTTGCTGAAAATGATTACTCGTATCCAAGTAAATTTGAGATATTTCCCGTGCTGTAGCCACGTCCATCTACCCTGAAACAGTCGGCTGTTTCCGGTTTCCTGACTCTCGTTGAAAGTGCGCCACCAAATGCTAAAGTATGAGAGGAAGCCATACCCCTGGGCCGTACTTTTATATCACTGTGTCATTCAACATACTTTTAAACGATATACATTTTTTGATCGGCTTTTCATTTTTTTGTCTATTTTATTTTATATTTGAGAGAGAGAATTTGTAGAAGCTTTTTTCACAACAAACATATATGATGGTTAAACGTTGTGTTGTGGGCGGTTGAAGTAATACGTATAGTCATAGTGTAAGTATCTACACGTTTCCAATAGATCCGAAGGTGCAAAATCGGTGGACGAAAGCAGTAAAAATAACAAGAAAAGGTTGAGGTGGACTTCCTCCTTACAGCGTCCTATGTATATAGTGTCCACTTCACCTCAGATTCTTTTTATTCTTTGAAAAACTGTCCTTGCATGTGCATGACAAAACAACTTGGTTTTAACGAGAAACGTCGACAACTTAAACCTGGCGCAATACAAAACGTTTTGAAAAATGAAAAAAAAAAATTCCAGACCAGCCCATGATCACTGAGGCGGATTTCAGAAGGGTAAGTGTTTCAAATGATTCAACTTTTTTTGTGATCCTGATTATCGCTTTATAGAGACCACCCGTGTTATGTAAAAGGTAGCAGTAATTTTGATAGTGACACGAAAACGAAGCGTCAGACAAACAGTAAATTACGCAGCCCTCAGGTTTTCATTTTCGCAGACTAATTGTTCGGTGATTGGTGTTGAATGTCGAATTCACACCATTGTTGCCTTTACTTGCAGCTTGATCTGCGTAATAATCCGTGCTTGGGCTGTCAATGTGTTTCCCCCAAGTATTTTTTAATATGATGTTGTATGTGAGTCGCTCTCAATTATTTTTGTTATCCAATTAAACGCCGCCATTCATGCACTTGTCCCTGTCGTGACCTGACGCGTTCATCGATTAATTAATTTAGTAACTGATTTGTCTTTTTTTTAATTATTATTTAATTATATCTATAATTTAATGTTTTAGAATGTCAAAATATGTTCTCTTTTTATTTTAATTTTGAATGTTTTTTTTTACTCAGACGATCGATAAAATAACATGCCTAGAAACCTGCTAAATAACAAGATGATTCAGGCGTCAAATTTGATTTTGTCCACTGCCGGAGTCCAGCGACAGTGTACAAACGTGCGCCTGGTGACTGTGGCGACCACGGTGACCAGCTACACCAGACCGGACATATTTCGCATCTGACTCAACCCCATGCAACAAACTTGATGCTATGTGTTCATTATGGTCCATTTCTCCTCGACGAACAAGTACATGTACAGAAGTGGCAATTTAGTCAAAGATAAGAAAACCGCACAAGAAATTCGCCTTATTTACACGTATGAGCAATGCAAGCTACCCACCAACTTCCCCTTCTGACGTCACAAGGGGAATTTCTGTATCCAAATGAGAAGCTAATGAGGAGCAAAATACACAAAAATAAAGTTGCCGTAGACTGAGTTTAAAACGCATTTTTTCACTTAAAAAAATAATTTATGCTTAGAAACATAACAATTAATAATATTTATGTATCAATGGATAATTTTAGGAGTGAAAATAGCAGCCATTTCACAGGCACTTTAAGAGATGTGTCTTCATTGAAAATCACTGACCAAGAACGTGATCTCATTACAGAAGTGTCAAAAACCAGATCTGGCAAAGTGAGGGTGAGGAAAGTAGATTTGCCAACAGCAATCATAGACATGATTATATAGGTGATAATGATGAGCCTCACTCTTCACATACTTCTAAACATAGAAGAAAAAGGAGAAGACAACAGAAAACAAGAAGTAGTGGCAATGGCACTAAAAGCACTAGTTCAAACCATTGATAAAATAGTTGGTGAGGGCAAAAAAGATGAGGATGATGACATGGTTGAGGGTAATGATGATGGTATACAGCAGGATGATGACATGATTGAGGGTAATGATGATAAACAGCGGGAAGATGGCAAAATTGAGGGTGGCGATGATGGTATACAGCAGGATAATGACATGGTTCGGGTAATGATGATGGTAAACAGCGAGAGGATGGCAATGGTGGTGATGTTGGTATACAGCAGTATGATGACATGGTTGAGGGTGATGATGATAAACAGCGGGATGATGGCAACATTGAGGGTAATGATGATAAACAGCAGGATGATGGCAATGTTGAGGGTGGGGATGATGGTATACAGCAGGATGATGGTAACATTGAGGGTGGTGATGATGGTATACAGTAGGATGTTGGTAACATTGAGGGTGGTAATGATGGTATACAGTAGGATGTTGGTAACATTGAGGGTGGTGATGATGGTATACAGCAAGACAATGGCATTTTTGAGGGTGATGATGATGGTATACAGCAGACTCAGACTCAGACTCAGAATAATGATGAAAGTGACCTGTATAGCAGTGATGATGATATTGATAACAATGTTAGTGTGCCTCCTAATCTTGACAGTGGCATGGATACTTCATCAGGCGAGGAGCTGAGGGGTTTAGAGATGACAAAACAAGAATTAGCAGGTACATAAAGAACCCTGTGACACGCCGAAAGACGATTTACAGCCTTCCAGCACCAGATATTGTTGGAGATTATAACAAACACATGGAAGGTGTTGATTGTGCCAATCAGCTGCGATCATATTTTTCATCACAGCGCCAAGCCAACAAATGGTGGAAATATGTATTCTTCTACCATATGGATACTGCCATCTGCAACAGTTGGATTGTCTATAAGGAACTGGTAGATTTGAAAAAAACCCACAAGATTTTCCAGTGCACTGATTGGTGGGTTTACCTCCAGAAAACAAAGGTTGTCAACTGATGAACCTGTCTTGAGCACTTATGAAAATCATTGCTTAGTGAATGGGGATGGCAGAGGATCTAGCTGTCGGATGTGCATTAAGGTGGGACGGAAAACACCAAAGGGCCATAATACATATAGCATCTACAAATGCAATGACTGCAATGTATATCTTTTTTTTTATATTTAAGCTACTTTTTTATCAAGTCTCTAAAAAAAAATACATTTCAGTTTCACACAAGACATGACATGTCATGGCCCCCGTTCAGAAAAAATTTTAAAACTTGTATTGAACTGTGTTTGTGTCAGAGTGAATTAATTCATTGTGAGCTGTACTAAAATTTTGTTAATAATTGTTCAGAATTGACGTGGAACAATTTTAGCGGGGGTGGGGTAAAAAAATATTCATTTGGCTTTTCTGAGACAATTTATAACTGTACCAACTTTGAACAAAAGTGGATGACACATATCTGAGAAAAAGCTAGTAACCGCTAGAAAAAGCTCGTTTTTTTTTTTTAAAGATTTCTGAAGAAAAAAATGGCCTCCAAACCGTAACAATTTTTTTTATCGAACAAGTCATGAATGACACTGCCTTCACTTGTTATCATTTGAAAGTTGCAACATATAATTTGTTCAGGTTTTGGCAAAGACATAAATTGGCAAACATGATTTCTATGGCATTTTCTGATTCAAGATGGCCCAATGGCGGTAATTTTTGTGCTAACAAATCCTAATCAAAGAAAGCTTAGAAAGAACTCCCGTGTGCTGAGAGTATTGAAGACACATTAGGTAATTATTATGCATGGATTTTTACCAAAACCTGATCAAATCTGCGCATTGGCCCAGAGCATCTATGCACCAAGTTTCATCAAAAACTGATGTATGGTTCTTGAGATATCAGTGGAACAGACGGATATATATACATACACACACACACACACACACACACACAGACACACTAACTGCAAAGACTCCCCTTTTTGTGCTTCGCACACGCGAGTAAAAAATCAACCATTTCTAGACTGTTTACAGATGGATTATGTTCAAAATTGGTATATACATTAGACATTATGGGACCTTGATGCAAATAATTTTTTTTTTCCAGATAAGATTCAAAATGGCCGACTGGTGGCCATTTTGTATTAATGAATTTGGTTCTCGTGCCATATCTCTGACTTGCTTTCACTGATTATTTTAGATATTCATTATACATCATGTCATAGATCCTATTCAAAATGGCCGAATGGTGGTCATTTTTGTGCTAACAAATCATCAAATATCAAGCATTTATGGGTGGAGTTCGTTCAAACTTGGTACATAAATTAGACATTACGGATTCCTGATGCTCGTCATTTTATTTTTCAGATTGGATTCAAAATGGCGGACTGGCGGCCATTTGGTTTTAATGATTGGGCTTCTAGATCCATATCTCTGACTTGTTTTGACTGATAATATTTTCAAATTTTAAATATTCATTATACATTAAATTTTATATATTCATTATACATCTTGTTATATATATACATGTATTCAAAATGGCTGATTTTGAATGCTGTTCCAGAGCAATTTCTCTCAATATGGACAAGTACTTGTTTGACGATCAGATACAAATGTCAATCATTTTAATGTTAAAAAAATCATATTCCTGACATGGTTATATTCCAGCTATATTACTATAAACACAACTATATATTTTAAATTTGATAACTAACGGGGACGGTGCCATGCATGTCTTTTCTCTGTTTTCATTTGCCCAACCATATAGCCTCAGTTTTCAATTTATTTACTGCTAAACCTGATATTATCCAAAAGTGTTTAAGTTTCTCAAACAGACGATGACAGGATAGTACATCCCTTAAAAAGCATACGCAGCTCCCTTAACCTCCCCTTGGCCGAACCCTTCAATATTCGGATCATCACGCATTGAACTCATAAAAATTTCTAATTCCAAAATAAAAAGCATGGGTGATATGGGATCCCCTTGCCTCACACCTCTGTGAAGTGGGAAATAGCCAGTGCTTGTACCCTTGTGCATGTCACAACTAGAAATATTTTTGTACAGTACTTTGATTTTCTGAATGAAGTCAGTTCCAAAATTGAAGGATGCCAGTGCTTTGTATAGAAAATCCCATTCAACTGTGTCAAATGCTTTTTCTATATCAATAGTCAATAAAATGCCCGGTATTTTTTGTTTATCTGAATAATCTAGAATGTTTTCAACCAATCTCACCCCATCCCCAATGAATCGATTTGTCACAAAGGCAGACTGATTTTCATGTATGAATGAAGGAAGAATTTTTTGGCCAGGCATTTTGTACCAATCTTGAAGTCTGCATTCAGCAATGAGATTGGTTGCCAATTTTTCAAAAATTTCCTGTCCTTTCCTTTCTTTTCCAATAAAGTGATTAGCCCTTGTTGTTGTGTTGGGGATAGCTGGCCCTTCTCAAAAGCAGTATTCAATGAATTAACCACAAAGTTTCCAATAAGACCCCCAAAACACTTGTAGAAGTCAATCAGCATTCCACAACTTCCTCGCGTTTTATTTGCAGGAAATGTTTTGATTGCTTTATGGGCTTCCTCATAAGTAATACAACCCTCACAAACTGCTGCTTGGTCCTCTGAAAGTGTTTTGATGTTAGGGGTTCCGAGATATGATGCCTGACAAGCAGTAAAGTTTTCTATGGAAGTGTCCAGCCCCGAGGAGGATAGCTTAGTATAAAATGATTTAATCTCTGCATTAATATCCTTTTGTGATGTGATTGCTGAACCATCTGTTTTTATTAACTTATTTATTTGTGATCTTTTATTGTTAATTTTTTCCAATTGCAAAAAATAGTTAGTATTTTTCCCCCCCATTTCCACCCAATTTGCCCTGGATCTTATTATTGCACCATCCGTAATTTTATCTTACTCGCCCTGCAGTTCCTGCTTGATTTTGTCATGCTGCTGCACTCCATTTTCAGTTGGATTTTCCCCAATTTGTGATTCAATATTTGCCAGCTTTTTTTCCAGATTTGGAATTTTTTATTTCCTAGCATTAATTTTTTTTTGACTGTACTGTATGGTTATTTTTTTAATACAGTATTTCAGCCAATCCCATAAAGACCGTGCATCACTCAGTACCGACCCTTCCCCCACCCAGTCTGGAAAATTTTCCTCAATTAACTCAATATAGTCAGAGTCCCTCAACAAACTAGTGTTCAACTTTCAATAGGAAGGCCCTTTGGTTGTTTCTTCATATTGAATATTTCGACTAACTGCAGAGTGGTCTGACAAGTCACAGGGAACAATAGAAGACTTCTAAATGCAACCCATAAGGGCATTATCAATAATAAAATAATCTAAACGACTTTGCACTATTTGTGGGTGAAAACATTTCCAAGTGATTTTGTTTGGATGGAGTGCCCTCCACACATCAGTTAAGTCCAAAGCCTCCATGAATTCAACTAGTAGATCGTTTGATTTGCACCATGGCTGAGGGTTTTCTCCTTTCCTATCCTTATTGATATCAATTACCAAATTATGGTCACCACCCCATAACAAACACACTTCTGGGTCTGACATACCATCTTGGATCTCCTTAAGTAACTTTTTTAAATATATTGCGTGCTCTTTTTCCAAAGTGGGGGCATAGGAATTTATAATCAAAAAATGCTTACCATATAATGTGACATCCAGGATCTGACCGTCTGGGTCAGAGGTCACCTTTTGAATCTCATAGTCAATGTTTTTAAAAAATGTCATCACCCCCCCTTGCTGTTGATGAACCATGGTTGAACACCAAATTTCCCGAAATTGGCTCTGCCATTTACTTTCACACTGTGCTGTGCTATGGGTTTCTTGCAACATTATGATATCGCTGTCCTGTTTAGCCAGCCAATTACAAACTTGCTTACGCTTCCTGAATTGGCCAATTCCCCTAACATTCAAAGTCAGCCACCCCTTTGAACTAACCTTCTAAATCTAAGAATTCACCCTCCCCAATTTTCCCCAGTATCATAATTGTACCGATGTTCACAATCAGTCAATTTTGTCTTTTATCCACTCGTCGCTATCGCATGGTTTTCCATCAATTTAGAATTGCTCGTTCTGAAATCTTGGTCTTCTGCCTTCCCGCCATATTTTTTGCATAGTTGGAATCATGCTTCTCTTTCTTCTGTAGTCTTCATCACAGAGATCTTCTTTTACATATATTTCAGTTCTGTTCAGTATTTTCCTTGATGTGGACAACACAGCCCATCTGTCCGGGCGGTAGATAAATCTTGCAATTATGGCCCGAGAATTACTTTTCGGGGGGCCCTTGGGGATTCGATGTGCGTTTTGCACGGTCTTGGGATCTATACCAAATTTTTCACTCACCATTTCCCTCTCAGTGCTCAGAGCATTTTCTTTTTCTTTCTCCTTGATTCCATAAAATCTCAAATTTATACTGCTGGAATGTCTTTCGTTTCTAAGACTTGATTATTTTGAACCTTTATTTTCAGTTTCTAGCTCGTGAATCTTTTTTTTCAGGTGATCAATTTCCTGGACGTTTTCCCCTCCGGTGTTCACATTGTATTCTACCGTTTTCTCTGTGCTTCATTTTAGAACAGTGATCAGCTTAGTGATAATCTTCAGAGAATAGCTTCTTGACCATCCCCCTTTTTGGCCTCCTTCGCACTCGACTTCGACGCCACGTAGGCTTCCATAAGTTTCTTTTCCTTCAGTTTTTTCACTTTTCCTTTGTATTCTGAGTTTTCTGTACCTTTACACTTCTATCTCCTATGTTTCCAGTGGAGGGCGTCTTCTATTCCTTCAGAAACTTTTTAACAAAGTGGGGCAAATGTAGCGTGGTTGCTCACACAAACATGGTCACGTGCCTCTGCAATATATATCTTTGCAAAGATTGCCTTCTTTCCTACCACCATGAGGCAACCGGCAAGTACCAGCAAGCATTGAAAAATGACACAGACTGAAGTTGCAGATCAGGCAGAGGCAAGGTACCTGTGGGACGGTAGACGTCAAAATGCTAGAGATGACAGACAGCAACACAGAAGAGCCCCTGTAGCTGTCCGAGGCAGAGGAAGATGACATGGTAGAGGATGAGCAAATTACAGAAAATAAGGACACTAATTATAAGGACACTTATAGGCTGGACCCCAGGAATGAGGGGAATTAGTATATTATATATATACATGTATATGTAATTCAATTGAAATTACATTGTTATATTATTGTGTATTACAGAACTATCATAAAAGATAGAAGAAAACTATATTTATGTCATTTGAAGAGTATTTTTTTCATAGTCTGATTACAGGGAATGATGTGGAGCAAAGCCTTAAATCACCCTAGTTTTAGTTACTGGTATTTGTGAACACTAGCCTCCATAGTTGAATTTAGTTGTAGAAACCAGTAACCCAGTTTCAATTTACTTGTAGTCCCTGCAGCCCAACTATAATTTACTTGTTGTACCCGTAACTCAACTATAATTTACTTGTTGTACCCGTAACCAACTATAATTTACTTGTTGTACCCGTAACCCAACTATAATTTACTTGTAGTACCCGTAACCCAACTACAATTTACTTTTAGTACCTGTATCCCAACTACAATTTACTTGTACATGTTACAGCTCAAGTCCAATAAATTTGTAGCAATGCTTACCCAACTTTAATTAATTTGTAGTTACTTGTACTCAAATGAAATTAGGTAAGTTGTAACGTAATACTCAAGTACAACTTAGTATGCAACTTTGCACCCATTTCAAATGAGTCACCATAGAAAGTTTTACTTGGGATAAAATGTGTGTACCCCCCTGGGAGAGAGAGGATTAATGACTTACATGTGGTTGCTGCGTTCCAGGTGCTACTGAGGGTCCTATTCTCAGGAAATCATCTGGCAATGCTCCAAGTAAAGGTGGGTTCCAGTTCCGATACTTATTTGCATTGAATAGAAGTTTTGGTGATGGAGAGACAGGCTCAGGTGTGGGGAGTGTTAGAATGAATTTTGATGATGGAGGAGATACACCAGGGTAAGTAGATGGGGTACTGTGCTGTGCATGGGGTGTGTATGCTGGCGGTGGCTCATCATCATCTGAAGTAGGTTCAAATACCTATAAGTTAAAAATAAAAAATGTTTGTCAGGACAACCAGACACCTGCCTTGAATCATGTTAGTTCTGGTTTGATCAGCAACCAATCAACACATGGGTTATAGGGTGGTTTCTGATAAGACATGCATTAGCTAACTGAAACATAGGCCTATCACAGAATCTGAATACAGTTAGAAATAGTCAGATCTAGTTTGAGACAATGCACAACCGCAATTACAAGAAACCTACACAAGATTTTATTCTTGAAATTTGAATGAAATTTTTTGTAAATTAAATAATATTAAAAGTAGAAAAAAGATGTATTAAACATTGTTCAAAATAATATGCATTTCAGTATTGAAATACACGAGAAATAACTAATTTGACACTAAATCTTGGTAACAAATTTGATTCACTATCCCAACCCAATTGCTTAACCTACTTACCTGTGGTGGTAATGGTTCATCTTGTCCTAAAGTAGCTTGCCGCATTTCTTCTTCTGACATATCTACATTCATAGCTAATAACTGATCAATAGTGGCATCCACAGCACCATTATTAGCTCTAAGTACTGCTTCAATCACATCATTCTCCATCTTAGGGAACATGGTCTGAAATATGATTACAAGATATCCAATAAGAATCAACCAATAAGAATGTTCCATTGTAGTTCTGGTACTCTATGTAAACTAAATGTTCTATACTCAGTCTGAATTGTGTCCTGGGATCAAGTCAATCTATGCTGCCATAAATTCTTTCTCAGGCTTTTATTATAAAAACATAATGCAAAAATCACAGAAAGCATAGAAAACAAGTCATTGAAAATGACACAGTCCCCGTTAAAAGTTCTCTTTGAGCTCGTCATATTAAAGCGGAGGGGTTGTCGCGAACGTGTCCTTGAAACTTGAGTTCCAAGTGGCGTATACAACAGATTGTTTATTTACATCAAAACACGTGTTCCGTGTAGTAGTAATACGGCCAAAAATAAAAACAGCCGTTATTCGGCCTTCTTTGATCTGATTATGAAACAAATTGTCATGGACATGTATAAAGTACATGTATGTGCCAAATTTGAATGAAAACTGACAGAGCACGTCCAAGATACCGCATATAAAACAAGCAGCCTGTCGGCTGAGATAGCTCCGCTGTTAGCAATGCACATGGCAATTAAAGAACAGAAGATATCATTAGAAAATGAACAAATCTGAGAGAGGTCCACATGTAGTACCTATATGTATAATATATCAAAGCAATTGGACTTGCGGTTTTCAACAAGGAGTCGAAAATATCACTTTTTACCAAAAATATTCATCAAAATTAGAGAATTAAAGATATCATCATGAAATGAACAAATCTGAGAGAGGTCCACATGTAGTACCTATATATGTAATATCAAAGCAATTTGACTTGCGGTTTTCAACAAGAAGTCGAAAATATCACTTTTTAACAAAAATTACAAAAATATTCACCAAAATTAGAAAATTAAAGATATCATTACAAAATGAACAAATCTGAGAGAGGTCCACATGTAGTACCTATATATGTAATATCAAAGCCATTGGACTTGCGGTTTTTAACAAGAAGTTGAAAATATCACTTTTTACCAAAAATTACAAATATATTCACCAACATTAGAGAATTAAAGATATCATCATGAAATGAACAAATCTGAGAGAGGTCTACCCAAGCTACATATATACCAAGTATCAAAGCATTCAGGTTTTTGGTTTTCAAGAAGAAGTCGAAAAAGTAAAACATTGACACGGACGACGACGGACAATCACTCATATGATAAGCTCCACTCGACAAAGTCGACAGCGGAGCTAAAAAGATGCCTACCAGTCGACCATCTTTGATCCAATTGCGAAATAAATCGTCATGGACATGTATCCTAACATGTATAATATATGTACCAAGTTTGAATGACAACTGACAAAGCATGTCCAAAATACAACATTTAAAAAAAACAAGATGGCTGCCAGTCGGCCATTTTGAATCGAATCGCTAAACCACTGCATGTGCATATGTACCACATAAGGTACTAGGCACATGCAAAGAATGAACGGAATCGGTCCACGGGATTCCGAAATATGACTCTGGACAGACTGACGGACGGACGGACTCAGGAAGTCACGGACAGTCGGGGGCATGTACATGTATCCTAACATGTATGATTTATGTACTAAATTTGAATGAAAACTGACAAAGCATGTCCAAAATACAACATTTTCAAAAAACAAGATGGCTGCCAGTCAGCCATCTTTGATCCAATTGTGAAATAACTCGTCATGGACATGTATCCTAACATGTATAATCTATGTACCAAGTTTGAATGAAAACTGACAAAGCATGTCAAAAATACAACATTTTCAAAAAACAAAATGGCTGCCGAACGGGACTAAAAATCTGTAATGTGGTTATTGGAGGCTAGCCTGACAAGTTGGCATAGGAGGCGCCCTGGACTGCTGCGAACCCCACCCACGCCTGACAGAATAGTGTAGTTTTTTGTCGGCAACTTCAAAACAGAAACTCCACACCCAGATCTAGAATCTGTGACGTAGATATGAATATTTATTTTAGTAGTCATGGTAATTCTGTCAGTCACAGATTACAACATGCTAAATATAAACAAATGCCACTGGACATTACATATGATAAAGATAACACGTTAACATGCTTATGAATATTTACTTCACTAGTGAATATTCCAGGACGAAGACAGAGCAACCACAAAATTACTTCGGGGAAGACCACTTTGGAACTTACTCTGGACCAGACATAGTGTGCAATTTGCAGTACCGATGTGTCAAGTCAACCGAAAACCGATATTTTCCAACTCTTCTACATGTAGTTTTTCGTCAGACACGATCTCTGCTTTGAATAACATCTTTTCCCGTTTCCTTGGAAAGAGAAAACCACAGTGGAAGTTTGTGCAAAAAATGTTTTGACAACTTGCACAGTACAGTCAGACCTCGCAAAAAGGTGGAAAGTCTGGAGAATGAATGACCTGAGATCATGTGGTGTGATCGTGCTGTGACGATCTTATCAAAGCAGCAGAAATCCCGTAATTTGCACATCACCTAACTTGGTCTCCCATCAGAGATATTAAAGGGAAATAACCAATATTATCGAGCCAGAACTTTCAGACAAAATGTTGAATGCTTTTGGCACCAGCGAATAAATCAGTGATTTCCCAAAGCCAGTTGGTAGAATAATTAACGCATCATCACCCCGATACAGTGACTCAATTTTTTTTGTTTTTGTTCAGACTTCAACTGGATGTTAAATTTGCTCTCAAGTTCAACAATAGCCTGTTTGATAGAGTTCATGATTACGACGAATAAAGTGAAGTGGCTGTTTGATTAGGTTGAAAAGTAAACTGGTACTTGCCTCCACAGCAACTTGACACGTGCTGTCAGCAACATCACACATACATTACAACGAGTTCGTAAACAGTGGACAGGAAGACGATCAGATGTGATAAGTTGTTGTCTCAACAATCGCAACGCTTCGTGAATGGTTAAATTATGACGGATGTCAAAATCAACAGTTTCTGAAATCTGATTGGTGCTGACAAAATGTTGTCGGAGAAACTACACTATTCTGTCAGACGTGGGTGGGTGGGGTTTGCAGCAGCCCAGGGCATACAAATATTAAAAATTCAACATTTAAAAATAAAGTGGAGATCACATACATGTATGCACCATGCTTCAATGAAATCAGATGAGTTGTTCTCAAGATACCTACAGTACAGCTTAAAACTAGCTTATTTATGTAAGTCAGACAAATCCAGTATACCACATACACTGACAGATAAATGATTTCATGTGTCAGATTTTAAGTCCTTCCCACAATAAAATGTCAGACTTCATTTCCAAAAAGAACCTGTATATTTGGATCCCACTTTTTTGTAATAATTCAAGGTAAAACATTAACAAAATCTTATATATCTAAAAAAGTTCATGCGCCATCTGGTTTCATTTTTATAGCATAGTTCGTTCATAGTACATAGATTGGTGAAACTTATAGCACTCTGACCATATTGGGCCATAATGTTCTGACACACCAGCATTTGTGATGCAGTATATACATATATTGATACAACTAGTTTACAGCATTTGAGTTTAAACATGTATAAAATTTGCTCTCTGATTGGTCTGATTATTATGAATTTGTGTTGAGTAACTAATTAGACACAATCTTATAAGTAGCTATGCATTGAATTCACATCCAGTTTTAAACATACAGTACTCATTCTGCCCAACCTCCCGCTTTTATCGCTTTTTTTCCCCGACCGATTACCGTGTAATTTCTGACCGTTTGCTGCTTTACGACTGGAAACCGACCGCCTTTTTTTCACTCGCTCGCTCGCTTTTGTTTGCTCGCTCCTGCTATGGCTGGCTTCAGAAACATTGTCCGCTTGCCAACCAACCGCTGGAGTAACGATGATCGTACATTGTATGTATAAACTTGTGTTTTTAATCGTAATAAATTTAGGTTTTAATGACGATTCAAAATACAACGCGTATTGCTTCTCTGTAATGGGAAGGGGACAAAGATGCCTTCAAATCACTTGACACATTGTAACGTTTGCTACGCAAGTCGAACTGTGACCTATATTTACATATTTACGTCCTTGTGTGTGTAGTTCAAGCAGCTACATGTATATAACTGGTCAATCAATCGTATTGTATTGATATGTATTGAGTACTAGTATTTGTGTGTTGTGTGTGTGTTTTTGTGTGTGATTTTGACTAAATTTATTCCAAAGGGCGCTCAAAATATTTTGACACTTTGTTATTTGCGAACGCAGCTCACACTATGACCCTTACTCAATTTGCCTTAGAATGCTGTAGTTCAGAAAATCTATCAAGTTAACTTTTGCTCATGTCTGGTTGCGCAAAACAAAACTGTACATATAATCATCGCATAGCTGAATTTCTACAAATCAATTGGACTTAAACTACTAGTATAATGACTGTGACGATTAATCGCTTGTCTGAGTACATGCGTCAACGAATTATTGGATTGGCAGTAGCCGGACGAAAAATGAGAGAGGAAAACATAAAACAAAACAAACTCAGCCAGTGATATATTTCGAAAATAAAAATACAAAATAAACGAAATCAGAGGCGCCGACCACGCATGTTGGGAATATATAAAACGTGTCTCATCAGACTCTTTCACTAAGGCAATATAATTATGCTATTTCCCAAAGCATTTATATTTAATGACGAAACACCGCAAGAAAATGTAAATCAGGCTTGTAATTACTTGTAACTCAACTCGGACGCAAAATTGATCACTGTAAAAGTGGATAAATTTGATGTTTAGAAAGACAAAAATATTAGAGTGCAACAAAAGTTAGCAGCAAAGAACGAGAAATGCATGTGGGAAAGCGTTGAGTGAACTCGAGGAAAATTATGCTTATGTGAGAACAAGCCATATACCACGCGGAGTACTCGCTAAAACATCGAGAAAATGTGCCATTTCAAAGGGCACCCTTACAAATAATGTGATTGTGTGAACATGATAACATGCAAACAAAAAACAGAACTCGTGGTCCACCAAGGAAACTTAGCGATGGCACAGTTAGATGTATACGGCTGTTGAAAACAAAGACTCTTTCGATCTTATATGAGCAGGTTCACGTGGATGTATCATTTTCAACTATTACCAACAACACTATGGTAATAAAGACTTTCCGTTTTCGACATTCTGAAACTCTTTTGTTTTTATGTCGAAAAATACAATATTTTTACCAATTAAAATCATATTTATTAAAGTTATTGTTCATACATGACTTGTCTGTAATATTCGTGTGTAATCAGTAATTATGAAAATAATTTATGGGTACATATCATTATGAATTATTCTTAATATAAATTTCTGAATTATCTTGTCAAAATCAGTTTTTTTTTCAGGCCCCCCCCCAGAAAAGACGAAAGAATTTCATAATGTCAGGAAAAATAAATTATTATTTATTGGGAACGAAAAGACTTTATCGTAGTGCTTCGCCTCGGTTGACAATGAGCTCTTTGGGTTGCTAAAACTGTATGTCCACCTCTGTGGGGGTGAATATTTGTATTATTATACCAAATAAATCTTAGAACAGAAATTGTGGCACTCAATCATGGCAATCTTCCAGGTCATCGTTAGAAAGTTTTTCGGAGGTAAATTTAATCTTGAAGGATTGCAGGAAATTGACCCTTACCGATTCATATTTATGAATTAATTGGGATTCAGGTACCATAGTGTTTGTAACTGAGTATTCCTAAAAATACGCAAAAAAAACCGAACTTTCGCTTGGGATTTTTCATGCAAACATTGACAATGGTTCCCCGACACTGATTCCTTTTTAACTTTCAATTTTTCCAAGACGCGGCAAACCCTGCTCATGATCGGAGACGTCGTCGAGATGCAGGTGCGATTCCTCTTCACAACGCGCTCTATATATTTCCAATGCACGTGGTCGGAGCCTTTGATTGCGTTTATTTTGTTCCTTTATTCACGAAATCTATCACTGACAGCGTTTGTTTTGTCGCGTCTCACAACTCTGTCTGACTTTGTTTTGGCTGTAAGTGAACTACGTACAGCTCATGGAAGTATTTCGCCCAGAGTTCGCAAAACGGAATACCCCGCAAAATTTGAATCCTTCATTTTATAACAAGACATTGGGCGCAAAAATAAAAACCATAATTGTAATTCAACAAGTTTATGTAACCTGTTAGTCCGCTTGCCAGTCGCCTAGTAAAAAACGGGATCTCCATTGATGTCGGCTTCGACAACTTCAGACAAGTAAGATCAATTGTTCGTTTTTTTCAGTCTTACTATTCCTGCAAATATTCTTTAATTGTTATAGGTGCCATGGATTTTAACATAAGAACAACTTGACCCGCGTTAAACCCAAACCATGCGTGCAAGGCAACCATCATTCTACACACGGTTACTCAACGAATACCGTACTCTACACCAAAAATACATTGTTTTATTTCATATTAGTTGTGTCTGTGTCAGTGCTGTATTTGATTTCACATGTTTGGTTCGATCTTGTTTATGGTGGACATTATTACTACGTGTATGTATTATTACCAATTTTATGTGGCAGTGTGATTCACCGTATTTTTTCAACGGTCGTTCTATAAATTTCTGATTGTATTTATTTTTCTTTTAACATCATAAAAACAAAAATGATACACTTGTACATGAAACAATAGGTAATGAACTGTAAATGCGGGCGGATGCATTGTCAGACGAACGTGCAAGTGGATACTCATGAATTTGTGCAGTCAGAAAAAAAAGCGGAAATTGTCCGGTCGAATTGAACAAAGTGAGCGAAAAAAAAGCGATCAAAATCCGGAAGCGGGCGGGAGGTTAGGCGAAATGAGTAGTGTACATACCTTGAAGTCTTTCATTGCTTGTGTAAATTCCAACTGTCTGCTTCCTGGGGATGCCATGTTATTTGTCATTGGAGGTTGACCACCACTTGAATTTTTACGATGCTTGCTCTTTTTTTTACCAGTAGAAGGTGGTTGGGGCTCTGGTGCCATCGCCATGGTTTTGCAATGCAATATTTAGTTAATAATTGAAATATATCTCTGATAAGTCAGTATATTGCCAATAAACATGTCCTTGCTTAAAGGTACATCACCATTAATCGTTTTCATATGTTGTTAAAAATGTGCCAATTTAGTAGATTATTTCTGAAAATGAAAAATCAGTTGAATTATATGAAAAAAACATGTATGAAATAGTGAAATTTCTGTAACACAATGGTTAAATTAGTCAAATGGAAGAATTCTAAATAATAATATATTATTATTATTCAATTACACAGACAAAAACACACAACCAGGGACATTGCTCATTCTACTAGTCACACTTTGGGATAAATGTAAGTCTGATTAATTACACTATATATCTAACAATATATTACCGTTTTTATCCGGGTATAAGCCCAGGGTCTTGAACATGGAAAATTGCCAAAAAGAAGGGATGGGCGTTTGCCAGGAGATCCCCGGCAAAAAAAACGAATAAATGAACAATATGCAACACTAGAAGTAAAACAAAAATAATGTATTGCTTATAATGTGACAAATAAACCAGAAATAATAAAAATCGACACTGAGAAATCATTTGAATTAGGATTTTCCCGCCGACAAACACGTGAACAAATACGCGTGAACTCAAAATGAATTTAAATGTCAGGGGTTAAACTGCATAAAATGATTTCCGGTCTCGACAAATTACGAATCAACCGTTATGCAAGATCAATAATAATTTACAAATTTACACAGTAAAAATCATAAAAATTCATAGCTGTTTGAAAAAAACTTCTCAGATCTTTATTTGTACGTTCTTTGTCATCTTCGCCAAACTCAAAACCCTCAAATGTCCACTGTAGCCGTCGAACAAAATCCCTACAACTTATTCCTGAAGTTCGTCAATATCGTCCCACGCAATTTGGACTTAGCACTTTTAATCCACGGATTTCGCAGTCTGTCAGCTTGGCACTTTTCATTCATGTCTAATCATAATAAAGAGACAAGAAAAATGGGGTCGCTCTGCTGCGATGGCACACGATGCTTTTGTTTTACAGTCTAGCAATCATCTTTGACCTTTATGCATCTGCTTTACTGATTGGCTAAGAATGACATCACTACTAGTATTTCATCATAAAGGTCAAATCGTGACATTGCTTTCTTAATAACAGACTCGACGTGGACTTGAAATAGGAAGTTTTTTTTTATCCAACGACAGAAGAATAGTTTTCATGACAGAAATGCAATAGCGGTGATAAAAGATGGTAAAAAAGTTGGCAGTCTTCGGCGCGACATTGCAAAATTGCTGGCCCAGTTATGGATTCGCAAGCTGCTACAAAATATTTATAAAGCCAAAATTATGGAAAGCCATGACTGTCTTAAGTAGCAAACTATATTATCGTGATGCTCATTGGCATGTTATGATGTCCATTAAATATAACATGATGTACATTCATCATATTATGATGTCTATTTACCATATTATGATGTCCATTCACTATATTATGATGTCCATTCACTATATATATTATGATGCCCATTCACTATATTATGATGCCCATTCATCGTATTATGGTGCCCATTCACTATATTATGATGCCCATTCACCATATTATGATGTCTATTTACCATATTATGATGTCCATTTACTATATCGTGACGCTTATTTACTATACTGTGATGTTCATTCGCCATATTATGATGCCCATTCACCATATTACGATGCCCATTCACTATATTATGATGCCCATTCACCATATTATGATGCTCATTCACCATATTATGATGCTCATTCACCATATTATGATGCCCATTCACCATATTATGATGCTCATTCACTATATTATGATGCTCATTCACTATATTACGATGCCCATTCACCATATTACGATGCTCATTCACCATATTACGATGCCCATTCACCATATTACGATGCCCATTCACTATATTATGATGCCCATTAACTACATTATGATGCCCATTCACCATATTACGATGCCCATTCACCATATTACGATGCCCATTCACCATATTATGATGCCCATTCACCATATTATGATGCCCATTCACCATATTACGATGCCCATTCACTATATTACGATGCTCATTCACCATATTATGATGCCCATTCACCATATTATGATGCCCATTCACCATATTATGATGCCCATTCACCATATTATGATGCCCATTCACCATATTATGATGCCCATTCACCATATTATGATGCCCATTCACCATATTACGATGCCCATTCACCATATTATGATGCCCATTCACCATATTATGATGCCCATTCACCATATTATGATGCCCATTCACCATATTACGATGCCCATTCACTATATTACGATGCCCATTCACTATATCATGATGCCCATTCACCATATTATGATGCTCATTCACCATATTATGATGCCCATTCACTATATTATGATGCCCATTAACTAGATTATGATGCCCATTCACTATATTATGATGCCCATTCACCATATTATGATGCCCATTCACCATATTATGATGCTCATTCACTATATTATGATGCCCATTCACCATATTATGATGCCCATTTACCATATTACGATGCTCATTCACCATATTATGATGCCCATTCACCATATTATGATGCCCATTCACCATATTACGATGCCCATTCACTATATTATGATGCCCATTAACTACATTATGGTGCCTATTCACCATATTATGATGCCCATTCACTATATTATGATGCCCATTCACCATATTACGATGCCCATTCACTACATTATGATGCCCATTCACTACATTATGATGCCCATTAACTATATTATGATGCCCATTAACTATATTATGATGCCCATTCACCATATTACGATGCCCATTCACTATATTACGATGCCCATTCACTATATTATGATGTCCATTCATTATATTATGATGCCCATTCACCATATTACGATGCCCATTCACCATATTACGATGCCCATTCACTATATTATGATGCCCATTCATCGTATTATGGTGTCCATTCACTATATTATGATGTCCATTCACCATTAATTGTACCTTATCCTGAGGCATATTAAACACATGATGTGTTTAATATGTTTAATATGTTCATTTATTATATTGCGATGACCATGTAATAATTGTGATGGCCATTTACTATATTGCGATGGCCATTCACCATTTCATGATGTCCATTCATCAAATTGTGATGTAGTCATTTCCCAGAAACCCTTTTGCACATGTGCAATTTATTTCGCGGGACTTAGCAGACATCTTGACTCGACCCGGGAATTCAACTGAAACTGTGAGAGATTGTGTCGGACAATCGATCAATATCATGGATGACATCTTATCACAGATGTCTTTGGGAAGTCTAGCCGACAACTTCAGAAAGGAGAATATTGAGCCAGCCATTGTACACACGCTACAGGATGGTGAACTTATACGCTTAGGTGTCTCAACAATTGGTAAGCGTGCACGTCTCCGAGCCCTGTGTCAACAACATCACGATAATTCAGGTACAGAATTAGAAACAGCAAGCAATTCCGGGTTTAGCGGAGGATATACTTCTAACCGTACTGTCAGTATAAGGGAAGAAAGAAATGCTATGTTCCGTTCCAACCGCGGGCGAGGTGCTCACAGGTCTCGGCTTCGTAAACGTTCGCATACGCAGTCGGTGGGCAATGCCAGTGAGAAACCTCGCTATACTACCGTGGCTTGCTTCTGCCTTGCTGATCGCTCCGAGGAAAAGGTTCCAAACACCGTGACAAGGCAGATATTGCACAAAGCGGGACTAGGATTGAAAAAAATGAAATTTTGTTTGGATGACAACGAATCACAAGTAGTAGAAAAGTTAACCGATGAATCTGGTTTCCCGCAGCTAAAAACTTGCGGTGGTTTTGAAATACTTCAGTGTCTGGGAAACTGTCGAAATTTAACTGTCGTAAATTGTGTTTGGTCTATGCAAGAGTTGAAGGCACATATGGGCTCACAATCAAAAATGTATTTGCGACCAATTCAGAAAAACTTGAGTACAAAGCCTATCCATGATGTACCAACTTCAAATCTCAAGGAAATGTGTCATGGTTGTAAAGAGGAGTTCCCGACTCTTGAATTGAGAGACCACTTGAAATACTGTACCCATTTTTCTTCTTCATCTGAGTCGGACACTGACAGTCCTGCACCAATTTCAGATAATATCTTGCAACGTGGTACAACTACTGATGTGATAACTTCGGATATTATTCAGCCTGAGACAACAATTGATTTGACAACATCGGATGCCATTCAACAAGATACAACCACTGATTTGACAACAACAAATGCTATTGGACATGAATCTACTGATTCAACAACTAAAGCAGATGATAGTACTCAGGTACGTAAAATGATGCTCCCATTTCTAAAATATATAAGACACTATAATGCGCTGCTATATGGCTGTGTTAACGATACAAAATAATTCCCAGGAATACTGCTAATGTTGACAAACCAACTTGTGTTGCCCATGAGAGATGTACTTAGCCCTATATAATGCGGCCAATAAAAAAAAAAATTCTGTGTTTCTGGTAACCCTACCTACCCACATTTTTGGTAAAATGGAAATGTTTATTTTATGCAAATTAGCTGTACAGTTTTTATTTTTATGCAAATGAGTTAAGTTTTCCCACATTTAGCAGCCATAACTATTCTGTGTTCAAAAATCTCTTCATATTACCTTCTAAAATGAACAAAAATTGATAGTTAATTTCATCATGTCAAACTAATAATTGTTTAAAATCCTCCTATGTGATTTTATAGGATGTAGACTGAACATGTGGGAAAAATAATAAAATAACTAGAGCCGAAAGCTAATATGTTCTGGTTCCCAGAACATTAGTGAGAAGGCAAACCATTATATTGTTGCGAAGATAATAATGGATTGAGCTAATTTGCATATTTGGGGTGGGGGGTGGGTGGGGTGGTAATAATAATAATAACTTTATTTAATTAAGCGCAACAATTCAGTAATGGCTACCAGAACCACATCTACTCGTTCCAAGGTGAAATCCTCTCAGTGGTTTACCGAGATATAAGCAAATAGTGGATTGAGCTAATTTGCATATTTGTTTTTGTTTCTTTGCTAAGCTTTCATTGGTACCCCTGTATTTTTATCATGGTAGCGTTTTATCCACGGTTTCGCAGTGTTTTGGGTCTGGTTAGGTTAATATTTTTCGATCAATGTAATGACGTTAGGGTCCGACCACGGCTAGGTACAAAAATGTAGCATTTATATTGCTTATGTCTTAATAACTCTGGATGTGCAATATACATATATCATTATGCCATTGCCAATAACACTTGGTTTATTCTTTTATTTTCACAGCGTAATCAAGACTTGTCTGTGAGTGATGTTGTTGGGAAAACTGTTGATTTTTGTAAAACAAAGAATGTTTCAAATCCGGTAGAGATTTTAAAATTTTGTCAAAGTGAAATGGTTACTGGGAGAAAGCTTGATATTGATAATCCAGCAGAATGTCCGAAAGGTTCTACAAATTTTATAACTGTCAACCGCTCCAATATATTAATCACTGGTTTTAATGAAATTAGCATTATGGAAAATCTGCGAGACACGCTTGAAGTCAAATTTTATGACGAGGTAGGTAAATTTTAAAAATTTTACCTTTTTATTTTTTGTTGATTTCTGAGTGACCATGCATTTACTGGGTAATGTAATACTTGAATGAATCACTTATGGTAATTATGTCTTTGTATGCTTAATATATTATCACTCAGTTAAGGGGCCATAATCTTCTTCTTTCTTCCTCCACTGTTTTTTTCGCCACACACTAACTGTACTTCAATCCACTCAAAACTTTACACACACCTTGTGGGCCATGAGATCTAGTGCATATAACTGTTTCGAATAAAATCAGTCACATGGTTCGTGTTCATGTGACTTGTGCCATTTTGTTTTTTTTCGAAAAAAGAAGCTAAATTCTTCAAAATCTTCTCCAAAACTTCCTACCAGATCCCTTTGATATTTTGTATATATCATTTACTGGTCATTTAGTGTCAGATTTGATCATTTGAAAGTGATTGGTCACATGCTGTGGTCGCCATTTTGTTTGTATTTCGAATCTTGATCTTATCAAATATTAATAATTCTGAACACATCTGATTTAAACCTACTAGATGTGTACCATGCATGGTTTGTTATATTTTATATTAATTAGTATTAAATAATTTATTCATTCATTGTAGGATGCTGAAGACTATGGAGGACCAAGAAAAGAGTTTTTCTCTCGTATATTAAGAGAAATTAAAGTTCAATATTTTGATAATGGACTGAAAGACCACATGGAAGAGGATTATAAAACAGTTGGCATTATAATGGGTAAGACTTCTTTGTGCGTATGGTCTGTGTTTGCATTCAGACCTGTATTTTGGACAGATTGATTCCCTTCAAACACACCCATACAAAAATATCCCATAGGAATCCCATAGGACCATAATCCTATTGGATCCTAATGCAAAAATCCTATAATATTGTGACACAAAATCCTATAGGACTTTTAATATGATCCTATAGGATCTTTTAAGATATTCATGATATCCTAGAGAGGACCAATTCCTATAGGATCCTATTGAAAGTTCTATAGGATTTTGTGTCACAATACTATAGGATTTTTGACAAATTCTTTAGGATTTTGCTAATCAAGAATACACCCCATTCTCTTGTCTGAGAATAAATACATGTTCTCAAACTTGAATGAATAGTATAAATGAATAGTACTTCATAGTATACATACGTACATGCAATAATTTAGTGTTCTTCCGTCCACCTGACTGTGTGTGCGTTTATCCAGACCTGTAGCTCGATCAGACATCCATGGAGCGATTCTTTTCAATCTTCACATGTATCTAGATGTAGTATCTGAGCAATATGCACATGCAATGATTTCATGATTGGATCAAAGATGGCTGACTGGTAGCCATTTTTGTTGTAAAAATGACTTTAAATCAAAACATGCATTTTGACATGTCTGGGACCAGATCTTGGGCATGTGTTCTCTGATTCTTCTCAAACTTGGTGGAAGGATTAACCATTAAGTAATTTTTGCATGTCTTTTTTAATTACAAATCTGACCCAAGATGGCCGAATTTTGATTTTGACGAATTTGATTTGAGACCATATCTTGGACATGCCCAGAGCAATTCACTTTCTATAAATGTATGATATGTATTTAGTAATACTGTATTGTTTCAGCAAACAATATGTAAGTAAGAAACCTTCTAGTTACCCACATACTCACTGCTCATGGACTTTCTAGCCTGGCAGAAAATAAATTTATAACAATGGAAATAGAACACTGAAACAATGATGATGGCAGTCTGTAGTTACCAACCATCAACTACCAATTAACAAAACATCACAGTCTCATGGCCACTGACCATGGTTCAGTCTCATTTAACAAAACTATGACCATGGTTGATCATGATAGTTGATGGTCACGTTTGTCTGGGCAGCTTTCCTTGATTTTCAATATGTCTTAATCTCTAGGGCTGAGTTTATTGCAAAATGGAAAAGCGCCTCAGTTTTTCGAAGAGAAGATAACAAATGAAATCTTTCGCGATATATCACCTGCCAGTGTTAGTCCATGTCTTGTGAAATTAAGAGAAGGTTTGGATGAACTTGGGATTTATCAGGTATGATTTGACTAAACTAATGTTACATTGTACTCCATTAATTATTAGTCCCCATCTGAAACAGGGACTACCGGTACTCATTTTGGTCATTTCTGTCTGTGTCTGTGCTTGTGTTTGTCTGGAGTTATATTTCAGTGGCGCTTTGGTGCTTTTTTGGCATTTTTGGTCAAAATATGATATTTTGGACCTTTGTGAGCTTGATTACAGGAAAAGTTTTGATATAAAATCAAATCTACATTTAGTGAATATATTCTCAAAAATCTTCACCGATACAATACACAATGTAGTAAGGTAGATGTGATTACACTGCAATTCCCAATTCTATTAATAGAACTAAATTCAGTGATGAATTTAAATATTATTGATTTGTTTAGAATATTAAATATACTTGCCAACTCAGAATATACATCAACTAGGGCAAGGCTATAATAGTGTCCCTATGTTTATTCTATTTGTGCCTCCATGGTCATTTTTAGAACACAATGTTTCTAATTTTGGGATAGAGAACAAGCATAATAGTATACATGCATGTGTATATAAAATTTTTTAGTGACTTGTCACTTTTGACAAAATGGTGACTATTTTAGTCCCAATAATGATATAAAAATGTTCCTAGCAACCCGAACACCTTCTGGGATTGCTATTGCTATTACATTTGCCAGAAGTCACCAGGTTTCCAACTGGAGAGGTTTACCCGGTCCTCATGTACATTGCTAATGACACAAAATCCCATAACACCCCCATCTCCCTACGTTTACTAGGTCCTCAATCATGGTGTCACTAATCGCTAGGTATTCATCTTCCTGTGGTCAACATGCAGGTCTACATAGCTGACTGTATGTTTACCTTTTAACAATGTAATACCCTGATTTGGTGCCTGCTTAATTGTGACAATGGGTACATTTGAGAGATGTAGTCTGATATGGGCCAGCATCATGATCAGTGAAGGAGTGACATATTGTTTAAAAAAGTTAACCAATGACACTTGATTTCCATCTTTTCTTTGCTGATCGATTTAGCATAACAAATGCATTTACTTTAGTTTTGTTGGATTTACAAAAAATGATTTTCTTATCAAAGAATCAACCAATCTAATAGATGCTAAAAAAATGAATAAAGCCAATGAAAACCATGGAGTGAATACCCTGTGCCAAACTACGTTCTCAGATAGTACCCAGCATTGCATTGCAGTGGAACAGACTACACGTTATCCATCCTGCCATATCAGGGCAATGGTAAAATGTTCTTTTAATAATCATTTACAATATTGTTCAGTATTGTGGGTTGTTTTTTTTCAGCTCAGTCAAGAAGTACCAGAATTTATTCATCTTTTTCAACCTAACGAAAGTAGTATATTGACTCAAAGGAAATTGATTTTACTTCTAAAACCTCAGTTCAGCCCAGAAGGGTCAAATGCCAGAATGTTGGAGAGTAATGTTTATGCACTCTTCATGATATACATAAGGGAAACTGCAAGTAAGTACAAGTTTATAAACTTTAAAGGACCATAATCTGAGTTTGGTGTATTTTTGTTATGGTTCGGTTGTTAATTTATATTGTACTAAATGATGTCCTTATGAACTATGAGTGGGTAAAAAAAAATCCTGTTGAAAATAGTATTTTTACTGTATACATTCATCAGGAACTATATATTATGATCGGCGGAGTGACACAGAACTAAAGTCAGTACATGCCAAATCACTACAATTATTCAGTGATTTTTTTTCGAACAAAAAAAGATTTTTCCCGTGGCTGTACTGAAAAACATGTACAGCAGGATTTTTTTTGTAACCGACAAAATTTCATAAGGACGTCACTAGTATAATATAAGATAGAAGCCGAACCATAACAAAAATAAAAGCGATAAAAAGCTGTACCGTCACACAATTGTTTGTCGTTGTTTTCCTCCGTGTACCATTCAAAAACGCATAAATTGCTGACGTTCAACATGAATATCATCATGTTTAGTGTGAAATATCAGCAGTGATATTTCATGCTAAACGTCACAACAGGGAGCGATATGCACCATAGTCATGTGATAAAGCATGATATATTTATGTTGTTCTCAATCTTTGTTAATGCATGTAGTAGAAGTGTAATTAACTTGCTATGTTAACCAGGAACATCATTTTTTAATTTGTTTCAGGGGGTAAAAGAGGTAATATCACTGTATCCGATATTTTGCGGTTTGCAACAGGAGCTGATGAAGAGCCTATATTAGGATTCATGATGGACCCATCAATAGAGTTTGTGGAAGTGGACAATTCCTTTTTGCCTTCTGCCAATACATGTATAAATTCTATGAAGTTACCAAGAAGCACTCTTACTCAAGAACTTCCACTAATGGATGCTCTATTCAATTTGTATGATTATGCTTTCTCAAATTCTGTTTTTGGTATAATTTAAAACATAAGTTCAATAATGCTTGGATGATATCAATATCTTTATCTACAACAAATATTTTTGCCAATGCATAAGACAAAGAAAAAACATTTGTTTCTACTTCCAGTCCAGCTCATCATCAGAGGGCCACCTCATTTTGTTTTCACACTTTCAACTTCAAAGAAAATTACTGAAATTAAAGCGAGTTTGGTGAGCTACTGTTGTTATAGCTTGTCTGCTAGCTTATACTGTACTAAGGATGTCCTCTTGAAATGTGACCAGTTACAAAAGAATCTTGCTGTACTATTGTGGGTGGGGTAATTACTTGTCTGACTCAATTGGTAATGAGCATCAATCTATCCTCAGGTCTCTGATGGGGACATGTCATGTCATGCCATGCCATGCCATTGACAATATGGTGTTACACATTTTTCTTAGAGTACATGCATAAGTACAGCGTTAAAATGTTTTTTCAAAGCCTTTGCCATGTATTAAAGTTGTATTGTCTTAACATTTATATCGAAGTGTTTTTGAATCATATTATAAAAGAAAAATCAAATTTGACCAATACGAACATCACCCGTTGCCTCAGTGATTTTTCCTCTTCATGTCCAAGTCAATTTTAGTCTTCAAGATCCTGTCATACAATACTGTCTTGAATTCTACTTGAGTGCATGCTATAGAAACTAACTAGGAAGTACAACATATTTACCTAGATTTAGTGGTACTGAACCATCCTTATAAATTTGAAAATTCAGTGTGCAATTCGATGATAGAAAATCTTCTGAAATTCTCCGCAACATTTGACTGTTGGTAGTAAAAACTTAAGGCAAATATTATTGTATGTTACTCTATGGTCAAATTTGAGAACATGTATCTTTAAAAAATGTTATTATTGTACACATAGTTTCATTGTTAGTCCCCGTTCGGACGAAGTCCGAAAACGGGGACTTATAATTCGGTCTCCGTCCAGAGTCATATCTCAGAATCCCTTGGACCGATTCATTCTTTGCATGTGCCTAGTACTTTATGTGGGACATATGCACATGCAGTGGTTTAGTGATTTGATTCAAAATGGCCGACTGGCAGCCATCTTGTTTTTTGAAAATGTTGTATTTTGGACATGCTTTGTCAGTTGTCATTCAAACTTTGTACACAGATTATACAAGTTAGGTTACATGTCCATGACGATTTATTTCGCAATTGGATCAAAGATGGTCGGTATCTTGTTTTTGTTTTTTTATGCGGTATCTTGGACGTGCTCTGTCAGTTTTCATTCAAATTTGGCACATACTTGTACTTTATACAGGTTAGGATGCATGTCCATGACAATTTTTTTCAAAATACATGTGTTTTGATGTAAATAAACAATTTGTTGTATACGCCACTTGGAACTCAAGTTTCAAGGACACACTCTCCACAACCCCTCTGCTTTAATATGATGAGCACAAAAAGAACTTTAATGGGGACTGTGTCATTTTCAATGACTTGTTTATACTATAGAATTAGCTTGAACTTTAGTAGATCAAGATATGATTTTCATAAATTTATGAATGTATGGATTCTAAGATGCGAGGTTTACTTTGTAAATGCATACTAAGCTGTTGTTAAGCTGTTGTTAATCTGTTTAAATTTGTTTTCACAAATGAGTTTTTTGCCAGAAATGGTGATAAAACCTAATATAATGGGTTCCTGCCTGTTTAGGGAGACTTTTTACCCACCATCCTTCACTTTGGGATGTTGTGTAGTAAACTTACCAAAAATGGTGTAAAACACTGTTAGCGTTTACTAGGAAATGCATGCTTATCCTCCCAGACCCACCTCCTTAGTTCATGCCCAACAATTTGTTGTAGCATTATAGTGGAATGACATTGGTCTGGTATCATGATTGGTACAAGGACAACTAAGTTTAACATTTTCTGTTGGACATTTTGATTATTGATTATGCATTTTCTAGTGAACTCTAAAACAAACTGCACTTAGCACCAGTTTTGGTAAATTGATTACCACAGAACAATTTCATTATACCAGTGATTGTATTAGCAACATTCTTGTCATATGTCTAACCCTATATGCATGTCAAACAAAACTTGTGTATTCACATTAATAAACATACTTTATTATCTAATCCGCTTTACTTGTACATCTTTCCCTAATAGTAGGATCGTCATTCACAAGACATATTGCATTATATTAACTAATGTGAAAACATTTGGTCAGAAACAGATTGAGACATCTGTAGCAATTTTTTGTGGAGTAATTCAAACACGCAACCTCAGTAACAATCTTGCTGCTGTGTTACAAACTACAAATGAAAATGATTGGTTGAACAAGTATTATGCCCAGCGTGTCAAATTACTTGCTGAACTAAAAACATAGTATATTGTAACAAAATTAACAAATATAATAGGGCAAACTTGTATATCTCGTTATTGAATGACATCCATAACTCCTGACTTATTTAACAGTGAAAAATGTGGACGTGAGGGTACCATACCAAAAGGCGATGATGGAGGGTAGTGCCAAAGATAACCCAACACTTCAATAAAGTTAAAATATAGATTCATTGCAAGCAATGAAAATCTTCAACCTCTGTACACAGACAAAACTTCTCAAGCTTGTTGGCATACCGTATTTGCTTCATTAGTTACGCATGTGCTTACATAAATTACAGAGTTTCTTATAGTCTAAATAAGTGATACTGTAATGATTTAGTATACAACAAATGTGATGTTTGGTTTGGTTTGCTTTCTATTGGAGATGTGCTTCTACTAGAGCAAATACGGTATTCTGATTATGTGGACTACTAATAGTCGATTTCACTTTAGCTTGCTACTTTGACATCTGCCACAATGAGTTATTTACAATTTCTCTCTCAAAATATTCTCAATTGGTGTTCGAATGATTGTTTATAATTGATAATACATTCTGATACACATCTATGCCATAATTTTCGGATGTCCACATCTGTGGAACAGTTAGGGAAAGTTCATCTAAGCACTCATCAGATAATTGAAATGTCAGTGGTTCGAGTAATGGTCTTGAATCCAAGTGGTTTTCACTAGCATCATCAACAACCCCTTCAATACCATAATGCATTATGTCACTCTCATCTAACTCCAACATGACTGGATTCTGTAGCTGGCCAGCAACCCACAGACGAAGGGGGTATGACCTAGTTGTACGCATTCTGTGTCTACACCAAGCATCCCTCCATAGTTCCAATTTTTCATTGATTCTGCTTAAAAAAACATAATGAAGAGCAGCTAGATGAGAGGTATTTAAGGGATCTAAATAGCCTTCCTCCTCCATGAAATAAAAGAGACGATAATACAGGGCTAGAACACCTTCAAATACGTCAAGCCATAATCTTTCGATCCTTTGGTTATGGACACTCTTGCCAGTTATCATGCTTCCTCTGTTCACTCCTCGCTTCTCTAACATGAAATCGGCAATATCTACATTCTCCATGTCTTTATCAGACCGTACTCTGCTTGGAATTCCATAAGTATGCACAGCATCCAAGAAATACTGCATCAACGTTGCTGCTCTATTATTATCCTCACATCGCAGCATTACACGAAGACGACTAAATCCATCAATACCTCCAATTACAACAAAGTTCCAACGAATAAGTTTATGGTTTGTATCGATGTGCCACAGGTGGTTTGGGCCTTGGACATTGTAAACTCATCGATGTAATCGACCTCTCTTCCTCGCTTCCACACCATTTTGATCCTTTCGGTGGATACTATCACGGAGTCTCATGCGTTGCACTCTGATACCAAATCTTGTCAGTAACATGTGTTTTAACATGTTTTCTCCACAGTATGGAAAGTCTTTAGTCAGTTCCATAACATAAAGATCAAGACCGTCATCATCAATATCTGTAAAAAGCATTTTACTAAGGCCATATTGTTGCATTCTGCGGTAAATAGTGCTCTCTGACACAGATAACATTGATGATATTTCAAGTATTGTGAATCCTTCTTCCAAATGTGTTTACAGTATGTCTATGGGTATTGAGAATTGTGGTGCACCACAGCCTTGTCTACTCCTGGACGGTTTCTCATATCCAAATGTGACACATGCTGTGTGTAGAGCCATTTGATCTGCACGGTTGTGTACACCAAAACAATCTAGTTCATAGCTGGATAAGTAGCCCACAATATCTGGAGTTACATCCTCTTCTTCAAACAAACGAGTTAAATCACCTAGATTTAGTTGACCCAAAATGGTTGACATACTATGCTGCTTTTCCATGATTACACTACTATTCAACAGATCAAATTTACAGTCCTGCTTTCAATATGGCTGTCTTTGTGCAGAGCAATGCATTATGGGAAAATCATTGGTATCAAGATATGAAATTGTGAGTGTACATCATGATTATATATGCGTATACTTTAAGAAATTGTGATGAATTCACATCACAATATGGCTAATGGACATAATATTGTGATTATACATCACAATTTGATGAATGGACATCATAATATAGTGAATAGGCATCATAATATAGTGAATAGGCACCATAATATGGTGAATAGGCATCATAATGTAGTGAATGGGCATCATAATATGGTGAATAGGCATCATAATATGGTGAATGGGCATCATAATATAGTGAATGAACAACACAATATAGTGAATGGACATCACAATATAGTAAATGAGCATCACAATATAGTGAATGGGCATCATAATATGGTAAATAGACACCATAATATGGTAAATAGACATCATAATATGGTGAATGGGCATCATAATATAGTGAATGAACAACACAATATAGTGAATGGACATCACAATATAGTAAATGAGCATCACAATATAGTGAATGGGCATCATAATATGGTAAATAGACACCATAATATGGTAAATAGACATCATAATATGGTGAATGGGCATCATAATATAGTGAATGGGCATCATAATATGATGAATGGGCATCATAATATGGTGAATGGGCATCATAATATAGTGAATGGGCATAATAATATGGTAAATGAACATCACATTATAGTGAATGGGCATCTTAATAGGGTAAATGGACATCATAATATGATGAATGGGCATCATGTTATATTTAATGGACATCATAACATGCCAATGAGCATCACGATAATCTAGTTTGCTACTTAAGACAGTCATGGCTTTCCATACAAAATAGCGTGATTTCAACACTTCTCCTAGGTACGGGTTGCTACAATATTGCAACATTGGTTTCATTGTCGATGACCCTAAAGCCGGACGAGTGCGACACTTGCTTAGTGTCTCTCCTTATGCGATTTGCTTGAATCGTTTCTAAAGAAGCACAAACCAAACGGCCGGCCCTTTTTAGGGCTACGACATATTTCAAAAAGAGAACTACCGTTTCTGCTTTTATATTTATTTTTATAGACTTGCTGACTGTTATGATTCTGAAAAAAATCAGCGGTGAACGCGCTGCCCTGAAGGCAGAAAGCTGTCACAGCTATTTTGCGTTCACTCGTTGTTTTACGCAATTAACAATTTTTATAATTATCACGACAGACTTCAAGAAAGTCAACTATTAATACAACGACAGTCAACGAATAGAAAATAGTTTTTTTGTTTTGTGTAGAAAAAGACCCCCTGGGCGTGTGCCCGGATATGACCTCAACTTCTTTATTGTGTCAAAAGTGGGGGGTGGGCGTTTGTCCAGGCATGGGCTCTTACCCGGATAAGTACGGTATAAAAGTTATAATTCCCCAAACATTAGTTGGAACATAAACATGTCAGAAGTATGGATTCAGAAGATGATGCTTGATTATGATGATTTTTTAACATTTAAATGATGGACATCTTGTATCTGATCGTCATACATGTCTATATTGAGAAATATTGCTCTGAACAGCATTAATTAAAACAAAATGGCCACCAGTCAGCCATTTTGAATACATTGATATATCTATAACATGATGTAAAACGAATATATAAAATTTGAACATAATTAGTCGAAGCATATCAGTGATATGGCTCTAAGTGCATTAATTTAAACAAAATGGCTGTCAGTCAGCCATTTTGAATTCGATCTGAAAAATAAAATGACGTGCAACAGGAACCCAAAATCTCTAATCCATAAACGCCAAGATGCAGTTCTGGAATGCCAGAAATGCTTGATTTTTGATGATTTTTAGCACAAAAATGACTGCCATTTGGCCATTTTGAATCAGATAGTCAACCCAATATATCTATGTCATGATGTATAATGAATATATAAAATTTGAACATAATCAGTCAAAACATAGCAGAGATATGGCACTAGAACTGCATTCATTAAAACAAAATGGTCACCAGTTGGCCATTTTGAATCGGATCTGAAAAATAAAATGACGTGCACCAAAGTCCCATAAAGTCCAACAAATGTACCAATTTTAAACAAAATCCATCCATAAATGCTTGATTTTGATGATTTTTTAGCACAAAAATGGCCACCATTTAGTGATCTTGAATGAGATCGTGAAACAAACTGATGCGCATATGTTTAACGGGTATGACGTATGTGTGAAGTTTGATTGTGATTGGTCCATGCATTTCTAAGATACAGGTCTGGCTACACAGACGCATGCACACATGGACGTACAAAGGTCAAAACATAAGTCTCTGTTTTCGGCCTGCGTCCGAACGACGACTAATCTATCAGATGCCAGTCAATAAAATCAATTGACACTTACGACAAAGAGTACCTTCTAGTACAAGCAAAGCGCCAAATAAAAAAAACAAACAACATGTTTCCTCTAATTTGAAAATTGGCCAATGAAGAGTGCTCACTTTCTATTTCTAGCTGTGCGTGCAGGGAAATTCTTCACACAAACATTTTATGCATAATGAAAATTTGGTAAAATCCAAACAAAATGATTAGATTTTAAAATTAGTAATATTGTTTCATCTCTTCATTTCACAAAGTGCTCATACATAAATTAGAACATGTCCAATAGCACATGTAATACTACTGAACAAGTTTATGCATAATTTGTGCAACTGCCATAACCATCTCTGTTTATACACATACATGGCTTAACTAACTGATTACTACTTGTACCAGGTAATATCAACACAGCAGAAACCTCAGAACATTATTAATTAGGTATTTTAAGGAATAAAATGGCGACGTACTGCTTAGACACATCAGTTTTATATCATATAAGTTGCAGTGTAGTCTATATGATTCAGAGATCGACCAACTGTGTGGAGAAACAGAAACAACAAAGAAGTCGAACAAAGAAAACAAAGACCCCGCAGTCAAAAGACAAGAAGTTTTACGCTGTAACAGTGGGAAGGAGTACCGGTGTTTTTTCCTGAATGGAAAATATGTCACAGATTGACCAATGGTTACCCGGGAAATTGCTTTCAAGGTTTCAACACTCGCGAGGAAGCACAGAAATACTACAATTGGTATACCAACAACAAAAATGTCGTTTCAGACTCTGTGTCTGACGATGTTGCCGATAATGAAAACTATGACTCTGGCAGCGATACTAGCGAAGATTCCTTGACATTGGTGAAAGCAGTCATTAGCAAAAGCAACACCGACGATAAACAAGATAGTACAGAAACCAACGACGAGGTAAAACTGCTCCCGACGAAAATTAACCCAAGTGTTGACATGGAATCAACAGACGGCGAAAATAGACGTCATCTTGGAAAAACAAAACAAACAGGCCGATCGAATGCATGCTCTCTGAGAAGAAATTGATATTACCCAAAAATATGTGGATTTAGAACTACAAATGGGAAAACAAGCAGAACAATTAACAAAGATTCAGAAGGACGTGGAACACAAAGAAAAAACCCTACATTCAGAAATAGACTTTCTCAAAGACAAGAGCTCAGCACTAAGCATTGAAATAAATGAAGTTAGACAGGAACTGCTTAGAATCAATGAGGAATGGCGTAGTAAGCTTATATTGCTGCACAAACAGGTATGGAAATAGAATCCAAAAGTAGGCAAGTAGCATTATCGAAAAAGATTGAACGAGAGCTGAATAATGTTAAAAACGAAGTGAAGAAAATAGCAACACAGATTTGCATGCCTACAGAATTTGGAAACTGAGGAAGATGGGAAGAATAATAATGTCCAAGATGGTGGAATAATGAAAACAAGGCACACACAAATGATTGTAATGGTGGACAAGATAAGGCCAAAAAACTTGATAAGAACAACAACAGTGTTAATCTTGAACTTGAAAACAAGTTTGATGAGATAGACACTCTTGCCAAGATTAGACATACAAGCAGCCTGGAAAAGAACAATTACAATCTATCTGACTATGATGTACTGATTGTTGGTGATTCCTTGACAAAGTACATAAATATTAAAATGATATATAGAGGTCAAAATACAAAGAAAGTACAGAAATCAACTATAACCGAGTCATCTGCATATATAGGGAATGTACAATCCTCCAACAACATAAGTCTAGTCATATTACACGTAGGAACAAATGACATTACCAGGAAGGACACTGGTCTAACTACATGTACTAAACAAATGGAACGTTTAATTGACAACACAAGAGAGAGATTTCCAGAAGCCATTATTGCAGTTTCTGCAGTCCTGCCACGCCATAGAGATGAGCCCAGTACTAATACCATGATAGATCAACTAAATCAGGGAATTAGTAAAATTGTAGTTCAATAAAAAATTGTCTCTTTATTGAACATAGGGAATTCGAACAAAGTTTGGAACTATATGCACAAGATGGAATCCACATCAACTACAATGGAACTTGCATGCTTGTTGCTAACATCAAACATGCAGTGAGAATGGTTTACCCAAAGCAATATTATCAGCCACGTACGAAACATGCAGAGTTATGACTCTCACAAGGCAATGCATGTATATGGAAACAGTGTACATAATCAGCAGTACAGTGATAGATCCAGTATGTACCATGATCAACGATATCAGAATTACCAGGATAGGCAATACAGCAGTTATCCTCCTCGCAGCTACCGTCGCCGACAAAACTACTACATGCACAGTAACAAGAATGAATACCCAACCTATCATCAAGGCAATCAACGAAACTCAGGACATGGACATTATTGGTATAAAAATCATAATAACAAGAACATGCAATATTATAAAAACAATGACAAACATAGACGTAATGACTATGAACATTATGAGGAACAACATACATGTAGAGGTGCACCTTTTGACAGATCATATGATTGGTAAGAATATTGACACTTTACTAAACACAGTTAATGTTGTAAAAAAAAAAATGTGTAACATCTTGGTCTACAACCACTGCAATAAGTAATTGCAATGTTATGAAAACTAGAACAACT
Source organism: Saccoglossus kowalevskii (assembly GCF_978046115.1). Lineage (NCBI taxonomy): Eukaryota > Metazoa > Hemichordata > Enteropneusta > Harrimaniidae > Saccoglossus > Saccoglossus kowalevskii. The sequence continues at coordinate 254,075 of NC_140656.1, read as the reverse complement.
CGAACTCATTTGAGCCTAACCATTTGGTAGTTGGAATATTCATGGAATTGGTGCAATTGTTAAGGATTTTTATATCTTGTGTCTACAGGAAACCTGGCTTGGAAATTCCAGGAGTGTAGATATTTTAAATATTGGTGGCTACAATTATTACAGGTCAGACAGAAAAAAGAAATCAAGAAATAGCAGAAGGGATTCTGAGGGTACAGCAGTGTTATTTGAAGCAAACTTACAAAGGGGGCTCACCAAAATAAACTCAGAAATTGGTGATCTGCTGTGGTTTAAACTAAATAAGAATTTTTTCTCACTTCAGCACGACTTTTATTTGTGTTTTGTTTACATACCACCAGAAAAATCAGTCTACCATCTTGACAACAATTACTTTGATATTTTAGAAAAAGAACTTTCAAAATTGTCCAACATAGGTGAAGTGATTATTATTGGCGATTTCAACAGCAGAACAAAGAAAATAAATGACTTCATAGATTTTGACAATGAAGGGTACATACCTGTTGCTAATACATATATATCTGATAATTTTAACAGGAGATTTACGCAAGACATTATTGTCAATAATTTTGGAAAAGAATTGACTGACTTGTGTATAAAAAATTATTTAATAATCGTTAATGGAAGAACAATGGGTGACTTACTAGGCAATGACACTTATCACCATCCTGCAGGATCAAGTTTAGTAGATTACTGTATACATGTATGTACTAAGAGTAGTTATAATTGTATCGCTTATCTAGTCCATGACATAAGTCCCCTATCAGATCACTGTGCAATTAGTTATTCAATTCAAGCAAACTTCAGAAACCGAAAACCGGATGTTAACGCACAACTAAACCCACTATCTCCAAAATACATATGGGATGAAGAGTCCAAAAACAAATATGAGGAATGTTTGCAAAGTGACACTTTAGATAAGTTTCAGGACTACTTCAATACCAATTGTAATGTCATGACTATTAATGATTTAACTGAAAGTCTCACATCAATGTCAATTGATGCGGGAAATAAGTGTCTCAAGAAAATAACACAAAAAAGAAAAAAGAAAACACAAAAATTAAGGAAATCCTGGTTTGATAAGTCATGTCATAAAAATTAGAAGAGACCTAATTAACGCTTCAAAAATTTTATCAAAACAACCCAATAACCCATTTGCAAGAAAACAATACTTTGATACCAAAAAACAGTACAAAAAAATTATAAAAAACAAAAGAAATTTAAAATTACAATGATAAACCATCTTGAGAAAACTTACAATAGCGGTCAAGAATACTGGAACACAATTAAACAACTACGTTGTGGGAAAAATAACAAAACTCCTGACCCAAATTTAACAAGCATGGAGTGGAAAAACTATTTTCAAAAAATGTTTCAGAACAAACACAATAATAATAATAATAATAATAATCTTTTGCAACTTCTAGAACAAAAAGAATGCATGACAAATTACAATACATTTCTAAATGCAAAAATAACAATAGAAGAAGTTATAGATGCACTAAAAAAAGCCAAGTACAAAAAATCAACTAGTGAAGACGGAATTGCAAACGAAATGCACAAAAACAAAAGCAAGTTACTAATTGAATGCCTAGCCAAACTTTTCAAGGATATACTGATTAGCAGAAAGTTTCCTGATAGCTGGAAACCAGTCTTACTAAAGCCATTGCATAAATCTGGAGAATAAAGTGATCCAACAATTATAGAGCAATAGCCCTGTCAAGCTGCATGTCAAAACTATTCACATCAATTATGAACTCAAGACTGACTATATATCTAGAAAATAATAATTTATTAACACCCTTTCAATTTGGATTTAGAAAAGAAAGGCGAATAACCGATGCCATCTTCCTTTTAAAAACAGCAGTACACAAAACATTGTATGGTAAAAAAGACAACCATCTTTATAGTTGTTTCCTTGACCTAAGGAAAGCACATGACCATGTTTGGAAGGATGGCTTATACATGAAATTACAAAATTTAGGTGTTAACAGACATTTTTACAATCTAATCAAATCTATGTACACAAACACTGAATATAAAGTGCCATCAGGTGTTACTGAGAGGTTTGAATCCACTTGTAGGGTAAAACAAGGATGTAACCTGTCCCCGACATTATTCAATATCTTCCTAAATGACCTCCTGGCATATTTGAGGATAATATATTTAACCCTGCATTAATTAATGGTAATTCTTTAAGCTGTATTCAATATGCGGATGACCTGGTTCTAGCTAGTATCCAACACTGCAGACGGCCTACAAAATTGCCTTAATAAATTAATGGATTACTGCACTGAATGGAATCTCGCTGTAAATACAAAGAAAACAAAGATTATGATCTTCAATAAAGGTAATCGTTTATTGAAAAATAAAAACTTCAAAATAAACAAGCCATGCATGGCACAGTCCCCGTTAGTTATCAAATTTAAGATATATAGTTTTGTTTAGTAAAGCTGGAATATAACCATGTCAGGAATATGATTTTTTAACATTAAAATGATTGACGTTTGTATCTGATCTTCAAACAAGTACTTGTCCATATTAAGAGATATTGCTCTGGAACAGCATTTAAAATCAGCCATTTTGAATACATGTATATATATAACATGATATATAACGAATATATAAAATTTGAATATAATCAGTCAAAGCATTTAAGAGATATGGCTCTAGAAGTCCAACCATTAAAACAAAATGGCCTCCAAATCAGCCATTTTGAATCCAATCTGAAAAAATAAAATGACGCACGTAATGTCTAATTTAAGTTTGAACGAAATCCATCCATAAATGCCAGAAATGCTTGATATTTGATGATTTTTTAGCACAAAAATGACCACCATTCATTTTGAATAGCATCGTCAAATCAATACATTCGTTTATCTATGACAGGATGTATACTGAATATTTAAAATTTGAATATAATCAGTCAAAACAAGTCGGAGATATGATTCTAGTAGCCCATTCATTAAAACAAAATGGCCATTTTGAATCCGCTCTGAAAAATAAATGGTGTGCATCAGGAACCTGTAATGTCTAATTTATGTACCAAGTTTGAAAAAAATCCATCCATAAATGCCAGAAATGCTTGATATTTGATGATTTTTTAGCACAAAAACTGCCACCATTTGGCCATTTTGAATAGGATCGTCAAACCAATATATCTGTCTATGACATGATGTATAATGAATATTTAAAATTTGAACATAATCAGTGAAAGCAAGTCAGAGATATTGCACGAGAACCACATTCATTAAAACAAAATGGCCGCCAGTCAGCCATTTTGAATCTTATCTGAAAAACAAAATTATTTGCATCAAGGTCCCAAGTTTGAACAAAATCCATCTGTAAACAGCCAAGAAATGCTTGATTTTTAGGATTTGTTAGCACAAAAATGGCCGCCATTTGGCCATCTTGAATCAGATCGTCAAACAAATTGACGTGCATATGTATAATATCATGTATGATGTATGTGTGTAGTTTGATTGTGATTGGTCCAGGCATTTCTAAGATACAGGTATGGACACACGCACAGATGCACACACAGACGCATGCACGGACACACGCACGGACACACAGAGGTCAAAACACAAGTCCCCGTTTTCGGACTGCCATACAATCACATATTTACAGACAAAGATGGCCACAAAGCAGCCATCTTTAATTAAATCAAGCATAGGAAATCTATGTATAAGATAAACAACAATGAAATCAGACCAAGTGACAGAACTTACATAGTATGGCCAAAAACAGAAATGGCTGCCAGTCAGCCATCTTTGATCTGCTTTTAAAACAAACTGACATATACAGTGTATGATGTATGTGCCAAATATGGATCAAATGGGACACAAATCATGAAGATATGGTGTAGTATTGCCAAAAAGCAAGATTGCTACCAATCTGGCATTTCTGATTCAATTGTGAAACAGATTGTCATGAACGTTATCGACATTATTTACCAAATTTTAATGAAAAAGGATTAAACATTTTTTAGTAAAATGTTTGATCAGGAAATGTTAGTTAAGAACACCCCCCCCCCCAAGTAATTTGTTAAGACAAAATGACCACCAAGCAGCCATTTTGAATCCAATCTAAAATCAAAGAAAGCTTAGAAAGAACTCCCATGTGCTGAGAGTATTGGAGACACATTAAATATAATTCGAAATTACTTAGCTGAAAACTAATTATGCAAATCAGAAAATTAATATGAACAGATTTGAGTGTAAAACTAATGAGGTCTGCGCAATGTAACAGAAAATCTATGTTTCCAAGTTTAATTGAAATGTGATTAGAACCAAAAAATTATGAATTATTATGCTTATTAGGGAATTAATATGAACAGATTTTTACCCCAAACTAATTAGGTTTGTACATTGTCCTAGAGCATCTTTGTACTAAGTTTCATTGAAATGGAATAATTAGTACTTTAGATATCAGTGTGAAAGCTTAAAATTGGTTAATTATGCAAATTAGGTAATATGTACAGATTTTAACCCACAATTATCCAGGTCTGTTTATTGTCCTACAGCATCCATGTACATTCATTGGTATGTGATGTTTAGTACCTGAGATATCAGTGTGAAAGTTGGTTAATTATGCAAATTAGGCAATTAATATGCACAAACATTTACCAGAAACTCATTGGGTCTGCATAATTCTAGATTCATTGAAATGTTATGATTAGTACTTTAGATATCAGTAGAAAAGCTGAAAATTAATTATGCAAATTATTTATTAATATGCACAATTATTTGCCCTAAAACTAATCAGGTCTTTGCATAGTCCTAAAGGATCTATGTACCAAGTTTCATTGAAATGCGATGATTAGTACTTGAGATACCTGTGGAAAAGCTGAAAATTAACTAATTATGCAAATTAGGTGATTAATATGCACAAATATTCATCAGAAACAATCAATCTCTGCATAGTCCTCGAGTATGTAAGTACCAAGTTTCATTGAAATGTGATGATTAGTACTTGAGATATCAGTGGAAAAACCGAAAATCGACTAATCATTATGCAAATTAGGTAATTAGTATCCACGGATTATTACCAAAAACTAATCAAAACCTAGCATTAGTTCAGAGCATGTATGTACAAAGTTTCATCAAAATCCAATGAGTGGTTGTTTAGATATCAGTGGAACAATCATGGAACAGCTAAAAATCAGCTAATATCATGCAAATTAGGTAATTAATATGCACAGATTTTTACCAAAACCTAATCATTAAAACAAAATGGCCACCAGTTGGACATTTTGAATAAAAAAAAACCAAAATGAGATCTATTTAGGTCTTAACACTTATGCGATCTACCGTAGTTTAGATATGACAGAAATGCATGATTTTGATGAATTTTTATCACAAAAATTACTGACATTTGACCATCTAGAATCAGATCATAAAACAAATGTTGCCCAAGATATGTGATATATCTGTGAAGTCTGAACATGATCGAGTCAGGCATGTCTGAGATACAGGGAATGCATGCACACACAAAGGTGTCTGAACAGGAACTAACAATTTTAGGCAAGTTAGGGCAGAGTAAGTAACTATTCATGCAAATTAGGTAATTAATATGCACAGATTTTTACCAAAACCTAATCATTAAAACAAAATGGCCACCAGTTGGACATTTTGAATAAAAAAAAACCAAAATGAGATCTATTTAGGTCTTAACACTTATGCGATCTACCGTAGTTTAGATATGACAGAAATGCATGATTTTGATGAATTTTTATCACAAAAATTACTGACATTTGACCATCTAGAATCAGATCATAAAACAAATGTTGCCCAAGATATGTGATATATCTGTGAAGTCTGAACATGATCGAGTCAGGCATGTCTGAGATACAGGGAATGCATGCACACACAAAGGTGTCTGAACAGGAACTAACAATTTTAGGCAAGTTAGGGCAGAGTAAGTAACTATTCTAAGTACTGTTTCAAACAGATTCATTGAGATCGAGTTGTGCACCGGCCTCTTCAAAACATTCTGATAACTTGATTACTCAGCATAGTCACTGGATACAGTTTCTGCAGCAGGTAGACCAGCTGGTGAGCGGCAGTCACTTTAAATATATTCACTGGGAATATAAATTAGCACATGTAACACAATCACCACAGCTAAATATGTCTTCATCTGTCCTTGTAAATGAATGCATGTAATTATCTCCTGTGTGTATCACTGAAAGAGAATCTTACTATTCTGCCTCATCATCAATGAAAGAGTATTCCTGATCAACACCCAACATTAAACGTCTATCCCAGTATTCTCTACATACAGAAGGAGAGTCAGGATCTGCCTTGTCACAGTAGCACCTCATCGTTGAACAGTTTGTCTTACAGGAGTATCTTAGGATGTAAAGAATTGAGTAAAGAACTAAGGAAGTAAGTAAAGAATGAAGAAAGAAAGTAAGTAAGTAATGAATGAAGAAAGTAAGTAAAGAATGGGCCATTCCAGTTTATATCTGCAACCCCCCCTGTTGATGAGGTTGTGTGTTTACTTCATATGGGGTATAATTTCCATGGGTGTATAAGTCATACAAAGTTTTATTTCCAAATCACCATTCACCATACAGTAATGGAAATCCAAAACTATAGTTCCTACTTATGGTGTTGATAAGTTCCTTTGTACCACCATACAGAGTAGGATTTCCAAATATAACTCATCATATGCTAATTTACCAAGTTCAAAATTTTATATTTGATAATGGAAATCAAAACTAGTCCTGATTCACGGTGTTGATGAGTTCATTCTTGCCACCATACAGAATAGGATTTCGAAATATAACTCTCGTCATATGATGCCAATTTTCCAAGTTCAATCTCCAGCTGCGGTAAAGTCTACAGCAGAGCTAAAAACAATGCTCACTTCACTCACAAATAAAAACATGTGTGCGCAACTGTCAGATGGTCTGTAAGTAGGCAAGCTTGACAAGGCGAGGAATACATCACATAATGTCACACAAATACAATATACAGGGTTGCCATTCACAATATTCCATAAGTTTGTGATTGTTGGACCTAATAAACAATGACTGCTGAAACATTTGTAATCACGCTGTCCTCTTGTTTAAAAATAATCTTTGCTGCTAGGCGAAATTAAACATCAGTTTCACTTAATACGACTCAAACTTTAATTTTAATATGACTGAGAGTCAAACATACATGTATATTAGTCAAATTATTTTCGCACATTAAATTTTGCAATTTTGTGAAATGTTTTCTTTTTTGTTTGAGAGGATGTTTTATCAATCATAACAACCTTTAATGCATGTATTCATAAGAAATATTTAATAAATTCTTTCATATTCACAGCAAAGATACTTGGGGTGGTCTCTGTTAAATTTGTGTCAAAATATGTAAATTTAGATTTTTAGAGAATATTTTTGGGGAAAAAATGCTATTTTCGACATCTAGTCAAAAACCGCAAGTCCAAATGCTTTCATATTTGCAGCAAAGATACTTAAGGTAGTCTTCTGTCAGATTTATTAAAAATAGAGAAACACTGTAGCTTCACCAAATGAACAACTTTGATAGAGAAACCAGTACATGTGTCTACATTATAAATGTGAAAGCAATCTGACTTTTTGAAGAAGAAGTCGAAAAGATGTATTTTACAAACAAATTCACTAAAAATAGAGTTTTGCATACAATGTCATTTTGACACAAATTTTACCTTGATTGGGAATCAGCCCAACTTTGGTGCCAATATGAAAGCTTTTGGTCAAGCGGTTCTGGCGAAGAAGATGAACAGTAAAGTTGGATGCGGATGACGACGGATGATCAGTCATTCTATGAGCCCCGCTCAGTCATCTTCGATGACAATGGAGCTAAAAAGTTTTCTGCAGGACTAGCACAATCGGAAAGGAAATCAAATGGGTGGTTCACCGTGTTAATCACCGTGGCTTTCTGCGGGAGTCAGAAGAGCAGTGGACTGCTTATAATTAATGGTCTCCACCGCGGTGGCCACTACTCTCAAGTTTCAAATAAACGTACCAGTACATTCTGATTTGGGACGGTATGATTATTTATTTTTGCAATTGGATTATCTTTGTATTCATTTGTAAGTGCTCGAATGGCCACATTCAAAACATATGGGCTACATGTGGCCCCAAATAATACTGACTTAAATTGATAAGCCACAAAGCTACTTTCAATATCGGATGGATTGCTGAGCCAAAGAAACTTTGTGAACTTTTAGTCACTTTCAGACAGACGTATCATCAGAAAGGCATTTTCAATATCTGCAACCAGCGCGATTGAATTAGCCCTGAATCTTATCAGAATCTCGGTCAGTGAATTGAGCAAAGGAGGACCCGTCTCCAAACATTGATTCAAACTAGGATGGTTTTTATTAGTGGTCGCAGAAGCGTCATATACAAGGCGAATCGGTGTTGATTCAGAGTCCTTTTTGACGGACCGATGAGGCAAATAATGACCAATGCTTGTATCGTCATTGGGAACCAATTCAATAAAGTCGCTTTTGAGCTGTTCAGAAAGAATTCTATCATATATTTTCAGTGAATCTGGTTCTAATTTTTGAATCATACTGCGTGTTCGCACTTCTGCTGATTTGAAATTTGTGGGTAAAATTGGGTGATTTACTTTCCACTGCAATTTTGCGACAAACTGATTATTTTCCACCGTTAAGCATTTGTCGGTATATTCTTTGTATTGTTGTTCATGTGTAATGTTGAGAGCCTGTTGTCTTGTAAACGTATCTTTAACACCCACTGACTCCAGGTCCCAGTAACTAGCAATCATTTTATCCATTACACTGTCATGTGCTCGGATAGAAGCAATGGTGAATGAATTTGTTTTGTTTGTCCTGTTGTGTGTAGTGAAAGGCCCTGACAGTAGGTATCCAAAGACAGTCGGTATAGCGTTTGGTTTGCCCTTAACTATGCGCGAGTTGTGTGTAACAAAATCCCAATAGTGATCGGCGCCTATCAGAATATCGATGTTTAATGTGGATCGATTTGACGGCGGATAGGCCAATGATAGACCTCTCAAATGTGGCAAACGTGCAATATCGAAAGTTACAGTGTTCTCCAATCCCTCGGAAATACAGTCGACCATCAGTACATCGATCAGGGATTTAATGCCATCTTTGCTTTGTAGTGACAGCGTGGTTCTCGGTATGGACTGCACACAGGAACGCGGATTGGAGAACGAATTCAGACTCAATAATTTGTTATAATTTGGGATTACACCTAGTTTACCTGCGAAAGAGTTTGTGACAAAGCTTCTATCACTACCATTGTCAAATAGGAGGGTAGCAACACATTTAGTACCTCGAAAATGCGTACTAACTCGTGCGGTTTGAAGCATTGCACGTCGCGGACTGTCAGAGTTAATTTTCGAGTCACTCCCGGTAAAACGCAATTGTTCACCAGTATTTGCTGAATGTGAAAAATGCGAGTTTGCCGTGCTAGAATTCGTTGAATTTGTTTGCGCAGTTGAAACGAAACGACGTATGATGTTTACTCTTACAAACACGGCAAGTGAAATGCGACTTACATTGAGACAACATGTGCTTTCCCAAACAATTAAAGCATCGTTTATTTTGGGTAATAAATTCGACTCGATCCTTCCTAGTTGAAATATTTGTACAATTTGTGGTGTAATGCTTGCCTTTGCAATATATGCAATGTGGGGTTCTGTCACCAATTTGTGTTCTACCATGAGTGTGATCAGTTTGTGTGACATGGTTTTGTTTCTGTTGATCAGAATATGTGGTACCACTGTAAGATTTGTCAGTATTATTGTAATTACGACGCCCATATCGTTTGGACTTGAACTGTGTTGAGTCATGTGTACTCTGGGTGAAAGCATGTATTGCTGAAGGGTTTGTGTCGTAATCTACCTGACCTACATTTTTTTTTTGTGGCGAAGATTTTAACCTCGTGTAACATGTGCTGACTGAGTGTGACTAATGTCCATTCCCCGCTTGGGTTGGATCGCGCTAAACTTTGTTGAAATTGAACTGGGAATGTATCCAGTATCATGGGTATGAGGAGTTTCTCATAGCCTGCGACTGGCACAATGTACACCTAATAAATGAAGTGCCCTGATGTGCTTTTCCAGGGTATCATGATATATCCGTAAAGAATTGGCATCATAATTGGATGCGTCGGCTGTGCGTAATGCACGCATGTGAGCAGCGATAATTTGATGTGGCTGGCCGAATCGTTCGGTCAGAAGCTGGAGTGCCAAACTGTAATTTACTATAGTAAGATCTAAGCCGGTTATTACTTCTAAAGCCTCCCCCTCTAACGACCTTTTCAAATAAGCAAATTTGATTATAAGACTAAGTTGTGGATTTAAACCTACAGCAGCATTGAACATATCCCAAAATTCAGCCCACCCCGTATACTCGCCTGAATAGACAGGCAAATCAATACGTGGCAATTGAACAGAATTAAATTGAGTGTATTGTGGATTCATACCTGAAATATGAGCTGTTGGAATTGAATTGTTCAAAAAGTTATTTTGTGTAACTTCTACTTGAGGCACTGGTGCATTAGCGGGTTGATCGAACTGTTGTACAGGTGGTTGAAACGCGACTTGAAACGTCGGTACTGGGGCGCGACTTGAGGTGTCGACGGCGGTACGACTTGAGGTGTCGGTGGCAGCTCGATTTCAGGTGTCGGCGGCAGTGGGACTTGAGGTGTCGGCGGTGGTATGACTTGTGGTGTTGGCGGCAGCACGATTTGAGGTGTCGGCAGCGGTGCGACTTGAGGTGTCGGCAGCGGTGCGACTTGAGGTGTCGGCGGCGGTACGAGCTGTTGGACCAGTGCTTGTTGATCATCTGGAGGGATTGGTTGTTGATTTACTTTGTGTTGACCAAGTTGTGGGACTGGATGTATTTCTTACTTCGCTGGCTTGTTTTCTGTCAGGAATAAATTGATCGAACTAAACCTCTCTAGTAATTTGAGTTTGATTTCTTCAGTTTCCGTAAACTCTGCGTCCAGAACATCGGCGTAATTTCTGACTTCATCGCAGGCCTTTTGTAAGGTTGAGATACAATTGTCAAGTGCTAGTATGCTTACTTTGATCAGCCGATATACTTCAGATTTGTTGTCAGTGACTTCAAAGTCTTGGATTATATCCTCGGCAAGTGTCATTGCGATATTTAATTGAGTCACAACTTTGTTCAGTTTATCTATTGCTTTGTTCAGGATTCTTCGAGGCATGATGAATCAGTATTGGATATCCTGGTCTCGGCACCAAATTTATGTGGTGGATAAGTTTATATCGCAAAACTAGGCGTTGGGGTGTTAAAAAGTACAATATTTAAGCCAAAATAATTTATCACTTCACCTATATGGGAGGGGGCTGGTAGGACTAAATTACTAGTACTTTATTTAGATTAGTTTTTGTTTTAATTGTATTCATTCTAGTAATTATTTTTTAACTCAGTCTTTATTTTATTCTTATTTTTTTATTATTGTATTTTCTATTACTGTATTGTATTGTATTGTATTGTGATTTTTGATTTACGGGTATGTAAAACGAAATTACATTAACGGATGTAAATGATAACTATTCCAATGAAATCCTTAGCACCCCGTTGGCAGGCCAGTCACACTGGTTCTCACCACAAGAGGTTACGATCCCCCCTGCCAAATGCTAAGAACAACTAAAACTAATATATACATATTTACATGAAAATTTTTCCACCTATGCGCAGTGTTTCAGCCAGGATTTCGAAACGTGGGACACAGTGACCCATGTCAGCCAAAAAGTGGGGACACACGATTTTTTTTAGGGACACCCATTGTTAAATTTTCATAATAAATTGCATTTCACTCAAAAAAGTATGTTTACCTTTAATTTTTATTTCCATGATTGACAATGTACAATAATACACATCAGCAAAGCCAATCAATATCAATACTCATTAATGAGATATACGGGTATAGATAATAACATTCATTTCGTATGAAATGCTCTCCTTGGTTTACTTGATTTCCATAAAGCAAGGGCTTCGCTGGATTGAAAATCTTCAATACTGGGTCCCTCGCCAGAGATCAGAGACAGCGTGTCCACTCTATGAGGTTGTAGTCTATTACGCGTTTTGGTTTTTATACGATTCTGAATCGAGAACCCACGTTCGCAATCTGCTGTTTGAACTGGAAGTATAAGTGCTAAACTCGCCAATTTAAGTAGATTTGTAAATTGTTCTTTATGATATTCGTATATTATCTTCCATAAGGTTGACATCTTATCACGTGGATATTTCTGTTGCACTACTAATGGCTTTACAACTGACCATTCATGCTTGGTCTCATCGCCGTCAATTATAGCCGTAAACACCGTACCATCATCTGACTCGCGATCTGTACCAAAGTAATTAATTAACGTGTCCATTTCATTGTTTCCGTATTCACCGAGGTCGTCACTTGATAAGAAACTTAGCGGTCGCATAGCTAGAATAGCGAATAAGGTTATAACATCACTAGTCTCCGTCGGAAATCTTTCATTTAAATTCTCCAAAATATTATCGGTAAAGCTCTTTGTCGTGTTTTCGAATTGCTTCACAGCTTGGGGTGATGCGTTGATCGAATGGTCGAAATACTTGAACTTCGATCGTTTCTCACGTAGTGCATTCAACTGGTTTACAAATTGTCCACCTTCCGATGCGAACGATTTAATTTTCTGCACTGTTAACGGACACTTGAACCATTGCGATGTCGATGTCAGCCTTTTGAAAAACCAAACTCAATTGTGTCATAACGGGCATCACATCCATCAACAAGTGCATTGTTGCAACGAACTGAAAGTCGGTCATTTTGTTCATTATTCCCTTTGCTATCGGGTTTTGTCGTGATACTGATTCGAAGTAACGAGAGAGCCATACGTTCTATAAATTGTTTCTAATGCACTATAGCACGAAAACCACCTCACTTCGTGGACTTCTTTATATTTCAATTGTGGGTCATCTAACACCTTTTGTATATCCTTCACAGCTTCGACACGTACGGATGAACGTTTAAAATAATAGTAAATGTCCATCAACACTTGTTGGTATTTCTTCATATAGTTTACTGAGTTGGCTGCCTGACTTGTACAGAGAGCAAGGCGGTGCGCCACACAATGAACGCTCAACAAAAAAGGATTTACTTCACGTCGCAATCTCGCTGCAACTCCGTTAAGCCGTCCACGCAAGACACTCGCCCCATCACTGCCGAAACCAAGTAGTTGTCTTGCTTCTATTTTTTTCTGATCTAGTAACATCTGTTTCAGCGTTTCAGTGATTACCAATGCAGTTCCAACCTTTACTGAACATTTCCCAAATAACGAGTTCTTGGCAGAAAGTCCGAATCCATAAGTCTCACGTATACAACCAGTTTTTTGGTTACTGATATGTCCGTACTTTCGTCCGTCAACACGCTGACAAACTCACTACCATGCAACTGATCTTCAATATTTTTACGAATTACAGTGGCCATGGCATCCTGCATTTTGTCTGCAGTTTGTTGGGTAGTGTATGTCGCATATTCACCAGATTTCAATTTTCCCAGCATGTTTATTCCTTGAAGTTGCAATAATTGTAATAATGATGAATATTTTCGAGTGGATATGTCTTCCTTTGCAAGCCAATATACACTACGCATTGCCGATATAATTGATTCTTCTTTGTCGCTCAGAACACGTGACGTGGCTTTTTGAAAATTACGGCGTAAAACAATTTCTTGAATGGCTTTTTTGTGATCAGAACACTGCAAATGTCTCTCCAGAGTGGACGTCCGAAAATTGAAGCATCCTCTGTAATGTGTCTGTAAACGGATTTGATTTCCCGGTGTCTTGACACCATTTACAAATCATTCCTTTCTCATTGTGACGGATCAACCACTGTGAATATTGTGGTTTTTGTAGCCACCCATTACTGAAGTTTCGGACTTTCTGTTTCTTGTGGACCGGTTCGTCCGTATCATCGTGTTGTATGCTCTGGTTTGATTCAGCTTGTGTTTCGGTGATGTTGACATCTTCACCAGTGTCTGCCGTACTCGTAGTAGCTGCCGTTCCATGTCCTCCAAAAAAACTTGTGATTCGTTTTTGGCTTGACATTCTTATGACGATTGACACGATGGACGTAGTGACGGTTAATGTAAATTCCCCTGTGTTCACGTGTTTCGACTTCCAACTACGTTGAACTGCCACAGAGGCACCATGGAAACGAAACTTTGTATCAATCAGTTCGGCACGCGGCCTCAAAGAAAAAATAGCAACAATTTATTTTAGACCTAATTGATTGTCGCCACGTTGCCATAGTAGCAGACGAAATAGACAAGGCATAATGCGAAACTGTCATACAAATCACTTACTCGTGCGGCAATATAAACAATAATGAAGTCAGAATCAAAACATTCCCACGTGCAACCTGATGTTTATATATATATATATAAAAAAAAACTAACGCTTCACAACCAGGCTTCCGGATAATGGTATCAGTGCGTCCCTGTGACCCCAAACCTTTATTTTTGAGGGACAATGTTTATTTTTTTGCGTCAAATGATGCAAGCCCGCGCTCTGGCTGAAACACTGATGCGGATCTGTTTGTGCAGGAGTTTTACGACCGTGTGCCTTTACTGACGTCAACCAAACTTGTTATATGGGAAGTTGGCACCCAAGGCTCACAGGTGCTACACCTTGCCCAAGGGTGACCTGGAGGTAGTTGTGGCAAAGGGTAACCTCATTCTCCCACGTCCATAGACTCCACAACCGGATGTAGTTTAAAATCTTGCCCAGGACACATATATACATATTTAAATGAACGTAAACGTTGCCTTTAATAGGTAATACCTCACACATGAGGCTGAGTTGGTGCAAGGCTTTTATTGTATTGTATTGTATTTAAATTGTCCTAGTCTTGTAATACTTTTTATTTACCATACTGTGAACCTGCTGATGGTTCGGTAGTGTAATAAAGTTATTATTATTATTATTTATAAATATAAATTTGCATAAATCAAAATGGCTGTTAGATTTTGAATTGATCAATCCAGAATGGTTATTGTAACATTCAACATCATTCAACCAGTAAGTGCTTCATAGTCACATTTTCTATGTCAAATGATGACATGCACACACACACACACACACACACACACACACACACACACACACACACACACACACACACAATACTGACAATATTGAGCTCTTGAACCAAAATAATTGCTTAAAATATTGTGTATTGTACATTGTGTATAGTGTTTTTTTTTCTTTTCAAGATATATATGTGCACCCAAAATAATTTATTATTATGTGCTTTTCCATTAAGGTAGAGATGCAGTTTACCTGACAGATATTTTAATTAGTTAATTAGGCAACCAAGATGACCAAGCTTATTGTATGAATTTTGAAATTTTGTAAGTATTTTTTTTTATGGACACTGTAGTTTGAAATATGCACAAAAATGTGTTTTTTTGGTCAAAAGTGATTTAAACAAAACAAGTCATTGAAAATGACACAGTCCCCGTTAAATTTTTGAAAGTTCTCTTTGTGCTCGTCATATTAAAGCGAAGGGGTTGTCGCGAGCGTGTCCTTGAAACTTGAGTTCCAAGTGGCATATACAGCAGATTGCTTATTTACATCAAAACACTACGTGTTCCGTGTAGTAGTAATATGGCCAAAAATAAAATAAATGTTATTCGTCCATCTTTGATCTGATTATGAAACACACTGATATGTATGATGTATGTGCCAAATACGAATGAAAATGGTACATAAATTGTGGAAATATAGTAGTAAGGCCATAAAGTCAGACGGCTGTCAATCGGCCATCCTTGACCAGATTTTGAAACAAATTATCATGGACATGCATCTTAACATGTATAAAGTACATGTATGTGCCAAATTTGAATGAAAACTGACAAAGCATGTCCAAATTACAACATTTTCAAAAAACAAGATGGCTGCCAATCGGCCATTTTGAATCGAATCGCTAAACCACTGCATGTGCATATGTCCCACATAAAGTACTAGGCACATGCAAAGAATGAACGGAATCGGTCCAAGGGATTTTGAGATATGACTCGGACGGACGCACAGACACACAGACGGAGACCGAACTACAAGTCCCCGTTTTCGGACTTCATCCGAACAGGGACTAATAAGCTTCTAAACCATGCCTATGTTTTCTGTCAAAATTGGTTTACGGGTACATCTGTTTACTATGAAGAAAGTGCCGTCTTGAAAACTGTCTACTAGTTGTAAATTTTGCTGGGCAGCAGTTCAACTTTCACTACTTCAAGTTTATGCATAAATTAACACCCAGGCTAGTTGTCTGTACGATTGTTGTAACACTGTTCAACCAAAAACGAAGCCCCAAAGGCATTTTGAAGATATACACAACAAAGTTTAGTTTGTATTCTCTGAAGCAGCTGGTTTATACACTTTACTTTTAATTGAATGTGCACATATATTAAAACAGTTACAAATGTGTTTTGCCACATCATTCATAATAATTTCATCCATATTGTTTAAAAATATTCCATAATAACACTACATTGTTGTTGTCTTGAGAAATGGTATGTTTTGTGAACAAATTGTCTCCTTCCTTAAATATTGCTCATTTTCAATTTCTTTAATTTCACAAAATGAAAATTTTCCATCAGGGATTGGTAAATTATTGTACCTTCCCATTGCGATCTGTAAGTGATGGGCACTTTTCTTCAGTTTGGAAATTGCAGAGCGATATAGTGGGTTATTATATTTATTATAGTATTTCTCAAGTGAAAAGTCTATTATAAATTTTCTGTCAATTCTCAGTTTATTTTAATGATTTGTGCCTTTGTTGTCATTGTGCATAAATACTTTACATCTTTTCTAAAACTGAGATCTAAATTTTTCACAAATGTCTTCACTATATTTTAACTCACTGTTTTTCCAAATGCTCAGTTTTAAATCATCTAATATTTGAATCACACTACCCAATTTGGCATACCTAAGTTATAATGTATTTTAAAAGGGAACCGATATTATAAATAAGGGTCAAGATGGCCACCGTATTAGTATGCTAATCCGAACCAAGCAGCTAACATCGTGGCGGGAGCTCTGTGAAATATGCCATTTACGATGTTTGGAGATCAAGCTATGGTTCCAAATACATATCCACGGGGCATGAATATGTACGCTAGCGATTACACTCGTCTGGTTGGGCTTTTGATGTATAAATGTTGTTATTTTCGGTCGAAACGTGTCGCGACCAGTGAAAATCACGAGTTTAAAATGGTGGCTAATGTATGCAAAATTCCTGTCAATCACAGTTTGAGTAAACGAAAATGTAAATCCCCTAGATGTTTATTCAATCTACAAAGCTTGTTGGTTTACAAACAGCCATATCGTTACGTAGTTTGTCTATGTCTAACCACCTCCATGGTCTAACCATTGGTAACACTGGGACATGACGATGTAAGACAGTAAACAATTTCAATAACATTAGGTTACAGGCTTTCGAATATCCATTGCAATAAATTGAATGTAGAAGTAGAAATCATTCGCTTGGTTTTAATTTCGCGGTGAGTCCAAAAGCACGAAAATAAAACCACGCATCTATGTACCAAGTCCTGTTGAAATGTAAAACACAAAACCCAAGTCAAAACAACACTCACTCCTGACCCACAACCTTACGAATTTTACTGTAGTCATTGACGCCTATTCAAGAGTACGATGTTTATTGTGGTTAGCGTGAATGGGTAAAGCTTCGCTTTGACAATGAGCTGTTATCACCGTAAAAATGTTAAATTAGTCTTCAAATGGTCAGTTTATCATCAAAAACAACTAATGTTTTGATTTCCAAAAAAAAAACATGCCGTCTTCCCATCAAAACCAGAGGTAAAAGATGGAAAATCGGCAAATCTCCTCTGTTTCGATAATTTGAACACGTTGGCATCACCGAGTATTTTGACTGGCTGATGAGCGATTTGACCTATAAGGTGTCGAGCATTTGCATGCGACCGGAATCTTTCGCTTACGATGAAACTAAATTGAAATTTACTTGCATTTCAGAACAATTCAACGAGTTTACTTTTTATACCTTATTAATAATCACTACCAAGTAATAATAATAATTGTGAAACGTAGCATGGTCGGATTGCGCTACCGTGATTATTTGCTACTAAGCAATGCAGTATTCATTTTTTAAAAACTTTTTTATGTTTTTGATTGTATGGCAAAAGCTTGCATTTTCTAAGGGATGAAACTTTTTGTATAACTTTCTAGACAGTCTGGAAAAAGGAAGGGGTACAGTGAATAAGTGTCAGACTTCAATGAGCTGCAAATGGTAGTTGTGTAATACTGGTAGGCGTGCAGGAAATAACCGTTCTGTTACATGTTCCAAGTTTCGGATATCAACAAGACATTGGCCTGACTGCTTCGTATGGCTTACCCTTTGTTTTATTTTTCGCGAAATACTTCGACAGCTTAAAACCGCGTAATTAGATGTTTCCACAGCACACACCACAGAGTACAAGAAGTAAATACGCCATGCTTGAAATGCATGAACAACAAGATGTTAATAAATAAATCAGTTTTTGTTTCTGTATTTGACTGTAGGACGAAACGGCACCCAGACAACACGTCACAGGCAGTTCCAATTCATATCTTTTACAATAGATTGTTTTCGTTCATGCATCGCATATATGTCCAGAAAATTTAATCGAGTGTATGTGTGTATTTATATTCTATTTTTGGATTCTTATTTATAATAAATACAACGTTGCAGATTGGTCGTTAACATCGAGTCTATGGTAAAATTGTTTTGACAGAACGCTCTTCTCCCCCTCACCGCTCATTTGATTTTGAATGTAAAGTCAACCCGACGTTCACCCACCAGATCACAAGAACTCAAATCTCACACGAGATACAAGCCGGTACCACCTGTGTACATTTTGATTTTCCACACAAGTGTCGTAAATAGGTTACAAGATAAGCCTGTGATGTCACGGCGACTTTTCTTTACTAATGATTTTGATATTTTATCACGGGAATTTCCGTATAATAACCTGTACTTATAATATACAGTAAACTTTTTCATTGTCGTCTCCACCAATTAGTCAATATTATATGGAAATTTGAGGGCAATAGTAAATACACATTCTATTTACCGATTTGTGACAGAAATATGAAAACCGAAGTCATTGACTTTGTGTTTTCACACTTGTTATATTAGCAGTCTGGAGGATTAGTATGTATACAGAATCTGCATAGGAAGTTTCGTTCTCAGGTTTACTGTATACAAAATCAGTACTGTCAATAGACTGACGCAAAGGAAACAGGCAAATAAATTTGAGTTGGCGTATTTTCTTCACGACCGTTTAGCAACAATCTGGTCGTGTGTATCCGGCGGACTGCCGCCCTTTCTTGTTGGCCATCATCAACTTGAATTAGTTCCGCGTCATATTGTTCCGACGATGTATAAATTACCGAGCGCGCGATGTTTCAAATCATGGCACATGAAGACTGCTCTGTATTTGTTTGAAATTCAATTGCTATGTTATATTTAAACAAGCAAATTGTAATCCGTTCTTAGGATGTTTATATCAGTTGTTGTTTTGTGGGATTAGCGGTACAGGGGGAAAGATAAGCATTCACTCAGTGGACAGAGGCGGAGTTAATTTCCCATGATACATGTACCTGTTTCATTTTGATGTAAACATGAAAGGTTAGTTTGCGAACACCGGGTTGACTCGGGGTTGACACCAATCTGATTAAAATCTGATGTAGTGTACGGGCTTTAATTATTTTGGCTATAAACTTATTTTAATTTTATGTTTTATTACTTTTGTTATTAATGCCTTTTTATTTTATTATTTTACTTTGATTTTGATTTTGTGATTTTTTTAAAATTAAAAAAAATCAAAATCAAAGTAAAATAATAAAATAAAAAGGCATTAATAACAAAAGTAATAAAAAATAAAATTAAAATAAGTTTATAGCCAAAATAATTAAAGCCCGTACACTACATCAGATTTTAATCAGATTGGGTTGACACCAGGTTTACTCCGGGTTGACACCGGGTTGACTCAGGGTTGACACCGGGTCTTGATATATAATTAAATGTGATATTATATAATTACTGTTCAGACTGAAAACACTACTTATTAAGTCTAGACATAACAGCATTAAACAAACGTTCACAATAAAACAATAGATTTGTTTACATACCATTATAGCGAAGTTCAACCTGTAATTTCAACCAAGCTTTGTCGTGCACTTTCCTGGAAGCACCGCCCGTATTTGCTGTTATCTTATAAGTAACGATGATACTCATCAAAAATCACTGCTCCGAGCAATTAGCCTGACTCTTCCTCCCCACAAATGAGCCTTCAGGTAGATATATGTCCCGTTGCACTATTTGTGGAATATGACACATTGAATAACGTTTTGTTCTGGTTTGCTTGGTCCCTCATAGGCGATTCTCGGACCATACTCAACATCACGCAATAAACGAGACTTGAAATTCAGTTTAAAGATTATTTTTTTGAACACAATTGCAATGTTTACATTTAAAATTTTCCCGAATATTGCATATATTTTGTAATTATTTAAAGATATGATTATGCTGATAACGAAAGTTTAATTTTACAATAACTTTAGGTTTGATATCACATGACCTCAATTTAGGAATCCAAGATGGCGGGGCTCAGTCGGCTTGAGAAGTTGGGTACGATTTTTACTAGGTAAGTGATATACGTGTGGTGCCTAGTGGCAAAACAGAACGTATACTGAATTTTGGTTACGGGACTAATCAATGCACAACATATTTCAGTAAATTTGTACGAAATTCCCGCATCAACATCAACAACCCGTTCACGAGTTTGTCTCCCTCTATCGGTGAAAAGTTTAGCTTGATCATGAACATGATGAAGCCGGTCCCTAGATGTCTATTATCAGAGGTACATTACTTGGGGTTTGCAACTCGCATAGTACTGTATGGTGACATCATGTCAAGATCCCATTCAAGTCTCTTCTCGTAGATAGCGAGACTGAGGCTACGACCTTCTGACATGACGCATATCAATGTTCAAGGTTTGTAATGAAAAAAATAAACTTTTCTTGTCACTATCATAGTGAAAAATGTAATACATCGAAAATGTACAGAAAATATAGTTCTCGTAATCCGTCATATCGTGGGCAGCTATTTTGATCCACCTGGACATCCCAGTATCCTAGTTACCTCGGGCATGCGCATTCGCATTTTTTCTGAGTTGGAACGCTTATGCGAGAGCGAGATTGTGACAGGATCTTGGTATCATGTCACCGTAGTTACAAACCCCAAGTAATGTACCTCTGCTATTATCTATGATAGAGGGGCTGTGATGAAGACTATACCTGTGGGCCTTTCATGTTTGTCCTTCCTCGCACCCTACTATTAAAAACTCAATAATAGTTCTGCTGAACAAGCAGACAACTATTTTTATCTCTGATTAGTGATAAATTACAACTTTATGAACTGCCACATAACTGCATTCAGCATTACGGGAACAGCCCATTAAAAGAGTGTAACCTCACTTCCTCACTTGGTTATCAGTTTATGATCAGGACATTAGTCTTATTTAATTAGTTATAAAGATTGTTAGGCACGGTTCTAGAAGCCGTATCTACACACAAATTGGTGACGTCACAAAATACATCACCTTCAGTCGGGGTCGTTTCCTCGGTATATACAAATTACAATAAAGATACTTAAGACATTACGCATAAGGTAAAACAAATCATGTGACAATATAATGATAATAACGATAATAAATCCTGGCTTAACAGTTGAACAGAACGATCATATAGTCAGTCGGATCACGCACTTCATTGCAAAATGGCCGTATGGTTGAAACTGAGTCATGGCATGACGGGTGAGGAAGACATCATTAACCCTTTTCCGGTCAGGGGAGTTTCAGGCTATCAGGTTAAGTCGGTGAAAAATGGTCATGATTTAATGCACTCCAGTAGCCAGCATCTGTGCATGCTATCCTGCCAGACATTTTTGCAAAAATAGGCCATAGTTAACAGACTGTATCAACCTCAGTTTTCACATTTTTTGCAATCTGTTCGCATACACACTTCATTACCACCATGGACAACAATTTCTCATATAAAAAAAATCACCGTTTTATTTCAATACACATTTTTTACTGTCGTTAAGTAACGATGTTTTGCCCTTTGTACAGTCTCAATAAACACGTGTTAAACATTGAAATACATATTGCTTAATTGAAAACACATTACAAGCAAGTACAAAAAAAATGCGTGAGTATGGGGATATTTGGGACATGTACGAGGGAAAACGTGTTTGACGTACTCGACCTAACAGCGTACATTTCAAATTGCAACGTATATTCAACGTCTTGAACTACATGTGTAACATATTACAACGTACTTTTCGTGACTTAACTGATGTTATATTCAAGCTCTAACATATATTAACCGACTTGACCGTACGAGTATGCCCTCACTTACAACGTATATTTAACGACTCAAACTGAGACTAAAATGAACGAGAATGTAACTGCAACAACTTGATCGGGGTTACCTTCACACACATATATTCACCGACATGACCTGATTAACAAACTAAATATTTCAACGTATATTTAATGACTTGAAATAAAACGAACTAGCGAGAACGTAACTGCAGGGACTTGGCGTGTATATAAACTCACGCAGAAATGTATTTCCACCGACTAGACCAGATGAACTATCCTGACATTAAAACGTATAAACACCGATTGAGCATGAAACTAAATTAACGATAACGTATTTTCACCAACTCAAACTATTGTACAGTTTGTGACGCTGTAATAAGTCCCAAATTTATTTGTTGTACGCCTTTCTTAGTCGTCCACCCCGGCGGGCTGCTCCCATGCGTTTGCCTGATGTTGAGGGCTGCTCTTCCGTACTTCATGTTTGTGTTTCCATGGTACGTTTTCCCTTCAGTGCCATGTTGTGATGGAAAGCAGCGAAACATTCGCCCGCATGAAGGTGAACTTTACAAATTGGGCATCCTTTTGATGTTTCTGATAATCGGCCACTCGCTGTTTTTCTCCCATCCTTGCTGCACTGCTTACACGATTTTTGACGCCCGGATAGTCTGCATATTTCGTGCGAATCCATGTTTTCACTACGAATAAATGACATGTTACTTGGAAGAGAGCCACCCTCTCTTATGGATTTTTAAATTCTACTCGAGTGTCCACCAATCAGTTGTTTTGCGGATATTGAAGAATTTGTGTGTTACTTTAGTTGTGCGATTCAATGCCTTGAAACATTCATTGACCAATGCAACATCTATGAGGTAACAGGCCATGTAGATCAGTTCGAGCAACTTCTTGATCGGGAAACACGATAACCCACTTCCCGATTGGGAATTGTTTCAAAATGAGGCTGCAACCCCTTTGACCTTTAAATGCATTGTGGGTGATTATGAATCGGAACGAGTCTGTGACCCTTAGTATGACCTTCACCACCGTCCCGTTGAGGGACGGTGCTCACACATGGCTGAGATGGACACTGAAATAACAGAAAGGTGAGGCTTTTTTACATCTTCTTCCTATGTGTAATTAATGATTTGGAAAATTATAATTACAGAGTCGAGCGATATTATAGTGTATGTTACTACATACTAATAATAAATGCGTCATTTTGCTTGCTGATTTGAACATTCGTCCCATACACACGTTTCCTCCACTTTATTTACTATGGATGGTTAGGAAGTCAGTGATTTTTGTATCAAACACCCGTCTAATCAAACATGAAACAATGATAACAGTAAAGAGACGGGAAATTCATTAGCATCAAATAAATGAGTGAAGCAAGCAACCAAAACGTTTCTTGTATAACAGCTGACGCAAATAAACAGGGTGTCTGAATAAAGTTGGGATGTAACAAAATACATGAAGTTATGTTGACCTTGGTGCTATGAAAAATAATCAATTATGGCACAAATAAAAATAAACTGTGAAAAAAGGGTTTTCGTACCAGCCCACGTGCTAATAATTTTATCAATAGTGCCTTGTAACCGTTCTAATGGAGTAACTAATTCCTTGTTATTATTATTTATAATTTTCAGTGAACATAATAATCTTGGTAGGAAGAAAACCCATTTTAGAGGACATTTCAAAGATCTTTCTTACATTGAAGATAAAAAACTACGCCAAACCAGTGTATGCAAACGAAGGAAAACTTTATTGAGTGCTGCATATGATCTTCATAGGTTGACTGGTGCAAGTGTGTTTGTTAAAGTAAAGTATGGTGGAATGTCACGATACTATGGATCTAATGATCTGGTATCTGATTTTGAAGGACATGGGTTAAAAATAACTAAAGGCGACAGCAGATGTGTTGATGGCACAGTTCCAGTAGTTAAACCTTCCCCTCAGAAAGAGTTTAGGCAATTCATGGAATCATTTTTACCATGCAATACGCACATAATAGGAAACGAGGAAGAAGTTACCACTGACCAGTCATTACCTTGCACATCCACCAGTGAACCCCAATCAATGTCATCTCAACTATCCATCAGTGAACCCATACCTACATCTCAACCATTCATCAGTGAACCCAAACCTGAATCTCAGCCATCCACAAGTGAACCCATACCTGCACCCCTCCTATCCGTCAGTGAACCCATACCTGCATCTCAACTGTCCATCAGTGAACCCATACCTGCATCTCAACCGTCCATCAGTGAACCCATAACTGCATCTCAACCATTTATCAGTGAACCCATACCTGCATCTCAACCATTCATCAGTGAACCCAAACTGGTATCTCTGCCATCCACAAGTAAACCCATACCTGCACCCCTCCTATCCGTCAGTGAACCCATACCTGCATCTCAACTGTCCATCAGTGAACCCATACCTGCATCTCAACCGTCCATCAGTGAACCCATAACTGCATCTCAACCATTTATCAGTGAACCCATACCTGCATCTCAACCATTCATCAGTGAACCCAAACTGGTATCTCTGCCATCCACAAGTAAACCCATACCTGCATCCCTCCTATCCGTCAGTGAAACCATACCTGCATCTCAA
The DNA here is from genome assembly GCF_978046115.1 of Saccoglossus kowalevskii. NCBI lineage: Eukaryota > Metazoa > Hemichordata > Enteropneusta > Harrimaniidae > Saccoglossus > Saccoglossus kowalevskii. The sequence goes on along the minus strand of NC_140656.1, from coordinate 229,021 downwards.
CTGTCCATTAGTGAACCCATACCTGCATCTCAACCGTCCATCAGTGAACCCATAACTGCATCTCAACCATTTATCAGTGAACCCATACCTGCATCTCAACCATTCATCAGTGAACCCAAACTGGTATCTCTGCCATCCACAAGTAAACCCATACCTGCATCCCTCCTATCCGTCAGTGAAACCATACCTACATATCAAGTGTCCACCAGTGAGCCCATTCATGCATCTCAGCCATCCACAAGTGAACCCATACCTACATCTCTACCGTCCACCAGTGAACCTACCTCTTGTCCGTCCGCCAGTGAACCCACACAGGTATCTCAGTCAGCCAATGAACCTATACCTGTATTAATCTGTTCTATATGCAACAAAGAGAAGGCCCGACGCCAGAGGAAAACAAAGACTGACTGGATTTCTTGCATGCACTGTGATGTGAAGCATCACCAGAAGTGTGCCAAAATAAAAGGAAAGAAAAAAAAGTTCTTGTGTCATAATTGTTCACTGTTGACTGTTTTGTTCACTTGCTGATACAAATGTATATTAAAATATTACTAACATTCTCACATACTTTATCTCAGTCATAAAATAAAACAAGTTGCAACTTTCTAAACTTTTATTTTATGCAATAAACAAGAAAATGAAACATGCTGTTCTCTGTGTACATTTGTAAAAAACAAGTCACAGTTCATCAGATTGTAGTACAGTGAAACCTGTCTAACCCAAACTAAGGGATTGTGAAAACTGTTCACTTTACACTTTGTTAAACATGAAAACCTATTTAGAAGGCAATTTTAAATTGTTCGGTTTTACTGTACAGTACAAACCCAATTTATCTGATATGCCCTGGATATCAAAGTGGCATAACTCCATGACTGATTCATGTGATATCAATCCAGTCCATATACCATATATTTTTTTATTAGAATGGAACCTCCAATAGGCATACATGAAAATTGTGCCTTCTTCTATTGTAATAACAATGTATTTCACATTTACCAAAAACACTTGTTAAATGCACATACACTTCTAATATAGGAAATATGGTACAGCACATAGCTGCTATTCTAATGGTGTTTGTGCTACATTCCCTTGTAATTCTGTAAAGGAATTTTTCTGCCAGTGGTCATACTTATTGCACTGTGGGAAATGTATACAATCTTAGAATGGGACAAACGTGTAGAATGTCATGACTGTCACACTCTAAAATATACAAAAACAACTATTTTTTGGGGGCTTGTATGCACATCTTGTATTTCATCTTTTCCAAACATTTCTAATTAGAATAGGGAAATACAGTAACTGTAGCTCAATCATTTTCTTTACAGAGTTCCAAGTTACACTCTTCCTGCTCAAGCAGGGTACATATTTCATTATAGAAATTAATATAATCAGACTTTTTAGATCTTTTGATCTCGTTACTCCATTCAGAACTGTATATTTCTTTCAGAGAGGTATCTGATATACAATCTAATTTTGCCAACACAAGTTGTTCAATGACACTCTTAGTCTGATTGTTGATATCATGATATTTACTAGACTCAGCTGGAGTGACAAATATAGGGTAATTGTCACTTCGGTCATCTGATACTGGCTTTCCAAGAAATTTCAATTCTATGAATTTGTTTCTTTTTTGCATTGCCAAAGAGGTAAACTTTACAAGATTGCTATCCAGTGGATTACCATCCACACTTACATGCGGTCTGTTTACAAATGGGTCCAGACAGTATTTTGCATTTCTCAGATAGCTTCGCCAGGCATTTATTTCATTAATTTGACTGGGACGTTTACCACTCTTTCCACTGGAAGGGTCAGAGATACCCATATTTTGAAATGTGGCCATTCTGAGCTTGTACAATTTGCTTAAATTTCGAAAAATGTTTATCCACATCTGTGTGTCTGGCATACCAGTGATCCATGATTTACTCAATTTGTTAAAATTCTCTAGTACAAAATCTAAACCTTCACCTTTACTGGGATCACCAGAGACAGACTCACACCTATTGAAAAAGTTACCAAGTTCACTTTGATACAGTAACCTGTCTGCCATATCAGCAATGTCAATAAATCTGTATTTGGGGTGCACCCTAGCATGAGAGATTGGGGAATATTTACATCTGGCTGCATTCATTAAATCCACATTATTGCGTCTCACACCAGCACGGTAATTTACCACAGCTTGACAATATGTGAAGCATTGTTCTGCTAAATACATATAAAATGGATCTTTTACTTCATTTAAAAATCTGAAGAACCCCTTTACGGATGCATCAAAACCCTTTTCCATACACTTTCTTACATAGCGAATCAAAAGCTCATCTGTGGTTCCATCAAAAAAAATTTCCAATAATGCCCATGATTTGTAACCACAAACATTTCTTTGCATATTTCTGGGCCCTTTCTGATTTAAACCCCATCATCTCAACTAGTGAGCACATGAAAACCTCCCAATTTAGCTCAAAAAATGATTTTGTCATGTTCATTTCCATGTGCCCAGGGCCAATTCGCAGCAAAACCCAGTCAAATTCTAACACAAAATCTCTATGTTCACTATTGTGAGCTACAATACAGTGCTTCACAAATTCATCATTGCCAAAAAAGGACTCTGAACACAGAACACATTTGTGTACACTGCGAATAACTTTATGTGCAAGCATGTACGGAAGCCCATCCATATATACAGCTAGCCAATATCTAGAACCTGTTCCATAAGTTTTAATTCCAGCAGTGGTACCAATTTGTCTGAGAACTGTTACAATGGTTTTATGAGAATTTGGATTTACAAATACTGGATCCAGAACACCAACAGGTGGTGGTGAGGCAGGGTGGTTAGTGCTAACATGGTCATATCTGAATGAGCTACCACTCATGCTAGTGGGATTCATCAAAGTAAACTGTGGTTGAAAACAATCTTTACATTCAACAGGCATAAAGTCTAGTCTGATTTCAGTTACTGTCTCTATGGAAACACTACTAGTATTCTGAACAGGGTGGCCACACGACCAATCTCACAGCAGCCTCCTTCATATTAAACACTCACAAAATCGCAATAAAACCGGGAAGTGGTTGCATATTACGGTGTAGCCAACATGGGAAATACGCACAATACAAACGCCATGGGTTTTAATTCCACTAGATACACACTCACCAGAACCGAAGCAATCAGTACACAAGCGTGCCATCGAGATAAAACAAAATTATCTTGAAAAGACAATGGGTTCGAGTCCCACTCAGAGCTATCGTAAATAGGTAAATCAAATAAACTGAAATCCCTCAAACCGTAACAAGTAAACAAAGAACGTTGCGAAAAAATAATAAACCTCACGAAACTCCACCATGCAAAACTGAATGAATGACTAATAAAATAACTTGCGTCTTAAACTGGACGACGCGCAATTTGTTCAACAGTTTCCAGATTGTGACAAGAGATAAACAAGACCCAAGTCAAGGTACATGTAAGTTTTGTTAAAGTTTCCATGGCGTTCCCTATATTATGAAAACAATTCAGCCAACGCGAATATCTTCTGTGGTGTTGTGGAATTTATACTGTGTCTGCGGAATTGTTGATTGAGGGTTTGAAGTCAGCAGTTATCATTTTGTTAGAAAGTTTCACAATTAAATCAAATATCTATTTCATTATTTTAACAACTTGCAATGGTGGAAGTTGATCAAACACAGACTACTGGTTACCAACAACTCGGGCAAGGGGCTAATAGCCAAACGCGTCTGGCTAACACAGGATCAGTTGAGCTCGTAAGTAAATCGACATGTCCCACCTCGACCCAACACACAGTTGGTGTCCCTGGGAATGGAGTTTTGACACAGAGGTAAGCTTGGCTTAGCTATTTCAAGCGTGTTGAAAATGCGGATCATCGGAATGATGACCTCGGTTCGAAGGGTCGTTCCCCAGGCCGCACTACGCAGCCGCCCGGTATAACACTTTTTATAACGCCAAGTTCTCCTATGGGAACTAGAGAGGCGGGTTTCGATCTTGGACCAAGTGAAGGAAGCCCTGCCCTGGTGGTCGTCACTGGCCAACCTTGGGCAGAGGGGGGCCCCCTTGGACCCGCTCACCGCTGGTATGACTCTGGTAACAGATGCCTCCCCCCCAGGGTTGGGGAGCGCATCTATTGGATGAACAAGCCCAAGGATATGGCTCACGCATTAGTTTCGGGACTACCATATCAACTGGCTCGAACTGAGAGCAGTGTACTTAGCATTACCATGCTTTCCCCCCGTAGTTCGAGTCCTGGCAACGCAGCGGTGGTCTGCTTCAAGAAGGAGATGGCATTCCCCATTGTTGTCAGTTCTAGCGGAGCAAATCCTCCTTTGGTGCCTGGAATACAATGTGGAGCTAAACGTACACCACCTTCCAGGGGTAGGAACAGTCTTGTGACACCCTTTCAGGGCAGCTCCGTCTCCAGAACACTGAGTGGCTGATACCCCAGTGGGTAGCCTCCAGGCTGTTTCGGCTGTGGATGGTCCAAGATTAAACCGGTTTGCCGCACCCCGGAACACCAAGCTTCCGACATACGTAACACTCCTGCTGACTCCAGGAGCCTGGGCCAGGGTTGCTTTGCTACCCCGCGGACCCACTTAGTTGTGTACGCCTTTTCTCCCTTCCCACTAGTTCACCGGGCACCTGCATATTATCATTGGTCGCACCCAATTGGCCAAGCAAGGCCTAGTTTCCATTTCTGTCGGAAATGATAATCGAAACACCAGCAGTGCTTCCGGACTTACTGGATCTGTCGTCCCAACCAGATGGTGCACTACCAACGAGCCCAGCAAGTATCACTTACACACATAGTCTCTCAGTAGACCCGCACATACGAAAGCCTTATCTGAGCGGGTTGCCAACGTCCTGGCCAGGGTGGGCAGGGATCCCACCAACGCAGCCTACATTTCTAGGCTGCGAGCTGATTGGTGTAGCGGAAGGGAAATTGATCCATACTATCCATCTATTTTCCAGGTAGCAGGCTCCTTCGTCTACCTGTTTGACGAAGTGGGTTTGTCCTACACAGCGATCGTTGGCTACAGGTCGGCCTGGAGGGTCAGAAGGAATTGCTTCTCTGCCTGGTTCGAGCACGGATTTGCCACCAAACCATACTATGAATTTTGGACGGGGTGCCAGGCAGGCAGAATAGGCCAGCCTCCCCAACTTCCATAACCAGGTGTCTGACTCTGCCTACAGTTCAAAATAGATGCTACATGTACAAAATGTAGACCTTTCCCAGATTTGTTCATTTCGTGATGATATCTTTTATTCTCTAATTATTAACAGCGAAGCTATCTCAGCTGACAGCTTGTTCACTATATCCAGTATTGTCTGAGTGTGTTCTACGCTGGTTGCTTTGTATAGTTGGTTGTCATCTGCATAAGCATGGTGCTGTACAGAGTGTTGTTTTATAAGATTGAATAACGGCTCTGTATATAGGACAAACAGAACTGGTCCCAGGACGGGACCTTGAGGAACACCACAGCACAGAACAGCACAGAACTTGATGAGGTGTAGCCATTAACAACAATGATCTGGGTCCTGCCAATGATGTAGTACTCAAACCAATTCAAAACTGGTCCAGATTTACCAAATGTATGTTCAAGTCGATGAAACAAAATGTTGTGATTGACAGTGTCAAATGCAGCGGACAAGTCTAATAAAACCAGTATGCTTAATTTGCCACTGTCAATGGTATTCAGTAGATCCTTGACAATTTTCAAGAGTGCAGTTTCAGTACTGTGGTGTTTACGATATGCAGACTGATAAGTACATGTATTAAGCAGATGGTTAGTAATAAGATGATCGTTTAGCTGCATCAGGAAATGGAAGATTTAATACCGACCGACAATTATTTAGTTCATTTGCATTCAGTGATGGTTCTTGATTAGTGGTTTAACAAAGAGAGACTTGAATGGTGACGGGAATATACATGTGTACCAGTAGATAGTGAATCATTAATAATTGTTGTTATATATGGTAACATTGTATCCAAGCATTCAATTAACAAGTTAGTTGGTATGATATCAAGATCGCAGGATTAAGCTGGAGATTTGAGAATCGCGTATTTCACTAGCACCTCAGAAATCGGATTAAAATTGTTCAGAGTGTGACCTTGGAAACGTTTTTCACTATGGACAGAAATATCATGATCTTGGCAATCCAACCTTTCTCTAATCAATTTTACTTTACGGTTGAAGTATTCTAGAAAGCGTTCAGGCAAATCAATTGATGGGTAAATATATGGCAGAGTAGCAGTCACACTTCTACCAAGTACAAAATGTAGTTGATGTGTAACACTGAATAGTTGTACTTGTATTGTCAAGTACTTGTATTGTCAATAAATTTATTAAAAACTGGTGTATTATATTCAGCTGGTAATAAAATACCTTTAATTTCAATATCTCCAAATTTACGAGTTTCTTGTTCATAGCAGTCAATAAAATTTTTCATATTCGTACCAGGAAGTTTTCAAAGCATTTAAATTCACAATAGTTTGCTCAATTTTATCTGTAAGTTCAATAACCAACAACGTGTCTTGCTGAAATACCCTTGACAAATTTGCAATAATTGAAAGAAAATCTAAAAAAAAATAGAGCATCTTCAGGAAAGATGAGGATCTAATCACTTTTAAATAACCCATCTTGCGACTTGATTACTAGCTGTGTTTTACAACTGTAACAATATTTACCGCTAATGACTTCACTGCGCGTTCCTTGCTTGCCAACCAGCGAACTTGTTTGACTGACGAGAAATGTGCTAAGTCCGTCTCAAATATATTGGCAATTTCCTTAAGTTCATGTGAACATTTCGAAAAATAGTGGTAAAAATGAAATATCCACTTTAACATGGCCTCGAAGTCTGATATTTCTTTCACAGTTTTACAAACGTTCAAAATCGCCAATTCTAACTTGTGCACCACACAATGAATATCAATAGATGCTCGGGACAACATCTTTTATTTTCATGACGTCACCTGTGTTCTTTCCCATATTCACAAAGACACCATCAAAGTTTGATGTAATAAGAGATGTTTTTTTCAACGTATCAGGGTCGAGATCGTCCAAATTTGACACTTGATAATCCATTTGTCAGGGCATCAAAAACCTCCTGTGATGTGTCATTTTCTACCGATGTAATCGCAACCTCGCGGGTGACAGGTAACTTGGTACGTGGTCCAACATACATGTAGCGTACATAGGTAATTTCCTGTTCAATAATTGATTTGTTGGTACTTTCGTCACCAAGAACACTGATAAAATCCACTGTCTTGATTTCTTTGGAAATGTTCTTTCTTAATGTTGAAGCAATGTGTTCCATAAATTTTGTACAGCCATGACTATTAACATAAGTTTCTCTGAGCTTTACCACAAGTAAATTCGATGTCGGAAAAAGACTTTCCTGCTTTGGCAGTGTTGAATAAATATCTCATTCGGTCTTGGTTTTCTTTACCCATTTGTGTGAAAGATTTGACGATAAGAGTTTCAAATACATGTTGCTGCTCGGCCATCTTTATCTCTCAAGAACTGTCGGCTACATGACAAGTGTCATTGGTGACATTGTGTGATCGTAGCGTATCAAGTTTCAAATTAGTCGTTCCTTACACTAAGGCACTTAACTTATCAGATGACAGCGGATAGTTTCGGCAATATTTACAGAACATAGTATTCGTAATTCCATCGTAGCGTACCCAAGGAATGTGTGTCATTGACTTCTACCCCTGTAACTTGCAGAATGTGTGTCATTGACTTCTACCCCTGTAACTTGCAGAATGTGTGTCATTGACTTCTACCCCTGTAACTTGCAGAATGTGTGTCATTGACTTCTACCCCTGTAACTTGCAGAATATGTGTCATTGACTTCTACCCCTGTAACTTGCAGAATGTGTGTCATTGACTTCTACCCCTGTAACTTGCAGAATGTGTGTCATTGACTTCTACCCCTGTAACTTGCAGAATGTGTGTCATTGACTTCTACCCCTGTAACTTGCAGAATGTGTGTCATTGACTTCTACCCCTGTAACTTGCAGAATGTGTGTCATTGACTTCTACCCCTGTAACTTGCAGAATATGTGTCATTGACTTCTACCCCTGTAACTTGCAGAATGTGTGTCATTGACTTCTACCCCTGTAACTTGCAGAATGTGTGTCATTGACTTCTACCCCTGTAACTTGCAGAATGTGTGTCATTGACTTCTACCCCTGTAACTTGCAGAATGTGTGTCATTGACTTCTACCCCTGTAACTTGCAGAATGTGTGTCATTGACTTCTACCCCTGTAACTTGCAGAATGTGTGTCATTGACTTCTACCCCTGTAACTTGCAGAATGTGTGTCATTGACTTCTACCCCTGTAACTTGCAGAATGTGTGTCATTGACTTCTACCCCTGTAACTCACAGAATGCGTTGTTGACTTTTATCCCTATAACTTGCAGAGTGCAGAACTTGATGAAGGCTGGTGTGATCAAAGAGAAAAATAAACCAGTTTGGTTTGATGTGATGAAAGCTTTTCCACCTTTAGAAGAACCACTATATCTTAGAAAAATTGACAAACGTCCACTGCCAAATATTCTTTATCCAGAAGACAAAATTAGAGCGTAAGTAGATATTAGATATTTGATTTAAAGGGGAACTAAATAGAGCCTAATTTGGTGTTTGTATTTATTTGTAGAGTTATGATGATTTACATATGAGAAACCATAAAACTGTCCCCGCCATCTTCCGATAAAACATGCCCGCATGATGTATAAACAAGAAAGGCAACAAAGCATGATGACGAAATACTATCTGATTATATATAAACAGCTTAATGAGCCATAGTTGGCTGGATTGATGAATTAACTTTCAGCCTAGGGAGTTTTGACTTTTACATTAATGTCTGGATGCTGAAGTAGGGTGGTGGACAAATTTTCATCTTGGGCTGCTCTGGCAAATCAATAGGACAGTTGTTACAGGAACACCAAGCAGATTGTTCACAGACTTACGAGTAATTTGAAATAAAACTATCATTCAAACAAGGGGCATTGTCGACATCAGATAGACTCTCGTTACTCACATTGGACTGATCTGAATCTTCGCTAAGTTAACAGTCTACCGTACAGTCCGTTAACAGTCTATCCTGATCATAAGCCCGGAGGAATGAACATGTAAAATCATGAAAAGTAAGAGATGGGCTTATACTCTAGGACCACCTCAGAAAAGATGATTTTTTTGGGGGGTTAAACATTGTAACCAACTTGCCACCAACGAAAAATTATCCAAATAACATCCTTCGTTCACCACGCTGGGCTCGGGGATTTTCACGAGCTTCGTGAGTTGCCGAAACTCACAAAATTAGTCTTCGCGAATAATTACCAAGCTAAGGGGTTTCAATGGTATGGTTTACAAGGCTTCACATGACACTTGACGGGACAGTGAACAAAATGGCCATGTTTTGGGAAAAACAATAACAAACAAGCCAGAGATAAAGTTACGAGTAATTTTGTTTTAAAGAATAAATAAATACTACTAATTAGTAATGGCAATGAAATAAAATTAGATATGATCAAATACTACTAGTGTCTTATTATGTTATTGCACATAGCATCAACTATGAATGTCAGTTCATAATAATAATAAATTTACAATGTACAAATGTAGCTGTCACAAAAATTTTCAAACCTGAATATTGTCAATGGTTTCCTTGATGGAGGATTGAACAAATCCATCCATGAGTTCATGATTGTCTCGCAAACTGTCAGAGATGCGTAGTAGCCAATGTGCATGTAGGGGCTTCATAATAGACAGCCTCAAATCAACATTAACTTGCCTGATATCTTCTCCACATTCTAAGGCTACCACTATTTTGCTAGCATACCATGCATTAAATTCCTCCTTCAAGCATTCTTTGAATTTGCCGTTGAATGAGAGGTTCAGAGGTTGCAGCTCCGATGTACAACAAGGAGGAACAAATACTGGTATCACACCACCATCACGGAGTTTCTGTAAAAAACTCTTGCTTTGGTGTGCTCGAAAAACATTGAATATCACCAAAGATTTTTGTTCAGCTGGCAGGCTAAGTTGATTACAGATTTTCTGGATGTGTGGAAGGAGAACATTGTCGGCATAACGTTTCATACTGTCCTCATTGCTCCAGTGGTTAGTGGTGTGGTAAATGTTCCACTTGGTGGGAAAATTAAAGTTCGGATGACATTGACTCGTTTTCCCTTATAGCACTTATGGTGGCAACAAGTTTCCGGCCATGGAAACACCAAACAGCACGGTGATTTCCCGCTTATCCTCTAACCCAATAATCAGGACTTGTTTGTCTCTTTCTTGGGCCAATGTCCATGAGCTCATGGGTATGATATGGACTCCATTTTGATCAAAATTGATCACTAATTTGGCAGGTACATGTATTGCTTTGTTTGACACAGCTTCTGAATCATTCATATCGCCAAATAAACATGGAGGAATGGACGAAAATTCAAAACATTCATCGTGATATTGCAAATCTTGAATTACATTGCGTTTTTGTTGTACCATACATTGCATTTTTAGAGTTCATCAATTTTGTTTCAAATACTGCAGTCGCACAGAGATAACCAGAACGTTGAAAACTTCGTGAAATCCTCGTGCAGTAAGTTAAGTTTTCGGATTCTCTCAAATTTGTTTTGACCTTTGCCACCTATTCCCACATCAGAGTAAATTACAGCATTAATTGTTCCCCGGGAATCTTTGCTGGTATTTTAGCTTAGAAACAGAAGGGCCATAAGACTTGATTTCCAAGGATGCAGGTCATTTGGATCGAACGATTTCTTTTGTTTAAAGTTCGTTGTATGCCTAGAAACATGGCAACGCTGTTATTTTGGTGAATATATAGAACATGCCCTATTCAAATAAAGGATTTTGATATGCCAATCGAACAACTCCGTACTGACACGCCTTCAGTATAAAAAGTTCCCAAATCTCCGAAATTTGACAATGGCACTAGCCCAAAATGTAATCACAGTGTTGAGGGACTGTGATGTAATCTATAATTTTGATGTCGCCGTACGTAAAAACACGCTCTCGAACTTGACAACATTCAGTCTTTAACAACTAACCAAATGAATGATGATTCGATTTCTATGCAATTGTGATTCTCAATTTCTATGTATAAAATATCGCTGGTATGGACATCAACGGCTGACAGACTATTTTGATTCTGTAAGCTTTCTTGACACTGGCAACTGACTTTTATCTTTTTGTTACTATTCTTACTTTTGATTGGTCGAATTAAGTAAGTAAACGATCCAGTGCATAGTCAACATGAAACTCTGGATAACATGTAGGACCTGAAAATAGCGTCAACATACAGCATTAATGGGCAAGTGACAATCCCTTTTTTTAAATCTCATTTACTAGGATTTCCACATGAAGTAACACGTTATTATTATAGCAAGAAAAAATAAGAATTTCTTTTGTTCAGGTTGGATAATGGATTATATAATTAATATAACATGGGTATTTTTGTAAAGTGTACCTTTATGTATTACCGGTAATATATGCATACAATTAAAATGATAAAAACCTCAAATGCAATTGTAGTAGACATGTAGAGTAAACAAAATTATCAAGAGTGATTTTGGATTACCAGTAGTTAAAATTTTGCCAACATGATGTGATATTATATATAATTGGTGGTGGAATTACCAAGCCATTTTATAAAATAGTGAACAAATATTTTGGTAACAAACACTAACCGTAAAATACACCAATCATTGTCACTTATGAAATATTTTATGTTGAAAATTCTTAATTTTATGTTCGTTGTATTGCAACACATTAGTGAAACAGTGACCCCTCGTGTCAGGATCCAAACAAAAAACGCGAGATATCAGGGTTCGTGAGGGGAGGTTCATGCTTTGAAAACGGGTAAATAACACATATACACATGTGTTCGTAGTAAGTTTTCATTATTGGAAAACATCACAGCTTCCATGCCCACATGGATTCAACTCATTGTAGTGCATATTTTATAGAGCTATATCAAAGGCAGACCGGCCGAGAAGTACGTAAAGTCGCGATTTAATACCCCGTCAACACCTTGTAATTGACGGACAGTAAGTGTTAAGTTGTCTCCTCCAGCCCTTTTACGACTAATTAAATACAAGATGCAACAAAACATTAGTTCTTTTACTTACTTCTGTTACATATGTTACATACAAAATATTGTCAAGTAATATGAGAGGATGCACTAGAAACTAGCTAGGATATATACACTGTTACCAATTATCATGTATGGGTCAGAAGTATGGGGTGCTTTCACTTTTGAACTGTACAAAACAAAACAAAATAGTATTATTACTAATGAAGCATTCATTGAAAAATTGTTTAGTGACAAAACCCAATTTGAACAGCTTCACATCAAATTCTGTAAGCAGGTCTTGGGTGTACATAAGAAAGCAAGCAATAATAATGCTGTCAGAGCAGAGTTGGGATGCTACCCTATTATTATTGAACTCTGCACACATATGCTGAAATTCTGGAAGAGACTTAAGAATTATAAATGGAATGAATTGGTGTGTTCTGCTTTCAACCAAGAAAACAAAGTTAAAACAATTGTATGTAGAAAATATTTGGTTGCAAAGTCTACAAAAAGCAGAAAATAACAAATTACGAACATACAATAAAATAAAATTAGCATTCAAATTTGAGCCATACCTGGATCTTATGAAAAATATAAAACATCGAACCAGCTTAACTAGCTTTAGAATTTCAGCTCAATTCACTACGTTCAATTACCCACCATAGACTCCGGTCAGTCAAAATGACTATTTTGAACTGTAGGCATTAATCAGTGATTCTGCCGGTGACAGAGAGATAGAATCTAGGTCAGGGGAAGCCCCGTGACCCCAAGATTCTTTTACCCCTTACATCACGAACCCACATGACCGAGGCCACATGGCAGCGCCATAGGCAGCCGTCAATCACTCAATTTCATCTCCGCCTCGTCGGGAATGATTCTGAGCGACTCTGCCTGGCTCAGTTGCTTTTTCATGTCCGGGTTTCTAGCGTGGGTTGTTGGCGCTGCACGGTATCCAACACTGTAGCTGGTAGGCCGGGTAGATCAGATGCAGTCGGAGCGAGCTGTCTCCACTGTGTCCCCTCGGTGGGCAAGCTGGAAGAAACACGAAAGCATGTTTGCATTCAAACACGTCTCTTCCGGGAACCCCCGTTCCCAGCCGAGGCTCTCCCACTATTTTGGGGGGAGGCCGAGGCTTAGGATAATTGCACCGGGCCTCTGGAGCCTCGGGCACTGAATGCCAACGGGGTGCTGGCAGCCAAGCCTCCGATCTCGGGGCAGGGCTTTCAGGGCAGGGCACACGTTGACCCCCCCCCCTACTTTCAGCCAGCTAGGGTTCGTCATGCGGTAACGGTACATTGGTAATGAATTTATCCTTGTGTCCGGTCTCCACTGTGGGTTTTGACTCCCTTCTTACCAACCCACAGGCGTCCCCAGAGTGAACCGACCCTGTCATGAGACGCACAGTCGAACACACTCCCTCTCATATATTTAAAGTGAAAGAGGAGGCAGTTCGCTTGCGTCGGATACAGCCGGTACTCCGGGTGGTCCCTCAGAGTCTTCCATCCGTATGACTCGGTGAGCCACGCTTTTGGGGTGATGCGGAGTATCATCGATCCCAGTGATACGATGTAGATACCCCCACCCTTGATCCTAAGGCGACCACCTAAGGTTGCTTCAATGCTTATGGGATCACGGGCGTCGGGATCCAAAGCAACCCCGTCGGCACCTCTCTCCCTGTCTGTCTGAGTGCGGAGTGGGGCGCAGAGCATGCAAACGATGTTGATGGGCGGCGCTGGTCAGCCACGGAGGATGTATTGCTTAAGGCCCCTGGGTGGGGATAACATTAGGCAACACTTGCTCCCTCTCACATATTTAAAGTGAAAGGAGACTCAGTACGCTCGTGACGGATACAGCCGGTACTCCAGGCTGTCCATCTGTAATGACTCGGTGAGCGGAGTGGGGCGCAGAGCACGCAAACGGTGTTGATGGGCAGATGTTGGTCAGCTGCGGAGGACATAACGCTTAAGGCCCCCGGGTGGGGAAGACATTAGGCAACACTCCCCGCTGGACCAAACGCTACCCGGTCGGTGTGGTTTCGGGATCAGACCATAGCGTGGGATGAGACCAAAACGCCCCCAACCTGATTCCAAGGCTCCTTCCCCAGTCCCCAGTACCACGAATTTGACAATCCGGGCAAAGGGGGACAGCCGCGTTCCATGGGCGTCCTTACCAATCGAAGACGACCCATCCAGCCCTGAGGGCAGAGTTGCTTGAGCGCATTATTGTGCATGCCCAGGACTCTGGAGACCTTGGAGGCAGAACGCACCATCCTCCTAGACCAGGCGACATTTTTACTGGTGGGCTACTGCACATCTGCATGCGACACCCTCTAGTGTCACTTGGCTCTCTTGGCCAGGGCCACGCGGCCTTAGACGCACGTGTTTTCACCGACAAGCTGAGTCGGGGTACATCCCCACCTCAGTGACGCAGACTGGACATCCTCCACCCTCTTTGTTCAGGGAATGGTGGGTACAGTCTCGGAGCTTCAGAGTGCAATGAACCAGAGGGTTCAGATCAAATCCGCTAGCCAATTGGCCCTGCCAAGGGCAAGCGGAGGACACCCCAAGCACAGAAAACACAACACCCTAGGGCGTCATCCACTAGCCTGTGTCAGCCAGGAGGCAAGCGCTCATACCCTTCCATGAGAGGGAAGAGTAGTGGTGCACCCTCAGGGAGGTGGTGGCTCCTCACCCTCTCTGGACGGACGTCTACCTGGCAGCGAGGGAAGCGTGTTTGACGCCCACCTCTGCAACCGGTGTTGGGGGGGGGGGGCAGGCATGTGTTCGGTGAGTAGCCAGGTCACAACTTAGTGACTACTTCAGGCCTTGGGGGACTCACTTCATGGGGGAATGGAGCACCCCCTCGCAACTGCCGAAACCCATGGCCACATATCCCTGTCGTACACAGATTGCGCCGGGGTAGTCCGGTTTGGAGACAGCGGGTGACCGACCCCTGGACCTTTCCAGGTGGTGACATCCTGTTATGGGATACAACTGAAATCTCCATTTCCCCCCGTCAGCTTCCCAGTTGGGCACTGTCAGAGGACTCAATGAGACAGGAAGTAACATTTTTCTGGGAAAAGGTGCCATACACAGGGTATGTCAGCCGGAACTAAGTCCAGGCTTCTACCCAAATGTGTTCGTAGTACCAAATCTACAAGTGGCGGGTGTCCAGTTCTGGACCTAGGCAGACTGAATCAGTACGTGCTCCTCGATCAGTTCCACATGGAGACACCATTCAGAGTTCTCCTCTCCATTCACCGTTTCGACTGGCTAGCCCCACTAGACTTAAGCGGGGCCTACCTGCACATACCGATGCACCCAGCAAGTTGCCATCTCCTTCGAATTGCCCAGCTGGGCCAAGTATTCGAATTTTGGGTGCCCCGCCCCCGTTCGGTTTAGGCACAGTGCCCTACATGTTCACCCGAGTGATGAAACAGGTAGGGCTGCTGCTTCACCAGATGTCGATACACCTCAATCCGTACCCAGACTACTGGTTACTAACAACCTGGGCAAGGGGTTAATAGCCAAACACGTCAGGCTAACACAGGATTTACTTCACTAGTTGGGTTCGTTAGTAAATCGACAAGTCCCACCTCGACCCAACACGTAGATGGTGTCCCTAGGCATGGAGTTTTGACACAGAGGTAAGCTTGGCTTATCAAGCGTGTTGCTTAGCGCTAAGCAGCCTAGCTGAATGCCTAGTCAGCGTTCCCTCAGGGTCCCTCCGAGAACTAATGCGGATCATCAGAATGATGACCTCAGTTCAAAGGGTTGTTCCTCAGACCGCACTACGCAGCTGCCCGGTATAATGCTTGTTATAACGGCGAGCTCACTTATGGAAACTAGATAAGCGGGTTTCGTTGTCGGACCAAGTGAAGGAAGCCCTGCCCTGGTGGTCGTCACTGGCCAACCTCGGACAGGGGGGCCCCTTGGACCCGCTCGCCGCAGGTATGACTCTCTTAACAGATGCCTCCCCCCAGAGGAGCACATCTATTGGACCAACAAGCCCAAGGATATGCCCCCGCATTAGTTTCGGGACTACCATATCAACCGGCTCCAACTGAGAGCAGTGTACTTAGCACTAACATGCTTTCTACCCGTAGTTCGAGACCACAGAGTCCTGCTCCGCACAGGCAATGCAGCGGTGGTCTCCTTCAAGAAGGAGAGGGGGGACGCCTTCCCCATCGTTGTCGGTCCTAGTCGAGCAAATCCTCCTTTGGTGCCTGGAATACAAATGTACAATGTGGAGCTAACTGCACACCACCTTCCAGGGGTGAGGAACAGAAAAGTTGAGATATCAAGAAATACCTCCAGAAGAAAGAATGTGTACACTATGTGATCTAGGGGCTGTTGGCAGTGAAACTCGTGCATTCATGGACTGTGAAAATATTGAAATTAAGAATAGTCGTATAGAATTTTTAAATATGGTTTCAGTTTATGATGAAAAAATTCAAGAATTATCTAAGGATAACTTACTTAAAAAATTATTTACCTCAAATGATAGTTTCATTGTTAACAGTCTCGGAAAATTTGTTCATCAAATTATAATGTCTAACAATATCTAAATTTTATTTTTTTTCTTACATGTATTACATGTACTACTAATATTTTATATTTCTTTGCTTACTTATTGTTTTATTTGTTATTGATGTTTGTTACTTCTTGTTGTTGTATGTTTATTGACCGTAGATAATGTAATTCAATGCATTATTTCGTGCCAAATAAAATATACTATACTAGACTACTATACTATACTATACTATATACCGGTACATCCCAGTTAACGTATATGCATTCTTACAACCTTATACTAAAATATGAAGTTACACAGATAGGATAAATGTCTCATGGCATGGAAAAATAATGCTTTCTTTTGTCTAGTTTATATGATAAATATTTTCAGTGTGTATGTATTAAAATATGCAATCATGGTACATGTACAAAGTAAACAAAATTATGTGAATTTGTATTGTAGGAATTTCCATGCCAGTTTATAAAATTGTGAGCAAATATTTTCGTAAATACTAATTCCCATTTAAGGTGCATATAATTACATATCTCATATACTTTGTATCATTTTAATTATACATGGTATTCCCAGATCAACACCGATGAAAAGACAAGTTTTCTGCACTCATTGCAAAGCTGCTAGTATGTAATTATAAAAAAATACATAAAATTAGAAAAAAAATTTGGAAAACAGTAGAATAAAATATTTATTATAAAAAGATAGTCTGAATCTAGCAATCTGATTGGCTGAAGCGAAGTCTGGCACTAGAAGATCTTGGTTATTATCTATCACCAAATATGGTAATTTTACCATGTCTTGTATCTGCTTGTCATTTAACAGTATATCCAAAATGAATTTGACCATGAATCCACCCTTCATGTTTATAAAGTGTGACCAATTTTATCAACCCACTGATACACACTGGATTGTGTGATTTTTCAAAGAATTTACAAATAGTCTTTTTATACTTGTTCAATCAACAGACAATTTTACCAGGTATATGGTTCACAAGGTGCAATTGATCTAAAAAATAAGACTTCAATAGCACAATCACTGTGTCATATGTAAGTATAACCACATGATGACCCCAGTTTATTATTATAGATATAAACTGAATGAATGCACTTAATCACGACTATTTACTGCTACTATTTACTATTTACTGGGAAGATTTACTGACTGCTACAGGGTAAGGGGAGATAGAATGTTTACTGACTGCTACAGGGTAAGGGAAGGGAGAAGGTTTACTGACTGCTACAGGGTAAGGGGAGGGAGAAGGTTTTCTGCCTGCTACAGGGTAAGGGAAGGTAGGTTTACTGACTGCTACAGGATAAGGGAAGGGAGAAGGTTTACTGACTGCTACAGGGTAAGGGGAGGGAGAAGTTTTACTGACTGCTACAGGGTAGGGGGAGGGAGAAGTTTTACTGACTGCTACAGGGTGAGGGGACAGAGAAGGTTTACTGACTGCTACAAGGTAAGGGGAGGTAGAAGGTTTACTGATGATTACAGGGTGAGGGGAGGGAGAAGGTTTACTGATTGCTACAGGGTAAGGGAAGGGAGAAGGTTTACTGACTGCTACAGGGTAGGGGGAGGGAGAAGTTTTACTGACTGCTACAGGGTAGGGGGAGGGAGAAGGTTTACTGACTGCTACAGGGTGAGGGGACAGAGAAGGTTTACTGACTGCTACAAGGTAAGGGGAGGTAGAAGGTTTACTGATGATTACAGGGTGAGGGGAGGGAGAAGGTTTACTGATTGCTACAGGGTAAGGGAAGGGAGAAGGTTTACTGACTGCTGCAGTGTAAGGGAAGGTAGGTTTACTGACTACCCCAGGGTAAGGGGAGGGAGAAGGTTTACTGATCGACTGCTACAGGGTAAGGGGAGGGAGAAGTTTTACTGACTGCTACAGGGTAAGGGGAGGGAGAAGGTTTTCTGCCTGCTACAGGGTAAGGGAAGGTAGGTTTACTGACTGCTACAGGATAAGGGAAGGGAGAAGGTTTACTGACTGCTACAGGGTAAGGGAAGGTAGGTTTACTGACTGCTACAGGATAAGGGAAGGGAGAAGGTTTACTGACTGCTACAGGGTAAGGGGAGGGAGAAGTTTTACTGACTGCTACAGGGTAGGGGGAGGGAGAAAGTTTACTGACTGCTACAGGGTGAGGGGACAGAGAAGGTTTACTGACTGCTACAGGGTAAGGGGAGGGAGAAGTTTTACTGACTGCTACAGGGTAGGGGGAGGGAGAAGGTTTACTGATGATTACAGGGTGAGGGGAGGGAGAAGGTTTACTGATTGCTACAGGGTAAGGGGAGGGAGAAGGTTTACTGATGATTACAGGGTGAGGGGAGGGAGAAGGTTTACTGATTGCTACAGGGTAAGGGGAGGGAGAAGGTTTACTGACTGCTGCAGTGTAAGGGAAGGTAGGTTTACTGACTATCCCAGGGTAAGGGGAGGGAGAAGGTTTACTGATCGACTGCTACAGGGTAAGGGGAGGGAGAAATTGCAAACTTGAATTGTTATCATTTGCAGATTCATACAAAAATATCAAGAATTGGAAAAAAAAGATGACGTTGATTGTTACAGATTATTTAATTTAACTGTAGAAGAACTTGCCAGGGAAGGACTTGTACTCAAAAAAAGGAGAAAATATTCATTGGTAAGAATAAATATTTGTTCACATGTGAGAAGGACCCTAAGCACAACATGTATACACAAAGTAAGCATGGTCACATTCATGAAAAACTGCCAATGCCAATATGTCAAGCTAGTTTCCAAGTCAGATGTTATACATGTGTAACATTTGTACTGTGGTGGTTGTTTTAATTCAATCCAAACTCACAACAGCAAATCAAATAAATGTTTGGCAATCAATAATTGTATTCTACATAGAAAATATTATTTGTATAAATTAAACTGGACTTGACACTGCTATGATACATTTCAGTGACTTGTTGACACAATAGCACAGATTAAATTAAATTGTTGATAATTCAAGATAAACACTTTAAATTTTTGTTTGAAACAAGATATCAGACATTATTCCAAATACTTGACATATCATTTACTTTGATCAGCCAAGTTCTTTCAATTATACATATACACTGTTTTGTATATATATTACTTGTATGAAAATAAAACTAACATGGCCACAATTCAACCAGTTTTACTCAAATTACTGTACAAAACAATTTAATGTGCATCAATAACTAATGTGTGATTTTTATACAAAGTTGGAATAAATTTGCATAGACATGCCATTCCAAATGAAAACCAAAGGGTTGGTAGACCCTTTATTGTCACACTCTTTGCATACTTTGATTGTGCACAGATTATTCAGTCATTGCATACCATGGTATATTCTTGTGATTCATTATATTAAACAATACAATTATTGTGTTCTTTCCAACACCGGTAAAGTCATACCTATTTTATGTTTTCAACTGCAACAACAAATCACAAACAATTTACACAAACCCATAAAGGCAAATTCTGTCACTGCTATAAAAATGTACATGTGTATAACTATTTCTTTGCAACGATGTAGAATATGGCTCATTCAAAACAAACATGAGAAAGGTATTGCATAACAGTGAGAGAATCCCGACCAAGTATTTCTCCAGTAACCAGTCAAGAAACTGACTATTTTTACTCCTTGTTTGTGTAGCTGTTCCCCTGAACCCCTTGTTGGATTTCAATGATACTTTGTGCATAGATGTTAGGGGACAATACAGAGACATGATTCATTTTGGGATGGTATTATGTACAGAGTGGATATCATGAGAGCTAATACCATGTACGAATTTTTCTCTCCACAGCAATCAAAACAATCAGACAAAGAAAAACGATTTCTTGAAACACAGCCTATAAAAGACCCAAAAATTACTGATATGATAAAAAAAGCCTTACAGATGGCAGAACATGCAGAGAAGAAAGCATCAAATGATGAAGTGAAAATGTTTGATACAAATAAGAAATCATAGCAAATGAATTTTTTTTTTATTTGTTGATTAAAATAGATTATTAAATTACATTTCTGGTCTTATGGTCCCACTTTTGATAACAATTCCTTGACTAGTTTTGTAGCCTGTATTGCACATCCCCAACTGAAGCACACTCCTTTGGCACCATGACCATAGTTATGAACCACCTGATAGGAAATGGAGAAAATGAAGATGTTGAGGTCTGCTTTGAAAAATTATTCAAAGTGAAGTTTTTAATGGTTCCTATGTGAGCCATATAATGGCCATGGTGCTTGACGACAGAATGCAAGGAATATGAGGTTATTACGAGGATACCTCAAAGTGTGCAACAGGAGTATCGACTGATGCGCAGCAGAGGTTGATGCGACAGTGTACTGTCCGAGTGCATACTTTGAGGTATCCTCGTAATAACCTCAATATTATACATCTTTTCCTTCCAAGGATACATCATAGGAATGTCAAAATGTTTAGAACAGAATCAGCAAACTTCTTTGTGTGGAGTTCGGTCAAACACTGATGGCAGTCATGCTTGTTTTTATTATTAGAGGACGCTTATGAGCATAATCGTTCCATATTTTGAATAAGCATTTCCTGATATGGTAGGATGAAAATACACTGTGAAATACTGCAAAATTACGCCATGCTGTAACTTATGACGTTACAGTGATAATTGTATAACAACAAATTTATACCTTGATTGTCTTGTCTCCACATCTTAGAATATCTTTTTCCAGTCTTACAGTTTGTCTCATGGGTCGCAGACCAACACAGTCTTCTAATACTGGAGCCTCCTGAAAGAGTAATCTTGCATGACCTCAAACACAAATATCCGTCTGTTGTATAATTTGTAATTTCTGTCATTCTTTTAAGACATAATTCAGGCAGGCATATAGTAATTTATTCAGTACCACTGGACAAAATTTGCAAAACGTGTGATTAATGACTCTAATTTCATACCTTTAAGCGTGGAATTACGCGACAACATGCATCCATAATTGTTTGTTTGTCAATCTCACTGACTTCTTTATTCCAATTATTTGGCTGTATAGTAACACCAAGAAAGACATCATCAGAGCTGATAAAGGAAATTTGCCACAAGTTTGAATTACATATCTGAAATTAGCTTAATTCATTTATGTCAGACATGGTGTGAAAGATTAATTTACATTGACTTCGGTATCTCGATCAATTTCAATTAAAATTGTTTTGACATCACTCATGGGTTACTGATGCAACTCACTTCGGTATAATTCAACAATATGAACACAAACTTGTCACTGACCATTGTATAATCAAGACAGCATTGTAACTAATCAAAATATAATTCCAACATGAACACAGTGTTGTAACTTACCGTGTATAATTCCAACATGAACACAGTGTTGTAACTTACCGTGGTATAATTACAACATGACAAGAACTTGTATGATCTTCCACTATACAGAATTTTTTAAGCCAAGGAGCTGAAACCTAAAATAAGATTTATCAGAATACAATGGTATTCATCAAAACTATATAGTGCCATGTTTTGACTAATGCAAATCATTATTCATGTTTATTTTTTGTGAAAGGGCTTTGGCATTTATTTAGTTTCTTAAACACAAAATATTTATTGAACAACTATGTGGAAGTGTTTGGCACTTACTGAGGTAGAAGCATAGTAAATTATACTCTCCCCTCTTGTTTACTCTTATTGTTTTCCCTATTTGGATGTATTGAGGTTACTAATACTTTTCTTACCCTTATTGTTTTCCCTATTTGAATGTATTGAGGTTACTAAATACTTTGTTTACCCTTCTTGTTTTCCCTATTTGGATGTATTGAGGTTACTAAATATTTTGCTTACTCTTATTGTTTTCCCTATTTGGATGTATTGAGGTTACCAAATAATTTGCTTACCTTTATTGTTTTTCCTATTTGGATGTATTGTGGTTACTAAATACTTTGGTTACCCTTATTGTTTTCCCTATTTGAATGTATTGAGGTTACTGAATACTTTGCTTACTCTTATTGTTTTTCCTATTTGGATGCATTGAGGTTACTAAATACTTTGCTTACCCTTATTGTTTTCCCTATTTGGATGTATTGTGGTTACTAAATACTTTGGTTACCCTTATTGTTTTCCCTATTTGAATGTATTGAGGTTACTGAATACTTTTCTTACCCTTATTGTTTTCCCTATTTGGATGCATTGAGGTTACTAAATACTTTGTTTACCCTTATTGTTTTCCCTATTTGGATGTATTGAGGTTACTAAATACTTTGCTTACTCTTACTGTTTTCCCTATTTGGATGCATTGAGGTTACTAAATACTTTGCTTACCCTTATTGTTTTCCCTATTTGGATGCATTGAGGTTACTAAATACTTTGCTTACTCTTATTGTTTTCCCTATTTGGATTATTGAGGTTACTAAATACTTTTCTTACCCTTATTGTTTTCCCTATTTGAATGTATTGAGGTTACTGAATACTTTGCTTACCCTTATTGTTTTCCCTATTTGGATGTATTGTGGTTACTAAATACTTTGCTTACCCTTATTGTTTTCCCTATTTGAATGTATTGAGGTTACTAAATACTTTGTTTACCCTTCTTGTTTTCCCTATTTGGATGTATTGAGGTTACTAAATACTTTGCTTACTCTTATTGTTTTCCCTATTTGGATGTATTTAGGTTACCAAATACTTTGCTTACCTTTATTGTTTTTCCTATTTGGATGCATTGAGGTTACTAAATACTTTGCTTACCCTTATTGTTTTCCCTATTAGGATGTATTGTGGTTACTGAATACTTTTCTTACTCTTATTGTTTTTCCTATTTGGATGCATTGAGGTTACTAAATACTTTGTTTACCCTTATTGTTTTCCCTATTTGGATGTATTGAGGTTACTAAATACATTGGCTACTCTTATTGTTTTCCCTATTTGGATGTATTGGGGTTACTAAATACTTTGCTTATCCTTATTGTTTTCCCTATTTAGATGTATTGAGGTTACTGAATACTTTGCTTACTCTTACTGTTTTCCCTATTTGGATGCATTGAGGTTACTAAATACTTTGCTTACCCTTATTGTTTTCCCTATTTGGATGCATTGAGGTTACTAAATACTTTGCTTACTCTTATTGTTTTCCCTATTTGGATGCATTGAGGTTACTAAATACTTTGCTTACCGGTACTCTTATTGTTTTCCCTATTTGGATTATTGAGGTTACTAAATACTTTTCTTACCCTTATTGTTTTCCCTATTTGAATGTATTGAGGTTACTAAATACTTTGGTTACCCTTATTGTTTTCCCTATTTGAATGTATTGAGGTTACTGAATACTTTGCTTACTCTTATTGTTTTTCCTATTTGGATGCATTGAGGTTACTAAATACTTTGTTTACCCTTATTGTTTTCCCTATTTGGATTATTGAGGTTACTAATACTTTTCTTACCCTTATTGTTTTCCCTATTTGAATGTATTGAGGTTACTAAATACTTTGTTTACCCTTCTTGTTTTCCCTATTTGGGTGTATTGAGGTTACTAAATACTTTGCTTACTCTTATTGTTTTCCCTATTTGGATGTATTGAGGTTACCAAATACTTTTCTTACCTTTATTGTTTTTCCTATTTGGATGCATTGAGGTTACTAAATACTTTGCTTACCCTTATTGTTTTCCCTATTTGGATTATTGAGGTTACTAATACTTTTCTTACCCTTATTGTTTTCCCTATTTGAATGTATTGAGGTTACTAAATACTTTGTTTACCCTTCTTGTTTTCCCTATTTGGATGTATTGAGGTTACTAAATACTTTGCTTACTCTTATTGTTTTCCCTATTTGGATGTATTGAGGTTACCAAATAATTTGCTTACGTTTATTGTTTTTCCTATTTGGATGCATTGAGGTTACTAAATACTTTGCTTACCCTTATTGTTTTCCCTATTTGGATGTATTGTGGTTACTAAATACTTTGGTTACCCTTATTGTTTTTCCTATTTGGATGCATTGAGGTTACTAAATACTTTGTTTACCCTTATTGTTTTCCCTATTTGGATGTATTGAGGTTACTAAATACTTTGGTTACTCTCATTGTTTTCCCTATTTGGATGTATTGGGGTTACTAAATACTTTGCTTACCCTTATTGTTTCCCTATTTAGATGTATTGAGGTTACTGAATACTTTGCTTACTCTTACTGTTTTCCCTATTTGGATGCATTGAGGTTACTAAATACTTTGCTTACCCTTATTGTTTTCCCTATTTGGATGCATTGAGGTTACTAAATACTTTGCTTACTCTTATTGTTTTCCCTATTTGGATTATTGAGGTTACTAAATACTTTTCTTACCCTTATTGTTTTCCCTATTTGAATGTATTGAGGTTACTGAATACTTTGCTTACTCTTATTGTTTTCCCTATTTGGATGCATTGAGGTTACTAAATACTTTGCTTACCCTTATTGTTTTCCCTATTTGAATGTATTGAGGTTACTAAATACTTTGTTTACCCTTCTTGTTTTCCCTATTTGGATGTATTGAGGTTACTAAATACTTTGCTTACTCTTATTGTTTTCCCTATTTGGATGTATTGAGGTTACCAAATACTTTTCTTACCTTTATTGTTTTTCCTATTTGGATGCATTGAGGTTACTAAATACTTTGCTTACCCTTATTGTTTTCCCTATTTGGATGTATTGTGGTTACTAAATACTTTGGTTACCCTTATTGTTTTCCCTATTTGGATGTATTGGGGTTACTTAACATTTTGCTTACCCATATTGTTTTCCCTATTTGCATGTATTGAGGTTACTAAATACTTTGCTTACCCTTATTGTTTTTCCTATTTGCATGTATTGAGGTTACTAAATACTTTGCTTACCCTTATTGTTTTCCCTATTTTAGATGTATTGGGGTTACTAAATACTTTCCTTACTCTTATTGTTTTCCCTATTTGGATTATTGAGGTTACAAAATACTTTGCTTACCCTTATTGTTTTCCCTATTTGAATGTATTGAGGTTACTAAATACTTTGGTTACCCTTATTGTTTTCCCTATTTGAATGTATCGAGGTTACTGAATACTTTGCTTACTCTTATTGTTTTTCCTATTTGGATGCATTGAGGTTACTAAATACTTTGTTTACCCTTATTGTTTTCCCTATTTGGATTATTGAGGTTACTAATACTTTTCTTACCCTTATTGTTTTCCCTATTTGAATGTATTGAGGTTACTAAATACTTTGGTTACCCTTATTGTTTTCCCTATTTGAATGTATTAAGGTTACTGAATACTTTGCTTACTCTTAATGTTTTTCCTATTTGGATGCATTGAGGTTACTAAATACTTTGTTTACCCTTATTGTTTTCCCTATTTGGATTATTGAGGTTACTAATACTTTTCTTACCCTTATTGTTTTCCCTATTTGAATGTATTGAGGTTACTAAATACTTTGTTTACCCTTCTTGTTTTCCCTATTTGGATGTATTGAGGTTACTAAATACTTTGCTTACTCTTATTGTTTTCCCTATTTGGATGTATTGAGGTTACCAAATACTTTTCTTACCTTTATTGTCTTTCCTATTTGGATGCATTGAGGTTACTAAATACTTTGCTTACCCTTATTGTTTTCCCTATTTGGATGTATTGTGGTTACTAAATACTTTGGTTACCCTTATTGTTTTCCCTATTTGAATGTATTGGGGTTACTTAATATTTTGCTTACCCATATTGTTTTCCCTATTTGCATGTATTGAGGTTACTAAATACTTTGCTTACCCTTATTGTTTTTCCTATTTGGATGTATTGAGGTTACTAAATACTTTGCTTACCCTTATTGTTTTCCCTATTTTAGATGTATTGGGGTTACTAAATACTTTCCTTACTCTTATTGTTTTCCCTATTTGGATTATTGAGGTTACTAAATACTTTGCTTACCCTTATTGTTTTCCCTATTTGAATGTATTGAGGTTACTAAATACTTTGGTTACCCTTATTGTTTTCCCTATTTGAATGTATCGAGGTTACTGAATACTTTGCTTACTCTTATTGTTTTTCCTATTTGGATGCATTGAGGTTACTAAATACTTTGCTTACCCTTATTGTTTTCCCTATTAGGATGTATTGTGGTTACTGAATACTTTTCTTACTCTTATTGTTTTTCCTATTTGGATGCATTGAGGTTACTAAATACTTTGGTTACCCTTATTGTTTTCCCTATTTGAATGTATTGGGGTTACTTAATATTTTGCTTACCCATATTGTTTTCCCTATTTGCATGTATTGAGGTTACTAAATACTTTGCTTACCCTTATTGTTTTTCCTATTTGGATGTATTGAGGTTACTAAATACTTTGCTTACCCTTATTGTTTTCCCTATTTTAGATGTATTGGGGTTACTAAATACTTTCCTTACTCTTATTGTTTTCCCTATTTGAATGTATTGAGGTTACTAAATACTTTGTTTACCCTTCTTGTTTTCCCTATTTGGATGTATTGAGGTTACTAAATACTTTGCTTACTCTTATTGTTTTCCCTATTTGGATGTATTTAGGTTACCAAATACTTTGCTTACCTTTATTGTTTTTCCTATTTGGATGCATTGAGGTTACTAAATACTTTGCTTACCCTTATTGTTTTCCCTATTAGGATGTATTGTGGTTACTGAATACTTTTCTTACTCTTATTGTTTTTCCTATTTGGATGCATTGAGGTTACTAAATACTTTGTTTACCCTTATTGTTTTCCCTATTTGGATGTATTGAGGTTACTAAATACATTGGCTACTCTTATTGTTTTCCCTATTTGGATGTATTGGGGTTACTAAATACTTTGCTTATCCTTATTGTTTTCCCTATTTAGATGTATTGAGGTTACTGAATACTTTGCTTACTCTTACTGTTTTCCCTATTTGGATGCATTGAGGTTACTAAATACTTTGCTTACCCTTATTGTTTTCCCTATTTGGATGCATTGAGGTTACTAAATACTTTGCTTACTCTTATTGTTTTCCCTATTTGGATGCATTGAGGTTACTAAATACTTTGCTTACCGGTACTCTTATTGTTTTCCCTATTTGGATTATTGAGGTTACTAAATACTTTTCTTACCCTTATTGTTTTCCCTATTTGAATGTATTGAGGTTACTAAATACTTTGGTTACCCTTATTGTTTTCCCTATTTGAATGTATTGAGGTTACTGAATACTTTGCTTACTCTTATTGTTTTTCCTATTTGGATGCATTGAGGTTACTAAATACTTTGTTTACCCTTATTGTTTTCCCTATTTGGATTATTGAGGTTACTAATACTTTTCTTACCCTTATTGTTTTCCCTATTTGAATGTATTGAGGTTACTAAATACTTTGTTTACCCTTCTTGTTTTCCCTATTTGGGTGTATTGAGGTTACTAAATACTTTGCTTACTCTTATTGTTTTCCCTATTTGGATGTATTGAGGTTACCAAATACTTTTCTTACCTTTATTGTTTTTCCTATTTGGATGCATTGAGGTTACTAAATACTTTGCTTACCCTTATTGTTTTCCCTATTTGGATTATTGAGGTTACTAATACTTTTCTTACCCTTATTGTTTTCCCTATTTGAATGTATTGAGGTTACTAAATACTTTGTTTACCCTTCTTGTTTTCCCTATTTGGATGTATTGAGGTTACTAAATACTTTGCTTACTCTTATTGTTTTCCCTATTTGGATGTATTGAGGTTACCAAATAATTTGCTTACGTTTATTGTTTTTCCTATTTGGATGCATTGAGGTTACTAAATACTTTGCTTACCCTTATTGTTTTCCCTATTTGGATGTATTGTGGTTACTAAATACTTTGGTTACCCTTATTGTTTTTCCTATTTGGATGCATTGAGGTTACTAAATACTTTGTTTACCCTTATTGTTTTCCCTATTTGGATGTATTGAGGTTACTAAATACTTTGGTTACTCTCATTGTTTTCCCTATTTGGATGTATTGGGGTTACTAAATACTTTGCTTACCCTTATTGTTTCCCTATTTAGATGTATTGAGGTTACTGAATACTTTGCTTACTCTTACTGTTTTCCCTATTTGGATGCATTGAGGTTACTAAATACTTTGCTTACCCTTATTGTTTTCCCTATTTGGATGCATTGAGGTTACTAAATACTTTGCTTACTCTTATTGTTTTCCCTATTTGGATTATTGAGGTTACTAAATACTTTTCTTACCCTTATTGTTTTCCCTATTTGAATGTATTGAGGTTACTGAATACTTTGCTTACTCTTATTGTTTTCCCTATTTGGATGCATTGAGGTTACTAAATACTTTGCTTACCCTTATTGTTTTCCCTATTTGAATGTATTGAGGTTACTAAATACTTTGTTTACCCTTCTTGTTTTCCCTATTTGGATGTATTGAGGTTACTAAATACTTTGCTTACTCTTATTGTTTTCCCTATTTGGATGTATTGAGGTTACCAAATACTTTTCTTACCTTTATTGTTTTTCCTATTTGGATGCATTGAGGTTACTAAATACTTTGCTTACCCTTATTGTTTTCCCTATTTGGATGTATTGTGGTTACTAAATACTTTGGTTACCCTTATTGTTTTCCCTATTTGGATGTATTGGGGTTACTTAACATTTTGCTTACCCATATTGTTTTCCCTATTTGCATGTATTGAGGTTACTAAATACTTTGCTTACCCTTATTGTTTTTCCTATTTGCATGTATTGAGGTTACTAAATACTTTGCTTACCCTTATTGTTTTCCCTATTTTAGATGTATTGGGGTTACTAAATACTTTCCTTACTCTTATTGTTTTCCCTATTTGGATTATTGAGGTTACAAAATACTTTGCTTACCCTTATTGTTTTCCCTATTTGAATGTATTGAGGTTACTAAATACTTTGGTTACCCTTATTGTTTTCCCTATTTGAATGTATCGAGGTTACTGAATACTTTGCTTACTCTTATTGTTTTTCCTATTTGGATGCATTGAGGTTACTAAATACTTTGTTTACCCTTATTGTTTTCCCTATTTGGATTATTGAGGTTACTAATACTTTTCTTACCCTTATTGTTTTCCCTATTTGAATGTATTGAGGTTACTAAATACTTTGGTTACCCTTATTGTTTTCCCTATTTGAATGTATTAAGGTTACTGAATACTTTGCTTACTCTTAATGTTTTTCCTATTTGGATGCATTGAGGTTACTAAATACTTTGTTTACCCTTATTGTTTTCCCTATTTGGATTATTGAGGTTACTAATACTTTTCTTACCCTTATTGTTTTCCCTATTTGAATGTATTGAGGTTACTAAATACTTTGTTTACCCTTCTTGTTTTCCCTATTTGGATGTATTGAGGTTACTAAATACTTTGCTTACTCTTATTGTTTTCCCTATTTGGATGTATTGAGGTTACCAAATACTTTTCTTACCTTTATTGTCTTTCCTATTTGGATGCATTGAGGTTACTAAATACTTTGCTTACCCTTATTGTTTTCCCTATTTGGATGTATTGTGGTTACTAAATACTTTGGTTACCCTTATTGTTTTCCCTATTTGAATGTATTGGGGTTACTTAATATTTTGCTTACCCATATTGTTTTCCCTATTTGCATGTATTGAGGTTACTAAATACTTTGCTTACCCTTATTGTTTTTCCTATTTGGATGTATTGAGGTTACTAAATACTTTGCTTACCCTTATTGTTTTCCCTATTTTAGATGTATTGGGGTTACTAAATACTTTCCTTACTCTTATTGTTTTCCCTATTTGGATTATTGAGGTTACTAAATACTTTGCTTACCCTTATTGTTTTCCCTATTTGAATGTATTGAGGTTACTAAATACTTTGGTTACCCTTATTGTTTTCCCTATTTGAATGTATCGAGGTTACTGAATACTTTGCTTACTCTTATTGTTTTTCCTATTTGGATGCATTGAGGTTACTAAATACTTTGTTTACCCTTATTGTTTTCCCTATTTGGATTATTGAGGTTTCTAATACTTTTCTTACCCTTATTGTTTTCCCTATTTGAATGTATTGAGGTTACTAAATATTTGTTTACCCTTCTTGTTTTCCCTATTTGGATGTATTGAGGTTACTAAATACTTTGCTTACTCTTATTGTTTTCCCTATTTGGATGTATTGAGGTTACCAAATACTTTGTTTACCTTTATTGTTTTTCCTATTTGGATGCATTGAGGTTACTAAATACTTTGCTTACCCTTATTGTTTTCCCTATTTGGATGTATTGTGGTTACTAAATACTTTGGTTACCCTTATTGTTTTCCCTATTTGGATGTATTGGGGTTACTTAATATTTTGCTTACCCATATTGTTTTCCCTATTTGGATGTATTGAGGTTACTAAATACTTTGCTTACCCTTATTGTTTTTCCTATTTGGATGTATTGAGGTTACTAAATACTTTGCTTACTCTTATTGTTTTCCCTATTTGGATGTATTGAGTTTACCAAATACTTTGCTTACCTTTATTGTTTTTCCTATTTGGATGCATTGAGGTTACTAAATACTTTGCTTACCCTTATTGTTTTCCCTATTTGGATGTATTGTGGTTACTAAATACTTTGCTTACCCTTATTGTTTTCCCTATTTGGATGCATTGAGGTTACTAAATACTTTGCTTAATCTTATTGCTTTCCCTATTTGGATGTATTGAGGTTACTAAATGCTTTGCTTACCCTTATTGTTTTTCCTATTTGTATGTATTGAGGTTACTGAATACTTTGCTTACCCTTATTGTTTTCCCTATTTGGATGTATTGTGGTTACTAAATACTTTGGTTACTCTTATTGTTTTCCATATTTGGATGTATTGAGGTTACCAAATACTTTGCTTACCTTTATTGTTTTTCCTATTTGGATGCATTGAGGTTACTAAATACTTTGCCTTACCCTTATTGTTTTTCCTATTTGGATGCATTGAGGTTACTAAATATTTTGGTTACTCTTATTGTTTTCCCTATTTAGATGTATTGTGGTTACTAAATACTTCGGTTACTCTTATTGTTTTCCCTATTTGGATTATTGAGGTTACTAATACTTTTCTTACCCTTATTGTTTTCCCTATTTGAATGTATTGAGGTTACTGAATACTTTGCTTACTCTTATTGTTTTCCCTATTTGGATGCATTGAGGTTACTAAATACTTTGCTTACCCTTATTGTTTTCCCTATTTGAATGTATTGAGGTTACTAAATACTTTGCTTAATCTTATTGTTTTCCCTATTTGGATGTATTGAGGTTACTAAATACTTTGGTTACTCTTATTGTTTTCCCTATTTGTATGTATTGGGGTTACTAAATACTTTGCTTACCCTTATTGTTTTCCCTATTTAGATGTATTGAGGTTACTGAATACTTTGCTTACTCTTACTGTTTTCCCTATTTGGATGCATTGAGGTTACTAAATACTTTGCTTACCCTTATTGTTTTCCCTATTTGGATGTATTGTGGTTTCTAAATACTTTGTTTACCCTTATTGTTTTCCCTATTTGGATTATTGAGGTTACTAATACTTTTCTTACCCTTATTGTTTTCCCTATTTGAATGTATTGAGGTTACTAAATACTTTGTTTAACCTTCTTGTTTTCCCTATTTGGATGTATTGAGGTTACTAAATACTTTGCTTACTCTTATTGTTTTTCCTATTTGGATGTATTGAGGTTACCAAATACTTTGCTTACCTTTATTGTTTTTCCTATTTGGATGCATTGAGGTTACTAAATACTTTGCTTACCCTTATTGTTTTCCCTATTTGGATGTATTGTGGTTACTAAATACTTTGGTTACCCTTATTGTTTTCCCTATTTGAATGTATTGAGGTTACTGAATACTTTGCTTACTCTTGTTTTTCCTATTTGGATGCATTGAGGTTACTAAATACTTTGTTTACCCTTATTGTTTTCCCTATTTGGATGTATTGAGGTTACTAAATACATTGGTTACTCTTATTGTTTTCCCTATTTGGATGTATTGGGGTTACTAAATACTTTGCTTACCCTTATTGTTTTCCCTATTTAGATGTATTGAGGTTACTGAATACTTTGCTTACTCTTACTGTTTTCCCTATTTGGATGCATTGAGGTTACTAAATACTTTGCTTACCCTTATTGTTTTCCCTATTTGGATGCATTGAGGTTACTAAATACTTTGCTTACTCTTATTGTTTTCCCTATTTGGATGCTTTGAGGTTACTAAATACTTTGCTTACCGGTACTCTTATTGTTTTCCCTATTTGGATTATTGAGGTTACTAAATACTTTTCTTACCCTTATTGTTTTCCCTATTTGAATGTATTGAGGTTACTAAATACTTTGGTTGCCCTTATTGTTTTCCCTATTTGAATGTATTGAGGTTACTGAATACTTTGCTTACTCTTATTGTTTTTCCTATTTGGATGCATTGAGGTTACTAAATACTTTGTTTACCCTTATTGTTTTCCCTATTTGGATTATTGAGGTTACTAATACTTTTCTTACCCTTATTGTTTTTCCTATTTGGATGCATTGAGGTTACTAAATACTTTGCTTACCCTTATTGTTTTCCCTATTTGGATTATTGAGGTTACTAATACTTTTCATACCCTTATTGTTTTCCCTATTTGAATGTATTGAGGTTACTAAATACTTTGCTTACCCTTATTGTTTTCCCTATTTGGATGTATTGAGGTTACTAAATACTTTGGTTACTCTTATTGTTTTCCCTATTTGGATGTATTGGGGTTACTAAATACTTTGCTTACCCTTATTGTTTTCCCTATTTAGATGTATTGAGGTTACTGAATACTTTGCTTACTCTTACTGTTTTCCCTATTTGGATGCATTGAGGTTACTAAATACTTTGCTTACCCTTATTGTTTTCCCTATTTGGATGCATTGAGGTTACTAAATACTTTGCTTACTCTTATTGTTTTCCCTATTTGGATTATTGAGGTTACTAAATACTTTTCTTACCCTTATTGTTTTCCCTATTTGAATGTATTGAGGTTACTGAATATTTTGCTTACTCTTATTGTTTTCCCTATTTGGATGCATTGAGGTTACTAAATACATTGCTTACCCTTATTGTTTTCCCTATTTGGATGTATTGTGGTTACTAAATACTTTGGTTACCCTTATTGTTTTCCCTATTTGAATGTATTGAGGTTACTGAATACTTTGCTTACTCTTGTTTTTCCTATTTGGATGCATTGAGGTTACTAAATACTTTGTTTACCCTTATTGTTTTCCCTATTTGGATGTATTGAGGTTACTAAATACATTGGTTACTCTTATTGTTTTCCCTATTTGGATGTATTGGGGTTACTAAATACTTTGCTTACCCTTATTGTTTTCCCTATTTAGATGTATTGAGGTTACTGAATACTTTGCTTACTCTTACTGTTTTCCCTATTTGGATGCATTGAGGTTACTAAATACTTTGCTTACCCTTATTGTTTTCCCTATTTGGATGCATTGAGGTTACTAAATACTTTGCTTACTCTTATTGTTTTCCCTATTTGGATGCATTGAGGTTACTAAATACTTTGCTTACCGGTACTCTTATTGTTTTCCCTATTTGGATTATTGAGGTTACTAAATACTTTTCTTACCCTTATTGTTTTCCCTATTTGAATGTATTGAGGTTACTAAATACTTTGGTTGCCCTTATTGTTTTCCCTATTTGAATGTATTGAGGTTACTGAATACTTTGCTTACTCTTATTGTTTTTCCTATTTGGATGCATTGAGGTTACTAAATACTTTGTTTACCCTTATTGTTTTCCCTATTTGGATTATTGAGGTTACTAATACTTTTCTTACCCTTATTGTTTTTCCTATTTGGATGCATTGAGGTTACTAAATACTTTGCTTACCCTTATTGTTTTCCGTATTTGGATTATTGAGGTTACTAATACTTTTCTTACCCTTATTGTTTTCCCTATTTGAATGTATTGAGGTTACTAAATACTTTGTTTACCCTTCTTGTTTTCCCTATTTGGATGTATTGAGGTTACTAAATACTTTGCTTACTCTTATTGTTTTCCCTATTTGGATGTATTGAGGTTACTAAATACTTTGCTTACTCTTATTGTTTTCCCTATTTGGATGTATTGAGGTTACCAAATACTTTTCTTACCTTTATTGTCTTTCCTATTTGGATGCATTGAGGTTACTAAATACTTTGCTTACCCTTATTGTTTTCCCTATTTGGATGTATTGTGGTTACTAAATACTTTGGTTACCCTTATTGTTTTCCCTATTTGGATGTATTGGGGTTACTTAATATTTTGCTTACCCATATTGTTTTCCCTATTTGCATGTATTGAGGTTACTAAATACTTTGCTTACCCTTATTGTTTTTCCTATTTGGATGTATTGAGGTTACTAAATACTTTGCTTACCCTTATTGTTTTCCCTATTTTAGATGTATTGGGGTTACTAAATACTTTCCTTACTCTTATTGTTTTCCCTATTTGGATTATTGAGGTTACTAAATACTTTGCTTACCCTTATTGTTTTCCCTATTTGAATGTATTGAGGTTACTAAATACTTTGGTTACCCTTATTGTTTTCCCTATTTGAATGTATCGAGGTTACTGAATACTTTGCTTACTCTTATTGTTTTTCCTATTTGGATGCATTGAGGTTACTAAATACTTTGCTTACCCTTATTGTTTTCCCTATTTGGATTATTGAGGTTACTAATACTTTTCATACCCTTATTGTTTTCCCTATTTGAATGTATTGAGGTTACTAAATACTTTGTTTACCCTTCTTGTTTTCCCTATTTGGATGTATTGAGGTTACTAAATACTTTGCTTACTCTTATTGTTTTCCCTATTTGGATGTATTGAGGTTACCAAATAATTTGCTTACCTTTATTGTTTTTCCTATTTGGATGCATTGAGGTTACTAAATACTTTGCTTACCCTTATTGTTTTCCCTATTTGGATGTATTGTGGTTACTAAATACTTTGCTTACCCTTATTGTTTTCCCTATTTGGATGTATTGAGGTTACTAAATACTTTGGTTACTCTTATTGTTTTCCCTATTTGGATGTATTGGGGTTACTAAATACTTTGCTTACCCTTATTGTTTTCCCTATTTAGATGTATTGAGGTTACTGAATACTTTGCTTACTCTTACTGTTTTCCCTATTTGGATGCATTGAGGTTACTAAATACTTTGCTTACCCTTATTGTTTTCCCTATTTGGATGCATTGAGGTTACTAAATACTTTGCTTACTCTTATTGTTTTCCCTATTTGGATTATTGAGGTTACTAAATACTTTTCTTACCCTTATTGTTTTCCCTATTTGAATGTATTGAGGTTACTGAATATTTTGCTTACTCTTATTGTTTTCCCTATTTGGATGCATTGAGGTTACTAAATACATTGCTTACCCTTATTGTTTTCCCTATTTGGATGTATTGTGGTTACTAAATACTTTGGTTACCCTTATTGTTTTCCCTATTTGAATGTATTGAGGTTACTGAATACTTTGTTTACTCTTACTGTTTTCCCTATTTGGATGCATTGAGGTTACTAAATACTTTGCTTACCCTTATTGTTTTCCCTATTTGGATGCATTGAGGTTACTAAATACTTTGCTTACTCTTATTGTTTTCCCTATTTGGATGCATTGAGGTTACTAAATACTTTGCTTACCGGTACTCTTATTGTTTTCCCTATTTGGATTATTGAGGTTACTAAATACTTTTCTTACCCTTATTGTTTTCCCTATTTGAATGTATTGAGGTTACTAAATACTTTGGTTGCCCTTATTGTTTTCCCTATTTGAATGTATTGAGGTTACTGAATACTTTGCTTACTCTTATTGTTTTTCCTATTTGGATGCATTGAGGTTACTAAATACTTTGTTTACCCTTATTGTTTTCCCTATTTGGATTATTGAGGTTACTAATACTTTTCTTACCCTTATTGTTTTTCCTATTTGGATGCATTGAGGTTACTAAATACTTTGCTTACCCTTATTGTTTTCCGTATTTGGATTATTGAGGTTACTAATACTTTTCTTACCCTTATTGTTTTCCCTATTTGAATGTATTGAGGTTACTAAATACTTTGTTTACCCTTCTTGTTTTCCCTATTTGGATGTATTGAGGTTACTAAATACTTTGCTTACTCTTATTGTTTTCCCTATTTGGATGTATTGAGGTTACTAAATACTTTGCTTACTCTTATTGTTTTCCCTATTTGGATGTATTGAGGTTACCAAATACTTTTCTTACCTTTATTGTCTTTCCTATTTGGATGCATTGAGGTTACTAAATACTTTGCTTACCCTTATTGTTTTCCCTATTTGGATGTATTGTGGTTACTAAATACTTTGGTTACCCTTATTGTTTTCCCTATTTGGATGTATTGGGGTTACTTAATATTTTGCTTACCCATATTGTTTTCCCTATTTGCATGTATTGAGGTTACTAAATACTTTGCTTACCCTTATTGTTTTTCCTATTTGGATGTATTGAGGTTACTAAATACTTTGCTTACCCTTATTGTTTTCCCTATTTTAGATGTATTGGGGTTACTAAATACTTTCCTTACTCTTATTGTTTTCCCTATTTGGATTATTGAGGTTACTAAATACTTTGCTTACCCTTATTGTTTTCCCTATTTGAATGTATTGAGGTTACTAAATACTTTGGTTACCCTTATTGTTTTCCCTATTTGAATGTATCGAGGTTACTGAATACTTTGCTTACTCTTATTGTTTTTCCTATTTGGATGCATTGAGGTTACTAAATACTTTGTTTACCCTTATTGTTTTCCCTATTTGGATTATTGAGGTTTCTAATACTTTTCTTACCCTTATTGTTTTCCCTATTTGAATGTATTGAGGTTACTAAATACTTTGTTTACCCTTCTTGTTTTCCCTATTTGGATGTATTGAGGTTACTAAATACTTTGCTTACTCTTATTGTTTTCCCTATTTGGATGTATTGAGGTTACCAAATACTTTGTTTACCTTTATTGTTTTTCCTATTTGGATGCATTGAGGTTACTAAATACTTTGCTTACCCTTATTGTTTTCCCTATTTGGATGTATTGTGGTTACTAAATACTTTGGTTACCCTTATTGTTTTCCCTATTTGGATGTATTGGGGTTACTTAATATTTTGCTTACCCATATTGTTTTCCCTATTTGGATGTATTGAGGTTACTAAATACTTTGCTTACCCTTATTGTTTTTCCTATTTGGATGTATTGAGGTTACTAAATACTTTGCTTACTCTTATTGTTTTCCCTATTTGGATGTATTGAGTTTACCAAATACTTTGCTTACCTTTATTGTTTTTCCTATTTGGATGCATTGAGGTTACTAAATACTTTGCTTACCGGTACTCTTATTGTTTTCCCTATTTGGATTATTGAGGTTACTAAATACTTTTCTTACCCTTATTGTTTTCCCTATTTGAATGTATTGAGGTTACTAAATACTTTGGTTGCCCTTATTGTTTTCCCTATTTGAATGTATTGAGGTTACTGAATACTTTGCTTACTCTTATTGTTTTTCCTATTTGGATGCATTGAGGTTACTAAATACTTTGTTTACCCTTATTGTTTTCCCTATTTGGATTATTGAGGTTACTAATACTTTTCTTACCCTTATTGTTTTTCCTATTTGGATGCATTGAGGTTACTAAATACTTTGCTTACCCTTATTGTTTTCCCTATTTGGATTATTGAGGTTACTAATACTTTTCATACCCTTATTGTTTTCCCTATTTGAATGTATTGAGGTTACTAAATACTTTGTTTACCCTTCTTGTTTTCCCTATTTGGATGTATTGAGGTTACTAAATACTTTGCTTACTCTTATTGTTTTC
Source organism: Saccoglossus kowalevskii (assembly GCF_978046115.1). Lineage (NCBI taxonomy): Eukaryota > Metazoa > Hemichordata > Enteropneusta > Harrimaniidae > Saccoglossus > Saccoglossus kowalevskii. The sequence continues at coordinate 190,590 of NC_140656.1, read as the reverse complement.
CCTATTTGGATGTATTGAGGTTACCAAATAATTTGCTTACCTTTATTGTTTTTCCTATTTGGATGCATTGAGGTTACTAAATACTTTGCTTACCCTTATTGTTTTCCCTATTTGGATGTATTGTGGTTACTAAATACTTTGCTTACCCTTATTGTTTTCCCTATTTGGATGTATTGAGGTTACTAAATACTTTGGTTACTCTTATTGTTTTCCCTATTTGGATGTATTGGGGTTACTAAATACTTTGCTTACCCTTATTGTTTTCCCTATTTAGATGTATTGAGGTTACTGAATACTTTGCTTACTCTTACTGTTTTCCCTATTTGGATGCATTGAGGTTACTAAATACTTTGCTTACCCTTATTGTTTTCCCTATTTGGATGCATTGAGGTTACTAAATACTTTGCTTACTCTTATTGTTTTCCCTATTTGGATTATTGAGGTTACTAAATACTTTTCTTACCCTTATTGTTTTCCCTATTTGAATGTATTGAGGTTACTGAATATTTTGCTTACTCTTATTGTTTTCCCTATTTGGATGCATTGAGGTTACTAAATACATTGCTTACCCTTATTGTTTTCCCTATTTGGATGTATTGTGGTTACTAAATACTTTGGTTACCCTTATTGTTTTCCCTATTTGAATGTATTGAGGTTACTGAATACTTTGCTTACTCTTGTTTTTCCTATTTGGATGCATTGAGGTTACTAAATACTTTGTTTACCCTTATTGTTTTCCCTATTTGGATGTATTGAGGTTACTAAATACATTGGTTACTCTTATTGTTTTCCCTATTTGGATGTATTGGGGTTACTAAATACTTTGCTTACCCTTATTGTTTTCCCTATTTAGATGTATTGAGGTTACTGAATACTTTGCTTACTCTTACTGTTTTCCCTATTTGGATGCATTGAGGTTACTAAATACTTTGCTTACCCTTATTGTTTTCCCTATTTGGATGCATTGAGGTTACTAAATACTTTGCTTACTCTTATTGTTTTCCCTATTTGGATGCATTGAGGTTACTAAATACTTTGCTTACCGGTACTCTTATTGTTTTCCCTATTTGGATTATTGAGGTTACTAAATACTTTTCTTACCCTTATTGTTTTCCCTATTTGAATGTATTGAGGTTACTAAATACTTTGGTTGCCCTTATTGTTTTCCCTATTTGAATGTATTGAGGTTACTGAATACTTTGCTTACTCTTATTGTTTTTCCTATTTGGATGCATTGAGGTTACTAAATACTTTGTTTACCCTTATTGTTTTCCCTATTTGGATTATTGAGGTTACTAATACTTTTCTTACCCTTATTGTTTTTCCTATTTGGATGCATTGAGGTTACTAAATACTTTGCTTACCCTTATTGTTTTCCGTATTTGGATTATTGAGGTTACTAATACTTTTCTTACCCTTATTGTTTTCCCTATTTGAATGTATTGAGGTTACTAAATACTTTGTTTACCCTTCTTGTTTTCCCTATTTGGATGTATTGAGGTTACTAAATACTTTGCTTACTCTTATTGTTTTCCCTATTTGGATGTATTGAGGTTACTAAATACTTTGCTTACTCTTATTGTTTTCCCTATTTGGATGTATTGAGGTTACCAAATACTTTTCTTACCTTTATTGTCTTTCCTATTTGGATGCATTGAGGTTACTAAATACTTTGCTTACCCTTATTGTTTTCCCTATTTGGATGTATTGTGGTTACTAAATACTTTGGTTACCCTTATTGTTTTCCCTATTTGGATGTATTGGGGTTACTTAATATTTTGCTTACCCATATTGTTTTCCCTATTTGCATGTATTGAGGTTACTAAATACTTTGCTTACCCTTATTGTTTTTCCTATTTGGATGTATTGAGGTTACTAAATACTTTGCTTACCCTTATTGTTTTCCCTATTTTAGATGTATTGGGGTTACTAAATACTTTCCTTACTCTTATTGTTTTCCCTATTTGGATTATTGAGGTTACTAAATACTTTGCTTACCCTTATTGTTTTCCCTATTTGAATGTATTGAGGTTACTAAATACTTTTCTTACCTTTATTGTCTTTCCTATTTGGATGCATTGAGGTTACTAAATACTTTGCTTACCCTTATTGTTTTCCCTATTTGGATGCATTGAGGTTACTAAATACTTTGCTTACCCTTATTGTTTTCCCTATTTGGATGTATTGTGGTTACTAAATACTTTGGTTACCCTTATTGTTTTCCCTATTTGGATGTATTGGGGTTACTTAATATTTTGCTTACCCATATTGTTTTCCCTATTTGCATGTATTGAGGTTACTAAATACTTTGCTTACCCTTATTGTTTTTCCTATTTGGATGTATTGAGGTTACTAAATACTTTGCTTACCCTTATTGTTTTCCCTATTTTAGATGTATTGGGGTTACTAAATACTTTCCTTACTCTTATTGTTTTCCCTATTTGGATTATTGAGGTTACTAAATACTTTGCTTACCCTTATTGTTTTCCCTATTTGAATGTATTGAGGTTACTAAATACTTTGGTTACCCTTATTGTTTTCCCTATTTGAATGTATCGAGGTTACTGAATACTTTGCTTACTCTTATTGTTTTTCCTATTTGGATGCATTGAGGTTACTAAATACTTTGTTTACCCTTATTGTTTTCCCTATTTGGATTATTGAGGTTTCTAATACTTTTCTTACCCTTATTGTTTTCCCTATTTGAATGTATTGAGGTTACTAAATACTTTGTTTACCCTTCTTGTTTTCCCTATTTGGATGTATTGAGGTTACTAAATACTTTGCTTACTCTTATTGTTTTCCCTATTTGGATGTATTGAGGTTACCAAATACTTTGTTTACCTTTATTGTTTTTCCTATTTGGATGCATTGAGGTTACTAAATACTTTGCTTACCCTTATTGTTTTCCCTATTTGGATGTATTGTGGTTACTAAATACTTTGGTTACCCTTATTGTTTTCCCTATTTGGATGTATTGGGGTTACTTAATATTTTGCTTACCCATATTGTTTTCCCTATTTGGATGTATTGAGGTTACTAAATACTTTGCTTACCCTTATTGTTTTTCCTATTTGGATGTATTGAGGTTACTAAATACTTTGCTTACTCTTATTGTTTTCCCTATTTGGATGTATTGAGTTTACCAAATACTTTGCTTACCTTTATTGTTTTTCCTATTTGGATGCATTGAGGTTACTAAATACTTTGCTTACCGGTACTCTTATTGTTTTCCCTATTTGGATTATTGAGGTTACTAAATACTTTTCTTACCCTTATTGTTTTCCCTATTTGAATGTATTGAGGTTACTAAATACTTTGGTTGCCCTTATTGTTTTCCCTATTTGAATGTATTGAGGTTACTGAATACTTTGCTTACTCTTATTGTTTTTCCTATTTGGATGCATTGAGGTTACTAAATACTTTGTTTACCCTTATTGTTTTCCCTATTTGGATTATTGAGGTTACTAATACTTTTCTTACCCTTATTGTTTTTCCTATTTGGATGCATTGAGGTTACTAAATACTTTGCTTACCCTTATTGTTTTCCCTATTTGGATTATTGAGGTTACTAATACTTTTCATACCCTTATTGTTTTCCCTATTTGAATGTATTGAGGTTACTAAATACTTTGTTTACCCTTCTTGTTTTCCCTATTTGGATGTATTGAGGTTACTAAATACTTTGCTTACTCTTATTGTTTTCCCTATTTGGATGTATTGAGGTTACCAAATAATTTGCTTACCTTTATTGTTTTTCCTATTTGGATGCATTGAGGTTACTAAATACTTTGCTTACCCTTATTGTTTTCCCTATTTGGATGTATTGTGGTTACTAAATACTTTGCTTACCCTTATTGTTTTCCCTATTTGGATGTATTGAGGTTACTAAATACTTTGGTTACTCTTATTGTTTTCCCTATTTGGATGTATTGGGGTTACTAAATACTTTGCTTACCCTTATTGTTTTCCCTATTTAGATGTATTGAGGTTACTGAATACTTTGCTTACTCTTACTGTTTTCCCTATTTGGATGCATTGAGGTTACTAAATACTTTGCTTACCCTTATTGTTTTCCCTATTTGGATGCATTGAGGTTACTAAATACTTTGCTTACTCTTATTGTTTTCCCTATTTGGATTATTGAGGTTACTAAATACTTTTCTTACCCTTATTGTTTTCCCTATTTGAATGTATTGAGGTTACTGAATATTTTGCTTACTCTTATTGTTTTCCCTATTTGGATGCATTGAGGTTACTAAATACATTGCTTACCCTTATTGTTTTCCCTATTTGGATGTATTGTGGTTACTAAATACTTTGGTTACCCTTATTGTTTTCCCTATTTGAATGTATTGAGGTTACTGAATACTTTGCTTACTCTTGTTTTTCCTATTTGGATGCATTGAGGTTACTAAATACTTTGTTTACCCTTATTGTTTTCCCTATTTGGATGTATTGAGGTTACTAAATACATTGGTTACTCTTATTGTTTTCCCTATTTGGATGTATTGGGGTTACTAAATACTTTGCTTACCCTTATTGTTTTCCCTATTTAGATGTATTGAGGTTACTGAATACTTTGCTTACTCTTACTGTTTTCCCTATTTGGATGCATTGAGGTTACTAAATACTTTGCTTACCCTTATTGTTTTCCCTATTTGGATGCATTGAGGTTACTAAATACTTTGCTTACTCTTATTGTTTTCCCTATTTGGATGCATTGAGGTTACTAAATACTTTGCTTACCGGTACTCTTATTGTTTTCCCTATTTGGATTATTGAGGTTACTAAATACTTTTCTTACCCTTATTGTTTTCCCTATTTGAATGTATTGAGGTTACTAAATACTTTGGTTGCCCTTATTGTTTTCCCTATTTGAATGTATTGAGGTTACTGAATACTTTGCTTACTCTTATTGTTTTTCCTATTTGGATGCATTGAGGTTACTAAATACTTTGTTTACCCTTATTGTTTTCCCTATTTGGATTATTGAGGTTACTAATACTTTTCTTACCCTTATTGTTTTTCCTATTTGGATGCATTGAGGTTACTAAATACTTTGCTTACCCTTATTGTTTTCCGTATTTGGATTATTGAGGTTACTAATACTTTTCTTACCCTTATTGTTTTCCCTATTTGAATGTATTGAGGTTACTAAATACTTTGTTTACCCTTCTTGTTTTCCCTATTTGGATGTATTGAGGTTACTAAATACTTTGCTTACTCTTATTGTTTTCCCTATTTGGATGTATTGAGGTTACTAAATACTTTGCTTACTCTTATTGTTTTCCCTATTTGGATGTATTGAGGTTACCAAATACTTTTCTTACCTTTATTGTCTTTCCTATTTGGATGCATTGAGGTTACTAAATACTTTGCTTACCCTTATTGTTTTCCCTATTTGGATGTATTGTGGTTACTAAATACTTTGGTTACCCTTATTGTTTTCCCTATTTGGATGTATTGGGGTTACTTAATATTTTGCTTACCCATATTGTTTTCCCTATTTGCATGTATTGAGGTTACTAAATACTTTGCTTACCCTTATTGTTTTTCCTATTTGGATGTATTGAGGTTACTAAATACTTTGCTTACCCTTATTGTTTTCCCTATTTTAGATGTATTGGGGTTACTAAATACTTTCCTTACTCTTATTGTTTTCCCTATTTGGATTATTGAGGTTACTAAATACTTTGCTTACCCTTATTGTTTTCCCTATTTGAATGTATTGAGGTTACTAAATACTTTGGTTACCCTTATTGTTTTCCCTATTTGAATGTATCGAGGTTACTGAATACTTTGCTTACTCTTATTGTTTTTCCTATTTGGATGCATTGAGGTTACTAAATACTTTGTTTACCCTTATTGTTTTCCCTATTTGGATTATTGAGGTTTCTAATACTTTTCTTACCCTTATTGTTTTCCCTATTTGAATGTATTGAGGTTACTAAATACTTTGTTTACCCTTCTTGTTTTCCCTATTTGGATGCATTGAGGTTACTAAATACTTTGTTTACCCTTATTGTTTTCCCTATTTGGATTATTGAGGTTACTAATACTTTTCTTACCCTTATTGTTTTTCCTATTTGGATGCATTGAGGTTACTAAATACTTTGCTTACCCTTATTGTTTTCCGTATTTGGATTATTGAGGTTACTAATACTTTTCTTACCCTTATTGTTTTCCCTATTTGAATGTATTGAGGTTACTAAATACTTTGTTTACCCTTCTTGTTTTCCCTATTTGGATGTATTGAGGTTACTAAATACTTTGCTTACTCTTATTGTTTTCCCTATTTGGATGTATTGAGGTTACTAAATACTTTGCTTACTCTTATTGTTTTCCCTATTTGGATGTATTGAGGTTACCAAATACTTTTCTTACCTTTATTGTCTTTCCTATTTGGATGCATTGAGGTTACTAAATACTTTGCTTACCCTTATTGTTTTCCCTATTTGGATGTATTGTGGTTACTAAATACTTTGGTTACCCTTATTGTTTTCCCTATTTGGATGTATTGGGGTTACTTAATATTTTGCTTACCCATATTGTTTTCCCTATTTGCATGTATTGAGGTTACTAAATACTTTGCTTACCCTTATTGTTTTTCCTATTTGGATGTATTGAGGTTACTAAATACTTTGCTTACCCTTATTGTTTTCCCTATTTTAGATGTATTGGGGTTACTAAATACTTTCCTTACTCTTATTGTTTTCCCTATTTGGATTATTGAGGTTACTAAATACTTTGCTTACCCTTATTGTTTTCCCTATTTGAATGTATTGAGGTTACTAAATACTTTGGTTACCCTTATTGTTTTCCCTATTTGAATGTATCGAGGTTACTGAATACTTTGCTTACTCTTATTGTTTTTCCTATTTGGATGCATTGAGGTTACTAAATACTTTGTTTACCCTTATTGTTTTCCCTATTTGGATTATTGAGGTTTCTAATACTTTTCTTACCCTTATTGTTTTCCCTATTTGAATGTATTGAGGTTACTAAATACTTTGTTTACCCTTCTTGTTTTCCCTATTTGGATGTATTGAGGTTACTAAATACTTTGCTTACTCTTATTGTTTTCCCTATTTGGATGTATTGAGGTTACCAAATACTTTGTTTACCTTTATTGTTTTTCCTATTTGGATGCATTGAGGTTACTAAATACTTTGCTTACCCTTATTGTTTTCCCTATTTGGATGTATTGTGGTTACTAAATACTTTGGTTACCCTTATTGTTTTCCCTATTTGGATGTATTGGGGTTACTTAATATTTTGCTTACCCATATTGTTTTCCCTATTTGGATGTATTGAGGTTACTAAATACTTTGCTTACCCTTATTGTTTTTCCTATTTGGATGTATTGAGGTTACTAAATACTTTGCTTACTCTTATTGTTTTCCCTATTTGGATGTATTGAGTTTACCAAATACTTTGCTTACCTTTATTGTTTTTCCTATTTGGATGCATTGAGGTTACTAAATACTTTGCTTACCCTTATTGTTTTCCCTATTTGGATGTATTGTGGTTACTAAATACTTTGCTTACCCTTATTGTTTTCCCTATTTGGATGCATTGAGGTTACTAAATACTTTGCTTAATCTTATTGCTTTCCCTATTTGGATGTATTGAGGTTACTAAATGCTTTGCTTACCCTTATTGTTTTTCCTATTTGTATGTATTGAGGTTACTGAATACTTTGCTTACCCTTATTGTTTTCCCTATTTGGATGTATTGTGGTTACTAAATACTTTGGTTACTCTTATTGTTTTCCATATTTGGATGTATTGAGGTTACCAAATACTTTGCTTACCTTTATTGTTTTTCCTATTTGGATGCATTGAGGTTACTAAATACTTTGCTTACCCTTATTGTTTTTCCTATTTGGATGCATTGAGGTTACTAAATATTTTGGTTACTCTTATTGTTTTCCCTATTTAGATGTATTGTGGTTACTAAATACTTCGGTTACTCTTATTGTTTTCCCTATTTGGATTATTGAGGTTACTAATACTTTTCTTACCCTTATTGTTTTCCCTATTTGAATGTATTGATGTTACTAAATACTTTGCTTACTCTTGTTTTCCCTATTTGGATGTATTGAGGTTACTAAATACTTTGCTTACCCTTATTGTTTTTCCTATCTTGATGCATTGAGGTTACTAAATACTTTGCTTACCCTTATTGTTTTTCCTATTTGAATGTATTGAGGTTACTAAATACTTTGTTTACCCTTATTGTTTTCCCTATTTGGATGTATTGAGGTTAGTAAATACTTTCCTTACTCTTATTGTTTTTCCCTATTTGGATTATTGAGGTTACTAATACTTTTCTTACCCTTATTGTTTTCCCTATTTGAATGTATTGAGGTTACTGAATACTTTGCTTACTCTTATTGTTTTCCCTATTTGGATGCATTGCGGTTACTAAATACTTTGCTAACCCTTATTGTTTTCCCTATTTGAATGTATTGAGGTTACTAAATACTTTGCTTAATCTTATTGTTTTCCCTATTTGGATGTATTGAGGTTACTAAATACTTTGGTTACTCTTATTGTTTTCCCTATTTGGATGTATTGGGGTTACTAAATACTTTGCTTACCCTTATTGTTTTCCCTATTTAGATGTATTGAGGTTACTGAATACTTTGCTTACTCTTACTGTTTTCCCTATTTGGATGCATTGAGGTTACTAAATACTTTGCTTACCCTTATTGTTTTCCCTATTTGGATGTATTGTGGTTTCTAAATACTTTGTTTACCCTTATTGTTTTCCCTATTTGGATTATTGAGGTTACTAATACTTTTCTTACCCTTATTGTTTTCCCTATTTGAATGTATTGAGGTTACTAAATACTTTGTTTAACCTTCTTGTTTTCCCTATTTGGATGTATTGAGGTTACTAAATACTTTGCTTACTCTTATTGTTTTTCCTATTTGGATGTATTGAGGTTACCAAATACTTTGCTTACCTTTATTGTTTTTCCTATTTGGATGCATTGAGGTTACTAAATACTTTGCTTACCCTTATTGTTTTCCCTATTTGGATGTATTGTGGTTACTAAATACTTTGGTTACCCTTATTGTTTTCCCTATTTGAATGTATTGAGGTTACTGAATACTTTGCTTACTCTTGTTTTTCCTATTTGGATGCATTGAGGTTACTAAATACTTTGTTTACCCTTATTGTTTTCCCTATTTGGATGTATTGAGGTTACTAAATACTTTGGTTACTCTTATTGTTTTCCCTATTTGGATGTATTGGGGTTACTAAATACTTTGCTTACCCTTATTGTTTTCCCTATTTAGATGTATTGAGGTTACTGAATACTTTGCTTACTCTTACTGTTTTCCCTATTTGGATGCATTGAGGTTACTAAATACTTTGCTTACCCTTATTGTTTTCCCTATTTGGATGCATTGAGGTTACTAAATACTTTGCTTACTCTTATTGTTTTCCCTATTTGGATTATTGAGGTTACTAAATACTTTTCTTACCCTTATTGTTTTCCCTATTTGAATGTATTGAGGTTAGTGATTATTTTGCTTACTCTTATTGTTTTCCCTATTTGGATGCATTGAGGTTACTAAATACATTGCTTACCCTTATTGTTTTCCCTATTTGGATGTATTGTGGTTACTAAATACTTTGGTTACCCTTATTGTTTTCCCTATTTGAATGTATTGAGGTTACTGAATACTTTGCTTACTCTTGTTTTTCCTATTTGGATGCATTGAGGTTACTAAATACTTTGTTTACCCTTATTGTTTTCCCTATTTGGATGTATTGAGGTTACTAAATACATTGGTTACTCTTATTGTTTTCCCTATTTGGATGTATTGGGGTTACTAAATACTTTGCTTACCCTTATTGTTTTCCCTATTTAGATGTATTGAGGTTACTGAATACTTTGCTTACTCTTACTGTTTTCCCTATTTGGATGCATTGAGGTTACTAAATACTTTGCTTACCCTTATTGTTTTCCCTATTTGGATGCATTGACGTTACTAAATACTTTGCTTACTCTTATTGTTTTCCCTATTTGGATGCATTGAGGTTACTAAATACTTTGCTTACCGGTACTCTTATTGTTTTCCCTATTTGGATTATTGAGGTTACTAAATACTTTTCTTACCCTTATTGTTTTCCCTATTTGAATGTATTGAGGTTACTAAATACTTTGGTTGCCCTTATTGTTTTCCCTATTTGAATGTATTGAGGTTACTGAATACTTTGCTTACTCTTATTGTTTTTCCTATTTGGATGCATTGAGGTTACTAAATACTTTGTTTACCCTTATTGTTTTCCCTATTTGGATTATTGAGGTTACTAATACTTTACTTACCCTTATTGTTTTTCCTATTTGGATGCATTGAGGTTACTAAATACTTTGCTTACCCTTATTGTTTTCCGTATTTGGATTATTGAGGTTACTAATACTTTTCTTACCCTTATTGTTTTCCCTATTTGAATGTATTGAGGTTACTAAATACTTTGTTTACCCTTCTTGTTTTCCCTATTTGGATGTATTGAGGTTACTAAATACTTTGCTTACTCTTATTGTTTTCCCTATTTGGATGTATTGAGGTTACCAAATAATTTGCTTACCTTTATTGTTTTTCCTATTTGGATGCATTGAGGTTACTAAATACTTTGCTTACCCTTATTGTTTTCCCTATTTGGATGTATTGTGGTTACTAAATACTTTGGTTACCCTTATTGTTTTCCCTATTTGAATGTATTGAGGTTACTGAATACTTTGCTTACCCTTATTGTTTTCCCTATTTGGATGTATTGAGGTTACTAAATACTTTGGTTACTCTTATTGTTTTCCCTATTTGGATGTATTGGGGTTACTAAATACTTTGCTTACCCTTATTGTTTTCCCTATTTAGATGTATTGAGGTTACTGAATACTTTGCTTACTCTTACTGTTTTCCCTATTTGGATGCATTGAGGTTACTAAATACTTTGCTTACCCTTATTGTTTTCCCTATTTGGATGCATTGAGGTTACTAAATACTTTGCTTACTCTTATTGTTTTCCCTATTTGGATTATTGAGGTTACTAAATACTTTTCTTACCCTTATTGTTTTCCCTATTTGAATGTATTGAGGTTACTGAATATTTTGCTTACTCTTATTGTTTTCCCTATTTGGATGCATTGAGGTTACTAAATACTTTGCTTACCCTTATTGTTTTCCCTATTTGAATGTATTGAGGTTACTAAATACTTTGTTTACCCTTCTTGTTTTCCCTATTTGGATGTATTGAGGTTACTAAATACTTTGCTTACTCTTATTGTTTTCCCTATTTGGATGTATTGAGGTTACCAAATACTTTGCTTACCTTTATTGTTTTTCCTATTTGGATGCATTGAGGTTACTAAATACTTTGCTTACCCTTAATGTTTTCCCTATTTGGATGTATTGTGGTTACTAAATACTTTGGTTACCCTTATTGTTTTCCCTATTTGAATGTATTGAGGTTACTGAATACTTTGCTTACTCTTATTGTTTTTCCTATTTGGATGCATTGAGGTTACTAAATACTTTGTTTACCCTTATTGTTTTCCCTATTTGGATGTATTGGGGTTACTAAATACTTTGCTTACCCTTATTGTTTTCCCTATTTAGATGTATTGAGGTTACTGAATACTTTGCTTACTCTTACTGTTTTCCCTATTTGGATTATTGAGGTCACTAAATACTTTTCTTACCCTTATTGTTTTCTCTATTTGAATGTATTGAGGTTACTAAATACTTTGGTTACCCTTATTGTTTTCCCTATTTGAATGTATTGAGGTTAGTGAATACTTTGCTTACTCTTATTGTTTTTCCTATTTGGATGCATTGAGGTTACTAAATACTTTGTTTACCCTTATTGTTTTCCCTATTTGGATTATTGAGGTTACTAATACTTTTCTTACCCTTATTGTTTTCCCTATTTGAATGTATTGAGGTTACTAAATACTTTGTTTACCCTTCTTGTTTTCCCTATTTGGATGTATTGAGGTTACTAAATACTTTGCTTACTCTTATTGTTTTCCCTATTTGGATGTATTGAGGTTACCAAATACTTTTCTTACCTTTATTGTTTTTCCTATTTGGATGCATTGAGGTTACTAAATACTTTGCTTACCCTTATTGTTTTCCCTATTTGGATGTATTGTGGTTACTAAATACTTTGGTTACCCTTATTGTTTTCCCTATTTGGATGTATTGGGGTTACTTAATATTTTGCTTACCCATATTGTTTTCCCTATTTGCATGTATTGAGGTTACTAAATACTTTGCTTACCCTTATTGTTTTTCCTATTTGGATGTATTGAGGTTACTAAATACTTTGCTTACCCTTATTGTTTTCCCTATTTTAGATGTATTGGGGTTACTAAATACTTTCCTTACTCTTATTGTTTTCCCTATTTGAATGTATTGAGGTTACTAAATACTTTGGTTACCCTTATTGTTTTCCTTATTTGAATGTATCGAGGTACTGAATACTTTGCTTACTCTTATTGTTTTTCCTATTTGGATGCATTGAGGTTACTAAATACTTTGTTTACCCTTATTGTTTTCCCTATTTGGATTATTGAGGTTACTAATACTTTTCTTACCCTTATTGTTTTCCCTATTTGAATGTATTGAGGTTACTAAATACTTTGGTTACCCTTATTGTTTTCCCTATTTGAATGTATCGAGGTTACTGAATACTTTGCTTACTCTTATTGTTTTTACTATTTGGATGCATTGAGGTTACTAAATACTTTGGTTACCCTTATTGTTTTCCTTATTTGAATGTATCGAGGTTACTGAATACTTTGCTTACTCTTATTGTTTTTCCTATTTGGATGCATTGAGGTTACTAAATACTTTGTTTACCCTTATTGTTTTCCCCTATTTGGATTATTGAGGTTACTAATACTTTTCTTACCCTTATTGTTTTCCCTATTTGAATGTATTGAGGTTACTAAATACTTTGGTTACCCTTATTGTTTTCCCTATTTGAATGTATCGAGGTTACTGAATACTTTGCTTACTCTTATTGTTTTTCCTATTTGGATGCATTGAGGTTACTAAATACTTTGTTTACCCTTATTGTTTTCCCTATTTGGATTATTGAGGTTACTAATACTTTTCTTACCCTTATTGTTTTCCCTATTTGAATGTATTGAGGTTACTAAATACTTTGTTTACCCTTCTTGTTTTCCCTTTTTGGATGTATTGAGGTTACTAAATACTTTGCTTACTCTTATTGTTTTCCCTATTTGAATGTATTGAGGTTACCAAATACTTTGTTTACCTTTATTGTTTTTCCTATTTGGATGCATTGAGGTTACTAAATACTTTGCTTACCCTTATTGTTTTCCCTATTTGGATGTATTGTGGTTACTAAATACTTTGGTTACCCTTATTGTTTTCCCTATTTGGATGTATTGGGGTTACTTAATATTTTGCTTACCCATATTGTTTTCCCTATTTGGATGTATTGAGGTTACTAAATACTTTGCTTACCCTTATTGTTTTTCCTATTTGGATGTATTGAGGTTACTAAATACTTTGCTTACCCTTATTGTTTTCCCTATTTTAGATGTATTGGGGTTACTAAATACTTTCCTTACTCTTATTGTTTTCCCTATTTGGATTATTGAGATTACTAAATACTTTGCTTACCCTTATTGTTTTCCCTATTTGAAGGTATTGAGGTTACCGAATACTTTGCTTACTCTTATTGTTTTCCCTATTTTGATGTATTGTGGTTACTAAATATTTTGGTTACTCTTATTGTTTTTCCTATTTGGATGTATTGAGGTTACTAAATACTTTGCTTACCCTTATTGTTTTCCCTATTTTAGATGTATTGGGGTTACTAAATACTTTCCTTACTCTTATTGTTTTCCCTATTTGGATTATTGAGATTACTAAATACTTTGCTTACCCTTATTGTTTTCCCTATTTGAATGTATTGAGGTTACCGAATACTTTGCTTACTCTTATTGTTTTCCCTATTTGGATGTATTGTGGTTACTAAATATTTTGGTTACTCTTATTGTTTTCCCTATTTGGATGTATTGGGGTTACTAAATACTTTGCTTACCCTTATTGTTTTCCCTATTTAGATGTATTGAGGTTACTGAATACTTTGCTTACTCTTACTGTTTTCCCTATTTGGATGCATTGAGGTTACTAAATACTTTGCTTACCCTTATTGTTTTCCCTATTTGGATGTATTGTGGTTACTAAATATTTTGGTTACTCTTATTGTTTTCCCTATTTGGATGTATTGGGGTTACTAAATACTTTGCTTACCCTTATTGTTTTCCCTATTTAGATGTATTGAGGTTACTGAATACTTTGCTTACTCTTACTGTTTTCCCTATTTGGATGCATTGAGGTTACTAAATACTTTGCTTACCCTTATTGTTTTCCCTATTTGGATGTATTGTGGTTTCTAAATACTTTTCTTATCCTTATTGATTTCCCTATTTGAATGTATTGAGGTTACTAAATACTTTGTTTACCCTTCTTGTTTTCCCTATTTGGATGCATTGAGGTTACTAAATACTTTGCTTACCCTTATTGTTTTCCCTATTTGGATGTATTGTGGTTTCTAAATACTTTTCTTATCCTTATTGTTTTCCCTATTTGAATGTATTGAGGTTACTAAATACTTTGTTTACCCTTCTTGTTTTTCCTATTTGGATGCATTGAGGTTATTAAATACTTTGCTTACCCTTATTGTTTTCCCTATTTGGATGTATTGTGGTTACTAAATACTTTGCTTACCCTTATTGTTTTCCCTATTTGAATGTATTGAGGTTACTGAATACTTTGCTTACTCTTGTTTTTCCTATTTGGATGCATTGAGGTTACTAAATACTTTGCTTAATCTTATTGCTTTCCCTATTTTGATGTATTGAGGTTACTAAATGCTTTGCTTACCCTTATTGTTTTTCTTATTTGTATGTATTGAGGTTACTGAATACTTTGCTTACCCTTGTTTTCCCTATTTGGATGTATTGTGGTTACTAAATACTTTGGTTACCCTTATTGTTTTCCCTATTTGAATGTATCGAGGTTACTGAATACTTTGCTTACTCTTATTGTTTTTCCTATTTGGATGCATTGAGGTTACTAAATACTTTGTTTACCCTTATTGTTTTCCCTATTTGGATTATTGAGGTTACTAATACTTTTCTTACCCTTATTGTTTTCCCTATTTGAATGTATTGAGGTTACTAAATACTTTGTTTACCCTTCTTGTTTTCCCTATTTGGATGTATTGAGGTTACTAAATACTTTGCTTACTCTTATTGTTTTCCCTATTTGAATGTATTGAGGTTACCAAATACTTTGTTTACCTTTATTGTTTTTCCTATTTGGATGCATTGAGGTTACTAAATACTTTGCTTACCCTTATTGTTTTCCCTATTTGGATGTATTGTGGTTACTAAATACTTTGGTTACCCTTATTGTTTTCCCTATTTGGATGTATTGGGGTTACTTAATATTTTGCTTACCCATATTGTTTTCCCTATTTGGATGTATTGAGGTTACTAAATACTTTGCTTACCCTTATTGTTTTTCCTATTTGGATGTATTGGGGTTACTAAATACTTTCCTTACTCTTATTGTTTTCCCTATTTGGATTATTGAGATTACTAAATACTTTGCTTACCCTTATTGTTTTCCCTATTTGAATGTATTGAGGTTACCGAATACTTTGCTTACTCTTATTGTTTTCCCTATTTTGATGTATTGTGGTTACTAAATATTTTGGTTACTCTTATTGTTTTTCCTATTTGGATGTATTGAGGTTACTAAATACTTTGCTTACCCTTATTGTTTTCCCTATTTTAGATGTATTGGGGTTACTAAATACTTTCCTTACTCTTATTGTTTTCCCTATTTGGATTATTGAGATTACTAAATACTTTGCTTACCCTTATTGTTTTCCCTATTTGAATGTATTGAGGTTACCGAATACTTTGCTTACTCTTATTGTTTTCCCTATTTGGATGTATTGTGGTTACTAAATATTTTGGTTACTCTTATTGTTTTCCCTATTTGGATGTATTGGGGTTACTAAATACTTTGCTTACCCTTATTGTTTTCCCTATTTAGATGTATTGAGGTTACTGAATACTTTGCTTACTCTTACTGTTTTCCCTATTTGGATGCATTGAGGTTACTAAATACTTTGCTTACCCTTATTGTTTTCCCTATTTGGATGTATTGTGGTTACTAAATATTTTGGTTACTCTTATTGTTTTCCCTATTTGGATGTATTGGGGTTACTAAATACTTTGCTTACCCTTATTGTTTTCCCTATTTAGATGTATTGAGGTTACTGAATACTTTGCTTACTCTTACTGTTTTCCCTATTTGGATGCATTGAGGTTACTAAATACTTTGCTTACCCTTATTGTTTTCCCTATTTGGATGTATTGTGGTTTCTAAATACTTTTCTTATCCTTATTGTTTTCCCTATTTTAATGTATTGAGGTTACTAAATACTTTGTTTACCCTTCTTGTTTTCCCTATTTGGATGCATTGAGGTTACTAAATACTTTGCTTACCCTTATTGTTTTCCCTATTTGGATGTATTGTGGTTTCTAAATACTTTTCTTATCCTTATTGTTTTCCCTATTTGAATGTATTGAGGTTACTAAATACTTTGTTTACCCTTCTTGTTTTTCCTATTTGGATGCATTGAGGTTACTAAATACTTTGCTTACCCTTATTGTTTTCCCTATTTGGATGTATTGTGGTTACTAAATACTTTGCTTACCCTTATTGTTTTCCCTATTTGAATGTATTGAGGTTACTGAATACTTTGCTTACTCTTGTTTTTCCTATTTGGATGCATTGAGGTTACTAAATACTTTGCTTAATCTTATTGCTTTCCCTATTTTGATGTATTGGGGTTACTAAATGCTTTGCTTACCCTTATTGTTTTTCTTATTTGTATGTATTGAGGTTACTGAATACTTTGCTTACCCTTATTGTTTTCCCTATTTGGATGTATTGTGGTTACTAAATACTTTGGTTACTCTTATTGTTTTCCATATTTGGATGTATTGAGGTTACCAAATACTTTGCTTACCTTTATTGTTTTTCCTATTTGGATGCATTGAGGTTACTAAATACTTTGCTTACCCTTATTGTTTTTCCTATTTGGATGCATTGAGGTTACTAAATATTTTGGTTACTCTTATTGTTTTCCCTATTTAGATGTATTGAGGTTACTAAATACTTTGGTTACTCTTATTGTTTTCCCTATTTGGATTATTGAGGTTACTAATACTTTTCTTACCCTTATTGTTTTCCCTATTTGAATGTATTGAGGTTACTAAATACTTTGCTTACTCTTGTTTTCCCTATTTGGATGTATTGAGGTTACTAAATACTTTGCTTACCCTTATTGTTTTTCCTATCTGGATGCATTGAGGTTACTAAATACTTTGCTTACCCTTATTGTTTTTCCTATTTGAATGTATTGAGGTTACTAAATACTTTGTTTACCCTTATTGTTTTCCCTATTTGGATGTATTGAGGTTAGTAAATACTTTCCTTACTCTTATTGTTTTTCCCTATTTGGATTATTGAGGTTACTAATACTTTTCTTACCCTTATTGTTTTCCTTATTTAAATGTATTGAGGTTACTAAATACTTTGCTTACCTTTATTGTTTTCCCTATTTGGATGTATTGAGGTTACTAAATACTTTGTTTATTGTTTTCCCTATTTGGATGTATTGAGGTTACTAAATACTTTGCTTACTCTTAATTTTTTCCCCATTTGGATGTATTGAGGTTACTAAATACTTTGCTTACCCTTATTGTTTTCCCTATTTCGATGTATTGAGGTTACTAAATACTTTGCTTACCCTTGTTTTCCCTATTTGAATGTATTGAGGTTACTAAATACTTTGCTGACCCTTATTGTTTTCCCTATTTGAATGTATTGAGGTTACTGAATACTTTGCTTACTCTTATTGTTTTTCCTATTTGGATGCATTGAGGTTACTAAATACTTTGCTTAATCTTATTGCTTTCCCTATTTTGATGTATTGAGGTTACTAAATGCTTTGCTTACCCTTATTGTTTTTCTTATTTGTATGTATTGAGGTTACTGAATACTTTGCTTACCCTTATTGTTTTCCCTATTTGGATGTATTGTGGTTACTAAATACTTTGGTTACTCTTATTGTTTTCCATATTTGGATGTATTGAGGTTACTGAATACTTTGCTTACTCTTATTGTTTTTCCTATTTGGATGCATTGAGGTTACTAAATACTTTGTTTACCCTTATTGTTTTCCCTATTTGGATTATTGAGGTTACTAATACTTTTCTTACCCTTATTGTTTTCCCTATTTGAATGTATTGAGGTTACTAAATACTTTGTTTACCCTTCTTGTTTTCCCTATTTGGATGTATTGAGGTTACTAAATACTTTGCTTACTCTTATTGTTTTCCCTATTTGAATGTATTGAGGTTACCAAATACTTTGTTTACCTTTATTGTTTTTCCTATTTGGATGCATTGAGGTTACTAAATACTTTGCTTACCCTTATTGTTTTCCCTATTTGGATGTATTGTGGTTACTAAATACTTTGGTTACCCTTATTGTTTTCCCTATTTGGATGTATTGGGGTTACTTAATATTTTGCTTACCCATATTGTTTTCCCTATTTGGATGTATTGAGGTTACTAAATACTTTGCTTACCCTTATTGTTTTTCCTATTTGGATGTATTGAGGTTACTAAATACTTTGCTTACCCTTATTGTTTTCCCTATTTTAGATGTATTGGGGTTACTAAATACTTTCCTTACTCTTATTGTTTTCCCTATTTGGATTATTGAGATTACTAAATACTTTGCTTACCCTTATTGTTTTCCCTATTTGAATGTATTGAGGTTACCGAATACTTTGCTTACTCTTATTGTTTTCCCTATCTTGATGTATTGTGGTTACTAAATATTTTGGTTACTCTTATTGTTTTTCCTATTTGGATGTATTGAGGTTACTAAATACTTTGCTTACCCTTATTGTTTTCCCTATTTTAGATGTATTGGGGTTACTAAATACTTTCCTTACTCTTATTGTTTTCCCTATTTGGATTATTGAGATTACTAAATACTTTGCTTACCCTTATTGTTTTCCCTATTTGAATGTATTGAGGTTACCGAATACTTTGCTTACTCTTATTGTTTTCCCTATTTGGATGTATTGTGGTTACTAAATATTTTGGTTACTCTTATTGTTTTCCCTATTTGGATGTATTGGGGTTACTAAATACTTTGCTTACCCTTATTGTTTTCCCTATTTAGATGTATTGAGGTTACTGAATACTTTGCTTACTCTTACTGTTTTCCCTATTTGGATGCATTGAGGTTACTAAATACTTTGCTTACCCTTATTGTTTTCCCTATTTGGATGTATTGTGGTTACTAAATATTTTGGTTACTCTTATTGTTTTCCCTATTTGGATGTATTGGGGTTACTAAATACTTTGCTTACCCTTATTGTTTTCCCTATTTAGATGTATTGAGGTTACTGAATACTTTGCTTACTCTTACTGTTTTCCCTATTTGGATGCATTGAGGTTACTAAATACTTTGCTTACCCTTATTGTTTTCCCTATTTGGATGTATTGTGGTTTCTAAATACTTTTCTTATCCTTATTGTTTTCCCTATTTGAATGTATTGAGGTTACTAAATACTTTGTTTACCCTTCTTGTTTTCCCTATTTGGATGCATTGAGGTTACTAAATACTTTGCTTACCCTTATTGTTTTCCCTATTTGGATGTATTGTGGTTTCTAAATACTTTTCTTATCCTTATTGTTTTCCCTATTTGAATGTATTGAGGTTACTAAATACTTTGTTTACCCTTCTTGTTTTTCCTATTTGGATGCATTGAGGTTACTAAATACTTTGCTTACCCTTATTGTTTTCCCTATTTGGATGTATTGTGGTTACTAAATACTTTGCTTACCCTTATTGTTTTCCCTATTTGAATGTATTGAGGTTACTGAATACTTTGCTTACTCTTGTTTTTCCTATTTGGATGCATTGAGGTTACTAAATACTTTGCTTAATCTTATTGCTTTCCCTATTTTGATGTATTGAGGTTACTAAATGCTTTGCTTACCCTTATTGTTTTTCTTATTTGTATGTATTGAGGTTACTGAATACTTTGCTTACCCTTGTTTTCCCTATTTGGATGTATTGTGGTTACTAAATACTTTGGTTACCCTTATTGTTTTCCCTATTTGAATGTATCGAGGTTACTGAATACTTTGCTTACTCTTATTGTTTTTCCTATTTGGCTGCATTGAGGTTACTAAATACTTTGTTTACCCTTATTGTTTTCCCTATTTGGATTATTGAGGTTACTAATACTTTTCTTACCCTTATTGTTTTCCCTATTTGAATGTATTGAGGTTACTAAATACTTTGTTTACCCTTCTTGTTTTCCCTATTTGGATGTATTGAGGTTACTAAATACTTTGCTTACTCTTATTGTTTTCCCTATTTGAATGTATTGAGGTTACCAAATACTTTGTTTACCTTTATTGTTTTTCCTATTTGGATGCATTGAGGTTACTAAATACTTTGCTTACCCTTATTGTTTTCCCTATTTGGATGTATTGTGGTTACTAAATACTTTGCTTACCCTTATTGTTTTTCCTATTTGGATGTATTGAGGTTACTAAATACTTTGCTTACCCTTATTGTTTTCCCTATTTTAGATGTATTGGGGTTACTAAATACTTTCCTTACTCTTATTGTTTTCCCTATTTGGATTATTGAGATTACTAAATACTTTGCTTACCCTTATTGTTTTCCCTATTTGAATGTATTGAGGTTACCGAATACTTTGCTTACTCTTATTGTTTTCCCTATTTTGATGTATTGTGGTTACTAAATATTTTGGTTACTCTTATTGTTTTTCCTATTTGGATGTATTGAGGTTACTAAATACTTTGCTTACCCTTATTGTTTTCCCTATTTTAGATGTATTGGGGTTACTAAATACTTTCCTTACTCTTATTGTTTTCCCTATTTGGATTATTGAGATTACTAAATACTTTGCTTACCCTTATTGTTTTCCCTATTTGAATGTATTGAGGTTACCGAATACTTTGCTTACTCTTATTGTTTTCCCTATTTGGATGTATTGTGGTTACTAAATATTTTGGTTACTCTTATTGTTTTCCCTATTTGGATGTATTGGGGTTACTAAATACTTTGCTTACCCTTATTGTTTTCCCTATTTAGATGTATTGAGGTTACTGAATACTTTGCTTACTCTTACTGTTTTCCCTATTTGGATGCATTGAGGTTACTAAATACTTTGCTTACCCTTATTGTTTTCCCTATTTGGATGTATTGTGGTTACTAAATATTTTGGTTACTCTTATTGTTTTCCCTATTTGGATGTATTGGGGTTACTAAATACTTTGCTTACCCTTATTGTTTTCCCTATTTAGATGTATTGAGGTTACTGAATACTTTGCTTACTCTTACTGTTTTCCCTATTTGGATGCATTGAGGTTACTAAATACTTTGCTTACCCTTATTGTTTTCCCTATTTGGATGTATTGTGGTTTCTAAATACTTTTCTTATCCTTATTGTTTTCCCTATTTTAATGTATTGAGGTTACTAAATACTTTGTTTACCCTTCTTGTTTTCCCTATTTGGATGCATTGAGGTTACTAAATACTTTGCTTACCCTTATTGTTTTCCCTATTTGGATGTATTGTGGTTTCTAAATACTTTTCTTATCCTTATTGTTTTCCCTATTTGAATGTATTGAGGTTACTAAATACTTTGTTTACCCTTCTTGTTTTTCCTATTTGGATGCATTGAGGTTACTAAATACTTTGCTTACCCTTATTGTTTTCCCTATTTGGATGTATTGTGGTTACTAAATACTTTGCTTACCCTTATTGTTTTCCCTATTTGAATGTATTGAGGTTACTGAATACTTTGCTTACTCTTGTTTTTCCTATTTGGATGCATTGAGGTTACTAAATACTTTGCTTAATCTTATTGCTTTCCCTATTTTGATGTATTGAGGTTACTAAATGCTTTGCTTACCCTTATTGTTTTTCTTATTTGTATGTATTGAGGTTACTGAATACTTTGCTTACCCTTATTGTTTTCCCTATTTGGATGTATTGTGGTTACTAAATACTTTGGTTACTCTTATTGTTTTCCATATTTGGATGTATTGAGGTTACCAAATACTTTGCTTACCTTTATTGTTTTTCCTATTTGGATGCATTGAGGTTACTAAATACTTTGCTTACCCTTATTGTTTTTCCTATTTGGATGCATTGAGGTTACTAAATATTTTGGTTACTCTTATTGTTTTCCCTATTTAGATGTATTGTGGTTACTAAATACTTTGGTTACTCTTATTGTTTTCCCTATTTGGATTATTGAGGTTACTAATACTTTTCTTACCCTTATTGTTTTCCCTATTTGAATGTATT
Organism: Saccoglossus kowalevskii; assembly: GCF_978046115.1. Taxonomy (NCBI): domain Eukaryota; kingdom Metazoa; phylum Hemichordata; class Enteropneusta; family Harrimaniidae; genus Saccoglossus; species Saccoglossus kowalevskii. Next base: position 168,076 of record NC_140656.1, on the reverse strand, counting down.
GAGGTTACTAAATACTTTGCTTACTCTTGTTTTCCCTATTTGGATGTATTGAGGTTACTAAATACTTTGCTTACCCTTATTGTTTTTCCTATCTGGATGCATTGAGGTTACTAAATACTTTGCTTACCCTTATTGTTTTTCCTATTTGAATGTATTGAGGTTACTAAATACTTTGTTTACCCTTATTGTTTTCCCTATTTGGATGTATTGAGGTTAGTAAATACTTTCCTTACTCTTATTGTTTTTCCCTATTTGGATTATTGAGGTTACTAATACTTTTCTTACCCTTATTGTTTTCCTTATTTGAATGTATTGAGGTTACTAAATACTTTGCTTACCTTTATTGTTTTCCCTATTTGGATGTATTGAGGTTACTAAATACTTTGTTTATTGTTTTCCCTATTTGAATGTATTGAGGTTACTAAATACTTTGTTTACCCTTCTTGTTTTTCCTATTTGGATGCATTGAGGTTACTAAATACTTTGCTTACCCTTATTGTTTTCCCTATTTGGATGTATTGTGGTTACTAAATACTTTGCTTACCCTTATTGTTTTCCCTATTTGAATGTATTGAGGTTACTGAATACTTTGCTTACTCTTGTTTTTCCTATTTGGATGCATTGAGGTTACTAAATACTTTGCTTAATCTTATTGCTTTCCCTATTTTGATGTATTGAGGTTACTAAATGCTTTGCTTACCCTTATTGTTTTTCTTATTTGTATGTATTGAGGTTACTGAATACTTTGCTTACCCTTATTGTTTTCCCTATTTGGATGTATTGTGGTTACTAAATACTTTGGTTACTCTTATTGTTTTCCATATTTGGATGTATTGAGGTTACCAAATACTTTGCTTACCTTTATTGTTTTTCCTATTTGGATGCATTGAGGTTACTAAATACTTTGCTTACCCTTATTGTTTTTCCTATTTGGATGCATTGAGGTTACTAAATATTTTGGTTACTCTTATTGTTTTCCCTATTTAGATGTATTGTGGTTACTAAATACTTTGGTTACTCTTATTGTTTTCCCTATTTGGATTATTGAGGTTACTAATACTTTTCTTACCCTTATTGTTTTCCCTATTTGAATGTATTGAGGTTACTAAATACTTTGCTTACTCTTGTTTTCCCTATTTGGATGTATTGAGGTTACTAAATACTTTGCTTACCCTTATTGTTTTTCCTATCTGGATGCATTGAGGTTACTAAATACTTTGCTTACCCTTATTGTTTTTCCTATTTGAATGTATTGAGGTTACTAAATACTTTGTTTACCCTTATTGTTTTCCCTATTTGGATGTATTGAGGTTAGTAAATACTTTCCTTACTCTTATTGTTTTTCCCTATTTGGATTATTGAGGTTACTAATACTTTTCTTACCCTTATTGTTTTCCTTATTTGAATGTATTGAGGTTACTAAATACTTTGCTTACCTTTATTGTTTTCCCTATTTGGATGTATTGAGGTTACTAAATACTTTGTTTATTGTTTTCCCTATTTGGATGCATTGAGGTTACTAAATACTTTGCTTACTCTTAATTTTTTCCCCATTTGGATGTATTGAGGTTACTAAATACTTTGCTTACCCTTATTGTTTTCCCTATTTCGATGTATTGAGGTTACTAAATACTTTGCTTACCCTTGTTTTCCCTATTTGAATGTATTGAGGTTACTAAATACTTTGCTGACCCTTATTGTTTTCCCTATTTGAATGTATTGAGGTTACTGAATACTTTGCTTACTCTTATTGTTTTCCCTATTTGGATGCATTGAGGTTACTAAATACTTTACTTACCCTTATTGTTTGTCCTCTTGCTGGATGTATTAAGTCATCATTTACTAAATGTTTTGCTTCAACTCCAGCACAGTTGACAATTATATTATATTCTGATAACTGAGTGATAGGAAAGTAGTGCAATTCAGACAATCCTTAATATACACGAATTTGAAACCTAAGGGGGCAGTACCCCCAAGTTCCTCCTGCTTATATAAAATATGACAAGACATGAATGTCTCAGTCCTCTTTATTTAATTATAAAATACTCATGTTAAATAATACATGGAACATCTGCAAACAATTGAATTAATATGTATTCTTTGTGGGTACAATTCATCATGAAGTGATTTCCCTAAATCTGATAACTGAAAACCATTCACCCACTTAGGATTTTCAGATCTGGAAAAAAAAATTGTGTGCATACTCGGCCGGCAGAGACTTGTTCATCAACCTGCCAAGTTTCATCGATATCTGCTGCAGAATTTCTGAGAAATTGTTAGAGACGTCACAAATGGAAAATTGAAATAAGAGTTAATAGTCCGCCTTTGAGGCTGCGTTTGAAACAAGAACCAAAAAATTGTAAATATAAGTGTAACGTCACCTGCAGATGTGTCAGATGGCCATAGTGTTTACAAACAAGCATCTACCCATGAGCCTTTGCTTTTTTAGCGTGTGTTGTCATTGTGGCTTGGGACTCCCGTGCATGTGCAGGTGACAACCCTCCCTCTTTAAGTGAATTAAAAGTTGGGTTTGTATTCAGTTTTACTGAAGAGTTCTTTTCCGGCCTTTCCATTATGTTTTGGTACTCAACCTCATTATTTATATTATCTAAATCCATTTTTGACCGAAAGTGTCTAAACTTTTATATCATTAGATTGTGGTTGCTTATTCATAGTTTGTTAATGCATTTCCTACAGTTCTTACATTAATTATATGTAATCATCCATTTCAAATTTATTATATATCCAAAATTTATTTTGTTGCCCTAACACAATTTTCTCTTTCTCAATTACCCATTTTCACTGTTTTACATAATCCGCTTGTAATCTTATCCTGCAGGTAGCTTATAATTCTATTTTCTCCACTTAATCCCTGTATTATTTTTGTCCACAGTGACTATGATGCATATTACTGCATTGTTAACTAAACTGTCCCCCTGTTTTTGCACAGAATCTATATCAGTACATGGTAATTATTTTCCAAAGACTGAAAATGTTCCCACTTCCATTTTACTGCTATATTTGTTGCTGATTGATTTAACTGAAGCAACATTTTGGAGAACTTTAAATTTAATTTTTCTGTGATTTGTCTGCATATTTTATTACCTTGCCCGTACCATCAAAGATGGAAGGGAAAGGTATATTAAGGGAAAAATTTTGTCCGGCGTTGTCGTCGTCGTCGTCGTCGTTAATAATTGTTATTGTGTGCATAATAACTTTACTAATTCTATTCCAAACTTTATCAAACTTGGTCACCTTATTCATCAGTATAAAGTCTTCCCTGAGTTTGAACAACAGATGTCCTGTATGAAAATATCATGCAAAAATTGAGAAAATATGATAAAATATTTTGACTGTTTCTACTTGACTGATCACTGGTGATACACATCAAAGGTCACTGATCTCAGTGGAAATATGCATTGTTGTATGTGTTCAATGAAGCAAATGATTTATCTTGTAATAATATCCTTGGTAATGTATCTCAGAATCCCATACTGGGTTTCAAAACCAACTCATGGAGAGATTGCACAGTCTGATACACATTTGCAAACCTACCAATAAAATCTTTACAGAAAACAAGATGTCAGAAAATCAATATAAGCACTCCTATGAACTGGGTGCCTAACTTTGATCAAGATCTGAAGCTAATAGAAAATCTGTTTAGTTCAAAGTTATCAAATCAAAAACAATACATAAAAAATACATTAAAAGCAAAACATTTCATCCACATTTTAAAAAGAAAATTATTCTAAAATATATGTATTCTGTATTTGACAAACAGTTCATTCAACAAATGAAAACTCACAGGAATATGTTTCAGCTATTAGAACAGAATGATAGAATTTTTATAATACTAGTTTAAAAACGTACTTCAAAGATTGCAGTGTTTGAAGATGTAGATTCTCAGGAGGCAACAGTACTGTTGACTTCTTCCTCCACTGGACACCAACTATTTACTGTGGAATACTTTATTTTCGCTTGAATAAATTTTCGCTGAAAAGGCTTTTTAGGCGTTTTGTGTGGAATTTATTTTCACTGATTTTTGATGAGTTTAATGTGAAATATAGGAAAAAAAGTATATTCGCTGGATTTTATTTTCACGGAAACATCCCTTCAGCGAAAATAAATTCCAAGCGAAAATAAAGTATTCTACAGTAAGTTGATTTGCATACAAAGCAGAGCTTGCAACATGATAGCTATTCATAAAGGGAGTTTTTTTTTTACTTTTCATATAATACAGTAGTCACACAATGAGGCAGTTCATATTTGTCTCAGTGAATCATTAATTTTTGACAGACACCTGTACAAAATACTTGGACTAAAGCCAGCTAAATTTTTCTGTTATCTTGCATGTTTTATGAATCTATTCACATCTAAATGCAGCACTTTTTTTTTGCAATGAGACATTTGTTTTTATTCTAAAATATCTGAATTACTTTGAATAAAGCTGGAAATTATGTTCCTTAAAATAATTAAACAAATAAGGCATGTTTTTGTAAGATATTTACATCTTTTAAGGACATTCGGTAGACTGATTCCCCACTGTTGGTTCAACCCCAAAACATGTTTGTATTCAAAATTAATTATGACAATGCATATTTATATTGAAACAAACTATGATAAAGGGAATTATATTATTTAACAAAGGGCAAGGTCACCAGAGTTCAACTATGTTTTTCCCTGAATAGTTAATGAAGGTTTAATTACATGTTCAAAAATGTTTTGTAATTGAAGCTGTATTTAAGTTTTATAATCTACCATTTTTATTGAATACTAGGCTTTTGTTTTTAATGTGTTCAGGTTAAATTTTTCACAGTATGAGAATAAATTATTGAGCAGTTATGTAATCCTACTTCTGATTTTAACACTAGATCATCTGTATATAACAAACTATAAATTGATTGTTTGTCCAGTTTTGCTAATTCACATTTCTCAAAAAACATTTTGAAGGTCATTCAGAAAAAAGATTAAAGAGAACCCCATCTTTGGCCAAAGGCTAGAATATCAAGCAAGAACACTGTCTTGTCTAAGGAAGTAGTCTAGGACTAGGTTAATGCCCCAAACTACCGGCTCTTAGGAAGCGACTGGTTGGTTGATGTTTCCAATAGAAATATAATCGGTGACACTGTCTGTCAATTTTCTTAGTTCTACACCAGTGTATGCATGAACAATGGCTCTAAACTAAACCTGTTTCCTCTGATCGCCGTGGGAAAATAATCTTTTTTGTGAAAACAAATCCACTATGAGTATAGCACAGATGGTTTGGATAGAGTACCATTAACAGAACCATCTCCATTTGTACTCGTAAAACCATAAGGTGGTCTTGTGTCAGGGACTGGCTATATTGTTAAACACTAATCTCTTATCTACCAATGACATAGAGGTTGCATTGTGGAGCTGTAAGTTCAGTGTCAGAATGGGAATTCAAAGTGATTTTATTATGCAAATGAGAATCAATCACACTGTGTCCTGTTCACTAATAATCACTGTTTATCAAAAAAACACCAGGAAATGGGTTTTGATTATTTTGTTTAATGTTTGTGAAATCTAGACATGTTGAAAACTCTGCTGCTAAACTTCCCTTTTACTTTAGTACACAACGATACTGATGACAGGTTGGGAAGTAATGACTCAGTTGACTTAGGTCACCTTCATTCCCTTCATCTTTTTTTTCAACAAAATGTTATGAGATACTGGGGATGGGAAATTGTTGGACAGCACTGTGACTGTGCTCTTTGTCAACAAGTCTTTCACTTCTTGTAGGATCATGTTCAGCCTGACCGGATGTCAATTGAGGGGTGCCTGGCAAATTGATCTTGTAGCCGTACTTGAATCGAGAGAGCCCTCTGTAATAGTTGACCAATTACCATAGAATAATTTGAATTGTGAATCTGCAGGAAATTAGTGCCACTTTGGGTGAAAAGATTGACAATCAGCCAACAGAGTTCATATTTGCATGGTAAAATAATACTGCAGAAGGAGTAGATATAAACAATATAGGAATCCAAATTTATCACCACAGTGGCATTTTTGCACAATATCTCATATGCACATAAATTCATTTTTTGGATTCCATGATCGCATCATGATAAATGATCATATGATAAATGAACGTTAAATATTTATCACCATTCTGTTTATTCTTATTTCAAAAGTTTTAACTTAGTTGATTTGAACATATCACTTAGGTGTCACTCTTTTAAACATAGCGCATAGGTGGAGCTCTTCTGAAGATAACATGCAAATGAGAATGATAGTAACTGTGATGAGTCACCATGATGGCTGACTGTACCGTGTACATTATGCCAGTTTATTTTCTCCACATTGAAAGTCACGGCCAGTTGGACCATTTTGTATTAAAATGTGCTGACACAATGGAGTATACCATTCAAGTGACACTCGCGAACGACGTTTCTTCACAGTTACCTGTGCCTGAAATTACTGCCCCATAATTTTTTATCAGTTTCAAATTGGCCGAAGTGACTTAATTTTTTTTAATAAAATGATGTCATGCTTTAGAACAAGTTTTTTAGAAATATTTGGAAAACCACTCTGATATTTGTAAAATACACTTGGAAACTACATTTGCCTCGTATCGACATATTACTACCATCCACTAGTATCAAGCATCCTTTTACATTGCATTTGGTCTGTGGTTTGTATCATGGATTTTAACTCTAAAGGGCGCTTGGAAACGACACTCCAAACTCACTTGGAGCTTGTCGTTAATATATATGGAACAGTTTACTATTATTATTAGGGTTTCGAGCCCTATGGGGCGAAACCCTATTGTAATTGCTATGTTTAATATTATTATTTGTAACTTGAAAAATAATGCTGCGATTGATTTGCTATTTTGCATGCTGTTAAAGGGCCATGAGTTGTGGAGCATACCCAAAAACCAGCTATGTAGGTCACATGACCTGGCCGCCATCTTAGGTAGAACACAAATCGGAAGTGCTCAATTGCACCACTTTCTGATGGTCCAGGAACTTCTGTGAAAGTGCAATTTGCCATGAGCCACGCAGGCTCGAAACCCGTCATCGCTGCTATTTATTACTGTTATTGTATCGTTTATATCGCCTTAGCTTGAATGTAGCAAAATTAGATAAGATATTGAACACCTTGCAATGTGCGAATGTGAGAGGCAACACCACATACTTTTGTTGACCAATCACATTGAGATATAGTTGTATCAAAGTTTTACCTACAACTGCGGTTCATTCCTTGGCTGATGTGCAAAATAACCTCGCTTTGACAGAGTACTTGTGACTAATTGGGCTATATGAAACCATCACAGCCATAGTCATCATATTCATTTAATAAGAGGTACATGGATCATTAGAAACTCTGGAAGAGGCAATGTCAGAAAAACTGCGCAAATTATTGTTTCCTTCACTTAGTTTTTTGCCATTTTTTTATTTCCCTGATGAATTTATCGGTACTACAGTTTCTTATACACTATGTGGAATACTTTTTTCTCTAAGATTTAGGTGTGCATTTTTTGTTTGTTATTTATCCCCGCCGGATTTTTTTCTGTGCAATTTATTGTTTCCAAATTCTGTCATTGCTCACATAGTTTCTAATGGTCAACTCCTTAAAAATAATTGAAAAGAAATAATAAAAATAAATCAGTTGTCTATCGCACTGATGAGCAACAGAACCATAGCTAGACCCTTCAATACACATGTTGCATTGAACTTGATCATGACAAACTGGATTTTTTAACAGCATGAAGAAATTTTGGTCTAATGTAATGTTCTGTTAGTCTTTCTGTCTTTATAAATGTTTGCCTATGTGTTGTCCCCTCATTACTAAGCTGATTTTGCCTCATGTTCCAATAATGTTCACACATAGTAGTTCAAATTTGTCATGCAAATTCACCTCACCTACCTCAAAGTTTGAGGAGGGTTTTACATACATATATCGCAGAGGCATATATGCTCGAGCACGGATGTGAAACCTGGCTGGGTACACAAATGTCTGATACTTTTAGCCGAAAGTTGATTTTATCGATGTTACATGAAGCATCGTGTATGCAAGCTGTATGCAAAATGGCAATATAGCCTGATAATACCAAAGATTTACACAGAAGAACCAAAAAATTGTTCAGCCATTTATTTTTGGTATCAGGTCAAAGGTTCTATATGCATATATGTGCAGGTGAGTGCCACCAACTTGCTATGTTCAAATTTACAATGTTCAAACCATCGCAATAACTTGACCATTTATGTTCAAACTATGCATTTTAAATTTAATTTCTCATATTTAACATCTGTTTTTTAGATTATGAATAAAATTGCACATTTTTTTAATTTAACTGCTGATATTTTAATTTAAATTGTCATATTTTAATGTGTTATGGTTTAAATTATGGCCCTAATGACACACCACAATATTTAGTGCATATTTATTTGAAGGAAAAAAGACTGACCTCAATCAATTTGCCAATGTGCTGTTTTATTACTTTTCCTCCATGGTCTTTATATCTATAAATGTAACATTACAATGGCATTGTTAGTTTAACATTATGTCATAGAGAAGTATAGAATGAATGATGAATATTTCATCAACACACACTGAAAATTTGTGTCTATTTTGTTTTTAGGTCATCTTTTTATCTTCATTGTTTTCATGTAAAATAGAAAGCATTTGTGCCTTAGAAAATTATTATCTCATTATAACACCAGGATCATAAAAGACACACCTTTTCATCAACCATGGTAGGTATTTCCTGGTCTCACACATCAACATTGAGAATGACAAACCATTGCTAAATATTTAAAAAAAAAAGATAAATAACTTTTAACATTAGTTGAGTCAGCAAAAAACAATTTATTATAAGTTATATAGGTCTTGCCAATTATTTTGTTTAGTGTTTTTTTTTTATCCACCGAGTTGAGGCTTCATGTGATGAAAACTTTGACACTTCAAAAATATCAACTCACCAATTATAACTCACAGATACGTGGAAACTGTAATAGGGGCTGATAAGGTGATATCATGAATATGCATCACTTGTTTGTTATATTAGCCAATCAGAACCATGCATATAATAATAGATACCTGTATCCTGGGTAGAGATTCAACTCACTGTTTGTCATTGATCTGATGCTACCATGTGCAATATCTCTCCATGGTAATTTCTGACGAAAGAAAATGCAATGGTGAAAGCTATGTAATATTACATTCTAGCATGGCTGAAGTGTTTCCACCAATCAGATCACAGGATACCATGCTATTCACCAATCAGATCACAGGATACCATGCTCTCCATCAATCAGATCACAGGATACCATGCTCTCCATCAATCACATTATGTAGTTTAAATAAAATCTATAGCCAAGGTCCATCTCAAAATATAGTTACCCGGTAACACATTAAAATAAAACCAACATGGCCACCAGTCAGCCAATTTAAATTAAATCACAAAACAAACTGACAGGCATCAGTGACCCATATCATGTGTTCTTACCAAGTTTGAATAAAATTATATACTAGTAACCAACGAAATCCTGACAAACTGTTGACACACTGTGGGATGCCAATCAATTAAGTTTGATAGAAATCCAATACCTAAAGAAAACATATAGTCCACTATGTCAAAAAAAATTAGTAGTTGGCACTTTTTCACACACAGAAGAAACAAAGGTGACAGTTTCAGACTTTATTCAACAGGGACTAACAAGCAAGTTTAGCTTATAATTTTGCTTATATTTGTCATTTGTATGTACTATATTGAATGTTCAGCTAATTACATATCACAAGTCACATTCTTACTTTGTCATTGTTCTTTTCATTATGTAAATAATAACCAGAGATCACATTCACGCCTGCTTCACTTGCTTCTTGAGTCTTCAAAATGGATTCCATATGATGTGACGTTGTCAAAAACCAATTTCTACATAGGAAAAAAATGCACCATCATCATAGGAGTCTAGAAATCTACCACTCTGCATTTCATTTCATTTCATTTTCACTGAAAAGACTTTTTGGGTGGGTTGTATGGAATTTTTTTCACTGATTTTTGTATGTAAAATACATGTATAGGGAATAAGTTTTATTTGCTGGACTTTATTTTCACTGAATCATTCCTTCAGTGAAAATAAATTCCAATTAATTCCAAACAAAAATAAAGTATTTTACAGTACTAACATTCTCTTTCCCAGAGTTCCTGATGGCTAGTATTCAAAAGTATCTCCACACTGCCATGTTGTGGTGAAACACCACACAAATTTTACTATGCCTGTTTTTGTTATTAGAAAGCTCTGGTGTTGTTCTATTCTTATTGGTTAAACAAGTTTTAAAATATTGCTTGATAGCTAATAATAATGTTTTTTCGTAAACACACTGAAAAGGCTGAAAAAGTTCTAATTTACAAAAGAAAATACTAGTAATTTCATTAATAAGGTGTGACACAGTTATTCAAATGACCATATACTAGCAGTATAGAGAACTTTGGAACCCTAATGTGTGAAAATACAAGAACATACAAGCTTCATGAGTTATCAGATCTACATTAATATCAACACTGCACCATTTAAAAATGCATGCATTTTTAAAAAAAAATTATATATTTCTTACTTCTGTAATGATGGAGAAGTATCGCCAAATACCAAAGGCTTCAATCCAAAAATGGCAGCAGCTACATCAGAAGTTGTGTTTGGTGAGAACAAATGAGATACTATTGTTACATCCACATTGGATATGGTTTCTATGATATTAACTGCACATGATAAACCTATCACACCAGCTCCAATCACACACACTCTTTGCTGTGCCATCATTATATATACAACTGTGAACCAAAATGAAAGATATTATTAACATAGATTCATGACTTGCATACTAAATAGGATATGAACAAACATGTTATTCAGTATGGTCATATGCATTTGAATTGTGAAGAAATAAGCAATGAATTTGACTCACATGTAATAATGTTGCTATGTGTGGTATGGGACCCACATTTAACATGCACAATCCAGCTACCACTCCACAAAATTATATCATGGCAGTCTGGTTGGTTATTTTTTTTTAATAATTTTTTTTTGCCTGACACAAATGCTACCAAAATATAAATGCAAAACAGTCCTGTTTGTGTTTGTATTTGGTTGGATTAACAAAATAATGGAAAATGGAACAATTAAGGACAAATTCATATTAAACATGACATTAATTAAAATCAAAAAATAAAACACTGTCTATATTGTTCATATCATGTATGTTTCAATAAAATTAGCTTGAGTGATCGATGACATGTATTAACATCAGTCAGTTAAATTTAACTGAAGGACAACATTGAAACAAAATCAGTGAAAGTGAATTTGAACAAGCAGCCTATCGGCTGAGATAGCTCCGCTGTTAGAAATGCACATTTCAATTAAAGAACTGAAGACATCATCAGAAAATGAACAATATGTATAGTATCAAAGCAATCGGACTTACAGTTTTTAACAAGAAGTCGAAAATATCACTTTCTACCAAAAATGACTAAAATATTCACCAAAATTAGAGAATTGAAGATATCATCACGAAATGAACAAATCTGAGAAAGGTCTACGTGTAGTATCTATATATGTAATATCAAAGCAATTGAACTTTTGGTTTTTAACAAGAAGTCGAAAATATCACTTTTTACCAAATATGACAAAAATATTCACCAAAATTATAGAATCCAAGATATCATCACGAAATGAACAAATCTGAGAAAGGTCTACATGTAGTATCTATATACGTAATATCAAAGCAATTGAACTATTGGTTTTTAACAAGAAGTCGAAAATATCACTTTTTACCAAAAATTACAAAAATATTCACCAAAATTAGAGAATTGAAGACATCATCACAAAAGAACAAATCTGAGAGAGGTCCACATGTAGTACCTATATATGTAATATCAAAGCAATCGGACTTGTGGTTTTTAACAAGAAGTCGAAAATATCACTTTTTACCAAAAATTACAAAAATATTCACCAAAATTAGAGAATTGAAGATATCATCACAAAATGAACAAATCTGAGAGAGGTCCACATGTAGTACCTATATATGTAGTATCAAAGCAATTGGACTTGCGGTTTTTAACAAGAAGTCGAAAATATCACTTTTTACCAAAAATGATAAAAATATTCACCAAAATTAGAGAATTAAAGATATCATTACAAAATGAACAATTCTAAGAGAGGTCCACATGTAGTACCTATATATGTAATATCAAAGCAATTGCACTTGCGGTTTTTAACAAGAAGTCCAAAATATCACTTTTTACCAAAAATGACAAAAATATTCACCAAAATTAGAGAATTAAAGATATCATTACAAAATGAACAAATCTGAGAGAGGTCCATATGTAGTACCTATATATGTAATATCAAAGCAATTGCACTTGTGGTTTTTAACAAGAAGTCGAAAATATCACTTTTTACCAAAAATGACAAAAATATTCACCAAAATTAGAGAATTAAAGATATCATTACAAAATGAACAAATCTGAGAGAGGTACACATGTAGTACCTATATATGTAATATCAAAGCAATTGCACTTGCGGTTTTTAACAAGAAGTCGAAAATATCACTTTTTACCAAAAATGACAAAAATATTCACCAAAATTAGAGAATTGAAGATATCAACATGAAATGAACAAACCTAAGAGAGGTCTACCCAAGTTACATATACACCAAGTATCAAAGCATTCAGGCTTGTAGTTTTCAAGAAGAAGTCGAAAAAGTAAAACATTGACACGGACGACGACGGACAATCACTCATATGATAAGCTCCGCTCGACAAAGTCGACAGCGGAGCTAAAAAAGGTAAGTGCACACAGCCACCAACTTGCCAAAGATCATCCAAATGAAGCGCATGCATATGTATCTTCCCTTATATCTCAAATCAGTCACATCCAAGATATGGGTGGTGCATTAAAATAAAACCAACATGGCTGACAGATTCAGGACCATTTTGATCACAAAACAAACTGACAAGTATAATTAACTCATGTGTGAAACAAACCAAATTACAAAGCCTGAAATCTGAAAATGTAAAATACAGAGTAAAGATGGGAAAAAAAAGTGTAATTTTGTGTTGAAACTCGTACATGTGACATTATATCAGACAAACACAAATACAGATAAATAGATGCCAAGATAGGTTTCATTTAGTAAGCATGAATGAGAAAACACACAATTTAAATGTTTATTTGCAGTATTTATATGTACTTACAATATCAAAAACAATCTTGCATAGACACAGTTCGTTTTTTCCACAAACCTGTTAATTTACACAAGTTTCTTGAAATGTAGATTTGTCTTGCAATTTTGGGATAATCTTGCAGTTGAAAAATGCACTAAACTGCTTCAAATGTTTTCTCTTGATCCAATAATCTGTGGTAATTTAAAAAAATAACAGTTCAATTAATTAACAAAAAAGAAAATATGATTTAAGCTTTCAGAATTATCAATGCTTATTCAGTAGAACCATCTAAATTTTGGGAAATTATTAATTATTGAAAGAATTGGATAAAATATGCCAAATTAAACAAAGTGACCCAGTGGAATCCAAAAACATACTTCACAAAGTTGTTAGACAAAAATTCCTCCTGTGAAACATTGAGCAATAACATTGCATACACTCATCTTAAATCTTTGATATATATTATAATTATATAAATGGTCCCCTCAACAGGAGCCTGACCATCTTTTCTATGCCAATACATGGATGGGGCGTAACAACTATGCCCCAGTACAGGACCTTACCCATGTTCAGAATACTAGAAATTATAGAATTATACCAGTTTTGTAATGTAAAACAAGCATATGTCATTAAATTTAATTTGGCTAGATTTGAACATCCAGTTAAGAAAACATCTAGTTACAAAAATGACCACACCCATATTTCAGAAACCATGCCCGCTTTTGCAAAACCATGCTTAAATTGTAAACTGACAGCTAACCGAACTTCAAGTCACCGGCAACATATGATTTTTGTTTTATTTAACATTGTTTATTTCCCATTAACTGATAATGAAAATTCAAGTTACTAAATTTGAACATTAAACAAAACAGTTGCCTGTAACTTGAAGTTCGGTTAACTGTTATTTGAAGTTTGAGTTACTAAATGTGCACAAAAATAAAAATATATGTTGCCCATAGCTCGAAGTTCTGTTAATTGTTAATTAGACAAAGAGTTACAATTTGTGCATGATTTTGCAAAAGTGGGCGTGGTCATTTATGTTGACTCGATGTTTTTGTAACTCAGTGTTCGCAACTCGATGTCCGTAACTCGAACAATTCAGCTTCTCGGCTTAGTTGGGTTTTATCTGCATTCGATGTTTTAGGACATACATTTCCATGCATACCACGGTAAAATGCACTACTGCATGATACATAGACGGCGAGTGTTGTTGATTTCAGTCACGGTGACACAGTAGCTGCAGTTCTGTAGCTCGCTTGGTTTACCGTAACCGACAGCGAAACCAAGCGAGCTACAGAACTGCAGCTAGGTGACACAGCTGCTAGCGCTGTAATAATTTCCAACAAATTAAAACAATGTTTCGTTTTGTTTTTTCATACCAGAGCCAGGCGGTTGCTGGCGCAATATCTGTGTTTATATTTTCATGTTGATTATTCTGATTAGTATAGTGCCGGGTATAGTACTATAATTGGACAAAGTCGTTCCATTCTACATACGTCCTGTATTGACACGAATAGATCGTTAGGTCCCTAGTGGTCTTTTCTTCGGTCAATAGTGAAAATAAAAGTCCATGAAAGTGCTAGGAGTGGAAGCTGTTAGAATCTTGTAGCCTATATCAAATCAATATGATAAATAAGATAGTCACTGACCACTCACCGACACGATACTGATAGGCATATCGAGCTCCTGTTGACGATCTGTGAAGACAAATGAAATACCCAGAAGGCCGGGTCGGGTTAGGAAACACGAGAGGGCGTACTGCCGTCGTCATTGTGATTAACTAACAACCACAGTCACTTGGGGGCTGAAAATCAATAAATACTAATTTTCAACAACAAAAATCATTCGCTATACGTATATAAATATACGTATATATATATATAAATATACGTATATAAATACGTATATTTATATACGTTTATTTATCTACGTATAGCGGATGATTTTTATTGAAAATTAGTATTTATTGATTTTCAGCCCCAAGTGACTGTGCTAACAACATACAACAAGTGAATACGGTACATATATAAATCTTTATAAATCAATATTTTGGAAAATCTTACGAGATTGATAAATAACATATTCCTGATATCAATATAAAACCAAATGAATGGTTCAGTTATTTCACAAAAAAATTCTCAACGGTAATGACTCACAGGATCTAGAGATAACTTCTTAAAAAGCCACCTGTAGTACCACTTCATATCTTGCAATCCATAAAAAACGAAAGCAAAAAGCATTTGCAGTCTTCGGTTGTCAAGGTAAAATGTTTGTTATCATTCTGATCCAAAGATTTGTTGCATAGAATAACGAACAACAAAAAGCATGCAGGCAAAATACCGTACTACTGATATTCTTTTAAATTTGAAAATAAAAATGTGAATAACCAAAAACAAACAGTTCATTAAAGTTTTTAAAAAGGTGTTACTTTTCGTCATCTCGCGTGTCAGTTTCAAACCAGAAATTTGGGAAATGCGCGCACACCTATTGGCGTTGCTGAAGGCTACGTCCGCGCACCTCTTGTGGGCTGGGTTTGTCAATTGATTTTTTTCGCGGACTGAAGGGGGGGGGGGGGGCTGGTGCTGTATTTGTAAAGCACAATATAATAAGTGTTGAACATAGCCTCGGTGTTAGGGCACCAATAACGAAAATTAAATATTACGCACTTTGTCTTATATGATGCAAATTCTTAAATACAAAGAGGTCAACACCTCTCAGGTCTAAAATTAAGCGCTTCTAACTTTCTCTGTTAATGACCACCGATAGTGGGTTACAAACAAACGCGGGCTTCTCCATCTCTTCAATTGCTTTTGTGGCAATCGAATCTCTGATTGCACACAGAATAAAATCCGAATTATTAAGTGCCGACCTTTTCAACTTTTGTAATTTTTCTACTAAATCAATACTTTCTGTTATGTTTCCCGTTCGACAGGGTGTCGCTCATTTTCATGTTATATTTGAACTGGTCTTTGTTGGCTTTTCTTTTGAATTTTGGTATGACACCATACTTAACTTTTCTTATTTCCATTTACTGTCCTTGGAACACTTTATCCTGTTATCTTAGTGGAAATCAAGCTATTTTTGTTTTCATGTTTTGTTAATGTACCTGATATGTCCGAGTATTTGTGAAGCTTGGTCTGTATTTTGTGTGATGTCTATTTTCTAAAGAAAAAAGTATGCGATTAACCGAAGAGGGATCTTCGGTGAGTACACTGGTCACAATACAATAGTTATTTTACAATGGAAATTATATGTACATGGCCTGTTAGTATTTTCATATTTGCAGATGTAATGGTACAATCACGGCATGAAATCGCGTGTTTTCGGTCCGGTTACACAACGGTACATGGCGGTTATGCAGTATAACCGTCGCGTAACCGTCGGACTACGGGGGTGGTATATCCGTCGCGTAACCGTCAGCCGGAAATTCTACGTTTGTCGTCCATTCAGTTCACAGTCAGCTGGCGCACATCTGATATAATAAAATAAATGCGATATTTACTATATGGGGGCCGCCATCTTGAATGACGCATAAAACTAAATAAGAGACAAGTTGTGAAACGCGTTTTTCAGATTCCTACAAATCAGGACAAAAATACCAATCTTTCACAAAAATAAGGTCCGTTGGGGTTATATTAAGCATATTTTTTAAGCGTATTTTTGTGAAAGATTGGTATTTTTGTCTTGATTTGTAGGAATCTGAAAAACGCGTTTCACAACTTGTCTCTTATTTAGTTTTATGCGTCATTCAAGATGGCGGCCCCGGGCCCATATAGTAAATGTCGTATTTATTTTATTATCACGTGTGCGCCAGCTGACTGTGATTCAGTTCAACGTAAATCAACGATAATTTCTGAAATTACGCAGATTTCCGCTCAACGTTTATAACGTGTACTTTTAAATAACCGCTGATTAAGTTGGACGGAAGAAACGTAAATGCAGAAATATAAGCGAATTTACGTTGAAACTAAAACGGCATGTACAGCTGGGTAACCGATCATTACGTTAACAGTTTCCGGCGTATACTTGTGTACTTCCACGTCATGTACGCAGAGTACGCCCATTGTAAATTACATTTATTTTTACGTTTTCCGGGAACTACCTTATAATATTTATCCGTACATGGTGTGTATACAATTTAAAATGAGTATTAACTATAATTTTAGGTGGAGCGTTGACAATACATGTATATAAAATTAGTTCAGGGTCGTCGTTGTGTCGTCACAGGAAGCGCTGTCCCAGGACAGACCAATCTCCTTCCCAGAGGCCTTTGCGCTTCACGCAAGAGTGCCTCTGCCACAGGCAGCCTTCAATTTTGTGGTCAATCACCTCACTACGCACGGCCATTTTCCTGTAGTTGTTACATCTGAAAACGTATTTAGTTGACCGAATGCTGTTATAAACTTACAACCCCTGTAAACAAATTATGTTTAACTAGAGATTCGCTTTTCTTTATTGTAATAAACAACTTCTTACAAATTAATTTATTCATTAATTGTCTTGTCTTTTAAAATTCAAAAATATGAAGATAGGCATAGATACTTGGTGTATGCGTATACGCATAACATTGTCCTAGTAGTTTTAGGGACTTTTGGTTGTCCGCTTGGGGATACTTCGCCTCTCCAAAATCAAGCTGAAACCCCTTGTGTCAGCAAAATTTGTTCTTCAAAATGCAGGAAATAGTGGTTCAGCGTGTCTAGATTTCAAAATTGTTAAGGGGAGCATGCCCTGGACCCCCTAGTAAGGTCGCCCCTTTGGCAAAGTTTCATGCCACCGCCTCTGACTTCAGTCAGATTTATTAAATTTGTGACAATATATAATATTATTTTGAGAAATTATAATCAACCTAATTACTTGGTACTATGATACTTGGTATGTAGGTACCTAGCATGGACCTTATTTATTCATTTCATGACAGTATCATTAAGTATATTTGTATTTATTGGCAAACAACTACATGTTACATTACATTTTGGAAACAATTATTGCTTTGATATGCAGGTACATTTGATGGACTTTGGATAACTTATGATAATTTATTCATTTCATGGCAATAAAGATTTTTTTTTATTTAGTAAGTACTTATGTTATTTTGAGTTAAAATATTATTATAGCCTTTGATATGTGCATAATTTTTAGAACATTACCTACCACTGATCAACTGTATGACACTCATCAACAACAAGTGCAACTACTTTAGATGTGAATCTCTTATTGTCTAACAATGTTTTGTGCAAAGAATTGCCTCTGAGTGGGATATGATTACTTCAAATTTCCCAGCTATTATATTTTATAATGAAGCACTTGATTCACATTCCTAAAGAACAAAATGCATGTTAATACTCTCTTCAAATTACATACATTTTATATATTCATAATTCATTAATAAATGTTCACATACGTAATAGTTTTTTTAGTGTGTGTTTTTCACATAAACATACTTAAACAAAACAAGGAGAATACTCACCTAGGCTTTCATGTAACAATTTTATAAATAAACACTGTATCAAATTGTACATATGATATACTAAAAAGAGATAAACAAACATGCCTTTACAATTGTATGGTCGCCTTCATCATCATCTTCCTCGCACACATACGCCCCACGACCCTTAACGTCAAGTTTGCACGACGGTATTCCATGTTTCCTCAAACTTATTAACTGGTCTTTTGTATAATATTTAGAGGCGCAACAACAATCGTTACACCACGTTCAATTTGCTCCTGTTCTCTCAAAAGACGGCCGCACAAATGATAAATCATACTTTTTCCGTAACCAGTTGGCAGCGAAATAATCATATCCTTTCCTTCAATCCAAAGACTCTCGAAAACCTCTCGTTGTCTAGATTTTAAGTGGATATTCGGATCGTAATTCGTAAGAATTTTGGACAGAACAGATTCAAATTCCCCGCCAGCTGCCATGGCTTCGTCTGCTGATGTGTTGTTAGTTACGCCCAACAACCGCCGAACACAGATTCTAATTAGTTTATAAGGTTGGAGATTTATGTATTGGTCTTTTGAAATAAGTTAAATTTGCAATAATAACATTCTAACAAGGTTTAAACACGCTGACTCATTCACTCCTTGTAAAAACATGAATTCAAAAAAAAGGCATGTGTTTTAAAACAGATGTTTTTTTTTGAATCGGTCAATTTGAGCTTCACTTTATTAATCAGCTGTTACTGAACGTAAGTAGTCCGAAAGCGAGCAATATGCAAATGAGTTATATGCAAATCTGCTTTGTGCAGTGATGATAAGTAACGCGTATCGAACTGTGCGGAGTTCGTAATTTGCAGTACTTTGCCACTAATTTGCACTTCTTTGCAGTACATTGTTACTACTGCGCGTACTTTGCCACTACTTTGCCGTACTTTTGCCACTACTTTTCAGTACTTTGCTACTACTTTTCAGTACTTTATCACTACTTTACCGTACTTTGCCACGACTATGCCACCACTTTTCATAACTTTGCCACTACTTTGCCGTACATTGCTACTACTTTGCCGTACTTTGCCACTACTTTGCCGTACTTTGACACTACTTTTCAGAACTTTGCCACTACTTTTCAGTACTTTGCCACTACTTTACAGTACTTTGCCACTACTTTTCAGTACTTTGCCACTACTTTTGAGTACTTTGCCACTACTTTGCCGTACTTTGCCACTACATTGCAGTACTTTGCCATTACTTTTGAGTACGTTGCTGCTACTTTGCCGTAATTTGCCACTACTTTTGAGTACTTTCCCACTACTTTGCCGTACTTTGCCACTACTTTTCAGTACTTTGCCACTACTTTTCAGTACTTTGCCACTACTTTACAGTACGTTGCCACTACTTTGCAGTACTTTGCCACTACTTTGCTGTACTTTGCTACTAATTTGCATTATTTTGCCAGCACTTTGCCGTACTTTGTCACTACTTTGCAGTACTTTGCCACTACTTTTCAGTACTTTGCCACTACTTTGCCGTACTTTGCCAATACTATTCAGTACTTTGCTACTACTTTGTCGTACTTTGCCACTACTTTTCAGTACTTTGCTACTACTTTGCAGTACTTTGCCACTACTTTGCTGCACTTTGTCACTACTTTTCAGTACTTTGCCACTACTTTGCAGTACTTTGCCGTACTTTGCCACTACTTTGTAGTACTTTGCAACTACTTTGCCCAACTTTGCCACTACTTGTTCGTACTTTTCCGTACTTTGCCACTATTTGCCACTATATTTCAGTACTTTCCCACTACTTTGCCATACTTTGCCACTAATTTTCAGTAATTTGCCACTAGTACTTTACCATACTTTGCCACTACTTTGCCGTACTTCGCCACTATTTGCCACTACTTTGCCGTACTTTGCCACTACTTTGCCGTACTTTGCCACTACTTTGCCATACTTTGCCACTACTTTTCAGTACTTTGCCACTACTTTACCCTACTTAGCCACTACTTTGCCGTACTTTGCCACTACTTTGCCGTACTTTGCCACTACTTTTCAGTACTTTCCCACTACTTTGCAGTACTTTGCCACTACTTTGAAGTACTTTGCTACTAATTTGCAATACTTTGCCACCACTTTGCCGTACTTTGTCACTACTTTGCAGTACTTTGCCACTACTTTGTCGTACTTTGCCACTACTTTTCAGTACTTTGCTACTACTTTGCAGTACTTTGCCACTACTTTGCTGCACTTTGTCACTACTGTGCAGTACTTTGCCACTACTTTGCAGTACTTTGCTGTACTTTGCCACTACTTTGCCCTACTTTGCCACTACTTGTTCGTACTTTTCCGTACTTTGCCACTACTTTGCCATACTTTGCCACTACTTTTCAGTAATTTGCCACTACTTTACCATACTTTGCCGTACTTTGCCGTACTTTGCCACTACTTTGCCGTACTTTGCCACTACTTTGCCATACTTTGCCACTACTTTTCAGTACTTTGCCACTACTTTACCATACTTTGCTGCTACTTTGCCGTACTTTGCTGCTACTTTGCCGTACTTTGCCACTACTTTTGAGTACTTTGCCACTACTTTGCCGTACTTTGCCACTACTTTTCAGTACTTTGCTTTTACTTTGCAGTACTTTGCCACTACTTTGCTGCACTTTTTCACTACTGTGCAGCACTTTGCCACAACTTTTCAGTACTTTGCCATACTTTATAGTACTTTGCCACTACTTTGCAGTACTCTGACACTACTTTGCTGTACTTTGCTACTAATTTGCAGTACTTTGCCACCACTTTGCCGTACTTTGTCACTACTTTGCAGTATTTTGCCACTACTTTGTCGTACTTTGCCACTACTTTTCACTACTTTGCCACTACTTTTCAGTACTTTGCCACTACTTTGCCGTACTTTGCCACTACATTTCAGTACTTTGCCACTGCTTTGCCCTACTTTGCCACTACTTTGCCGCATTTTGTCACTACAGTGCAGTACTTTGCCACTACTTTGCGTTCTTTTCCACTACTTTGCCGTAAGTTGCCACTACTTTTCAGTACGTTGCCACTACTTTGCAGTACTTTGCCACTACTTTTCAGTACTTTGCTGCTAGCTTGACGTACTTTGCCACTACTTTGCCATACTTTGCCACTACTTTGCAGTACTTTGCCATTACGTTTCAGTACTTTGCTGCTACTTTGCCGTACTTTGCCACTACTTTTGAGTACTTTGCTGCTACTTTGCCGTACTTTGCTACTACTTTTGAGTACTTTGCCACGACTTTGCCGTACTTTGCCACTACTTTTCAGTACTTTGCCACTACTTTACAGTACTTTGCCACTACTTTGCAGTACTCTGACACTACTTTGCTGTACTTTGCTACTAATTTGCAGTACTTTTCCACCGCTTTGCCGTACTTTGCCACCACTTTGCAGTACTTTGCCACCACTTTGCCGTACTTTGTCACTACTTTGCAGTACTTTGCCACTACTTTGCCGTTCTTTGCTACTACTTTGCCATACTTTGTCTCTACTTTTCACTACTTTGTCACTACTTTACCATACTTGGCCACTACTTTACCATAGTTTGCCACTACTTTGCCGTACTTTGCACTACTTTGCCGTACTTTGCCACTACTTTTAAGTACTTTGCCACTACTTTTCAGTACTTTGCCACTACTTTACCCTACCTTGCCACTACTTTGCCGTACTTTGCCACTACTTTGCCGTACTTTGCCACTACTTTTCAGTACTTTGCCACTTCTTTGCACTACTTTGAAGTACTTTGCTACTACTTCGCGTTCTTTTCCACTACTTTGCCGTAATTTGCCACTACTTTTCAGTACGTTGCCACTACTTTGCAGTACTTTGCCACTACTTTTCAGTACTTTGCTGCTAGCTTGCCGTACTTTGCCACTACTTTGCCACTACTTTGCAGTACTTTGCCATTACGTTTCAGTACTTTGCTGCTACTTTGCCGTACTTTGCCACTACTTTTGAGTACTTTGCTGCTACTTTGCCGTACTTTGCCACTACTTTTGAGTACTTTGCCACGACTTTGCCGTACTTTGCCACTACTTTTCAGTACTTTGCCACTACTTTACAGTACTTTGCCACTACTTTGCAGTACTCTGACACTACTTTGATGTACTTTGCTACTAATTTGCAGTACTTTGCCACCACTTTGCCGCAACTTTTCAGTTCTTTGCCACACTTTTTAGCACTTTGCCACTGCTTTTCACTACTTTGCCACTACTTTTCAGTACTTTGCCACTACTTTGCCGTACTTTGCCACTACATTTCAGTACTTTGCCACTGCTTTGCCCTACTTTGCCACTACTTTGCCGCACTTTGTCACTACAGTGCAGTACTTTGCCACTACTTTGCGTTCTTTTCCACTACTTTGCCGTAAGTTGCCACCACTTTTCAGTACGTTGCCACTGCTTTGCAGTACTTTGCCACTACTTTTCAGTACTTTGCTGCTAGCTTGCCGTACTTTGCCACTACTTTGCCATACTTTGCCACTACTTTGCAGTTCTTTGCCATTACGTTTCAGTACTTTGCTGCTACTTTGCCGTACTTTGCCACTACTTTTGAGTACTTTGCTGCTACTTTGCCGTACTTTGCCACTACTTTTGAGTACTTTGCCACGACTTTGCAGTACATTGCCACTACTTTTCAGTACTTTGCCACTACTTTACAGTACTTTGCCACTACTTTGCAGTACTCTGACACTACTTTGCTGTACTTTGCTACTAATTTGCAGTACTTTGCCACCAATTTGCCGTACTTTGTCACTACTTTGCAGTATTTTGCCACTACTTTGTCGAACTTTGCCACTACTTTTCAGTACGTTGCTACTACTTTGCAGTACTTTGCCACTACATTGCTGCACTTTGTCACTACTGTGCAGTACTTTGCCACTACTTTGCAGTACTTTGCTGTACTTTGCCACTACTTTGTAGTACTTTGCAACTACTTTGCCCTACTTTGCCACTACTTGTCCGTACTTTTCCGTACTTTGCCACTATTTGCCACTATATTTCAGTACTTTGCCACTACTTTGCCATACTTTGCCACTACTTTTCAGTAAGTTGCCACTACTTTACCATACTTTGCCGTAGTTTGCCACTATTTGCCACTACTTTGCCGTACTTTGCCACTACTTTGCCATACTTTTCCACTACTTTTCAGTACTTTGCCACTACTTTACCATACTTTGCTGCTACTTTGCCGTACTTTGCCACTACTTTTGAGTACTTTGCCACTACTTTGCATTACTTTGTCGTACTTTGCCACTACTTTGTAGTACTTTGCAACTACTTTGCCATACGTTGCCACTACTTTTCAGTAATTTGCCACTACTTTACCATACTTTGCCACTACTTTGCCGTACTTTGCCACTATTTGCCACTACTTTGCCGTACTTTGCCACTAATTTGCCGTACTTTGCTACTACTTTGCCATACTTTGCCACTACTTTTCAGTACTTTGCCACTACTTTACCATACTTTGCCACTACTTTACCATACTTTGCCACTACTTTGCCATACTTTGCAATACTTTGCCGTACTTTGCCACTACTTTGCCGTACTTTGCCACTACTTTGCCGTACTTTGCTACTACTTTGCCATACTTTGTCTCTACGTTTCAGTACTTTGCCACTACTTTACCATACTTGGCCACTACTTTACCATACTTTGCCACTACTTTGCCGTACTTTGCACTACTTTGCCGTACTTTGCCACTACTTTTAAGTACTTTGCCACTACTTTTAAGTACTTTGCCACTACTTTTCAGTACTTTGCCACTACTTTACCCTACTTTGCCACTACTTTGCCGTACTTTGCCACTACTTTGCCGTACTTTGCCACTACTTTTCAGTACTTTGCCACTTCTTTGCACTACTTTGAAGTACTTTGCTACTACTTCGCGTTCTTTTCCACTACTTTGCCGTAATTTGCCACTACTTTTCAGTACGTTGCCACTACTTTGCAGTACTTTGCCACTACTTTTCAGTACTTGCTGCTAGCTTGCCGTACTTTGCCACTACTTTGCCACTACTTTGCAGTACTTTGCCATTACGTTTCAGTACTTTGCTGCTACTTTGCCGTACTTTGCCACTACTTTTGAGTACTTTGCTGCTACTTTGTCGTACTTTGCCTCTACTTTTGAGTACTTTGCCACGACTTTGCCGTACTTTGCCACTACTTTTCAGTACTTTGCCACTACTTTACAGTACTTTGCCACTACTTTGCAGTACTCTGACACTACTTTGCTGTATTTTGCTACTAATTTGCAGTACTTTGCCACCACTTTGCCGTACTTTGTCACTACTTTGCAGTATTTTGCCACTACTTTGTCGTACTTTGCCACTACTTTTCAGTACGTTGCTACTACTTTGCAGTACTTTGCTACTACTTTGCTGCACTTTGTCACTACTGTGCAGTACTTTGCCACTACTTTGCAGTACTTTGCTGTACTTTGCCACTACTTTGTAGTACTTTGCAACTACTTTGCCCTACTTTGCCACTACTTGTCCGTACTTTTCCGTACTTTGCCACTATTTGCCTCTATATTTCAGTACTTTGCCACTACTTTGCCATACTTTGCCACTACTTTTCAGTAATTTGCCACTACTTTACCATACTTTGCCGTACTTTGCCACTATTTGCCACTACTTTGCCGTACTTTGCCACTACTTTGCCATACTTTGCCACTACTTTTCAGTACTTTGCCACTATTTTACCATACTTTGCTGCTACTTTGCCGTACTTTGCCACTACTTTTGAGTACTTTGCCACTACTTTGCATTACTTTGTCGTACTTTGCCACTACTTTGTAGTACTTTGCAACTACTTTGCCATACTTTGCCACTACTTTTCAGTAATTTGCCACTACTTTACCGTACTTTGCCACTACTTTGCCGTACTTTGCCACTATTTGCCACTACTTTGCCGTACTTTGCCACTAATTTGCCGTACTTTGCTACTACTTTGCCATACTTTGCCACTACTTTTCAGTACTTTGCCACTACTTTACCATACTTTGCCACTACTTTACCATACTTTGCCACTACTTTGCCGTACTTAGGCACTACTTTTCTGTACTTTGTCACTACTTTTTAGTACTTTGCAACTACTTTGCACTACTTTGCCACTACTTTTCCGTACTTTACCGTACTTTGCCACTACTTTGCCGTACTTTGGCACTACTTTTCAGTACGTTGCCACTACCTTGCCGTATTTGCCACTACTTTTGAGTACTTTGCCATTACTTTTCAGTACTTTCCTGCTACTTTGCCACTACTTTTGACTACTTTACCACTACTTTGCCGTACTTTGCCACTACTTTTCAGTACTTTGCCACTACTTTACAGTACTTTGCCACTACTTTGCAGTACTTTGTCACTACTGTGCAGTACATTGCCACTACTTTGCAGTACTTTGCCGTACTTTGCCACTACTTGTTAGTATTTTGCAACTACTTTGCCACTACTTTGCCGTACTTTGCCACTACTTTGCCGTACTTTGCCACTACTTTTCAGTACTTTGCCACTACTTTTCAGTACCTTGCAACTACTTTGCCCTACTTTGCCACTACTTTTCCCGTACTTTGCAACTACTTTGCCGTACTTTGGCACTACTTTTCAGTACTTCGCCAATACTTTGCCGTAATTTGCCACTACTTTTTAGTACGTTGCCACAACTTTGCAGTACTTTGCCGCTACTTTTTAGTACTTTGCTGCTAGCTTGCCGTACTTTGCCACTACTTTGCCGTACTTTGCCACTATTTGCCACTACTTTGCCGTACTTTGCCACTACTTTGCCGTACTTTGCTACCAGTTTGCCATACTTAGCCTCTACTTTTCAGTACTTTGTCACTACTTTACCATACTTTGCCACCACTTTATCATACTTTGCCACTACTTTGCCGTACTTTGCACTACTTTGCCGTACTTTGCCACTACTTTTAAGTACTTTGCCACTACTTTTCAGTAATTCGCCACTACTTTACCATACTTTGCCACTACTTTGCCGTACTTTGCCACTATTTGCAACTACTTTGCCGTTCTTTGCCACTACTTTGCCGTACTTTGCTACTACTTTGCCATACTTTGCCACTACTTTTCAGTACTTTGCTACTACTTTGCCATACTTTGCCTCTACTTTTCAGTACTTTGCCACTATTTTACCATACTTGGCCACTACTTTACCATACTTTGCCACTACTTTGCCGTACTTTGCACTACTTTGCCGTTCTTTGCCATTACTTTTAAGTACTTTGCCACTACTTTTCAGTACTTTGCCACTACTTTACCCTACTTTGCCACTACTTTGCCGTACTTTGCCACTACTTTGCCGTACTTTGCCACTACTTTTCAGTACTTTGCCTCTACTTTGCAGTACTTTGCCACTACTTTGAAGTACTTTGCCACTTCTTTGCACTACTTTGAAGTACTTTGCTACTACTTCGCGTTCTTTTCCACTACTTTGCCGTAATGTGCCACTACTTTTCAGTACGTTGCCACTACTTTGCAGTACTTTGCCACTACTTTTCAGTACTTTGCTGCTAGCTTGCCGTACTTTGCCACTACTTTGCCGTACTTTGCCACTACTTTGCATTACTTTGCCATTACGTTTCATTACTTTGCTGCTACTTTGCCGTACTTTGCCACTACTTTTGAGTACTTTGCCACTACTTTACAGTACTTTGCCACTACTTTGCCGTACTTTGCCACTATTTGCCACTACTTTGTCGTACTTTGCCACTAATTTGCCGTACTTTGCTACTACTTTGCCATACTTTGCCACTACTTTTCAGTACTTTGCCACTACTTTACCATACTTTGCCACTACTTTACCATACTTTGCCACTACTTTGCCGTACTTAGGCACTACTTTTCTGTACTTTGTCACTACTTTTTAGTACTTTGCAACTACTTTGCACTACTTTGCCACTACTTTCCCGTACTTTACCGTACTTTGCCACTACTTTGCCGTACTTTGGCACTACTTTTCAGTACGTTGCCACTACCTTGCCGTATTTGCCACTACTTTTGAGTACTTTGCCATCACTTTTCAGTACTTTCTTGCTACTTTGCCACTACTTTTGACTACTTTACCACTACTTTGCCGTACTTTGCCACTACTTTTCAGTACTTTGCCACTACTTTACAGTACTTTGCCACTACTTTGCAGTACTTTGTCACTACTGTGCAGTACATTGCCACTACTTTGCAGTACTTTGCCGTACTTTGCCACTACTTGTTAGTATTTTGCAACTACTTTGCCCTACTTTGCCACTACTTTGCCGTACTTTGCCACTACTTTGCCGTACTTTGCCACTACTTTTCAGTACTTTGCCACTACTTTTCAGTACCTTGCAACTACTTTGCCCTACTTTGCCACTACTTTTCCCGTACTTTGCAACTACTTTGCCGTACTTTGGCACTACTTTTCAGTACTTCGCCAATACTTTGCCGTAATTTGCCACTACTTTTTAGTACGTTGCCACAACTTTGCAGTACTTTGCCGCTACTTTTTAGTACTTTGCTGCTAGCTTGCCGTACTTTGCCACTACTTTGCCGTACTTTGCCACTATTTGCCACTACTTTGCCGTACTTTGCCACTACTTTGCCGTACTTTGCTACCAGTTTGCCATACTTAGCCTCTACTTTTCAGTACTTTGTCACTACTTTACCATACTTTGCCACCACTTTATCATACTTTGCCACTACTTTGCCGTACTTTGCACTACTTTGCCGTACTTTGCCACTACTTTTAAGTACTTTGCCACTACTTTTCAGTAATTCGCCACTACTTTACCATACTTTGCCACTACTTTGCCGTACTTTGCCACTATTTGCAACTACTTTGCCGTTCTTTGCCACTACTTTGCCGTACTTTGCTACTACTTTGCCATACTTTGCCACTACTTTTCAGTACTTTGCTACTACTTTGCCATACTTTGCCTCTACTTTTCAGTACTTTGCCACTATTTTACCATACTTGGCCACTACTTTACCATACTTTGCCACTACTTTGCCGTACTTTGCACTACTTTGCCGTTCTTTACCATTACTTTTAAGTACTTTGCCACTACTTTTCAGTACTTTGCCACTACTTTACCCTACTTTGCCACTACTTTGCCGTACTTTGCCACTACTTTGCCGTACTTTGCCACTACTTTTCAGTACTTTGCCTCTACTTTGCAGTACTTTGCCACTACTTTGAAGTACTTTGCCACTTCTTTGCACTACTTTGAAGTACTTTGCTACTACTTCGCGTTCTTTTCCACTACTTTGCCGTAATTTGCCACTACTTTTCAGTACGTTGCCACTACTTTGCTGTACTTTGCCACTACTTTTCAGTACTTTGCTGCTAGCTTGCCGTACTTTGCCACTACTTTGCCGTACTTTGCCACTACTTTGCATTACTTTGCCATTACGTTTCATTACTTTGCTGCTACTTTGCCGTACTTTGCCACTACTTTTGAGTACTTTGCCACTACTTTACAGTACTTTGCCACTACTTTGCAGTACTCTGCCACTACTTTGCAGTACTTTGCCGCACTTTGTCACTACTGTGCAGTTCTTTGCCACTACTTTGCAGTACTTTGCCGTACTTTGCCACTGCTTTGTAGTACTTTGCAACTACTTTGACCTACTTTGCTACTACTTGTCCGTACTTTTCCATACTTTGCTGTACTTTGCCACTACCTTTCAGTACTTTGCCACTACTTTACCCTACTTTGCCACTACTTTTCAGTACTTTGTCACTACTTTACCATACTTTGCCACCACTTTATCATACTTTGCCACTACTTTGCCGTACTTTGCACTACTTTGCCGTACTTTGCCACTACTTTTAAGTACTTTGCCACTACTTTTCAGTAATTCGCCACTACTTTACCATACTTTGCCACTACTTTGCCGTACTTTGCCACTATTTGCAACTACTTTGCCGTTCTTTGCCACTACTTTGCCGTACTTTGCTACTACTTTGCCATACTTTGCCACTACTTTTCAGTACTTTGCTACTACTTTGCCATACTTTGCCTCTACTTTTCAGTACTTTGCCACTATTTTACCATACTTGGCCACTACTTTACCATACTTTGCCACTACTTTGCCGTACTTTGCACTACTTTGCCGTTCTTTGCCATTACTTTTAAGTACTTTGCCACTACTTTTCAGTACTTTGCCACTACTTTACCCTACTTTGCCACTACTTTGCCGTACTTTGCCACTACTTTGCCGTACTTTGCCACTACTTTTCAGTACTTTGCCTCTACTTTGCAGTACTTTGCCACTACTTTGAAGTACTTTGCCACTTCTTTGCACTACTTTGAAGTACTTTGCTACTACTTCGCGTTCTTTTCCACTACTTTGCCGTAATTTGCCACTACTTTTCAGTACGTTGCCACTACTTTGCAGTACTTTGCCACTACTTTTCAGTACTTTGCTGCTAGCTTGCCGTACTTTGCCACTACTTTGCCGTACTTTGCCACTACTTTGCATTACTTTGCCATTACGTTTCATTACTTTGCTGCTACTTTGCCGTACTTTGCCACTACTTTTGAGTACTTTGCCACTACTTTACAGTACTTTGCCACTACTTTGCAGTACTCTGCCACTACTTTGCAGTACTTTGCCGCACTTTGTCACTACTGTGCAGTTCTTTGCCACTACTTTGCAGTACTTTGCCGTACTTTGCCACTGCTTTGTAGTACTTTGCAACTACTTTGACCTACTTTGCTACTACTTGTCCGTACTTTTCCATACTTTGCTGTACTTTGCCACTACCTTTCAGTACTTTGCCACTACTTTTCAGTACTTTGCCACTACTTTACCCTACTTTGCCACTACTTTGCCGTACTTTGCCACTACTTTACCCTACTTTGCCACTACTTTACCATACTTTGCCACTACTTTACCATACTTTCCCACTACTTTGCCGTACTTTGCACTACTTTGCCGTACTTTGCCACTACTTTGCCGTACTTTGCCACTACTTTGCAGTACTTTGTCACTACTGTGCAGTACATTGCCACTACTTTGCAGTACTTTGCCGTACTTTGCCACTACTTGTTAGTATTTTGCAACTACTTTGCCCTACTTTGCCACTACTTTGCCGTACTTTGCCACTACTTTGCCGTACTTTGCCACTACTTTTCAGTACTTTGCCACTACTTTTCAGTACCTTGCAACTACTTTGCCCTACTTTGCCACTACTTTTCCCGTACTTTGCAACTACTTTGCCGTACTTTGGCACTACTTTTCAGTACGTCGCCACTACTTTGCCGTAATTTGCCACTACTTTTCAGTACGTTGCCACAACTTTGCAGTACTTTGCCGCTACTTTTCAGTACTTTGCTGCTAGCTTGCCGTACTTTGCCACTACTTTGCCGTACTTTGCCACTATTTGCCACTACTTTGCCGTACTTTGCCACTACTTTGCCGTACTTTGCTACTACTTTGCCATACTTAGCCTCTACTTTTCAGTACTTTGTCACTACTTTACCATACTTTGCCACCACTTTATCATACTTTTCCACTACTTTGCCGTACTTTACACTACTTTGCCGTACTTTGCCACTACTTTTAAGTACTTTGCCACTACTTTTCAGTAATTTGCCACTACTTTACCATACTTTGCACTACTTTGCCACTACTTTTCAGTACTTTACCGTACTTTGCCACTACTTTGCCGTACTTTGGCACTACTTTTCAGTACGTTGCCACTACCTTGCCGTATTTGCCACTACTTTTGAGTACTTTGCCACTTCTTTACCGTATTTTGCCACTACTTTGCAGTACTTTGCCATTACTTTTCAGTACTTTCCTGCTACTTTGCCACTACTTTTGACTACTTTACCACTACTTTGCCGTACTTTGCCACTACTTTTCAGTACTTTGCCACTACTTTACAGTACTTTGCCACTACTTTGCAGTACTTTGTCACTACTGTGCAGTACATTGCCACTACTTTGCAGTACTTTGCCGTAATTTGCCACTACTTGTTAGTATTTTGCAACTACTTTGCCCTACTTTGCCACTACTTTGCCGTACTTTGCCACTACTTTGCCGTACTTTGCCACTACCTTTCAGTACTTTGCCACTACTTTTCAGTACCTTGCAACTACTTTGCCCTACTTTGCCACTACTTTTCCCGTACTTTGCAACTACTTTGCCGTACTTTGGCACTACTTTTCAGTACTTCGCCACTACTTTGCCGTAATTTGCCACTACTTTTCAGTACGTTGCCACTACTTTGCCGTACTTTGCCACTATTTGCCACTACTTTGCCGTACTTTGCCACTACTTTGCCGTACTTTGCTACTACTTTGCCATACTTAGCCTCTACTTTTCAGTACTTTGTCACTACTTTACCATACTTTGCCACCACTTTATCATACTTTGCCACTACTTTGCCGTACTTTGCACTACTTTGCCGTACTTTGCCACTACTTTTAAGTACTTTGCCACTACTTTTCAGTAATTCGCCACTACTTTACCATACTTTGCCACTACTTTGCCGTACTTTGCCACTATTTGCAACTACTTTGCCGTTCTTTGCCACTACTTTGCCGTACTTTGCTACTACTTTGCCATACTTTGCCACTACTTTTCAGTACTTTGCTACTACTTTGCCATACTTTGCCTCTACTTTTCAGTACTTTGCCACTACTTTACCATACTTGGCCACTACCTTACCATACTTTGCCACTACTTTGCCGTACTTTGCACTACTTTGCCGTACTTTGCCATTACTTTTAAGTACTTTGCCACTACTTTTCAGTACTTCGCCACTACTTTACCCTACTTTGCCACTACTTTGCCGTACTTTGCCACTACTTTGCCGTACTTTGCCACTACTTTTCAGTACTTTGCCACTACTTTGCAGTACTTTGCCACTACTTTGAAGTACTTTGCCACTTCTTTGCACTACTTTGAAGTACTTTGCTACTACTTCGCGTTCTTTTCCACTACTTTGCCGTAATTTGCCACTACTTTTCAGTACGTTGCCACTACTTTGCAGTACTTTGCCACTACTTTTCAGTACTTTGCTGCTAGCTTGCCGTACTTTGTCACTACTTTGCCGTACTTTGCCACTACTTTGCATTACTTTGCCATTACGTTTCATTACTTTGCTGCTACTTTGCCGTACTTTGCCACTACTTTTGAGTACTTTGCCACTACTGTACAGTACTTTGCCACTACTTTGTAGTACTCTGCCACTACTTTGCAGTACTTTGCCGCACTTTGTCACTACTGTGCAGTTCTTTGCCACTACTTTTCAGTACTTTGCTGCTACTTTGCCGTACTTTGCCACTACTTTTGAGTACTTTGCCACTACTTTACAGTACTTTGCCACTACTTTGCAGTACTCTGCCACTACTTTGCAGTACTTTGCCGCACTTTGTCACTACTGTGCAGTTCTTTGCCACTACTTTGCAGTACTTTGCCGTATTTGCCACTGCTTTGTAGTACTTTGCAACTACTTTGACCTACTTTGCTACTACTTGTCCGTACTTTTCCATACTTTGCTGTACTTTGCCACTACCTTTCAGTACTTTGCCACTACTTTACCCTACTTTCTCACTACTTTGCCATACTTTCCCACTACTTTACCATACTTTCCCACTACTTTGCCGTACTTTGCCCTACTTTGCCGTACTTTGCAGTACTTTGTCGTACTTTGCCACTACTTTGTAGTACTTTGCAACTACTTTGCCATACTTTGCCACTACTTTGCCGTACTTTGCCACTACTTTACCCTACTTTGCCACTACTTTACCATACTTTGCCACTACTTTGCCATACTTTCCCACTACTTTGCCGTACTTTGCACTACTTTGCCGTACTTTGCCACTACTTTGCAGTACTTTGTCGTACTTTGCCACTACTTTGTAGTACTTTGCAACTACTTTGCCATACTTTGCCACTACTTTTCAGTAATTTGCCACGACTTTACCATACTTTGCCACTACTTTGCCGTACATTGCCACTATTTGCCACTACTTTGCCGTACTTTGCCACTAATTTGCCGTACTTTGCTACTACTTTGCCATACTTTGCCACTACTTTTCAGTACTTTGCCACTACTTTACCATACTTTGCCACTACTTTACCATACTTTGCCACTACTTTGCCGTACTTTGCAGTACTTTGCCGTACTTTGCCACTACTTTTAAGTACTTTGCCACTACTTTACAATACTTTACCACTACTTTGCAGTACTCTGCCACTACTTTGCTG
The DNA here is from genome assembly GCF_978046115.1 of Saccoglossus kowalevskii. NCBI lineage: Eukaryota > Metazoa > Hemichordata > Enteropneusta > Harrimaniidae > Saccoglossus > Saccoglossus kowalevskii. The sequence continues at coordinate 134,184 of NC_140656.1, read as the reverse complement.
TACTTTGCTGCTAATTTGCAGTACTTTGCCACCACTTTGCCCTACGTTGTCACTACTTTGCAGTACTTTGCCACTACTTTGTCGTACTTTGCCACTACTTTTCAGTACTTTGCTACTACTTTGCAGTACTTTGCACTACTTTGCCGCACTTTGTCACTACTGTGCAGTACTTTGCCACTACTTTGCAGTACTTTGCCGTACTTTGCCACACTTTGCAACTACTTTGCCCTACTTTGCCACTACTTGTCCGTACTTTTCCGTACTTTGCCACTATTTGCCACTATATTTCAGTACTTTTCCACTACTTTGCCGTACTTTGCCACTACTTTGCCATACTTTGCCACTACTTTACCATACTTTGCCGTACTTTGCCACTACTTTGCCGTACTTAGCCACTACTTTTCTGTACTTTGTCACTACTTTTTAGTACTTTTCCGTACTTTACCGTACTTTGCCACTACTTTGCCGTACTTTGGCACTACTTTTCAGTACGTTGCCACTACCTTGCCGTATTTGCCACTACTTTTGAGTACTTTGCCACTTCTTTACCGTATTTTGCCACTACTTTGCAGTACTTTCCTGCTACTTTGCCACTACTTTTGACTACTTTGCCACTACTTTGCCGTACTTTGCCACTACTTTTCAGTACTTTGCCACTACTTTACAGTACTTTGCCACTACTTTGCAGTACTTTGTCACTACTGTGCAGTACATTGCCACTACTTTGCAGTACTTTGCCGTACTTTGCCACTACTTGTTAGTATTTTGCAACTACTTTGCCCTACTTTGCCACTACTTTGCCGTACTTTGCCACTACTTTGCCGTACTTTGCCACTACTTTTCAGTACTTTGCCACTACTTTTCAGTACCTTGCAACTACTTTGCCCTACTTTGCCACTACTTTTCCCGTACTTTGCAACTACTTTGCCGTACTTTGGCACTACTTTTCAGTACGTCGCCACTACTTTGCCGTAATTTGCCACTACTTTTCAGTACGTTGCCACAACTTTGCAGTACTTTGCCGCTACTTTTCAGTACTTTGCTGCTAGCTTGCCGTACTTTGCCACTACTTTGCCGTACTTTGCCACTATTTGCCACTACTTTGCCACTACTTTGCCGTACTTTGCTACTACTTTGCCATACTTAGCCTCTACTTTTCAGTACTTTGTCACTACTTTACCATACTTTTCCACCACTTTATCATACTTTGCCACTACTTTGCCGTACTTTGCACTACTTTGCCGTACTTTGCCACTACTTTTAAGTACTTTGCCACTACTTTTCAGTAATTTGCCACTATTTTACCATACTTTGCCACTACTTTGCCGTACTTTGCCACTATTTGCAACTACTTTGCCGTTCTTTGCCACTACTTTGCCGTACTTTGCTACTACTTTGCCATACTTTGCCACTAATTTTCAGTACTTTGCTACTACTTTGCCATACTTTGCCTCTACTTTTCAGTACTTTGCCACTACTTTACCATACTTGGCCACTACTTTACCATACTTTGCCACTACTTTGCCGTACTTTGCACTACTTTGCCGTACTTTGCCATTACTTTTAAGTACTTTGCCACTACTTTTCAGTACTTTGCCACTACTTTACCCTACTTTGCCACTACTTTGCCGTATTTTGCCACTACTTTGCCGTACTTTGCCACTACTTTTCAGTACTTTGCCACTACTTTGCAGTACTTTGCCACTACTTTGAAGTACTTTGCCACTTCTTTGCACTACTTTGAAGTACTTTGCTACTACTTCGCGTTCTTTTCCACTACTTTGCCGTAATTTGCCACTACTTTTCAGTACGTTGCCACTACTTTGCAGTACTTTGCTACTACTTTTCAGTACTTTGCTGCTAGCTTGCCGTACTTTGCCACTACTTTGCCGTACTTTGCCACTACTTTACTTTACTTTGCCATTACGTTTCAGTACTTTGCTGCTACTTTGCCGTACTTTGCCACTACTTTTGAGTACTTTGCCACTACTTTACAGTACTTTGCCACTACTTTGCAGTACTCTGCCACTACTTTGCAGTACTTTGCCGCACTTTGTCACTACTGTGCAGTTCTTTGCCACTACTTTGCAGTACTTTGCGGTACTTTGCCACTACCATTCAGTACTTTGCCACTACTTTACCCTACTTTGCCACTACTTTACCCTACTTTGCCACTACTTTACCCTACTTTCCCACTACTTTGCCATACTTTGCCACTACTTTACCATACTTTCCCACTACTTTGCCGTACTTTGCACTACTTTGCCGTACTTTGCCACTACTTTGCAGTACTTTGTCGTACTTTGCCACTACTTTTCAGAAATTTGCCACGACTTTACCATACTTTGCCACTACTTTGCCGTACTTTGCCACTATTTGCCACTACTTTGCCGTACTTTGCCACTAATTTGCCGTACTTTGCTACTACTTTGCCATACTTTGCCACTACTTTTCAGTACTTTGCCACTACTTTACAATACTTTGCCACTACTTTACCATACTTTGCCACCACTTTGCCGTACTTTGCAGTACTTTGCCGTACTTTGACACTACTTTTAAGTACTTTGCCACTACTTTACAGTACTTTACCACTACTTTGCAGTACTCTGCCACTACTTTTCAGTACTTTGCTACTACTTTGCAGTACTTTGCACTACTTTGCCGCACTTTGTCACTACTGTGCAGTACTTTGCCACTACTTTGCAGTACTTTGCCGTACTTTGCCACTACTTTGTAGTACTTTGCCACTACTTTGCCATACTTTGCCACTACTTTGCCGTACTTTGCCACTACTTTACCCTACTTTGCCACTACTTTACCATACTTTGCCACTACTTTACCATACTTTCCCACTACTTTGCCGTACTTTGCACTACTTTGCCGTACTTTGCCACTACTTTGCAGTACTTTGTCGTACTTTGCCACTACTTTGTAGTACTTTGCAACTACTTTGCCATACTTTGCCACTACATTTCAGTACTTTGCCACTACTTTACCCTACTTTGCCACTACTTTACCATACTTTGCCACTACTTTACCATACTTTCCCACTACTTTGCCATACTTTGCCACTACTTTACCATACTTTCCCACTACTTTGCCGTACTTTGCACTACTTTGCCGTACTTTGCCACTACTTTTCAGTACTTTGCTACTACTTTGCAGTACTTTGCACTACTTTGCCGCACTTTGTCACTGCTGAGCAGTACTTTGCCACTACTTTGCCGTACTTTGCCACTATTTGCCACTACTTTGCCGTACTTTGCCACTACTTTGCCGTACTTTGCTACTACTTTGCCATACTTAGCCTCTACTTTTCAGTACTTTGTCACTACTTTACCATACTTTGCCACCACTTTATCATACTTTGCCACTACTTTGCCGTACTTTGCACTACTTTGCCGTACTTTGCAACTACTTTTAAGTACTTTGCCACTACTTTACCATACTTTCCCAGTACTTTACCATACTTTGCCACTACTTTGCCGTACTTTGCCACTATTTGCAACTACTTTGCCGTTCTTTGCCACTACTTTGCCGTACTTTGCTTCTACTTTGCCATACTTTGCCACTACTTTTCAGTACTTTGCTACTACTTTGCCATACTTTGCCTCTACTTTTCAGTACTTTGCCACTACTTTACCATACTTGGCCAATACTTTACCATACTTTGCCACTACTTTGCCGTACTTTGCACTACTTTGCCGTACTTTGCCATTACTTTTAAGTACTTTGCCACTACTTTCAGTACCTTGTCACTACTTTGCCGTACTTTGCCACTATTTGCCACTACTTTGCCGTACTTTGCCACTACTTTGCCGTACTTTGCTACTACTTTGCCATACTTAGCCTCTACTTTTCAGTACTTTGTCACTATTTTACCATACTTTGCCACCACTTTATCATACTTTGCCACTACTTTGCCGTACTTTGCACTACTTTGCCGTACTTTGCCACTACTTTTAAGTACTTTGCCACTACTTTTCAGTAATTTGCCACTACTTTACCATACTTTGCCACTACTTTGCCGTACTTTGCCACTATTTGCAACTACTTTGCCGTTCTTTGCCACTACTTTGCCGTACTTTGCTACTACTTTGCCATACTTTGCCACTACTTTTCAGTACTTTGCTACTACTTTGCCATACTTTGCCTCTACTTTTCAGTACTTTGCCACTACTTTACCATACTTGGCCACTACTTTACCATACTTTGCCACTACTTTGCCGTACTTTGCACTACTTTGCCGTACTTTGTCATTACTTTTAAGTACTTTGCCACTACTTTTCAGTACTTTGCCACTACTTTGCATTACTTTGCCATTACGTTTCATTACTTTGCTGCTACTTTGCCGTACTTTGCCACTACTTTTGAATACTTTGCCACTACTTTACAGTACTTTGCCACTACTTTGCAGTACTCTGCCACTACTTTGCAGTACTTTGCCGCACTTTGTCACTACTGTGCAGTTCTTTGCCACTACTTTGCAGTACTTTGCCGTATTTGCCACTGCTTTGTAGTACTTTGCAACTACTTTGACCTACTTTGCTACTACTTGTCCGTACTTTTCCATACTTTGCTGTACTTTGCCACTACCTTTCAGTACTTTGCCACTACTTTACCCTACTTTCCCACTACTTTGCCATACTTTCCCACTACTTTACCATACTTTCCCACTACTTTGCCATACTTTGCACTACTTTGCCGTACTTTGCAGTACTTTGTCGTACATTGCCACTACTTTGTAGTACTTTGCAACTACTTCGCCATACTTTGCCACTACTTTGCCGTACTTTGCCACTACTTTGCAGTACTTTGTCGTACTTTGCCACTACTTTGTAGTACTTTGCAACTACTTTGCCATACTTTGCCACTACTTTTCAGTAATTTGCCACAACTTTACCATACTTTGCCACTACTTTGCCGTACTTTGCCACTATTTGCCACTACTTTGCCGTACTTTGCCACTAATTTGCCGTACTTTGCTACTACTTTGCCATACTTTGCCACTACATTTCAGTACTTTGCCACTACTTTACCATACTTTGCCACTACTTTACCATACTTTGCCACTACTGTGCCGTACTTTGCAGTACTTTGCCGTACTTTGCCACTACTTTTAAGTACTTTGCCACTACTTTACTATACTTTACCACTACTTTGCAGTACTCTGCCACTACTTTGCTGTACTTTGCTACTAATTTGCAGTACTTTGCCACCACTTTGCCGTACGTTGTCACTACTTTGCAGTACTTTGCCACTACTTTGTCATACTTTGCCACTACTTTTCAGTACTTTGCTACTACTTTGCAGTACTTTGCACTACTTTGCCGCACTTTGTCACTACTGTGCAGTACTTTGCCACTACTGTGCAGTACTTTGCCGTACTTTGCCACACTTTGCAACTACTTTGCCCTACTTTGCCACTACTTGTCCGTACTTTTCCGTACTTTGCCACTATTTGCCACTATATTTCAGTACTTTTCCACTACTTTGCCGTACTTTGCCACTACTTTGCCATGCTTTGCCACTACTTTACCATACTTTGCCGTACTTTGCCACTACTTTGCCGTACTTAGCCACTACTTTTCTGTACTTTGTCACTACTTTTTAGTAGTTTTCCTTACTTTACCGTACTTTGCCACTACTTTGCCGTACTTTGGCACTACTTTTCAGTACGTTGCCACTACCTTGCCGTATTTGCCACTACTTTTGAGTACTTTGCCACTTCTTTACCGTATTTTGCCACTACTTTGCAGTACTTTCCTGCTACTTTGCCACTACTTTTGACTACTTTGCCACTACTTTGCCGTACTTTGCCACTACTTTTCAGTACTTTGCCACTACTTTACAGTACTTTGCCACTACTTTGCAGTACTTTGTCACTACTGTGCAGTACATTGCCACTACTTTGCAGTACTTTGCCGTACTTTGCCACTACTTGTTAGTATTTTGCAACTACTTTGCCCTACTTTGCCACTACTTTGCCGTACTTTGCCACTACTTTGCCGTACTTTGCCACTACTTTTCAGTACTTTGCCACTACTTTTCAGTACCTTGCAACTACTTTGCCCTACTTTGCCACTACTTTTCCCGTACTTTGCAACTACTTTGCCGTACTTTGGCACTACTTTTCAGTACGTCGCCACTACTTTGCCGTAATTTGCCACTACTTTTCAGTACGTTGCCACAACTTTGCAGTACTTTGCCGCTACTTTTCAGTACTTTGCTGCAGGCTTGCCGTACTTTGCCACTACTTTGCCGTACTTTGCCACTATTTGCCACTACTTTGCCGTACTTTGCCACTACTTTGCCGTACTTTGCTACTACTTTGCCATACTTAGCCTCTACTTTTCAGTACTTTGTCACTACTTTACCATACTTTGCCACCACTTTATCGTACTTTGCCACTACTTTGCCGTACTTTGCACTACTTTGCCGTACTTTGCCACTACTTTTAAGTACTTTGCCACTACTTTACCCTACTTTGCCACTACTTTACCATACTTTGCCACTACTTTACCATACTTTCCCACTACTTTGCCGTACTTTGCACTACTTTGCCGTACTTTGCCACTACTTTGCAGTACTTTGTCGTACTTTGCCACTACTTTGTAGTACTTTGCAACTACTTTGCCATACTTTGCCACTACTTTTCAGTAATTTGCCACAACTTTACCATACTTTGCCACTACTTTGCCGTACTTTGCCACTATTTGCCACTACTTTGCCGTACTTTGCCACTAATTTGCCGTACTTTGCTACTACTTTGCCATACTTTGCCACTACATTTCAGTACTTTGCCACTACTTTACCATACTTTGCCACTACTTTACCATACTTTGCCACTACTGTGCCGTACTTTGCAGTACTTTGCCGTACTTTGCCACTACTTTTAAGTACTTTGCCACTACATTACAATACTTTACCACTACTTTGCAGTACTCTGCCACTACTTTGCTGTACTTTGCTACTAATTTGCAGTACTTTGCCACCACTTTGCCGTACGTTGTCACTACTTTGCAGTACTTTGCCACTACTTTGTCGTACTTTGCCACTACTTTTCAGTACTTTGCTACTACTTTGCAGTACTTTGCACTACTTTGCCGCACTTTGTCACTACTGTGCAGAACTTTGCCACTACTGTGCAGTACTTTGCCGTACTTTGCCACACTTTGCAACTACTTTGCCCTACTTTGCCACTACTTGTCCGTACTTTTCCGTACTTTGCCACTATTTGCCACTATATTTCAGTACTTTTCCACTACTTTGCCGTACTTTGCCACTACTTTGCCATACTTTGCCACTACTTTACCATACTTTGCCGTACTTTGCCACTACTTTGCCGTACTTAGCCACTACTTTTCTGTACTTTGTCACTACTTTTTAGTAGTTTTCCGTACTTTACCGTACTTTGCCACTACTTTGCCGTACTTTGGCACTACTTTTCAGTACGTTGCCACTACCTTGCCGTATTTGCCACTACTTTTGAGTACTTTGCCACTTCTTTACCGTATTTTGCCACTACTTTGCAGTACTTTCCTGCTACTTTGCCACTACTTTTGACTACTTTGCCACTACTTTGCCGTACTTTGCCACTACTTTTCAGTACTTTGCCACTACTTTACAGTACTTTGCCACTACTTTGCAGTACTTTGTCACTACTGTGCAGTACATTGCCACTACTTTGCAGTACTTTGCCGTACTTTGCCACTACTTGTTAGTATTTTGCAACTACTTTGCCCTACTTTGCCACTACTTTGCCGTACTTTGCCACTACTTTGCCGTACTTTGCCACTACTTTTCAGTACTTTGCCACTACTTTTCAGTACCTTGCAACTACTTTGCCCTACTTTGCCACTACTTTTCCCGTACTTTGCAACTACTTTGCCGTACTTTGGCACTACTTTTCAGTACGTCGCCACTACTTTGCCGTAATTTGCCACTACTTTTCAGTACGTTGCCACAACTTTGCAGTACTTTGCCGCTACTTTTCAGTACTTTGCTGCAGGCTTGCCGTACTTTGCCACTACTTTGCCGTACTTTGCCACTATTTGCCACTACTTTGCCGTACTTTGCCACTACTTTGCCGTACTTTGCTACTACTTTGCCATACTTAGCCTCTACTTTTCAGTACTTTGTCACTACTTTACCATACTTTGCCACCACTTTATCATACTTTGCCACTACTTTGCCGTACTTTGCACTACTTTGCCGTACTTTGCCACTACTTTTAAGTACTTTGCCACTACTTTTTAGTAATTTGCCACTACTTTACCATACTTTGCCACTACTTTGCAGTACTTTGCCACTATTTGCAACTACTTTGCCGTTCTTTGCCACTACTTTGCCGTACTTTGCTACTACTTTGCCATACTTTGCCACTAATTTTCAGTACTTTGCTACTACTTTGCCATACTTTGCCTCTACCTTTCAGTATTTTGCCACAACTTTACCATACTTGGCCACTACTTTACCATACTTTGCCACTACTTTGCCGTACTTTGCACTACTTTGCCGTACTTTGCCATTACTTTTAAGTACTTTGCCACTACTTTTCAGTACTTTGCCACTACTTTACCCTACTTTGCCACTACTTTGCCGTATTTTGCCACTACTTTGCCGTACTTTGCCACTACTTTTCAGTACTTTGCCACTACTTTGCAGTACTTTGCCACTACTTTGAAGTACTTTGCCACTTCTTTGCACTACTTTGAAGTAGTTTGCTACTACTTTATGTTCTTTTCCACTACTTTGCCGTAATTTGCCACTACTTTTCAGTACGTTGCCACTACTTTGCAGTACTTTGCTACTACTTTTCAGTACTTTGCTGCTAGCTTGCCGTACTTTGCCACTACTTTGCCGTACTTTGCCACTACTTTACATTACTTTGCCATTACGTTTCAGTACTTTGCTGCTACTTTGCCGTACTTTGCCACTACTTTTGAGTACTTTGCCACTACTTTACAGTACTTTGCCACTACTTTGCAGTACTCTGCCACTACTTTGCAGTACTTTGCCGCACTTTGTCACTACTGTGCAGTTCTTTGCCACTACTTTGCAGTACTTTGCCATACTTTGCCACTACTTTACCATACTTTACCACTACTTTGCCGTACTTTGCACTACTTTGCCGTACTTTGCCACTACTTTGCAGTACTTTGTCGTACTTTGCCACTACTTTGTAGTACTTTGCAACTACTTTGCCATACTTTGCCACTACTTTTCAGAAATTTGCCACGACTTTACCATACTTTGCCACTACTTTGCCGTACTTTGCCACTATTTGCCACTACTTTGCCGTACTTTGCCACTAATTTGCCATACTTTGCTACTACTTTGCCATACTTTGCCACTACTTTTCAGTACTTTGCCCCTACTTTACAATACTTTGCCACTACTTTACCATACTTTGCCACTACTTTGCCGTACTTTGCAGTACTTTGCCGTACTTTGCCACTACTTTTAAGTACTTTGCCACTACTTTACAGTACTTTACCACTACTTTGCAGTACTCTGCCACTACTTTGCTGTACTTTGCTACTAATTTGCAATACTTTGCCACCACTTTGCCGTACGTTGTCACTACTTTGCAGTACTTTGCCACTACTTTGTCGTACTTTGCCACTACTTTTCAGAAATTTGCCACGACTTTACCATACTTTGCCACTACTTTGCCGTACTTTGCCACTATTTGCCACTACTTTGCCGTACTTTGCCACTAATTTGCCATACTTTGCTACTACTTTGCCATACTTTGCCACTACTTTTCAGTACTTTGCCACTACTTTACAATACTTTGCCACTACTTTACCATACTTTGCCACTACTTTGCCGTACTTTGCAGTACTTTGCCGTACTTTGCCACTACTTTTAAGTACTTTGCCACTACTTTACAGTACTTTACCACTACTTTGCAGTACTCTGCCACTACTTTGCTGTACTTTGCTACTAATTTGCAATACTTTGCCACCACTTTGCCGTACGTTGTCACTACTTTGCAGTACTTTGCCACTACTTTGTCGTACTTTGCCACTACTTTTCAGTACTTTGCTACTACTTTGCAGTACTTTGCACTACTTTGCCGCACTTTGTCACTACTGTGCAGTACTTTGCCACTACTTTGCAGTACTTTGCCGTACTTTGCCACTACTTTGTAGTACTTTGCCACTACTTTGCCATACTTTGCCACTACTTTGCCGTACTTTGCCACTACTTTACCCTACTTTGCCACTACTTTACCATACTTTGCCACTACTTTACCATACTTTCCCACTACTTTGCCGTACTTTGCACTACTTTGCCGTACTTTGCCACTACTTTGCAGTACTTTGTCGTACTTTGCCACTACTTTGTAGTACTTTGCAACTACTTTGCCATACTTTGCCACTACCTTTCAGTACTTTGCCACTACTTTACCCTACTTTGCCACTACTTTACCATACTTTGCCACTACTTTACCATACTTTCCCACTACTTTGCCATACTTTGCCACTACTTTACCATACTTTCCCAGTACTTTGCCGTACTTTGCACTACTTTGCCGTACTTTGCCACTACTTTTCAGTACTTTGCTACTACTTTGCAGTACTTTGCACTACTTTGCCGCACTTTGTCACTACTGTGCAGTACTTTGCCACTACTTTGCAGTACTTTGCCGTACTTTGCCACACTTTGCCCTACTTTGCCACTACTTGTCCGTACTTTTCCGTACTTTGCCACTATTTGCCACTATATTTCAGTACTTTTCCACTACTTTGCCGTACTTTGCCACTACTTTGCCATACTTTGCCACTACTTTACCATACTTTGCCGTACTTTGCCACTACTTTGCCGTACTTAGCCACTACTTTTCTGTACTTTGTCACTACTTTTTAGTAGTTTTCCGTACTTTACCGTACTTTGCCACTACTTTGCCGTACTTTGGCACTACTTTTCAGTACGTTGCCACTACCTTGCCGTATTTGCCACTACTTTTGAGTACTTTGCCACTTCTTTACCGTATTTTGCCACTACTTTGCAGTACTTTCCTGCTACTTTGCCACTACTTTTGACTACTTTGCCACTACTTTGCCGTACTTTGCCACTACTTTTCAGTACTTTGCCACTACTTTACAGTACTTTGCCACTACTTTGCAGTACTTTGTCACTACTGTGCAGTACATTGCCACTACTTTGCAGTACTTTGCCGTACTTTGCCACTACTTGTTAGTATTTTGCCACTACTTTGCCGTACTTTGCCACTACTTTGCCGTACTTTGCCACTACTTTTCAGTACTTTGCCACTACTTTTCAGTACCTTGCAACTACTTTGCCCTACTTTGCCACTACTTTTCCCGTACTTTGCAACTACTTTGCCGTACTTTGGCACTACTTTTCAGTACGTCGCCACTACTTTGCCGTAATTTGCCACTACTTTTCAGTACGTTGCCACAACTTTGCAGTACTTTGCCGCTACTTTTCAGTACTTTGCTGCAGGCTTGCCGTTTTTTGCCACTACTTTGCCGTACTTTGCCACTATTTGCCACTACTTTGCCGTACTTTGCCACTACTTTGCCGTACTTTGCTACTACTTTGCCATACTTAGCCTCTACTTTTCAGTACTTTGTCGCTACTTTACCATACTTTGCCACCACTTTATCATACTTTGCCACTACTTTGCCGTACTTTGCACTACTTTGCCGTACTTTTCCACTACTTTTAAGTACATTGCCACTACTTTTCAGTAATTTGCCACTACTTTACCATACTTTGCCACTACTTTGCAGTACTTTGCCACTATTTGCAACTACTTTGCCGTTCTTTGCCACTACTTTGACGTACTTTGCTACTACTTTGCCATACTTTGCCTCTAATTTTCAGTACTTTGCTACTACTTTGCCATACTTTGCCTCTACCTTTCAGTACTTTGCCACAACTTTACCATACTTGGCCACTACTTTACCATACTTTGCCACTACTTTGCCGTACTTTGCACTACTTTGCCGTACTTTGCCATTACTTTTAAGTACTTTGCCACTACTTTTCAGTACTTTGCCACTACTTTACCCTACTTTGCCACTACTTTGCCGTATTTTGCCACTACTTTGCCGTACTTTGCCACTACTTTTCAGTACTTTGCCACTACTTTGCAGTACTTTGCCACTACTTTTCAGTACTTTGCTGCTAGCTTGCCGTACTTTGCCACTACTTTGCCGTACTTTGCCACTACTTTACATTACTTTGCCATTACGTTTCAGTACTTTGCTGCTACTTTGCCGTACTTTGCCACTACTTTTGAGTACTTTGCCACTACTTTACAGTACTTTGCCACTACTTTGCAGTACTCTGCCACTACTTTGCAGTACTTTGCCGCACTTTGTCACTACTGTGCAGTTCTTTGCCACTACTTTGCAGTACTTTGCCGTACTTTGCCACTACCATTCAGTACTTTGCCACTACTTTACCCTACTTTGCCACTACTTTACCCTACTTTGCCACTACTTTACCCTACTTTCCCACTACTTTGCCATACTTTGCCACTACTTTACCATACTTTCCCACTACTTTGCCGTACTTTGCACTACTTTGCCGTACTTTGCCACTACTTTGCAGTACTTTGTCGTACTTTGCCACTACTTTGTAGTACTTTGCAACTACTTTGCCATACTTTGCCACTACCTTTCAGTACTTTGCCACTACTTTACCCTACTTTGCCACTACTTTACCATACTTTGCCACTACTTTACCATACTTTCCCACTACTTTGCCATACTTTGCCACTACTTTACCATACTTTCCCACTACTTTGCCGAAATTTGCACTACTTTGCCGTACTTTGCCACTACTTTGCAGTAGTTTGTCGTACTTTGCCACTGCTTTGTAGTACTTTGCAACTACTTTGCCATACTTTGCCACTACTTTGCCGTACTTTGCCACTACTTTACCCTACTTTGCCACTACTTTACCATACTTTGCCACTACTTTACCATACTTTCCCACTACTTTGCCGTACTTTGCCGTACTTTGCCACTACTTTGCAGTACTTTGTCGTACTTTGCCACTACTTTGTAGTACTTTGCAACTACTTTGCCATACTTTGCTACTACTTTTCAGTAATTTGCCACGACTTTACCATACTTTGCCACTACTTTGCCGTACTTTGCCACTATTTGCCACTACTTTGCCGTACTTTGCCACTAATTTGCCGTAATTTGCTACTACTTTGCCATACTTTGCCACTACTTTTCAGTACTTTGCCACTACTTTACCATACTTTGCCACTACTTTACCATACTTTGCCACTACTTTGCCGTACTTTGCAGTACTTTGCCGTACTTTGCCACTACTTTTAAGTACTTTGCCACTACTTTACAGTACTTTACCACTACTTTGCAGTACTCTGCCATTACTTTGCTGTACTTTGCTACTAATTTGCAGTACTTTGCCACCACTTTGCCGTACGTTGTCACTACTTTGCAGTACTTTGCCACTACTTTGTCGTACTTTGCCACTACTTTTCAGTACTTTGCTACTACTTTGCCGTACTTTGGCACTACTTTTCAGTACTTTGCCACTACTTTTCAGTACCTTGCAACTACTTTGCCCTACTTTGCCACTACTTTTCCCGTACTTTGCAACTACTTTGCCGTACTTTGGCACTACTTTTCAGTACGTCGCCACTACTTTGCCGTAATTTGCCACTACTTTTCAGTACGTTGCCACAACTTTGCAGTACTTTGCCGCTACTTTTCAGTACTTTGCTGCAGGCTTGCCGTACTTTGCCACTACTTTGCCGTACTTTGCCACTATTTGCCACTACTTTGCCGTACTTTGCCACTACTTTGCCGTACTTTGCTACTACTTTGCCATACTTAGCCTCTACTTTTCAGTACTTTGTCACTACTTTACCATAATTTGCCACCACTTTATCATACTTTGCCACTACTTTGCCGTACTTTGCACTACTTTGCCGTACTTTTCCACTACTTTTAAGTACTTTGCCACTACTTTTCAGTAATTTGCCACTACTTTACCATACTTTGCCACTACTTTGCAGTACTTTGCCACTATTTGCAACTACTTTGCCGTTCTTTGCCACTACTTTGCCATACTTTGCCTTACTTTGCCATACTTTGCCACTAATTTTCAGTACTTTGCTACTACTTTGCCATACTTTGCCTCTACCTTTCAGTACTTTGCCACAACTTTACCATACTTGGCCACTACTTTACCATACTTTGCCACTACTTTGCCGTACTTTGCACTACTTTGCCGTACTTTGCCATTACTTTTAAGTACTTTGCCACTACTTTTCAGTACTTTGCCACTACTTTACCCTACTTTGCCACTACTTTGCCGTATTTTGCCACTACTTTGCCGTACTTTGCCACTACTTTTAAGTACTTTGCCACTACTTTTCAGTACTTTGCCACTACTTTACCCTACTTTGCCACTACTTTGCCGTATTTTGCCACTACTTTGCCGTACTTTGCCACTACTTTTCAGTACTTTGCCACTACTTTGCAGTACTTTGCCACTACTTTGAAGTACTTTGCCACTTCTTTGCACTACTTTGAAGTACTTTGCTACTACTCCGCGTTCTTTTCCACTACTTTGCAGTAATTTGCCACTACTTTTCAGTACGTTACCACTACTTTGCAGTACTTTGCCACTACTTTTCAGTACTTTGCTGCTAGCTTGCCGTACTTTGCCACTACTTTGCCGTACTTTTCCACTACTTTACATTACTTTGCCATTACGTTTCAGTACTTTGCTGCTACTTTGCCGTACTTTGCCACTACTTTTGAGTACTTTGCCACTACTTTACAGTACTTTGCCACTACTTTGCAGTACTCTGCCACTACTTTGCAGTACTTTGCCGCACTTTGTCACTACTGTGCAGTTCTTTGCCACTACTTTGCAGTACTTTGCCGTACTTTGCCACTACCATTCAGTACTTTGCCACTACTTTACCCTACTTTGCCACTACTTTACCCTACTTTGCCACTACTTTACCCTACTTTCCCACTACTTTGCCATACTTTGCCACTACTTTACCATACTTTCCCACTACTTTGCCGTACTTTGCACTACTTTGCCGTACTTTGCCACTACTTTGCAGTACTTTGTCGTACTTTGCCACTACTTTGTAGTACTTTGCAACTACTTTGCCATACTTTGCCACTACCTTTCAGTACTTTGCCACTACTTTACCCTACTTTGCCACTACTTTACCATACTTTGCCACTACTTTACCATACTTTCCCACTACTTTGCCATACTTTGCCACTACTTTACCATACTTTCCCACTACTTTGCCGTACTTTGCACTACTTTGCCGTACTTTGCCACTACTTTGCAGTAGTTTGTCGTACTTTGCCACTACTTTGTAGTACTTTGCAACTACTTTGCCATACTTTGCCACTACTTTGCCGTACTTTGCCACTACTTTACCCTACTTTGCCACTACTTTACCATACTTTGCCACTACTTTACCATACTTTCCCACTACTTTGCCGTACTTTGCCGTACTTTGCCACTACTTTGCAGTACTTTGTCGTACTTTGCCACTACTTTGTAGTACTTTGCAACTACTTTGCCATACTTTGCCACTACTTTTCAGTAATTTGCCACGACTTTACCATACTTTGCCACTACTTTGCCGTACTTTGCCACTATTTGCCACTACTTTGCCGTACTTTGCCACTAATTTGCCGTAATTTGCTACTACTTTGCCATATTTTGCCACTACTTTTCAGTACTTTGCCACTACTTTACCATACTTTGCCACTACTTTACCATACTTTGCCACTACTTTGCCGTACTTTGCAGTACTTTGCCGTACTTTGCCACTACTTTTAAGTTCTTTGCCACTACTTTACAGTACTTTACCACTACTTTGCTGTACTTTGCTACTAATTTGCAGTACTTTGCCACCACTTTGCCGTACGTTGTCACTACTTTGCAGTACTTTGCCACTACTTTGTCGTACTTTGCCACTACTTTTCAGTACTTTGCTACTACTTTGCAGTACTTTGCACTACTTTGCCGCACTTTGTCACTACTGTGCAGTACTTTGCCACTACTTTGCAGTACTTTGCCGTACTTTGCCACTACTTTGTAGTACTTTGCAACTACTGTGCCCTACGTTGCCACTACTTGTCCGTACTTTTCCGTACTTTGCCACTATTTGCCACTATATTTCAGTACTTTTCCACTACTTTGCCGTACTTTGCCACTACTTTGCCATACTTTGCCACTACTTTGCCGTACTTTGGCACTACTTTTCAGTACGTTGCCACTACCTTGCCGTATTTGCCACTACTTTTGAGTACTTTGCCACTTCTTTACCGTATTTTGCCACTACTTTGCAGTACTTTGCCATTACTTTTCAGTACTTTCCTGCTACTTTGCCACTACTTATGACTACTTTGCCACTACTTTGCCGTACTTTGCCACTACTTTTCAGTACTTTGCCACCACTTTACAGTACTTTGCCACTACTTTGCAGTACTTTGTCACTACTGTGCAGTACATTGCCACTACTTTGCAGTACTTTGCCGTACTTTGCCACTACTTGTTAGTATTTTGCCACTACTTTGCCGTACTTTGCCACTACTTTGCCGTACTTTGCCACTACTTTTGAGTACTTTGCCACTACTTTACAGTACTTTGCCACTACTTTGCAGTACTCTGCCACTACTTTGCAGTACTTTGCCGCACTTTGTCACTACTGTGCAGTTCTTTGCCACTACTTTGCAGTACTTTGCCGTACTTTGCCACTACCATTCAGTACTTTGCCACTACTTTACCCTACTTTGCCACTACTTTACCCTACTTTGCCACTACTTTACCCTACTTTCCCACTACTTTGCCATACTTTGCCACTACTTTACCATACTTTCCCACTACTTTGCCGTACTTTGCACTACTTTGCCGTACTTTGCCACTACTTTGCAGTACTTTGTCGTACTTTGCCACTACTTTGTAGTACTTTGCAACTACTTTGCCATACTTTGCCACTACCTTTCAGTACTTTGCCACTACTTTACCCTACTTTGCCACTACTTTACCATACTTTGCCACTACTTTACCATACTTTCCCACTACTTTGCCATACTTTGCCACTACTTTACCATACTTTCCCACTACTTTGCCGTACTTTGCACTACTTTGCCGTACTTTGCCACTACTTTGCAGTAGTTTGTCGTACTTTGCCACTACTTTGTAGTACTTTGCAACTACTTTGCCATACTTTGCCACTACTTTGCCGTACTTTGCCACTACTTTACCCTACTTTGCCACTACTTTACCATACTTTGCCACTACTTTACCATACTTTCCCACTACTTTGCCGTACTTTGCCGTACTTTGCCACTACTTTGCAGTACTTTGTCGTACTTTGCCACTACTTTGTAGTACTTTGCAACTACTTTGCCATACTTTGCCACTACTTTTCAGTAATTTGCCACGACTTTACCATACTTTGCCACTACTTTGCCGTACTTTGCCACTATTTGCCACTACTTTGCCGTACTTTGCCACTAATTTGCCGTAATTTGCTACTACTTTGCCATATTTTGCCACTACTTTTCAGTACTTTGCCACTACTTTACCATACTTTGCCACTACTTTACCATACTTTGCCACTACTTTGCCGTACTTTGCAGTACTTTGCCGTACTTTGCCACTACTTTTAAGTTCTTTGCCACTACTTTACAGTACTTTACCACTACTTTGCTGTACTTTGCTACTAATTTGCAGTACTTTGCCACCACTTTGCCGTACGTTGTCACTACTTTGCAGTACTTTGCCACTACTTTGTCGTACTTTGCCACTACTTTTCAGTACTTTGCTACTACTTTGCAGTACTTTGCACTACTTTGCCGCACTTTGTCACTACTGTGCAGTACTTTGCCACTACTTTGCAGTACTTTGCCGTACTTTGCCACTACTTTGTAGTACTTTGCAACTACTTTGCCCTACGTTGCCACTACTTGTCCGTACTTTTCCGTACTTTGCCACTATTTGCCACTATATTTCAGTACTTTTCCACTACTTTGCCGTACTTTGCCACTACTTTGCCATACTTTGCCACTACTTTGCCGTACTTTGGCACTACTTTTCAGTACGTTGCCACTACCTTGCCGTATTTGCCACTACTTTTGAGTACTTTGCCACTTCTTTACCGTATTTTGCCACTACTTTGCAGTACTTTGCCATTACTTTTCAGTACTTTCCTGCTACTTTGCCACTACTTATGACTACTTTGCCACTACTTTGCCGTACTTTGCCACTACTTTTCAGTACTTTGCCACTAATTTACAGTTCTTTGCCACTACTTTGCAGTACTTTGTCACTACTGTGCAGTACATTGCCACTACTTTGCAGTACTTTGACGTACTTTGCCACTACTTGTTAGTATTTTGCCACTACTTTGCCCTACTTTGCCACTACTTTGCCGTACTTTGCCACTACTTTGCCGTACTTTGCCACTACTTTTCAGTACTTTGCCACTACTTTTCAGTACCTTGCAACTACTTTGCCCTACTTTGCCACTACTTTTCCCGTACTTTGCAACTACTTTGCCGTACTTTGGCACTACCTTTCAGTACTTCGCCACTACTTTGCCGTAATTTGCCACTACTTTTCAGAACGTTGCCACAACTTTGCAGTACTTTGCCGCTACTTTTCAGTACTTTGCTGCTAGCTTGCCGTACTTTGCCACTACTTTGCCGTACTTTGCCACTATTTGCCACTACTTTGCCGTACTTTGCCACTACTTTGCCGTACTTTGCTACTACTTTGCCATACTTAGCCTCTACTTTTCAGTACTTTGTCACTACTTTACCATACTTTGCCACCACTTTATCATACTTTGCCACTACTTTGCCGTACTTTGCACTACTTTGCCGTACTTTGCCACTACTTTTAAGTACTTTGCCACTACTTTTCAGTAATTTGCCACTACTTTACCATACTTTGCCACTACTTTGCCGTATTTTGCCACTATTTGCAACTACTTTGCCGTTCTTTGCCACTACTTTGCCGTACTTTGCTACTACTTTGCCATACTTTGCCACTACTTTTCAGTACTTTGCTACTACTTTGCCATATTTGCTTCTACTTGTCAGTACTTTGCCACTACTTTACCATACTTGGCCACTACTTTACCATACTTTGCCGTACTTTGCACTACCTTGCCGTACTTTGCCCTTACTTTTAAGTACTTTGCCACTACTTTTCAGTACTTTGCCACTACTTCACCCTACTTTGCCACTACTTTGCCGTACTTTGCCACTACTTTGCCGTACTTTGCCACTACTTTTCAGTACTTTGCCACTACTTTGCAGTACTTTGCCACTACTTTGAAGTACTTTGCCACTTCTTTGCACTACTTTGAAGTACTTTGCTACTACTTCGCGTTCTTTTCCACTACTTTGCCGTAATTTGCCACTACTTTTCAGTACGTTGCCACTACTTTGCAGTACTTTGCCACTACTGTTCAGTACTTTGCTGCTAGCTTGCCGTACTTTGCCACTACTTTGCCGTACTTTGCCACTACTTTGCATTACTTTGCCATTACGTTTCAGTATTTTGCTGCTACTTTGCCGTACTCTGCCACTACTTTGCAGTACTTTGCCGCACTTTGTCACTACTGTGCAGTTCTTTGCCACTACTTTGCAGTACTTTGCCGTACTTTGCCACTATTTTGTAGTACTTTGCAACTACTTTGACCTACTTTGCCACTACTTGTCCGTACTTGTCCATACTTTGCTGTACTTTGCCACTACTTTTCAGCACTTTGCCACTACTTTACCCTACTTTGCCACTACTTTACCATACTTTGCCACTACTTTACCATACTTTCCCACTACTTTGCCATACTTTGCCACTACTTTACCATACTTTCCCACTACTTTGCCGATCTTTGCACTATTTTGCAGTTCTCTGCCACTACTTTGCTGTACTTTGCTACTAATTTGCCGTACTTTGCCACTACTTTGCAGTTTTCTGCCACTACTTTGCTGTACTTTGCTACTAATTTGCAGTACTTTGCCACCACTTTGCCGTACGTTGTCACTACTTTGCAGTACTTTGCCACTACTTTGTCGTACTTTGCCACTACTTTTCAGTACTTTGCTACTACTTTGCAGTACTTTGCACTACTTTGCCGCACTTTGTCACTACTGTGCAGTACTTTGCCACTACTTTGCAGTACTTTGCCGTACTTTGCCACTACTTTGTAGTACTTTGTAACTACTTTGCCCTACGTTGCCACTACTTGTCCGTACTTTTCCGTACTTTGCCACTATTTGCCACTATATTTCAGTACTTTTCCACTACTTTGCCGTACTTTGCCACTACTTTGCCATACTTTGCCACTACTTTACCCTACTTTGCCACTACTTTACCATACTTTGCCACTACTTTGCCATACTTTCCCACTACTTTGCCATACTTTGCCACTACTTTACCATACTTTCCCACTACTTTGCCGTACTTTGCACTATTTTGCCGTACTTTGCCACTACTTTTCAGTACTTTGCTACTACTTTGCAGTACTTTGCACTACTTTGCCGCACTTTGTCACTACTGTGCAGTACTTTGCCACTACTTTGCAGTACTTTGCCGTACTTTGCCACTACTTTGTAGTACTTTGCAACTACTGTGCCCTACGTTGCCACTACTTGTCCGTACTTTTCCGTACTTTGCCACTATTTGCCACTATATTTCAGTACTTTTCCACTACTTTGCCGTACTTTGCCACTACTTTGCCATACTTTGCCACTACTTTGCCGTACTTTGGCACTACTTTTCAGTACGTTGCCACTACCTTGCCGTATTTGCCACTACTTTTGAGTACTTTGCCACTTCTTTACCGTATTTTGCCACTACTTTGCAGTACTTTGCCATTACTTTTCAGTACTTTCCTGCTACTTTGCCACTACTTATGACTACTTTGCCACTACTTTGCCGTACTTTGCCACTACTTTTCAGTACTTTGCCACCACTTTACAGTACTTTGCCACTACTTTGCAGTACTTTGTCACTACTGTGCAGTACATTGCCACTACTTTGCAGTACTTTGCCGTACTTTGCCACTACTTGTTAGTATTTTGCCACTACTTTGCCGTACTTTGCCACTACTTTGCCGTACTTTGCCACTACTTTTGAGTACTTTGCCACTACTTTACAGTACTTTGCCACTACTTTGCAGTACTCTGCCACTACTTTGCAGTACTTTGCCGCACTTTGTCACTACTGTGCAGTTCTTTGCCACTACTTTGCAGTACTTTGCCGTACTTTGCCACTACCATTCAGTACTTTGCCACTACTTTACCCTACTTTGCCACTACTTTACCCTACTTTGCCACTACTTTACCCTACTTTCCCACTACTTTGCCATACTTTGCCACTACTTTACCATACTTTCCCACTACTTTGCCGTACTTTGCACTACTTTGCCGTACTTTGCCACTACTTTGCAGTACTTTGTCGTACTTTGCCACTACTTTGTAGTACTTTGCAACTACTTTGCCATACTTTGCCACTACCTTTCAGTACTTTGCCACTACTTTACCCTACTTTGCCACTACTTTACCATACTTTGCCACTACTTTACCATACTTTCCCACTACTTTGCCATACTTTGCCACTACTTTACCATACTTTCCCACTACTTTGCCGTACTTTGCACTACTTTGCCGTACTTTGCCACTACTTTGCAGTAGTTTGTCGTACTTTGCCACTACTTTGTAGTACTTTGCAACTACTTTGCCATACTTTGCCACTACTTTGCCGTACTTTGCCACTACTTTACCCTACTTTGCCACTACTTTACCATACTTTGCCACTACTTTACCATACTTTCCCACTACTTTGCCGTACTTTGCCGTACTTTGCCACTACTTTGCAGTACTTTGTCGTACTTTGCCACTACTTTGTAGTACTTTGCAACTACTTTGCCATACTTTGCCACTACTTTTCAGTAATTTGCCACGACTTTACCATACTTTGCCACTACTTTGCCGTACTTTGCCACTATTTGCCACTACTTTGCCGTACTTTGCCACTAATTTGCCGTAATTTGCTACTACTTTGCCATATTTTGCCACTACTTTTCAGTACTTTGCCACTACTTTACCATACTTTGCCACTACTTTACCATACTTTGCCACTACTTTGCCGTACTTTGCAGTACTTTGCCGTACTTTGCCACTACTTTTAAGTTCTTTGCCACTACTTTACAGTACTTTACCACTACTTTGCTGTACTTTGCTACTAATTTGCAGTACTTTGCCACCACTTTGCCGTACGTTGTCACTACTTTGCAGTACTTTGCCACTACTTTGTCGTACTTTGCCACTACTTTTCAGTACTTTGCTACTACTTTGCAGTACTTTGCACTACTTTGCCGCACTTTGTCACTACTGTGCAGTACTTTGCCACTACTTTGCAGTACTTTGCCGTACTTTGCCACTACTTTGTAGTACTTTGCAACTACTTTGCCCTACGTTGCCACTACTTGTCCGTACTTTTCCGTACTTTGCCACTATTTGCCACTATATTTCAGTACTTTTCCACTACTTTGCCGTACTTTGCCACTACTTTGCCATACTTTGCCACTACTTTGCCGTACTTTGGCACTACTTTTCAGTACGTTGCCACTACCTTGCCGTATTTGCCACTACTTTTGAGTACTTTGCCACTTCTTTACCGTATTTTGCCACTACTTTGCAGTACTTTGCCATTACTTTTCAGTACTTTCCTGCTACTTTGCCACTACTTATGACTACTTTGCCACTACTTTGCCGTACTTTGCCACTACTTTTCAGTACTTTGCCACTAATTTACAGTTCTTTGCCACTACTTTGCAGTACTTTGTCACTACTGTGCAGTACATTGCCACTACTTTGCAGTACTTTGACGTACTTTGCCACTACTTGTTAGTATTTTGCCACTACTTTGCCCTACTTTGCCACTACTTTGCCGTACTTTGCCACTACTTTGCCGTACTTTGCCACTACTTTTCAGTACTTTGCCACTACTTTTCAGTACCTTGCAACTACTTTGCCCTACTTTGCCACTACTTTTCCCGTACTTTGCAACTACTTTGCCGTACTTTGGCACTACCTTTCAGTACTTCGCCACTACTTTGCCGTAATTTGCCACTACTTTTCAGAACGTTGCCACAACTTTGCAGTACTTTGCCGCTACTTTTCAGTACTTTGCTGCTAGCTTGCCGTACTTTGCCACTACTTTGCCGTACTTTGCCACTATTTGCCACTACTTTGCCGTACTTTGCCACTACTTTGCCGTACTTTGCTACTACTTTGCCATACTTAGCCTCTACTTTTCAGTACTTTGTCACTACTTTACCATACTTTGCCACCACTTTATCATACTTTGCCACTACTTTGCCGTACTTTGCACTACTTTGCCGTACTTTGCCACTACTTTTAAGTACTTTGCCACTACTTTTCAGTAATTTGCCACTACTTTACCATACTTTGCCACTACTTTGCCGTATTTTGCCACTATTTGCAACTACTTTGCCGTTCTTTGCCACTACTTTGCCGTACTTTGCTACTACTTTGCCATACTTTGCCACTACTTTTCAGTACTTTGCTACTACTTTGCCATATTTGCTTCTACTTGTCAGTACTTTGCCACTACTTTACCATACTTGGCCACTACTTTACCATACTTTGCCGTACTTTGCACTACCTTGCCGTACTTTGCCCTTACTTTTAAGTACTTTGCCACTACTTTTCAGTACTTTGCCACTACTTCACCCTACTTTGCCACTACTTTGCCGTACTTTGCCACTACTTTGCCGTACTTTGCCACTACTTTTCAGTACTTTGCCACTACTTTGCAGTACTTTGCCACTACTTTGAAGTACTTTGCCACTTCTTTGCACTACTTTGAAGTACTTTGCTACTACTTCGCGTTCTTTTCCACTACTTTGCCGTAATTTGCCACTACTTTTCAGTACGTTGCCACTACTTTGCAGTACTTTGCCACTACTGTTCAGTACTTTGCTGCTAGCTTGCCGTACTTTGCCACTACTTTGCCGTACTTTGCCACTACTTTGCATTACTTTGCCATTACGTTTCAGTATTTTGCTGCTACTTTGCCGTACTCTGCCACTACTTTGCAGTACTTTGCCGCACTTTGTCACTACTGTGCAGTTCTTTGCCACTACTTTGCAGTACTTTGCCGTACTTTGCCACTATTTTGTAGTACTTTGCAACTACTTTGACCTACTTTGCCACTACTTGTCCGTACTTGTCCATACTTTGCTGTACTTTGCCACTACTTTTCAGCACTTTGCCACTACTTTACCCTACTTTGCCACTACTTTACCATACTTTGCCACTACTTTACCATACTTTCCCACTACTTTGCCATACTTTGCCACTACTTTACCATACTTTCCCACTACTTTGCCGATCTTTGCACTATTTTGCAGTTCTCTGCCACTACTTTGCTGTACTTTGCTACTAATTTGCCGTACTTTGCCACTACTTTGCAGTTTTCTGCCACTACTTTGCTGTACTTTGCTACTAATTTGCAGTACTTTGCCACCACTTTGCCGTACGTTGTCACTACTTTGCAGTACTTTGCCACTACTTTGTCGTACTTTGCCACTACTTTTCAGTACTTTGCTACTACTTTGCAGTACTTTGCACTACTTTGCCGCACTTTGTCACTACTGTGCAGTACTTTGCCACTACTTTGCAGTACTTTGCCGTACTTTGCCACTACTTTGTAGTACTTTGTAACTACTTTGCCCTACGTTGCCACTACTTGTCCGTACTTTTCCGTACTTTGCCACTATTTGCCACTATATTTCAGTACTTTTCCACTACTTTGCCGTACTTTGCCACTACTTTGCCATACTTTGCCACTACTTTACCCTACTTTGCCACTACTTTACCATACTTTGCCACTACTTTGCCATACTTTCCCACTACTTTGCCATACTTTGCCACTACTTTACCATACTTTCCCACTACTTTGCCGTACTTTGCACTATTTTGCCGTACTTTGCCACTACTTTGCAGTTCTCTGCCACTACTTTGCTGTACTTTGCTACTAATTTGCCGTACTTTGCCACTACTTTGCAGTTCTCTGCCACTACTTTGCTGTACTTTGCTACTAATTTGCAGTACTTTGCCACCACTTTGCCGTACGTTGTCACTACTTTGCAGTACTTTGCCACTACTTTGTCATACTTTGCCACTACTTTTCAGTACTTTGCTACTACTTTGCAGTACTTTGCACTACTTTGCCGCACTTTGTCACTACTGTGCAGTACTTTGCCACTACTTTGCAGTACTTTGCCGTACTTTGCCACTACTTTTTAGTACTTTGCAACTACTTTGCCGTACGTTGCCACTACTTGTCCGTACTTTTCCGTACTTTGCCACTATTTGCCACTATATTTCAGTACTTTTCCACTACTTTGCCGTACTTTGCCACTACTTTGCCATACTTTGCCACTACTTTACCATACTTTGCCGTACTTTGCCACTACTTTGCCGTACTTAGCCACTACTTTTCTGTACTTTGTCACTACTTTTTAGTACTTTACCGTACTTTGCCACTACTTTGCCGTACTTTGGCACTACTTTTCAGTACGTTGCCACTACCTTGCCGTATTTGCCACTACTTTTGAGTACTTTGCCACTTCTTTACCGTATTTTGCCACTACTTTGCAGTACTTTGCCATTACTTTTCAGTACTTTCCTGCTACTTTGCCACTACTTTTGACTACTTTGCCACTACTTTGCCGTACTTTGCCACTATTTTTCAGTACTTTGCCACTACTTTACAGTTCTTTGCCACTACTTTGCAGTACTTTGTCACTACTGTGCAGTACATTGCCACTACTTTGCAGTACTTTGACGTACTTTGCCACTACTTGTTAGTATTTTGCCACTACTTTGCCCTACTTTGCCACTACTTTGCCGTACTTTGCCACTACTTTGCCGTACTTTGCCACTACTTTTCAGTACTTTGCCACTACTTTTCAGTACCTTGCAACTACTTTGCCCTACTTTGCCACTACTTTTCCCGTACTTTGCAACTACTTTGCCGTACTTTGGCACTACTTTTCAGTACTTCGCCACTACTTTGCCGTAATTTGCCACTACTTTTCAGTACGTTGCCAAAACTTTGCAGTACTTTGCCGCTACTTTTCAGTACTTTGCTGCTAGCTTGCCGTACTTTGCCACTACTTTGCCGTACTTTGCCACTATTTGCCACTACTTTGCCGTACTTTGCCACTACTTTGCCGTACTTTGCTACTACTTTGCCATACTTAGCCTCTACTTTTCAGTACTTTGTCACTACTTTACCATACTTTGCCACCACTTTATCATACTTTGCCACTACTTTGCCGTACTTTGCACTACTTTGCCGTACTTTGCCACTACTTTTATGTACGTTGCCACTACTTTTCAGTAATTTGCCACTACTTTACCATACTTTGCCACTACTTTGCCGTACTTTGCCACTATTTGCAACTACTTTGCCGTTCTTTGCCACTACTTTGCCGTACTTTGCTACTACTTTGCCATACTTTGCCACTAATTTTCAGTACTTTGCTAGTACTTTGCCATACTTTGCCTCTACTTTTCAGTACTTTGCCACTACTTTACCATACTTGGCCACTACTTTACCATACTTTGCCACTACTTTGCACTACTTTGCCGTACTTTGCCATTACTTTTCAGTACTTCGCCACTACTTTGCCGTAATTTGCCACTACTTTTCAGTACGTTGCCACAACTTTGCAGTACTTTGCCGCTACTTTTCAGTACTTTGCTGCTAGCTTGCCGTACTTTGCCACTACTTTGCCGTACTTTGCCACTATTTGCCACTACTTTGCCGTACTTTGCCACTACTTTGCCGTACTTTGCTACTACTTTGCCATACTTAGCCTCTACTTTTCAGTACTTTGTCACTACTTTACCATACTTTGCCACCACTTTATCATACTTTGCCACTACTTTGCCGTACTTTGCCACTACTTTTAAGTACTTTGCCACTACTTTTCAGTAATTTGCCACTACTTTACCATACTTTGCCACTACTTTGCCGTACTTTGCCACTATTTGCAACTACTTTGCCGTTCTTTGCCACTACTTTGCCGTACTTTGCTACTACTTTGCCATACTTTGCCACTAATTTTCAGTACTTTTCTACTACTTTGCCATACTTTGCCTCTACTTTTCAGTACTTTGCCACTACTTTACCATACTTGGCCACTACTTTACCATACTTTGCCACTACTTTGCACTACTTTGCCGTACTTTGCCATTACTTTTAAGTACTTTGCCACTACTTTTCAGTACTTTGCCACTACTTTACCCTACTTTGCCACTACTTTGCCGTACTTTGCCACTACTTTGCCGTACTTTGCCACTACTTTTCAGTACTTTGCCACTACTTTGCAGTACTTTGCTACTACTTTGAAGTACTTTGCCACTTCTTTGCACTACTTTGAAGTACTTTGCTACTACTTCGCGTTCTTTTCCACTACTTTGCCGTAATTTGCCACTACTTTTCAGTACGTTGCCACTACTTTGCAGTACTTTGCCACTACTTTTCAGTACTTTGCTGCTAGCTTGCCGTACTTTGCCACTACTTTGCCGTACTTTGCCACTACTTTACAGTTCTTTGCCACTACTTTGCAGTACTTTGTCACTACTGTGCAGTACATTGCCACTACTTTGCAGTACTTTGACGTACTTTGCCACTACTTGTTAGTATTTTGCCACTACTTTGCCGTACTTTGCCACTACTTTTCAGTACTTTGCCACTACTTTTCAGTACCTTGCAACTACTTTGCCCTACTTTGCCACTACTTTTCCCGTACTTTGCAACTACTTTGCCGTACTTTGGCACTACTTTTCCCGTACTTTGCAACTACTTTGCCGTACTTTGGCACTACTTTTCAGTACTTCGCCACTACTTTGCAGTACTTTGCCGCTACTTTTCAGTACTTTGCTGCTAGCTTGCCGTACTTTGCCACTACTTTGCCGTACTTTGCCACTATTTGCCACTACTTTGCCGTACTTTGCCACTACTTTGCCGTACTTTGCTACTACTTTGCCATACTTAGCCTCTACTTTTCAGTACTTTGTCACTACTTTACCATACTTTGCCACCACTTTATCATACTTTGCCACTACTTTACCATACTTGGCCACTACTTTACCATACTTTGCCACTACTTTGCACTACTTTGCCGTACTTTGCCATTACTTTTACGTACTTTGCCACTACTTTTCAGTACTTTGCCACTACTTTACCCTACTTTGCCACTACTTTGCCGTACTTTGCCACTACTTTGCCGTACTTTGCCACTACTTTTCAGTACTTTGCCACTACTTTGCAGTACTTTGCCACTACTTTGCCGTACTTTGCCACTATTTGCCACTACTTTGCCGTACTTTGCCACTACTTTGCCGTACTTTGCTACTACTTTGCCATACTTAGCCTCTACTTTTCAGTACTTTGTCACTACTTTACCATACTTTGCCACCACTTTATCATACTTTGCCACTACTTTGCCGTACTTTGCACTACTTTGCCGTACTTTGCCACTACTTTTAAGTACTTTGCCACTACTTTTCAGTAATTTGCCACTACTTTACCATACTTTGCCATTACTTTGCCGTACTTTGCCACTATTTGCAACTACTTTGCCGTTCTTTGCCACTACTTTGCCGTACTTTGCTACTACTTTGCCATACTTTGCCACTAATTTTCAGTACTTTGCTACTACTTTGCCATACTTTGCCTCTACTTTTCAGTACTTTGCCACTATTTTACCATACTTGGCCACTACTTTACCATACTTTGCCACTACTTTGCACTACTTTGCCGTACTTTGCCATTACTTTTCAGTACTTCGCCACTACTTTGCCGTAATTTGCCACTACTTTTCAGTACGTTGCCACAACTTTGCAGTACTTTGCCGCTACTTTTCAGTACTTTGCTGCTAGCTTGCCGTACTTTGCCACTACTTTGCCGTACTTTGCCACTATTTGCCACTACTTTGCCGTACTTTGCCACTACTTTGCCGTACTTTGCTACTACTTTGCCATACTTAGCCTCTACTTTTCAGTACTTTGTCACTACTTTACCATACTTTGCCACCACTTTATCATACTTTGCCACTACTTTGCCGTACTTTGCCACTACTTTTAAGTACTTTGCCACTACTTTTCAGTAATTTGCCACTACTTTACCATACTTTGCCACTACTTTGCCGTACTTTGCCACAATTTGCAACTACTTTGCCGTTCTTTGCCACTACTTTGCCGTACTTTGCTACTACTTTGCCATACTTTGCCACTAATTTTCAGTACTTTTCTACTACTTTGCCATACTTTGCCTCTACTTTTCAGTACTTTGCCACTACTTTACCATACTTGGCCACTACTTTACCATACTTTGCCACTACTTTGCACTACTTTGCCGTACTTTGCCATTACTTTTAAGTACTTTGCCACTACTTTTCAGTACTTTGCCACTACTTTACCCTACTTTGCCACTACTTTACCCTACTTTGCCACTACTTTGCCGTACTTTGCCACTACTTTGCCGTACTTTGCCACTACTTTTCAGTACTTTGCCACTACTTTGCAGTACTTTGCTACTACTTTGAAGTACTTTGCCACTTCTTTGCACTACTTTGAAGTACTTTGCTACTACTTCGCGTTCTTTTCCACTACTTTGCCGTAATTTGCCACTACTTTTCAGTACGTTGCCACTACTTTGCAGTACTTTGCCACTACTTTTCAGTACTTTGCTGCTAGCTTGCCGTACTTTGCCACTACTTTGCCGTACTTTGCCACTACTTTTCAGTACTTTGCCACTACTTTGCAGTACTTTGCCACTACTTTGAAGTACTTTGCCACTTCTTTGCACTACTTTGAAGTACTTTGCTACTACTTCGCGTTCTTTTCCACTACTTTGCCGTAATTTGCCACTACTTTTCAGTACGTTGCCACTACTTTGCAGTACTTTGCCACTACTGTTCAGTACTTTGCTGCTAGCTTGCCGTACTTTGCCACTACTTTGCCGTACTTTGCCACTACTTTGCATTACTTTGCCATTACGTTTCAGTATTTTGCTGCTACTTTGCCGTACTCTGCCACTACTTTGCAGTACTTTGCCGCACTTTGTCACTACTGTGCAGTTCTTTGCCACTACTTTGCAGTACTTTGCCGTACTTTGCCACTATTTTGTAGTACTTTGCAACTACTTTGACCTACTTTGCCACTACTTGTCCGTACTTGTCCATACTTTGCTGTACTTTGCCACTACTTTTCAGCACTTTGCCACTACTTTACCCTACTTTGCCACTACTTTACCATACTTTGCCACTACTTTACCATACTTTCCCACTACTTTGCCATACTTTGCCACTACTTTACCATACTTTCCCACTACTTTGCCGATCTTTGCACTATTTTGCAGTTCTCTGCCACTACTTTGCTGTACTTTGCTACTAATTTGCCGTACTTTGCCACTACTTTGCAGTTCTCTGCCACTACTTTGCTGTACTTTGCTACTAATTTGCAGTACTTTGCCACCACTTTGCCGTACGTTGTCACTACTTTGCAGTACTTTGCCACTACTTTGTCGTACTTTGCCACTACTTTTCAGTACTTTGCTACTACTTTGCAGTACTTTGCACTACTTTGCCGCACTTTGTCACTACTGTGCAGTACTTTGCCACTACTTTGCAGTACTTTGCTGTACTTTGCCACTACTTTGTAGTACTTTGCAACTACTTTGCCCTACGTTGCCACTACTTGTCCGTACTTTTCCGTACTTTGCCACTATTTGCCACTATATTTCAGTACTTTTCCACTACTTTGCCGTACTTTGCCACTACTTTGCCATACTTTGCCACTACTTTACCCTACTTTGCCACTACTTTACCATACTTTGCCACTACTTTGCCATACTTTCCCACTACTTTGCCATACTTTGCCACTACTTTACCATACTTTCCCACTACTTTGCCGTACTTTGCACTATTTTGCCGTACTTTGCCACTACTTTGCAGTTCTCTGCCACTACTTTGCTGTACTTTGCTACTAATTTGCCGTACTTTGCCACTACTTTGCAGTTCTCTGCCACTACTTTGCTGTACTTTGCTACTAATTTGCAGTACTTTGCCACCACTTTGCCGTACGTTGTCACTACTTTGCAGTACTTTGCCACTACTTTGTCGTACTTTGCCACTACTTTTCAGTACTTTGCTACTACTTTGCAGTACTTTGCACTACTTTGCCGCACTTTGTCACTACTGTGCAGTACTTTGCCACTACTTTGCAGTACTTTGCCGTACTTTGCCACTACTTTTTAGTACTTTGCAACTACTTTTCCGTACGTTGCCACTACTTGTCCGTACTTTTCCGTACTTTGCCACTATTTGCCACTATATTTCAGTACTTTTCCACTACTTTGCCGTACTTTGCCACTACTTTGCCATACTTTGCCACTACTTTACCATACTTTGCCGTACTTTGCCACTACTTTGCCGTACTTAGCCACTACTTTTCTGTACTTTGTCACTACTTTTTAGTACTTTACCGTACTTTGCCACTACTTTGCCGTACTTTGGCACTACTTTTCAGTACGTTGCCACTACCTTGCCGTATTTGCCACTACTTTTGAGTACTTTGCCACTTCTTTACCGTATTTTGCCACTACTTTGCAGTACTTTGCCATTACTTTTCAGTACTTTCCTGCTACTTTGCCACTACTTTTGACTACTTTGCCACTACTTTGCCGTACTTTGCCACTATTTTTCAGTACTTTGCCACTACTTTACAGTTCTTTGCCACTACTTTGCAGTACTTTGTCACTACTGTGCAGTACATTGCCACTACTTTGCAGTACTTTGACGTACTTTGCCACTACTTGTTAGTATTTTGCCACTACTTTGCCCTACTTTGCCACTACTTTGCCGTACTTTGCCACTACTTTGCCGTACTTTGCCACTACTTTTCAGTACTTTGCCACTACTTTTCAGTACCTTGCAACTACTTTGCCCTACTTTGCCACTACTTTTCCCGTACTTTGCAACTACTTTGCCGTACTTTGGCACTACTTTTCCCGTACTTTGCAACTACTTTGCCGTACTTTGGCACTACTTTTCAGTACTTCGCCACTACTTTGCAGTACTTTGCCGCTACTTTTCAGTACTTTGCTGCTAGCTTGCCGTACTTTGCCACTACTTTGCCGTACTTTGCCACTATTTGCCACTACTTTGCCGTACTTTGCCACTACTTTGCCGTACTTTGCTACTACTTTGCCATACTTAGCCTCTACTTTTCAGTACTTTGTCACTACTTTACCATACTTTGCCACCACTTTATCATACTTTGCCACTACTTTACCATACTTGGCCACTACTTTACCATACTTTGCCACTACTTTGCACTACTTTGCCGTACTTTGCCATTACTTTTACGTACTTTGCCACTACTTTTCAGTACTTTGCCACTACTTTACCCTACTTTGCCACTACTTTGCCGTACTTTGCCACTACTTTGCCGTACTTTGCCACTACTTTTCAGTACTTTGCCACTACTTTGCAGTACTTTGCCACTACTTTGCCGTAATTTGCCACTACTTTTCAGTACGTTGCCAAAACTTTGCAGTACTTTGCCGCTACTTTTCAGTACTTTGCTGCTAGCTTGCCGTACTTTGCCACTACTTTGCCGTACTTTGCCACTATTTGCCACTACTTTGCCGTACTTTGCCACTACTTTGCCGTACTTTGCTACTACTTTGCCATACTTAGCCTCTACTTTTCAGTACTTTGTCACTACTTTACCATACTTTGCCACCACTTTATCATACTTTGCCACTACTTTGCCGTACTTTGCACTACTTTGCCGTACTTTGCCACTACTTTTATGTACTTTGCCACTACTTTTCAGTAATTTGCCACTACTTTACCATACTTTGCCACTACTTTGCCGTACTTTGCCACTATTTGCAACTACTTTGCCGTTCTTTGCCACTACTTTGCCGTACTTTGCTACTACTTTGCCATACTTTGCCACTAATTTTCAGTACTTTGCTAGTACTTTGCCATACTTTGCCTCTACTTTTCAGTACTTTGCCACTACTTTACCATACTTGGCCACTACTTTACCATACTTTGCCACTACTTTGCACTACTTTGCCGTACTTTGCCATTACTTTTCAGTACTTCGCCACTACTTTGCCGTAATTTGCCACTACTTTTCAGTACGTTGCCACAACTTTGCAGTACTTTGCCGCTACTTTTCAGTACTTTGCTGCTAGCTTGCCGTACTTTGCCACTACTTTGCCGTACTTTGCCACTATTTGCCACTACTTTGCCGTACTTTGCCACTACTTTGCCGTACTTTGCTACTACTTTGCCATACTTAGCCTCTACTTTTCAGTACTTTGTCACTACTTTACCATACTTTGCCACCACTTTATCATACTTTGCCACTACTTTGCCGTACTTTGCCACTACTTTTAAGTACTTTGCCACTACTTTTCAGTAATTTGCCACTACTTTACCATACTTTGCCACTACTTTGCCGTACTTTGCCACTATTTGCAACTACTTTGCCGTTCTTTGCCACTACTTTGCCGTACTTTGCTACTACTTTGCCATACTTTGCCATTAATTTTCAGTACTTTTCTACTACTTTGCCATACTTTGCCTCTACTTTTCAGTACTTTGCCACTACTTTACCATACTTGGCCACTACTTTACCATACTTTGCCACTACTTTGCACTACTTTGCCGTACTTTGCCATTACTTTTAAGTACTTTGCCACTACTTTTCAGTACTTTGCCACTACTTTACCCTACTTTGCCACTACTTTGCCGTACTTTGCCACTACTTTGCCGTACTTTGCCACTACTTTTCAGTACTTTGCCACTACTTTGCAGTACTTTGCTACTACTTTGAAGTACTTAGCCACTTCTTTGCACTACTTTGAAGTACTTTGCTACTACTTCGCGTTCTTTTCCACTACTTTGTCGTAATTTGCCACTACTTTTCAGTACGTTGCCACTACTTTGCAGTACTTTGCCACTACTTTTCAGTACTTTGCTGCTAGCTTGCCGTACTTTGCCACTACTTTGCCGTACTTTGCCACTACTTTACAGTTCTTTGCCACTACTTTGCAGTACTTTGTCACTACTGTGCAGTACATTGCCACTACTTTGCAGTACTTTGACGTACTTTGCCACTACTTGTTAGTATTTTGCCACTACTTTGCCGTACTTTGCCACTACTTTTCAGTACTTTGCCACTACTTTTCAGTACCTTGCAACTACTTTGCCCTACTTTGCCACTACTTTTCCCGTACTTTGCAACTACTTTGCCGTACTTTGGCACTACTTTTCCCGTACTTTGCAACTACTTTGCCGTACTATGGCACTACTTTTCAGTACTTCGCCACTACTTTGCAGTACTTTGCCGCTACTTTTCAGTACTTTGCTGCTAGCTTGCCGTACTTTGCCACTACTTTGCCGTACTTTGCCACTATTTGCCACTACTTTGCACTACTTTGCTATTGCCACTACTTTGCCTACTTGCTACTTGCCATACTTAGCCTCTACTTTTCAGTACTTTGTCACTACTTTACCATACTTTGCCACCACTTTATCATACTTTGCCACTACTTTACCATACTTGGCCACTACTTTACCATACTTTGCCACTACTTTGCACTACTTTGCCGTACTTTGCCATTACTTTTACGTACTTTGCCACTACTTTTCAGTACTTTGCCACTACTTTACCCTACTTTGCCACTACTTTGCCGTACTTTGCCACTACTTTGCCGTACTTTGCCACTACTTTTCAGTACTTTGCCACTACTTTGCAGTACTTTGCCACTACTTTGCCGTACTTTGCCACTATTTGCCACTACTTTGCCGTACTTTGCCACTACTTTGCCGTACTTTGCTACTACTTTGCCATACTTAGCCTCTACTTTTCAGTACTTTGTCACTACTTTACCATACTTTGCCACCACTTTATCATACTTTGCCACTACTTTGCCGTACTTTGCACTACTTTGCCGTACTTTGCCACTACTTTTAAGTACTTTGCCACTACTTTTCAGTAATTTGCCACTACTTTACCATACTTTGCCACTACTTTGCCGTACTTTGCCACTATTTGCAACTACTTTGCCGTTCTTTGCCACTACTTTGCCGTACTTTGCTACTACTTTGCAATACTTTGCCACTAATTTTCAGTACTTTGCTACTACTTTGCCATACTTTGCCTCTACTTTTCAGTACTTTGCCACTACTTTACCATACTTGGCCACTACTTTACCATACTTTGCCACTACTTTGCACTACTTTGCCGTACTTTGCCATTACTTTTCAGTACTTCGCCACTACTTTGCCGTAATTTGCCACTACTTTTCAGTACGTTGCCACAACTTTGCAGTACTTTGCCGCTACTTTTCAGTACTTTGCTGCTAGCTTGCCGTACTTTGCCACTACTTTGCCGTACTTTGCCACTATTTGCCACTACTTTGCCGTACTTTGCCACTACTTTGCCGTACTTTGCTACTACTTTGCCATACTTAGCCTCTACTTTTCAGTACTTTGTCACTACTTTACCATACTTTGCCACCACTTTATCATACTTTGCCACTACTTTGCCGTACTTTGCCACTACTTTTAAGTACTTTGCCACTACTTTTCAGTAATTTGCCACTACTTTACCATACTTTGCCACTACTTTGCCGTACTTTGCCACTATTTGCAACTACTTTGCCGTTCTTTGCCACTACTTTGCCGTACTTTGCTACTACTTTGCCATACTTTGCCACTAATTTTCAGTACTTTTCTACTACTTTGCCATACTTTGCCTCTACTTTTCAGTACTTTGCCACTACTTTACCATACTTGGCCACTACTTTACCATACTTTGCCACTACTTTGCACTACTTTGCCGTACTTTGCCATTACTTTTCAGTACTTCGCCACTACTTTGCCGTAATTTGCCACTACTTTTCAGTACGTTGCCACAACTTTGCAGTACTTTGCCGCTACTTTTCAGTACTTTGCTGCTAGCTTGCCGTACTTTGCCACTACTTTGCCGTACTTTGCCACTATTTGCCACTACTTTGCCGTACTTTGCCACTACTTTGCCGTACTTTGCTACTACTTTGCCATACTTAGCCTCTACTTTTCAGTACTTTGTCACTACTTTACCATACTTTGCCACCACTTTATCATACTTTGCCACTACTTTGCCGTACTTTGCCACTACTTTTAAGTACTTTGCCACTACTTTTCAGTAATTTGCCACTACTTTACCATACTTTGCCACTACTTTGCCGTACTTTGCCACTATTTGCAACTACTTTGCCGTTCTTTGCCACTACTTTGCCGTACTTTGCTACTACTTTGCCATACTTTGCCACTAATTTTCAGTACTTTTCTACTACTTTGCCATACTTTGCCTCTACTTTTCAGTACTTTGCCACTACTTTACCATACTTGGCCACTACTTTACCATACTTTGCCACTACTTTGCACTACTTTGCCGTACTTTGCCATTACTTTTAAGTACTTTGCCACTACTTTTCAGTACTTTGCCACTACTTTACCCTACTTTGCCACTACTTTGCCGTACTTTGCCACTACTTTGCCGTACTTTGCCACTACTTTTCAGTACTTTGCCACTACTTTGCAGTACTTTGCTACTACTTTGAAGTACTTTGCCACTTCTTTGCACTACTTTGAAGTACTTTGCTACTACTTCGCGTTCTTTTCCACTACTTTGTCGTAATTTGCCACTACTTTTCAGTACGTTGCCACTACTTTGCAGTACTTTGCCACTACTTTTCAGTACTTTGCTGCTAGCTTGCCGTACTTTGCCACTACTTTGCCGTACTTTGCCACTACTTTACAGTTCTTTGCCACTACTTTGCAGTACTTTGTCACTACTGTGCAGTACATTGCCACTACTTTGCAGTACTTTGACGTACTTTGCCACTACTTGTTAGTATTTTGCCACTACTTTGCCGTACTTTGCCACTACTTTTCAGTACTTTGCCACTACTTTTCAGTACCTTGCAACTACTTTGCCCTACTTTGCCACTACTTTTCCCGTACTTTGCAACTACTTTGCCGTACTTTGGCACTACTTTTCCCGTACTTTGCAACTACTTTGCCGTACTTTGGCACTACTTTTCAGTACTTCGCCACTACTTTGCAGTACTTTGCCGCTACTTTTCAGTACTTTGCTGCTAGCTTGCCGTACTTTGCCACTACTTTGCCGTACTTTGCCACTATTTGCCACTACTTTGCCGTACTTTGCCACTACTTTGCCGTACTTTGCTACTACTTTGCCATACTTAGCCTCTACTTTTCAGTACTTTGTCACTACTTTACCATACTTTGCCACCACTTTATCATACTTTGCCACTACTTTACCATACTTGGCCACTACTTTACCATACTTTGCCACTACTTTGCACTACTTTGCCGTACTTTGCCATTACTTTTACGTACTTTGCCACTACTTTTCAGTACTTTGCCACTACTTTACACCCTACTTTGCCACTACTTTGCCGTACTTTGCCACTACTTTGCCGTACTTTGCCACTACTTTTCAGTACTTTGCCACTACTTTGCAGTACTTTGCCACTACTTTGCCGTACTTTGCCACTATTTGCCACTACTTTGCCGTACTTTGCCACTACTTTGCCGTACTTTGCTACTACTTTGCCATACTTAGCCTCTACTTTTCAGTACTTTGTCACTACTTTACCATACTTTGCCACCACTTTATCATACTTTGCCACTACTTTGCCGTACTTTGCACTACTTTGCCGTACTTTGCCACTACTTTTAAGTACTTTGCCACTACTTTTCAGTAATTTGCCACTACTTTACCATACTTTGCCACTACTTTGCCGTACTTTGCCACTATTTGCAACTACTTTGCCGTTCTTTGCCACTACTTTGCCGTACTTTGCTACTACTTTGCCATACTTTGCCACTAATTTTCAGTACTTTGCTACTACTTTGCCATACTTTGCCTCTACTTTTCAGTACTTTGCCACTACTTTACCATACTTGGCCACTACTTTACCATACTTTGCCACTACTTTGCACTACTTTGCCGTACTTTGCCATTACTTTTCAGTACTTCGCCACTACTTTGCCGTAATTTGCCACTACTTTTCAGTACGTTGCCACAACTTTGCAGTACTTTGCCGCTACTTTTCAGTACTTTGCTGCTAGCTTGCCGTACTTTGCCACTACTTTGCCGTACTTTGCCACTATTTGCCACTACTTTGCCGTACTTTGCCACTACTTTGCCGTACTTTGCTACTACTTTGCCATACTTAGCCTCTACTTTTCAGTACTTTGTCACTACTTTACCATACTTTGCCACCACTTTATCATACTTTGCCACTACTTTGCCGTACTTTGCCACTACTTTTAAGTACTTTGCCACTACTTTTCAGTAATTTGCCACTACTTTACCATACTTTGCCACTACTTTGCCGTACTTTGCCACTATTTGCAACTACTTTGCCGTTCTTTGCCACTACTTTGCCGTACTTTGCTACTACTTTGCCATACTTTGCCACTAATTTTCAGTACTTTTCTACTACTTTGCCATACTTTGCCTCTACTTTTCAGTACTTTGCCACTACTTTACCATACTTGGCCACTACTTTACCATACTTTGCCACTACTTTGCACTACTTTGCCGTACTTTGCCATTACTTTTAAGTACTTTGCCACTACTTTTCAGTACTTTGCCACTACTTTACCCTACTTTGCCACTACTTTGCCGTACTTTGCCACTACTTTGCCGTACTTTGCCACTACTTTTCAGTACTTTGCCACTACTTTGCAGTACTTTGCTACTACTTTGAAGTACTTTGCCACTTCTTTGCACTACTTTGAAGTACTTTGCTACTACTTCGCGTTCTTTTCCACTACTTTGCCGTAATTTGCCACTACTTTTCAGTACGTTGCCACTACTTTGCAGTACTTTGCCACTACTTTTCAGTACTTTGCTGCTAGCTTGCCGTACTTTGCCACTACTTTGCCGTACTTTGCCACTACTTTACAGTTCTTTGCCACTACTTTGCAGTACTTTGTCACTACTGTGCAGTACATTGCCACTACTTTGCAGTACTTTGACGTACTTTGCCACTACTTGTTAGTATTTTGCCACTACTTTGCCGTACTTTGCCACTACTTTTCAGTACTTTGCCACTACTTTTCAGTACCTTGCAACTACTTTGCCCTACTTTGCCACTACTTTTCCCGTACTTTGCAACTACTTTGCCGTACTTTGGCACTACTTTTCCCGTACTTTGCAACTACTTTGCCGTACTTTGGCACTACTTTTCAGTACTTCGCCACTACTTTGCAGTACTTTGCCGCTACTTTTCAGTACTTTGCTGCTAGCTTGCCGTACTTTGCCACTACTTTGCCGTACTTTGCCACTATTTGCCACTACTTTGCCGTACTTTGCCACTACTTTGCCGTACTTTGCTACTACTTTGCCATACTTAGCCTCTACTTTTCAGTACTTTGTCACTACTTTACCATACTTTGCCACCACTTTATCATACTTTGCCACTACTTTACCATACTTGGCCACTACTTTACCATACTTTGCCACTACTTTGCACTACTTTGCCGTACTTTGCCATTACTTTTACGTACTTTGCCACTACTTTTCAGTACTTTGCCACTACTTTACCCTACTTTGCCACTACTTTGCCGTACTTTGCCACTACTTTGCCGTACTTTGCCACTACTTTTCAGTACTTTGCCACTACTTTGCAGTACTTTGCCACTACTTTGAAGTACTTTGCCACTTCTTTGCACTACTTTGAAGTACTTTGCTACTACTTCGCGTTCTTTTCCACTACTTTGCCGTAATTTGCCACTACTTTTCAGTACGTTGCCACTACTTTGCAGTACTTTGCCACTACTTTTCAGTACTTTGCTGCTAGCTTGCCGTACTTTGCCACTACTTTGCCGTACATTGCCACTACTTTACAGTTCTTTGCCACTACTTTGCAGTACTTTGTCACTACTGTGCAGTACATTGCCACTACTTTGCAGTACTTTGACGTACTTTGCCACTACTTGTTAGTATTTTGCCACTACTTTGCCCTACTTTGCCACTACTTTGCCGTACTTTGCCACTACTTTGCCGTACTTTGCCACTACTTTTCAGTATTTTGCCACTACTTTTCAGTACCTTGCAACTACTTTGCCCTACTTTGCCACTACTTTTCCAGTACTTTGCAACTACTTTGCCGTACTTTGGCACTACTTTTCAGTACTTTGCCACTACTTTGCCGTAATTTGCCACTACTTTTCAGTACGTTGCCACAACTTTGCAGTACTTTGCCGCTACTTTTCAGTACTTTGCTGCTAGCTTGCCGTACTTTGCCACTACTTTGCCGTACTTTGCCACTACTTTCCCGTACTTTGCTACTACTTTGCCATACTTAGCCTCTACTTTTCAGTACTTTGTCACTACTTTACCATACTTTGCCACCACTTTATCATACTTTGCCACTACTTTGCCGTACTTTGCACTACTTTGCCGTACTTTGCCACTACTTTTAAGTACTTTGCCACTACTTTTCAGTAATTTGCCACTACTTTACCATACTTTGCCACTACTTTGCCGTACTTTGCCACTATTTGCAACTACTTTGCCGTTTTTTGCCACTACTTTGCCGTACTTTGCTACTACTTTGCCATACTTTGCCTCTACTTTTCAGTACTTTGCCACTACTTTACCTTACTTGGCCACTACTTTACCATACTTTGCCACTACTTTGCACTACTTTGCCGTACGTTGCCATTACTTTTCAGTACTTCGCCAATACTTTGCCGTAATTTGCCACTACTTTTCAGTACGTTGCCAGAACTTTGCAGTACTTTGCCGCTACTTTTCAGTACTTTGCTGCTAGCTTGCCGTACTTTGCCACTACTTTGCCGTACTTTGCCACTATTTGCCACTACTTTGCCGTACTTTGCCACTACTTTGCCGTACTTTGCTACTACTTTGCCATACTTAGCCTCTACTTTTCAGTACTTTGTCACTACTTTACCATACTTTGCCACCACTTTATCATACTTTGCCACTACTTTGCCGTACTTTGCACTACTTTGCCGTACTTTGCCATTACTTTTAAGTACTTTGCCACTACTTTTCAGTAATTTGCCACTACTTTACCATACTTTGCCACTACTTTGCCGTACTTTGCCACTATTTGCAACTACTTTGCCGTTCTTTGCCACTACTTTGCCGTACTTTGCACTACTTTGCCGTACTTTGCCATTACTTTTAAGTACTTTGCCACTACTTTTCAGTACTTTGCCACTACTTTACCCTACTTTGCCACTACTTTGCCGTACTTTGCCACTACTTTGCCGTACTTTGCCACTACTTTTCAGTACTTTGCCACTACTTTGCAGTACTTTGCCACTACTTTGAAGTACTTTGCCACTTCTTTGCACTACTTTGAAGTACTTTGCTACTACTTCGCGTTCTTTTCCACTACTTTGCCGTAATTTGCCACTACTTTTCAGTACGTTGCCACTACTTTGCAGTACTTTGCCACTACTTTTCAGTACTTTGCTGCTAGCTTGCCGTACTTTGCCACTGCTTTGCCGTACTTTGCCACTACTTTTGAGTACTTTGCCACTACTTTACAGTACTTTGCCACTACTTTGCTGTACTCTGCCACTACTTTGCAGTACTTTGCCGCACTTTGTCACTACTGTGCAGTTCTTTGCCACTACTTTGCAGTACTTTGCCGTACTTTGCCACTACCATTCAGTACTTTGCCACTACTTTACCCTACTTTGCCACTACTTTACCCTACTTTGCCACTACTTTACCCTACTTTCCCACTACTTTGCCATACTTTGCTACTACTTTACCATACTTTCCCACTACTTTGCCGTACTTTGCACTACTTTGCCGTACTTTGCCACTACTTTGCAGTACTTTGTCGTACTTTGCCAATACTTTGTAGTACTTTGCAACTACTTTGCCATACTTTGCCACTACTTTTCAGTAATTTGCCACGACTTTACCATACTTTGCCACTACTTTGCCGTACTTTGCCACTATTTGCCACTACTTTGCAGTACTTTGCCACTACTTTGTCGTACTTTGCCACTACTTTTCAGTACTTTGCTACTACTTTGCAGTACTTTGCACTACTTTGCCGCACTTTGTCACTACTGTGCAGTACTTTGCCACTACTTTGCAGTACTTTGCCGTACTTTGCCACTACTTTGTAATACTTTGCCACTACTTTGCCATACTTTGCCACTACTTTGCCGTACTTTGCCACTACTTTACCCTACTTTGCCACTACTTTACCATACTTTGCCACTACTTTACCATACTTTCCCACTACTTTGCCGTACTTTGCACTACTTTGCCGTACTTTGGCACTACTTTGCAGTACTTTGTCGTTCTTTGCCACTACTTTGTAGTAC
The DNA here is from genome assembly GCF_978046115.1 of Saccoglossus kowalevskii. Lineage (NCBI taxonomy): Eukaryota > Metazoa > Hemichordata > Enteropneusta > Harrimaniidae > Saccoglossus > Saccoglossus kowalevskii. The sequence continues at coordinate 91,634 of NC_140656.1, read as the reverse complement.
TTTGCAACTACTTTGCCATACTATGCCACTACCTTTCAGTACTTTGCCACTACTTTACCCTACTTTGCCACTACTTTACCATACTTTGCCACTACTTTACCATACTTTCCCACTACTTTGCCATACTTTGCCACTATTTTACCATACTTTCCCACTACTTTGCCGTACATTGCACTACTTTGCCGTACTTTGCCACTACTTTGCAGTACTTTGTCGTACTTTGCCACTACTTTGTAGTACTTTGCGACTACTTTGCCATACTTTGCCACTACTTTGCCGTAGTTTGCCACTACTTTACCCTACTTTGCCACTACTTTACCATACTTTGCCACTACTTTACCATACTTTCCCACTACTTTGCCGTACTTTGCCGTACTTTGCTACTACTTTGCAGTACTTTGTCGTACTTTGCCACTACTTTGTAGTACTTTGCAACTACTTTGCCATACTTTGCCACTACTTTTCAGTAATTTGCCACGACTTTACCATACTTTGCCACTACTTTGCCGTACTTTGCCACTATTTGCCACTACTTTGCCGTACTTTGCCACTAATTTGCCGTACTTTGCTACTACTTTGCCATACTTTGCCACTACTTTTCAGTACTTTGCCACTACTTTACCATACTTTGCCACTACTTTACCATACTTTGCCACTACTTTGCCGTACTTTGCATTACTTTGCCGTACTTTGCCACTACTTTTAAGTACTTAGCCACTACTTTACAGTACTTTACCACTACTTTGCAGTACTCTGCCACTACTTTGCTGTACTTTGCTACTAATTTGCAGTACTTTGCCACCACTTTGCCGTACGTTGTCACTACTTTGCAGTACTTTGCCACTACTTTGTCGTACTTTGCCACTACTTTTCAGTACTTTGCTACTACTTTGCAGTACTTTGCACTACTTTGCCGCACTTTGTCACTACTGTGCAGTACTTTGCCACTACTTTGCAGTACTTTGCCGTACTTTGCCACTACTTTGTAGTACTTTGCAACTACTTTGCCCTACGTTGCCACTACTTGTCCGTACTTTGCCAGTATTTGCCACTATATTTCAGTACTTTTCCACTACTTTGCCGTACTTTGCCACTACTTTGCCATACTTTGCCGTACTTTGCCACTACTTTGCCGTACTTAGCCACTACTTTTCTGTACTTTGTCACTACTTTTTAGTACTTTTCCGTACTTCACCGTACTTTGCCACTACTTTGCCGTACTTTGGCACTACTTTTCAGTACGTTGCCACTACCTTGCCGTATTTGCCACTACTTTTGAGTACTTTGCCACTTCTTTACCGTATTTTGCCACTACTTTGCAGTACTTTGCCATTACTTTTCAGTACTTTCCTGCTACTTTGCCACTACTTTTGACTACTTTGCCACTACTTTGCCGTACTTTGCCACTACTTTTCAGTACTTTGCCACTACTTTACAGTTCTTTGCCACTACTTTGCAGTACTTTGTCACTACTGTGCAGTACATTGCCACTACTTTGCAGTACTTTGACGTACTTTGCCACTACTTGTTAGTATTTTGCCACTACTTTGCCCTACTTTGCCACTACTTTGCCGTACTTTGCCACTACTTTGCCGTACTTTGCCAATACTTTTCAGTACTTTGCCACTACTTTTCAGTACCTTGCAACTACTTTGCCCTACTTTGCCACTACTTTTCCCGTACTTTGCAACTACTTTGCCGTACTTTGGCACTACTTTTCAGTACTTCGCCACTACTTTGCCGTAATTTGCCACTACTTTTCAGTACGTTGCCACAACTTTGCAGTACTTTGCCGCTACTTTTCAGTACTTTGCTGCTAGCTTGCCGTACTTTGCCACTACGTTGCCGTACTTTGCCACTATTTGCCACTACTTTGCCGTACTTTGCCACTACTTTGCCGTACTTTGCTACTACTTTGCCATATTTAGCCTCTACTTTTCAGTACTTTGTCACTACTTTACCATACTTTGCCACCACTTTATCATACTTTGCCACTACTTTGCCGTACTTTGCACTACTTTGCCGTACTTTGCCACTACCTTTAAGTACTTTGCCACTACTTTTCAGTAATTTGCCACTACTTTACCATACTTTGCCACTACTTTGTCGTACTTTGCCACTATTTGCAACTACTTTGATGTTCTTTGCCACTACTTTGCCGTACTTTGCTACTACTTTGCCATACTTTGCCACTACTTTTCAGTACTTTGCTACTACTTTGCCATACTTTGCCTCTACTTTTCAGTACTTTGCCACTACTTTACCATACTTGGCCACTACTTTACCATACTTTGCCACTACTTTGCACTACTTTGCCGTACTTTGCCATTACTTTTAAGTACTTTGCCACTACTTTTCAGTACTTTGCCACTACTTTACCCTACTTTGCCACTACTTTGCCGTACTTTGCCACTACTTTGCCGTACTTTGCCACTACTTTTCAGTACTTTGCCACTACTTTGCAGTACTTTGCCACTACTTTGAAGTACTTTGCCACTTCTTTGCACTACTTTGAAGTACTTTGCTACTACTTCGCGTTCTTTTCCACTACTTTGCCGTAATTTGCCACTACTTTTCAGTACGTTGCCACTACTTTGTAGTACTTTGCCACTACTTTTCAGTACTTTGCTGCTAGCTTGCCGTACTTTGCCACTACTTTGCCGTACTTTGCCACTACTTTACATTACTTTGCCATTACGTTTCAGTACTTTGCTGCTACTTTGCCGTACTTTGCCACTACTTTTGAGTACTTTGCCACTACTTTACAGTACTTTGCCACTACTTTGCTGTACTCTGCCACTACTTTGCAGTACTTTGCCGCACTTTGTCACTACTGTTCAGTTCTTTGCCACTACTTTGCAGTACTTTGCCGTACTTTGCCACTACCATTCAGTACTTTGCCACTACTTTACCCTACTTTGCCACTACTTTACCCTACTTTGCCACTACTTTACCCTACTTTCCCACTACTTTGCCATACTTTGCCACTACTTTACCATACTTTCCCACTACTTTGCCGTACTTTGCACTACTTTGCCGTACTTTGCCACTACTTTGCAGTACTTTGTCGTACTTTGCCAATACTTTGTAGTACTTTGCATCTACTTTGCCATACTTTGCCACTACTTTTCAGTAATTTGCCACGACTTTACCATACTTTGCCACTACTTTGCCGTACTTTGCCACTATTTGCCACTACTTTGCAGTACTTTGCCACTACTTTGTCGTACTTTGCCACTACTTTTCAGTACTTTGCACTACTTTGCCGTACTTTGCCACTACCTTTAAGTACTTTGCCACTACTTTTCAGTAATTTGCCACTACTTTACCATACTTTGCCACTACTTTGCCGTACTTTGCCACTATTTGCAACTACTTTGCCGTTCATTGCCACTACTTTGCCGTACTTTGCTACTACTTTGCCATACTTTGCCACTACTTTTCAGTACTTTGCTACTACTTTGCCATACTTTGCCTCTACTTTTCAGTACTTTGCCACTACTTTACCATACTTGGCCACTACTTTACCATACTTTGCCGTACTTTGCACCACTTTGCCGTACTTTGCCATTACTTTTAAGTACTTTGCCACTACTTTTCAGTACTTTGGCACTACTTCACCCTACTTTGCCACTACTTTGCCGTACTTAGCCACTACATTGCCGTACTTTGCCACTACTTTTCAGTACTTTGCCACTACTTTGCAGTACTTTGCCACTACTTTGAAGTACTTTGCCACTTCTTTGCACTAATTTGAAGTACTTTGCTACTACTTCGCGTTCTTTTCCACTACTTTGCCGTAATTTGCCACTACTTTTCAGTACGTTGCCACTACTTTGCATTACTTTGCCACTACTGTTCCGTACTTTGCTGCTAGCTTGCCGTACTTTGCCACTACTTTGCCGTACTTTGCCACTACTTTGCATTACTTTGCCATTACGTTTCAGTACTTTGCTGCTACTTTGCCGTACTTTGCCACTACTTTTGAGTGCTTTGCCACTACTTTACAGTACTTTGCCACTACTTTGCAGTACTCTGCCACTACTTTGCAGTACTTTGCCGCACTTTGTCACTACTGTGCAGTTCTTTGCCACTACTTTGCAGTACTTTGCCGTACTTTGCCACTATTTTGTAGTACTTTGCAACTACTTTGACCTACTTTGCCACTACTTGTCCGTACTTTTCCATGCTTTGCTGTACTTTGCCACTACTTTTCAGTACTTTGCCACTACTTTACCCTACTTTGCCACTACTTTACCATACTTTGCCACTACTTTACCATACTTTCCCACTACTTTGCCATACTTTGCCACTACTTTACCATACTTTCCCACTACTTTGCCGTACTTTGCACTATTTTGCCGTACTTTGCCACTACTTTGCAGTACTTTGTCGTACTTTGCCACTACTTTGTAGTATTTTGCAACTACTTTGCCATACTTTGCCACTACTTTGCCGTACTTTGCCACTACTTTTCAGTACTTTGCCACTACTTTGCAGTACTTTGCCACTACTTTGAAGTACTTTGCCACTACTTTACCCTACTTTGCCACTACTTTACCATACTTTGCCACTACTTTACCGTACTTTCCCACTACTTTGCCGTACTTTGCACTACTTTGCCGTACTTTGCCACTACTTTGCAGTACTTTGTCGTAGTTTGCCACTACTTTGTAGTACTTTGCAACTACTTTGCCATACTTTGCCACTACTTTTCAGTAATTTGCCACGACTTTACCATACTTTGCCACTACTTTGCCGTACTTTGCCACCATTTGCCACTACTTTGCCGTACTTTGCCACTAATTTGCCGTACTTTGCTACTACTTTGCCATACTTTGCCACTACTTTTCAGTACTTTGCCACTACTTTACAATACTTTGCCACTACTTTACCATACTTTGCCACTACTTTGCCGTACTTAGCCACTACTTTTCTGTACTTTGCCACTACTTTTTAGTACTTTGCAACTACTTTGCACTTCTTTGCCACTACTTTTCCGTACTTTACCGTACTTTGCCACTACTTTGCCGTACTTTGGCACTACTTTTCAGTACGTTGCCACTACCTTGCCGTATTTGCCACTACTTTTGAGTACTTTGCCACTTCTTTACCGTATTTTGCCACTACTTTGCAGTACTTTGCCATTACTTTTCAGTACTTTCCTGCTACTTTGCCACTACTTTTGACTACTTTGCCACTACTTTGCCGTACTTTGCCACTACTTTTCAGTACTTTGCCACTACTTTACAGTACTTTGCCACTACTTTGCAGTACTTTGTCACTACTGTGCAGTACATTGCCACTACTTTGCAGTACTTTGCCGTACTTTGCCACTACTTGTTAGTATTTTGCAACTACTTTGCCCTACTTTGCCACTACTTTGCCGTACTTTGCCACAACTTTGCCGTACTTTGCCACTACTTTTCAGTACTTTGCCACTACTTTTCAGTACCTTGCAACTACTTTGCCCTACTTTGCCACTACTTTTCCCGTACTTTGCAACTACTTTGCCGTACTTTGGCACTACTTTTCAGTACTTCGCCACTACTTTGCCGTAATTTGCCACTACTTTTCAGTACGTTGCCACAACTTTGCAGTACTTTGCCACTACTTTACAGTACTTTGCCACTACTTTGCAGTACTTTGTCACTACTGTGCAGTACATTGCCACTACTTTGCAGTACTTTGCCGTACTTTGCCACTACTTTTCAGTACTTTGCCACTACTTTTCAGTACCTTGCAACTACTTTGCCCTACTTTGCCACTACTTTTCCCGTACTTTGCAACTACTTTGCCGTACTTTGGCACTACTTTTCAGTACTTCGCCACTACTTTGCCGTAATTTGCCACTACTTTTCAGTACGTTGCCACAACTTTGCAGTACTTTGCCGCTACTTTTCAGTACTTTGCTGCTAGCTTGCCGTACTTTGCCACTACTTTGCCGTACTTTGCCACTATTTGCCACTACTTTGCCGTACTTTGCCACTACTTTGCCGTACTTTGCCACTACTTTTAAGTACTTTGCCACTACTTTTCAGTAATTTGCCACTACTTTACCATACTTTGCCACTATTTGCCGTACTTTGCCACTATTTGCAACTACTTTGCCGTTCTTAGCCACTACTTTGCCGTACTTTGCTACTACTTTGCCATACTTTGCCACTACTTCTCAGTACTTTGCTACTACTTTGCCATACTTTGCCTCTTCTTTTCAGTACTTTGCCACGACTTTACCATACTTGGCCATGCTTTACCATACTTTGCCACTACTTTGCCGTACTTTGCACTACTTTGCCGTTCTTTGCCATTACTTTTAAGTACTTTGCCACTACTTTGCCACTACTTTACCCTACTTTGCCACTACTTTGCCGTACTTTGCCACTACTTTGCCGTAATTTGCCACTACTTTTCAGTACTTTGCCACTACTTTGCAGTACTTTGCCACTACTTTGAAGTACTTTGCCACTTCTTTGCACTACTTTGAAGTACTTTGCTACTACTTCGCGTTCTTTTCCACTACTTTGCCGTAATTTGCCACTACTTTTCAGTACGTTGCCACTACTTTGCAGTACTTTGCCACTACTTTTCAGTACTTTGCTGCTAGCTTGCCGTACTTTGCCACTACTTTGCCATTACGTTTCAGTACTTTGCTGCTACTTTGCCGTACTTTGCCACTACTTTTGAGTACTTTGCCACTACTTTACAGTACTTTGCCACTACTTTGCCGTACTCTGCCACTACTTTGCAGTACTTTGCCGCACTTTGTCACTACTGTGCAGTTCTTTGCCACTACTTTGCAGTACTTTGCCGTATTTTGCCACTACTTTGTAGTACTTTGCAACTACTTTGACCTACTTTGCCACTACTTGTCCGTACTTTTCCATATTTTGCTGTACTTTGCCACTACTTTTCAGTACTTTGCCAATACTTTACCCTACTTTGCCACTACTTTACCATACTTTGCCACTACTTTACCATACTTTCCCACTACTTTGCCATACTTTGCCACTACTTTACCATACTTTCCCACTACTTTGCCGTACTTTGCACTACTTTGCCGTACTTTGCCACTACTTTGCAGTACTTTGTCGTACTTTGCCACTACTTTGTAGTACTTTGCAACTACTTTGCCATACTTTGCCACTACTTTGCCGTACTTTGCCACTACTTTGCCGTACTTTGCCACTACTTTTCAGTACTTTGCCACTACTTTGCAGTACTTTGCCACTACTTTCCATACTTTCCCACTACTTTGCCATAATTTGCCACTACTTTACCATACTTTCCCACTACTTTGCCGTACTTTGCACTACTTTGCCATACTCTGCCACTACTTTGCAGTACTTTGTCGTACTTTGCCACTACTGTGCAGTTCTTTGCCACTACTTTGCAGTACTTTGCCGTACTTTGCCACTACTGTGCAGTTCTTTGCCACTACTTTGCAGTACTTTGCCGTACTTTGCCACTACTTTGTAGTACTTTGCCACTACTTTGACCTACTTTGCCACTACTTGTCCGTACTTTGCCACTACTTTGCCGTACTTTGCCACTACTTTGCCGTACTTTGCCACTACTTTTCAGTACTTTGCCACTACTTTGCAGTACTTTGCCACTACTTTGAAGTACTTTGCCACTACTTTACCCTACTTTTCCACTACTGTACCATACTTTACCACTACTTTACCATACTTTCCCACTACTTTGCCGTACTTTGCACTACTTTGCCGTACTTTGCCACTACTTTGCAGTACTTTGTCGTACTTTGCTACTACTTTGTAGTACTTTGCAACTACTTTGCCATACTTTGCCACTACTTTTCAGTAATTTGCCACGACTTTACCATACTTTGCCACTATTTTGCCGTACTTTGCCACTATTTGCCACTACTTTGCCGTACTTTGCCACTAATTTGCCGTACTTTGCTACTACTTTGCCATACTTTGCCACTACTTTTCAGTACATTGCCACTACTTTACAATACTTTGCCACTACTTTACCATACTTTGCCACTACTTTGCCGTACTTAGCCACTACTTTTCTGTACTTTGTCACTACTTTTTAGTACTTTGCAACTACTTTGCCGTACTTTGGCACTACTTTTCAGTACGTTGCCACTACCTTGCCGTATTTGCCACTACTTTTGAGTACTTTGCCACTTCTTTACCGTATTTTGCCACTACTTTGCAGTACTTTGCCATTACTTTTCAGTACTTTCCTGCTACTTTGCCACTACTTTTGACTACTTTGCCACTACTTTGCCGTACTTTGCCACTACTTTTCAGTACTTTGCCACCACTTTACAGTACTTTGCCACTACTTTGCAGTACTTTGTCACTACTGTGCAGTACATTGCCACTACTTTGCAGTACTTTGCCGTACTTTGCCACTACTTGTTAGTATTTTGCAACTACTTTGCCCTACTTTGCCACTACTTTGCCGTACTTTGCCACTACTTTGCCGTACTTTGCCACTACTTTTCAGTACTTTGCCACTACTTCTCAGTACTTTGCTACTACTTTGCCATACTTTGCCTCTTCTTTTCAGTACTTTGCCACGACTTTACCATACTTGGCCATGCTTTACCATACTTTGCCACTACTTTGCCGTACTTTGCACTACTTTGCCGTTCTTTGCCATTACTTTTAAGTACTTTGCCACTACTTTGCCACTACTTTACCCTACTTTGCCACTACTTTGCCGTACTTTGCCACTACTTTGCCGTAATTTGCCACTACTTTTCAGTACTTTGCCACTACTTTGCAGTACTTTGCCACTACTTTGAAGTACTTTGCCACTTCTTTGCACTACTTTGAAGTACTTTGCTACTACTTCGCGTTCTTTTCCACTACTTTGCCGTAATTTGCCACTACTTTTCAGTACGTTGCCACTACTTTGCAGTACTTTGCCACTACTTTTCAGTACTTTGCTGCTAGCTTGCCGTACTTTGCCACTACTTTGCCATTACGTTTCAGTACTTTGCTGCTACTTTGCCGTACTTTGCCACTACTTTTGAGTACTTTGCCACTACTTTACAGTACTTTGCCACTACTTTGCCGTACTCTGCCACTACTTTGCAGTACTTTGCCGCACTTTGTCACTACTGTGCAGTTCTTTGCCACTACTTTGCAGTACTTTGCCGTATTTTGCCACTACTTTGTAGTACTTTGCAACTACTTTGCCCTACGTTGCCACTACTTGTCCGTACTTTGCCAGTATTTGCCACTATATTTCAGTACTTTTCCACTACTTTGCCGTACTTTGCCACTACTTTGCCATACTTTGCCGTACTTTGCCACTACTTTGCCGTACTTAGCCACTACTTTTCTGTACTTTGTCACTACTTTTTAGTACTTTTCCGTACTTCACCGTACTTTGCCACTACTTTGCCGTACTTTGGCACTACTTTTCAGTACGTTGCCACTACCTTGCCGTATTTGCCACTACTTTTGAGTACTTTGCCACTTCTTTACCGTATTTTGCCACTACTTTGCAGTACTTTGCCATTACTTTTCAGTACTTTCCTGCTACTTTGCCACTACTTTTGACTACTTTGCCACTACTTTGCCGTACTTTGCCACTACTTTTCAGTACTTTGCCACTACTTTACAGTTCTTTGCCACTACTTTGCAGTACTTTGTCACTACTGTGCAGTACATTGCCACTACTTTGCAGTACTTTGACGTACTTTGCCACTACTTGTTAGTATTTTGCCACTACTTTGCCCTACTTTGCCACTACTTTGCCGTACTTTGCCACTACTTTGCCGTACTTTGCCAATACTTTTCAGTACTTTGCCACTACTTTTCAGTACCTTGCAACTACTTTGCCCTACTTTGCCACTACTTTTCCCGTACTTTGCAACTACTTTGCCGTACTTTGGCACTACTTTTCAGTACTTCGCCACTACTTTGCCGTAATTTGCCACTACTTTTCAGTACGTTGCCACAACTTTGCAGTACTTTGCCGCTACTTTTCAGTACTTTGCTGCTAGCTTGCCGTACTTTGCCACTACGTTGCCGTACTTTGCCACTATTTGCCACTACTTTGCCGTACTTTGCCACTACTTTGCCGTACTTTGCTACTACTTTGCCATATTTAGCCTCTACTTTTCAGTACTTTGTCACTACTTTACCATACTTTGCCACCACTTTATCATACTTTGCCACTACTTTGCCGTACTTTGCACTACTTTGCCGTACTTTGCCACTACCTTTAAGTACTTTGCCACTACTTTTCAGTAATTTGCCACTACTTTACCATACTTTGCCACTACTTTGTCGTACTTTGCCACTATTTGCAACTACTTTGATGTTCTTTGCCACTACTTTGCCGTACTTTGCTACTACTTTGCCATACTTTGCCACTACTTTTCAGTACTTTGCTACTACTTTGCCATACTTTGCCTCTACTTTTCAGTACTTTGCCACTACTTTACCATACTTGGCCACTACTTTACCATACTTTGCCACTACTTTGCACTACTTTGCCGTACTTTGCCATTACTTTTAAGTACTTTGCCACTACTTTTCAGTACTTTGCCACTACTTTACCCTACTTTGCCACTACTTTGCCGTACTTTGCCACTACTTTGCCGTACTTTGCCACTACTTTTCAGTACTTTGCCACTACTTTGCAGTACTTTGCCACTACTTTGAAGTACTTTGCCACTTCTTTGCACTACTTTGAAGTACTTTGCTACTACTTCGCGTTCTTTTCCACTACTTTGCCCTAATTTGCCACTACTTTTCAGTACGTTGCCACTACTTTGTAGTACTTTGCCACTACTTTTCAGTACTTTGCTGCTAGCTTGCCGTACTTTGCCACTACTTTGCCGTACTTTGCCACTACTTTACATTACTTTGCCACTACTTTGTAGTACTTTGCCACTACGTTTCAGTACTTTGCTGCTACTTTGCCGTACTTTGCCACTACTTTTGAGTACTTTGCCACTACTTTACAGTACTTTGCCACTACTTTGCTGTACTCTGCCACTACTTTGCAGTACTTTGCCGCACTTTGTCACTACTGTTCAGTTCTTTGCCACTACTTTGCAGTACTTTGCCGTACTTTGCCACTACCATTCAGTACTTTGCCACTACTTTACCCTACTTTGCCACTACTTTACCCTACTTTGCCACTACTTTACCCTACTTTCCCACTACTTTGCCATACTTTGCCACTACTTTACCATACTTTCCCACTACTTTGCCGTACTTTGCACTACTTTGCCGTACTTTGCCACTACTTTGCAGTACTTTGTCGTACTTTGCCAATACTTTGTAGTACTTTGCATCTACTTTGCCATACTTTGCCACTACTTTTCAGTAATTTGCCACGACTTTACCATACTTTGCCACTACTTTGCCGTACTTTGCCACTATTTGCCACTACTTTGCAGTACTTTGCCACTACTTTGTCGTACTTTGCCACTACTTTTCAGTACTTTGCACTACTTTGCCGTACTTTGCCACTACCTTTAAGTACTTTGCCACTACTTTTCAGTAATTTGCCACTACTTTACCATACTTTGCCACTACTTTGCCGTACTTTGCCACTATTTGCAACTACTTTGCCGTTCATTGCCACTACTTTGCCGTACTTTGCTACTACTTTGCCATACTTTGCCACTACTTTTCAGTACTTTGCTACTACTTTGCCATACTTTGCCTCTACTTTTCAGTACTTTGCCACTACTTTACCATACTTGGCCACTACTTTACCATACTTTGCCGTACTTTGCACCACTTTGCCGTACTTTGCCATTACTTTTAAGTACTTTGCCACTACTTTTCAGTACTTTGGCACTACTTCACCCTACTTTGCCACTACTTTGCCGTACTTTGCCACTACATTGCCGTACTTTGCCACTACTTTTCAGTACTTTGCCACTACTTTGCAGTACTTTGCCACTACTTTGAAGTACTTTGCCACTTCTTTGCACTAATTTGAAGTACTTTGCTACTACTTCGCGTTCTTTTCCACTACTTTGCCGTAATTTGCCACTACTTTTCAGTACGTTGCCACTACTTTGCATTACTTTGCCACTACTGTTCCGTACTTTGCTGCTAGCTTGCCGTACTTTGCCACTACTTTGCCGTACTTTGCCACTACTTTGCATTACTTTGCCATTACGTTTCAGTACTTTGCTGCTACTTTGCCGTACTTTGCCACTACTTTTGAGTGCTTTGCCACTACTTTACAGTACTTTGCCACTACTTTGCAGTACTCTGCCACTACTTTGCAGTACTTTGCCGCACTTTGTCACTACTGTGCAGTTCTTTGCCACTACTTTGCAGTACTTTGCCGTACTTTGCCACTATTTTGTAGTACTTTGCAACTACTTTGACCTACTTTGCCACTACTTGTCCGTACTTTTCCATGCTTTGCTGTACTTTGCCACTACTTTTCAGTACTTTGCCACTACTTTACCCTACTTTGCCACTACTTTACCATACTTTGCCACTACTTTACCATACTTTCCCACTACTTTGCCATACTTTGCCACTACTTTACCATACTTTCCCACTACTTTGCCGTACTTTGCACTATTTTGCCGTACTTTGCCACTACTTTGCAGTACTTTGTCGTACTTTGCCACTACTTTGTAGTATTTTGCAACTACTTTGCCATACTTTGCCACTACTTTGCCGTACTTTGCCACTACTTTTCAGTACTTTGCCACTACTTTGCAGTACTTTGCCACTACTTTTCAGTACTTTGCCACTACTTTACCCTACTTTGCCACTACTTTACCATACTTTGCCACTACTTTACCGTACTTTCCCACTACTTTGCCGTACTTTGCACTACTTTGCCGTACTTTGCCACTACTTTGCAGTACTTTGTCGTACTTTGCCACTACTTTGTAGTACTTTGCAACTACTTTGCCATACTTTGCCACTACTTTTCAGTAATTTGCCACGACTTTACCATACTTTGCCACTACTTTGCCGTACTTTGCCACCATTTGCCACTACTTTGCCGTACTTTGCCACTAATTTGCCGTACTTTGCTACTACTTTGCCATACTTTGCCACTACTTTTCAGTACTTTGCCACTACTTTACAATACTTTGCCACTACTTTACCATACTTTGCCACTACTTTGCCGTACTTAGCCACTACTTTTCTGTACTTTGCCACTACTTTTTAGTACTTTGCAACTACTTTGCACTTCTTTGCCACTACTTTTCCGTACTTTACCGTACTTTGCCACTACTTTGCCGTACTTTGGCACTACTTTTCAGTACGTTGCCACTACCTTGCCGTATTTGCCACTACTTTTGAGTACTTTGCCACTTCTTTACCGTATTTTGCCACTACTTTGCAGTACTTTGCCATTACTTTTCAGTACTTTCCTGCTACTTTGCCACTACTTTTGACTACTTTGCCACTACTTTGCCGTACTTTGCCACTACTTTTCAGTACTTTGCCACTACTTTACAGTACTTTGCCACTACTTTGCAGTACTTTGTCACTACTGTGCAGTACATTGCCACTACTTTGCAGTACTTTGCCGTACTTTGCCACTACTTGTTAGTATTTTGCAACTACTTTGCCCTACTTTGCCACTACTTTGCCGTACTTTGCCACAACTTTGCCGTACTTTGCCACTACTTTTCAGTACTTTGCCACTACTTTTCAGTACCTTGCAACTACTTTGCCCTACTTTGCCACTACTTTTCCCGTACTTTGCAACTACTTTGCCGTACTTTGGCACTACTTTTCAGTACTTCGCCACTACTTTGCCGTAATTTGCCACTACTTTTCAGTACGTTGCCACAACTTTGCAGTACTTTGCCACTACTTTACAGTACTTTGCCACTACTTTGCAGTACTTTGTCACTACTGTGCAGTACATTGCCACTACTTTGCAGTACTTTGCCGTACTTTGCCACTACTTTTCAGTACTTTGCCACTACTTTTCAGTACCTTGCAACTACTTTGCCCTACTTTGCCACTACTTTTCCCGTACTTTGCAACTACTTTGCCGTACTTTGGCACTACTTTTCAGTACTTCGCCACTACTTTGCCGTAATTTGCCACTACTTTTCAGTACGTTGCCACAACTTTGCAGTACTTTGCCGCTACTTTTCAGTACTTTGCTGCTAGCTTGCCGTACTTTGCCACTACTTTGCCGTACTTTGCCACTATTTGCCACTACTTTGCCGTACTTTGCCACTACTTTGCCGTACTTTGCCACTACTTTTAAGTACTTTGCCACTACTTTTCAGTAATTTGCCACTACTTTACCATACTTTGCCACTATTTGCCGTACTTTGCCACTATTTGCAACTACTTTGCCGTTCTTAGCCACTACTTTGCCGTACTTTGCTACTACTTTGCCATACTTTGCCACTACTTCTCAGTACTTTGCTACTACTTTGCCATACTTTGCCTCTTCTTTTCAGTACTTTGCCACGACTTTACCATACTTGGCCATGCTTTACCATACTTTGCCACTACTTTGCCGTACTTTGCACTACTTTGCCGTTCTTTGCCATTACTTTTAAGTACTTTGCCACTACTTTGCCACTACTTTACCCTACTTTGCCACTACTTTGCCGTACTTTGCCACTACTTTGCCGTAATTTGCCACTACTTTTCAGTACTTTGCCACTACTTTGCAGTACTTTGCCACTACTTTGAAGTACTTTGCCACTTCTTTGCACTACTTTGAAGTACTTTGCTACTACTTCGCGTTCTTTTCCACTACTTTGCCGTAATTTGCCACTACTTTTCAGTACGTTGCCACTACTTTGCAGTACTTTGCCACTACTTTTCAGTACTTTGCTGCTAGCTTGCCGTACTTTGCCACTACTTTGCCATTACGTTTCAGTACTTTGCTGCTACTTTGCCGTACTTTGCCACTACTTTTGAGTACTTTGCCACTACTTTACAGTACTTTGCCACTACTTTGCCGTACTCTGCCACTACTTTGCAGTACTTTGCCGCACTTTGTCACTACTGTGCAGTTCTTTGCCACTACTTTGCAGTACTTTGCCGTATTTTGCCACTACTTTGTAGTACTTTGCAACTACTTTGACCTACTTTGCCACTACTTGTCCGTACTTTTCCATATTTTGCTGTACTTTGCCACTACTTTTCAGTACTTTGCCAATACTTTACCCTACTTTGCCACTACTTTACCATACTTTGCCACTACTTTACCATACTTTCCCACTACTTTGCCATACTTTGCCACTACTTTACCATACTTTCCCACTACTTTGCCGTACTTTGCACTACTTTGCCGTACTTTGCCACTACTTTGCAGTACTTTGTCGTACTTTGCCACTACTTTGTAGTACTTTGCAACTACTTTGCCATACTTTGCCACTACTTTGCCGTACTTTGCCACTACTTTGCCGTACTTTGCCACTACTTTTCAGTACTTTGCCACTACTTTGCAGTACTTTGCCACTACTTTCCATACTTTCCCACTACTTTGCCATAATTTGCCACTACTTTACCATACTTTCCCACTACTTTGCCGTACTTTGCACTACTTTGCCATACTCTGCCACTACTTTGCAGTACTTTGTCGTACTTTGCCACTACTGTGCAGTTCTTTGCCACTACTTTGCAGTACTTTGCCGTACTTTGCCACTACTGTGCAGTTCTTTGCCACTACTTTGCAGTACTTTGCCGTACTTTGCCACTACTTTGTAGTACTTTGCCACTACTTTGACCTACTTTGCCACTACTTGTCCGTACTTTGCCACTACTTTGCCGTACTTTGCCACTACTTTGCCGTACTTTGCCACTACTTTTCAGTACTTTGCCACTACTTTGCAGTACTTTGCCACTACTTTGAAGTACTTTGCCACTACTTTACCCTACTTTTCCACTACTGTACCATACTTTACCACTACTTTACCATACTTTCCCACTACTTTGCCGTACTTTGCACTACTTTGCCGTACTTTGCCACTACTTTGCAGTACTTTGTCGTACTTTGCTACTACTTTGTAGTACTTTGCAACTACTTTGCCATACTTTGCCACTACTTTTCAGTAATTTGCCACGACTTTACCATACTTTGCCACTATTTTGCCGTACTTTGCCACTATTTGCCACTACTTTGCCGTACTTTGCCACTAATTTGCCGTACTTTGCTACTACTTTGCCATACTTTGCCACTACTTTTCAGTACATTGCCACTACTTTACAATACTTTGCCACTACTTTACCATACTTTGCCACTACTTTGCCGTACTTAGCCACTACTTTTCTGTACTTTGTCACTACTTTTTAGTACTTTGCAACTACTTTGCCGTACTTTGGCACTACTTTTCAGTACGTTGCCACTACCTTGCCGTATTTGCCACTACTTTTGAGTACTTTGCCACTTCTTTACCGTATTTTGCCACTACTTTGCAGTACTTTGCCATTACTTTTCAGTACTTTCCTGCTACTTTGCCACTACTTTTGACTACTTTGCCACTACTTTGCCGTACTTTGCCACTACTTTTCAGTACTTTGCCACCACTTTACAGTACTTTGCCACTACTTTGCAGTACTTTGTCACTACTGTGCAGTACATTGCCACTACTTTGCAGTACTTTGCCGTACTTTGCCACTACTTGTTAGTATTTTGCAACTACTTTGCCCTACTTTGCCACTACTTTGCCGTACTTTGCCACTACTTTGCCGTACTTTGCCACTACTTTTCAGTACTTTGCCACTACTTCTCAGTACTTTGCTACTACTTTGCCATACTTTGCCTCTTCTTTTCAGTACTTTGCCACGACTTTACCATACTTGGCCATGCTTTACCATACTTTGCCACTACTTTGCCGTACTTTGCACTACTTTGCCGTTCTTTGCCATTACTTTTAAGTACTTTGCCACTACTTTGCCACTACTTTACCCTACTTTGCCACTACTTTGCCGTACTTTGCCACTACTTTGCCGTAATTTGCCACTACTTTTCAGTACTTTGCCACTACTTTGCAGTACTTTGCCACTACTTTGAAGTACTTTGCCACTTCTTTGCACTACTTTGAAGTACTTTGCTACTACTTCGCGTTCTTTTCCACTACTTTGCCGTAATTTGCCACTACTTTTCAGTACGTTGCCACTACTTTGCAGTACTTTGCCACTACTTTTCAGTACTTTGCTGCTAGCTTGCCGTACTTTGCCACTACTTTGCCATTACGTTTCAGTACTTTGCTGCTACTTTGCCGTACTTTGCCACTACTTTTGAGTACTTTGCCACTACTTTACAGTACTTTGCCACTACTTTGCCGTACTCTGCCACTACTTTGCAGTACTTTGCCGCACTTTGTCACTACTGTGCAGTTCTTTGCCACTACTTTGCAGTACTTTGCCGTATTTTGCCACTACTTTGTAGTACTTTGCAACTACTTTGACCTACTTTGCCACTACTTGTCCGTACTTTTCCATATTTTGCTGTACTTTGCCACTACTTTTCAGTACTTTGCCAATACTTTACCCTACTTTGCCACTACTTTACCATACTTTGCCACTACTTTACCATACTTTCCCACTACTTTGCCATACTTTGCCACTACTTTACCATACTTTCCCACTACTTTGCCGTACTTTGCACTACTTTGCCGTACTTTGCCACTACTTTGCAGTACTTTGTCGTACTTTGCCACTACTTTGTAGTACTTTGCAACTACTTTGCCATACTTTGCCACTACTTTGCCGTACTTTGCCACTACTTTGCCGTACTTTGCCACTACTTTTCAGTACTTTGCCACTACTTTGCAGTACTTTGCCACTACTTTCCATACTTTCCCACTACTTTGCCATAATTTGCCACTACTTTACCATACTTTCCCACTACTTTGCCGTACTTTGCACTACTTTGCCATACTCTGCCACTACTTTGCAGTACTTTGTCGTACTTTGCCACTACTGTGCAGTTCTTTGCCACTACTTTGCAGTACTTTGCCGTACTTTGCCACTACTGTGCAGTTCTTTGCCACTACTTTGCAGTACTTTGCCGTACTTTGCCACTACTTTGTAGTACTTTGCCACTACTTTGACCTACTTTGCCACTACTTGTCCGTACTTTGCCACTACTTTGCCGTACTTTGCCACTACTTTGCCGTACTTTGCCACTACTTTTCAGTACTTTGCCACTACTTTGCAGTACTTTGCCACTACTTTGAAGTACTTTGCCACTACTTTACCCTACTTTTCCACTACTGTACCATACTTTACCACTACTTTACCATACTTTCCCACTACTTTGCCGTACTTTGCACTACTTTGCCGTACTTTGCCACTACTTTGCAGTACTTTGTCGTACTTTGCTACTACTTTGTAGTACTTTGCAACTACTTTGCCATACTTTGCCACTACTTTTCAGTAATTTGCCACGACTTTACCATACTTTGCCACTATTTTGCCGTACTTTGCCACTATTTGCCACTACTTTGCCGTACTTTGCCACTAATTTGCCGTACTTTGCTACTACTTTGCCATACTTTGCCACTACTTTTCAGTACATTGCCACTACTTTACAATACTTTGCCACTACTTTACCATACTTTGCCACTACTTTGCCGTACTTAGCCACTACTTTTCTGTACTTTGTCACTACTTTTTAGTACTTTGCAACTACTTTGCCGTACTTTGGCACTACTTTTCAGTACGTTGCCACTACCTTGCCGTATTTGCCACTACTTTTGAGTACTTTGCCACTTCTTTACCGTATTTTGCCACTACTTTGCAGTACTTTGCCATTACTTTTCAGTACTTTCCTGCTACTTTGCCACTACTTTTGACTACTTTGCCACTACTTTGCCGTACTTTGCCACTACTTTTCAGTACTTTGCCACCACTTTACAGTACTTTGCCACTACTTTGCAGTACTTTGTCACTACTGTGCAGTACATTGCCACTACTTTGCAGTACTTTGCCGTACTTTGCCACTACTTGTTAGTATTTTGCAACTACTTTGCCCTACTTTGCCACTACTTTGCCGTACTTTGCCACTACTTTGCCGTACTTTGCCACTACTTTTCAGTACTTTGCCACTACTTTTCAGTACCTTGCAACTACTTTGCCCTACTTTGCCACTACTTTTCCCGTACTTTGCAACTACTTTGCCGTACTTTGGCACTACATTTCAGTACTTCGCCACTACTTTGCCGTAATTTGCCACTACTTTTCAGTACGTTGCCACAACTTTGCAGTACTTTGCCGCTACTTTTCAGTACTTTGCTGCTAGCTTGCCGTACTTTGCCACTACTTTGCCGTACTTTGCCACTATTTGCCACTACTTTGCCGTACTTTGCCACTACTTTGCCGTACTTTGCTACTACTTTGCCATACTTAGCCTCTACTTTTCAGTACTTTGTCACTACTTTACCATACTTTGCCACCACTTTATCATACTTTGCCACTACTTTGCCGTACTTTGCCACTACTTTGCCGTACTTTGCCACTACTTTTCAGTACTTTGCCACTACTTTGCAGTACTTTGCCACTACTTTGAAGTACTTTGCCACTACTTTACCCTACTTTTCCACTACTGTACCATACTTTACCACTACTTTACCATACTTTCCCACTACTTTGCCGTACTTTGCACTACTTTGCCGTACTTTGCCACTACTTTGCAGTACTTTGTCGTACTTTGCTACTACTTTGTAGTACTTTGCAACTACTTTGCCATACTTTGCCACTACTTTTCAGTAATTTGCCACGACTTTACCATACTTTGCCACTATTTTGCCGTACTTTGCCACTATTTGCCACTACTTTGCCGTACTTTGCCACTAATTTGCCGTACTTTGCTACTACTTTGCCATACTTTGCCACTACTTTTCAGTACATTGCCACTACTTTACAATACTTTGCCACTACTTTACCATACTTTGCCACTACTTTGCCGTACTTAGCCACTACTTTTCTGTACTTTGTCACTACTTTTTAGTACTTTGCAACTACTTTGCCGTACTTTGGCACTACTTTTCAGTACGTTGCCACTACCTTGCCGTATTTGCCACTACTTTTGAGTACTTTGCCACTTCTTTACCGTATTTTGCCACTACTTTGCAGTACTTTGCCATTACTTTTCAGTACTTTCCTGCTACTTTGCCACTACTTTTGACTACTTTGCCACTACTTTGCTGTACTTTGCCACTACTTTTCAGTACTTTGCCACCACTTTACAGTACTTTGCCACTACTTTGCAGTACTTTGTCACTACTGTGCAGTACATTGCCACTACTTTGCAGTACTTTGCCGTACTTTGCCACTACTTGTTAGTATTTTGCAACTACTTTGCCCTACTTTGCCACTACTTTGCCGTACTTTGCCACTACTTTGCCGTACTTTGCCACTACTTTTCAGTACTTTGCCACTACTTTTCAGTACCTTGCAACTACTTTGCCCTACTTTGCCACTACTTTTCCCGTACTTTGCAACTACTTTGCCGTACTTTGGCACTACATTTCAGTACTTCGCCACTACTTTGCCGTAATTTGCCACTACTTTTCAGTACGTTGCCACAACTTTGCAGTACTTTGCCGCTACTTTTCAGTACTTTGCTGCTAGCTTGCCGTACTTTGCCACTACTTTGCCGTACTTTGCCACTATTTGCCACTACTTTGCCGTACTTTGCCGTACTTTGCTACTACTTTGCCATACTTAGCCTCTACTTTTCAGTACTTTGTCACTACTTTACCATACTTTGCCACCACTTTATCATACTTTGCCACTACTTTGCCGTACTTTGCACTACTTTGCCGTTCTTTGCCACTACTTTTAAGTACTTTGCCACTACTTTTCAGTAATTTGCCACGACTTTACCATACTTTGCCACTATTTTGCCGTACTTTGCCACTATTTGCCACTACTTTGCCGTACTTTGCCACTAATTTGCCGTACTTTGCTACTACTTTGCCATACTTTGCCACTACTTTTCAGTACATTGCCACTACTTTACAATACTTTGCCACTACTTTACCATACTTTGCCACTACTTTGCCGTACTTAGCCACTACTTTTCTGTACTTTGTCACTACTTTTTAGTACTTTGCAACTACTTTGCCGTACTTTGGCACTACTTTTCAGTACGTTGCCACTACCTTGCCGTATTTGCCACTACTTTTGAGTACTTTGCCACTTCTTTACCGTATTTTGCCACTACTTTGCAGTACTTTGCCATTACTTTTCAGTACTTTCCTGCTACTTTGCCACTACTTTTGACTACTTTGCCACTACTTTGCCGTACTTTGCCACTACTTTTCAGTACTTTGCCACCACTTTACAGTACTTTGCCACTACTTTGCAGTACTTTGTCACTACTGTGCAGTACATTGCCACTACTTTGCAGTACTTTGCCGTACTTTGCCACTACTTGTTAGTATTTTGCAACTACTTTGCCCTACTTTGCCACTACTTTGCCGTACTTTGCCACTACTTTGCCGTACTTTGCCACTACTTTTCAGTACTTTGCCACTACTTTTCAGTACCTTGCAACTACTTTGCCCTACTTTGCCACTACTTTTCCCGTACTTTGCAACTACTTTGCCGTACTTTGGCACTACATTTCAGTACTTCGCCACTACTTTGCCGTAATTTGCCACTACTTTTCAGTACGTTGCCACAACTTTGCAGTACTTTGCCGCTACTTTTCAGTACTTTGCTGCTAGCTTGCCGTACTTTGCCACTACTTTGCCGTACTTTGCCACTATTTGCCACTACTTTGCCGTACTTTGCCACTACTTTGCCGTACTTTGCTACTACTTTGCCATACTTAGCCTCTACTTTTCAGTACTTTGTCACTACTTTACCATACTTTGCCACCACTTTATCATACTTTGCCACTACTTTGCCGTACTTTGCACTACTTTGCCGTTCTTTGCCACTACTTTTAAGTACTTTGCCACTACTTTTCAGTAATTTGCCACTACTTTACCATACTTTGCCACTACTTTGCCGTACTTTGCCACTATTTGCAACTACTTTGCCATTCTTTGCCACTACTTTGCCGTACTTTGCTACTACTTTGCCATACTTTGCCACTACTTTTCAGTACTTTGCCACTACTTTACAATACTTTGCCACTACTTTACCATACTTTGCCACTACTTTACCATACTTTCCCACTACTTTGCCATACTTTGCCACTACTTTACCATACTTTCCCACTACTTTGCCGTACTTTGCACTACTTTGCCGTACTTTGCCACTACTTTGCAGTACTTTGTCGTACTTTGCCACTACTTTGTAGTACTTTGCAACTACTTTGCCATACTTTGCCACTACTTTGCCGTACTTTGCCACTACTTTGCCGTACTTTGCCACTACTTTTCAGTACTTTGCCACTACTTTGCAGTACTTTGCCACTACTTTACCATACTTTCCCACTACTTTGCCATACTTTGTCACTACTTTACCATACTTTCCCACTACTTTGCCGTACTTTGCACTACTTTGCCATACTCTGCCACTACTTTGCAGTACTTTGTCGTACTTTGCCACTACTGTGCAGTTCTTTGCCACTACTTTGCAGTACTTTGCCGTACTTTGCCACTACTGTGCAGTTCTTTGCCACTACTTTGCAGTACTTTGCCGTACTTTGCCACTACTTTGTAGTACTTTGCAACTACTTTGACCTACTTTGCCACTACTTGTCCGTACTTTGCCACTACTTTGCCGTACTTTGCCACTACTTTGCCGTACTTTGCCACTACTTTTCAGTACTTTGCCACTACTTTGCAGTACTTTGCCACTACTTTGAAGTACTTTGCCACTACTTTACCCTACTTTTCCACTACTTTACCATACTTTACCACTACTTTACCATACTTTCCCACTACTTTGCCGTACTTTGCACTACTTTGCCGTACTTTGCCACTACTTTGCAGTACTTTGTCGTACTTTGCTACTACTTTGTAGTACTTTGCAACTACTTTGCCATACTTTGCCACTACTTTTCAGTAATTTGCCACGACTTTACCATACTTTGCCACTATTTTGCCGTACTTTGCCACTATTTGCCACTACTTTGCCGTACTTTGCCACTAATTTGCCGTACTTTGCTACTACTTTGCCATACTTTGCCACTACTTTTCAGTACATTGCCACTACTTTACAATACTTTGCCACTACTTTACCATACTTTGCCACTACTTTGCCGTACTTAGCCACTACTTTTCTGTACTTTGTCACTACTTTTTAGTACTTTGCAACTACTTTGCCGTACTTTGGCACTACTTTTCAGTACGTTGCCACTACCTTGCCGTATTTGCCACTACTTTTGAGTACTTTGCCACTTCTTTACCGTATTTTGCCACTACTTTGCAGTACTTTGCCATTACTTTTCAGTACTTTCCTGCTACTTTGCCACTACTTTTGACTACTTTGCCACTACTTTGCCGTACTTTGCCACTACTTTTCAGTACTTTGCCACCACTTTACAGTACTTTGCCACTACTTTGCAGTACTTTGTCACTACTGTGCAGTACATTGCCACTACTTTGCAGTACTTTGCCGTACTTTGCCACTACTTGTTAGTATTTTGCAACTACTTTGCCCTACTTTGCCACTACTTTGCCGTACTTTGCCACTACTTTGCCGTACTTTGCCACTACTTTTCAGTACTTTGCCACTACTTTTCAGTACCTTGCAACTACTTTGCTCTACTTTGCCACTACTTTTCCCGTACTTTGCAACTACTTTACCATACTTTCCCACTACTTTGCCATACTTTGCCACTACTTTACCATACTTTCCCACTACTTTGCCGTACTTTGCCGTACTTTGTCGTAGTTTGCCACTACTTTGTAGTACTTTGCAACTACTTTGCCATACTTTGCCACTACTTTGCCATACTTTACCACTACTTTACCATACTTTCCCACTACTTTGCCGTACTCTGCACTACTTTGCCGTACTTTGCCACTACTTTGCAGTACTTTGTCGTACTTTGCTACTACTTTGTAGTACTTTGCAACTACTTTGCCATACTTTGCCACTACTTTTCAGTAATTTGCCACGACTTTACCATACTTTGCCACTATTTTGCCGTACTTTGCCACTATTTGCCACTACTTTGCCGTACTTTGCCACTACTTTACAATACTTTGCCACTACTTTACCATACTTTGCCACTACTTTACTTTTCAGTAATATGCCACGACTTTACCATACTTTGCCACTATTTTGCCGTACTTTGCCACTATTTGCCACTACTTTGCCGTACTTTGCCACTAATTTGCCGTACTTTGCTACTACTTTGCCATACTTTGCCACTACTTTTCAGTACTTTGCCACTACTTTACAATACTTTGCCACTACTTTACCATACTTTGCCACTACTTTGCCGTACTTAGCCACTACTTTTCTGTACTTTGTCACTACTTTTTAGTACTTTGCAAATACTTTGCACTACTTTGCCACCACTTTTCCGTACTTTACCGTACTTTGCCACTACTTTGCCGTACTTTGGCACTACTTTTCTGTACGTTGCCACTACCTTGCCGTATTTGCCACTACTTTTGAGTACTTTGCCACTTCTTTACCGTATTTTGCCACTACTTTGCAGTACTTTGCCATTACTTTTCAGTACTTTCCTGCTACTTTGCCACTACTTTTGACTACTTTGCCACTACTTTGCCGTACTTTGCCACTACTTTTCAGTACTTTGCCACTACTTTACAGTACTTTGCCACTACTTTGCAGTACTTTGTCACTACTGTGCAGTACATTGCCACTACTTTGCAGTACTTTGCCGTACTTTGCCACTACTTGTTAGTATTTTGCAACTACTTTGCCCTACATTGCCACTACTTTGCCGTACTTTGCCACTACTTTGCCGTACTTTGCCACTACTTTTCAGTACTTTGCCACTACTTTTCAGTACCTTGCAACTACTTTGCCCTACTTTGCCACTACTTTTCCCGTACTTTGCAACTACTTTGCCGTACTTTGGCACTACTTTTCAGTACTTTGCCACTACTTTTCAGTACCTTGCAACTACTTTGCCCTACTTTGCCACTACTTTTCCCGTACTTTGCAACTACTTTGCCGTACTTTGGCACTACTTTTCTGTACTTCGCCACTACTTTGCTGTACTTTGCCACTACTTTTCAGTACTTTTCCACTACTTTACCCTACTTTGCCACTACTTTACCATACTTTGCCACTACTTTACCATACTTTCCCACTACTTTGCCATACTTTGCCACTACTTTACCATACTTTCCCACTACTTTGCCGTACTTTGCACTACTTTACCATACTTTGCCACTATTTTGCCGTACTTTGCCACTATTTGCCACTACTTTGCCGTACTTTGCCACTAATTTGCCGTACTTTGCTACTACTTTGCCATACTTTGCCACTACTTTTCAGTACTTTGCCACTACTTTACAATACTTTGCCACTACTTTACCATACTTTGCCACTACTTTGCCGTACTTAGCCACTGCTTTTCTGTACTTTGTCACTACTTTTTAGTACTTTGCAAATACTTTGCACTACTTTGCCTCTACTTTTCCGTACTTTACCGTACTTTGCCACTACTTTGCCGTACTTTGGCACTACTTTTCTGTACGTTGCCACTTCCTTGCCGTATTTGCCACTACTTTTGAGTACTTTGCCACTTCTTTACCGTATTTTGCCACTACTTTGCAGTACTTTGCCATTACTTTTAAGTACTTTCCTGCTACTTTGCCACTACTTTTGACTACTTTGCCACTACTTTGCCGTACTTTGCCACTACTTTTCAGTACTTTGCCACTACTTTACAGTACTTTGCCACTACTTTGCAGTACTTTGTCACTATTGTGCAGTACATTGCCACTACTTTGCAGTACTTTGCCGTACTTTGCCACTACTTGTTAGTATTTTGCAACTACTTTGCCCAACATTGCCACTACTTTGCCGTACTTTGCCACTACTTTGCCGTACTTTGCCACTACTTTTCAGTACTTTGCTACTACTTTTCAGTACCTTGCAACTACTTTGCCCTACTTTGCCACTACTTTTCCCGTACTTTGCAAATACTTTGCCGTACTTTGGCACTACTTTTCAGTACTTCGCCACTACTTTGCCGTAATTTGCCACTACTTTTCAGTACGTTGCCACTAGTTTGCAGTACTTTGCCACTACTTTTCAGTACTTTGCTGCTTGCTTGCCGTACTTTGCCACTACTTTGCCGTACTTTGCCACTACTTTGCATTACTTTGCCATTACGTTTCAGTACTTTCCTGCTACTTTGCCACTACTTTTGACTACTTTGCCACTACTTTGCCGTACTTTGCCACTACTTTGCAGTACTTTGTCACTACTGTGCAGTACATTGCCACTACTTTGCCGTACTTTGCCACTACTTGTTAGTTTTTTGCAACTACTTTGCCGTACTTTGCCACTACTTTGCCGTACTTTGCCACTACTTTGCCGTACTTTGCCACTACTTTTCAGTACTTTGCCACTACTTTTCAGTACCTTGCAACTACTTTGCCCTACTTTGCCACTACTTTTCCCGTACTTTGCAACTACTTTGCCGTACTTTGGCACTACTTTTCAGTACTTCGCCACTACTTTGCCGTAATTTGCCACTACTTTTCAGTACGTTGCCACAACTTTGCAGTACTTTGCCGCTACTTTTCAGTACTTTGCTGCTAGCTTGCCGTACTTTGCAACTACTTTGCCGTACTTTGCCACTACTTTGCAGTACTTTGCCATTACTTTTCAGTACTTTCCTGCTACTTTGCCACTACTTTTGACTACTTTGCCACTACTTTGCCGTACTTTGCCACTACTTTTCAGTACTTTGCCACTACTTTACAGTACTTTGCCACTACTTTGCAGTACTTTGTCACTACTGTGCAGTACATTGCCACTACTTTGCAGTACTTTGCCGTACTTTGCCACTACTTGTTAGTATTTTGCAACTACTTTGCCCTACTTTGCCACTACTTTGCCGTACTTTGCCACTATTTTGCCGTACTTTGCCACTACTTTTCAGTACTTTGCCACTACTTTTCAGTACCTTGCAACTACTTTGCCCTACTTTGCCACTACTTTTCCCGTACTTTGCAACTACTTTGCCGTACTTTGGCACTACTTTTCAGTACTTCGCCACTACTTTGCCGTAATTTGCCACTACTTTTCAGTACGTTGCCACAACTTTGCAGTACTTTGCCGCTACTTTTCAGTACTTTGCTGCTAGCTTGCCGTACTTTGCCACTACTTTGCCGTACTTTGCCACTATTTGCCACTACTTTGCCGTACTTTGCCACTACTTTGCCGTACTTTGCTACTACTTTGCCATACTTAGCCTCTACTTTTCAGTACTTTGTCACTACTTTACCATACTTTGCCAAAACTTTATCATACTTT
The DNA here is from genome assembly GCF_978046115.1 of Saccoglossus kowalevskii. Classification (NCBI taxonomy): domain Eukaryota; kingdom Metazoa; phylum Hemichordata; class Enteropneusta; family Harrimaniidae; genus Saccoglossus; species Saccoglossus kowalevskii. The sequence goes on along the minus strand of NC_140656.1, from coordinate 64,293 downwards.
GCCACTACTTTGCCGTACTTTGCACTACTTTGCCGTACTTTGCCACTACTTTTAAGTACTTTGCCACTACTTTTCAGTAATTTGCCACTACTTTACCATACTTTGCCACTACTTTGCCGTACTTTGCCACTATTTGCAACTACTTTGCCGTTCTTTGCCACTACTTTGCCGTACTTTGCTACTACTTTGCCATACTTTGCCACTACTTTTCAGTACTTTGCCACTACTTTACAATACTTTGCCACTACTTTACCATACTTTGCCACTACTTTGCCGTACTTAGCCACTACTTTTCTGTACTTTGTCACTACTTTTTAGTACTTTGCAACTACTTTGCACTACTTTGCCACTACTTTTCCGTACTTTACCGTACTTTGCCACTACTTTGCCGTACTTTGGCACTACTTTTCAGTACGTTGCCACTACCTTGCCGTATTTGCCACTACTTTTGAGTACTTTGCCACTTCTTTACCGTATTTTGCCACTACTTTGCAGTACTTTGCCATTACTTTTCAATACTTTCCTGCTACTTTGCCACTACTTTTGACTACTTTGCCACTACTTTGCCGTACTTTGCCACTACTTTTCAGTACTTTGCCACTACTTTACAGTACTTTGCCACTACTTTGCAGTACTTTGTCACTACTGTGCAGTACTTTGCCACTACTTTGCAGTACTTTGCCGTACTTTGCCACTACTTGTTAGTATTTTGCAACTACTTTGCCCTACTTTGCCACTACTTTGCCGTACTTTGCCACTACTTTGCCGTACTTTGCCACTACTTTTCAGTACTTTGCCACTACTTTTCAGTACCTTGCAACTACTTTGCCCTACTTTGCCACTACTTTTCCCGTACTTTGCAACTACTTTGCCGTACTTTGGCACTACTTTTCAGTACTTCGCCACTACTTTGCCGTAATTTGCCACTACTTTTCAGTACGTTGCCACAACTTTGCAGTACTTTGCCGCTACTTTTCAGTACTTTGCTGCTAGCTTGCCGTACTTTGCCACTACTTTGCCGTACTTTGCCACTATTTGCCACTACTTTGCCGTACTTTGCCACTACTTTGCCGTACTTTGCTACTACTTTGCCATACTTAGCCTCTACTTTTCAGTACTTTGTCACTACTTTACCATACTTTGCCACCACTTTATCATACTTTGCCACTACTTTGCCGTACTTTGCACTACTTTGCCGTACTTTGCCACTACTTTTAAGTACTTTGCCACTACTTTTCAGTAATTTGCCACTACTTTACCATACTTTGCCACTACTTTGCCGTACTTTGCCACTATTTGCAACTACTTTGCCGTTCTTTGCCACTACTTTGCCGTACTTTGCTACTACTTTGCCATACTTTGCCACTACTTTTCAGTACTTTGCTACTACTTTGCCATACTTTGCCTCTACTTTTCAGTACTTTGAAACTAATTTACCATACTTGGCCACTACTTTACCATACTTTGCCACTACTTTGCCGTACTTTGCACTACTTTGCCGTACTTTGCCATTACTTTTAAGTACTTTGCCACTACTTTTCAGTACTTTGCTACTACTTTTCAGTACCTTGCAACTACTTTGCCCTACTTTGCCACTACTTTTCCCGTACTTTGCAAATACTTTGCCGTACTTTGGCACTACTTTTCAGTACTTCGCCACTACTTTGCCGTAATTTGCCACTACTTTTCAGTACGTTGCCACTAGTTTGCAGTACTTTGCCACTACTTTTCAGTACTTTGCTGCTAGCTTGCCGTACTTTGCCACTACTTTGCCGTACTTTGCCACTACTTTGCATTACTTTGCCATTACGTTTCAGTACTTTCCTGCTACTTTGCCACTACTTTTGACTACTTTGCCACTACTTTGCCGTACTTTGCCACTACTTTTCAGTACTTTGCCACTACTTTACAGTACTTTGTCACTACTGTGCAGTACATTGCCACTACTTTGCCGTACTTTGCCACTACTTGTTAGTTTTTTGCAACTACTTTGCCGTACTTTGCCACTACTTTGCCGTACTTTGCCACTACTTTGCCGTACTTTGCCACTACTTTTCAGTACTTTGCCACTACTTTTCAGTACCTTGCAACTACTTTGCCCTACTTTGCCACTACTTTTCCCGTACTTTGCAACTACTTTGCCGTACTTTGGCACTACTTTTCAGTACTTCGCCACTACTTTGCCGTAATTTGCCACTACTTTTCAGTACGTTGCCACAACTTTGCAGTACTTTGCCGCTACTTTTCAGTACTTTGCTGCTAGCTTGCCGTACTTTGCCACTACTTTGCCGTACTTTGCCACTACTTTGCAGTACTTTGCCATTACTTTTCAGTACTTTCCTGCTACTTTGCCACTACTTTTGACTACTTTGCCACTACTTTGCCGTACTTTGCCACTACTTTTCAGTACTTTGCCACTACTTTACAGTACTTTGCCACTACTTTGCAGTACTTTGTCACTACTGTGCAGTACATTGCCACTACTTTTCAGTACGTTGCCACAACTTTGCAGTACTTTGCCGCTACTTTTCAGTACTTTGCTGCTAGCTTGCCGTACTTTGCCACTACTTTGCCGTACTTTGCCACTATTTGCCACTACTTTGCCGTACTTTGCCACTACTTTGCCGTACTTTGCTACTACTTTGCCATACTTAGCCTCTACTTTTCAGTACTTTGTCACTACTTTACCATACTTTGCCAAAACTTTATCATACTTTGCCACTACTTTGCCGTACTTTGCACTACTTTGCCGTACTTTGCCACTACTTTTAAGTACTTTGCCACTACTTTTCAGTAATTTGCCACTACTTTACCATACTTTGCCACTACTTTGCCGTACTTTGCCACTATTTGCAACTACTTTGCCGTTCTTTGCCACTACTTTGCCGTACTTTGCTACTACTTTGCCATACTTTGCCACTACTTTTCAGTACTTTGCCACTACTTTACAATACTTTGCCACTACTTTACCATACTTTGCCACTACTTTGCCGTACTTAGCCACTACTTTTCTGTACTTTGTCACTACTTTTTAGTACTTTGCAACTACTTTGCCGTACTTTGCCACTACTTTTGACTACTTTGCCACTACTTTACAGTACTTTGCCACTACTTTGCAGTACTCTGCCACTACTTTGCAGTATTTTGCCGCACTTTGTCACTACTGTGCAGTTCTTTGCCACTACTTTGCAGTACTTTGCCGTACTTTGCCACTACTTTGTAGTACTTTGCAACTACTTTGACCTACTTTGCCACTAGTTGTCCGTACTTTTCCATATTTTGCTGTACTTTGCCACTACTTTTCAGTACTTTGCCACTACTTTACCCTACTTTGCCACTACTTTACCATACTTTGCCACTACTTTACCATACTTTCCCACTACTTTGCCATACTTTGCCACTACTTTACCATACTTTCCCTCTACTTTGCCGTACTTTGCACTACTTTGCCGTACTTTGCCACTACTTTGCAGTACTTTGTCGTACTTTGCCACTACTTTGTAGTAGTTTGCCATACTTTGCCACTACTTTGCCGTACTTTGCCACTACTTTGCCGTACTTTGCCACTACTTTTCAGTACTTTGCCACTACTTTTCAGTAATTTGCCACGACTTTACCATACTTTGCCACTATTTTGCCGTACTTTGCCACTATTTGCCACTACTTTGCCGTACTTTGTCACTAATTTGCCGTACTTTGCTACTACTTTGCCATACTTTGCCACTATTTGCCACTACTTTGCCCTACTTTGCCACTACTTTGCCGTACTTTGCCACTACTTTGCCGTACTTTGCCACTACTTTTCAGTACTTTGCCACTACTTTTCAGTACCTTGCAACTACTTTGCCCTACTTTGCCACTACTTTTCCCGTACTTTGCAACTACTTTGCCGTACTTTGGCACTACTTTTCAGTACTTCGCCACTACTTTGCCGTAATTTGCCACTACTTTTCAGTACGTTGCCACAACTTTGCAGTACTTTGCCGCTACTTTTCAGTACTTTGCTGCTAGCTTGCCGTACTTTGCCACTACTTTGCCGTACTTTGCCACTATTTGCCACTACTTTGCCGTACTTTGCCACTACTTTGCCGTACTTTGCTACTACTTTGCCATACTTAGCCTCTACTTTTCAGTACTTTGTCACTACTTTACCATACTTTGCCAAAACTTTATCATACTTTGCCACTACTTTGCCGTACTTTGCACTACTTTGCCGTACTTTGCTACTTTGCCGTACTTTGCCACTACTTTTAAGTACTTTGCCACTACTTTTCAGTAATTTGCCACTACTTTACCATACTTTGCCACTACTTTGCCGTACTTTGCCACTATTTGCAACTACTTTGCCGTTCTTTGCCACTACTTTGCCGTACTTTGCTACTACTTTGCCATACTTTGCCACTACTTTTCAGTACTACTTTGCCACTACTTTACCATACTTTGCCACTACTTTGCCGTACTTAGCCACTACTTTTCTGTACTTTGTCACTACTTTTTAGTACTTTGCAACTACTTTGCACTACTTTGCCACTACTTTTCCGTACTTTACCGTACTTTGCCACTACTTTGCCGTACTTTGGCACTACTTTTCAGTACGTTGCCACTACCTTGCCGTATTTGCCACTACTTTTGAGTACTTTGCCACTTCTTTACCGTATTTTGCCACTACTTTGCAGTACTTTGCCATTACTTTTCAGTACTTTCCTGCTACTTTGCCACTACTTTTGACTACTTTGCCACTACTTTGCCGTACTTTGCCACTACTTTTCAGTACTTTGCCACTACTTTACAGTACTTTGCCACTACTTTGCAGTACTTTGTCACTACTGTGCAGTACTTTGCCACTACTTTGCAGTACTTTGCCGTACTTTGCCACTACTTGTTAGTATTTTGCAACTACTTTGCCCTACTTTGCCACTACTTTGCCGTACTTTGCCACTACTTTGCCGTACTTTGCCACTACTTTTCAGTACTTTGCCACTACTTTTCAGTACCTTGCAACTACTTTGCCCTACTTTGCCACTACTTTTCCCGTACTTTGCAACTACTTTGCCGTACTTTGGCACTACTTTTCAGTACTTCGCCACTACTTTGCCGTAATTTGCCACTACTTTTCAGTACGTTGCCACAACTTTGCAGTACTTTGCCGCTACTTTTCAGTACTTTACTGCTAGCTTGCCGTACTTTGCCACTACTTTGCCGTACTTTGCCACTATTTGCCACTACTTTGCCGTACTTTGCCACTACTTTGCCGTACTTTGCTACTACTTTGCCATACTTAGCCTCTACTTTTCAGTACTTTGTCACTACTTTACCATACTTTGCCACCACTTTATCATACTTTGCCACTACTTTGCCGTACTTTGCACTACTTTGCCGTACTTTGCCACTACTTTTAAGTACTTTGCCACTACTTTTCAGTAATTTGCCACTACTTTACCATACTTTGCCACTACTTTGCCGTACTTTGCCACTATTTGCAACTACTTTGCCGTTCTTTGCCACTACTTTGCCGTACTTTGCTACTACTTTGCCATACTTTGCCACTACTTTTCAGTACTTTGCTACTTCTTTGCCATACTTTGCCTCTACTTTTCAGTACTTTGAAACTACTTTACCATACTTGGCCACTACTTTACCATACTTTGCCACTACTTTACCATACTTTGCCACTACTTTGCCGTACTTTGCACTACTTTGCCGTACTTTGCCATTACTTTTAAGTACTTTGCCACTACTTTTCAGTACTTTGCCACTACTTTACCCTACTTTGCCACTACTTTGCCGTACTTTGCCACTACTTTGCCGTACTTTGCCACTACTTTTCAGTGCTTTGCCACTACTTTGCAGTACTTTGCCACTACTTTGCCGTACTTTGCCACTACTTTGCATTACTTTGCCATTACGTTTCAGTACTTTGCTGCTACTTTGCCGTACTTTGCCACTACTTTTGACTACTTTGCCACTACTTTACAGTACTTTGCCACTACTTTGCAGTACTCTGCCACTACTTTGCAGTATTTTGCCGCACTTTGTCACTACTGTGCAGTTCTTTGCCACTACTTTGCAGTACTTTGCCGTACTTTGCCACTACTTTGTAGTACTTTGCAACTACTTTGACCTACTTTGCCACTAGTTGTCCGTACTTTTCCATATTTTGCTGTACTTTGCCACTACTTTTCAGTACTTTGCCACTACTTTACCCTACTTTGCCACTACTTTACCATACTTTGCCACTACTTTACCATACTTTCCCACTACTTTGCCATACTTTGCCACTACTTTACCATACTTTCCCTCTACTTTGCCGTACTTTGCACTACTTTGCCGTACTTTGCCACTACTTTGCAGTACTTTGTCGTACTTTGCCACTACTTTGTAGTAGTTTGCCATACTTTGCCACTACTTTGCCGTACTTTGCCACTACTTTGCCGTACTTTGCCACTACTTTTCAGTACTTTGCCACTACTTTGCAGTACTTTGCCACTACTTTGAAGTACTTTGCCAATACTTTACCTTACTTTGCCACTACTTTACCATACTTTACCAGTACTTTACCATACTTTCCCACTACTTTGCCGTACTTTGCACTACTTTGCCGTAATTTGCCACTACTTTGTAGTACTTTGTCGTACTTTGCCACTACTTTGTAGTACTTTGCAACTACTTTGCCATACTTTGCCACTACTTTTCAGTAATTTGCCACGACTTTACCATACTTTGCCACTATTTTGCCGTACTTTGCCACTATTTGCCACTACTTTGCCGTACTTTGTCACTAATTTGCCGTACTTTGCTACTACTTTGCCATACTTTGCCACTATTTGCCACTACTTTGCCCTACTTTGCCACTACTTTGCCGTACTTTGCCACTACTTTGCCGTACTTTGCCACTACTTTTCAGTACTTTGCCACTACTTTTCAGTACCTTGCAACTACTTTGCCCTACTTTGCCACTACTTTTCCCGTACTTTGCAACTACTTTGCCGTACTTTGGCACTACTTTTCAGTACTTCGCCACTACTTTGCCGTAATTTGCCACTACTTTTCAGTACGTTGCCACAACTTTGCAGTACTTTGCCGCTACTTTTCAGTACTTTGCTGCTAGCTTGCCGTACTTTGCCACTACTTTGCCGTACTTTGCCACTATTTGCCACTACTTTGCCGTACTTTGCCACTACTTTGCCGTACTTTGCTACTACTTTGCCATACTTAGCCTCTACTTTTCAGTACTTTGTCACTACTTTACCATACTTTGCCACCACTTTATCATACTTTGCCACTACTTTGCACTACTTTGCCGTACTTTGCCACTACTTTTAAGTACTTTGCCACTACTTTTCAGTAATTTGCCACTACTTTACCATACTTTGCCACTACTTTGCCGTACTTTGCCACTATTTGCAACTACTTTGCCGTTCTTTGCCACTACTTTGCCGTACTTTGCTACTACTTTGCCATACTTTGCCACTACTTTTCAGTACTTTGCTACTACTTTGCCATACTTTGCCTCTACTTTTCAGTACTTTGAAACTACTTTACCATACTTGGCCACTACTTTACCATACTTTGTCACTACTTTACCATACTTTGCCACTACTTTGCCGTACTTTGCACTACTTTGCCGTACTTTGCCATTACTTTTAAGTACTTTGCCACTACTTTTCAGTACTTTGCTACTACTTTTCAGTACCTTGCAACTACTTTGCCCTACTTTGCCACTACTTTTCCCGTACTTTGCAAATACTTTGCCGTACTTTGGCACTACTTTTCAGTACTTCGCCACTACTTTGCCGTAATTTGCCACTACTTTTCAGTACGTTGCCACTAGTTTGCAGTACTTTGCCACTACTTTTCAGTACTTTGCTGCTAGCTTGCCGTACTTTGCCACTACTTTGCCGTACTTTGCCACTACTTTGCATTACTTTGCCATTACGTTTCAGTACTTTCCTGCTACTTTGCCACTACTTTTGACTACTTTGCCACTACTTTGCCGTACTTTGCCACTACTTTTCAGTACTTTGCCACTACTTTACAGTACTTTGCCACTACTTTGCAGTACTTTGTCACTACTGTGCAGTACATTGCCACTACTTTGCCGTACTTTGCCACTACTTGTTAGTTTTTTGCAACTACTTTGCCGTACTTTGCCACTACTTTGCCGTACTTTGCCACTACTTTGCCGTACTTTGCCACTACTTTTCAGTACTTTGCCACTACTTTTCAGTACCTTGCAACTACTTTGCCCTACTTTGCCACTACTTTTCCCGTACTTTGCAACTACTTTGCCGTACTTTGGCACTACTTTTCAGTACTTCGCCACTACTTTGCCGTAATTTGCCACTACTTTTCAGTACGTTGCCACAACTTTGCAGTACTTTGCCGCTACTTTTCAGTACTTTGCTGCTAGCTTGCCGTACTTTGCCACTACTTTGCCGTACTTTGCCACTACTTTGCAGTACTTTGCCATTACTTTTCAGTACTTTCCTGCTACTTTGCCACTACTTTTGACTACTTTGCCACTACTTTGCCGTACTTTGCCACTACTTTTCAGTACTTTGCCACTACTTTACAGTACTTTGCCACTACTTTGCAGTACTTTGTCACTACTGTGCAGTACATTGCCACTACTTTGCAGTACTTTGCCGTACTTTGCCACTACTTGTTAGTATTTTGCAACTACTTTGCCCTACTTTGCCACTACTTTGCCGTACTTTGCCACTATTTTGCCGTACTTTGCCACTACTTTTCAGTACTTTGCCACTACTTTTCAGTACCTTGCAACTACTTTGCCCTACTTTGCCACTACTTTTCCCGTACTTTGCAACTACTTTGCCGTACTTTGGCACTACTTTTCAGTACTTCGCCACTACTTTGCCGTAATTTGCCACTACTTTTCAGTACGTTGCCACAACTTTGCAGTACTTTGCCGCTACTTTTCAGTACTTTGCTGCTAGCTTGCCGTACTTTGCCACTACTTTGCCGTACTTTGCCACTATTTGCCACTACTTTGCCGTACTTTGCCACTACTTTGCCGTACTTTGCTACTACTTTGCCATACTTAGCCTCTACTTTTCAGTACTTTGTCACTACTTTACCATACTTTGCCAAAACTTTATCATACTTTGCCACTACTTTGCCGTACTTTGCACTACTTTGCCGTACTTTGCCACTACTTTTAAGTACTTTGCCACTACTTTTCAGTAATTTGCCACTACTTTACTATACTTTGCCACTACTTTGCCGTACTTTGCCACTATTTGCAACTACTTTGCCGTTCTTTGCCACTACTTTGCCGTACTTTGCTACTACTTTGCCATACTTTGCCACTACTTTTCAGTACTTTGCCACTACTTTACAATACTTTGCCACTACTTTACCATACTTTGCCACTACTTTGCCGTACTTAGCCACTACTTTTCTGTACTTTGTCACTACTTTTTAGTACTTTGCAACTACTTTGCACTACTTTGCCACTACTTTTCCGTACTTTACCGTACTTTGCCACTACTTTGCCGTACTTTGGCACTACTTTTCAGTACGTTGCCACTACCTTGCCGTATTTGCCACTACTTTTGAGTACTTTGCCACTTCTTTACCGTATTTTGCCACTACTTTGCAGTACTTTGCCATTACTTTTCAGTACTTTCCTGCTACTTTGCCACTACTTTTGACTACTTTGCCACTACTTTGCCGTACTTTGCCACTACTTTTCAGTACTTTGCCACTACTTTACAGTACTTTGCCACTACTTTGCAGTACTTTGTCACTACTGTGCAGTACTTTGCCACTACTTTGCAGTACTTTGCCGTACTTTGCCACTACTTGTTAGTATTTTGCAACTACTTTGCCCTACTTTGCCACTACTTTGCCGTACTTTGCCACTACTTTGCCGTACTTTGCCACTACTTTTCAGTACTTTGCCACTACTTTTCAGTACCTTGCAACTACTTTGCCCTACTTTGCCACTACTTTTCCCGTACTTTGCAACTACTTTGCCGTACTTTGGCACTACTTTTCAGTACTTCGCCACTACTTTGCCGTAATTTGCCACTACTTTTCAGTACGTTGCCACAACTTTGCAGTACTTTGCCGCTACTTTTCAGTACTTTACTGCTAGCTTGCCGTACTTTGCCACTACTTTGCCGTACTTTGCCACTATTTGCCACTACTTTGCCGTACTTTGCCACTACTTTGCCGTACTTTGCTACTACTTTGCCATACTTAGCCTCTACTTTTCAGTACTTTGTCACTACTTTACCATACTTTGCCACCACTTTATCATACTTTGCCACTACTTTGCCGTACTTTGCAGACTTTTCAGTACTTTGCCACTACTTTTAAGCACTTTGCCACTACTTTTCAGTAATTTGCCACTACTTTACCATACTTTGCCACTACTTTGCCGTACTTTGCCACTATTTGCAACTACTTTGCCGTTCTTTGCCACTACTTTGCCGTACTTTGCTACTACTTTGCCATACTTTGCCACTACTTTTCAGTACTTTGCTACTTCTTTGCCATACTTTGCCTCTACTTTTCAGTACTTTGAAACTACTTTACCATACTTGGCCACTACTTTACCATACTTTGGCCACTACTTTACCATACTTTGCCACTACTTTGCCGTACTTTGCACTACTTTGCCGTACTTTGCCATTACTTTTAAGTACTTTGCCACTACTTTTCAGTACTTTGCCACTACTTTACCCTACTTTGCCACTACTTTGCCGTACTTTGCCACTACTTTGCCGTACTTTGCCACTACTTTTCAGTGCTTTGCCACTACTTTGCAGTACTTTGCCACTACTTTGCCGTACTTTGCCACTACTTTGCATTACTTTGCCATTACGTTTCAGTACTTTGCTGCTACTTTGCCGTACTTTGCCACTACTTTTGACTACTTTGCCACTACTTTACAGTACTTTGCCACTACTTTGCAGTACTCTGCCACTACTTTGCAGTATTTTGCCGCACTTTGTCACTACTGTGCAGTTCTTTGCCACTACTTTGCAGTACTTTGCCGTACTTTGCCACTACTTTGTAGTACTTTGCAACTACTTTGACCTACTTTGCCACTAGTTGTCCGTACTTTTCCATATTTTGCTGTACTTTGCCACTACTTTTCAGTACTTTGCCACTACTTTACCCTACTTTGCCACTACTTTACCATACTTTGCCACTACTTTACCATACTTTCCCACTACTTTGCCATACTTTGCCACTACTTTACCATACTTTCCCTCTACTTTGCCGTACTTTGCACTACTTTGCCGTACTTTGCCACTACTTTGCAGTACTTTGTCGTACTTTGCCACTACTTTGTAGTAGTTTGCCATACTTTGCCACTACTTTGCCGTACTTTGCCACTACTTTGCCGTACTTTGCCACTACTTTTCAGTACTTTGCCACTACTTTGCAGTACTTTGCCACTACTTTGAAGTACTTTGCCAATACTTTACCTTACTTTGCCACTACTTTACCATACTTTACCACTACTTTACCATACTTTCCCACTACTTTGCCGTACTTTGCACTACTTTGCCGTACTTTGCCACTACTTTGTAGTACTTTGTCGTACTTTGCCACTACTTTGTAGTACTTTGCAACTACTTTGCCATACTTTGCCACTACTTTTCAGTAATTTGCCACGACTTTACCATACTTTGCCACTATTTTGCCGTACTTTGCCACTATTTGCCACTACTTTGCCGTACTTTGCCACTAATTTGCCGTACTTTGCTACTACTTTGCCATACTTTGCCACTACTTTTCAGTACTTTGCCACTACTTTACAATACTTTGCCACTACTTTACCATACTTTGCCACTACTTTGCCGTACTTAGCCACTACTTTTCTGTACTTTGTCACTACTTTTTAGTACTTTGCAACTACTTTGCACTACTTTGCCACTACTTTTCCGTACTTTACCGTACTTTGCCACTACTTTGCCGTACTTTGGCACTACTTTTCAGTACGTTGCCACTACACTGCCGTATTTGCCACTACTTGTGAGTACTTTGCCACTTCTTTACCGTATTTTGCCACTACTTTGCAGTACTTTGCCATTACTTTTCAGTACTTTCCTGCTACTTTGCCACTACTTTTGACTACTTTGCCACTACTTTGCCGTACTTTGCCACTACTTTTCAGTACTTTGCCACTACTTTACAGTACTTTGCCACTACTTTGCAGTACTTTGTCACTACTGTGCAGTACATTGCCACTACTTTGCAGTACTTTGCCATACTTTGCCACTACTTGTTAGTATTTTGCAACTACTTTGCCCTACTTTGCCACTACTTTGCCGTACTTTGCCACTACTTTGCCGTACTTTGCCACTACCTTTCAGTACTTTGCCACTACGTTTCAGTACCTTGCAACTACTTTGCCCTACTTTGCCACTACTTTCCCCGTACTTTGCAACTACTTTGCCGTACTTTGGCACTACTTTTCAGTACTTCGCCACTACTTTGCCGTAATTTGCCACTACTTTTCAGTACGTTGCCACTAGTTTGCAGTACTTTGCCACTACTTTTCAGTACTTTGCTGCTAGCTTGCCGTACTTTGCCACTACATTACCGTACTTTGCCACTACTTTGCATTACTTTGCCATTACGTTTCAGTACTTTGCTGCTACTTTGCCGTACTTTGCCAATACATTTGAGTACTTTGCCACTACTTTACAGTACTTTGCCACTACTTTGCAGTACTCTGCCACTACTTTGCAGTACTTTGCCGCACTTTGTCACTACTGTGCAGTTCTTTGCCACTACTTTGCAGTACTTTGCCGTACTTTGCCACTACTTTGTAGTACTTTGCAACTACTTTGACCTACTTTGCCACTACTTGTCCGTACTTTTCCATACTTTGCTGTACTTTGCCACTAATTTTCAGTACTTTGCCACTACTTTACCCTACTTTGCCACTACTTTACCATACTTTGCCACTACATTACCATACTTTCCCACTACTTTGCCATACTTTGCCACTACTTTACCATACTTTCCCACTACTTTGCCGTACTTTGCACTACTTTCCCGTACTTTGCCACTACTGTGCAGTACTTTGCCACTACTTTGCAGTACTTTGCCGTACTTTGCCACTACTTGTTAGTATTTTGCAACTACTTTGCCCTACTTTGCCACTACTTTGCCGTACTTTGCCACTACTTTGCCGTACTTTGCCACTACTTTTCAGTACTTTGCCACTACTTTTCAGTACCTTGCAACTACTTTGCCCTACTTTGCCACTACTTTTCCCGTACTTTGCAACTACTTTGCCGTACTTTGGCACTACTTTTCAGTACTTCGCCACTACTTTGCCGTAATTTGCCACTACTTTTCAGTACGTTGCCACAACTTTGCAGTACTTTGCCGCTACTTTTCAGTACTTTACTGCTAGCTTGCCGTACTTTGCCACTACTTTGCCGTACTTTGCCACTATTTGCCACTACTTTGCCGTACTTTGCCACTACTTTGCCGTACTTTGCTACTACTTTGCCATACTTAGCCTCTACTTTTCAGTACTTTGTCACTACTTTACCATACTTTGCCACCACTTTATCATACTTTGCCACTACTTTGCCGTACTTTGCACTACTTTGCCGTACTTTGCCACTACTTTTAAGTACTTTGCCACTACTTTTCAGTAATTTGCCACTACTTTACCATACTTTGCCACTACTTTGCCGTACTTTGCCACTATTTGCAACTACTTTGCCGTTCTTTGCCACTACTTTGCCGTACTTTGCTACTACTTTGCCATACTTTGCCACTACTTTTCAGTACTTTGCTACTTCTTTGCCATACTTTGCCTCTACTTTTCAGTACTTTGAAACTACTTTACCATACTTGGCCACTACTTTACCATACTTTGCCACTACTTTACCATACTTTGCCACTACTTTGCCGTACTTTGCACTACTTTGCCGTACTTTGCCATTACTTTTAAGTACTTTGCCACTACTTTTCAGTACTTTGCCACTACTTTACCCTACTTTGCCACTACTTTGCCGTACTTTGCCACTACTTTGCCGTACTTTGCCACTACTTTTCAGTGCTTTGCCACTACTTTGCAGTACTTTGCCAGTACTTTGCCGTACTTTGCCACTACTTTGCATTACTTTGCCATTACGTTTCAGTACTTTGCTGCTACTTTGCCGTACTTTGCCACTACTTTTGACTACTTTGCCACTACTTTACAGTACTTTGCCACTACTTTGCAGTACTCTGCCACTACTTTGCAGTATTTTGCCGCACTTTGTCACTACTGTGCAGTTCTTTGCCACTACTTTGCAGTACTTTGCCGTACTTTGCCACTACTTTGTAGTACTTTGCAACTACTTTGACCTACTTTGCCACTAGTTGTCCGTACTTTTCCATATTTTGCTGTACTTTGCCACTACTTTTCAGTACTTTGCCACTACTTTACCCTACTTTGCCACTACTTTACCATACTTTGCCACTACTTTACCATACTTTCCCACTACTTTGCCATACTTTGCCACTACTTTACCATACTTTCCCTCTACTTTGCCGTACTTTGCACTACTTTGCCGTACTTTGCCACTACTTTGCAGTACTTTGTCGTACTTTGCCACTACTTTGTAGTAGTTTGCCATACTTTGCCACTACTTTGCCGTACTTTGCCACTACTTTGCCGTACTTTGCCACTACTTTTCAGTACTTTGCCACTACTTTGCAGTACTTTGCCACTACTTTGAAGTACTTTGCCAATACTTTACCTTACTTTGCCACTACTTTACCATACTTTACCACTACTTTACCATACTTTCCCACTACTTTGCCGTACTTTGCACTACTTTGCCGTACTTTGCCACTACTTTGTAGTACTTTGTCGTACTTTGCCACTACTTTGTAGTACTTTGCAACTACTTTGCCATACTTTGCCACTACTTTTCAGTAATTTGCCACGACTTTACCATACTTTGCCACTATTTTGCCGTACTTTGCCACTATTTGCCACTACTTTGCCGTACTTTGCCACTAATTTGCCGTACTTTGCTACTACTTTGCCATACTTTGCCACTACTTTTCAGTACTTTGCCACTACTTTACAATACTTTGCCACTACTTTACCATACTTTGCCACTACTTTGCCGTACTTAGCCACTACTTTTCTGTACTTTGTCACTACTTTTTAGTACTTTGCAACTACTTTGCACTACTTTGCCACTACTTTTCCGTACTTTACCGTACTTTGCCACTACTTTGCCGTACTTTGGCACTACTTTTCAGTACGTTGCCACTACACTGCCGTATTTGCCACTACTTGTGAGTACTTTGCCACTTCTTTACCGTATTTTGCCACTACTTTGCAGTACTTTGCCATTACTTTTCAGTACTTTCCTGCTACTTTGCCACTACTTTTGACTACTTTGCCACTACTTTGCCGTACTTTGCCACTACTTTTCAGTACTTTGCCACTACTTTACAGTACTTTGCCACTACTTTGCAGTACTTTGTCACTACTGTGCAGTACATTGCCACTACTTTGCAGTACTTTGCCATACTTTGCCACTACTTGTTAGTATTTTGCAACTACTTTGCCCTACTTTGCCACTACTTTGCCGTACTTTGCCACTACTTTGCCGTACTTTGCCACTACCTTTCAGTACTTTGCCACTACGTTTCAGTACCTTGCAACTACTTTGCCCTACTTTGCCACTACTTTCCCCGTACTTTGCAACTACTTTGCCGTACTTTGGCACTACTTTTCAGTACTTCGCCACTACTTTGCCGTAATTTGCCACTACTTTTCAGTACGTTGCCACTAGTTTGCAGTACTTTGCCACTACTTTTCAGTACTTTGCTGCTAGCTTGCCGTACTTTGCCACTACATTACCGTACTTTGCCACTACTTTGCATTACTTTGCCATTACGTTTCAGTACTTTGCTGCTACTTTGCCGTACTTTGCCAATACATTTGAGTACTTTGCCACTACTTTACAGTACTTTGCCACTACTTTGCAGTACTCTGCCACTACTTTGCAGTACTTTGCCGCACTTTGTCACTACTGTGCAGTTCTTTGCCACTACTTTGCAGTACTTTGCCGTACTTTGCCACTACTTTGTAGTACTTTGCAACTACTTTGACCTACTTTGCCACTACTTGTCCGTACTTTTCCATACTTTGCTGTACTTTGCCACTAATTTTCAGTACTTTGCCACTACTTTACCCTACTTTGCCACTACTTTACCATACTTTGCCACTACATTACCATACTTTCCCACTACTTTGCCATACTTTGCCACTACTTTACCATACTTTCCCACTACTTTGCCGTACTTTGCACTACTTTCCCGTACTTTGCCACTACTGTGCAGTACTTTGCCACTACTTTGCAGTACTTTGCCGTACTTTGCCACTACTTGTTAGTATTTTGCAACTACTTTGCCCTACTTTGCCACTACTTTGCCGTACTTTGCCACTACTTTGCCGTACTTTGCCACTACTTTTCAGTACTTTGCCACTACTTTTCAGTACCTTGCAACTACTTTGCCCTACTTTGCCACTACTTTTCCCGTACTTTGCAACTACTTTGCCGTACTTTGGCACTACTTTTCAGTACTTCGCCACTACTTTGCCGTAATTTGCCACTACTTTTCAGTACGTTGCCACAACTTTGCAGTACTTTGCCGCTACTTTTCAGTACTTTACTGCTAGCTTGCCGTACTTTGCCACTACTTTGCCGTACTTTGCCACTATTTGCCACTACTTTGCCGTACTTTGCCACTACTTTGCCGTACTTTGCTACTACTTTGCCATACTTAGCCTCTACTTTTCAGTACTTTGTCACTACTTTACCATACTTTGCCACCACTTTATCATACTTTGCCACTACTTTGCCGTACTTTGCACTACTTTGCCGTACTTTGCCACTACTTTTAAGTACTTTGCCACTACTTTTCAGTAATTTGCCACTACTTTACCATACTTTGCCACTACTTTGCCGTACTTTGCCACTATTTGCAACTACTTTGCCGTTCTTTGCCACTACTTTGCCGTACTTTGCTACTACTTTGCCATACTTTGCCACTACTTTTCAGTACTTTGCTACTTCTTTGCCATACTTTGCCTCTACTTTTCAGTACTTTGAAACTACTTTACCATACTTGGCCACTACTTTACCATACTTTGCCACTACTTTACCATACTTTGCCACTACTTTGCCGTACTTTGCACTACTTTGCCGTACTTTGCCATTACTTTTAAGTACTTTGCCACTACTTTTCAGTACTTTGCCACTACTTTACCCTACTTTGCCACTACTTTGCCGTACTTTGCCACTACTTTGCCGTACTTTGCCACTACTTTTCAGTGCTTTGCCACTACTTTGCAGTACTTTGCCAGTACTTTGCCGTACTTTGCCACTACTTTGCATTACTTTGCCATTACGTTTCAGTACTTTGCTGCTACTTTGCCGTACTTTGCCACTACTTTTGACTACTTTGCCACTACTTTACAGTACTTTGCCACTACTTTGCAGTACTCTGCCACTACTTTGCAGTATTTTGCCGCACTTTGTCACTACTGTGCAGTTCTTTGCCACTACTTTGCAGTACTTTGCCGTACTTTGCCACTACTTTGTAGTACTTTGCAACTACTTTACCCTACTTTGCCACTACTTTACCATACTTTGCCACTACTTTACCATACTTTCCCACTACTTTGCCATACTTTGCCACTACTTTACCATACTTTCCCTCTACTTTGCCGTACTTTGCACTACTTTGCCGTACTTTGCCACTACTTTGCAGTACTTTGTCGTACTTTGCCACTACTTTGTAGTAGTTTGCCATACTTTGCCACTACTTTGCCGTACTTTGCCACTACTTTGCCGTACTTTGCCACTACTTTTCAGTACTTTGCCACTACTTTGCAGTACTTTGCCACTACTTTGAAGTACTTTGCCAATACTTTACCTTACTTTGCCACTACTTTACCATACTTTACCACTACTTTACCATACTTTCCCACTACTTTGCCGTACTTTGCACTACTTTGCCGTACTTTGCCACTACTTTGTAGTACTTTGTCGTACTTTGCCACTACTTTGTAGTACTTTGCAACTACTTTGCCATACTTTGCCACTACTTTTCAGTAATTTGCCACGACTTTACCATACTTTGCCACTATTTTGCCGTACTTTGCCACTATTTGCCACTACTTTGCCGTACTTTGCCACTAATTTGCCGTACTTTGCTACTACTTTGCCATACTTTGCCACTACTTTTCAGTACTTTGCCACTACTTTACAATACTTTGCCACTACTTTACCATACTTTGCCACTACTTTGCCGTACTTAGCCACTACTTTTCTGTACTTTGTCACTACTTTTTAGTACTTTGCAACTACTTTGCACTACTTTGCCACTACTTTTCCGTACTTTACCGTACTTTGCCACTACTTTGCCGTACTTTGGCACTACTTTTCAGTACGTTGCCACTACACTGCCGTATTTGCCACTACTTGTGAGTACTTTGCCACTTCTTTACCGTATTTTGCCACTACTTTGCAGTACTTTGCCATTACTTTTCAGTACTTTCCTGCTACTTTGCCACTACTTTTGACTACTTTGCCACTACTTTGCCGTACTTTGCCACTACTTTTCAGTACTTTGCCACTACTTTACAGTACTTTGCCACTACTTTGCAGTACTTTGTCACTACTGTGCAGTACATTGCCACTACTTTGCAGTACTTTGCCATACTTTGCCACTACTTGTTAGTATTTTGCAACTACTTTGCCCTACTTTGCCACTACTTTGCCGTACTTTGCCACTACTTTGCCGTACTTTGCCACTACCTTTCAGTACTTTGCCACTACGTTTCAGTACCTTGCAACTACTTTGCCCTACTTTGCCACTACTTTCCCCGTACTTTGCAACTACTTTGCCGTACTTTGGCACTACTTTTCAGTACTTCGCCACTACTTTGCCGTAATTTGCCACTACTTTTCAGTACGTTGCCACTAGTTTGCAGTACTTTGCCACTACTTTTCAGTACTTTGCTGCTAGCTTGCCGTACTTTGCCACTACATTACCGTACTTTGCCACTACTTTGCATTACTTTGCCATTACGTTTCAGTACTTTGCTGCTACTTTGCCGTACTTTGCCAATACATTTGAGTACTTTGCCACTACTTTACAGTACTTTGCCACTACTTTGCAGTACTCTGCCACTACTTTGCAGTACTTTGCCGCACTTTGTCACTACTGTGCAGTTCTTTGCCACTACTTTGCAGTACTTTGCCGTACTTTGCCACTACTTTGTAGTACTTTGCAACTACTTTGACCTACTTTGCCACTACTTGTCCGTACTTTTCCATACTTTGCTGTACTTTGCCACTAATTTTCAGTACTTTGCCACTACTTTACCCTACTTTGCCACTACTTTACCATACTTTGCCACTACATTACCATACTTTCCCACTACTTTGCCATACTTTGCCACTACTTTACCATACTTTCCCACTACTTTGCCGTACTTTGCACTACTTTCCCGTACTTTGCCACTACTTTGCAGTACTTTGTCGTACTTTGCCACTACTTTGTAGTACTTTGCAACTACTTTGCCATACTTTGCCACTACTTTGCCGTACTTTGCCACTACTTTGCCGTACTTTGCCACTACTTTTCAGTACTTTGCCACTACTTTGCAGTACTTTGCCACTACTTTGAAGTACTTTGCCACTACTTTACCCTACTTTGCCACTACTTTACCATACTTTGCCACTACTTTACCATACTTTTCCACTACTTTGCCGTACTTTGCACTACTTTGCCGTACTTTGCCACTACTTTGCAGTACTTTGTCGTACTTTGCCACTACTTTGTAGTACTTTGCAACTACTTTGCCATACTTTGCCACTACTTTTCAGTAATTTGAAACGACTTTACCATACTTTGCCACTAATTTGCCGTACTTTGCTACTACTTTGCCATACTTTGCCACTACTTTTCAGTACTTTGCCACTACTTCACCATACTTTGCCACTACTTTGCCGTACTTAGCCACTACTTTTCTGTACTTTGTCACTACTTTTTAGTACTTTGCAAATACTTTGCACTACTTTGCCACTACTTTTCCGTACTTTACCGTACTTTGCCACTACTTTGCCGTACTTTGGCACTACTTTTCTGTACGTTGCCACTACCTTGCCGTTTTTGCCACTACTTTTGAGTACTTTGCCACTTCTTTACCGTATTTTGCCACTACTTTGCAGTACTTTGCCATTACTTTTCAGTACTTTCCTGCTACTTTGCCACTACTTTTGACTACTTTGCCACTACTTTGCCGTACTTTGCCACTACTTTTCAGTACTTTGCCACTGCTTTACAGTACTTTGCCACTACTTTGCAGTACATTGTCACTACTGTGCAGTACATTGCCACTACTTTGCAGTACATTGCCGTACTTTGCCACTACTTGTTAGTATTTTGCAACTACTTTGCCCTACATTGCCACTACTTTGCCGTACTTTGCCACTACTTTTCAGTACCTTGCAACTACTTTGCCCTACTTTGCCACTACTTTTCCCGTACTTTGCAACTAGTTTGCCGTACTTTGGCACTACTGTTCAGTACTTCGCCACTACTTTGCCGTAATTTGCCACTAATTTGCCGTACTTTGCTACTACTTTGCCATACTTTGCCACTACTTTTCAGTACTTTGCCACTACTTTACAATACTTTGCCACTACTTTACCATACTTTGCCACTACTTTGCCGTACTTGGCCACTACTTTTCTGTACTTTGTCACTACTTTTTAGTACTTTGCAAATACTTTGCACTACTTTGCCACTACTTTTCCGTACTTTACCGTACTTTGCCACTACTTTGCCGTACTTTGGCACTACTTTTCTGTACGTTGCCACTACCTTGCCGTATTTGCCACTACTTTTGAGTACTTTGCCACTTCTTTACCGTATTTTGCCACTACTTTGCAGTACTTTGCCATTACTTTTCAGTACTTTCCTGCTACTTTGCCACTACTTTTGACTACTTTGCCACTACTTTGCCATACTTTGCCACTACTTTTCAGTACTTTGCCACTACTTTACAGTACTTTGCCACAACTTTGCATTACTTTGTCATTACTGTGCAGTACATTGCCACTACTTTGCAGTACTTTGCCGTACTTTGCCACTACTTGTTAGTATTTTGCAACTACTTTGCCCTACATTGCCACTACTTTGCCGTACTTTGCCACTACTTTGCCGTACTTTGCCACTACTTTTCAGTACTTTGCCACTATTTTTCAGTACCTTGCAACTACTTTGCCCTACTTTGCCACTACTTTTCCCGTATTTTGCAAATACTTTGCCGTACTTTGGCACTACTTTTAAGTACTTTCCCACTACTTTACAGTACTTTCCCACTACTTTGCAGTGCTCTGTTACTACTTTGCTTTACTTTGCTACTAATTTGCAGTACTTTGCCACCACTTTGCCGTACTTTGTCACTACTTTGCAATACTTTGCCACTACTTTTCAGTACTTTGCCACTACTTTGTCGTACTTTGCCACTGCTTTTCAGGACTTTGCCATTGCTTTGCCCTACTTTGCCACTACTTTTGACTACTTTGCCACTACTTTGCCGTACTTTGCCACTACTTTTCAGTACTTTGCCACTACTTTACAGTACTTTGCCACTACTTTGCAGTACTTTGTCACTACTGTGCAGTACATTGCCACTACTTTGCAGTACTTTGCCGTACTTTGCCACTACTTGTTAGTATTTTGCAACTACTTTGCCCTACTTTGCCACTACTTTGCCGTACTTTGCCACTACTTTGCAGTACTTTGCCACTACTTTTCAGTACTTTGCCACTACTTTTCAGTACCTTGCCACTACTTTTCAGTACTTTGCAACTACTTTGCACTACATTGCCATTACTTTTCCGTACTTTGCCACTTCTTTGCCGTACTTCGCCACTACTTTTCAGTACTTTGCCACTACTTTACCATACTTTGCCACTACTTTGTCGTACTTTGCCACTACTTTCCCGTACTTTGGCTCTACTTTTCAGTACTTTGCCACTACTTTTCTGTACTTTGCCACTACTTTGAAGTACTTTGCCACTTCTGTGCACTACTTTGAAGTACTTTGCCATTACTTTTCAGTACTTTGCCACTATTTTGCTGTACTTTGCTACTAATTTGCAGTACTTTGCCACTACTTTTCAGTACTTTGCCACTACTTTGCCGTACTTTGCCACTACTTTTCAGTACTTTGCCACTGCTTTGCCCTACTTTGCCACTAGTTTGCCGCACTTTGTCACTACTGTACAGTACTTTGCCACTACTTTACCCTACTTTGCCACTACTTTGCCGTACTTTGCCACTACTTTGCCGTACTTTGGCACTACTGTTCAGTACTTTGCCACTACTTTGCAGTACTTTGAAATACGTTGCGACTACTTCGCGTACTTTTCCACTACTTTGCCGTAATTTGACACTACTTTTCAGTACGTTGCCACTACCTTGCCGTATTGCCACTACTTTTGAGTACTTTGCCACTACTTGCCGTACTTTGCCACTACTTTTCAGTACTTTGCCACTACTTTACAGTACTTTGCCACTACTTTGCAGTACTCTGCCACTACTTTGCCGTACTTTGTCACCACTTTGCAGTTCTTGGCCACTACCTTTCAGTACTTTGCCACTACTTTGCCGTACTTTGCCACTACTTTTCAGTACTTTGCCACTACTTTGCCGTACTTTGCCACTACTTTGCCGTACTTTGCCACTACTTTGCAGTTCTTTGCCACTATTTTTCACTACTTTGCTACTACTTTGCCGTACTTTGACACTACTTTACCATACTTTGCCACTACTTTTCAGTACTTTACCACTCCTTTACCATACTTTGCCACTACTTTACCATACTTTGCCACTAGTTTGCCGTAATTTACCACTACTTTGCCGTACTTTGCCACTACTTTTCAGTACTTTGCCACTACTTTTCAGTACTGTGCCACTACTATTAAGTAATTTGTCGCTTCTGTGAACTACTTTGAAGTACTTTGCGACTACTTCGCGTACTTTTCCACTACTTTGCCGTAATTTGACACTACTTTTCAGTACGTTGCCACTACCTTGCCGTATTTGCCACTATTTTTGAGTTTTTTGCCACTACTTTACCATATATTGCCACTGCTTTGCAGTACTTTGCCACTACTTTTCAGTACTTTGCCACTACTTTGCAGTACTTTGCCACTACTTTGAAGTACTTTGCCACTTCTTTGCACTACTTTGAAGTACTTTGCTACTACTTCGCGTTCTTTTCCACTACTTTGCCGTAATTTGCCACTACTTTTCAGTACGTTGCCACTACTTTGCAGTACTTTGCCACTACTTTTCAGTACTTTGCTGCTAGCTTGCCATACTTTGCCACTACTTTGCCGTACTTTGCCACTACTTTGCCGTACTTCGCCACTACTTTTCAGTACGTTGCCGCTACCTTGCCGTACTTTGCCACTACTTTTGAGTACTTTGCCACTACTATGCCAGACTTTGCCACTACTTTACCATACTTTGCTACTACTTTACCATACTTTGCCACTACTTTGCCGTACTTTGCCACTACTTTGCCGTACTTCGCCACTACTTTTCAGTACGTTGCCGCTACCTTGCCATACTTTGCCACTACTTTTGAGTACTTTGCCACTACTTTACC
The DNA here is from genome assembly GCF_978046115.1 of Saccoglossus kowalevskii. Classification (NCBI taxonomy): domain Eukaryota; kingdom Metazoa; phylum Hemichordata; class Enteropneusta; family Harrimaniidae; genus Saccoglossus; species Saccoglossus kowalevskii. Next base: position 40,586 of record NC_140656.1, on the reverse strand, counting down.
GTAATTTGCCACTACTTTTGAGTACTTTGCCACTACTTTTCAGTACTTTGCTCCTACCTTGCCGTACTTTGCCACTACTTTTGTGTACTTTGCCACTACTTTGCTTTACTTTGCCACTACTTTTAAGTACTTTCCCACTACTTTGCAGTACTCTGCTATTAATTTGCTTTACTTTGCTACTAATTTGCAGTACTTTGCCACCACTTTGCCGTACTTTGTCACTACTTTGCAATACTTTGCCACTACTTTTCAGTACTTTGCCACTACTTTGTCGTACTTTGCCACTGCTTTTCAGGACTTTGCCATTGCTTTGCCCTACTTTGCCACTACTTTGCCGTAGTTTGCCACTACTTTGCCGTACTTGGCCACAACTTTTCAGTACTTTGTCACTACTTTGCCGTACTTTGCCACTACTTTGCCAGACTTTGCCACTACTTTACCATACTTTGCCACTACTTTACTATACGTTTGCCACTACTTTGCCGTACTTTGCCACTACTTTTCTGTACTTTGCCACTACTTTTCAGTACTTTGCAACTACTTTGCAATACTTTGCCACTACTTTTCAGTACTTTGCCACTACTTTGTCGTACTTTGCCACTGCTTTTCAGGACTTTGCCATTGCTTTGCCCTACTTTGCCACTACTTTGCCGTAGTTTGCCACTACTTTGCCGTACTTGGCCACAACTTTTCAGTACTTTGTCACTACTTTGCCGTACTTTGCCACTACTTTGCCAGACTTTGCCATTACTTTACCATACTTTGCCACTACTTTACTATACGTTTGCCACTACTTTGCCGTACTTTGCCATTACTTTTCCGTACTTTTTCACTTCTTTGCCGTACTTCGCCATGACTTTTCAGTACTTTGCCACTACTTTACCCTACTTTGCCACTACTTTGCCATACTTTGCCACTACTTTGCCGTACGTTGGCACTACCTTTCAGTACTTTGCCACTACTTTGCAGTACTTTGCCACTACTTTGAAGTAATTTGCCACTTCTGTGCACTACTTTGAAGTACTTTGCGAGTACTTCGCGTACTTTTCCACTACTTCGACGTAATTTGCCACTACTTTTCAGTACGTTGCTACTACCTTGCCGCACTTTGCCACTACTTTTCAGTACTTTACCGTGCTTTGCTTCTACTTTGCAGTACTTTGCCATTACTTTTCAGTACTTTGCTGCTACTTTGCCACTACTTTTGAGTACTTTGCCACTACTTTTGAGTACTTTGCCACTACTTTGCCGAACTTTGCCACTACTTTTCAGTACTTTACCATTACTTTACAGTACTTTGCCACTATTTTGCCGTACTTTGCCACTACTTTGCCATACGTTGCCACTACTTTTCAGTACTTTGCCACTACTTTACTGTACTTTGCCACTACTTTACCATACTTTGCCACTATTTTGCCGTACTTTGCCACTACTTTTCAGTACTTTGCCACTACTTTTCAGTACTTTGCAACTACTTTGCCCTACTTTGCCACTACTTTTTCGTACTTTGCCACTTCTTTGCCGAACTTTGCAACTACTTTGCCGTACTTTGCCACTACTTTTCATTACATTGCCACCAATTTACCATACTTTACCACTACTTTGCCGTACTTTGCCACTATTTGCCACTATATTTCAGTACTTTGTCATTACTTTGCCGTACTTTGCCACTACTTTGCCGTACTTTGCCACTACATTTCACTACTTTGCCACTACTTTCCCGTACTTTGCCACTACTTTTTAGTACTTTGCAACTACTTTGCCCTACTTTGCCCCTACTTGGCCGTACTTTATCACTAATTTGCCGTACTTTGGCACTACTTTTCAGTACTTTGCCACTACTTTGCAGTACTTTGCCACTACTTTGAAGTAATTTGCCACTTCTGTGCACTACTTTGAAGTACTTTGCGACTACTTCGCGTACTTTTACACTACTTTGCCGTAATTTGCCACTACTTTTCAGTACATTGCAACTAAATTACCGTATTTGCCACTACTTTTGAGTACTTTGCCACTACTTTACCGTATTTTGCCACTACTTTGCAGTACTTTGCCATTACTTTTCAGTACTTTCCTGCTACTTTGCCACTACTTTTGACTACTTAGCCACTACTTTGCCGTACTTTGCCACTACATTTCAGTACTTTGCCACTACTTTACAGTACTTTGCCACTGCTTTGCCCTAGTTTGCCACTACTTTGCCGCACTTTGTCACTACTGTGCAGTACTTTGCCACTACCTCGCCGTACTTTGCGACTACTTTTGAGTACTTTACCGTGCTTTGCCTCTACTTTGCAGTACTTTGCTATTACTTTTCACTACTTTGCCGTACTTTGCCACTACTTTTCAGTACTTTGCCACTGCTTTGCCCTACTTTGCCACTACTTTGCCGTACTTTGTCACTACTTTTCAGTACTTTGCCACTACTTTACAGTACTTTGCTACTATTTTGCCGTACTTTGCCACTACTTTGCCATACTTTGCCACTACTTTTCAGTACTTTGCCACTACTTTACCATACTTTGCCACTACTTTACCATACTTTGCCACTACATTGCCGTACTTTGCCACTTCTTTGCCGTACTTTGCCACTACTTTTCTGTACTTTGCCACTACTTTTCAGTACATTGCCACTACTTTAGCCTACTTTGCCACTACTTTGCCGTACTTTGCCACTACTTTGCCGTACTTTGCGACTACTTTTCAGTACTTTGCCACTACTTTGAAGTAATTTGCCACTTCTGTGCACTACTTTGAAGTACTTTGCGACAACTTCGCTTACTTTTCCACCACTTTGCCGTAAGTTGACACTACTTTTCAGTACGTTGCCACAACCTTGTCGTATTTGCCACTACTTTTAAGTACTTTGCCACTACTTTACCATATTTTGCCACTACTTTGCAGTACTTTGCCATTACTTCTCAGTACTTTGCTGCTACTTTACCACTAATTTGCCGTACTTTGGCACTACTTTTCAGTACTTTGCCACTACTTTGCAGTACTTTGCCACTACTTTGAAGTAATTTGCCACTTCTGTGCACTACTTTGCAGTACTCTGCCACTACTTTGCTGTACTTTGCTGCTAATTTGCAATACTTTGCCACCACTTTGCCGTACTTTGTCACTACTTTGCAGTACTTTGCCACTACTTTTCAGTACTTTGCCACTACTTTGCCGTACTTTGCCACTACTTTTCAGTACTTTGCCACTGCTTTGCCCTACTTTGTCTCTACTGTGCAGTACTTTGCCACTACTTTGCAGTACTTTGCCGTACTTTGCCACTACTTGTTAGTACTTTGCAACTACTTTGCCCTTCTTTTCCATTACTTTTCCGTTCTTTTCCGTGCTTTGCCACTATTTGCCACTATTTTTCAGTACTTTGCCACTACTTTGGCGTACTTTGCCACTACTTTGCCGTACTTTGCCACTACTTTTCAGTACTTTGCCACCACTTTACCATACTTTACCACTACTTTGCCGTACTTTGCCACTATTTGCCACTATATTTCAGTACTTTGCCATTACTTTGCCGTACTTTGCCACTACTTTGCCATACTTTGCCAGTACTTTTCAGTACTTTGCCACTACTTTACCAAACTTTGCCACTACTTTACCATACTTTGCCACTACTTTGCCGTACTTTGCCACTACTATTCACTACTTTGCCACTACTTTTCAGTACTTTGCAACTACTTTGCCATTACTTTTCCGTACTTTGCCACTACTTTTTAGTACTTTGCAACTACTTTGCCCTACTTTGCCACTACTTGGCCGTACTTTACCACTACTTTGCCGTACTTTGGCACTACTTTTCAGTACTTTGCCACTACTTTGCAATACTTTGCCACTACTTTGAAGTAATTTGCCACTTCTGTGCACTACTTTGAAGTACTTTGCGACTACTTCGCGTACTTTTACACTACTTTGCCGTAATTTGACACTATTTTTCAGTACATTGCAACTACCTTGCCGTATTTGCCACTACTTTTGAGTACTTTACCACTACTTTACCGTATTTTGCCACTACTTTGCAGTACTTTGCCATTACTTTTCAGTACTTTGCTGCTACTTTGCCACTACTTTTGACTACTTAGCCACTACTTTGCCGTACTTTGCCACTACTTTTCAGTACTTTGCCACTACTTTACAGTACTTTGCCACTGCTTTGCCCTAGTTTGCCACTACTTTGCCGCACTTTGTCACTACTGTGCAGTACTTTGCCACTACTTTGCAGTACTTTGCCATACTTTGCCACTACTTGTTAGTACTTTGCAACTACTTTGCCCTTCTGTTCCATTACTTTTCCGTACTTTTCCGTACTTTGTCATTATTTGCCACTATTTTTCAGTACTTTGCCACTACTTTGCCGTACTTTGCCACTACTTTGCCGTACTTTGCCACTTCTTTTCAGTACTTTGCCACTACTTTACCATAATTTGCCACTACTTTACCATAGTTTGCCACTACTTTGCGTACTTTGCAACTACTTTGCCGTACTTTGCCACTACTTTTCACTACTTTGCCACTACTTTTCACTACTTTGCAACTACTTTGCGACTGCTTTGCTACTACTTTGCCGCTCTTTGTCACTACTCTGCAGTACTTTGCCACTACTTTGCAGTACTTTGCCACTACTTTGCCGTACTTTGCCACTACTTTTCAGTACTTTGCCACTGCTTTGCCCTACTTTGCCACTACTTTGCCGCACTTTGTCACTACTGTGCAGTACTTTACCACTACTTTGCAGTACTTTGCCTTACTTTGCCACTACTTGTTAGTACTTTGCTACTATTTTGCCCTTCTTTTCCGTTACTTTTCCGTATTTTTCCGTACTTTGCCACTATTTGCCACTACTTTGCGTACTTTGCCAATACTTTGCCCTACTTTGCCACTACTTTGCCGTACTTTGCCACTACTTTGCCGTACTTTGACACTACTTTTCAGTACTTTGCCACTACTTTGCCACTTCTTTGAAGTAATTTGCCACTTCTGTGCACTACTTTGAAGTACTTTGTGACTACTTCGCGTACTTTTCCACCACTTTGCCGTAAGTTGACACAACTTTTCAGTACGTTGCCACTACCTTGTAGTATTTGCCACTATTTTGCCACTACTTTGCCATTACTTCTCAGTACTTTGCTGCTACTTTACCACTACTTTGCCGTACTTTGGCACTACTTTTCAGTACTTTGCCACTACTTTGAAGTAATTTGCCACTTCTGTGCACTACTTTGCAATACTCTGCCACTACTTTGCTGTACTTTGCTGCTAATTTACAATACTTTGCCACCACTTTGCCGTACTTTGTCACTACTTTGCAGTACTTTGCCAATTCTTTTCAGTACTTTGCCACTACTTTGCCGTACTTTGCCACTACTTTTCAGTACTTTGCCATTGCTTTGCCCTACTTTGCCACTACTTTGCCGCACTTTGTCACTACTGTGCAGTACTTTGCCACTACTTCGCAGTACTTTGCTGTACTTTGCCACTACTTTTAGTACTTTGCAACTACTTTGCCTTTCTTTTCCATTACTTTTCACTATTTTTCAGTACTTTGCCACTATTTGCCACTATTTTTCAGTACTTTGCCACTACTTTGCCGTACTTTGCCACTACTTTGCCGTACTTTGCCACTACTTTTCAGTACTTTGCCACCACTTTACTATACTTTGCCACTACTTTGCCGTACTTTGCCACTATTTGCCACTATATTTCAGTACTTTGCCGTACTTTGCCACTACTTTGCCATACTTTGCCAGTCTTTTCAGTACTTTGCAACTAGTTTGCCCTACTTTGCCACTACTTTTACGTACTTGTCAGTACTTTGCCACTATATTTCCGTTTTTTGCCACTACTTTGCGTACTTTGCCACTACTTTGTCGTACTTTGCCACTACTTTTCACTCTTTTGCCACTACTTTTCAGTACTTTGCAACTACTTTACCACTACTTTTCCGTACTTTGCCACTACTTTTTAGTACTTTGCAACTACTTTGCCCTACTTTGCCACTACTTTGCCGTACTTTACCACTACTTTGCCTTACTTTGTCAGTACTTTTCAGTACTTTGCCACTACTTTTCAGTACTTTGCCACTACTTTGCCGTACTTTGCCACTACTTTTCACTAATTTGCCACTACTTTTCAGTACTTTGCAACTACTTTGCCACTATTTTGCCGCACTTTGTCACTACTGTGCAGTTCTTTGCCACTACTTTGCAGTACTTTGCTGTACTTTGCTGCTAATTTGCAATACTTTGCCACCACTTTGCTGTACTTTGTCACTACTTTGCAGTACTTTGCCACTACTTTTCAGTACTTTGCCACTACTTTGCCGTACTTTGCCACTACTTGTTAGTACTTTGCAACTACATTGCCCTTCTTTTCCTTTACTTTTCCGTACTTTGCCACTATTTGCCACTATTTTTCAGTACTTTGCCACTACTTTGCCGTACTTTGCCACTACTTTGCCGTACTTTGCCACTATTTGCCACTATATTTCAGTACTTTGCCATTACTTTGCCATACTTTGCCACTACTTTGCCGTACTTTGGCACTACTTTTCAGTACTTTGCCACTACTTTGCAGTACTTTGCCACTATTTTGAACTAATTTGCCACTTCTGTGCACTACTTTGAAGTATTGTGCGACTACTTCGCGTACTTTTACACTACTTTGCCGTAATTTGACACTACTTTTCAGTACGTTGCAACAATCTTGCCGTATTTGCCACTACTTTTTACTACTTTGCCACTACTTTTCAGTACTTTGCAACTACTTTGCCACTACTTTTCAGTACTTTGCCACTACTTTGCCGTACTTTGCCACTACTTTTCACTACTTTGCCACTACTTTTCAGTACTTTGCAACTACTTTGCCACTATTTTGCCGCACTTTGTCACTACTGTGCAGTTCTTTGCCACTACTTTGCAGTACTTTGCTGTACTTTGCTGCTAATTTGCAATACTTTGCCACCACTTTGCTGTACTTTGTCACTACTTTGCAGTACTTTGCCACTACTTTTCAGTACTTTGCCACTACTTTGCCGTACTTTGCCACTACTTGTTAGTACTTTGCAACTACTTTGCCCTTCTTTTCCTTTACTTTTCCGTACTTTGCCACTATTTGCCACTATTTTTCAGTACTTTGCCACTACTTTGCCGTACTTTGCCACTAATTGCCGTACTTTGCCACTATTTGCCACTATATTTCAGTACTTTGCCATTACTTTGCCGTACTTTGCCACTACTTTGCAGTACTTTGCCACTATTTTGAACTAATTTGCCACTTCTGTGCACTACTTTGAAGTATTGTGCGACTACTTCGCGTACTTTTACACTACTTTGCCGTAATTTGACACTACTTTTCAGTACGTTGCAACAACCTTGCCGTATTTGCCACTACTTTTGAGTACTTTGCCACTATTTTACCGTATTTTGCCACTACTTTGCAGTACTCTGCCATTACTTTTCAGTACTTTGCTGCTACTTTGCCACTACTTTTGACTACTTAGCCACTACTTTGCCGTACATTGCCACTACTTTTCAGTACTTTGCCACTACTTTACAGTACTTTGCCACTACTTTGCAGTACTTTGTCACTACAGTGCAGTACTTTGCCACTACTTTGCAGTACTTTGCCGTAATTTGCCGTACTTTGCCACTACTTGTTAGTACTTTGTAACTACTTTGCCCTACTTTGCCACTACTTTGTCGTACTTTGCCACAACTTTTTACTACTTTGCCACTACTTTTCAGTACTTTGCAACTAATTTGCCACTACTTTTCCGTACTTTGCCACTACTGTTTAGTACTTTGCAACTACTTTGCCCTACTTTGCCACTACTTGGCCGTACTTTACCACTACTTTGCCGTACTTTGGCACTACTTTTCAGTACTTTGCCACTACTTTGCAGTACTTTGCCACTATTTTGAAGTAATTTGCCACTTCTGTGCACTAGTTTGAAGTACTTTGTGACTACTTCGGGTACTTTTACACTAATTTGCCCTACTTTGCCACTACTTTTCAGTACTTTGCCACTACTTTACAGTACTTTGCCACTACTTTGCAGTACTTTGTCACAACAGTGCTGTACTTTGCCACTACTTTGCAGTACTTTGCCGTACTTTGCCGTACTTTGCCGTACTTTGCCACTACTTGTTAGTACTTTGCAACTACTTTGCAACTACTTTGCCCTACTTTGCCACTACTTTTACGTACTTGTCAGTACTTTGCCACTATATTTCCGTATTTTGCCACTACTTTGCGTACTTTGCCACTACTTTGTCGTACTTTGCCACTACTTTTCACTATTTTGCCACTACTTTTCAGTACTTTGCAACTACTTTGCCACTACTTTTCCGTACTTTGCCACTACTTTTTAGTATTTTGCAACTACTTTGCCCTACTTTGCCACTACTTTTACGTACTTGTCAGTACTTTGCCACTATATTTCCGTATTTTGCCACTACTTTGCGTACTTTGCCACTATTTTACCGTATTTTGTCACTACTTTGCAGTACTTTGCCATTACTTTTCAGTACTTTGCTGCTACTTTGCCACTACCTTTGACTACTTAGCCACTACTTTGCCGTACTTTTTCACTACTTTTCAGTACTTTGCCACTACTTTACAGTACTTTGCCACTACTTTGCAGTTCTTTGTCACTACAGTGCAGTACTTTGCCACTGCTTTGCAGTACTTTGCAACCACTTTGCCTTACTTAGCCAATACTTTTACGTAGTTGTCAGTACTTTGCCACTGTATTTCAGTTCTTTGCCACTACTTTTCCGTACTTTGCCACTAATTTGCCGTACTTTTCCACTACTTTTTTTAGTAATTTGCCACCAGTTTACTATACTTTGCCACTACTTTGCCGTACTTTGCCACTGAAAAGTAGTGGAAAAGTACTGAAAAGTAGTGGCAGAGTATTGAAAAGAGTGGCAAAGTACTGAAAAGGTGTGGCAAAGTAGTGGCAAAGCACTGAAAAGTGTGGCAAAGTAATGAAAAGTTGTGGCAAAGTGCTGAAAAGTGTGGCAAAGTACTGAATAGTTGTGGCAAAGTGCTGAAAAATAGTGGCAAAGTGCTGAAAAGTAGAGGCAAAGTGCTGAAAAGTAGTGGCAAAGTGCTGAAAATTGTGGCAAAGTACTGAAAAGTAGTGGCAAAGTAGTGAATAGTAGTGGCATAGTGCTGACAAGTGTGGCAAAGTACTGAAAAGTTGTGGCAAAATAGTGGCAAAGTGCTGAAAAGTGTGGCAATGTACTGAAAAGTTGTAGCAAAGTGCTGAAAAGTAGTGGCAAAGTACTGAAAAGAAGTGACAAAATACTGAAAAGACTGGCAAAGTACTGAAAAGTTGTGGCAAAGTAGTGGCAAAGTACTGAAAATTGTGGCAAAGTACTGAAAAGTTGTGGCAAAGTGCTGAACATTAGAGGCAAAGTAGTGAAAAGAGTGGCAAAGTAATGAAAAGTTGTGGCAATGTAGTGGCAAAGTACTGAAAAGTGTGGCAAAGTACTGAAAAGTTTTAGCAAAGTGCTGAAAAGTAGTGGCAAAGTACTGAAAAGTAGTGGCAAAGTACTGAAAAGTGTGCAAAGTACTGAAAAGTTGTGGCAAAGTAGTGGCATAGCACTGAAAAGTGTGGCAAAGTACTGAAAAGTTGTGGCAAAGTACTGAAAAGTTGTGGCAAAGTGCTGAAAAGTAGTGGCAAAGTACTGAAAAGTAGTGAGTGGCAAAGTGCTGAAAAGTGTGGCAAAGTACTGAAAAGTTGTGGCAAAGTAGTGGCAAAGCACTGAAAAGTGTAGCAAAGTACTGAAAAATTGTGACAAAGTAATGAAAAGTGTGGCAAAGTACTGAAAAGTGTGCAAAGTACTGAAAAGTTGTGGCAAAGTAGTGGCATAGCACTGAAAAGTGTGGCAAAGTACTGAAAAGTTGTGGCAAAGTACTGAAAAGTTGTGGCAAAGTGCTGAACATTAGAGGCAAAGTAGTGAAAAGAGTGGCAAAGTAATGAAAAGTTGTGGCAATGTAGTGGCAAAGTACTGAAAAGTGTGGCAAAGTACTGAAAAGTTTTGGCAAAGTGCTGAAAAATAATGGCAAAGTACTGAAAAGTAGTGGCAAAGTACTGAAAAGTGTGCAAAGTACTGAAAAGTTGTGGCAAAGTAGTGGCATAGCACTGAAAAGTGTGGCAAAGTACTGAAAAGTTGTGGCAAAGTACTGAAAAGTTGTGGCAAAGTGCTGACAAGTAGTGGCAAAGTACTGAAAAGTAGTGAGTGGCAAAGTGCTGAAAAGTGTGGCAAAGTACTGAAAAGTTGTGGCAAAGTAGTGGCAAAGCACTGAAAAGTGTAGCAAAGTACTGAAAAATTGTGACAAAGTAATGAAAAGTGTGGCAAAGTACTGAAAAGTTGTGGCAAAGTGCTGAAAAGTAGAGGCAAAGTAGTGAAAAGTAGTGGCAAAGTGCTAAAAAGTGTGGCAAAGAACTGAAAAGTTGTGGCATAGTGCTGAAAAGTAGTGCAAAGTGCTGAAAAGTAGTGGCCAAGTGCTGAAAAGTGTGGCAAAGTACTGAAAGTTGTGGCAAAGTGCTGAGAAGTAGTGGCAAAGTAGTGAATATTAGTGGCAAAGTGCTGACAAGTGTGGCAAAGTACTGAGAAGTTGTGGCAAAGTTGTGGCAAAGTGCTGAAAAGTTGTAGCAAAGTGCTGAAAAGTAGAGGCAAAATACTGAAAAGAAGTGACAATATACTCGAAAAGACTGGCAAAGAACTGAAAAGTTGTGGCAAAGTAGTGGCAAAGTACTGAAAAGTGTGGCAAAGTACTGAAAAGTTGTGGCAGAGTGCTGAAAAGTAGAGGCAAAGTATTGAAAAGTGTGGCAAAGTACTGACAAGTTGTGGCAATGTAGTGACAAAGTATTGAAAAGTGTGGAAAAGTACTGAAAAGTTGTGGCAAAGTGCTGAAAACTAGTGGCAAAGTACTGAAAAGTAGTGGAAAAGTACTGAAAATTGTGGCAAAGTACTGAAAAGTTGTGGCAAAGTGGTGGCAAAGCACTGAAAAGTATGGCAAAGTACTGAAAAGTTGTGGCAAAGCGCTGAAAAGTTGTGGCAAAGTAGTGAAAAGTAGTGGAAAAGTACTGAAAAGTGTGGCAAAGTACTGAAAATTTGTGGCAAAGTAGTGGCAAAGCACTGAAAAGTGTGGCAAAGTACTGAAAAGTTTTAGCAAAGTGCTGAAAAGTTTTAGCAAAGTACTGAAAAGTTGTGGCAAAGTGCTGAAAAGTAGTGGCAAAGTAGTGAGAAGAGTGGCAAAGTACTGAAAAGTTGTTGGAATGTAGTGGCAAAGTACTGAAAAGTGTTGGCAAAGTAGTGGCAAAGTGCTGAAAAGTGTGGCAAAGTACTGAAAAGTTTTAGCAAAGTGCTGAAAAGTGGTGGGAAAGTGCTGAAAAGAAGTGACAAAATACTGAAAATGACTGGCAAAGTACTGAAAATTGTGGCAAAGTACTGAAAAGTAGTGGCAAAGTAGTGAATTGTAGTGGCACAGTGCTGACAAGTAGTGGCAAAGTACTGAAAAGTTGTGGCATAGTGCTGAAAAGTAGTGCAAAGTGCTGAAAAGTAGTGGCCAAGTGCTGAAAAGTGTGGCAAAGTACTGAAAGTTGTGGCAAAGTGCTGAGAAGTAGTGGCAAAGTAGTGAATATTAGTGGCAAAGTGCTGACAAGTGTGGCAAAGTACTGAGAAGTTGTGGCAAAGTTGTGGCAAAGTGCTGAAAAGTTGTAGCAAAGTGCTGAAAAGTAGAGGCAAAATACTGAAAAGAAGTGACAATATACTCGAAAAGACTGGCAAAGAACTGAAAAGTTGTGGCAAAGTAGTGGCAAAGTACTGAAAAGTGTGGCAAAGTACTGAAAAGTTGTGGCAGAGTGCTGAAAAGTAGAGGCAAAGTATTGAAAAGTGTGGCAAAGTACTGACAAGTTGTGGCAATGTAGTGACAAAGTATTGAAAAGTGTGGCAAAGTACTGAAAAGTTGTGGCAAAGTGCTGAAAACTAGTGGCAAAGTACTGAAAAGTAGTGGAAAAGTACTGAAAATTGTGGCAAAGTACTGAAAAGTTGTGGCAAAGTGGTGGCAAAGCACTGAAAAGTATGGCAAAGTACTGAAAAGTTGTGGCAAAGCGCTGAAAAGTTGTGGCAAAGTAGTGAAAAGTAGTGGAAAAGTACTGAAAAGTGTGGCAAAGTACTGACAATTTGTGGCAAAGTAGTGGCAAAGCACTGAAAAGTGTGGCAAAGTACTGAAAAGTTGTGGCAAAGTGCTGAAAAGTAGTGGCAAAGTAGTGAGAAGAGTGGCAAAGTACTGAAAAGTTGTTGGAATGTAGTGGCAAAGTACTGAAAAGTGTTGGCAAAGTACTGGCAAAGTGCTGAAAAGTGTGGCAAAGTACTGAAAAGTTTTAGCAAAGTGCTGAAAAGTGGTGGGAAAGTGCTGAAAAGAAGTGACAAAATACTGAAAATGACTGGCAAAGTACTGAAAATTGTGGCAAAGTACTGAAAAGTAGTGGCAAAGTAGTGAATTGTAGTGGCACAGTGCTGACAAGTAGTGGCAAAGTACTGAAAAGAAGTGACAAAATACTGAAAAGACTGGCAAAGTACTGAAAAGTTGTGGCAAAGTAGTGGCAAAGTACTGAAAATTGTGGCAAAGTACTGAAAAGTTGAGGCAAAGTGGTGAACATTAGAGGCAAAGTAGTGAAAAGAGTGGCAAAGTAATGAAAAGTTGTGGCAATGTAGTGGCAAAGTACTGAAAAGTGTGGCAAGGTACTGAAAAGTTTTGGCAAAGTGCTGAAAAGTAGTGGCAAAGTACTGAAAAGTAGTGGCAAAGTACTGAAAAGTGTGCAAAGTACTGAAAAGTTGTGGCAAAGTAGTGGCAAAGCACTGAAAAGTGTGGCAAAATACTGAAAAGTTGTGGCAAAGTACTGAAAAGTTGTGGCAAAGTGCTGAAAAGTAGTGGCAAAATACTGAAAAGTGTGGCGAAATACTGAAAAGTTGTGGCAAAGAACTGAAAAGTTGTGGCATAGTGCTGAAAAGTAGTGCAAAGTGCTGAAAGGTAGTGGCAAAGTGCTGAAAAGTGTGGCAAAGTACTGAAAGTTGTGGCAAAGTGCTGAAAAGTAGTGGCAAAGTAGTGAATAATAGTGGCAATGTGCTGACAAGTGTGGCAAAGTACTGAGGAGTTGTGGCAAAGTGCTGAAAAGTAGTGGCAAAGTAGTGAATAATAGTGGCAAAGTGCTGACAAGTGTGGCAAAGTACTGAGAAGTTGTGGCAAAGTAGTGGCAAAGTGCTGAAAAGTTGTAGCAAAGTGCTGAAAAGTAGAGGCAAAATACTGAAAAGAAGTGACAATATACTCGAAAAGACTGGCAAAGAACTGAAAAGTTGTGGCAAAGTAGTGGCAAAGTACTGAAAAGTGTGGCAAAGTACTGAAAAGTTGTGGCAAAGTGCTGAAAAGTAGAGGCAAAGTAGTGAAAACAGTGGCAAAGTACTGACAAGTTGTGGCAATGTAGTGACAAAGTATTGAAAAGTGTGGCAAAGTACTGAAAAGTTGTGGCAAAGTGCTGAAAAGTAGTGGCAAAGTAGTGGAAAAGTACTGAAATGTGTGGCAAAGTACTGAAAAGTTGTGGCAAAGTACTGAAACGTTGTGGCAAAGTGGTGGCAAAGCACTGAAAAGTATGGCAAAGTACTGAAAAGTTGTGGTAAAGCGCTGAAAAGTTGTGGCAAAGTAGTGAAAAGTAGTGGCAAAGTAGTGGCAAAGTAATGAAAAGTGAAGCAAAGTAGTGTAAAGTTGTGGCAAAGTGATGAAAAGTAGTGGCAAAATATTGAAAAGTTGTGGCAATGTAGTGGCAAAGTGATGAAAAGTAGTGGCAAAGTACTGAAAAGTTGTGGCAAAGTAGTGGCAAAGTGCTGAAAAGTGTGGCAAAGTACTGAAAAGTTGTAGCAAAGTGCTGAAAAGTAGTGGCAAAGTTCTGAAAATTTGGGGCAAAGTAATGGCAAAGCACTGAAAAGTGTGGTAAAGTACTGAAAAGTTGTGGCAAAGTGCTGAAAAGTAGTGGCAAAATAGTGAGAAGAGTGGCAAAGTACTGAAAAGTTGTTGGAATGTAGTGGCAAAGTACTGAAAATTAGTGGCAAAGTACTGAAAAGTGTGGCAAAGTACTGTAAAGTTGTGGTAAAGTGCTGAAAAATAGTGGCAAAGTAGTGAAAAGAGTGGTAAAGTACTGAAAAGTTGTGGCAATGAAGTTGCAAAGTAATGAAAAGTGTGGCAAAGTACTGAAAAGTGTGGCAAAGTACTGAAAAGTTGTGGCAAAGTGCTGAAAAGTAGAGGCAAAGTAGTGAAACGAGTGGCAAATTACTGAAAAGTTGTGGCAAAGTAGTGGCAAAGCACTGAAAATTGTGGCAAAGTACTGAAAAGTTGTGGCAAAGTGGTGAAAAGTAGTGGCAAAGTACTGAAAAGTTGTTGGAATGTAGTGGCAAAGTACTGAAAAGTTGTGGCAAAGTACTGAAAAGTGGTGGGAAAGTGCTGAAAAGAAGTGACAAAATACTGAAAATGACTGGCAAAGTACTGAAAATTGTGGCAAAGTACTGAAAAGTAGTGGCAAAGTAGTGAATTGTAGTGGCACAGTGCTGACAAGTAGTGGCAAAGTACTGAAAAGAAGTGACAAAATACTGAAAAGACTGGCAAAGTACTGAAAAGTTGTGGCAAAGTAGTGGCAAAGTACTGAAAATTGTGGCAAAGTACTGAAAAGTTGTGGCAAAGTGATGAACATTAGAGGCAAAGTAGTGAAAAGAGTGGCAAAGTAATGAAAAGTGTGGCAAAGTACTGAAAAGTTTTGGCAAAGTGCAGAAAAGTAGTCGCAAAGTAGTGAATAGTAGTGACAAAGTGCTGACAAGTGTGGCAAAGTACTGAACAGTTGTGGCAAAGTAGTGGCAAAGTACTGAAAAGTTTTGGCAAAATGCTGAAAAGTAGTGGCAAAGTACTGAAAAGTAGTGGCAAAGTACTGAAAAGTGTGCAAAGTACTGAAAAGTTGTGGCAAAGTAGTGGCAAAGCACTGAAAAGTGTGGCAAAGTACTGAAAAGTTGTGGCAAAGTACTGAAAAGTTGTGGCAAAGTGCTGAAAAGTAGTGGCAAAGTACTGAAAAGTAGTGAGTGGCAAAGTGCTGAAAAGTGTGGCAAAGTACTGAAAAGTTGTGGCAAAGTACTGAAAAGTGTAGCAAAGTACTAACAAATTGTGACAAAGTAATGAAAAGTGTGGCAAAGTACTGAAAAGTTGAGGCAAAGTGCTGAAAAATAGAGACAAAGTAGTGAAAAGTAGTGGCAAAGTGCTAAAAAGTGTGGCAAAGAACTGAAAAGTTGTGGCATAGTGCTGAAAAGTAGTGCAAAGTGCTGAAAGGTAGTGGCAAAGTGCTGAAAAGTATGGCAAAGTACTGAAAGTTGTGGCAAAGTGCTGAAAAGTAGTGGCAAAGTAGTGAATAATAGTGGCAAAGTGCTGACAAGTGTGGCAAAGTACTGAGAAGTTGTGGCAAAGTGCTGAAAAGTAGTGGCAAAGTAGTGAATAATAGTGGCAAAGTGCTGACAAGTGTGGCAAAGTACTGAGAAGTTGTGGCAAAGTAGTGGCAAAGTGCTGAAAAGTTGTAGCAAAGTGCTGAAAAGTAGAGGCATAATACTGAAAAGAAGTGACAATATACTCGAAAAGACTGGCAAAGAACAGAAAAGTTGTGGCAAAGTAGTGGCAAAGTACTGAAAAGTGTGGCAAAGTACTGAAAAGTTGTGGCAAAGTGCTGAAAAGTAGAGGCAAAGTAGTGAAAACAGTGGCAAAGTACTGACAAGTTGTGGCAATGTAGTGACAAAGTATTGAAAAGTGTGGCAAAGTACTGAAAAGTTGTGGCAAAGTGCTGAAAAGTAGTGGCAAAGTAGTGGAAAAGTAATGAAAAGTGTGGCAAAGTACTGAAAAGTTGTGGCAAAGTACTGAAACGTTGTGGCAAAGTGGTGGCAAAGCACTGAAAAGTATGGCAAAGTACTGAAAAGTTGTGGTAAAGCGCTGAAAAGTTGTGGCAAAGTAGTGAAAAGTAGTGGCAAAGTAGTGGCAAAGTAATGAAAAGTGAAGCAAAGTAGTGTAAAGTTGTGGCAAAGTGATGAAAAGTAGTGGCAAAATATTGAAAAGTTGTGGCAATGTAGTGGCAAAGTGATGAAAAGTAGTGGCAAAGTACTGAAAAGTTGTGGCAAATAGTGGCAAAGTGCTGAAAAGTGTGGCAAAGTACTGAAAAGTTGTAGCAAAGTGCTGAAAAGTAGTGGCAAAGTTCTGAAAATTTGGGGCAAAGTAATGGCAAAGCACTGAAAAGTGTGGTAAAGTACTGAAAAGTTGTGGCAAAGTGCTGAAAAGTAGTGGCAAAATAGTGAGAAGAGTGGCAAAGTACTGAAAAGTTGTTGGAATGTAGTGGCAAAGTACTGAAAAGTAGTGGCAAAGTACTGAAAAGTGTGGCAAAGTACTGTAAAGTTGTGGTAAAGTGCTGAAAAGTAGTGGCAAAGTAGTGAAAAGAGTGGTAAAGTACTGAAAAGTTGTGGCAATGAAGTTGCAAAGTAATGAAAAGTGTGGCAAAGTACTGAAAAGTTGTGGCAAAGTGCTGAAAATTAGAGGCAAAGTAGTGAAACGAGTGGCAAATTACTGAAAAGTTGTGGCAAAGTAGTGGCAAAGCACTGAAAATTGTGGCAAAGTACTGAAAAGTTGTGGCAAAGTGGTGAAAAGTAGTGGCAAAGTAGTGAAAAGAGTGACAAAGTACTGAAAAGTTGTTGGAATGTAGTGGCAAAGTACTGAAAAGTTGTGGCAAAGTACTGAAAAGTGGTGGTAAAGTGCTGAAAAGAAGTGACAAAATACTGAAAATGACTGGCAAAGTACTGAAAATTGTGGCAAAGTACTGAAAAGTAGTGGCAAAGTAGTGAATTGTAGTGGCACAGTGCTGACAAGTAGTGGCAAAGTACTGAAAAGAAGTGACAAAATACTGAAAAGACTGGCAAAGTACTGAAAAGTTGTGGCAAAATAGTGGCAAAGTACTGAAAATTGTGGCAAAGTACTGAAAAGTTGTGGCAAAGTGATGAACATTAGAGGCAAAGTAGTGAAAAGAGTGGCAAAGTAATGAAAAGTGTGGCAAAGTACTGAAAAGTTTTGGCAAAGTGCAGAAAAGTAGTCGCAAAGTAGTGAATAGTAGTGACAAAGTGCTGACAAGTGTGGCAAAGTACTGAAAAGTTGTGGCAAAGTAGTGGCAAAGTACTGACAAGTTTTGGCAAAATGCTGAAAAGTAGTGGCAAAGTACTGAAAAGTAGTGGCAAAGTACTGAAAAGTGTGCAACGTACTGAAAAGTTGTGGCAAAGTAGTGGCAAAGCACTGAAAAGTGTGGCAAAGTACTGAAAAGTTGTGGCAAAGTACTGAAAAGTTGTGGCAAAGTGCTGAAAAGTAGTGGCAAAGTACTGAAAAGTAGTGAGTGGCAAAGTGCTGAAAAGTGTGGCAAAGTACTGAGAAGTTGTGGCAAAGTACTGAAAAGTGTAGCAAAGTACTGAAAAGTTGAGGCAAAGTGCTGAAAAATAGAGGCAAAGTAGTGAAAAGTAGTGGCAAAGTGCTAAAAAGTGTGGCAAAGAACTGAAAAGTTGTGGCATAGTGCTGAAAAGTAGTGCAAAGTGCTGAAAGGTAGTGGCAAAGTGCTGAAAAGTATGGCAAAGTACTGAAAGTTGTGGCAAAGTGCTGAAAAGTAGTGGCAAAGTAGTGAATAATAGTGGCAAAGTGCTGACAAGTGTGGCAAAGTACTGAGAAGTTGTGGCAAAGTGCTGAAAAGTAGTGGCAAAGTAGTGAATAATAGTGGCAAAGTGCTGACAAGTGTGGCAAAGTACTGAGAAGTTGTGGCAAAGTAGTGGCAAAGTGCTGAAAAGTTGTAGCAAAGTGCTGAAAAGTAGAGGCATAATACTGAAAAGAAGTGACAATATACTCGAAAAGACTGGCAAAGAACTGAAAAGTTGTGGCAAAGTAGTGGCAAAGTACTGAAATGAAAAGTGTGGCAAAGTACTGAAAAGTTGTGGCAAAGTGCTGAAAAGTAGAGGCAAAGTAGTGAAAACAGTGGCAAAGTACTGACAAGTTGTGGCAATGTAGTGACAAAGTATTGAAAAGTGTGGCAAAGTACTGAAAAGTTGTGGCAAAGTGCTGAAAAGTAGTGGCAAAGTACTGAAAAGTAGTGGAAAAGTACTGAAAAGTGTGGCAAAGTACTGAAAAGTTGTGGCAAAGTACTGGAAAGTTGTGGCAAAGTGGTGGCAAAGCACTGAAAAGTATGGCAAAGTACTGAAAAGTTGTGGTAAAGCGCTGAAAAGTTGTGGCAAAGTAGTGAAAAGTAGTGGCAAAGTAGTGGCAAAGTAATGAAAAGTGAAGCAAAGTACTGTAAATTTGTGGCAAAGTGATGAAAAGTAGTGGCAAAATACTGAAAAGTTGTGGCAATGTAGTGGCAAAGTGCTGAAAAGTAGTGGCAAAGTACTGAAAAGTTGTGGCAAAGTAGTGGCAAAGTGCTGAAAAGTGTGGCAAAGTACTGAAAAGTTGTAGCTAAGTGCTGAAAAGTAGTGGCAAAGAACTGAAAAGTAGTGGCAAAGTGCTGAAAAGAGTGGCAAAGTTCTGAAAATTTGGGGCAAAGTAGTGGCAAAGCACTGAAAAGTGTGGCAAAGTACTGAAAAGTTGTGGCAAAGTGCTGAAAAGTAGTGGCAAAATAGTGAGAAGAGTGGCAAAGTACTGAAAAGTTGTTGGAATGTAGTGGCAAAGTACTGAAAAGTTTTGGCAAAGTGTTGAAAAGTAGTGGCAAAGTACTTAAAAGTAGTGGCAAAGTACTGAAAAGTGTGGCAAAGTACTGTAAAGTTGTGGTAAAGTGCTGAAATGTAGTGGCAAAGTAGTGAAAAGAGTGGCAAAGTACTGAAAAGTTGTGGCAATGAAGTTGCAAAGTAATGAAAAGTGTGGCAAAGTACTGAAAAGTTGTGGCAAAGTGCTGAAAAGTAGAGGCAAAGTAGTGAAACGAGTGGCAAATTACTGAAAAGTTGTGGCAAAGTAGTGGCAAAGCACTGAAAATTGTGGCAAAGTACTGAAAAGTTCTGGCAAAGTGGTGAAAAGTAGTGGCAAAGTAGTGAAAAGAGTGACAAAGTACTGAAAAGTTGTTGGAATGTAGTGGCAAAGTACTGAAAAGTTGTGGCAAAGTAGTGGCAAAGTGTTGAAAAGTGTGGCAAAGTACTGAAAAGTTGTAGCAAAGTGCTGAAAAGTAGTGGCAAAGTACTGAAAAGAAGTGACAAAATACTGAAAAGACTGGCAAAGTACTGAAAAGTTGTGGCAAAGTAGAGGTAAAGCACTGGAAAGTAAAGCAAAGTACTGTAAAGTTGTGGCAAAGTGCTGAAAAGTAGTGGCAAAGTACTGAAAAGTAGTGGCAAAGTGCTGAAAAGAGTGGCAAAGTACTGAAAAGTTGTGGCAAAGTAGTGGCAAAGCACTGAAAAGTGTGGCAAAGTACTGAAAAGTTGTGGCAAAGTGCTGAAAAGTAGTGGCAAAGTAGTGAAAATAGTGGCAAAGTGCTGACAAGTGTGGCAAAGTACTGGAAAGTTGTGGCAAAGTAGTGGCAAAGTACTGAAAAGTGTGGCAAAGTACTGTAAAGTTGTGATAAAGTGATGAAAAGTAGTGGCAAAGTACTGAAAAGTAGTGGCAAAGTGCTGAAAAGTGTGGCAAAGTACTGAAAAGTTGTGGCAAAGTAGTGGCGAAGTGCTGAAAAATAGTGACAAAATACTGAAAAGTTGTGGCAAAGTGCTGAATAGTAGTGACAAAGTACTGAAAAGTAGTGTGAAATTACTGAAAAGAGTGGCAAAGTACTGAAAAGTTGCAGCAAAGTAGTGGCAAAGCACTGAAAAGTGTGGGAAAGTTCTGAAAAGTAGTGGCAAAGTAGTGAATAATAGTGGCAAAGTTCTGAAAAGTTGTGGCAATGTAGTGGCAACGTACTGAAAAGTGTGGCAAAGTGCTGAAAATTAGTGGCAAAGTACTGAAAAGTAGTGGCAAAGTACTGAAAAGTGTGGCAAAGTACTGAAGAGTTGTGGCAAAGTGCTGAAAAGTAGTGGCAAAGTAGTGAAAAGTAGTGGCAAAGTACTGAAAAGTAGTGGCAAAGTACTGAAAAGAGTGGCAAAGTACTGAAAAGTTGTGGAAAGGCACTGAAAAGTGTGGCAAAGCACTGACAAGTTGTGTAAAGAGCTGAAAAGTAGTGGCAAAGTACTGAAAAGTAGTGGCAAAGTACTGAAAAGTAGTGGCAAAGTAGTGAATAGTAGTGGCAAAGTACTTAAAAGTTGTGGCAATGAAGTGGCAAAGTGCTGAAAAGTGTGGCAAAGTACTGAAAACTTGTGGCAAAGTAGTGGCAAATTACTGAAAAGTAGTGGCAAAGTGCTGAAAAGTGTGGCAAAGTACTTAAAAGTTGTGGCAAAGTAGTGGCGAAGTGCTGAAAAATAGTGACAAAGTACTGAAAAGTAGTAGCAAAGTGCTGAAAAGTGTGGCAAAGTATTGAAAAGTTGTGTAAAGAGCTGAAAAGTAGTGGCAAAGTACTGAAAAGTAGTGGCAAAGCAATGAAAAGTGTGGGAAAGTACTGAAAAGTAGTGACAAAGTAGTGAATAATAGTGGCAAAGTGCTGAAAAGTGTGGCAAAGTACTGAAAAGTTGTGGCAATGTAGTGGCAAAGTACTGAAAAGTGTGGCACAGTACTGAAAAGTTGTGGCAAAGTGCGGAAAATTAGCGGCAAAGTACTGAAAAGTAGTGGCAAAGTAATGAAAAGTGTGGCAAAGTACTGAAAAGTTGTGGCAAAGTAGTGGCAAAGCACTGAAAAGTGTGGCAAAGTACTGAAAAGTTGTGGCAAAGTGCTGAAAAGTAGTGGCAAAGTAGTGGCAAAGTGCTGAAAAGTGTGGCAAAGTACTGAAAAGTTGTGGCAAAGTAGTGGCAGAGTACTGAAAAGTGTGGCAAAGTGCTGTAAAGTTGTGGTAAAGTGCGAAAAGTAGTGGCAAAGTACTGAAAAGTAGTGGCAAATTGCTGAAAAGTGTGGCAAAGTACTGAAAAGTTGTGGCAAAGTAGTGGCGAAGTGCTGAAAAATGGTGACAAAGTACTGAAAAGTAGTAGCAAAGTGCTGAAAAGTGTGGCAAAGTACAGAAAAGTTGTGGCAAAGTAGTGGCAAATTAATGAAAAGTGTGGCAAAGTACTGAAAAGTTGTGGCAAAGTGTTGAAAAGTAGTGGCGAAGTACTGAAAAGTAGTGGCAAAGTACTGAAAAGTGTGGCAAAGTACTGAAAAGTTGTGGCAAAGTGCTGAAAAGTAGTGGCAAAGTGCAGAAAAGTGTGGCAAAGTACTGAAAAGTTGTGGCAAAGTGCTGAAAAGTAGAAGCAAAGTGCTGAAAAGTAGTGGCAAAGTACTGAAAAGTTATGGCAAATTGCTGAAAAGTAGAGGCAAAGTAGTGAAAAGTGTGGCAAAGCACTGAAAAGTTGTGTCAATGTAGTGGCAAAGTACTGAAAAGTGTGGCAAAGTGCTGAAAAGTAGTGGCAAATTACTGAAAAGTAGTGGCAAAGTACTGAAAAGTGAGGCAAAGTACTGAAGAGTTGTGGCAAAGTGCTGAAAAGTAGTGGCAAAGTACTGAAAAGTAGTGGCAAAGCACTGAAAAGAGTGGCAAAGTACTGAAAAGTTGCGGGAAAGTAGTGGCAAAGCACTGAAAAGTGTGGGAAATTACTGAAAAGTAGTGGCAAAGTAGTGAATAATAGTGGCAAACTGCTGAAAAGTGTGGCAAAGTACTGAAAAGTTGTGGCAAAGTGCTGAAAAGTAGTGGCAAAGTAGTGAAAATAGTGGCAAAGTGCTGACAAGTGTGGCAAAGTACTGGAAAGTTGTGGCAAAGTAGTGGCAAAGTACTGAAAAGTGTGGCAAAGTACTGTAAAGTTGTGATAAAGTGCTGAAAAGTAGTGGCAAAGTACTGAAAAGTAGTGGCAAAGTGCTGAAAAGTGTGGCAAAGTACTGAAAAGTTGTGGCAAAGTAGTGGCGAAGTGCTGAAAAATAGTGACAAAATACTGAAAAGTTGTGGCAAAGTGCTGAATAGTAGTGACAAAGTACTGAAAAGTAGTGTGAAATTACTGAAAAGAGTGGCAAAGTACTGAAAAGTTGCAGCAAAGTAGTGGCAAAGCACTGAAAAGTGTGGGAAAGTTCTGAAAAGTAGTGGCAAAGTAGTGAATAATAGTGGCAAAGTTCTGAAAAGTTGTGGCAATGTAGTGGCAACGTACTGAAAAGTGTGGCAAAGTGCTGAAAATTAGTGGCAAAGTACTGAAAAGTAGTGGCAAAGTACTGAAAAGTGTGGCAAAGTACTGAAGAGTTGTGGCAAAGTGCTGAAAAGTAGTGGCAAAGTAGTGAAAAGTAGTGGCAAAGTACTGAAAAGTAGTGGCAAAGTACTGAAAAGAGTGGCAAAGTACTGAAAAGTTGTGGAAAGGCACTGAAAAGTGTGGCAAAGCACTGAAAAGTTGTGTAAAGAGCTGAAAAGTAGTGGCAAAGTACTGAAAAGTAGTGGCAAAGTACTGAAAAGTAGTGGCAAAGTAGTGAATAGTAGTGGCAAAGTACTTAAAAGTTGTGGCAATGAAGTGGCAAAGTGCTGAAAAGTGTGGCAAAGTACTGAAAACTTGTGGCAAAGTAGTGGCAAATTACTGAAAAGTAGTGGCAAAGTGCTGAAAAGTGTGGCAAAGTACTTAAAAGTTGTGGCAAAGTAGTGGCGAAGTGCTGAAAAATAGTGACAAAGTACTGAAAAGTAGTAGCAAAGTGCTGAAAAGTGTGGCAAAGTATTGAAAAGTTGTGTAAAGAGCTGAAAAGTAGTGGCAAAGTACTGAAAAGTAGTGGCAAAGCAATGAAAAGTGTGGGAAAGTACTGAAAAGTAGTGACAAAGTAGTGAATAGTAGTGGCAAAGTGCTGAAAAGTGTGGCAAAGTACTGAAAAGTTGTGGCAATGTAGTGGCAAAGTACTGAAAAGTGTGGCACAGTACTGAAAAGTTGTGGCAAAGTGCGGAAAATTAGCGGCAAAGTACTGAAAAGTAGTGGCAAAGTAATGAAAAGTGTGGCAAAGTACTGAAAAGTTGTGGCAAAGTAGTGGCAAAGCACTGAAAAGTGTGGCAAAGTACTGAAAAGTTGTGGCAAAGTGCTGAAAAGTAGTGGCAAAGTAGTGGCAAAGTGCTGAAAAGTGTGGCAAAGTACTGAAAAGTTGTGGCAAAGTAGTGGCAGAGTACTGAAAAGTGTGGCAAAGTGCTGTAAAGTTGTGGTAAAGTGCGAAAAGTAGTGGCAAAGTACTGAAAAGTAGTGGCAAATTGCTGAAAAGTGTGGCAAAGTACTGAAAAGTTGTGGCAAAGTAGTGGCGAAGTGCTGAAAAATGGTGACAAAGTACTGAAAAGTAGTAGCAAAGTGCTGAAAAGTGTGGCAAAGTACAGAAAAGTTGTGGCAAAGTAGTGGCAAATTAATGAAAAGTGTGGCAAAGTACTGAAAAGTTGTGGCAAAGTGTTGAAAAGTAGTGGCGAAGTACTGAAAAGTAGTGGCAAAGTACTGAAAAGTGTGGCAAAGTACTGAAAAGTTGTGGCAAAGTGCTGAAAAGTAGTGGCAAAGTGCAGAAAAGTGTGGCAAAGTACTGAAAAGTTGTGGCAAAGTGCTGAAAAGTAGAAGCAAAGTGCTGAAAAGTAGTGGCAAAGTACTGAAAAGTTATGGCAAATTGCTGAAAAGTAGAGGCAAAGTAGTGAAAAGTGTGGCAAAGCACTGAAAAGTTGTGTCAATGTAGTGGCAAAGTACTGAAAAGTGTGGCAAAGTGCTGAAAAGTAGTGGCAAATTACTGAAAAGTAGTGGCAAAGTACTGAAAAGTGAGGCAAAGTACTGAAGAGTTGTGGCAAAGTGCTGAAAAGTAGTGGCAAAGTACTGAAAAGTAGTGGCAAAGCACTGAAAAGAGTGGCAAAGTACTGAAAAGTTGCGGGAAAGTAGTGGCAAAGCACTGAAAAGTGTGGGAAATTACTGAAAAGTAGTGGCAAAGTAGTGAATAATAGTGGCAAACTGCTGAAAAGTGTGGCAAAGTACTGAAAAGTTGTGGCAATGTAGTGGCAAAGCACTGAAAAGTTGTGTCAATGTAGTGGCAAAGTACTGAAAAGTGTGGCAAAGTGCTGAAAAGTAGTGGCAAATTACTGAAAAGTAGTGGCAAAGTACTGAAAATTGAGGCAAAGTACTGAAGAGTTGTGGCAAAGTGCTGAAAAGTAGTGGCAAAGTACTGAAAAGTAGTGGCAAAGTACTGAAAAGAGTGGCAAAGTACTGAAAAGTTGCGGGAAAGTAGTGGCAAAGCACTGAAAAGTGTGGGAAATTACTGAAAAGTAGTGGCAAAGTAGTGAATAATAGTGGCAAACTGCTGAAAAGTGTGGCAAAGTACTGAAAAGTTGTGCCAATGTAGTGGCAAAGTACTGAAAAGTGTGGCAAAGTACTGAAAAGTAGTGGCAAAGTACTGAAAAGTGTGGCAAAGTACTGAAAAGTTGTGGCAAAGTAGTGGCAAAGCACTGAAAAGTGTGGCAAAGTACTGAAAAGTTGTGGCAAAGTGCTGTAAAGTAGTGGCAAAGTAGTGGCAAAGTGCTGAAAAGTGTGGCAAAGTACTGAAAAGTTGTAGCAATGTATTGGCAAAGTACTGAAAAGTGTGGCAAAGTACTGAAAAGTTGTGGCAAAGTACTGAAAAGTTGTGGCAATGTAGTGGCAAAGTACTGAATAGTGTGGCAAAGTACAGAAAAGTTGTGGCAAAGTGTTGAAAAGTAGTGGCAAAGTACTGAAAAGTAGTGGCAAAGTACTGAAAAGTGTGGCAAAGTACTGAAAAGTTGTGGCAAAGTAGTGAATAGTAGTGGCAAAGTGCTGACAAGTGTGGCAAAGTACTGAAAAGTAGTGGTAATGTAGTGGCAAAGTACTGAAAAGTGTGGCAAAGTAGTGAAAAGTTGTGACAAAGTGCTGAAAAGTAGTGGCAAAGTAGTGAAAAGAATGGCAAAGTATTGAAAAGTTGTGGCAATGAAATTGCAAAGTACTGAAAAGTGTGGCAAAGTACTGAAAAGTTGTGGCAAAGTAGTGGCAAAGCACTGACAAGTGTGGCAAAGTACTGAAAAGTTGTGGCAAAGTGCTGAAAAGTAGTGGCAAAGTAGTGAAAAGTAGTGGCAAAGTGCTGAAAAGTGTGGCAAAGTACTGAAAAGTTGTGGCAAAGTAGTGGCAAAGTACTGAAAAGTGTGGCAAAGTGCTGAAAAGTAGTGGCAAAGTAGTGGCAAAGCACTGACAAGTGTGGCAAAGTACTGAAAAGTTGTGGCAAAGTGCTGAAAAGTAGTGGCAAAGTAGTGAATAGTAGTGGCAAAGTACTGAAAAGAGTGGCAAAGTACTGAAAAGTTGCGGGAAAGTAGTGGCAAAGCACTGAAAAGTGTGGGAAATTACTGAAAAGTAGTGGCAAAGTAGTGAATAATAGTGGCAAACTGCTGAAAAGTGTGGCAAAGTACTGAAAAGTTGTGCCAATGTAGTGGCAAAGTACTGAAAAGTGTGGCAAAGTACTGAAAAGTAGTGGCAAAGTACTGAAAAGTGTGGCAAAGTACTGAAAAGTTGTGGCAAAGTAGTGGCAAAGCACTGAAAAGTGTGGCAAAGTACTGAAAAGTTGTGGCAAAGTGCTGAAAAGTAGTGGCAAAGTAGTGGCAAAGTGCTGAAAAGTGTGGCAAAGTACTGAAAAGTTGTAGCAATGTATTGGCAAAGTACTGAAAAGTGTGGCAAAGTACTGAAAAGTTGTGGCAAAGTACTGAAAAGTTGTGGCAATGTAGTGGCAAAGTACTGAATAGTGTGGCAAAGTACAGAAAAGTTGTGGCAAAGTGTTGAAAAGTAGTGGCAAAGTACTGAAAAGTAGTGGCAAAGTACTGAAAAGTGTGGCAAAGTACTGAAAAGTTGTGGCAAAGTAGTGAATAGTAGTGGCAAAGTGCTGACAAGTGTGGCAAAGTACTGAAAAGTAGTGGTAATGTAGTGGCAAAGTACTGAAAAGTGTGGCAAAGTAGTGAAAAGTTGTGACAAAGTGCTGAAAAGTAGTGGCAAAGTAGTGAAAAGAATGGCAAAGTATTGAAAAGTTGTGGCAATGAAATTGCAAAGTACTGAAAAGTGTGGAAAAGTACTGAAAAGTTGTGGCAAAGTAGTGGCAAAGCACTGACAAGTGTGGCAAAGTACTGAAAAGTTGTGGCAAAGTGCTGAAAAGTAGTGGCAAAGTAGTGAAAAGTAGTGGCAAAGTGCTGAAAAGTGTGGCAAAGTACTGAAAAGTTGTGGCAAAGTAGTGGCAAAGTACTGAAAAGTGTGGCAAAGTGCTGAAAAGTAGTGGCAAAGTAGTGGCAAAGCACTGACAAGTGTGGCAAAGTACTGAAAAGTTGTGGCAAAGTGCTGAAAAGTAGTGGCAAAGTAGTGAATAGTAGTGGCAAAGCACTGACAAGTGTGGCAAAGTACTGAAAAGTTGTGGCAAAGTGCTGAAAAGTAGTGGCAAAGTAGTGAAAGGTAGTGGCAAAGTGCTGAAAAGTGTGGCAAAGTACTGAAAAGTTGTGGCAAAGTAGTGGCAAAGTACTGAAAAGTGTGGCAAAGTACTGTAAAGTTGTGGTAATGTGCTGAAAAGTAGTGGCAAAGTAGTGAAAAGAGTAGCAAAGTACTGAAAAGTTGTGGCAATGTAGGGGCAAAGTACTGAAAAATAGTGACAAATTACTGAAAAGTTGTGGCAAAGTGCTGAAAAGTAGTGGCAAAGTACTGAAAAGTAGTGGCAAAGTACTGAAAAGAGTGGGAAAGTACTGAAAAGTTGCGGCAAAGTAGTGGCAAAGCACTGAAAAGTGTGGGAAAGTACTGAAAAGTTGTGGCAAAGTGCTGAAAAGTAGTGGCAAAGTAGTGAAAAGAGTCGCAAAGTACTGAAAAGTTGCGGCAAAGTAGTGGCAAAGCACTGAAAAGTGTGGGAAGGTACTGAAAAGTAGTGGCAAAGTAGTGAATAATAGTGGCAAAGTGCTGAAAAGTGTGGCAAAGTACTTAAAAGTTGTGGCAATGTAGTGGCAAAGCACTGAAAAGTGTGGCAAAGTACTGAAAAGTTGTGGCAAAGTGCTGAAAAGTAGTGGCAAAGTACTGAAAAGTAGTGACAAAGTACTGAAAAGTGTGGCAAAGTACTGAAAAGTTGTGGCAAAGTAGTGGCAAAGCACTGAAAAGTGTGGCAAAGTACTGAAAAGTTGTGGCAAAGTGCTGAAAAGTAGTGGCAAAGTAGTGGCAAAGTGCTGAAAAGTGTGGCAAAGTACTGAAAAGTTGTGGCAAAGTAGTGGCAAAGTACTGAAAAGTGTGGCAAAGTACTGTAAAGTTGTGGTAAAGTGCGAAAAGTAGTGGCAAAGTACTGAAAAGTAGTGGCAAAGTGCTGAAAAGTGTGGCAAAGTACTGAAAAGTTGTGGCAAAATAGTGGCGAAGTGCTGAAAAATAGTGACAAAGTACTGAAAAGTAGTAGCAAAGTGCTGAAAAGTGTGGCAAAGTACTGAAAAGTTGTGGCAAAGTAGTGGCAAATTACTGAAAAGTGTGGCAAAGTACTGAAAAGTTGTGGCAAAGTGTTGAAAAGTAGTGGCAAAGTACTGAAAAGTAGTGGCAAAGTACTGAAAAGTGTGGCAATGTACTGAAAAGTTGTGGCAAAGTGTTGAAAATTAGTGCCAAAGAGCTGAAAAGTAGTGGCAAAGTGCTGAAAAGTGTGGCAAAGTTGAAAAGTTGTGGCAAAGTGCTGAAAAGTAGTGGCAAATTGCTGAAAAGTAGTGGCAAAGTGCTGAAAAGTTGTGGCAAAGTAGTGGCAAAGTACTGAAAAATGTGGCAAAGTACTGAAAAGTAGTGGCAAAGTACTGAAAAGAGTGGCAAAGTACTGAAAAGTTGCGGCAAAGTAGGGGCAAAGCACTGAAAAGTGTGGGAAATTACTGAAAAGTAGTGGCAAAGTAGTGAATAATAGTGACAAACTGCTGAAAAGTGTGGCAAAGTACTGAAAAGTTGTGACAAAGTACTGAAAAGTTGTGGCAATGTAGTGGCAAAGTACTGAAAAGTTGTGGTAAAGTGCTGAAAAGTAGTGGCAAAGTACTGAAAAGTAGTGGCAAAGAACTGAAATGTGTGGCAAAGTACTGAAAAGTTGTGGGAAAGTAGTGGCAAAGCACTGAAAAGTGTGGCAAAGTACTGAAAAGTTGTGGCAAAGTGCTGAAAAGTAGTGGCAAAGTAGTGAATAATAGTGCCAAAGTGCTGAAAAGTGTGGCAAAGTACTGAAAAGTTGTGACAAAGTACTGAATAGTTGTGGCAATGTTAGTGGCAAAGTACTGAAAAGTGTGGCAAAGTACAGAAAAGTTGTGGCAAAGTGCTGAAAAGTAGTGGCAAAGTACTGAAAAGTAGTGGCAAAGTACTGAAAAGTGTGGCAAAGTACTGAAAAGTTGTGGCAAAGTAGTGGCAAAGCACTGAAAAGTTGTGGCAAAGTACTGAAAAGATGTAGCAATGTAGTGGCAAAGTACTGAAAAGTTGTGGCAAAGTACTGAAAAGTTGTGGCAAAGCACTGAAAAGTTGTGGCAAAGTAGTGGCAAAGTGCTGAAAAGTGTGGCAAAGTACTGAAAAGTTGTAGCAAAGTACAGAAAAGTTGTGGCAAAGTGCTGAAAAGTAGTGACAAAGTACTGAAAAGTTGTGGCAATGTAGTGGCAAAGTACTGAAAAGTGTGGCAAAGTACTGTAAAGATGTGGCAAAGTGCTGAAAAGTAGTGGCAAAGTACTGGAAAGTAGTGGCAAAGAACTGAAATGTGTGGCAAAGTACTGAAAAGTTGTGGGAAAGTAGTGGCAAAGCACTGAAAAGTGTGGCAAAGTACTGAAAAGTTGTGGCAAAGTGCTGAAAAGTAGTGGCAAAGTAGTGAATAATAGTGCCAAAGTGCTGAAAAGTGTTTCAAAGTACTGAAAAGTTGTGACAAAGTACTGAAAAGTTGTGGCAATGTTAGTGGCAAAGTACTGAAAAGTGTGGCAAAGTACAGAAAAGTTGTGGCAAAGTGCTGAAAAGTAGTGGCAAAGTACTGAAAAGTAGTGGCAAAGTACTGAAAAGTGTGGCAAAGTACTGAAAAGTTGTGGCAAAGTAGTGGCAAAGCACTGAAAAGTTGTGGCAAAGTACTGAAAAGATGTAGCAATGTAGTGGCAAAGTACTGAAAAGTGTGGCAAAGTACTGAAAAGTTGTGGCAAAGTACTGAAAAGTTTGGCAAAGTACTGAAAAGTTGTGGCAAAGTAGTGGCAAAGCACTGAAAAGTTGTGGCAAAGTAGTGGCAAAGTGCTGAAAAGTGTGGCAAAGTACTGAAAAGTTGTAGCAAAGTACAGAAAAGTTGTGGCAAAGTGCTGAAAAGTAGTGGCAAAGCACTGAAAAGTAGTGGCAAAGTACTGAAAAGTAGTGGCAAAGTAGTGAATAATAGTGGCAAAGTTCTGAAAAGTTGTGGCAATGTAGTGGCAAAGTACTGAAAAGTGTGGCAAGGTGCTGAAAAGTAGTGGTAAAGTAGTGAAAAGTTGTGGTAAAGCACTGAAAAATGTGACAAAGTACTGAAAAGTTGTGGCAAAGTGCTGAAAAGTAGTGGCAAAGAAGTAAAAAGAGTGGCAAAGTATTGAAAAATTGTGGCAATGTGGTGGCAAAGTACTGAAAAGTGTGGCAAGGTGCTGAAAAGTAGTGGCAAAGTAGTGAAAAGTTGTGGTAAAGCACTGAAAAATGTGGCAAAGTACTGAAAAGTTGTGGCAAAGTGCTGAAAAGTAGAGGCAAAGTAGTAAAAAGCGTGGCAAAGTACTGAAAAGTTGAGGCAATGAAGTTGCAAAGTACTGAAAAGTGTGGCAAAGTACTGTAAAGTTGTGGTAAAGTGCTGAAAAGTAGTGGCAAAGTAGTGAAAAGAGTAGCAAAGTACTGAAAAGTTGTGGCAATGTAGGGGCAAAGTACTGAAAAATAGTGACAAAGTACTGAAAAGTTGTGGCAAAGTGCTGAAAAGTAGTGGCAAAGTACTGAAAAGTAGTGGCAAAGTACTGAAAAGAGTGGCAAAGTCTGAAAAGTTGCGGCAAAGTAGTGGCAAAGCACTGAAAAGTGTGGGAAAGTACTGAAAAGTAGGGGCAAAGTACTGAAAAGTTGTGGCAAAGTGCTGAAAAGTAGTGGCAAAGTACTGAAAAGTAGTGGCAAAGTACTGAAAAGTGTGGCAAAGTACTGAAAAGTTGTGGCAAAGTAGTGGCAAAACACTGAAAAATGTGGCAAAGTACTGAAAAGTTGTGGCAAAGTGCTGAAAAGTAGGTGCAAAGTAGTGGCAAAGTGCTGAAAAGCGTGGCAAAGTACTGAAAAGTTGTGGCAAAGTAGTGGCAAAGTACTGAAAAATGTGGCAAAGTACTGAAAAGTAGTGGCAAAGTACTGAAAAGAGTGGCAAAGTACTGAAAAGTTGCGGCAAAGTAGGGGCAAATCACTGAAAAGTGTGGGAAATTACTGAAAAGTAGTGGCAAAGTAGTGAATAATAGTGGCAAACTGCTGAAAAGTGTGGCAAAGTACTGAAAAGTTGTGGCAAAGTACTGAAAAGTTGTGGCAATGTAGTGGCAAAGTACTGAAAAGTGTGGCAAAGTACTGAAAAGTTGTGGCAAAGTGCTGAAAAGTAGTGGCAAAGTACTGAAAAGTAGTGGCAAAGAACTGAAATGTGTGGCAAAGTACTGAAAAGTTGTGGGAAAGTAGTGGCAAAGCACTGAAAAGTGTGGCAAAGTACTGAAAAGTTGTGGCAAAGTGCTGAAAAGTAGTGGCAAAGTAGTGAATAATAGTGCCAAAGTGCTGAAAAGTGTGGCAAAGTACTGAAAGGTTGTGGCAAAGTACTGAAAAGTTGTGGCAATGTTAGTGGCAAAGTACTGAAAAGTGTGGCAAAGTACAGAAAAGTTGTGGCAAAGTGCTGAAAAGTAGTGGCAAAGTACTGAAAAGTAGTGGCAAAGTACTGAAAAGTGTGGCAAAGTACTGAAAAGTTGTGGCAAAGTAGTGGCAAAGCACTGAAAAGTTGTGGCAAAGTACTGAAAAGATGTAGCAATATAGTGGCAAAGTACTGAAAAGTGTGGCAAAGTACTGAAAAGTTGTGGCAAAGTACTGAAAAGTTTGGCAAAGTACTGAAAAGTTGTGGCAAAGCACTGAAAAGTTGTGGCAAAGTAGTGGCAAAGTGCTGAAAAGTGTGGCAAAGTACTGAAAAGTTGTAGCAAAGTACAGAAAAGTTGTGGCAATGTGCTGAAAAGTAGTGGCAAAGTACTGAAAAGTAGTGGCAAAGTACTGAAAAGTAGTGGCAAAGTAGTGAATAATAGTGGCAAAGTTCTGAAAAGTTGTGGCAATGTAGTGGCAAAGTACTGAAAAGTGTGGCAAGGTGCTGAAAGTAGTGGCAAAGTAGTGAAAAGTTGTGGTAAAGCACTGAAAAATGTGACAAAGTACTGAAAAGTTGTGGCAAAGTGCTGAAAAGTAGAGGCAAAGAAGTAAAAAGAGTGGCAAAGTATTGAAAAATTGTGGCAATGTGGTGGCAAAGTACTGAAAAGTGTGGCAAGGTGCTGAAAAGTAGTGGCAAAGTAGTGAAAAGTTGTGGTAAAGCACTGAAAAATGTGGAAAAGTACTGAAAAGTTGTGGCAAAGTGCTGAAAAGTAGAGGCAAAGTAGTAAAAAGCGTGGCAAAGTACTGAAAAGTTGAGGCAATGAAGTTGCAAAGTACTGAAAAGTGTGGCAAAGTACTGTAAAGTTGTGGTAAAGTGCTGAAAAGTAGTGGCAAAGTAGTGAAAAGAGTAGCAAAGTACTGAAAAGTTGTGGCAATGTAGGGGCAAAGTACTGAAAAATAGTGACAAAGTACTGAAAAGTTGTGGCAAAGTGCTGAAAAGTAGTGGCAAAGTACTGAAAAGTAGTGGCAAATTACTGAAAAGAGTGGCAAAGTACTGAAAAGTTGCGGCAAAGTAGTGGCAAAGCACTGAAAAGTGTGGGAAAGTACTGAAAAGTAGGGGCAAAGTACTGAAAAGTTGTGGCAAAGTGCTGAAAAGTAGTGGCAAAGTACTGAAAAGTAGTGGCAAAGTACTGAAAAGTGTGGCAAAGTACTGAAAAGTTGTGGCAAAGTAGTGGCAAAACACTGAAAAATGTGGCAAAGTACTGAAAAGTTGTGGCAAAGTGCTGAAAAGTAGGTGCAAAGTAGTGGCAAAGTGCTGAAAAGCGTGGCAAAGTACTGAAAAGTTGTGGCAAAGTAGTGGCAAAGTACTGAAAAATGTGGCAAAGTACTGAAAAGTAGTGGCAAAGTACTGAAAAGAGTGGCAAAGTACTGAAAAGTTGCGGCAAAGTAGGGGCAAAGCACTGAAAAGTGTGGGAAATTACTGAAAAGTAGTGGCAAAGTAGTGAATAATAGTGGCAAACTGCTGAAAAGTGTGGCAAAGTACTGAAAAGTTGTGACAAAGTACTGAAAAGTTGTGGCAATGTAGTGGCAAAGTACTGAAAAGTGTGGCAAAGTACTGAAAAGTTGTGGCAAAGTGCTGAAAAGTAGTGGCAAAGTACTGAAAAGTAGTGGCAAAGAACTGAAATGTGTGGCAAAGTACTGAAAAGTTGTGGGAAAGTAGTGGCAAAGCACTGAAAAGTGTGGCAAAGTACTGAAAAGTTGTGGCAAAGTGCTGAAAAGTAGTGGCAAAGTAGTGAATAATAGTGCCAAAGTGCTGAAAAGTGTGGCAAAGTACTGAAAAGTTGTGACAAAGTAGTGGCAAAGCACTGAAAAGTTGTGGCAAAGTACTGAAAAGATGTAGCAATGTAGTGGCAAAGTACTGAAAAGTGTGGCAAAGTACTGAAAAGGTGTGGCAAAGTACTGAAAAGTTTGGCAAAGTACTGAAAAGTTGTGGCAAAGTAGTGGCAAAGCACTGAAAAGTTGTGGCAAAGTAGTGGCAAAGTGCTGAAAAGTGTGGCAAAGTACTGAAAAGTTGTAGCAAAGTACAGAAAAGTTGTGGCAAAGTGCTGAAAAGTAGTGGCAAAGTACTGAAAAGTAGTGGCAAAGTACTGAAAAGTAGTGGCAAAGTAGTGAATAATAGTGGCAAAGTTCTGAAAAGTTGTGGCAATGTAGTGGCAAAGTACTGAAAAGTGTGGCAAGGTGCTGAAAAGTAGTGGTAAAGTAGTGAAAAGTTGTGGTAAAGCACTGAAAAATGTGACAAAGTACTGAAAAGTTGTGGCAAAGTGCTGAAAAGTAGAGGCAAAGAAGTAAAAAGAGTGGCAAAGTATTGAAAAATTGTGGCAATGTGGTGGCAAAGTACTGAAAAGTGTGGCAAGGTGCTGAAAAGTAGTGGCAAAGTAGTGAAAAGTTGTGGTAAAGCACTGAAAAATGTGGCAAAGTACTGAAAAGTTGTGGCAAAGTGCTGAAAAGTAGAGGCAAAGTAGTAAAAAGAGTGGCAAAGTACTGAAAAGTTGAGGCAATGAAGTTGCAAAGTACTGAAAAGTGTGGCAAAGTACTGAAAAGTTGTGGCAAAGTGTTGAAAAGTAGTGGCAAAGTTATGAAAAGTAGTGGCAAAGTACTGAAAAGTGTGGCAAAGTACTGAAAAGTTGTGGCAAAGTGTTGAAAATTAGTGCCAAAGTGCTGAAAAGTAGTGGCAAAGTGCTGAAAAGTGTGGCAAAGTACTGAAAAGTTGTGGCAAAGTGCTGAAAAGTAGTGGCAAATTGCTGAAAAGTAGTGGCAAAGTACTGAAAAGTTGTGGCAAAGTAGTGGCAAAGTACTGAAAAATGTAGCAAAGTACTGAAAAGTAGTGGCAAAGTACTGAAAAGAGTGGCAAAGTACTGAAAAGTTGCGGCAAAGTAGGGGCAAAGCACTGAAAAGTGTGGGAAATTACTGAAAAGTAGTGGCAAAGTAGTGAATAATAGTGGCAAACTGCTGAAAAGTGTGGCAAAGTACTGAAAAGTTGTGGCAAAGTACTGAAAAGTTGTGGCAATGTAGTGGCAAAGTACTGAAAAGTGTGGCAAAGTACTGAAAAGTTGTGGCAAAGTGCTGAAAAGTAGTGGCAAAGTACTGAAAAGTAGTGGCAAAGAACTGAAATGTGTGGCAAAGTACTGAAAAGTTGTGGGAAAGTAGTGGCAAAGCACTGAAAAGTGTGGCAAAGTACTGAAAAGTTGTGGCAAAGTGCTGAAAAGTAGTGGCAAAGTAGTGAATAATAGTGCCAAAGTGCTGAAAAGTGTGGCAAAGTACTGAAAGGTTGTGGCAAAGTACTGAAAAGTTGTGGCAATGTTAGTGGCAAAGTACTGAAAAGTGTGGCAAAGTACAGAAAAGTTGTGGCAAAGTGCTGAAAAGTAGTGGCAAAGTACTGAAAAGTAGTGGCAAAGTACTGAAAAGTGTGGCAAAGTACTGAAAAGTTGTGGCAAAGTAGTGGCAAAGCACTGAAAAGTTGTGGCAAAGTACTGAAAAGATGTAGCAATATAGTGGCAAAGTACTGAAAAGTGTGGCAAAGTACTGAAAAGTTGTGGCAAAGTACTGAAAAGTTTGGCAAAGTACTGAAAAGTTGTGGCAAAGTAGTGGCAAAGCACTGAAAAGTTGTGGCAAAGTAGTGGCAAAGTGCTGAAAAGTGTGGCAAAGTACTGAAAAGTTGTAGCAAAGTACAGAAAAGTTGTGGCAAAGTGCTGAAAAGTAGTGGCAAAGTACTGAAAAGTAGTGGCAAAGTACTGAAAAGTAGTGGCAAAGTAGTGAATAATAGTGGCAAAGTTCTGAAAAGTTGTGGCAATGTAGTGGCAAAGTACTGAAAAGTGTGGCAAGGTGCTGAAAAGTAGTGGTAAAGTAGTGAAAAGTTGTGGTAAAGCACTGAAAAATGTGACAAAGTACTGAAAAGTTGTGGCAAAGTGCTGAAAAGTAGAGGCAAAGAAGTAAAAAGAGTGGCAAAGTATTGAAAAATTGTGGCAATGTGGTGGCAAAGTACTGAAAAGTGTGGCAAGGTGCTGAAAAGTAGTGGCAAAGTAGTGAAAAGTTGTGGTAAAGCACTGAAAAATGTGGCAAAGTACTGAAAAGTTGTGGCAAAGTGCTGAAAAGTAGAGGCAAAGTAGTAAAAAGCGTGGAAAAGTACTGAAAAGTTGAGGCAATGAAGTTGCAAAGTACTGAAAAGTGTGGCAAAGTACTGTAAAGTTGTGGTAAAGTGCTGAAAAGTAGTGGCAAAGTAGTGAAAAGAGTAGCAAAGTACTGAAAAGTTGTGGCAATGTAGGGGCAAAGTACTGAAAAATAGTGACAAAGTACTGAAAAGTTGTGGCAAAGTGCTGAAAAGTTGTGGCAAAGTACTGAAAAGTAGTGGCAAAGTACTGAAAAGAGTGGCAAAGTACTGAAAAGTTGCGGCAAAGTAGTGGCAAAGCACTGAAAAGTGTGGGAAAGTACTGAAAAGTAGGGGCAAAGTGCTGAAAAGTAGGTGCAAAGTAGTGGCAAAGTGCTGAAAAGCGTGGCAAAGTACTGAAAAGTTGTGGCAAAGTAGTGGCAAAGTACTGAAAAATGTGGCAAAGTACTGAAAAGTAGGGGCAAAGTACTGAAAAGTTGTGGCAAAGTGCTGAAAAGTAGTGGCAAAGTACTGAAAAGTAGTGGCAAAGTACTGAAAAGTGTGGCAAAGTACTGAAAAGTTGTGGCAAAGTAGTGGCAAAACACTGAAAAATGTGGCAAAGTACTGAAAAGTTGTGGCAAAGTGCTGAAAAGTAGGTGCAAAGTAGTGGCAAAGTGCTGAAAAGCGTGGCAAAGTACTGAAAAGTTGTGGCAAAGTAGTGGCAAAGTACTGAAAAATGTGGCAAAGTACTGAAAAGTAGTGGCAAAGTACTGAAAAGAGTGGCAAAGTACTGAAAAGTTGCGGCAAAGTAGGGGCAAAGCACTGAAAAGTGTGGGAAATTACTGAAAAGTAGTGGCAAAGTAGTGAATAATAGTGGCAAACCGCTGAAAAGTGTGGCAAAGTACTGAAAAGTTGTGACAAAGTACTGAAAAGTTGTGGCAATGTAGTGGCAAAGTACTGAAAAGTGTGGCAAAGTACTGAAAAGTTGTGGCAAAGTGCTGAAAAGTAGTGGCAAAGTAGTGAAAAGTTGTGGTAAAGCACTGAAAAATGTGACAAAGTACTGAAAAGTTGTGGCAAAGTGCTGAAAAGTAGAGGCAAAGAAGTAAAAAGAGTGGCAAAGTATTGAAAAATTGTGGCAATGTGGTGGCAAAGTACTGAAAAGTGTGGCAAGGTGCTGAAAAGTAGTGGCAAAGTAGTGAAAAGTTGTGGTAAAGCACTGAAAAATGTGGCAAAGTACTGAAAAGTTGTGGCAAAGTGCTGAAAAGTAGAGGCAAAGTAGTAAACAGAGTGGCAAAGTACTGAAAAGTTGAGGCAATGAAGTTGCAAAGTACTGAAAAGTGTGGCAAAGTACTGAAAAGTTGTGGCAAAGTGTTGAAAAGTAGTGGCAAAGTTATGAAAAGTAGTGGCAAAGTACTGAAAAGTGTGGCAAAGTACTGAAAAGTTGTGGCAAAGTGTTGAAAATTAGTGCCAAAGTGCTGAAAAGTAGTGGCAAAGTGCTGAAAAGTGTGGCAAAGTACTGAAAAGTTGTGGCAAAGTGCTGAAAAGTAGTGGCAAATTGCTGAAAAGTAGTGGCAAAGTACTGAAAAGTTGTGGCAAAGTAGTGGCAAAGTACTGAAAAATGTGGCAAAGTACTGAAAAGTAGTGGCAAAGTACTGAAAAGAGTGGCAAAGTACTGAAAAGTTGCGGCAAAGTAGGGGCAAAGC
This sequence comes from Saccoglossus kowalevskii, assembly GCF_978046115.1. NCBI lineage: Eukaryota > Metazoa > Hemichordata > Enteropneusta > Harrimaniidae > Saccoglossus > Saccoglossus kowalevskii. The sequence continues at coordinate 3,807 of NC_140656.1, read as the reverse complement.
ACTGAAAAGTGTGGGAAATTACTGAAAAGTAGTGGCAAAGTAGTGAATAATAGTGGCAAACTGCTGAAAAGTGTGGCAAAGTACTGAAAAGTTGTGGCAAAGTACTGAAAAGTTGTGGCAATGTAGTGGCAAAGTACTGAAAAGTGTGGCAAAGTACTGAAAAGTTGTGGCAAAGTGCTGAAAAGTAGTGGCAAAGTACTGAAAAGTAGTGGCAAAGAACTGAAATGTGTGGCAAAGTACTGAAAAGTTGTGGGAAAGTAGTGGCAAAGCACTGAAAAGTGTGGCAAAGTACTGAAAAGTTGTGGCAAAGTGCTGAAAAGTAGTGGCAAAGTAGTGAATAATAGTGCCAAAGTGCTGAAAAGTGTGGCAAAGTACTGAAAGGTTGTGGCAAAGTACTGAAAAGTTGTGGCAATGTTAGTGGCAAAGTACTGAAAAGTGTGGCAAAGTACAGAAAAGTTGTGGCAAAGTGCTGAAAAGTAGTGGCAAAGTACTGAAAAGTAGTGGCAAAGTACTGAAAAGTGTGGCAAAGTACTGAAAAGTTGTGGCAAAGTAGTGGCAAAGCACTGAAAAGTTGTGGCAAAGTACTGAAAAGATGTAGCAATATAGTGGCAAAGTACTGAAAAGTGTGGCAAAGTACTGAAAAGTTGTGGCAAAGTACTGAAAAGTTTGGCAAAGTACTGAAAAGTTGTGGCAAAGTAGTGGCAAAGCACTGAAAAGTTGTGGCAAAGTAGTGGCAAAGTGCTGAAAAGTGTGGCAAAGTACTGAAAAGTTGTAGCAAAGTACAGAAAAGTTGTGGCAAAGTGCTGAAAAGTAGTGGCAAAGTACTGAAAAGTAGTGGCAAAGTACTGAAAAGTAGTGGCAAAGTAGTGAATAATAGTGGCAAAGTTCTGAAAAGTTGTGGCAATGTAGTGGCAAAGTACTGAAAAGTGTGGCAAGGTGCTGAAAAGTAGTGGTAAAGTAGTGAAAAGTTGTGGTAAAGCACTGAAAAATGTGACAAAATACTGAAAAGTTGTGGCAAAGTGCTGAAAAGTAGAGGCAAAGAAGTAAAAGAGTGGCAAAGTATTGAAAAATTGTGGCAATGTGGTGGCAAAGTACTGAAAAGTGTGGCAAGGTGCTGAAAAGTAGTGGCAAAGTAGTGAAAAGTTGTGGTAAAGCACTGACAAATGTGGCAAAGTACTGAAAAGTTGTGGCAAAGTGCTGAAAAGTAGAGGCAAAGTAGTAAAAAGCGTGGAAAAGTACTGAAAAGTTGAGGCAATGAAGTTGCAAAGTACTGAAAAGTGTGGCAAAGTACTGTAAAGTTGTGGTAAAGTGCTGAAAAGTAGTGGCAAAGTAGTGAAAAGAGTAGCAAAGTACTGAAAAGTTGTGGCAATGTAGGGGCAAAGTCTGAAAAATAGTGACAAAGTACTGAAAAGTTGTGGCAAAGTGCTGAAAAGTAGTGGCAAAGTACTGAAAAGTAGGTGGCAAAGTACTGAAAAGAGTGGCAAAGTACTGGAAAAGTTGCGGCAAAGTAGTGGCAAAGCACTGAAAAGTGTGGGGAAAGTACTGAAAAGTAGGGGCAAAGTACTGAAAAGTTGTGGCAAAGTGCTGAAAAGTAGTGGCAAAGTACTGAAAATAGTGGCAAAGTACTGAAAAGTGTGGCAAAGTACTGAAAAGTTGTGGCAAAGTAGTGGCAAAACACTGAAAAAGTGGCAAAGTACTGAAAAGTTGGCAAAGTTGCGAAAAGTAGGTGCAAAGTAGTGGCAAAGTGCTGAAAAGCGTGGCAAAGTACTGAAAAGTTGTGGCAAAGTAGTGGCAAAGTACTGAAAAATGTGGCAAAGTACTGAAAAGTAGTGGCAAAGTACTGAAAAGAGTGGCAAAGTACTGAAAAGTTGCGGCAAAGTAGGGGCAAAGCACTGAAAAGTGTGGGAAATTACTGGAAAAGTAGTGGCAAAGTAGTGAATAATAGTGGCAAACTGCTGAAAAGTGTGGCAAAGTACTGAAAAGTTGTGACAAAGTACTGAAAAGTTGTGGCAATGTAGTGGCAAAGTACTGAAAAGTGTGGCAAAGTACTGAAAAGTTGTGGCAAAGTGCTGAAAAGTAGTGGCAAAGTACTGAAAAGTAGTGGCAAAGACTGAAATGTGTGGCAAAGTACTGAAAAGTTGTGGGAAAGTAGTGGCAAAGCACTGAAAAGTGTGGCAAAGTACTGAAAAGTTGTGGCAAAGTGCTGAAAAGTAGTGGCAAAGTAGTGAATAATAGTGCCAAAGTGCTGAAAAGTGTGGCAAAGTACTGAAAAGTTGTGACAAAGTAGTGGCAAAGCACTGAAAAGTTGTGGCAAAGTACTGAAAAGATGTAGCAATGTAGTGGCAAAGTACTGAAAAGTGTGGCAAAGTACTGAAAAGGTGTGGCAAAGTACTGAAAAGTTTGGCAAAGTACTGAAAAGTTGTGGCAAAGTAGTGGCAAAGCACTGAAAAGTTGTGGCAAAGTAGTGGCAAAGTGCTGAAAAGTGTGGCAAAGTACTGAAAAGTTGTAGCAAAGTACAGAAAAGTTGTGGCAAAGTGCTGAAAAGTAGTGGCAAAGTACTGAAAAAGTAGTGGCAAAGTACTGAAAAGTAGTGGCAAAGTAGTGAATAATAGTGGCAAAGTTCTGAAAAGTTGTGGCAATGTAGTGGCAAAGTACTGAAAAGTGTGGCAAGGTGCTGAAAAGTAGTGGTAAAGTAGTGAAAAGTTGTGGTAAAGCACTGAAAAATGTGACAAAGTACTGAAAAGTTGTGGCAAAGTGCTGAAAAGTAGAGGCAAAGAAGTAAAAAGAGTGGCAAAGTATTGAAAAGTTGTGGCAATGAAGTTGCAAAGTACTGAAAAGTGTGGCAAAGTACTGAAAAGTTGTGGCAAAGTGTTGAAAAGTAGTGGCAAAGTTATGAAAAGTAGTGGCAAAGTACTGAAAAGTGTGGCAAAGTACTGAAAAGTTGTGGCAAAGTGTTGAAAATTAGTGCCAAAGTGCTGAAAAGTAGTGGCAAAGTGCTGAAAAGTGTGGCAAAGTACTGAAAAGTAGTGGCAAATTGCTGAAAAGTAGTGGCAAAGTACTGAAAAGTTGTGGCAAAGTAGTGGCAAAGTACTGAAAAGTTGTGGCAAAGTAGTGGCAAAGTACTGAAAAATGTGGCAAAGTACTGAAAAGTAGTGGCAAAGTACTGAAAAGAGTGGCAAAGTACTGAAAAGTTGCGGCAAAGTAGGGGCAAAGCACTGAAAAGTGTGGGAAATTACTGAAAAGTAGTGGCAAAGTAGTGAATAATAGTGGCAAACTGCTGAAAAGTGTGGCAAAGTACTGAAAAGTTGTGGCAAAGTACTGAAAAGTTGTGGCAATGTAGTGGCAAAGTACTGAAAAGTGTGGCAAAGTACTGAAAAGTTGTGGCAAAGTGCTGAAAAGTAGTGGCAAAGTACTGAAAAGTAGTGGCAAAGAACTGAAATGTGTGGCAAAGTACTGAAAAGTTGTGGGAAAGTAGTGGCAAGGCACTGAAAAGTGTGGCAAAGTACTGAAAAGTTGTGGCAAAGTGCTGAAAAGTAGTGGCAAAGTAGTGAATAATAGTGCCAAAGTGCTGAAAAGTGTGGCAAAGTACTGAAAAAGTTGTGGCAAAGTACTGAAAAAGTTGTGGCAATGTTAGTGGCAAAGTACTGAAAAGTGTGGCAAAGTACAGAAAAGTTGTGGCAAAGTGCTGAAAAGTAGTGGCAAAGTACTGAAAAGTAGTGGCAAAGTACTGAAAAGTGTGGCAAAGTACTGAAAAGTTGTGGCAAAGTAGTGGCAAAGCACTGAAAAGTTGTGGCAAAGTACTGAAAA